>NC_059160.1:127024433-128409034 GCF_019923935.1 Bubalus bubalis | reverse complement strand
CAGAAGTGAGATATGCTGTGAAAAGTAGGGGGAGAGGGGAAAAAAGGGTCCAGAGAGATGTATTTGAAAGCAAAGCAAAATCTGCAATAAATACTGGGTTGGCCCAAAATTTCATTTGGGTTTTCCCATAAGATGTTATGGAAAAACTTTAACTAATAGTTTGGTCAACCCAATATAAATATATTTTTGTATATGGTGTAAATGTGACAATACTTCAAGTATAAATATTAATCTTGACTTCACACATTTTGACAGTATTCATTCAAAAAGCTGAAGCACACTCAGGTCATCCATGGCTGATTGTTTGGTTCCATGAAGAACCATGGGAAACACAGTCATGATGACCCTATTAGGATCACAGTCTACACGAAGATTGTACCTCCAGGTTGCTGCTGCTGCTGCTGCTGCTAAGTCACTTCAGTCGTGTCTGACTCTGTGCGACCACATGGACTGCAGCCTACCAGGCTCCTCCGTCCACGGGATTTCCCAGGCAAGAGTACTGGAGTGGGTTGCCATTTCCTTCTCCTGTAACTGCCTGCAATAATCTGTCCCAGCCAAATCAACTGTAAATTGCCATTATTTGCAATGAGAGAGTAGTACTGATTGACACTTCTCAGATTAATAGATCTGGGAGGTCTGGAAATATTTTCATTTGAGAAATGTGGCCAATTTTTCTACACCTTCAGTTCAGTTCAGTTCAGTCACTCAGTCGTGTCCGACTCTTTGTGACCCCAGTAACCGCGGCACGCCAGGCCTCCCTGTCCATCACCAAATCTCGGAGTCTACCCAAACCCATGTCCATTGAGTCGGTGATGCCATCCAGCCATCTCATCCTCTGTCATCCCCTTTTCTTCCTGCCCTCAATCTTTCCCAGCATCAAGGTCTTTTCAAATGAGTTAGTTCTTCACATCAGGTGGCCAAAGTATTGAAGTTTCAGCTTCAACATCAGTCCTTCCAATGAACACCCAGGATGATGGACTGGTTGGATCTCCCTGCAATCCAAGGGACTCTCAAGGGTCTTCTCCAACACCACAATTCAAAAGCATCAATTCTTCGGTGCTCAGCCCTCTTTATAGTCCAACTCTCACATCCATACATGGAGAAGGAAATGGCAACCCACTCCAGTATTCTTGCCTGAAGAATCCCAGGGACAGGGGAGCCTGGTGGGCTGCCGTCTATGGGGTCACACAGAGTCGAACATGACTAAAGCGACTTAGTAGCAGCAGCAGCACATCCATACATGACTACTGGAAAAACCATAGCCTTGACTAGACGGACCTTCGTTGACAAAGTAATGTCTCTGCTTTTGAATATGCTGTCTAGGTTGGTCATAACTTTCCTTCCAAGGAGTAAGCGTGTTTTAATTTCATGGCTGCAATCACCATCTGCAGTGACCTTGGAGCCCCAGAAAACAGTCAGCCACTGTTTCCACTGTCTCTCCATCTATTTGCCATGAAGTGATGGGACTGGATGTGATGATCTTAGGTTTCTGAATGTTGAGCTTTAAGCCAATTTTTTCACTCTCCTCTTTCACTTTCATCAAGAGGCTTTTCAGTTCTTCTTCACTTTCGCCCCAGGTAATTAAGGTCATCTAATCCAGATGGTGTTAATAGATAAAATATCAGAAAGTACAGAAGGCATTTGTTGTTATTGTTGGTGTTCAGTCACTAAGTCCTGTCTGACCCTTTGTGACAGAAGGCATATTGTTGCTATTTCAGGGCTACCAGTGTCCTGAGGTGGTTTTTTTTGGTGTTCTAAGCTCAGGATATCTGGAATAATTTAATGAATGTGTGAATACATGCTGAGGTTAAAAAAAAAAAAAAAGTATGTGCAAAGGGAGTACCTGAATAAATCCATGACTTCCTGAAAGGGACAACTGTCAGTTTTGTCTGACCAGCATCTTTTTTCCCTTCCATTAATGATTGAAGGCAGTAACACTCAATCTTCATCTGTATTATCACCTTGTGCACATCCCACTTAGTACTGTGCAGTTCTCAATCAAATATCTTGCTCCCTCTCCCCAAGGTAAACTCCAGAAAAAATTTGAATTTTGATAGGCAGGACAAAGACTAAAATGACTGGAGTTGCTCAATCCAACGTCAGTGTCCTAGAAAAGACTCTACTTGGAGTCCCTGAATGCTGTCCTGATGGACTTTCCTTTCCTGAGGTATGAGCAGCAAAATCTTCCTGCGTACTAAAAACTATTCCACACTTTTAAAATTTGCTGAAGTTTAATTTTTTTTTTTTAAGCTAGAGCTGATTTTTGTGGCTTACAACCAAAGGGAATTAGTGCATTCAGTTTACCTCTGTTACAACTTCCAAGCATATCAAGTAAAAATTATTTTTGCTTTTAAGCCAGGGATGAACTAGACATGTTTGGAGGCAGGAGAAAAAGGTGTTGAAGAAGAAAAGGACAGCAGGGCTGACTTCTGGGCATGTGACCTGTGTGTTAATGTTCTGCTGTTGTTGTCTTGAAATTCTTACTATTTTTTTGAGCCAGGATCTTGCATTTTCATTTTGCACTAGGCCCAGCCAATTATGAAAGTGCTTCGCATGATATAAAGCACTATGTGAAGGCTGATTAATGCCCCCCCTCAAAGATGCTCACACCCTAGTTCCCAGGTTCTGTTAAGTATGTTACCCTATGTGGCAAAAAGGACTTTGCAAATGTGATTATGTTAAGGATTTTGAGTTGGGAAGATTATTTTGAACTATCTGGTGGGCCCAAAGTAATTGCAAGGGTCCTTTACAAGACAGAGGCACAGAATTAGAGTTAGAAAGAGAAAGCATGTGACAACAGAAGCAGAGGGAGTGAAATCTGACTGCGTGATGCATGGTTATGAGCGAAGGAATGTAGGTGGCCTCTTTGTTGTTGCTCAGTCACTCAGTCGTGTCCGACTCCTTGAGACCTGTGGGCTTCAGCATGCCAGTCTTCCCTGTCCTTCACTGTTTTTCAGTTTGCTCACTCATGTCCATTGAGTCAATGATACCATCCAACCATCTCATCCTGTCTCCCCCTTCTCCTCCTGCCCTCAATCTTTTCCAGTATCAGAGTCTTTTCCAATGAGTTGGCTCTTCGAAAAAGGTGGCCAAAGATTGGAACTCCAGCTTCAGCATCAGTCCTTCCAATGAAAAGGCAAGAAAACATATTTTTCCCCTAGAGAAAGCCTCTAGAAAGAATGTAGCCCTGCTTATCTTAATTGAACTCATCTCCAGAACTGTAAGATGATAAATTTGCTGTAAGTCACTAAATCTGTGGTAATTTGTTATAAAAGTGACAGGAAACCTACACATTACAAGGTTATAAGGTCACCTTAAGGTGATGCCTTACTAGTTTACCAGAGATCGAGACTATTAATAAAACTAATAGAAGCTATTTATTGAACATTTCTTTTATCCTAGGACCATACTAAGCCCTTTATGTATGAAATCTTATGCAATCCTAGAACAATGTTTGAAGTGGGTATGCATGTATTTACTTTGCTGCTAAGTCGCTTCAGTCGTGTCCGACTCTGTGCGACCCCATAGACGGCAGCCCACCAGGCTCCCCGTCCCTGGGATTCTCCAGGCAAGAACACTGGAGTGGGTTGCCATTTCCTTCTCCAATGCATGAAAGAGAAAAGTGAAAGTGAAGTCGCTCAGTCCTGTCCGACTCTTAGTGACCCCATGGACTGTAGCCCACCAGGCTCCTCCATCCATGGGATTTTCCAGGCAAGAGTACTGGAGTGGGGTGCCATTGCCTTCTCCGGTATTTACTTTAGAGACAGACAAACGGAGGTTCAGAGAGGTTAAGCAACTTGTCTAAAGTCACATAACCAACTAGAATGTTTTAGAGGTGGGAGCTGAACCCAGTTATCACTCCCAGTTCAACCCCATTGCCAGACTTTATATAAACCTGGGTTTGTTCCCATCCTTTAACGTGCATTATGTTTGTATGGGTCAACACAGGAGTCAAAGCTTGACCAGGGTGTCAGAGCCTGACCAGCCAGAGGACGACATCCACATCTGGGGCGTGTAAGATGGAGGAGCCGAAGCCAACTCCACAAGTCTCAGATGGCTCATCTAGGCACAGGCGATAGATGGGAGGCTACAGAAAAGTGGATGAGCCAAAGAAGCGCCAGACACTGAAAGTCGAAGAGCCCCTGTTTCTCGTTTGCCTAGATCGTGGGCGAATCCTGTAGCCTCGTGGCGGTGCGGGTGTCAGGGGCTAACGACAGAGGGAGGGGACCCCGCCGGGTTTCCATGAGCAACTGCCAGGCGAGGGGGCGCGGCCGGCGGTCCGCGGGAAGGGCGGGCGTTCCTCTCCACCCGCCAGCACCGCCTCTTGTTTTGAAGGCCCGCGTGGTCCCGCGTCATTGGCCGCCGTGGAGCTCCGAGGAGGCGGGGCGGTCTCCGCAGCTGTAGCTCTCCAGTTACCCCCTCCGCCGGCCCCGCCTTCCGGCCGCCGGCGCCCACCGGGCCGCACTGGACCACAACTCCCACAAGGCCTCGCGCTCGGAGGGGGGCGTGGCCGGGCGCAGGGGAAGCCGGGGGCGGGGCCGCTTGGGGGATGAAGTGGGGGCGCTCGTCTCGTCAACCTCACTCACAGCTGCCGGGCGGCTGGGAGAGCGTCCTCCGCCACTGGACCGGCGTGCAGACCTCTGACCCTGGAGTCTCTCGGCCGCCGGGAACCGCCCTCTTGGGTCGTCGCCCGGGCTGCCCGCCGTTTCCCGGCCCCGAGGGGCCCGGCCGGCCGCGGCTGGGGGAGAGGTCAGCATGAGCCCGGGGGTCCGGCGGGCCGGCGCAGGGCAGGGGGCGGCGGCCGCGGTGCAGCTTCTCGTCACCCTGAGCTTCCTCCCGAGCGTCGTCGAGGCCCAGGTGAGCCGGAGTGATGGCGGTGCGGGGACCCCCGGTCGAACGCCGGCGGTGGAGGCGGCGACCGGGCCGCGACTGAGGCGCGGGCGGGCCGGGGAGGGAGCCCCGGGAGGTTTCTGACGAGCGGAAAAGCCGAGGGGCTGAAGCCCCGATCATCGAGCCCAGGAAACGCCTGCGAGCCGCTTGCGGTGTGAGGGGTGGCGACACGGGGTAATGGCAGGAAAAAGAGGAAGATGGTGACGGTCCCCTGAGGTGTTTTCGTTTTTATCTTTCTGATGTTTCAGCGGCTCCGAGTGTGGCGGGAGATGGGACGGGGATGAAAACCTCTGCGGCTGTTCTGGGACGAGAGCACGCAGAGAAAAGGGGAAGCCCTCCCCGCGGGGAACTCAGAGGATGGGTGGGGGGCAGGTGGGGAGTAGGTGACAGACCCAGCGGCCCTGCAGAAGCCAAGTCGATCGCGAGGGGGACAAGTCTGAACTTCCTTGACTTTTGGACTAGAGAGTCCCTCGCCTCTCTCAGGACCGTTGTATTTTTACCCAGCTTGTACTCCGTCTGCTGAGTGGCGTCGCCAGGTGAGCTCAAGTACCAGAGGGGGGGCCCGTGTCTGACCTTGTGGCTCCCTCAGCAGTGAGTGATGGCCGATAAATTAGAGTTAGGGGGTTCTTTGTGAGGCGTAGCTTACAGAAGGGTTTTCAATACGCCGGTTCTCAATAGCTTCCCAGGGTCTTTTGCCTTAATAAAGGCTTCTTTTTTTTATACAGTAGAATTTGAATAGGCTTCTGCCAGGTGCTGTCTAGTCTGCACCTGCTGCAGAGTGGCAAAACTACTAAGAGCTAAAAAAAAAAAAAAAAAACAAAACAAGAAAAGGTGTCTCATCTGGCCGGATGATGAGGGGAGACATGGTTTGAAGCAATTAGTGCTGATGGTTAAGTCAAATTGAAGGTAACTCTTGCCTGGAAAATCCCATGGGCAGAGGAGCCTGGTAGGCTGCAGTCCATGGGGTCGCTAAGAGTCGAACACGACTGAGTGACTTCCCTTTTCACTTTTCACTTAAATGCATTGGAGAAGGAAACGACAACCCACTCCAGTGTTCTTGCCTGGAGAATCCCAGGGACGGGGGAGCCTGGTGGGCTGCCGTCTATGGGGTCGCACAGAGTCGGACACAACTGAAGCGACTTAGCAGCAGCAGCAGCAGCAGCAGCACATACTAGTAAAGTAATGCTCAAAATTCTCCAAGCCAGGCTTCAGCAATACATGAACCGCGAACTTCCAGATGTTCCAGCTGGTTTTAGAAAAGGCAGAGGAACCAGAGATCATATTGCCAACATCCGTTGGATCATCGAAAAAGCAAGAGAGTTCCAGAAAAACACTATTTCTGTTTTATTGACTATGCCAAAGCCTTTGACTGCGTAGATCACAATAAACTGGAAAATTCTTCAAGAGATGGGAACACCAGACCACCTGACCTGCCTCTTGAGAAACCTGTATGCAGATCGGGAAGCAACAGTTAGAACCAGACACAGAACAATGGACTGGTTCCAAATAGGAAAAGGAGTACATCAAGGCTGTATATTGTCACCCTGCTTATTTAACTTATATGCAGAGAAACGCTGGGCTGGAGGAAGCACAAGCTGGAATCAAGATTGCTGGGAGAAATATCAATCACCTCAGATATGCAGATGACACCACCCTTATGGCAGAAAGTGAAGAGGAACTAAAAAGCCTCTTCGTGAAAGTGAAAGAGGAGAGTGAAAAAAATTGGCTTAAAGCTCAACATTTGGAAAACTAAGATCATGGCATTTGGTCCCATAACTTCATGGGAAATAGATGGGGAAACAGTGGAAACAGTGTCAGACTTTATTTTTTTGGGCTCAAAAATCACTGCAGATGGTGATTGCAGCCATGAAATTAAAAGATGCTTACTCCTTGGAAGGAAAGTTATGACCAACCTAGATAGCATATTCAAAAGCAGAGATATTATTTTGCCAACAAAGGTCCGTCTAGTCAAGGCTATGGTTTTTCCAGTGGTCATGTATGGATGTGAGAGTTGGTCTGTGAAGAAAGCTGAGCGCCGAAGAATTGATGCTTTTGAACTGTGGTGTTGGAGAAGACTCTTGAGAGTCCCTTGGACTGCAAGGAGATCCAACCAGTCCATTCTAAAGGAGATCAGTCCTGGGTGTTCATTGGAAGGACTGATGCTAAAGCTGAAACTCCAATACTTTGGCCACCTCATGGGAAGAGCTGATTCATTGGAAAAGACTCTGATGCTGGGAGGCATTGGGGGCAGGAGGAGAAGGGGACGACAGAGGATGAGATGGCTAGATGGCATCACTGACTCGATGGACACGAGTTTGAGTGAACTCCGGGAGTTAGTGATGGACAGGGAGGCCTGGTGTGCTGCGATTCATGGGGTCACAGAGAGTCGGACACGACTGAGCAACTGATCTGAACTGAACTGATGACGGTAACAGTGCAAACATGTTTTTCTGACTTTATTCAGATACTTTTTTTCATGACCCTAAGGTGTTCTGAACTCCAGAATGCCTGAATACTCAGTTCCTCTCCCTGTGTGAATATTTTCTAAATGAATAATAAAAATAAAAGGGGAGGACTTTTAGTTTGGGAGGGTGGGATGTTAAAAATGCACTTTCTCTGGACCCACTACCAACTGTTCTGATTTAATGGATCTGGATGTGACCCAGGAATCAGCATTTTAAACCAGGTTTGCAAGTAACTAACGTAGTTATCCTTTAAGCTATCTTACAACACCACTTGGAAACACTTGAAATAGATAGTGGCAATCTACCAGACTTATGAAAAGTATATTTTCTAAATTGTCTTTGATAAAATTATTTTCTAGTTATTAGTGGGCTATTTCTTTTTGAGTAGAGTTTACATTTAGATATTTTTCTAAAGTTTTTTTTTTTCTCTCTCATTTTCTCTTTCTTTTTAGATAGTATATTTTAATTGTATACTTTCTCACCAATTTAGAAGCTTCATTTTAGGTTCCTATCACAAATTAATGTGTATTAATGTTTTATAATTGCATGTGTACTCTAAATGTTATTATATCCAAATGAATATATATGATTTAAATTTCATTATGTCCAAATGAATATATGTAGTTCAACAGTTAAGGATTTGTGCATATTCAAGGTAGCATGTGCCAAAGAGTCCTCAAAATTGAATACATATGGTTTTTGTTTCCAGTGGTACTTACTCATACAGTGTTCAATCATACTTTAATCTGTAACATGTTTAAAAATACATTGTCTTAAAAAAAATACATTGTCTCATTTCATTTGACACATCTTTCAGGCAGTGAGGTAACTGACATTTAAAGAGCTTACATGATTAATATCACAGTTAAGTAAGTGAAGGAGAGTATCTTTCTGGTCTATACAGTTGCATCTCAGTATGCTTCTTTATGGTATAGAAATAAAGAGGGAGACCCAGGAAAATAAAAAGGTGGAACTAAGCCAGTTATTTCTCTTCTCTTTCATTCACTAACTTGGAAGAAAATCAGTAAAGAATAAAATGAAGAATTAATTTTTTGAAGAATATTTCTGTTCACAAGTAGGCATTTGTACAACACATACCCCATGTTCTTGTAAATGAAATGCAAGTGTGCTTTGTATTGGGTTGGGCAAAAAGTTTATTTGAATGAACTTTTTGGCCAACCTTGAGTATGATAAATCACTAGAAACTTAAATCATAGCGCATACAAATGATGTAACAAGTTAATCTTCCTATAAAGAAGTAACTTCAGATTTTAAATTTTTTCTAAGTGCATTTCTGAGCTGGCAAGAAAGCAAGGAATATATAAAGCCTCCTCCCCCCTCCCCCCCTCAAAATGGAAAGCCAAAACTTTGAGACTCAGTGCTGCTTCAGTGCCATTACCCTGACCACTTCCTCTGAACTCTGAAGACCTTGAGCTTCTGCTCTGACAACTGCATGGAGTGGCATAAACAAGAAATAAAACCCACGTCTGCCCAAATAGAGGGAAGTAAAAGGGGCCCTCACCATAAGCTTGGGCTCCAAAGAGCTACATCTTAAATATAAGGAGAAATGAAATCCACCACAAGTAAGGGGAGAATGAACAAACATGCTAGGGGAAGGCAGGGGGAAAACTGCCTTGAGAATTTCTATGAGCTGTCCTTATACAGGGCAAATTCATGCTACCTGTGAAGGGAAAATCTTCAAGTGGAAAATTTAATTTGTAGCAATCTCAGGTTGGTGTGCTCTGAGTTTACAGGTAAAAACAAATATCCATCCCCTCTGGAGGGCTTCCCTGGTGGCTCAGTGGTAAAGAATCTGCCTGCCAATACAGGAGATGTAGGAGACATGGGTTCATCCCTGGGACAGAAAGATCCCTTGGAGAAGGAAATGGCCACACTCCAGTAGTCTGACGGGAAATTCCATGACCCAGGAACCTGGCGGTCTACAGTCCATGGGGTTGCAAAAGAGTCAGACATGACTTAGTGATTAAACTACCACCATTACCATCCCCTCTGGAGGAATTCATTGTCTACACAGGCCCTAAAGAATTTTTGAAGATGAAGTGTCAAGAAAAATAAGCTAATAGTCAAAAATCACAGAACACACAAAGGCAACATGAATGTGATATTTAGAAATATAGATTATAGAAATAGGTCTGTAATAAGTGTGGATTTTTTTCATATAATCAGGTATTATTTAAAATCACCACGTTTAAATGGGGCTTCCCTGGTGGGTCAGACAGTAAAGAATCTGCCTGCAATGAGGGAGACCTGGGTTCAATCCCTAGGTCAGGAAGATCCCCTGGAGAAGGGAACAGCTATCCACTCAAGTATTTTTTCCTAGAGAATTCCATGGACAGAGGAGTCTGGTGGGCTTAAGTCTAGTTCAGTTCAGTCACTCAGTTGTGTCTGACTCTTTGCGACCCCATGGACTGCAGCGCACCAGGCTTCCCTGTCCATCACCAACTTCGAGAGTGTGCTCAAACTCATGTCCTTCGAATTGGTGATGCCATCCAACCTTCTCATCTTCTGTTGTCCCATTCTCCTATTGCCTTCAATGTTTTCCAGCATCAGGGTCTTTTCCAATGAGTCAGTTCTTCGCATCAGGTGGCCAAAGTATTGGAGTTTCAGCTTCAGCATCAGTCCTTCCAATGAACATTCAGGACTGATTTCCTTTAAGATTGACTGGTTGAATCTCCTTGCAGCCCAAGGGACTCTCAAGAATCTTCTCCAACACCACAGTTGAATAGCATCAATTCTTCAGCACTCAGCTTTCTTTTATGGTCCAACTGTCACATCCGTACATGACTACTGGAAAAAACCATAGCTTTGACTAGATTTACTTTTGTCAGCAAAGTAATGTGTCTCTTTTTAATATGCTATCTACTTTGGTCATATCTTTTCTTCGAAGGAGTAAGCGTCTTTTAATTTCATGGCTGCAGTCACCATCTGCAGTGATTTTGGAGCTCAGAAAAATAAAGTCTGTCCCTGTTTGTATTGTTTCTCCATATATTTGCCATGAAGTGATGGGACCGGATGCCATGATCTTAGTTTTCTGAATGTTGAGTTTTAAGCCAACTTTTTCACTCTTCTCTTTCACTTTCAACAAGAGGTTCTTTAGTTCTTCTTCACTTTCTGTCATAAAGGTGGTGTCATCTGCATATCTGAAGTTATTGATATTTCTCCCAGCAGTCGTAATTCCAGCTTGTGCTTCATCCAGCCCAGCATTCCATGGGGTCACAAAGAGTCAGACTAACTAACTATCTAACTCAGGAGTGAGCAACTAACACTTTCACATGTTTAAATATAAAGACTTAAAAGTATGAAAAAGAACAAGAAATTTTAAAGAATGGCCCCAAAGTTTAAAACAATGAAATAGAAGTTTTAGAAATCAAATTAACAACTTGATGGATGAAGTGGGTGATTATATCCAGCAGAAAAAAATGATTATTGAGTTGAAAAACCATTTTATGTCATTTTTTTCCTTTAATCTCCCAATACCTTCTTTTCCATCCTAACTCTTAGCTTCATATTTTACTAAGTTGGAATAATCAGAATAATCCACATCTGTCCACCTACTAGTTTCTGACCCACATATTTTGACTTCTGTAGATTATCATAAACTGTTTGTACTCTTAACAGAGACCAATCCCTCCACTTGCATTTTGGTCCCATTCCTTCTTTCCAGTTCAAGGATATGGCACCAGCAAATTTTCCCTTTCTCTTCTGGTTCATTGATTTTTTTTTTTTTTCCCTTCTCTAATGGACCATTGTTGTTGCTAAGTCATGTTTTGACTCTTTTTGTGATCCCATGGGCTATAGCCCACCAGGCTCCTCTGTCCATGGGATTTCTCAGGCAAGAATACTGGAGTGGATTGCCATTTCCTTTTCCAGGGGATCTTCCCAATTCAGGTATCAAACCTGAGTCTCCTGTATTGGCAGGCGGATTCTTCACCACTGAGCCTGTTACTGTCATCATAAAACATGCTGTTAATTCTACGGTTTTAAAGTTCTCTCTTGACCCACTCATCTCTTATGACTCTGCTTAGTTTTTCTCTTTTCTATACAGAAACCCCTCAAAAGAGTTATCTTTATCTTTCCTATTCTGATCATTCACCCATTTCAGTCTGACTTTTGCCTCTACTACTTCTCCAAAATGGCTCTTGTCAAAATCACTAATGTCTTTCTTGCTGCTAAAGCGAATTTTTTGCTAAACCTAAGATTTAAAAACTATTTTGCAGACTTTTTTCATAGCTCATCACTCACTGTCTTTGACATACTTTTGTTTTTTCTTTCTTTTTTTTACTTCCAAGATAGTATATTTTTCTGATTTCTTTCCCTTCTGCAGGCCAGTCTTTATTAGAATTCCTTGCTTGTTCCTAATTGTTTGAACCTCAAGGTTCAAATCTTACATTCTCTCTTCTCTCCACCTTGGCCATCTCATTTAGTCTCTTGGCTTTAAATACCTGGAATTCAGGAGACCCAGGTTTGATCCCTGGGTTGGGAAGATCCCCTGGAGAAGGAAATGGCAACCCACTCCAGTACTCTTGCCTGGAGAATACCATGGAGGTTGGTGGGCTGCAGTCCATGGGGTTGCAAAGAGTCGGACAGGACTTCACTTTCACTTTCACTTTCATATGGTATTTAGTATCTATATCTCAGAATCTCTAGACTGGATTCTCAGCTCTAGATCCATATATCTAACTACTTTTTCAATGTTTCCACTTAATAGGTATCACAAATTTGATGTATTAAGAACTAAATTCCTGACTTTTTCCCCCTCAAATCTGTTCTTCTCACTGTCTCCTCCCCCTTAAACATATGCTATAGCCACACTGACCTCCTTGCTATCCCTCAAAGATGGCAAATATCCTCTTGCTTTGAGTCCCTTGGACCTGCAGTTTCCTCTACATAGCTAACACACTTCTCATGTATTCATATGGTTCGCTCGCTCACTCTCTTAGGTTTCTGCTTAAGTGTCACGTTACCTGCTGTGTTCACTTACCTAAATTGTCACCTTCCATGATCATACAATATAAAAGGGAAACCCTTCATCCTCACCTTGTACTACTCCATATTCCTTTCAGTTCAGTTCAGTTCGGTCGCTCAGTCGTGTCCGACTCTTTGCGACCCCATGAATCGCAGCACACCAGGCCTCCCTGTCCATTACCAATTCCCGGAGTTCACTCAGACTCACGTCCATCGAGTCAGTGATGCCATCCAGCCATCTCATCCTCTGTCGTCCCCTTCTCCTCCCACCCCCTATCCCTCCCAGCATCAGAGTCTTTTCCATTGGGTGAACTCTTCGCATGAGGTGGCCAAAGTACTGGAGTTTCAGCTTTAGCATCATTCCTTCCAAAGAAATCCCAGGGCTGAGCTCCTTCAGAATGGACTGGTTGGATCTCCTTGCAGTCCAAGGGACTCTCAAGAGTCTTCTCCAACACCACAGTTCAAAAGCATCAATTCTTCGGTGCTCAGCCTTCTTCACAGTCCAACTCTCACATCCATACATGACCACTGGAAAAACCATAGCCTTGACTAGACGGACCTTTGTTGGCAAAGTAATGTCTCTGCTTTTCAATATGCTATCTAGGTTGGTCATAACTTTTCTTCCAAGGAGTAAGCGTCTTTTAATTTCATGGCTGCAGTCACCATCTGCAGTGATTTTGGAGCCCCAAAAAATAAAGTCTGACACTGTTTCCATTGTTTCCCCATCTATTTCCCATGAAGTGATGGGACCAGATGCCATGATCTTAGTTTTCTGAATGTTGAACTTTAAGCCAACTTTTTCACTCTCCACTTTCACTTTCATCAAGAGGCTTTTGAGTTCCTCTTCACTTTCTGCCATAAGGGTGGTATCATCTGCATATCTGAGGTTATTGATATTTCTCCCAGCAATCTTGATTCCAGCTTGTGCTTCTTCCAGCCCAGCGTTTCTCATTATGTACTCTGCGTAGAAGTTAAATAAGCAGGGTGACAATATACAGCCTTGACGTACTCCTTTTCCTATTTGGAACCAGTCTATTGTTCCATGTCCAGTTCTAACTGTTGCTTCCTGACCTGCATATAGGTTTCTCAAGCCTCTGCTTTAAAATTTTTCGGTGGTTTTCTGTGTAACCCAGTGTGGTATAATACAAAAACATGCTTGCTGTTTGTCCCCTGTTGTTGGCACAGAGTTCCTAAAACCTTGGAATTTCCTGAGAAATAGGAATTCTCCTTTCAGTCATACCTGAGTTTATGCTGTTGAGGTGACTTAGGTGGGAACCTCTAGAGAGCTTAAGGATGATGATCCTGGTCCAAAAAGGCCAAGTACTTAGAGAATTAGAACTTTTGTCCCTACCCACTGACCTCTAGGTTTGGGAGAGGGGTGAAGTAGCTTGAGCTCTGTAAAAACTCTTAAGAGAGTTTTTAATGGGTTTTGATGAGCTCCCAGGTTGGTGAACACATAGACTTTCTGGGAGGGTAGCTCAGAGGCATGGGAGTTCTGCACGTGCACCCCCAATACCTGTCCTGTTCATTTCCTCTTTTTGTCTGTTTTTGAGTTGGACCCTTTGCAGTAAACATAAGTAAAGTGTTTTCCTGAGTTCTGTAAGTCATTCTAGCAAATTATCAAACCTGAGAAGGAAGTTGTGGGAACCCCTGTTTATAGCCAGTCAGTACAGGTGATCCAGGGCTTGGACTGGTGTCTGAAGTGGGAGCAGTCCTATGTGACTGAACCCTTAATCTGTGGGTTCTGCTGCAATTCCAGATAATATTAGAATTGAATTGGGCACCCAGTTGATGCTGCAGGTTGGAGAGTTGGCTGGTGTGAGAAAACATTTGACTCAGAAAAGCCAACATTTTAGTAATAGGTCCCTAATTCTCCTTTTGTTGTTGTTTAGTCGCTAAGTTGTGTCCGACTCTTTGCAACTCCATGGACTTCCCAAGACAGATATTGAACCTGTGTCTCCTGCTGGGAAGGCGAATTCTTTACCAACGAGCCACCTGGGAAGACCAATTCTCCTTTTCCCTGCTAGATAATCTTCCCTGTTGTTTCCTGTTGTTCTGGGGCGGCATTGGGCCTTACTGCATCAGGGCCTTTGCATTTAGTATTCTCAGTGCCTGGAATTCTTTTCACCCTCCCCCTTCAAAAAAAAAAAAAAGCTTGATTTGCTCCTTCCCCACTTTAACTTTTGCTGAAACTTCAGTGAGACCTTTTGTACCTATCTCTCTTTAAAAATGAGCAGTACCAGTTTTGTAACACCTGTCTCAATTTTCTAGTTTTCCTCCATATTGCTTTATTATCATCTAACAGACTCTGTACTTTGCTCATGCGTTTTCTTCCTCTCCTATGAAAATGTTAACACCTGAAGGGAAGAAATTTTTGTCTTTTTTTTCTTTTCTTTCTTCTAAGGACAGTGCAGGGCTTATGTTAGGCCCTCAATAAATACGTTGGATAAATGAATAAATGAATGGAAATAAGTGCAAATAAATTATTCAGAATGAAGCTCAGAAAGGTAACAGAATAGTAAATGTTATAGAGAGCTTAAGATACATGAAGAATAAAATAAGACGGTCTAGTATGATGAGTTCCAGAGGTTAAAATAGAATAGGGAAAAAGCAATATTGATTACTACATTGAAAAAGACAACCCAGTAGAAAAATGAACAAAAGATATGAACAGAAATTTTGCACAAACAGAACGACAAGTGTTTTATAAAACATTAGAACTTTGTACCTAATGGCACACCACTCCAGTGCTCTTGCCTGGAAAATCCCATGGACGGAGGAGCCTGGTAGGCTCCAGTCCATGGGGTCGCTAAGAGTCGGGCACGACTGAGCGACTTCACTTTCACTTTTCACTTTCATGCATTGGAGAAGGAAATGGCAACCCACTCCAGTGTTCTTGCCTGGAGAATCCCGGGGACAGAGGAGCCTAGTGGGCTGCCGTCTATGGGGTCACACAGAGTTGGACACAACTGACGCGACTTAGCAGCAGTGCAAAAAAAAAAAAAAAAAATTAGATATCCTTTACAATTTGTTCTCTGTATTCATGAACTTGGATTTGTTGTTTTCTGTTCAGACTATACATGAAAGTGAGATCATATGGTTTTTATCTTTCTCTGACTTATTTCACTTAGCACAATGTCCTCAAGTTCCATCCATGTTGCAAACGGCCAGACTTTTTTTTTTTTTTTCCCATTACTGGGTGTATTGTGTATATATCCCACATCTTCGTTATTCATCCTTCAATTGATACTTAGGTCACTTCCATACTTGGTTATTGTAAATAATACTGCAATGAATATATCTTTAAGTTAGTATATTTGTTTTCTTCAGGTGAATACCAAAAAGTGAAATTGCTGGATTTTGTGGTAGTTCTATTTTAAAGTTTTTCTGTAACCTCCATACTCTCTTCTCCATAGTGGATGCACCAGTTTACAGTCCAGCAACAGTGCACAAGGGTTTTCTTTTCTCTACATCCTCACCAACACTTGTTACTCTGGTCTTTTTGATAATAACCATTCTAACAGGTGTGACATGATATCTCATTATAGTTTTGATTTTCATTTCCTTGATGTTGGTGATATTGAGCACCTTTTTGTGTACCTGTTGGCCATTCATATGTCTTCTTTGGAAAAATATTTAGATCTTTAAATATTTTCCCATTTAAAAATACTTTTACTTATTCATTTATTTTTGGCTTTGCTGGGTCTTCATTGCTGCTCAGGCTTTTCTCTAGTTCCAGTGCCTGGGCTTCTCATCACAGTGACTTTTCTTGTTGAAGGGCATGGGCTCTAGGGTTTTCGGTTTCATTCCATAGTTGTGGTGCAGGGGCCTCGTTGCTCCTTGGCATGTGGGATCTTCCCAGAGTGGGGTTGAACCAGTGCCTCCTGCATTGGCAGGTGGATTCTTTACAACTGAGTCACCAGGGAAGCCTCCTCTGCTCATTTTTTAATCAGATTGTTTTTTGCTATTGAGTTGTGTGAGTTCTTTATATATTTTGGATATTAACCCCTTATTAGATATGATTTGCAAATATTTTCTTCAATTCCATAGGTTGTCTTCATTTTGTTAGTGGTTTTGCTTTGCTTTACAGAAGCTTTTTAGTTTGACATAGTCCTACATGTTTATTTTTACTTTTGTTACCTTTTAATTTTGGTATCAAATCCAAAAAGTCATCACCAAGACTGATGTCTAGGAGCTTAAAATCTGTATTTTCTTCCAGTAGTTTTATGGTATCAGGTCTTATGTCTAGGAGCTTAAAATCTGTATTTTCTTCCAGTAGTTTTATGGTATCAGGTCTTATTATGCTCAAGTCTTTGATCCATTTGAGTTAATTTCAAATGTGTATGCTGTAAGGTAGTGGTACAGTTTCATTCTTTTGCATGTGGCTGTCTGTCTGGTTTCCTCAACATTGTTTGTTGAAAAGACTGTCCTCTCCCCATTATATATTCTTGGCTCTGTTGTCATATATTCATTGACCATATAGTCATGGGCTTCTTTCTGGGCTTTTTATTCTGTTTTGTTCTTCTGTGTTTGTTTTTCTGCCAGTATCATACTGTTTTGATGATTATAGGTTTGTAATCTAGTTTGAAATTGGGGCACATAATGCCTCCATCTTTGTTCATTTTCATGATTGCTTTGACTATTCTAGGTCTTTTATGGTTTCATACAAATCTTTAGGACTGTTCTATTCTGTAAAAATGCTGTTGGAATTTTGACAGGGATGTATTGAATCTTTATCCTGCTTAGAGTACAAAGGACATTTTAACAATATTTTTCTAATCCATGAGAATGGAATAGCCTTCCATTTATTCAATATTTTCCATCAATATATTATAGTTTATAGGCATTTCACCATTTGGTTTATTTTTTCCCTAGGTATTATCTTATTCTTTTTGATGTAATTGATTGTAAATGAATTATTTCTTAATTTCTTTGTCTGATAGTTTGTTATTAGTGTATGGAAACACTGTACACTATTTTCAAATATTGATTTTGTGTCCTAGAACTTGCTGAATTTATTACTTCTGTTTCAGTGAATGAAGTCTTTAGGATTTTCTGTATATATCATCTGCAAATAGAGTTTTCTTCTTTCTCTCTACTTTGGATGCCTTTTTTTCCTTTTTCTTATCTAATTTCTATTTTTAAAAACTTGGTTATACACAAAGTTTTTGTTTAGTAGTTTAGTAGTCCTTAAGAGTTAGAAATAAGTACATGGTAATTTTGTATACCTTACTCCAACCCCTACCACAAATAATATGTTTGTAAATGCTGCAGTTTACTAACTAAAAGTCAACAATTTAAGAAAAATTTGTAAGAATGAGCACTCACTCATTCTTACTGGGTAAAGTATTTTTAAAGCCTAAAAAGCTTTTTGGTATGTATTTTGTTTCCTTTTTTCCCCTATTATTATTTAGGGGCCTAGAGTGTGAATGGGACACATTTACACTCCCAGGGAAAAAGCATGCGACAGAAACAACTAGAAAATTTCCATTTTTAAAATCATTGTTTGCATATATTTCGCCTGTGGATCACATGAATAACCTTTAACAGGCTGAATTCCATTTTTGTTTTTAAATTTTAGTTTTAATTGCGATAATTGTTTGTTCCATGCAATTGTGAGAGTTCAGTTCAGTTCATTCGCTCAGTTATGTCCGACTCTTTGCGACCCCATGAATCGCAGCACAACAGGACTCCCTGTCCATCACCAACTCCCGGAGTTCACTCAGACTCACGTCCATCGAGTCAGTGGTGCCATCCAGCCATCTCATCCTCTGTCGTCCCCTTCTCCTCCTGCCCCCAATCCCTCCCAGCATCAGAGTCTTTTCCAATGAGTCAACTCTTCGCATGAGGTGGCCAAAGTACTGGAGTTTCAGCTTTAGCATCATTCCTTCCAAAGAAATCCCAGGGCTGAGCTCTTTCAGAATGGACTGGTTGGATCTCCTTGCAGTCCAAGGGACTCTCAAGAGTCTTCTCCAACACCACAGTTCAAAAGCATCAATTCTTCGGCACTCAGCTTTCTTCACAGTCCAACTCTCACATCCATACATGACCACAGGAAAAACCATAGCCTTGACTAGACAGACCTTTGTTGACAAAGTAATGTCTCTGCTTTTCAATATGCTATCTAGGTTGGTCATAACTTTTCTTCCAAGGAGTAAGTGTCTTTTCATTTCATGGCTGCAATCACCATCTGCAGTGATTTTGGAGCCCCCCAAAATAAAGTCTGACACTGTTTCCACTGTTTCCCCATCTATTTCCCATGAAGTGATGGGACCAGATGCCATGATCTTAGTTTTCTGAATGAAATAATACATAAAAATGTCATTTACCCTTTATCCAGTTTTTCCTTTGTGGTAACATTTTGTAAGGGCTTCCCAGGTGGCACAGTGGTAAAGAATCTGCCTGCTGATGCAAGAGATGCAAGATATGTGGGTTTGATCCCTGCATCAGGAAGATCCCTGGAGTAGAAAATGGCACCCTACTCCAGTATTCTTGCCTAGGAAATCCCAACATGAAATCACCAGAGGAGCCTGGTGGACTATAATCCATGGGGTCACAAAAAGTCAGATATGATTGAGCACATACACACATTTTGTAAACATATAGTGTAATATTATAAATGAACAATTTCACTTGTGTCATTTGTGTATCTGCGGATTAGTTCTATACATTTATATCACATGGTATGAGTTTGTCCACCATTGCAGTCAGGATACTGAAAAATGTCATCACTGCAAGGATCCGTTCTGTCCCTTTATAGCCACACCTACCTCCTGGCTTCCCCACTCCAACTCCCATCCCCTACTCCAGTCCCTAAGCCCTGGCAACCAGTAGTCTGTTTTCCATTTCTAAACTTTTGTCATTTCAAAAATGTTATATAAATGAAATCTTGTAGTATCTCATCTTTTGGGTTTGACTTTTTTTTTACTTAGCATAATTCCATAAAGATTCATCCTAGTTGTGCATGTTAATGAGTACCATTTTTAAATTTAGCCGCAGAATGTTTTGTGGAATTTTTCGACTGTGAATTCACTTTGTAAATATCAATTTCTCTTCTTTGATTACTTTGAGTAGTTGATAAGATAATTTAATTTAAAATACAGTAGACTTGGGACTAAGTTTTATGTCTACTTTAGAAAAAATTATTTTAACCTTGCTAAGCCTTAATTTCCTTTTATGTAAAGTGAGAAGAATAGTGCCATTTCATAAGGTATTTAAAGGGTAAATGTGTTAACATATGTAGTGCTCTTAGCATCATGTCTGTCATGAAAGGGTTCCATAAATGAGAGTCTAAAAGAAAGGTAGAGTTGCTGCAGCAGTATTATTACAGCCTGTGATTTCTAGGTTAATCTTGGAAGTAGCTGCTTTCGTATTCCAGTGACTGTTTGGATTCTGTGTATGTTTAGACAAGGGTGAGAGTATTCAATACCTTTCTTTTTGACCACTGAACAAGAATGTTTATTTCTTTAGGATGGGTATATATACCCATCCTAGGATCCTTCTGTTGCTTTTTATTTAACTGACCATTGTAAAAATTGACAGCTTTAAATGTTATGTATCTTAATCAGCAAATACTGGCTAAGTTGAAGGCATAATTTATCTTATTACATAATAGTACAGATTTGCTAAGGTTGGAACATTAATTTACATCTTTTCTATTATATATGTGTTTTTTTCCCTAGGTCACCGGAGTCTTGGATGACTGCTTGTGTGACATAGATAGCATCGATAACTTCAACACCTTCAAAATCTTCCCCAAAATAAAAAAGCTGCAAGAACGAGACTATTTTCGTTATTACAAGGTATGGTATAACTTTTGATTCCATTGGTACTGAAGATTTTTCTATAGCTGTCTATAGATGTGACTTTTATAACTCATTGGAAAATCCTTTTCTGTTCTTCTCAGCACTCTGTGTATATCCTTTATCACTGGACTGTATTAACTCTTGTCGTGAAAGCTTGCTAGTCTTTTTGATCATCACGAATCTGAACTCCCTTCCTATGTTTGGGGAATTTTTCATTGGTCAGTTTGGGTTTCAGACACAAAGACTCATTCCTCTATAGATGTTGAAAATACCTGGGACCTATTTTGTCAGCCTCCCTTGTGAGTTAGGTTTTGTCATCTAGACACACTTACCCAGGCTTTAAGTTGTGCGGTTGGCAGTGTTGTGTGCTAGCAGTGTGAGGTACAAAGTCCCAACAAATGTATTTGTTGGGTAGCTCACTGGAGGAGTGATAGAGCAGCCTGAGGACATAAGCGGAACAGCACTGCAGTAAGACTGCAGCATTGGTTCTTGAGGCTGATAGCCCACTCTAGACCTTCACAGAATAGCCAGTGGTAGTTTAAAGGCAGTGGCAATAACACAGATTCAAAGAACAATGGTTTAAAAGCCGCTGTTAAACTTTTTTGCCTCTACTCTTGCTCTCAGTATTCAATTGGTTTATAATTTCTTTGATTTTCATTTTAGTTTATTTTTAAAATTGAGCATGATTTTTTTTAATCCTTTTTCTGTATAGGTTATCTTAGTCTTTTAAATAGCTTTGAGGGTTAAAGAATATACTATTTGTGAAGTTTTAAGGTGTACAGAAAGATACCAAAGTAGACACCTAAAGATTTGGGAACCCGTCCCCTTTTCCCATCAGCACTAAGAATATACAAAAAAGTGGATATATTTCCTCAATACAAAACCCATTAGAGATGCAGATCCCATAAACTTATTTCAAAAAGAAATGTATGCCTACGCAAACTATTCTAATATTTTAGACATTTTTCATACAAACCACACAGGTTAAAATACCTTCTTCTAATTCCTAGTCCTAAATTTATGTCTGTCTGCATTTGTAACTGCTTTCTCTTGCTTCCTTTCTGTTACTAGGCTTACCCATATGAAATTGTTGCTTTTAGAAGTTGGAAAGTTTGACTATTGCCTATTTCGTATGGTTCAGTCTAACACAGTGAAGGAAGTGTTCCTTCTATCAAAGATCATCCCTTCACAGAATGTCCAGATCACACCTCCATTCACAGTGTTGTGGCCTCATTCTTCCACTCCTCCCTTTTGAAATTGTTTTTTCTGTTTCTGTATCCTCACCCATCTGGTCAATAATAAGCACTCAAATATTCGAATACATGGATGAATATCTCATTTAATCGTTTGTTACACTGAAATCCTATTAGGTCAACATTATCCACATTTTCCAAAAAAGAAACAATGGTTTACATATCCTAAGGTAGGGTACTTTTGTTGGCTTACAAACAAACAGAAGTTTTATTAAGAAATGTGAGGCAGCTCACAAAATTGAAAGATAAGCTAAAGAAGCATATTTCAAGTGAGACAGAGATTATAGCAGGGATTAATGGCCATTCTCTTTGTGATACCAAAATTTTGAATTAAATTAACCATTTCCCCATATTTTTATATTATGCAAGAGTCAGATTTCTGGGAGGAAAGGTCTAAATTGGTCTTGGTAGGGTTACGTAGCCCTACCCCTTGACCAAAAGACAATTTGGTTAGTAGTTCTATTTGTATTTGCATATTTGCAAATTGTTTCTCAAAGGAAAATTAGGGGATGTTACAGAAGGAAGAAAAATGAAAGTCAAGTAGGCAGAAATAACAGTGTGCTTGCTAGCCAACATACAGTTCATCCTTATGCATGTGATTTAAAAAATGTTCCAACCAACATATTGAAATTACTCTAAATGTAACCACAATGTATTCATACCCTCTCCCAGAGGAGAGTAATGTAATGATCTAGTTAATCAGTTAGTTTCAAGTGTAAGATGTTTGGGTGCTATCTACTCTTCAAAGATCATGCCATCTGGTCCCATCACTTCATGGGAAATAGGTGGGGAAACAGTGGAAACAGTGTCAGACTTTATTTTTTGGGGCTCAAAAATCACTGCAGATGGTGACTACAGCCATGAAATGAAAAGATGCTTACTCCTTGGAAGAAAAGTTATGACCAACCTAGATAGCATATTGAAAAGCAGAGACATTACTTTGCCAACAAAGGTCCGTCTAGTCAAGGCTATGGTTTTTCCAGTAGTCATGTATGGATGTGAGAGTTGGACTGTGAAGAAAGCTGAGCGCCGAAGAATTGATGCTTTTGAACTGTGGTGTTGGAGAAGACTCTTGAGAGTCCCTTGGACTGCAAGGAGATCCAACCAGTCCATTCTAAAGGAGCTCAGCCCTGGGATTTCTTTGGAAGGAATGATGCTAAAGCTGAAACTCCAGTACTTTGGCCACCTCATGCGAAGAGTTCACCCAATGGAAAAGACTCTGATGCTGGGAGGGATTGGGGGCAGGAGGAGAAGGGGACGACAGAGGATGAGATGGCTGGATGGCCTCACTGACTCGATGGACATGAGTCTCAGTGAACTCCGGGAGATGGTGATGGACAGGGAGTCCTGTTGTGCTGCGATTCATGGGGTCGCAAAGAGTCGGACACGACTGAGCGACTGAACTGAACCGAACTGACTCTTCGAATTCTGTCAACATATGAATTAAAAAAAAAACAAAACAGGAAAGCTAAGAGAAGAGGTTAATTTTAAACACACATATATAGTTTTGATTCATCTAGCAAGGAAATACAAGTAGAAGAAAGAGCCTAACCTCTGAGAGCTGATCAGTTGGCTGCTGTAGCTGGTATTTATATTTTCTGTCTTCTACTATCCATTCCATTCTTTTATTTACCAAATATTTATCAAATTAATTTGTACCAGTGTATTCTAGGTGCTGTGGATACAATAGTGAATAAAACAAAACCTCCAAACTTATGTAACTTTTTATTATGATTAGAGAGACAAACCTTGAACAAGTAAAAAATAAAATATAATTTCCTGTGAAAATGTAAATGTTATGGAGAAAAATAAAGCAAAGTAAGAGAAGTAATAGAGGTGGGGAAGGTAGATAGCCCTGTTTTACAGAAGGTGGTCAGGAAAGGAAGGCATTTTTGGCTGCACCATTTGAGCAAAGACCTACCTAAGGTGAAAGAGTAAACCATGACAAGATCTGGAGAAAGAACATTTTGGGGAAGGGGAGTAGAACTACAGGTATAGAGGCATAGGGTGTTTGAAAACCAGTATAGCTGGAGAAAAGTGAATGAGAGGGAAAATTGGAGAGGTAGTTAGGGGCCTGATTTATTTATTTATTTTAATTAATTAATTAATTAATTTTACTTTACAATATTGTACTGGTTTTGCCATACATTGACTTGAATCTGCCATGAGTGTACATGTGTTCCCCATCCCGAACCCCCCTCCCACCTCCCTCCCCATCCCATTCCTCTGGGTCATCCCAGTGCACCAGCCCCAAGCACCCTGTATCATGCATAAAACCTGGACTGGCAATTTGTTTCGCATATGATATTTTACACGTTTCGGTGCCATTCTCCCATATCATTCCGCCCTCACCCTCTCTCACAGAGTCCAAAAGACTATTCAATACATCTGTGTCTCTTTTGCTGTCTCGCATACAAGTTATTGTTACCTTCTTTCTAAATTCCATATATATGCGTTAGTATACTCTATTGGTGTTTTTCTTTCTGGATTACTTCACTCTGTATAATAGGCTGCAGTTTCATCCACCTCATTAGAATGGATTCAAATGTTTTCTTTTTAATGGCTGAGTAATATTCCATTGTGTATATGTACCACAGCTTTCTTATCCATCCATCTGCTGATGGGCATCTAGGTTGCTTCCATGTCCTGGCTATTATAAACAGTGCTGCGATGAGCATTGGGGTACATGTGTCTCTTTAGATTCTGGTTTCCTCAGTGTGTATGCCCGGCAGTGGGATTGCTGGGTCATATGGCAGTTCTATTTCCAGTTTTTTAAGGAATCTCCACACTGTTCTGCATAGTGGCTGTACTAGTTTGCATTCCCACCAACAGTGTAAGAGAGATCCCTTTTCTCTACACCTTCTCCAGCATTTATTGCTTGTAGACCTTTGGATCGCAGCCATTCTGACTGGCGTGAAATGATACCTCATTGTGGTTTTGATTTGCATTTCTCTGATAATGAGTGATGTTGAGCATCTTTTCATGTGTTTGTTAGCCATCTGTATGTCTTCTTTGGAGAAATGTCTGTTTAGTTCTCTGGCCCACTTTTTGATTGGGTCTTTTATTTTTCTGGAATTGAGCTACAGGAGTTGCTTGTATATTTTTGAGATTAATTCTTTGTCCATTGCTTCATTTGCTATTATTTTCTCCCATTCTGAAGGCTGTCTTTTCACCTTGCTTAGAGTTTCCTTTGTTGTGCAGAAGCTTTTAATTTTAATTAGGTCCCATTTGCTTATTTTTGCTTTTATTTCCAATATTCTGGGAGGTGGGTCATAGAGGATCCTGCTCTGGTTTATGTCGGAGAGTGTTTTGCCTATGTTTTCCTCTAGGAGTTTTATAGTTTCTGGTCTTATATTTAGATCTTTATAATCTATTTTGAGTTTATTTTTGTGTATGGTGTTAGAAAGTGTTCTAGTTTCATTCTTTTACAAGTGGTTGACCAGTTTTCCCAGCACCACTTGTTAAAGAGATTGTCTTTTCTCCATTGTATATTCTTGCCTCCTTTGTCAAAGATAAGGTGTCCATAGGTGTGTGATTTATCTCTGGGCTTTCTATTTTGTTCCATTGATCTATATTTCTGTCTTTGTGCCAGTACCATACTGTCTTGATGACTGTGGTTTTGTAGTAGAGCCTGAAGTCAGGCAGGTTGATTCCTCCAGTTCCCTTCTTCTTTCTCAAGATTGCTTTGGCTATTCAAGGTTTTTTGTATTTCAATACAAATTGTGAAATTATTTGTTCTAGCTCTGTGAAAAATACCGTTGGTAGTTTGATAGGGATTGCATTGAATCTATAGATTGCTTTGGGTAGTATACTCATTTTCACTATATTGATTCTTCTGATCCATGAACATGGTATATTTCTCCATCTATTTGTGTCCTCTTTGATTTCTTTCACCAGTGTTTTATAGTTTTCTATATATAGGTCTTTTGTTTCTTTAGGTAGATATATTCCTAAGTATTTTATTCTTTTCATTGCAATGGTGAATGGAATTGTTTCCTTAATTTCTCTTTTTGTTTTCTCATTGTTAGTGTATAGGAATGCAAGGGATTTCTGTATGTTAATTTTATATCCCTCAACTTTATTCATTGATTAGCTCTAGTGGGACACTGTAAAAGCACTACTAAGGGGAAGGTTCATAGCCATACAGGCTTACCTCAAGAAACAAGAAAAAAGTCAAATAAATAACCTAACTCTACACCTAAAGCAACTTGAAAAGGAAGAAATTATGAACCGTAGGGTTAGTAGAAGGAAAGAAATCTTAAAAATTAGTGCAGAAATAAATGCAAAAGAAACAAAAGAGACCATAGCAAAAATCAACAAAACCAAAAGTTGGTTCTTTGAGAAGATAAATAAAATTGACAGACCATTAGCCAGACTCATCAAGAAACAAAGGGAGAAAAATCAAATCAACAAAATTAGAAATGAAAATGAAGAGATCACAACAGACAACACAAAAATACAAAGGATCATAAGAGACTATTATCAGCAACTATATGCAAATAAAATGGACAACTTGGAAGAAATGGACAAATTCTTAAAAAGTACAACTTTCCAAAATTGAATCAGGAAGAAACAGAAAATTTTAACAGACCCATCACAAGCATGGAAATTGAAACTGTAATCAGAAATCTTCCAACAAACAAAAGCCCAGGATCAGATGGCTTCACAGCTGAATTCTACCAAAAATTTAGGGAAGAACTAACACCTATCCTACTCAAACTCTTCCAGAAAATTGCAGAGGAAGGTAAACTTCCAAACTCATTCTATGAGGCCACCATCACCCTAATACCAAAACCTGACAAAGATGCCACAAAAAAGAGAAAACTACAGGCCAATATCACTGATGAACATAGATGCAAAAATCCTTAACAAAATTATAGCAAACAGAATCCAACAACATATTAAAAAGATCAAACATCATGACCAAGTGGGCTTTATCCCAGGGATGCAAGGATTCTTCAATATCTGCAAATCAATCAATGTAATACACCACATTAACAAATAGAAAAATAAAAACCATATGATTATCTCAACAGATGCAGAGAAAGCCTTTGACAAAATTCAACATCCATTTATGATAAAAACTCTCTAGAAAGAAAGCATGAATAGAAGGAACAAACCTCAACATAATAAAAGCTACATATGACAAACCCACAGCAAACATTATCCTCAATGGTGAAAAATTGAAAGCATTTCCCCTAAAGTCAGGGGCCTGATTTAAAAAGAAAAAAAGTTAGGAAATTCCCTTGGTGGTGCGTAGTTGGGATTCCCTGCTCTCACTGCCAAGGGCGTGGGTTTAACCCCTCGTCAGGAACTAAGATCCCACATGCTGCACAGTGTGGCCAAAAAATAAAAATAAAATAAAACTATGCTTTCATCTAAGCATTTAAATCAAAATTTGAGAATTAAACAATTACTTTAAAAAAAAACTGGAGGGCCATATTGTCACATAAAGTGTGATAAGAAGCTATTAGAGGAATTTGTGCAAAAGAGACAATAAGGGTGGGAGACAGGAAATGGAGAAATGATTTCTGAGGCTATTGCAGTAGTTCAAATGAAAGGTGATGTGGATGTAGAATAAGATGGTAGAGTTGGAAGAGGTGAAAAATGATCCAATTGGTGTCATACGTAAAAGGTAACACAGCAGACTTTTTTGATGGATTGAATGTAAGGTGTGACAGTAACAGTGAAATCAAATATGATTTCATACCTAAGTTTTGAGTGTGTTACCAAAAAAATATATCATGACCAAGTAGATTTTATTCCAGGAATGTAAAGATGAGACTTTTAGGTCTTCAATAAGATTCAGTACACATTCTGATTTTTTAAAATGATGATAAGGAAGTATCCATAATTCTTCCTGGAGAAGGAAATGGCAACCCACTCCAGTACTCTTGCCTGGAGGATTCCATGGACAGAGGAGTCTGGAGGGCTACAGTCCATGGAATTGCAAAGAGTTGGACACAACTGTGCGACTGACTTTCACTTTCACTTTTCATAATTCTTTACCATGATAATTTCAATTGTAAATCAGCATTGCCATCATCTTACTTGTGGGGAAACACTAGAAGAATTCTCCCTTAAATCAGGAACCATGCTGAGAGGAAACCTCTTGTTTCCTTTAATACTGGACCCTTAGATGAAATAGTGTGTGTGTGTGTTGTGCTTAGTCACTCAGTCATGTCCAACTGTTTGTGACCTCATGGACTGTAGCCTGCCAGGCTCCTCTGTCCATGGGATTCTCCAGGCAAGAATACTGGAGTGGGTTGCCATGCCCTAATCCAGTAGATGTTGAAATAGCACCTACTGTGTCATTTAATATTGGATCATATTGGCCAATAGAGTTAAACAAGAAAAAGCAACTAGAGGCATAAAATTCTTAAAAGTATAAATAAAGCTATCTCCATGTATAAATGACAAAAGTAGACCTAGAAAACTAAATAATAAATTGCACACAAATAATAAAAAATACATTAAGATAGCAGGTTATAAATTTAATATTGAAAAATCAATATGTTCATAAATATGAACAATGTTATAAGATATAATGGAGAAGAGATCCCCATTTACATTAGCAAAAAAGATAAAATATACAGGAATAAATCTATCAAAAAATACAGTTATTATTTCTAAAAGAAGAAAGCTTCAAAACACTTCTTCAAGACACAAAAGTAGGCTCAAACAAATGGGCAGATGTCTTTTGTAGAATAAAGATGTTACCTGTCTCCCAAGTTGTGGTTCAGTCCTTAAATTGTGTCTGACTTTTTGCAACCCCATGAACTGTAACCCACCAGGCTTCTCTGTCTCTGAAATTCTCCAGATAACAATACTGGGGTGGATTGCCATTTCCTTCTCCAGGGGATCTTCCTGACCTAGGGATCAACCCTGTGTCTCTTGCATTGGCAGGCAGATTTCTTTACCACTGAGCCACCTGGGAAGCCCCAGAGTTAATATATAAATTTAATGTGATCCCCGCAAATAGCAGTAATTTATTTTTCTGGAGCTGGACAAGTTGTCACAGGTTAAGTTCCTGGGAAGCCAACTCTGAGACTGTGTTTAGTGTCCAAGAGGTTAATTAGGGGCAGCTCTTGAGAAGGAAAAGGAAGGGAGATGTCAGGACTGGGCAAAGGGGGAAATAAAGCTGTGACCTCAGGTGACACTTTGGGGGCAGTTCTTAATTTTTTGAATTTATTTATTTAATTTTGTCTGTGTTGGGTCTTCATTGCTATGAGGGCTTTTCTCTAGTTGCAGTAAATGGGGGCTGCTCTCCAGTTGCAGTGCTCAGGTATCTCCTTGTGGTGGCTTCTCTTGGTGCTCTTCTCTGAAGCTTGGGCTTCAGTAGTTGTGGCTGTGGACTCAGTAGCTTCAGCTCCCGAGCCCTAGCGCTCACGCTTAATAGTTGTAGCGCACTGGCTTAGTTGCTTTGAGGCATGTGGGATCTTCCTAGACCAGGAATTGAACCTGTGTCTCCTGTATTATATCAGGTGTGTCCTTTACCACTGAGTCACCAGGGAAGCCCCTAGTGGGGAGTTCTTAAAATAGTACAACCAGAGCTGTCCCCACTTCAGGCGGATGTCTAGCCCTTTATTTCCTTACACCAGTCATTGGATGTAGTAACATTGGGCAAAGTGGCTCTCATTAGCCAAGGTTGGCTGCCTGCAGTGTTTCCAGGGCTGGGGTAGAGGCCCTTTCTTCCTGAAGAGTAACTTGAGCAGCCTGTTGCAGTGTGTGCACAGCCTACTCCTTGCATTTTGTATTAATTATCTATCACTGTGTAACAGATTAGCCTAAAACGTAGCAACTTAAAACAGCAAACTGAGAAGTTGCCATTGGAGGAACCCTCAAGGGAATGAGAAAGCAAGCCTTGTGGCTAGCTAAGGAACAACAAGAGTCAAGGCTCAGGGACCATGGTGTGCTTCATGTATTTGAGGAACAGCAGGAGGAGGCCGGTGAACAAGGGTCAGGAAACTAGGGAATCAGCCCGTGGGAGGGGCTCTCAGCCATTGAATTCGACTTGTATTTTGAACTGACCTGATTTTCAGAGGTATCTTTGTGGGGTGAGAGAGAGTTAGGATGATCCAGGATTTTGGCCTGAATAACTAGAATAATGGAGTTGGTATTTACTGAGATGGCAAGAATTACTACAGGGAAGAGCACAGTTTGGGATGTCTTAGTACATTTGAGATGTCTGTGCCTGTCCTGTGGAGGTGTCAGGGAGGAGCTAGATTTGCAAGCCAGCAGCTCAGGGGCACCTGCAGTTTCCAAGGGTGCCAGGTGATTTTAAGCTTCTTTACCTTCAGACATCCTGATCCCTCTGCCTAGAAATCTCTTTCTCTAGGAAACTTCTAGTCATAGCCATTTTACCTGTTACCTTGGAGGCCCTCCTGACATCCCATAGGCAGAGTTGACCACTTTCTCTTTGTGTTGCCAGTTTCTACCTGTTTTTGCCTCTTCCTCTGTAAATTTGGGTATGGCTTACCTCACCTCACGTTTATTTTATTGAGGTGTCTATTATGTGTTGTAGATACTGGGGTAAAATAATGAACCAGGCAAAATCCCCATCCTTACAGTAAGGGGTCAGACAATAAGTAGATAATATTCAGGTAGTGATAAATGCTATAATGATACAGCGTGTATGGTGCTTACTGGGCACTACTTTAGAGAGTCTGGTCAGAAAGGTCTCTGCTGAGGTGATCTTTGAGAGAACCAGAGTCAGACACAACTGAGTGACTGAACTAAACTGAAGGAGGTGGGGGGATTGAGCTATAGAAGATCTGGAGGAGCCACCAAAAAGGCCCTGAGACAGGAAGGAACTTGGTGTGTTCCCATCCAGAAGGCCATTGTGCCTGGAGGTCTGTGGGAGGAGACAGGTCAGAGAGGTGGTAGGAAGCCAGGCAATGGAGGGCCTGTGGATTTAAGGTGATGGGAAACTGTGGGACGGTTTTGAGCAGGGCTTGGTATGCTCTGAATTGTGTTTTAAAGAGCTTGATTGTAGCTACTGTGTTAGAGACTAGATAGCAGTAGATGCAGGAAGACTTGCAGTAGTCGGGGCAGGAGTAGGTGGTGACAGAAGAGATGGTGAGAAGTGAACGATGAATTGTTTGCAGGGGATAAAGGAAAGGGAGGAAGTAAAAATAAAGCTTTGATTTTTGGCTTGGGCAATCCATGTGGAGGTACTATTGAATTAATGCCTTCCTGTTAGGTTTAGAATAGGAAAACCAGAGTTTGTCCCTGCTGAAATGTCCTGCATGGTCTTGCCTATCTCTCCCTCATTCCCTGCCACTCCCTGCCTTCCCCTCTAAAAGTCAGTGAAACTAAGTCAGCTTCTCAATCCCAGAACCATCCCAGTCCTGTTACCTTTCCATATACACATTTCCACCAACTAAAACACCACCTCCTCCTCAGATGCCTCCAGCCACCAGCCCTGATATTTTCCATCACAGAACTCTGGATTTTCCTTTGTAGCACCAACCAGAATTTGTAATTAAGTAAACACTCAAATAGATGATTCCTGGTTCCCCCAGGAGACTATAAGCTTCAGGAAGGGTGTGCTTTTTCTGCCTCTGGAGCCTACACAGTGCCTGGTGCAGAATGGGTGCTCAGTGCATGTCTGTTAAGGGAGTGGGTGCCTGGGAGAACCTGGTCAGTGGGTGATGGTAAGGAGATGGGAGACATTATAGAGTGGTCCTGTAATGCTTTCCAGGTTCTTCAGATGAGCAGTGTGCTTGGACTTCATTCCTTATTGAAGTGTCAGAGGACTAATAGCATTTCTTTTTAAAAATTTATATTAGACCTTGGATGTCTGAAAAACTTGAGTGGTTTTAACTTCTGAGCTGTACAAATGCCACAGGGTAGGATGCTTTTCTTTCACCACCAGGTCCCTGGTGCCCAGCACAGTGATACTTAGCCCTGTGACACATGTTGACTAATGCTCATTCATTCTTTCTCTCAAGGTTAACCTGAAGCGACCATGTCCTTTCTGGGCAGAAGATGGCCATTGTTCAATAAAAGACTGTCATGTGGAGCCTTGTCCAGAGGTAAAATAAATTTTTTAAAAATCAAGAAAAGAAATGCTTTCTCTTGGGCTTTTAGATAAGCATGAACTCTACATTTTAGGCTTATGTCAGAGCATTTGGACTTGGCATCAGATTCATATGCCCTCAACTTTCTTCTTTTTAACCAGGTTATTGAAGATTTAGTCTGTACTTGCCACCAAAATGTGTTTGAAGACACTCATGTATCCAGTGATGTTGGTGACTGGATGTAGAACTAGAGTCTGATTCTAAAATGGAGCCCTATTCTAGGACAGGATCTACAGTTAGCTGTTATTTCATGCTTTATTGAATCTGCATCTTGTTTCATGGGCAAAGAAAATGCTACTAGACCTTAAATTTCAAATTTAGAGTGGGAATTAGAGTGAAAAAAGTTGGGAAATTCAAAGCTTGGAATTAGATCTTCACTTGGTCTCATTACATTGGGAAGGAAAATGGCTGTACTTATTAGTAGGGGAATGCTACATTTCAGACTTTATTTTTTGACATCTAGCATTATTAATTATATTCCTCTTTGACAGTTTCTTGCTGGGAAAATCCCATGGACGGAGGAGCCTGGTAGGCTACAGTCCATAGGGGTCGCAAAGAGTCAGACACGACTGAGCGACTTCTCTTTCACTTTTGACAGTAATTAGTTATACGCTATATTTTCATTTTACTTTTTTTGTTCTATTACCTAAAATCAGTCTAGTTTTTGCCTTACAAACAGGAAAAAAACATCTGAACCAATGTCCTTTCTAAAGGGAAAATTTAAAAAAAAATGATTTATATTTTCCTTTAAGAATAAAATGTTTTAACTTTTCAGTTTGAAATAATTTCAGATCTACAGAAAAGTTGCAAGAATAGTACAAACAGTTCCCATATATTTTTTATCCATATTTCCCCAAATGTTAAATGTTGATCAAGTTTGCTTTCTTCTTCCATCTATATGTATATATTAATATTATTATTTTTTGAACCATTTAGATATGTTACCAACATGATCTTTTATCCTTAAATATTCAGTGTATATTTCTTTAAAAACAAGATTATTAACCATAGTGTAATTAACAAAATCAGGAAATTAATATTTATATAATACTAATGTCTATAGACTTTAATCACAGATCACCAGCTGACTTAATAATGTGCTTTTACAGAAATAGCAACAACAACAACTAAGTTTCTGACCCAGAATCATACCTTGCATTTGGATGTCATATCTCTTTAGTCTTCTTTAATCTGGAATAGTCCTTCAGTGTTCCTTTCTCTTTTGTTGTCTCTTTAACAAACCCCTTCCCTTCCTCCTTTCCTTTTTCTCTTCCTCCTTTCCTTAAAATACACCAGTTATTTTGAGACTACCTCTTATTTTGTGTTTTTCTGGACTTTTCTAATGATTGCATTCAGGTCATGCACTTTGGACAGTACACCATAGAAGGGATGTTGTGTCCTTCTCAGTGTCCTGTTGGGAGGCAAATTATGTCATCATGATTACATGATTAGGCTTGTATGGGCCGCATTCCTTCTTGGTAAACTGGGAAACATTTTTTGAAACTATGAAAACATCCAGTTTTTTATCATATTTTTACTATCATGGTTTTAGCATCCACTCATGATTCTTGCCTGAATTATTTATATGATGATTGTCCAATTGTGATTTTTCTGATTCCATTTCTTCTATATTAGTTGACATTCTACTGCATAAAGAGCTTTTCCTTTATTTATTGTATGTTTATGTCAATATGGACTTGAATTATTATTTTAATTTAATATCATTACTATCATTTTGATTTTTAATAACAGCTTTATTCAGACATAATTGCCCTACCATAGAATTAACTCATTCTAAAGTCACAGTTCAGTGAGTTTTAGTGCATTACAGAATTGCACAGCAGTCAGCACTATCTAGGTGTAATACATTTCACTACCCCAGAAAGAAACCCCTACTTATGAGCAGTCATTCCGTTTCCTACTCTCTCCTGCTGGAAACCACTAAATCCATTCTATCTCTATGAATTTGCCTATTATGGACACTTCATGTAAATAAAATCATACAGTATGTGATCATTTGTGACTGGTTTCTTTTGCTTAGCATAATGTTTTGAAGATCCATCCATGCTATAGTGTGTATCAGTACTTCATCCCATTGCCGAGTAATATTCCATTGTATGGGTATACCTCATCTTGTTTATTTATCAGTTGATGGACATTTGGATTGTTTCCACTTTTTGGCTACTATGAATAATGAATAAATATCCAGGCACAGATATTTGTGTGTACATATGTTTTTCAATTCTCTTAAGTATGCTTTGGAGTGAAATTGCTAGATCATATAATAACTTTAACTCTTGAGGAATTGCCAAACTGTTAACCATTGTGACTGCATCATTTTACATGGACTCTAGCAATGTATGATGGTTCCAGTTTCTCTACATACTTGTCAACACTTAACTGCTGTCTTATCCTTGTTTTGTTTTGTTTTTTTGTTTTTTTTGGTGTGGGCTTTCTCTAGTTGCCGCAGGTGGGGGCTATTCTTCACTGTGGTGCACGGGCTTAGAAGCCATGACTTCTCTTGTTGTGGAGCACAGGCTCTATCTAGGTGTGCGGGCTTCAGTGGTTGCAGCACACAGGCTCAGTAGTTGTGGCCTATAGGCTTAGTTGCTCTGCAGCATGTGGAAGCATGTAGAATCTTCCTGGATCAGGAATTGAACCCATGTCTGCCTCATTGGCAGGCAGATTGCTATCCACTGTGCCACCAGGGAAGTCCTCTGTATTATGTTTTATTTTAGCCGTCCTTACAAATGGCATCTCATTTTGCTTTTAATTTGCATTTCCCTGATATCAGGTATCTTTTCAGGTGCTTATTAGCCATTTGTATATATTCATCAAAAGCATGTCTGTTCAAATACTTGGCCCATTTTTAAATTGAGTTTCCATTTTACTGCTGAGCTGTAAGAGTTACTTTGCACAATATATGTTTTTTTATGTTAAAATATCAGTTTCTTATTGTCTACAGTGGATTATCCTCTGTAGTCTTAAATTTTTTTTTTTAAACCTTTTATTTTTTACTGGGGTAAAGCCAATTAGGAGAAGGCAATGGCAACCCACTCCAGAACTCTTGCCTGGAAAATCCCATGGACAGAGGAGCCTGGTAAGCTGCAGTCCATGGGGTCGCAAAGAGTCGGACACGACTGAGCGACTTCACTTTCACTTTTCACTTTCATGCATTGGAGAAGGAAATGGCAACCCACTCCAGTGTTCTTGCCTGGAGAATCTCAGGGACAGCGGAGCCTGGTGGGCTGCCATCTGTGGGGTCACACAGAGTTGGACACGACTGAAGCGACTTAGTAGTAGTAGTAGTAGTAGTAAAGCCAATTAACAATGGTGTGATAGTTGCAGGTGAACAGTGAAGAGACTCAGCCATACATGTACATGTATCCATTCTCTTCCAAACACCCCTCCCATCCAGGCTGCCACATAACATTGAACAGAGTTCCATGTGTTGTACAGTAGGTCCTTGTTGGTTATCCATTCTAAATATAGCAGTGTGTACATGTCCAGTCCAAACTCTGACTATCTCTTCCCTCCCCTATCCCCATAAGTTCGTTCTCTTAAGTCTGTGAGTCTTTCTGTTTTGTAAGTTCATTTGTATCATTTCTTTTTAGATTCCACATATAAGGGATGTCATACAGTATTTCTCTTTCTCTGTCTTGTAGTCTTAAATTTCTAACAAAATAAGTGAAAGTGTTCATTTGCATGTAAATCCCAATGTAAGAAATCTAACAGAAGTATTTAAAAATTGGTCTTTTCCCTTCCCAATGCCGTCTTCTTTAATTTCTTTCTGGAGATAAAAACTATCCCATTATATTGGTTCTTTTAATTAATGTGAGGATATTTGTATTTCTCTCTCTTTGGGGGAGAATTTAGTAGGCATTTCATATTGAACCCAAACTTGTCATGATACGGAGTTAAAATTGGCATTCTATAATTTGAAGTCTAATTTAATTGTGAGGCTCACTTAATTTTGTAATTTGCAGACTGCTTCATATTGTTAGTGGCAATGGCCAGGTTTATTTCATGTTTGATTTTAGTTATTAGCTTTACATTTGTCATTGCTTTTAATAATTCTCTTTTGTGATTTTTATGTTATACATGAGTATCATCTGTGGTGCCTATCCCAATATATCTCAATAGCCTGTATTAAGATTCGCTTAAGTCACAAGTTACTGCATTTAGCATCAAACCTTTTAAAAAGCTGCAAGTACACTTTTATTTTACCATATTATGTGAGTTAGAAGACAACAGTGAGAGGGAACTTTTGATAAGTATTCCGTACTTTAAATTCAGGGTCTTTTAACTGTAACTGTTACATTTGGCTTGACTTTTATAGTTTTCTCTCTTCTGCCCTCTGTTTGTGGTGCTAGAAAACATTGAAATGATAAAATATTGGCAGCAAGTAATGTTTTAACTACATGATCTCTTTGTTCATTGGGGAAAATTTTCTTATCATTATTGTTACTTACATTCTTCAGCCTGACAGAAAAATATTTATTCTGAAAATTTCATTAAGTTTTATCTATGAAACATGAAAAAGTTTTAATAGGTAATTTGCTATTAATTTGATAATCCATAGATTCAGATGTTGGAAATCAGTCCCCTGGTATGATCCGAGGATCAACCCGAGGCTGCTTTCAGATATGATTTTTATTTAAGATTGTGTTTGATAAACCAGTTGTAATAATTCATATTTATTTATGCTTGAGATAAATTATTGGTTTTACAGAAAAGATAGACCTATATACAGTTCTTACTGTATATAGTAAGAACTGATGCAGTTCTTACATTGGTAGACCTTAGGTTAATCATGAACCAAAGAGCTTACTCTTTAAAAAAAAATTATTGAAGTGTGGTTGATTTTGTTGTTTAGACATTACGTCATGTCCACAATGTTGATAATTTCTGCTGTATAGCAAAGTTACTCAGTTATAATACTTTTTTATATTTTTTCCCATTTTGTTTTTTCACAGGATGCTGAATTTAGTTCCCTGTGCTAACAGTAGGGCCTTGTTGTTTATCCATCCTACATACAGTAGTTTGTATCTCCTAACCCCAAACTCCCAGTCCTTCCCTCTCCCACACCCTCCCCCTTGCTGACCACAGTTCTGTCAAAGAACTTACTTTTTACTATTAATTCAAAATTATCTAAACTTTAACTGTCAACTTTGAGCAAAACTTTTAATTGAACATAATAAATTTCAAATAATTTTTAATTTTTTAAAAAGTTGTTTCTGTGGAAAGAAAGTTTATGGAAAAAGTGATTTTGCTAGGGTCTTTTTGAACCTAAAAATTATATAAACTATTATTTACTGCATTGAGAGTTATTAGAGCTGATTATGACAACCTTTGTCTTTCAGTTTTCTGTACTGTGATTTACAAGCCTGTACATTGGGGTAGTTCTTTACCTTTCATCTCAAGAGGTAGTGTGAAAATAAAATTTGAATGAATGTATATTTTCTCCTCGTGGACTAAAACAGTCTTTGAATTAGGATAATGGCATTAATAATTTGTGAAAAAAATCTCAAGAAATATAAAGATCATTTTCTAAATTTTTATTGTTGTTCTTTTAAGAGTAAAATTCCAGTTGGAATTAAAGCTGGGAATTCTAATAAGGTAAGTCACTTTTCTTCATTAAATATTTCTGCTTTACGTAGTGAAACTTGCCCCTTACTGCTTGATGTGGTTGCGAAAGAGAACCATAATATGGTTAGCTGAGAATGGACACGTTTTTGCCTGAAAATCCCAAATCCCTAATTTTGTAGCAAGTCATGAGGTGTAATATATTCTTATAATTAAATTATATAGCTTCTTTTGAAATACTTTAGTTCTGTTTTTAGAACTTCTAGAAGAACTATGAAACATAACTACAGTGTCAATTTACCTAATCAGCAGGTGTTTTATCAGGCATGTGTTTTTACTCTTCTTTTTCAACAAGATAATCATACCCTGTCTCTCTGCTTCCTAATGCATTTGCTCTCCATTTTGTTCTTATACTCTATACCGTTTGCAGTCTTTTGTACTCACCCTTTTTTATGTATTTTTGTTTCAGATCTAAAATAAATAGTATAAAGATAATTGAAATTCCTTCTGTACTCTGTCCCAGTCCCATTATATAATAATATTTCCTCCCTCCTTAGAGCTAGCCACTTTGCTGAAGTTGTTGTGTATCCTTCTGTGATACTTTTTATGTTGTATTATACATGTATCTACAAGTAATATATAGAACTTTTACTTGAAATTTTTAAAACTTTAAAATAAATTGATTTTTTGTGTTTCTTCAAGTTAAAAACATTTTTTGCTTAATAGTTTTACTCAGTATTGGCTTTTAACATTTTGTCTCTGCTGATATATGTAGATTTTGTTAATTTTAATAGCTGTAAAATACTCAGTTGTATAGATATTTGTATAATTGTGTGACTAGCCATTCCTCTGTTGATAGACATTTCAATTGTTTTCAGGTTTTTGCTATTACAAACAATGACGCACTGGCATCTTTGTCTTTCGTCGAATTGTGCACATATGTAAGAGTTTCTTTAGGTCTATATTTAGAAGTAAGATTGCTGGGCCAAAGGGTATGCCTATCTCAACGTTATGAGAGAGTACCAAATAACTTTCTAGAGTGATTCTTGTTTTTAAACGTTGCTCTGGATATAGATTCAGCAGTAGGACTGCTGGCTCAAGGATTTATTCATATTTGCAGCTCTATGTAAATATTCAGTTACTTTTGCAAGAGAGTCTTCTCAGTTCACATCATCACCAACATACCAATGCAAATTGCTACATTTTTAATGTCTTTGCTTACTTATTAGGTGGAAATTTGTGACATATTTTCATTTGTATTTCTTCTCTGTGTTAGGGATTTTGATGATAGGATGTATCTATATTTAGTATATATTATCATTGACAAATTGACTCTTCTGCCAATGGAAAATGAAATAAAGGTAATAATTATCACTAAACTTACTTATTATGAACTTCCTTTCAGTACTCGAAAGTGGCAAATAATACCAAAGAATTAGAAGACTGTGAGCAAGCTAGTAAACTGGGAGCAATTAACAGCACATTAAGGTAAATTTTATTTTAGTAGTGTTAAGAAAATATTCTCTTGTTTAATTTATTTGCATTAGAAATCTTCGATTTTTCTTGTGATTTTGATTAAACACTAGTTTCAACTAATTTTTGAAAGGAAGAAGTTATTCTTTATCCTAAATTCCGTGACAGCTTCCCTTCTTGTCTAATTTGTTCTTAAATTTCTGTCATCAGTAATGACTATTAAAAAGGAAAAATTCAGGCAGTTTCTCAGCTAACAGGGTTTATGGGTCATTCTTTCTGATTATTATAGAAAAAGAAACTTGAATCTCTAAGTTTTTTTTAAATAGTAATTCATTGCGGGAAGGAGAGGGTGAGATGATTTAAGAGAGTAGCACTGAAACATATATATTACCATATGTAAAATAGATAGACAGTGGGAATTTGCTATATTCCTAAAGCCAGTGCTCTGTGACAACCTGGAGTGGTGGGATGGGGAGGGAGGTCTAAGAGGGAGGGGACATACGTATACCTGTGACTGTGACAGATTCATGTTGGTGTATGGCAGAAATCATCACAATATTATAAATACCCTCCAATTAAAAATAAAAATGGTAATTCAATCTATATGTTGCATTTTGACTATTAAAGGTTTCTATTAACATAACTGTTACAATGCATACATTTTTTTTTTCTGTTGACTTTTCTTTATTTGCTCTAAGTACAAACCTGCTTTTGAAGGCCAACATAAATAATTTGTAAATGGTCTCAGATACTGCAGTATAAAATGAGTGAGCAGAAGGCAGTATTATAGAAGTTCTTTTTATTTTTCTTGCTTAGATATGTAGTTGTGTACTATAAATGTTAACGACTTAATAAAGTTAGCAGTTTTATGTATCTGATTTACTCATGAAAATTCTAATGTAGAAAATTAGAAATAATGGTATAATAAACACCCATATATCCACCACTCCAAATGAATAAGTGTTAACATTATCTACCATGTTTTTGAGAAAAATGTCAAAGACAAATTTGAAATTCCACATGTTTCTTTCTCAGTCCCTGTTTTCTTCCCTTTTTTCTTAGAAGTAAATTTGGTGTATATCTAGTCCATATTTTTATTTTTAGTTTATAATATAAACTATATGTAGATAAATAGATGTAGTTTGTGTAGAAGATTTTATTTTTCCTTTATGTAAATTATATGTGTTAAATAACATTCTGAAACTTTAACTGCACATTTTGCTTTCTAGATATATCCATGTTAAAACTCAGAGATTTGCCTTGTTCTTTTAGCTGATGGTTTTCATCATATAAAGTGAAAGTGAAAGTCGCTTAGTCATGTCCAACTCTTTGGCACCCCAGGGACTATCTACAGTCCATAGAATTCTCTAGGCCAGAGTACTGGAGTGGATAGCCTATCCCTTCTCCAGGGGATCTTCCTGACCCAGGAATCAAACTGGGGTCCCCTGCATTGCAGGTGGATTCTTTACCAACTAAGTTGTCAGGGAAGCCCAGTGTTCATCAGTGGGAAATAGACAAGTAAAATATGGTATTCCCCACTGATGAACATTTTTTACTTTTACAAATTGTTGCTCTTACAAATTTTTTACTTTTACAAATTATGCCAGTTTGAGCATCCTTGATAATTTTTTTTATATACACCAGAAGTGAAATTGTTGAATCTGAGGACTGCTTTCTTACAGCTGCTCTTTTTTTTTTTTATGTTTATTTGCATATAGTTGCTTAGCTGTTCTTGATATTGCCTAATGGCTTTCTAAAATACTTGTGTGGCTGTGTGTTGCCTCCAACACCAAGAACTTGTTTTGTTGTCCACATCTTTGACAAAAATTGATAATGTTTAACTGTGAAATAGTATCTCATTTTTGTTTATATTTTATTGATTACCAGTGAGTTTGGGCATTTTTTCCTTCTGTTTATTGGGCATTCGGGTTTCTTATTCATTCAACAAATGACTGCCAGGCACTATCCTAGGGGTATAGCAGTGTACATGAGAAATAGATTCCTGCCCATGTGCAGCTTAAAACAAGTAAAGTCAATGAGAAGTAAGTCAAATGATGATGAGTGCCAGGGAAAAAAATAATTTTTTCAGGGAAGACTGATAGAGGCCTTGGAGTAAAGGTGCTTGCACTGCTTTAAATTGGTGGTCCAGTGGTTAAGACTCTGCCTTCCAATACAGGGAGCCCACTTTTGATCCCTGGTCAGAGCCTAGTGGGCTGCCGTCTATGGGGTCGCACAGAGTCGGATACTACTGAAGCAACTTAGCAGCAGCGGCAGCAGCAGCAGGGAACTAAGATCCCACATGCCTGGAGGTGCAGCAATAGATAAATAAATAAATAGTCCAAGAAGACTAGAGTGATAACAGGCAAAGTGCTCTTGAAGGCAGGAGTCAGGATAATATGGCTGCAGGGGAGGGAGTGGTGGTGTTGGGGTTGGTGGGTGGTGGAGATGAGTACTCCACGAATGCATAATGGTTAGTAAAAGGCCCTGAGGTTGGAGTGTGCCTTGACTTCTTGAGTAATCACATGGCCAGTGTGGCTAGAGTACAGTGAACAAGAACAAAATAGTAGGAGATAAGATCAAAAGGTGCTGGGGGAGGAGTGGCCAAGGAAAGTGTAGGGTGGAGATCTCATAGAGTCTTGAAGACACTTAACTATGAATATTGATTCAAACTGAGTGGAATGAAAACTTACTGGAGGATTTTGAGAGAGTGGGTTTGGCGGAGCCAGATCTGTGGAAGCCTGGTTGTATGGTTATAGTAGTTTCCTTCTAAGACATGAAGGTGGTTCAGTTTAGACTGGAGTGATAGCAGTAGAACCCCCAGGAAATTTGACTTTGGAGAGCAGTGGGATTTGATTCAGTTCAGTCAGTTCAGTCGCTCAGTCGTGTCTGACTCTTTGCGACCCCATAGACTGCAGCACGCTGAGCTTCCCTATCCATCACCAACTCCCAGAGTTTACTCAAACTCATGTCCATTGAGCCGGTCATGCTATCCAACCATCTCATCTTCTGTCATCCCCTTCTCCCACCTTCAATCTTTCCCAGAATCAGGATCTTTTCAAATGAGTCAGTTCTTCGCATCAGGTGGCCAAAGTATTGGAGTTTCAGCTTCAAATTCAGTCCTTCCAATGAATAGCCGGGACTGATTTCCTTTAGGATGGACTGGTTGGATCTCCCTGCTGTCCAAGGGACTCTCAAGAGTCTTCTCCAACACCACAGTTCAAAAACATTAATTTTTCAGCACTCAGCTTTCTTTATAGTCCAACTCTCATGTCCATACATGACTACTGGAAAAACCATAGCCTTAACTAGACGGACCTTTGTTGGCAAAGTAATATCTCTGCTTTTTAATATGCTGTCTAGGTTCATCATAACTTTTCTTCCAAGGAGTAAGTGTCTTTTAATTTCATGGCTGCAGTCACCATCTACAGTGATTTTGGAGCCCCCAAAAATAAAGTCTGCCACTTTTTCCATTGTTTCCCCATCTATTTGCCATGAAGTGATGGGACCATATGCCATGATCTTAGTTTTCTGAATGTTGAGCTTTAAGCCAACTTTTTCACTCTCCACTTTCACTTTCCTCAAGAGGCTCTTTATTTCTTCTTTGCTTTCTGCCATAAGGGTGGTGTCATCTGCATATTTGAGGTTATTAATATTTCTCCCTACAATCTTGATTCCAGCTTGTGCTTCATCCAGCCCAGCGTTTCTCATGATGTACTCTGCATGTAAGTTAAATAAGCAGGGTGACAATATACAGCCTTGGCGTACTCCTTTTCCTATTTGAAACCAGTCTGTTGTTCCATGTCCAATTCTAACTGTTGCTTCCTGACCTGCATATAGATTTCTCAGGAGGAAGGTAAGGTGGTCTGGTATTCCCATCTTTTTCAGAATTTTCCACAGTTTATTGTGATCCACACAGTCAAAGGCTTTGGCATAGTCAATAAAGCAGAAATAGATGCTTTCCTGGAACTCTCTTGCTTTTTTGATGATCCAGCGGACGTTGGCAAGTTGACCTCTGGTTCTTCTGCCTTTTCTATTCCTAGCTTGAACATCTGGAAGTTCATGGTTCACGAACTGTTGAAGCCTGGCTTGGAGAATTTTGAGTATTACTTTACTAGCGTGTGAAATGAGTACAATTGTGTGGTAGTTTGAGCATTCTTTGGCATTGCCTTTCTTAGGGATTGGAATGAAAACTGACCTTTTCCAGTCCCATGGCTCCTGCTGAGTTTTCCAAATTTGCTGGCATATTGAGTTTAGCAAAGGGATTTGATTACAGAACTTTATACAGGACTGGGGAAACAGACTCTTGGAGGGCACAAACAAAACCTTATGTGCACCTGACCCAGGAGAAAGGAGCAGTGGCCCCACAAGAGACTGACCCAGACTTGCCTGTGAGTGTCCAGGAGTCTCTGGTGGAGGTGTGGGTTGGCGGTAGCCTGCTACAGGGTCAGGGGCACTGAGTGTGGCACTGCATGCCTGGGACCACATGCATGGGACCTTTTGAAGGAGGTCGCCGTTATCTTCATTACCTCCACCATAGTTTGCTCTCAGGTCAAACAACAGGGAGGGAACACAGCCCCACCCATCAACAGAAAATTGGATTAAAGATTTACTGAGCATGACCCATCAGCAGGAAAAGACCCAGTTTACCCCACAGTCAGTCTCTCCCATCAGGAAGCTTCCATAAGCCTCTTCTCTTTATCCATCAGAGGGCAAACAGAAGGAAAATCACAATCACAGAAAACTAATCAAACTGATCACATGGACCACAACCTGTCTAACTCAGTGAAACTATGAGCCATGCTGTGTGGGCCACCCAACAGATGGGTCATCATGGAGAGTTCTGACAAAATGTGGTCCATTGGAGAAGGCAGTGGCAAACCACTTCAGTATTCTTCCCTTGAGAACCCCATAAACAGTATGAAAAGGCAAAAAGATATGACACTGAAAGATGAACTGCCCAGGTTGGTAGGTGCCCATTATACTACTGGAGAAGAGTGGAGAAATAACACCAGAAAGAATGAAGAGATGGAGCCAAAGCGAAAACAATGCCCAGTTGTGGATGTGACAGGTGATGGAAGTAAAGTCCGATGCTGTAAAGAACAGTACCACACAGGAACCTGGAATGTTAGGTACACGAATCAAGGTAAATTGGAAGTGGTCAAACAGGAGATGGCAAGAGCGAACATTGACATTTTAGGAATCAGTGAAGTAAAATGGACTGGAATGGGTGAATTTAACTCAGATGACCATTATACCTACTACTGTGGGCAAGAGTCCCTTAGAAGAAATGGAGTAGCCATCACAGTCAACAAAAGAGTCCAAAGTACAGTACTTGGGTCCAGTCTCAAAAATGGCAGAATGATCTCTGTTTGTTTCCAAGGCAAGCCATTCAATATCACAGTAATCCAACTCTCTGCCCCAGCCACTAATGCCGAAGAAGCTGAAGTTGAATGGTTCTGTAAAGACTTACAAGACCTTCTAGAACTAACACTCAAAAAAGATGTCCTTTTACTTATAGGGGACTGAAGTGCAAAAGTAGGAAAACAAGAAATACCTGGAGTAACAGGCAAGTTTGACCTTGAAATACAAAATGAAGCAGGGCAAAGGCTAACAGAGTTTTGCCAAGAGAATGCACTGGTCATAGCAAACACCCTCTTCCAACAGCACAAGAGAAGACTACACATGGACATCACCAGGTGGTCAATACCGAAATCAGATTGATTATATTCTTCACAGCCGAAGATGGAGAAGCTCTATATAGTCAGCAAAAACGAGACCAGGAGTTGACTGTGGCTCAGATCATGAACTCCTTATTGCCAAATTCAGACTTAAGTTGAAGAAAGTGGGGAAAACCACTAGACCATTCAGGTATGACCTAAATCAGACCCCTTCAGATTATACAGTGGAAGTGACAAATAGATTCAAGGGATTAGATCTGATAGAAAGAGTGCCTGAAGAACTATGGACGGAGGTTCATGACACTGTATCGGAAGCAGGGATCAAGACCATCCCCAAGAAAAAGAAATGCAAAAAGGTAAAATGGTTGTCTGAGGAGGCCTTTCAAATAGCTGAGAAAAGAAGAGAAGTGAAAGGCAAAGGAGAAAAGAAAAGATACACCCATGTGAAAGCAGAATTCCAAAGAATAGCACGGAGAGATAAGAAAGCCTTCTTCAATGATCAATGCAAAGAGATAGAGGAAAACAATAGAATGGGAAAGACTAGAGATCTCTTCAAGAAAATTAGTGATACGAAGGGAACATGTCATGCAAAGATGGGCACAATAAAGGAAAGAAATGATATGGACCTAACAGAAACAGAAGATATTAAGAAGAGGTGGCAAGAATACACAGAAGAACTATTCAAAAAAGATCTTCACGACCCAGATAACCACAGTGGTGTGATCACTCACCTGGAGCCAGACATCCTGAAATGTGAAGTCAAGTGGGCCTTAGGAAGCATCATTACGAACAAAGCTAGTGGAAGTGATGGAATTCCAGTTGAGCTGTTTCAAATCCTAAAAGATGATACTGTGAAAGTGCTGCACTCAATATGCCAGCAAATTTGGAAAACTCGACAGTGGCCACAGGACTGGAAAAGGTCAGTTTTCATTATAATTCCAAAGGAAAGGCAATGCCAAAGAATGCTCAAACTACCGCACAATTGCACTCATCTCACACACTAGCAAAGTAATACTCAAGATGCTCCAAGCGAAGCTTCAACAATACATGAACTGAGAACTTCCTTATGTTCAAGCTGGGTTTAGAAAAGGCAGAGGAACCAGAGATCAACCTGCCAATATCCGTTGGATCATCAAAAAAGCAAGAGAGTTCCAGAACATATTTATGATTTATTGACTACACCAAAGCCTTTGACTGTGTGGATCACAACAAACTCTGGAGAATTCTGAAAGAGATGGGAATACCAGACAACGTTACCTTCCTCCTGAGAAATCTGTATGCAGGTCAGGAAGCAACAGTTAGAACTGGACATGAAACAGTAGAGTGATTTCAAATAGGGAAAGGAGTACGTCAAGGTTATATATTGTCACCCTGCTTATTTAACTTATATGCAGAGTATATCATGCCAGGCTGGATGAAGCACACCTGGAATCTGATTGCCATGAGAAATATCAATAACCTCAGATAAGCAGATGATACCACCCTTAACGGCAGAAAGCAAAGAAGAGCCTCTTGAGGAAAGTGAAAGAGGAGAGTGAAAAAGTTGGCTTAAAGCTCAACATTCAGAAAAGATCATGGCATCTGGTCCCATCACTTCATGGCAAATAGATGGGGAAACAGTGGAAACAGTGACAGACTTTCTCTCTCCTGGCTCCAAAATCACTGTAGATGGTGACAGCAGCCATGAAATTAAAAGATGCTTGCTCCTTGGAAAGAAAGTTATGACCAACCTAGGCAGCATATTAAAAAGCAGAGACATTATTTTGCCAACAAAGGTCCATCTAGTCAAAGCTATGGTTTTTCCAGTAGTTGTGTATAGATGTGAGAGTTGGCCTATGGATAGTCCATGAAATTAAAAGACTCTTGCTCCTTGGGCGAAATGCTATGACAAACCTAGACAGCATATTTAAAAGTAGGGGCATTACGAAAGTCATTAAGAATGGCCAATGAAAGTCTGTATAGTCAAAGTGATGGTTTTTCCAATAGTCAATGTATGGATGTGAGAGTTGGACTATAAAGAAAGCTGAGCACTGAAGAACTGATGATTTGAAACTGTGATGTTGGAGAAGACTCTTGAGTCCCTTGGACTGCAAAGAGATCCAACCAATCCATCCTAAAGGAAATCAGTCATTAATATTCATTGGAAGGACCGATGCTGAAGCTGAAGCTCCAATACTCTAGCCACGTAATGCGAAGAACTGACTCCTTGAAAAAAAACCCTGATGCTGGGAAAGATTGAAGGTGGGAGAAGGGGATAACAGAGGATGAGATGGTTGGATGGCATGACTGACTCTGTGGTCATGAGTTTGAGAAGCTCTGGGATTTGGTGACAGACAGGAAGCCTGGCATGCTGCAATCCATGGGGTGCAAATAGTCTGACATGACTGAGCAACTGAACCGAACTGATAGCAGTGGAAACATTGAGAAGTGGTCATATTCAGAATAGATTTTGAAGGTAGCTGCTGCTGCTAAGTTGCTTCAGTCGTGTCCGACTCTGTGCGACACCAGAGATGGCAGCCCACCAGGCTCCCCCGTCCCTGGGATTCTCTAGGAAAGAACACTGGAGTGGGTTGCCATTTCCTTCTCCAATCCATGAAGGTAGAGCTGATAGTATTTGCTGAAGGATTGAATCTGAAGGATTGTATATGAAAACAGATAGGAGCTGTGAATAAGTAACAAGATTTGGAACTAAGAAAATGAAGCTGCCACTTGCTGCAGTGGGGACATCCACAAGAGGAACAAGTTTGATGGGAAATTTTAGTTCAACCTTGTACTTGTTAAGTTTGAACTGCCTATGGAGATGTCAGACAGGCAGATATACAAGTCTCAGTTTCAGGGGAGAGGTCCAGACTGGAAAGAAAATGTGGGAGTCATTCAATGAATATGTGATATTTAAAAACCATAAACCTGAGTGAGATTACCAAGGAGAAAATATAAATAGAGACGTGATCCAGGGACTGGGCCTTAAGTAATCATAAGATTTTTGAGGTAAATGGCCTGTTCATATTCTTTGCTATTCTCTCCTTTGGGGAAAGGGTACATTTCTAAATTAATTTGTAGGTACTCTTCGTATAATCTGATAATATTTCTTTGTTGGTTATATGGGATGTTAGGGCTTGTCTTTTGATTTCACTTATAAATTTCTGTTGTTGAACCATAGTTATTAATTTTTTGAACTTTTAAGTTTAACACACATATAATAAAGTATACAAGTCTAAGTATAAAAGTCAATTTAATTTTACAGAGTAAACCAACTCCATTAGCCACCATCCAGAATAAGATACTTGCACCCAGGAGATCACCTTAGGTGCTTTCCTAACCATTATCACTTTGCACAGTTAACCATGATTTTGAGTTATATTAGCAAAGAATAGTTTTGCCAGCTTATATAAGTGGAATAATACAGTGTGTCTTCTTTTGTGTCTGGCTTATTTTATGCAACATTATGTTGAATAATATGGTGGATTGGCCGTATGGGCCAATGGGTTTTGGCCATTTCACAAAACATTTAGGTAGCTATTCGGTGGTACATTTGTATGCATTTCTGTGGAGAAGTATACCTACAGGGGGAATTGTTTAGTCACTAAGTTGTGTCCAATCCTTTTGTGACCCCACAGACTACAGCCTGTCAGGGTCCTCTGTCCATGGCATTTCCCAGGCAAGAATACTGGAGTAGATTGCCATTTCCTTCCACAGAGGCATCTTTGAACCCACACTGCCTGCATTGGCAGGCAGATTTTTTTTTTTTTTTTTTTTTTTTTTTTTACCACTGAGCCACCAGGGAATTAAGAACTGCCAAATGGTTTTCCAAAATGACTGTACCAAAATACATTGCTGCTACTAGTACTGTACAGGAATTCCTCATCCCACAACTTCTCTGACAACCAGTAGTGCTTTATAGAAGTGCACTTGACATTCAATACACTATACCTATTCAAAATGTACAATGTAATGTTTTGACAAGTGTACACTCACAAAACTCAGCACAATCAAGATAATTATATACACACTCCCCAAAGTTTTCTCATGCCCCTGTGTAATCCCTCCATCCCATCCCTTCCTGCCCATTTCCCACTTTAAAGATGACTACTTTAACTCACAGCAGCATCTTGATAGGAAGCCCTAGGTTAAGACCACGAAATTCTTCTGTAAGTACTGCGGCATTGATCTTCAAACTGACTTTTTAGAAAAGCTGGGCTAGATGATCTCTAAGTTGCCTTCCAGCTCATTTTTAAACCAAACTGGGCCAGCTCTATTAGCATTAGATTAGCATTCCATCGGAGAAGGCAATGGCAACCCACTCCAGTACTCTTACCCGGAAAATCCCATGGACGGAGGAGCCTGGTGGGCTGCAGTCCATGGGGTCGCGAAGAGTCAGACACGACTGAGTGACTTCACTTTCACTTTTCACTTTCATGCATTGGAGAAGGACATGGCAACCCACTCCAGTGTTCTTGCCTGGAGAATCCCAGGGATGGCAGAGCCTGGGGGGCTGCCATCTATGGGGTTGCACAGAGTTGGACACGACTGAAGCGACTTAGCAGCAGCAGCATTCCATATCTTTTCTGCTACCATGGCTTTAGGGAAGGGTTAGATGAAACAATTAGAAAACCTCATCAAATAAAGGTACTAAACGTTCCTCTAAGTTAGTCATATTGCTAATAAGAAAATAGGTGTTTATATCAAAATTGCTTTGTTCCTTACTATTTTCAGGAGAAAACTTATCTGATTAAACATGACAAAAGTTATCATTTTAGTTGTAACTAGAACTTAGGCATTCTTGTTTTACGGCATCATATATGTCAACTGAGTCAGTTATGGTATAAATTTTTTTTATTAACTTTAATTATATATTCTCATAGAAAATCCTGGGGTAAATTGGAGATTTTTATTGGTAAGGTGGTTGTAGTGCAGACAGCCTTATATACTCATGCAGTGGTTATGCTATGCAGCAGCTTTTCAAATGCAAAATAAATTATTGGCTATGACAGTACCACATTTAGGAATACCTGATTTATATTAGTACATAATTTTTTTGCCTTGTTTTTTTTCTTTTTGTGTAGTGAGTAAAGAAGGGTAATAATACTTCTCTTATATATGCTGCCACTGTGTATTTAAGATAGAGAAGGTCTGAATATAGGTTAAAGGAAATATAGGTCAGGGTTTATTTTGAGTGTAGTTGTTCCTTTATCAGTTCTCCTGGCCAGAAATCTTGTCATAGATTTTGTTAAATGTGAGGTTATGTGTAAAATGAATAATACAGTGTGATAAAAGTTACATTGATGTTACTAAGGGATGTTGGATGGATTTTTTTTTTTTTTTAGTATTTTTGAGTGTAATATAAATACAGAAGCAATTTAAATTAAAAGAATCTTGAAAGTAAATTTAATTCCAACTTAGGAAAAAATAATACATATTTACTTTGTTTCTGCTGCTACTTCTAAGTCACTTCAGTCGTGTCCAACTCTGTGCGACCCCATAGACGGCAGCCCACCAGGCCTAAGTCAACTGAAAAGACCAGCTTGAGTTTTGTGTTTAATTGCATCTTATACGTATTTGTAAATTAGTTTTCTGGTCTAAGTAATTATCATTGAACTAGGCCTAAAGTAGTTTTAATGTAGTTAAGAAATGAAAATCACTCGTGGAAATTAATATCTGTCTTTCATATCACTTGTTTTAATCATTGTTTCATGTGACCACTAACTGAATTTGTAATGCCATCTAATTAATGAAGAAGTGATCTCAGATTATCTATTTTTAATACACTAGAATACAGTGTCAAACTTTTCAACTCCAAATTTAATCCTTTTTCTCTTTTATTCCTCCTTCCCCTAGTAATCAAAGCAAAGAAGCTTTCATTGACTGGGCAAGATATGATGATTCACAGGATCACTTTTGTGAACTTGATGGTAATAAAATAAACTATTGTAATTACATTATTTTAACTTTAACCCTTTTAAGATACTTATATCAGTGAAAATACAAAGTTACAGCTTTAATACACAGGATGTTGTATGTGGATCTTATTATTCATAATAGTATTTATTAAGAACTGGTGTTCCAGGCCTTGTACTAAGTGCCTTAAGTTCATCATTTCTTAGCTTTACAACTACACTGCTGCTGCTGCTAAGTCGCTTCAGTCGTGTCCGACTCTGTGCGCCCCCACAGACGGCAGCCCACCAGGCTCCCCCGTCCCTGGGATTCTCCAGGCAAGAACACTGGAGTGGGTTGCCATTTCCTTCTCCAATGCTGAAAAGTGAAAAGTGAAAGTGAAGTCGCTCAGTCATGTCTGACTCTTAGCGACCCCATGGACTCCAGCCTACCAGGCTCCTCTGCCATGGGATTTCCAGGCAAAAGTACTGGAGTGGGTTGAGGTGTGTATTATTTTATATCTGAGGAAACTGAGTCTCAAAAAGACTAAAAGCTTGCCCAAGATCACAGAGTAGCAAGAAGCTGAGACAGGATTCAATCCTAGATCTTATTCCCACACATGTCTTCTTTCCATTGTGACACCCCCATCTCCTATGGACCTCTAATTCAAGCCACTTAGTTATAGGTCTGTGACCATATTATAGAAATGTTCACAATGAAATTAGTTGGAGGTCTCAACAAACTAACATAAAGACACCTTCCAATATTCCAAGGACTCTAACTTGATCCCCACAGCCCTGTTTGGAATAGAATAAAGCCAGATCACGGTTCAATAGTAACTACCATTTCTTTCAGCAGAAGATAATTGATGTGTCTCCAGATCTTTTGTCTACAGAATACTCCCAATAATTGTGCTGCGTAGGCTTAGGACAATTCATTCGGCCTCTCTTTACCTTTTACCTTGGTATTATTATATTTTTTGAGGTGGAAAAGGATTTGAGGTTCAAGCACACATAATTAACAGGCAGCAGAAGTTCTTCTGAATTTTTAAAGCATCTAAAGTGATCTGCTTTCTAAAAATTTTTTAAAGATTCATATGTAGAATTGTGCTGTTAATACAGTCTGTAATGGGATACTTACAGGGCACTTCTCCAATATTATGGTAAATTGAGGAGACACTGGGAGAGGGAGTGTTATTACCACGGTTTATATGGTTTCAGCAAGGAAATTGTTAAGAAATCTGAACAAAGTTTTTTTTGAATATAGTGATAGGCAAATTTGTAAAATACCCCTGTTATGATATTTAGAATTGGCAAAGGTTTCATCAAAGCAAGTCACTATTCCTGGGTAAGCACTCACATGGCTACCTACATAAAATCATCTTTTAAAAATTTTAGAATTACATAATTAAAATAACTGGTAGTTTTTATAGTTTGTGTAGGTCTTAAACATGTGAAACCATGCTACGAGTTGTATTACCACTTCTTCTGGGTAGTAATGTTCATGTGTGTCCCAAAGATTTTTTGACCTACAATTAAAAAAAATACCATCAGGGTAGCTTTGGTGTCATTGTTATTTCAATAATCTAAATTATTAGATTAAAGCAAAAAATCTAAAGAATGTTCACCCCCGTGTATTGGAATATAGCCAAACACCCTGTTGTCTGCTGATTTGTTTTTGGCTTTGTTCTTATTTGAAAGGAAGACAATCCTTATAGATCAAATAATAGGTTTTTAAATAATTTAGTGGTTTGAGGTAGGCTGCTCTCCTTACCCCTCTCTATTTATTTATTTTTTTGTTATTGTTTTTTATGCATGGCTTGCTGCTTCCTTTGCCTCAGGTTTCTGCTCAAATGTCACCTCATTAGAGAACCTGCTGTCATAAAATAGCAACCGCTTTCCCTCTCTGTCTCTGTGCACTGCTGCCTGCTCTCAGAGCACTAAGAACTATGTGTGAGACATTATTTAACTGTTTATTGTCTGTCTTCAGCTAGACTGTGAGCTACTTGAGGGCAAGGACTTTGTCTTTTTGGTCATAACTGTGTCCCCACTGCCTGGCCATGGTTCATTCCCAATAAATATCTGTTGATTGAAGTAGTTGGTTCATGTGGTAGTATTAGTTGCTCAGTCACGTCCGACTCTTTGTGAACCCACACGCTGTAGCTCACCAGGCTCCTCTGTCCATGGGATTCTCCAGGCAAGAATACTGGAGTGGATTGCCATTCCCTTCTCTAGAGGATCTTCCCAATCCAGGGATCAAACCCAGATCTCCTGCATTGCAGGCAGATTCTTTACCTTTTGAGCCACAGGGAAGTGCTAGTTGGTTCATAAATAATGTGATAGATTTTTACTTTTTTATTTTTCCCCTTTCAACAGGTTCATTGATTCGTTAAAAATACTGCTTGAAATAGAAGTTTCTAAATCTGGCTGTGTATCAAAATTACTTGGGTGCTTTATAAACTATAGTTTCTTCTTGACTGAGGAAATTATGTTTTAATAGTAAATTGCAGTTTGGGGTAGCTTCAGAGATAGAAGATTGTGGGCTTAGTCCTGAGTCTGATATTTCTGATCTGTGTCCATAAGCAAAAAGCCTGCATATTAAGTTGGCCTGTGCAACCATTACATTCTAAGAGATACATGGGTCAGGAGGGCTAGAGAATGCAATGTGGCCTCAAAACACTAATACTAAATTAGAGCAGTGAAAGGAAAATTCAATCGGATAAAAGGGGTACTTGAGGAGGAAGAAGAAATATTAGTTCAAGTTGACAAATTTACAGAATTAGGTATTTAGACTCAATAGGAATTCTTTGAATCCTTAGGTAATTGTTAGAATAGTCAAAAAGAAGGAATATCTTTGGAGTAGGTTTGTAGAGGGAGGAAGAAGAGAAAACTTTTTGAGGGGAGGATTTATTAGGGATCCAAGAGAACTATCTGAATGAACGATACAGGTGTACAAATGAAAAGAAATTATAGTTTAGGAACAAATTAGTTAACATCATGTCACAGGTGACCCCAGGAGTAAGAATGGGTGTGTTTTGTAGGGGACCTCAACCTGTGTATGCTTTTTCCCACATATGTTCTTCATTCTGAATGTCATGAAATTCTTGTCAGCATAAGTCAGGAGTTGACAAACTTTTTCTTTTGTAAATGGGCAGATAGTAAATATTTTAGATAGACCATAAATATTATATATATTAGATAGATCATAGTTTACGTGGTCTCAATTGTAACTGCTCAAGTCTGCCATAATAGAGTGAAAGCAGCACATAGGCAAATGAACAAGCCTTGTGTGCCCATAAAACTTTCTTTACAAAAATACATAGCAGACCAGACTTGTCTTGTGGGCCATAGTTTGCTAATACTTTCTGTAGGTTAACAAAACCCACCTTTTTCATGATTTGAAAAAGTACTAAATGTTTTAAAACAACTTTTGGTTGAATTAAAGGAATACATATTAAGAACATGAAGAATGTAAGTTTTACTTAATTTTAAAACCTGTATAATTGATTTTGCTCATGTGACTTTCTACTCCCTTGAAGTATACTTTAAATCCATATACTTTAATATCTGAATCCAAGGATTTTTTTTTTACTGTTTAGTTGGTTTAATTGGGTGAAGAGTGTGATACTAATTCAATCTGCACATTCATATAGCTCTATGTAAGTGTAGGCTTATGTGTGTACACACATGTACTTTATACATATGGACATATGTATATGAGTATATATTTATGATATTAATTTAGTATTTAAGTTCATATAGATAACTCAGTTTTGTAAGGTGAACTAAGAATGGCTCAAAGAAATTTAAAATAATTAACAGAAGTTAGTCATTATAAAGCTTTTAAAATTTTACTGTAAAAATAAAATTCATTAACTTATTTAAATTTTAATTTGTTAATTAAAAATTTTTAAATTAATTAGTCTTAAGTCTTGATTAAGAAATGTCTTTAGACAGTTTCTATTCTTCCATTTACAAATAAACTGTTTCTATGCCTTAATTTACATAGTGGAGTATCTGTATAATGTTAGTGCTAAAAATAGAGCCAGTATTCTTTAAAATCATATTTCCATCATCTGTGAGATACCACTCGTTTACTAATGGGAAGTTGAAATTAGCTTTGTACTCTTCCTGCATCACTAAAGTACCAGGTAGTTCTCAGAAGACATGTATCAGGATGCTCTTTTTTCCTTTTAGGATTATGGATAATCTTAATCTATGGTCATTGAATGGCCAGTGAATATTTTTGACTGACAAGTAATGAAACTAAGAGGGACTATATTTTAATGACCATATTTGGTCTTGTTTCAAGTCAGGTGACTATATATTAATATCATTGATTAATACCATGACACCAAAAAATAGGAAGCATATAAATAAAAGAATACATCTGTGCCAATATACATAGCACTGCAGCCTGTAAGTATTATTACATTTGTGAAGCATAGTCATTATAATTTTTGTGTAGGTAAGAAGACCTGTAGTTCCCTTTTCTACCCAAAATATGAACCTCAATAATTAAGATGATTTTTCCTTTTATCTTTTGTATCCCGCAGAGATCTCTCTCAAAATATTGTCCAAATAGTAGAGATCTAGGAAATACTTATTTGGGTTTCAACATGGAAAGTCATTATTTAATTTTAAATGTGCTAATAAGTTCTTGAAGTTGTGCCTACTAACCAATATGTTAACCAGTTAATATGTTAAATAATATATTAACATTGGTAAAAATAAATTTATAACTTTTTTTTTACTAGAACATGGTGTAACTCTGAATGATCAATTTTGAATCTCAAAGTTATTGTACCATTTACTTCCTAAGTCCAAGCAGAGAGTAACAGAGAGAGCTTTTTTCATATAATATGTACTAACATGTCTCAAGTATGTGTTTAGGTAGCTATATACATGGAGAGGGGCAAACACATGAAATATTAAAACAGGTTATGATTTGGTTAGGTCTTTTCAGTCTTGGTGGTTTAAACTTGAGAAGTAATTAATGACTCTAATTAAGGTAAGGGATGTTATGTTACTTAAAAGAGCACTGAGCGTCCAAAAGAAAGGGAGAAGTTATTTTTCCTTTCTTAAGTTCAAGTGATTATAAATCCTGGGTCAAGGACAGTCATAAGTGTGCTAACCACTTTACCTTTTAACTTGGAGATGGCTTGAAAGTGCAGTATTTCTCTAACTTTTGTGTAGCCCTGTTTGCTTTGTAATGGTAAATTTTGCATAGATGGTGACATGTAGATGGTTTTATGAATTGTTTCTTCTTCAGATGAGAGATCTCCAGCTGCTCAGTATGTAGACCTGCTGCTGAATCCCGAGCGTTACACCGGCTATAAAGGGTCCTCTGCGTGGAGAGTGTGGAACAGCATCTATGAAGAGAATTGTTTCAAGTAACTGGAGGGGGTAGGGGAAGGAGGAGGATTGTCTAGAGGGAAGGTGGAAGGAAGGGAATATTTGTTTCCTTTGGAAAAAATTACGTCAAAATGTCAAACCATTTACGTCTGAATTTTGTACACTTCTTTTTCAGGCCTCGATCTGTTTATCGTCCTTTAAATCCTCTGGCACCCAGCCGAGGTGGGCGTCTCATACATTTTCATGCTTTTGGATATTATTTACAAAATACTTTTGTAACTATGTATTGAGAAATTTTTCAGCTATTTTGTATATTTGCTAATTTGAATGATTAAAAGAATAAGCTTAGTTCTTAGTTGTGTCAAGATTTCCACATGTTTTTATAATTACTGTCCTTTATTGACTGCTTGATATGTGCCAGGTCCTAAACTAGGAGCTTTATATAAAATAAATTAGAAATATGAGTAATCCATATATATTAGAGGTTCTGGGGAACTCCCGAAAATCTGGATGTCCAGGCCTTATCCCATACCAGTTGTCAGAATCTTTGGAATTAGGATCTAGGTATTAGTGATTTTAAAGCTTTCTAGATGATTCTAGTATGCAGCCAAGTTTGAGAACCAGTGGCTCCTCCTGTGCTTTTCAGACTTCAGTGTGCATACAGATCACCTGGGAGCCTTGTTAAATACCAGGTTCTGATTCTGTAGGTCTTGGGTGAGGCGCCCAGGTGATGCCCAAGTGCTGATCTGTGCACAACACTCTGAGTCAGAAGGATGCAGAGAAATACCAGAAAGTTAGGTTGCTACTTGCCACATCAAGCTATTGAGCACAGAAATGTGGCTTGTGTGAAAGAAACACATAAAGTTCCCATTTTATGTAATTTTAGTTCATTTAAATTAAAAAACTAAAGCAGTATAAAATATTTTTGCCCTTAAACAGAATCTTATTGTTTTGGTAGAACCACTTTAACTCTTGCATCACAAAGCAAATTGTTGATGTACTGTAATGCATGTATACCATACTTTTCAAAGTGTGGATATGAGAAAACATTACATATTTATTAGAAAAAAATTTTAATCACATACATGGCTGGTATTATAGTTCTATGTGACAGCATTATTGTACACAGTTGGAGGTTATTCAGTATAAAATTATTAGGCGTATCTTCAATCTGTTCTCATCGAGGACCCAAACCCTGGGAGAAGCCCTGTGATTGACATCCTAATGCTTTCTTTAGACCAGGATTGATTTAGGAACTTGAATTTCCTGGTCTAGATTCATCTTTTTAGGCATTTCTCAAAACCAGAGAGATTTGGGAAGGTGGAATGAATGGACTGTTCTCAGATGTGCGCTCTGTAACAGTGTGGCATATAGTCTTCCCAGATTCATTCTGAAACTGCCTGGATGAGGTAATTGGAGTATGAAGACGATGTGGATGGCTTCCTACCCTTTTTCTCTCTTTTTACTACTTTTACCTCATAGCTTTTCTATTTTCAACTTAAATGTTTTATTATATAAGATTTTATGAAAATTGAAACAATACAAAAATAAAGAGGACACTCCCCCCCCCATTCCTACCTGCCTCCCCGCTTTTTCTCTTCCATAGTACAGTTTGGAAGGTATCCTTCCAGACCTTTTCTATTATAACTTACTCTTTAAAAATAAAAAATATATATATTTATTTTATTTTTGGCTGTGCAGGGTTTTCATTGCTGTGCAGGCTTTTCTGCAGTTGCAGCAAGTAGGGGCTACTCTCTAGCTGTGGTGCTTCGGTTTCTCTTGTTGCAGAGCACAGGCTCTAGGGTGCTCGGGCTTCAGTAGTTGTGTTTTGAGGGCTTAGTAGCTTTGGCTCCCGGCCTTTAGAGCACAGGCTCAGCAGTTGTGGCACACAGGCTTAGTTGCTCCATGGTATGTGGAATCTTCCCAGATCAGGGATCAAACCCATGTCTCCTGCACTGGCAGGCAGATTTTTTTACCACTGAGCCACCAAGGAAGACCATATGATCACTTGTAAAGCAGAGAGTACAGTTGTTCATTTAATAAAAGCATCAAATCCTAAGAAACACTTCACTTCCATATTATGATAAACTAAGACTTGAAACTGTAGGAGAGATGAGGAGAGGAAGGAAAGTGCTCAGAGAAAAAGATAGAGGGAGGAAAGAGGAGTAGAAAAGAGAAAACAAGTGTAGAAGAGGGAGACAAAAGACTGGGTAAGGGAGAGAATGGGTCCCAGGTGATGGTGGTACCCTAGGAAGTAATGGAGCAGCTCTTGCTAATGCTGTTGATGAGCTTTCTTCATTCAAACTGTGAATTGTTGATGAACAGCTGTTTAATATTCTTAACTATGTGTCTTCCATGCTATTCCTGAGCTATAACAGCTGGGCTTCTACAACTAGTTTTTAAACAGTTTTTGTGCAACAGAACTTTTTTTTCAAAAATGAAAGCTTATGTAGAATTCCACATGTAAAGCCAATAAAGGCAGGGCTGCTCTGGAGCCCGATAGTCCAGCCTTCTGGCCTCTTCCCCATGTCTGGGCAGTCCTGCAGCACCTGCAAGGATGCTTTCATTGACGACAGTTTGGGAAGGGCTTTTATTCAGGTGAGTGTGTGCTAGGAGCAGTAATTTAAGAAAGAAAAGTGCTCCAGTCTGAAAACACATGTTCAGAAAGAGTTGTGTGCATAACAATTAAAGGAGTAACTTTGTGTATTTGTTAATTATTGAAACTAGTGGTTTTTATGATTACTTGCTCTCTGATACTATTTATGGCATAAAACATATATGAAAATCTTGTGCTGTTTGGCTTTTATTCTTATTAAGAAGTCTTATTTGTAGGATAACTACAAGCCAACCAATGTTAATGGTATGATTAATAGTTTAACACACAATAAGTTTTAATCACATATTAAAGTAAATAGGATTGGAATCTGAACTGTGAAAGACATTTTCTGATATCCTATCTATTTATTTTATCTTTCAGGAGAAGATGATGGTGAGTTAAAACTCTCATTTTATGTTGCTTCAAGTGTAGAAGAAATGTCTTTAATGATCAAAATTTGATTTTTTCCTGTTTTTAATTCAAAAGTATTTATCCTATTTTTTTCAGAAAATAACTAGCAATCAATGGCAACCCAAAAAATGAGACGTTTTTTTAATATATATAATTCAAAGTTACCCTATGTTAAAAACAGTGTAACAACCATTCTACTTACATGTTTAGTATAGAAACAGGATCACATTCCAAGTTCCCCTATTTTTTGGTTATTGTGATCTACTTGAGTATGTTCTAAAGAAATAGAAGGAAATTAAAATAGTTTTATCAGATATTTGTCTTGTGATTTCTTTATTTTCTTATTGATTTTGTAATTTATAACCTCAGTCATCATTATTACACTTAATCTGATGAATGATAATTTGTCAACAGTAGGTTATTCCAGATTTCTAAATGAATATCAGTTATAACATGCCCCAAAACAGCCAAAATAATTATTTCAAATGAATATTTACTTAGCTGTGTAGAGGGGCACCAATGATGAGCATTGTACACATTGTACAGGATGGGAAGATGTATAAAACATATCTTTTTATAAAGATAGAGGAACTATCTTTCCTCTAGGAGCTAAAAATATGTACAGTAGGAATGATAAGCACTATTCATAAGAGATGATAAAGAATTATTACATACATAGCACAGACAGTAAGTGGTGTAGTAGTTTGTTCAGAGGTGGAATAGATCCTATCTCACTTGGAATATTACTGGGAAAGGTGGCATTTGAGGTGCACAAATAATGGACCGATTTAAGCCAGTAGAATTGCATAGTATGTGCTACTTGAATGACAGCATGGACCAAGGAATTGAAAAAGGAAAAAACAAGGCATGTTTTGGGAGACCCTGTTAGCAGTTAGAAAGACTTCACATGGGGTAGTTTAAATTAGAAAGATGAGTAGAGGACAGATTGTTGAGGACCTTGGAAGCTAGACTTTTGCTATTAACTGTTGGGGCTTTCTGAATAAATGTGTGAGATAATGAATGATCCTTTGTAAAAGTATCATCTAAGTAAGAGCATGTTGAATGAATGAATCTCTAGGAAGGTATTTGTGTTGTTGCAAAGGGTAAAGACTCAGGAGACAAAGTAATTCCCCACCATCTTAATTTATCCCCTGTACTCCTTGCTCAGCCATCTGTGTGTTGAGTTTTCATCCTCATGCTTTGCTTTTCACAATTAAAATAAGGATGGGTAACTTAGAAAGTATATTAACTATTTTCATCCTTACTGACTGCCATTTTCCTTTTCACTCAGAACAATAGTGGGCTAGGATTCGTTCTTTTAGCATGGTACACATAGTAAGGCCCCTTCATATTCTGATCATTAACTTTTCTGAAGAATTATCTTGAAAACTAGAGAACTTTTTTTAATTATCCCTTGAAACTTAGTATTTTTAGATAATTAAGGAAGTATATGTAGGTTTACTGGTTCAGGAAAAATAGGATAATTAGTAATTTGATTTTTGTATTAATTACAATTCAGTTTTTTTCTGGAAGTTTTGAACAGTGCTTTGGTTGTTATCATCAAAGGCAACTTAAGATTGTTTCTCTTCAACCTTATGGATATTTAAGGCTTTAAGTAAATATGTTTATATAATTTTTATTGTTTTTGCTTTGTTTTTTAGGAGAATCATTCTACACATGGCTAGAAGGTAATCTAATGTCTGCATTTTAAATGTATTGGCATCTTACAAAAAGATTTGTTTAATATATATTTGTAAGTTTTAGGATTCATTACCTAGACAACTAATCTTGACAGTGTATGAAAGAAAATAACAGGTTTTATGTTATTGTAGTTTAGGATAAAATTATTTGAAAATGTTGAGGATATTGGTCAGCTAAAAACCAGTGTTATGGAAATACACAGGGCAGATATGGTCATCACATTTTCATAACTGGTTCCCAGTCTTATTTCCATTTTGTATGTAATACTCATCCAAACTACTTTTCTAGGAAGCATTATGCAAGTCTGGTTTGTTAAGTAGAGACATTCTTTTTGAAAGAAAGTGGGTTTTTTTGTATATGAAATTAAGGGAAGATGAATTTGAATTCAGAAGATTTTAAACATGTTTAAACATACAGTCTAAACTAACTAAAGAATAAAGTAATATAGATCCCAATATACTAGATTCTTATGTTTGTTAGTAATGTTATATTATGAATGGGATTTCTCTGTTTTTTTAATTAATTATTTTCGATGTGCAAATACTGCTAGGAATTACACTGACAAATGGCCAGCGTGGGAAAAGATGCTTAGCTTTGTTTAAATAGCTTTATTCTAAAAATGCAAATTACAAAAAATAGTATTTAGTTTAAAAGAGGTGGGGAAAGACTCTGCATATTGATAATGGAGGATAAGAATGAAATTTATGGGCAGTGTCAAATTCTAGGATATATACTGTATACCCCAGAATCTCCTAGTATCCTGTTGATGGGAGTCCACTGATACATGATTCAGTGAGCACTCCCATTTATAGGCAACTGACTCAATTTCTCTGAGATTCAGGTTGCTGATCTGGGGCACGAGAGTGGCAGTAGCCATCCAACTTACCTGTGAGTGTAGATGATGCCTGTGAAAATTGCTTTGAGAATCACTAAACAATGTACAAATGCCAAATAATAGTATTGCAGTAAATCTAGCCCTTTTGTGAGAAAAAAATTATATATTGTTGTCCTATAGTTTGGTTGGTGAAAATGAATTTGAATGAAATTAAATCCAGAAGAGAAGAGGAGAACCACTTTCTAAAGTCAGCAGTTGGATTTGCTAGGCATTGGCCTGGCAGCAGACTGCAGGCAGGGGTCAGCTCTTCAGCACTTTCCTGCTAAGTGTATTGTATGTCTTCTTGGTGCATTCACTTGGCACATATTTTATTGTTAAGATTTTTCTTGAAGTTGCCTAATTTTCAGTTTATGGAAGTATAGATTTTTCTTCCTTCCTTCCCACTTACCACCCATCCCCGTTTTAGGTAAGGAGCTTTGTGGACTTTGCAAATTTGAATTGCCTCTCTCATTTTTAGGCATATGAATTTTCATGAGCTTTGCTTAGCTTATTTTCCATTCTCTTATCTTTAGATATTTTACTGCTTAGGTTTAAAGGAAGAAAAAGTGAACCTCAAATCTGATCATTTTGCTACTTGATCTACAGGAGAATTTAGTACCTAATGTTTTATCAAAGTTATTCATATTGTTTATATCCCTTGTTACCATAAACTTGGCCATATGCTTTTTTTAAGAGGTAAATGCTGCATTTATTTTTTATTTATTATGAGGAAACCACAAAATAGAATTTAATTCCTACCTTTATCCATGGGGCTTCTCAGGTGGCGCTAGTGGTAAAGAACTGCACGCTATTGCAGGAGACGTAGGAGACGTGGGTTTGATCCCTAGGTCAGGAAGATCCCCTGGAGGAGGGCATGGCAACCCACTCCAGTATTCTTAGCTGGAGAATCCCATGGACAGAGGAGCCTCATGGGTTACAGTCCATAGGGTTGCAAAGACTTGGACACAACTGAAGCGACTTAGCATGCACACACACTCTATCCATGAGATGAGATGAGAATATTCTAGGAAGAATTCTGAATTAGGGAATGAGATCTCAGAATAATTATTTTTTCCTATTAGAAGCTACTTGCTTCAGAGCCATCTGTTGTAGAACACAAAGGGAAAGTAAGTTGAAGACCTAAAAGGTCCTAAGAAGATGCAAAGTAAGCCACATACATACTCTTAATGTCTTAAAAAGCCTTCAGCATATAAATGAGATTATTTCTTAGTTTCCACTGTTGGAGCCCATTTTTCCCCATGGGGAAAGTGAAAAAAAAAAAAAAGGCAAAAAAAGACATAATTCTGTTGAGTGGTAGAAAAGGGAAAAAGCTCATTGTTCTGGATCTGGTGTATTCTTAAAGACTTAAGTTTTGCAGTTTTATTTTTAAAATTTTCTATAAAGAATATTTTCTAAAAATATTGTTCCTTTTTTATTGTGGAAAATACAGTATAAATTTACTTTCTTGGGCATTTCAAATTTTACTTAATAGCATTAAGTACATTCACAATATGTATTACTCTTATAATAAGAGAAAATATTTTTAAATGGAGGCAGGGGTAGGATAGGATGATGAAATTATCTTGATCTCTGTTTTGAGCAAAAGCCTATGGGACTTAAGAAGGCTACATAAGATAAACTTCCATCACAGTCCTAAACTCCATCTTGATGTGGTTTTATTCACATAGTAAATAGCACACATTTTTCTATTGGCTGGATGTCTGTCTTCTAGGTCTGGGCTCCTGAGAAGCAGAACATGTAGTTAAGTAGAGAAATTCAGGACAAAGGATTAATAAGACACAGTAAAGAATCTAGAAGAAGGGGAATTCCCTGGTGGTCCATTGGTTAGGATTCCCCGCTTTCACTGCTGAGGGCCTGGCTTCAAAAATAAATAATAATAATCTAGAAAAAGGAGAGAATTCAGTTTCAGTCTCTTCTTCCTCCACCATCAAGTAGGTTCAAATAGGACATCTGTAGGGAAGGGAAAAGGAGAAATAGCTATTGTTAAGCCAAAGCAGTGACTCTATGTCTGTTTTAGTTTAGCCTAAACCACAAAGTATCTGTGCTATTGCCTTCTGGGTAACATGTGGACTTAACTAAGTGCATCTGCTCGAGTGTTTGGACCTTCAGAAGTCCAGACATTTGTATCTTATTCTGCATTAAGTTATCATATTCAGTTACCTCCATGCTGAAGTCAAAATCTTATTTTATCTGCTAGTGAGAGGATCTCAAACTAATTATTTTATATTGTTCCTTGATTTATTTTTAATGTCCTTGAATCTTAACTTTAAAAATAAGCCTGCATACCTAATCCTCTTGATTCAGTATTTCTGTTATCTAAATGAATGTAATTTCTTTTTCAATATTTTTCTGACTAGGTTTGTGTCTGGAGAAACGAGTCTTCTATAAGCTTATATCAGGACTTCATGCTAGTATTAATTTACATCTGTGTGCAAATTATCTCTTGGAAGGTAATCACATTTTTTCTATTAGTATAAAAATTGTTGGGGAAAAGAATATATTCTCTAGAGAAAAAAAATCCTGTTTATTAAAAATACATAATATATTTCTTTTTTAGAAACCTGGGGTAAACCTAGCTGGGGACCTAACATGAAAGAATTTAAACGCCGATTCGACCCTGTGGAGACCAAGGGAGAAGGCCCAAGAAGGCTAAAGAATCTGTACTTCCTATATTTAATTGAGCTTCGCGCTTTATCAAAAGTGGCCCCATACTTTGAGCGCTCAATTGTCGACCTTTACACTGGAAATGTGCAAGAAGATGCTGACACAAAAACCCTTCTACTGAATATCTTTCAAGATACAAAGTAAGACTTGAATTATCAGTGATCTGAAATTCTCCACTCTGTAATTGGATGACGTAGTTCTTGAAATACAACAAAAACTGACTCCTGAAAGCTGGTTAGGAAAGGGAGAATTAGAACTGAGAAGGACAGTTCATTGGATGGCAGTGTTTTAAAATTTTTTTCTAAAAATGTTGACTGAAAAGTTTTATTGCATAAACTTTCACACTAGAGAATAGGCTATATTTTTAAATATAACTTTAAATTTTATGTAGTGCCAAAATTTAATGTTATTTTAGTATTCTTTCTACCAATTTTGTTTTCTTCCAGTTGCTATTTAAATTCATGGTAATATGTGTTAGCATAAGGATAGATTACCTAAGAGAACATTAGCTTTACATTCTACAGTTTAACCTTAAAAAAAATATCCTGGGTCTATGAAATTGCAGTTTACTGATTGTTAAAATGAGCATGGAGCAAAGTTGGGTTAAGAAATGCTTAAGGTAAATTGTGCATTACATTTTTTGAAATGCTAACAGAATGATTTACATTTTTCACATAAATGTTATTAATTTTTTAGGTTATTTCTGTCATATAATTTCTTCAAAACCTTACAGTCTTACAAATTATACAGCTCTCTTTTACCAAATAGTTATATGTAAACTGTTGCCACCTTCTCTTGTTACCAAACCTTACACATGAGTAAATTATGAATTTTAAATATTTGTAGGGATAGAAAATTCTACCAGAACTTGAATTTTTCATCTGTAACTTATAATATTTTCATTTCATCAGGTCCTTTCCCATGCACTTTGACGAGAAATCCATGTTTGCAGGTGACAAAAAGGGGGCCAAGTCATTAAAGGTAAAAAGTTCTTGATTGGTGGGAGGAGTGGAGAGCAGCTGACTGGTTGTGTTTTAATTTTTTTCCCCTAAACTTCCTTTCCCAGTTCTCAATCTGGGTGGTCTGATTGGATTTTACTGTAAATGATACAAAAAACTCCTCTCAATTCCTTTTTTCTCTCTAGTTTGCCCCCCTGCTTAGTGAGTCCTCAGTTGTAGCTCTAATGACACCTTTGTAATTGTCCTTTTGAAAGACGTTATTTTGAGAGGAAGTTTTCTTTCTTTTCTTTTTGTTGTTTTGATGCATCTTAAAAGAATCACGCACTGTCAGCCACTTAGAAGATAGTAATAGCATATTTTCAAAAGTGTATTTTATGAATTATTAAAGTTTTTCAAACGATTATGTTTTTGTACTTATGGACTAACATATAAGGCAAAAATTATCTGTTGACTTGGGATATCAGAAAGAGACTATATTTTAGGAACATTACTAAACTTCACATTAGGAGCACTTCATTTTCATTTGCTTCCAGCAGAGGGCCCCAGTCTCCCGGATCTAATGCTTGATGATCTGAGGTGGAACTGATGAAATAAAGTACACAATAAATGTACTGTGTTTGAATCATCCTGAAGCCATCCCCCCTCCCTGTTCATGGAAAAATTATCTTCCCTGAAACCAGTGCCTAGCGCCTAAAAGGTTGGGGACCACTGGCTTATAGTAATTAAGGAATACATTATACCTTTACAGTTTGATAAAAGTATTTGAAATTGACTGGCAAATAGTCTTCTACTACAGCTCTATAATTTTTTATATGCAATTCTGAAATCCAAAAGCTCCAACCACTGGAACATTTTTCTTATGTTTGGTGCAAATTAATTTATTAGCAAAACCTAACTTGAACTGATGTAAAGATAGTTATAGAAAGTGAAAGTGAAGTCTCTCAGTCGTGTCCAACTCTTTGCCACCCTATGGACTGTAACCTACCAAGTTCCTCCATCCATGGGATTTTCCAGGCAAGAATACTGGAGTGGGTTGCCATTTCCTTCTGCAGATCTTCCCGACCTAGGGATTGAACCTAGGTCTCCCTCATTGTAGGCAGACGCTTTACCGTCTGAGCCACCAGGGAAGTCTAACCTGAACTATACCGTCTGAGCCACCAGGGAAGTCTAACCTGAACTATACCGTCTGAGCCACCAGGGAAGTCTAACCTGAACTATACCGTCTGAGCCACCAAGGAAGTCTAACCTGAACTGATGTAAAGATAGTTACAGTGTTTTTTAAAAAAATTCTGCTTTGTATGACTATTATTACATTTTGCTACAAAAACAATCATATATTTGATTATAAGGTGTTGCCATATACTCCAGTGGGGTGTTTCATAATAAACAGTGTTATGTACTTTATTTCTAGAATCTGACAAATTATGAATTCTGAAACATATTTGGCCCCGGCATATTTTAGATGTAGACATGCTACAAGAATGAATAAATTAGTCAGAGTTGCTTAGTATTTCTGAAATGAAGTAGTTTAGCCACACTGTATTTTAGTTTTGGAAGGTTGTTTTGATTTATGGTTGTTTTAGAGGTATATTAGTATTATGGTATTTAACATAATGTTAATCCATTTTTTTAATGCTTCCTACTTTATAAATGTTTATATAAATTTTATATTTGTGATCAAGACAACTATAATTATGTATCTTTTTTTATAGATGAGGAAGGTAAGATTGAGACCAGACTAAAGTTTCACAACTAGCTTTAAAGTGTAAAATGCTGGAAATTTGGTTTGCTACTTTTCAAAGGTATATAAAGGAGAATTTAAATCCATTTTTCCATCTGCTCCAAAGCATGTGAATTCTATGAGAATGGAGCACAAAGGAGTTTTTGGAATGTTTCTGTTGTCTTTCTTTTGGCCAAGCTACAGATTCCTCCCAACACTTTGGGCAGCAGGGCTGGGCTTTTGATGGGCCAGAGTTTTCACGTGTCTCACTCCAGCTCTTTGCAATGAAACATTTACCTCAGTACAATAAAATGATGTTTATTTTCTACATTTGCCCAATGAAAAGGATGAGGAAACTTTCTCTTAGTTAGTGTTGTTCCCAGAGAAGCTGAGGCTGACCTTAGTGTTACAGAAACCCGTGCACAGATCACAGGCAGAAGAGTTACCTAATTGTGTGGGGAACTAATACAGCACCATTCAAGGATCCAGTAAGTGAGCGTCCCTGGAGAAGCAGCCTTAGCGAACGTGGGGGACTGCGAGACCACACGCTGTGGTCATCCATGCTGACAGAGCACGTGTACAAATATGGGGTAGTCCTAAGGAGAGACATGGGAATTGATCATTGCTCCAGGACTAGCTTTCTGATTTACACTTACACAAAGTAGTGCATCCAAAATAAATAAAACATAATGTAGATGTATTTGCCACTGGTTGTATGCAGATATCAAATGGAAGCAGCAGTTAAGCTCCTTCAAAGTAAAAACCATGCATGATTTACTCTTGTGTCCCCCACAGTAAACATGTTGGTGCTTTGCATGGAGTAGCCTCTCATTAAAAAATTGGTTGAATTAATATGTGGAGTGAATTTTATAAAATGCTATTAATATTAGCTATTTCATATGCATGCTATGCTGTACAAATCCAGATGATTTTCATCATTGTTGAAAAACACAACTCATTCATTAATAAGCTTAAAAATGTTTTTAGAATTCAGATAAATGCAGTTTAATTTTTAATGTCTAATTAGAATGAAAATATTTTCTGCACATTAGGAGGAATTCCGGTTACATTTCAAGAATATCTCCCGTATAATGGACTGCGTGGGATGTGACAAATGCAGATTATGGGGGAAGTTACAGGTTTGTGTGTTGTTTTCTGTTCTGAAACTATTACTAACCTAAAATTTCTGCACTGAGAAGTTGAAAGTTTTTGTTAAAATGTCCTCATTGTTCATTGGATTAGAGATCCAAAGTGTGGTTTTGCTATTTCATTTATGAAAAAAATTAGTGTGTTATATGTATGTGTGTAAGGTTGTTTTTTCTGTTATTCTAGGTTAATGATTTTGGTTTTATTATATCTGTTTCTGTTGGTACAATATCAGATTTCATGTCTGAAGTTGGGTGATTATAAATAGATTGTATTGGTATTTTACATACCTATTTAGAAGGTAAAATGTAATCATATAAAAAACTTAATTATCAAATTTTAATCACTGACTTGGCATCAGTGATCAGAAGAATGAGGTCCCCTAGTCACACAATAGGAAAGTCTGCACAGCAGGCCCATTTCCCTATATATTTCAATGTAAAAAGGCTTGTGTGATATTTTCTATCATCTTTTTACAAAGATGATAGTAAGTCATAGAAAGTCAGGAGATGGAATGTTTTTTAATGGTGACTACACTGAAATCAGATTTTTCTTTTTCTCTAGTGCTAATAATTGAGAAATTAAGTGTAGATATCACTAAGAACTTACAATGATTTCTAAGTTTTGAATTGCTAGGGGCTAGAAAGAATGCTTTCAAGGTTACATATTGAACACTTTTAATCCTAATGTGATATTTTCTTGGTTAAAAAAATGGCATTTTAGTAATTTGGAATAGTATGATGTGTATCCAAAAGGGTTAAACTTTTCAGGTTTCCTTAACAGCTTCAATAAATTTATCATATGCATAATCTGTGAGAAGTAGAAACTATATTTTGCATAGTTGAATATTTTGGTGAAAAGTTCAGTTCATTTGAATTTCCTACCTTCTCATCACAATGACTGAATGTTTCTTTAAACTTTTATAGCAATTATTATGTGAATTTAACTGCAAGTTTATCACTATTTTCTTTAGACTCAGGGTTTAGGAACTGCCCTGAAGATATTATTCTCTGAAAAAGAAATCCAAAAGCTTCCAGAGAACAGCCCATCTAAAGGCTTCCAACTCACTCGACAGGAAATAGTTGCTCTTTTAAATGCTTTTGGAAGGTGAGAACTCTTCTCATGGGCTTCCCTGGTGGCTCAGATGGTAAAGAATCCTCCTGCAATGCAGGAAACCTGCATTGGATGCCTGGATCAGGGAGATTCCCTGGAGAAGGAAATGGCAATCCACTCCAGTATTCTTGCCTGGAAAATTCCATGGACAGAGTAGCCCGACGGGCTACAGTCCGTGGGTTGCAAGAGACAGACATGATTTAGTGACTAAACAACAACACACAACAACAACTCCATTTATAGTTATTATAAAATGTTGGCTGTGTTGTACAGTGTATCCTTGTAGTTTATTTTATATATAATAGTTTGTACCTTTAACTTGTTACTCGTATATTGTCCCTTTCCCTTTCCTCTCTACCACTGGTCACCACTAGTTCTCTGTAGCTGTGAATCTGCTTCTTTAAATATATTTAAATCTAAATAAAATTAAATTGAGAAAGAACCAGATTATCAACTTCCTCAGAATTTCTCTCAGTCTCATAAGGAATATTCACAAATGCAGCCCTTCCAGCTTCAGTTCTCTAGCTCAGTTCAGTTCAGTTGCTCAGTCGTGTCTGACTCTTTGGACCCCATGGACTGCAGCAGCCAGGCTTACCTGTCCATCACCAACTCCCAGAGCTTACTCAGACTCATGTTCATTGAGTCGGTGATGCCAGCCAACCATCTCATCCTCTGTCATCCCCTTCTCCCGCCTTCAATCTTTCCCAGCATCAGGGTCTTTTCCAATGAGTCAGTTCTTCACATCAGGTGGCCAAAATATTGGAGCTTCAGCTTCAGTATCAGTCCTTCCAATGAATATTCAGGATTGATCTCCTTTAGGATTGACTGGTTTGAACTCCTTGCTGTCCAAGGGACTCTCAAGAGTCTTCTCCAACACCACAATTCAAAAGCATCAATTCTTTGGCATTCAGCTTTCTTTATAGTTCAACTCTCACATCCATACATGACTACTGGAAAAGCCATAGCTTTGTGACTAGAAGGACCTTTGTCGGGAAAGTAATGTCTCTGCTTTTTGATATGCTGTCTAGGTTGGTCATAGCTTTTCTTCCAAGGAGCAAGCATCTTTTATTTCATGGCTGCAGTCATCATCTGCAGTGATTTTGGAGCCCCGCAAAATAAAGTCTGTCACTGTTTCCATTGTTTCCCCATCTACTTACCATGAAGTGATGGGACTGGATGCCATGATCTTCGTTTTCTGAATGTTGAGTTTTAGGCCAGCTTTTTCACTCTCCTCTTTCTCTTTCATCAAGAGGCTTTTTAGTTCTTTTTCACTTTCTGCCATAAGGGTGGTGTCATCTGAGTGTCTGAGGTTATTGATATTTCTCCCTGCAATCTTGATTCCAGCCTGTGCTTCATCCAGCCTGGCATTTCTCATGATGTACTCTGCATATAAGTTAAATAAGCAGGGTGACAATATACAGCCTTGACGTACTCCTTTCTCGATTTGGAACCAGCCTGTTGTTCCATGTCCAGTTCTAACTGTTGCTTCTTGACCTGCATACAGGTTTCTCAGGAGGCAGGTCAGGTGGTCTGGTATTCCTATCTCTTTCAGAATTTTCCACAGAGGCTATTTTACCTTTTATTGCTCTCTAGAGAGTACTGGACTCAGTCAGATATTAGCATTCTGGAATCCTGGCCCTGCCATTTACTGGCAGCATGAGCTCAGGTACATCATTCCTTTCTTCCAGTTTATTTCCTATCTCTGTACCATGAAGATAAGTAAAAATCTTTCCCAAGAAGTTAACATGAAGATAAAATGAGGTTCCATGTGACACTTTTAAAATTACAAGATGCTCTCTCAAGTCCATGGCAGTAGGGGTGGTAGTGATGGTAATTTACAGACATCACCGGGAGTTTAGTGCTCTAATATGTTCAGCACTTACAAATCTGTCTCATTTTTTTATGACTAGTCTAGATGTGAGAAACCTTTCTTTTCTTAAGGATTATGATACTCAGGGTGGGATGGTTACACAAATAAGGAACAGCCTAATTTAATCACCCTTATCCTCCCAGGGAAAACAAATAACAGCCATCTGCTTTTTAAAGCTCTTTTAAAATATTCATCTTTCTCTCCCCTTAATTATTAAAGTAATTCATGGTCATTATAGAAAATTTAGAAAACCATGTGAAAGTATAATTTAGTAAATAAATGTAAAAATCATCCATATGCCTAACACTTAGAACTATTTCAACATTTATTGTATTTTTAATGTGTATTTTCTCACTACTTACACATTTTGTATCCATTCTTATCCTTCTTTACTTGGCATTACGTTGTGATCATTTCCCAATATTATTTTTTCATAAGCATTATTTTTTTCCTTAGTGTGTACTTGATATATACAGCATTACATTAGTTTCAGGTGTGTAACATAATGATTCGGTATTGGTATATGTTGCAAAATGATCACCACAATAAGCCTACTTAACATCCATCACCATACATAATTACAGAATATTTTCTTATGATAAGAACTTCTGAGATTTACTCTTTTAGCAATTTTCAAATATATAAACATTGTTTTTAATATAGGCCAATATTCTGTTACATGGACATACCAAAATTTGGCCATTCTTTTTTCTCTTCATCAAGTTTTATTGTTTCCTTCATATGTATTCTATACATTTCTTATTTTTTTCCTTTAAAAATATTACAGTTACTCTTAATAATTGTTAATCAGATCTGTTCATTGTATCTTCCACCTGATTACCAGTTCATTTATATAGTAAATGATTTTGGCTGCACTAACCACACAATTATTGTGTTATACTTTGGGGAGTTTGTGCACTCATTCTTAAGTGAACTGGGAGTTTTCTTGGTCTAACAACCTATATAATACAGTTCTACCTCAGCTAGGGCACCCAGCGCAGCACTGCTTTGTCCATAATGCTAGTGGGCAGAGACATACAGTGAGCGCTGTTTTTGGTTCTGGCCACAGAATGCTGGGAAATGTGCTTTCTTTATTTTGAATACTCGGCAAATGTCTTTCCTACACTAGCAGCCAATTTTTGATAGTTTCAGCATTTCTATCAAATGGTTTATTTTCCTGGGTACAAATAGATAGGGGATTAATGACCTGTTGAGTCTTACAGCATATTTTAGTGTCCCTCTCAAAGTACCAGTGAAGCAGTAGATGGATGCAGCCATGCTGTGTCTGTCTGAGAATAGTAACAGGGAGTGTGGGCACTCTCTCCTGTGTCATAACGTGTGAGCTCTTGGATGCATCTTCACAGAGACTCAGGTCCCACACCGTGCTGCTGAGTCTGTACTCTCCTGGTAAAATGTTAGCTTGTATAAAACCTTGAGTTTTCTGATACTCCCCATTTTTGTATCTAAATCAGACTTTGAGCATACTTTTTTCAACTGCTGCTCTTTACTGAGCTCTCTTTTCTTTAGTTAAGGGCCTTGGTCTCTACTGTATCTTCATATGTATTTTGATAGTTTTTTTTTTTTAATGGGTACTTTGAGGTACAGAAAATGATTTTACACATTTATTTTGCTTAATAATCATATTTTCTCCTAATAAACATTTTCACTTCTCTAATATTCTGAGGATTTGAGTAAGAATTCATTTTCTGTTCATCTACAGCTTGTAAGAGTATAAAGAAAATATTTTTGAGACCATAGAGAACATAGATTTTTTTTGAGAGGCCGTATGGTCCTGGGATCTGATGAGCTGGTTAGAATCCTACCCACTACCTGAATGACCCTGAGAAAATTACTTGATTTATTTAAGCCTCAGTGTTCCTAAATGGGCGTCCCAGGTAGCAATAGTGGTAAAGAACCTGCCTGCCAATGCAGGAGACCTAAGAGATATGGGTTTGAGCCCTGGGTCGGGAAGATCCCCTGAAGGGAGGGCATGGCAACTCACTCCAGTGTTCTTGTCTGGAGAATGCCTTGGACAGAAGAGCCTGGTGGTCCATAGGGTTGCAAAGAGTCCGACACAATGGAAGCAACTTAGCATGCACAGTGTTCTTAAAATACAAAATCAGGATTAATTTTATCTACTTTGTAGAGTTTTTTGTTTTGTTTTGTTTACAATTAATGAGATTACGTGTGTGATGGGCTCAGAACATTGCCTACCATACCTTAAGCTCTCAATATAAAAAAAGTTACTATTATGTACTTAAAGGCACTGGAAAAAAAAAAAAATAAAGGCTCAGTACTGTATTCTATATCATCTTAAGTTACAGAAAGAAAAATGTTCGATTTTTATTGTATAAACCTGAATTGTACATAAGGATAATTGAGCTTATAGAATTTCTTTTTTAATGATTCCCATTTCAGAGTTTTACTTCTGAGTTTGGGCTCAGAAGTATTTTATTCATTCATTCAGTCAGCCAGTAATTATTTATTGAACACTATAAACATGGGTCCCTGGAGAAGGAAATGGCAACCCACTCCAGTATTCTTTGCCTGGGAAATTCCATGGACAGAGGAGCCTGGTGGGCTACAGTCTACAGGATCAAAAAGTTGGACACGAATAAGTGACTAACAGCAACAAATAAATACAGGTGGCTGGAGGGCACAGGGATTCAACAGTAGACAGATAAATAGAATCTGCACCTTTGTGTTAAAACAGATCAGTGTTTGTGTTGAAACAAATCCATGTTTGGGGAGCAATAAGAAAGAATTGGACATTTACAGAGGAGAGTGCAAAATGAATTTTTAAGGCCAAATATAAATGATTTGAGATTCTTTATTGTAATGAATTATCATATCGCTGTTCCCATCATTGATCTAGAATTTGTTGCTAATAGGAAGTAACTTTGCCCCTTCTAAATCAAAAGTAACAAACTACAGCTCTGTTTTGCTAGCCTTTAATAATTATAGCATATGCTTTAAAAAATGGAAGCTTCATTGTTCAGTGAAACATTATTTTATTTTCAATTTGCTTTCAAATTATAGTCCATATGACAGCATCAATAATATGAAATATGTACACATCATATTAGCTGTATTAATATGCTTTTTTTTTCTCTTGTAGGCTTTCTACAAGTATAAGAGAGTTACAGAATTTCAAAGTTTTATTACAACACAGTAGGTAATAGAGGCTTTTATATGTCTAATTAAAGACATAAAGTGACTGTGTGAAGCCTTTTTAGTCTTGGACATTTCAGCAAAAGGAGACTAATCAGACTTCAAGAATTCTGAGCTCTTAAAGAGAAAATTCAAATGTTCACTTGAATATTTATGCTTCTTAATAGATTATCAACTAGAGATATTTATAAATGAAGTATATACTTTTAAAACATGTAAGTTATACTAATTCTGTGTTTAATTCCATGTGTTACCATCTGTTGAATATATTCTGAACAGCAGAATATTCACAAAGAATTGGCTTTGTGTTTATTCTGTTATTTCCAGTAGTCAAACTTAAAAATGTCTATGTCTCCATCCGAGTAACACCGTTAACAGTCTGTTATGGAAAAGGAGAGCTAGAGAGCAAATGATGCTTAGGGCCAGTATCAGCAACAAAACTTTGTCAATGATTTTTAAATGTATTTGGCCTTGCCTAGCTCGGTGTGTCACCGTCTATCATGTGGAAGTGTCTGCGTGACGAATGACCCTTTCAGTGTATAATTACAGTAGTTACTTAAGAATCCCCAAGACTTCAACTTCAGTTTGTTTTAAGATTTTTTACTTGCTGTTGTTGTTGCTGTTCTGTTTTGGTCTAAAGGTGAATAAATACCTTCAGCAAAGGTGAATAAATACTGTCCCCTGTGCTACCCATCCAGATTTCCTGTGCCTGCAGTGGGCTGGCTCAAGAGGATTCTTTACTGAGAACCTAGAAAACAGTTTCTGTTGGTTTTGTGTCTCTTTGCCCCTACTCCAACTTTAGAAATTTTTGTTAAGAAAACAAAAATGGCATAAATACTTAACAGTTTCCATACTGATAAAATTTGAATGGGATTATATGGATTTATAACACCAGTTGGAAACATTATATACACAAAACTTACTATTTTAAAGTAAGCATTTTTAAAGGATTTTATTTTTGACTATAGTCTATGCAATCCTCTCTCAACTTGATTTTCTTTGGTATTTAAATAGTTAGTTCATACTTCTGTAAGCTTCCTTTTTCCCTACCTTTTCTTTTTTAGTTCTTTGTATATAAATGAACTTGCAATTTGTACCAACAGATGACTTTATAAGTCCTAAACTGTCATTTTCTAAGCCTTGGGTTTAAATATCTTTAATATTTAAAATATTGATTATTGTTAAAGGTGTTAGTGTATATATAATGTGATTAATTTGGAAGGTTGCAACTGTGTAGAAGTAATGCGGGTATCAGTCTTTTATGAAGTAAATAAGTGCTCTTAAATCCACATCTTATCCTGCCAAAGTCTGAAATGTCTTCATTGATGGTTTAGTGGCATATTTGTACTTAGTTGGTTCATTGTACTTAGTTGGTTTATCCCCCCTTTAAAAATATGTAGCTATCCCTTGGAGGGATATGGTTGGCGGGGAGTAAGAGCTCACTAGTTATTTTCTTACCCAATTTCTAACCCTTGTAGACCTGGAGTTTTCATGTTGTTGATGGTGGTGGTGGTATATTTTTGTTGAATAAAACAGACTGATTTGGTTGGAGCCTCCTCCACTTTTTCTTTTCATTTTTAGGGATACAAGTACTGTCTGGTGGGAAAGGGGGACCTTAAGGTAAATTTGTCTAAAAAGTTGAATATCTAGGTAATCTTGCTGGTAAATTAATAAGAATTATTCTTAGTGTTTTTCAAAGTCTAAGAAAATGTGAATGTTTTGCACTTTGTCTATTATTACTATAAGTTTAAAAATCTTTTTGGTAGTGTTACTTCACCATTCTCCCAGTTAAAGATAAAAGCTGTTGTTTAAGTTCTATTTCCTGGAAAAAATCTTTGGTCATTTCCATTTGTTTTCTTTACTGTGATTTGTTTCAAGCTTAGTTAAAATTGTGTCTTAGAGTGAGTTCTAGGAATTAAAAAGTCTAGTTAGGGTAAAAAATTCTTTTAAAGGTTTTAACAGATCTTTCACTATCAAGAAAATAAACAAATGAAGTAGTCTTAAGCTGAAATCTATTCGATTAACTTTACCATAAACGAGATTGTGGGGGGGAACCTACATTTTTGTGTATGTGTGTATTTCTTAAATGAATGTGATAGAAATCTCTGTTTTGTGAGCCTGGTGATGTTTTATGATCCCTGTGATATACTCACCCAACTCCTACTTTTTATCGTGAAGTGATATTAGAGTACCTTCTGCATTGTGACAATGCTTGGCTGGCAATACCTCTTGGCATTTTGTCTTTATCTCATCACCTAATTTAAAAATCCAGCACTTGATAATATAACTTGACAGAAATGATTGTACCAGCTGATAAAGTAATGAAAATGAAGAGAAGGAACATATTCCTTCCTTTAGTCGCGTGAGTTTTTTTTTTTTTTTCCCCTTAAGTGACATCTGTGTAAATTAGAAATTCTCTGTATTAAAACTGATAAACTTAAATGTTTCTCTTGTGTTGATTCTTAGACTACAAGGAGGATCAGACAGAATATTAAAATGGTTTTTTACAGCTTTGAAATTTGATAAGTCAAATGTTTTATTTTGACACTTTAACGTTGTGAGTTGTTCAACACTTGTAATCTCTGTATGTCTGTGAAACACTGTGCCATATTCTCCAACTTTACCTAGGTGCCACTGTATATAAGCAAGGACAGCTATTTTGATCTCCATCAGCATTGCCTTCACCTGGAAATTTGGGAACAGTTCACAGTAAGCCTCCCAGTAGTTTTGCAAACTGAAGTACCTGCAGAAACCATAGCTATTCACCAAAATACACAGACTGGGTGTATGGTATCATGGAAATTATTTGGTAAAACAAAAACAACACAGACACATACCAGGTTGATGTGTATTCTATTTGAAGTAACATCTACAGGTGCAGCTTTGATTTTGAACAGAATTCCAAATGATTTGCTGTTGTACCCACAAGATTACAGAAAATGTGAATTAAAGTAAATGTTTCTGCAATCTTCCTATCCTGTTTTTTTTTTTTTAAACCCCTTTTAAATGTTTCCTTTTATGAGATGAAAATTTGGTTATAATTGGTAGAGAAGAGAGAAAAGAAGTAGTCTGTGGTTGTTTCCTTTTTAAAATCATAATTGCAAGCATTGGCAGCCACTGTAGAAGGGCTTTGCATGGGTTATTTATCTTCTCAGGAGCCCTAGCAGGTAGGTACAATTAACTTCTCTATTTTTAAATCAGAAAACTGAGGAGAAGAGAGGCTAAGTAATTTGTCCACAGTCATATTCTAGGTTGTGGGACTAGAACTTGAAACTGCTCAGAATGTGGTATATTTGTGTTATTTTAGAAACTGGCTTATTACCAATCAACTAAAACTTGGGGAGCTTTTAGTATCTTTTGACTTTTACTGAATCTCATAAAGGTTTTTAAATATATTTTATTTAATTTTTTAAATAACTAATACATTCACATAGTTCAAAAACCAAAAAATATAAAAAGCTATCTATACAGTGGAATGTCTTCTTTCTGTCTTTGGCCTGACTTTCCATACTGCACATCCTTCCCCCGCCTTACCACAAATAACCTCTGTTCTTGGTTTCTTATATTTCCATCTATACATTTTTAAGGCATATACAAACAAATACAAATGGAAAGTCTCATTTTATCCCTCACTTTACCCAAAGAGTGGTGGTATATACATACTGTTTGCTTTTTTTCACTTAGTTTTTCTTGGCACTCTTCCCATATCAATGGATAACTTAATCACTCTTCTTTTTTTAAGGTAACTGCTTATTATTCCATTATATGAATGTACAGGGCTTCCCTCATAGCTCAGTTGGTAAAGAATCCGCCTGCAATGCAGGAGACCCTGGTTTGATTCCTGGGTCAGGAAGATCTGCTGGAGAAGGGATGGGCTACCCACTCCAGTATTCTTGGGCTTCCCTTGTGGCTCAGCTGGTAAAGAATCTGTCTGCAATGCGGGAGACCTGGGTTTGACCCCTGGGTTGGGAAGATCCCCTGGAGAAGGAAGAGGCTACCCACTCCAGCATTCTGGCCTGGAGAATTCCATGGACTATATGGTCCATAGGGTCGCAAGGAGTTGGACATGACTGAGCGACATTCACACTTCACACTTCACATTTGAATGTACAATTGTTTAGTTAGCCAGTCTTCTATTAATGGGCATTTGGATTGTTTCCAGACATTCTATATGTCATTTTACACATATGTAAATATGTACTTATAGTCTAAATTCTTGCAGATGGAATTTTTAGGTCAAAGACCATGTGCATTTGTAATTGTGAAAAATATTAGTATATGCCCTCCACAGGAGATGGTTACCAGATGACACTTGTATACAATTTAAAACAATGCCTGCTTGCCCACAACCTGACCAACATGAGAATTATTAAAATGTTGGATTTTTGCTATCCTGATAAGATGCAAAATTATATATCAGTGTGTTTTAGTTTTTTCCTTATCACAGGTAAGGCTTACTACCTTTCATTTGTTTAAGGTTTATTGTTTATCTGTATAATTTCCTTTTGTGTTTGTATCTTTTTCCCATTTTTCTACTGCACTATTGATCTTATCGATTTCTAAAAGTGTTTTATTTGTCAGGGATATAAATCCTCTGGGGGCTTCCCAAGTGGCTCAGTGGTAAAGAATCCACTTGCCAATGCAAGGAGATGTGAGTTTAATCCCTGGGTTAGGAAGATCCCCCGGAAGGAAATGGCAACCCATTTCAGTATTCTTTCCTGGGAAATCTCATAGACAGAGGAGTCTGGTGGGCTACAGTCCATGGGGTCGCAAAGAGTTGAACACTACTGAGCGTGTACACCCCTGTTAATCCTCTGTCTATAATAAGCTGTACACTTTTTTCCCCCCAATTTGTTGTCTGTCTTCTGACTTTGCTTATGGTAGTTTTGTCATGGATTTTTTTTTTAATTTTTATGCAGTCTAATTTATTGATTTTTTTAGTGACTTCTGGACTTTGATAGTTAAGAATGCCTTGTTCACAGCAGTAGTTCATCTGTGTGTTCTTCTAGAACATTCATAGTTTTATTTTTTTAGATCTAAATTTTGATTCCTTGGAGTGTATAAAGGAATATGTATATTCCTGGTATAAAGTGCAAATTAAGTATCCAACCTATTTTTCCCCCAGGTGATTACCCAGTTATTCCAGCACCATTCATCTTTTCCTCACTAGTTTGAGATGCTATGTGTAATCATATCTAAAATTCTAGGTTCTCTATTCCATTGGTCTGTTACTCCTGTACCTGTTTCACATTGTTATAATTACTCAGGGCCTAGGTTTTAATAGCTATTACATTGGTCCCCTCAGTCTTTCCCCACACCCCTTTAAAATAATTTTTTAAAGCTGTTCTTATTTGTTCCATTAACGCTTCAAAGAAAAAAAAAATCCTTTAACATATGAATGATGCTAAAACTCTGACCACCTCAAGTGTTTGGAGGGTTGCACTTTTAACCACAATATGTCATTGTCCTTTTTATACTTCACTTGATAAAAAATCTACTTTTTACTACCTGCTGTGTTAATCACATCAGTATTCCATTTGCCAGTGCCCAAACAGGTAAGGACAAAGAGAACATGCAGTTGAGACTCAGCTTCTAAGAATGACTTCAGAATGATCTTGCTATACAATCCTTACTTTCTTTTTTATTCCATTATGGATTCTTTGTACAAAAGTTAGATATCTGTCAAAGATTCATGAAAAAACAGGGAGGGGCCCTTAAATGAGTATTAAACTTATAAAATCTATATGCAGTGGATAAAAATGCAAGTGTAAAAAGTCACCTTAAAAAACCCCAATAACTTGTCAGAATAACAGGATCTGAGTATTCGCTCGCTCTTCTAGGAGCTGGACATATAGCAGTGAACAAAACAAATATCCCTGCCTTCAGGTAACTTAAGAATTCCGTAACCTCACTGGGTTATATCTAGTTTATCATAAGAATACACCCAGAGAAAGAATACAGTTGACCCTTGAACAACATGGGTTGGAACTGCATGAGTCCACTTGGAAACACGTGGGTTTTCTTCAATATATACATAGGGGCTACAGCACTACCTAATGTATGGTTGGCTGAATCTACAGATGTGGAACTACAGATATAGAGAGCTGATTATAAAGTTATACATGGATTTGACTCCCTGGGGCTCAGCCCCCACTAACCTTCATAATGTTCAGTAATCAACTGTATTTTAATAGAAGAGGAATAGGTAACATAGAAACTTGTCTAGTGGAGAAGGTACCCTCCATGCCAAAATCACTGCAGACAGTGACTGCAGCCATGAAATTAAAAGACACTGGCTCCTTGGAAGAAAAGCTATGACAAACTTAGCATATTAAAAAGCAGAGACATCACTTTGCTGACAAGGTTTGTATAGACAAAGCTGTGGTTCTTCCAGTAGTCATATATGGATGTGAGAGTTGGACCATAAACATGGCTGAGTACTGAAGAATTGATGCTTTCTAATTGTGCTAGAGAAGACTCTGGAGAACCCCTTGGACAGCAAGGAGATCAAACCACTGGAAGGACTGATGCTGAAGCTCAAGTTCCAATACTTTGGCCACCTGATGCGAAGAGCTGACTCATTAGAAAAGACCCTGATGCTGGGAAAGATTGAGGGCAGGTGGAGAAGGGGGCACCAGAGGATGAGATGGTTGGATGGCATTACCAACTCAATGGACATGAATCTGAGCAAACTCCGGGAGATAGTGAACGACAGGGAAGCCTGGTGTGCTGCAGTCCATGGGGTCGCAAAGAGTCGGACATGACTGAGCGACTGAACAACTGTGTGAATGAATCTTAGTATCTGCTTGAAAGTGCCATCAATTTGTCACAGATCGATTAAAATCAATTAAAACTACCTACCACCCCTTGGTCAGGGCAGAGTCAGCATTCACCACACATCATCCTATTATTTAAGTTACCCATGCTGATTTCCCTTCACAGACCATATCTCCAAATGGGTAAGTGTTCTTTCTGTTCTTTTTGACAGGTTTTCAGTCTGCAGGCCTGAAGCCCAGACTCTGGGCTAGTGAATGCACCAAGGGATATACAGTGGCATAAACTGAAAGGTGCTGGTAAAGCAGCATCTGTTTATGCTAAATGTACCCCGTTTATACTTCAGTTAATCCTTTAAGGGTACTTATGACTGCAAAGAGACAGGACGGACTGTTGTAGCTTAGCAAGGTTCATGGGAAATAGAGGGTCAGAGTCAAGAAGGATCAGAGTGACAGGAATCAGTGGAGAAAGAGACAGATTTTGGAGGTCATACAGGCTAAAAAGAAACAGGTCACAGATCTAGCTGAAGAGATCAGCCCACTCATCTTAAGTTTGGAGTGGGCTTTTAAAGTTCAGAGGGAGAATCTGTTCTACAGATGGAAGAGTCTAATATTCTACATGGCAGGGCAGCCTCTGACCTGTCAAAAGAACAGATCAGAATTGGAGGCTAAAGAAGGAATGCTGGCAAGGAAAACAGAGGAGAGATCCAGCCCCAGGTCAAGGGACAGAGGGAAGGAACCCAGCTTTAGAGAAACTAGGCAGATACCATTAGGACCTCTTGAGTCAATGGGCTTGCACCTAAGGACTCTGGCTGCCAGGTCATCAAGTAGGGGTTTTAGTCTCAGAACCCCACTCGGAATGAGCACACATCAGTGCCCAGGCCCAGAGGACCTGGGTGACAGGAATGGGGAATGCACACAGTTACCTAGGTTGGGAGCACATGGACAACATTAGCTGATGCTCAGGTATTTTGACCCTTTCATGCAAGGGCTCTTCATACATGCCTGCTTAGGCCCAAGAGCAGGGTTAATGTAAGGACTGCTGACTGGACCCACAAATACCAAGCCCAGGGTTTAGCACATAGTAAGTGATGGACAGGGAGGCCAGGCGTGCTGCAATTCATGGGGTCACAAAGAGTCAGACACGACTGAGCGACTGAACTGAAGTGTTGCATAAACACTTAATTCCACTTCCTTACCCTCACTGTCCCTTAAAAAAATGTTAAGTGTGTCCTCACTTTAATAAGTTTGTAGTCTGAGAATTCCACTATTTAGCTTGATCATTTCCAAAAGCTCCTCCATCTGCAGTATGAAAAGTCTTAATATTATGCGCAGTTAACAATGCTTTTAATTAACAAAATTCTCACCTATATGGGATAAAAATTAGAAATACATATTAGATGTGTCTTTGATCAGCCTTATGCTAGTCTATATTTTATCATGCAGTAATCTAAAGCAAAGCAAGTTTTTTGTTTTTTTGTTTCTTGGAAATCTTGACAGCTTCAAATATTTAGACCCATTTAGTTCTAATACAAGTTCATCTTTATTGTCAAAAAGTAAAAGCAATATTCTTGTAATACTTAACTATGTAAATGTAAATGAGAACCTTTTTCTCAGAGTACTTCTCACGCTCTAGGATTTACTAATTCTTACTCCTTTCCTCTTAAATAGGGTTAATTGTTCAAGGCCAACAAAGAGCAGTTCTTTTGGATTTTGGTAAAGAGAAAATTTGGGGATACATTAGCAAGTGTGCCTGATGTAAGCAGCTAAACACAATAGCCAGCATAGTCATTAACACTGCCTGACATATTCAAGAAAGAACTGGCATAGCTAAATGTGATTGATGTGTGTTTATTGTCAGAATCAAAACTTCTTAGAGTCCACAGTTGTGTGTGAACACACTGGATGTTTTCATCATCAGCTCAATTAAATGGGTTCACTGTAGAAAGGGAAAAAAGCCAATGAAAGATATCTACAGGCAGACCTCATTTTGCTGTGCTTCACGTTACTGCACTGCAGATACCGCATTTTCTATAAACTGAAGGTCTGAGGCAAGCCTGTGTGGCTCAAGTCTTCCGATGCCATTTTCCCAACAGCATTGGTGTCTCTGTGTCACATTTTGTTAATTCTCACAATATTTCAAATATTTTTCATGATTATTGTCATGGTAACATGTGATCAGTGATCTTTGTTACTACTATGACTTGCTGAAGATTCAGATCATGGTGAACATTTTTTAGCAGTAAAATATTTTTTAATTAAGGTATGTGCATTATTTTTTATATAATGCTACTGTACACTTAAAAGTATAAATGTAATTTTTTTTTAAATGTAGACCATTGTTATTTATTGAATTTGTTACAATATCACTTCAGTTTTTTATGTTTTGGTTTTTTGGCTACTCGGCATGTGGAGTCTTAGCTCCCCGACCAGGGAATGAACCCTCACCCACTGCAGTGGCAAAGCCCTAACCACTGGACCTACAAGGAAAATCCGTTTTATGCACTGGGAAACCAAATTTATGATTCACGTTTTTGCAGTATTTTGCTTTACTGCAGTGGTTTGGAACCACACCTGCAATCTCCAAGGTCTGCCTGTACACAAACCAGTTGGTGTTCTTTAGACAGTTAACTCCATAATTAATCCTATTGTGTATATTTCCAGTGGATGCACAAGAATATTCATATGCAGCCTTTTAGTGTTCAATCAGACTTAGCTAAATGATGGTACAAAATTTTTGGTGATATGGCCTCTACCCCATTCTTAAACTTTCACATTATGGGTGGGGAGCGGGCAATTTCATCATGTTGCCTTAAAACAAGAGGATGTTTGGGTATTTTAGAACCAATAATCTCCATTTCTTGTCTTCTCGTGACCTTTAGTATTTCACCTAGGAGTAGGGCTGTTAGTGTACTTGGCAGCACAAGTAAATAGAAATTTAAGGGAAACTTAATTTTCCTTTCCATACCATACGTGCAACATTTCAGAGTAAAAGTGATCGTTTACTATGAGAGAGAGTTTGTTACAATCACAGTTTTTGATATTCTAGATGTGTTTACAATTGTACTTTAGCATTATTTTTAAAAGGGAAGAGAAAAACAGGCACTTAGGACATTTTTATCTTTTCCAATAAAAATAATAGTTCAAATAATACTAGCAGCTTAATCATAAAAACAGACCATCAGTTAATGCTGAGTATTTCAATCTTCCTGCCAATAACAACAGAATAATAAAATATTTGTATGTCATAGGATGAGTATAGGACTTGTATGATTTTAGTAATGTTTTAAAAAATATATCTACCCTTCAATGACCTCATACTGAAGAACTGCAGTACTTCCTGAAAGCATGACTTAGAGGATTTTTAAGCATTTTCTGAGTCTGCCTTTAAATTCTAAGTATCATTAACAAAAATAGTATGAGAAGTAGGCTGTTCTTAAAGCTATTTAGAATAACAGCTTATAATATTTTAAGGCAATCTGAATTATCAGTGCAAATTTTGCTTCACTGTAGAGTTTTCCCTGGCAGTAACTATTTTAAATATGTGACCCAAATTCTTCCACATATTGGAAAGCAAAGAAGTTGTTGTGTCATTATGCAGGGTGAAGGTATCCCATACACAAGAAAAACCCTATTGTGACCCCCTGAAAACTCAAAATTCTGATTTTAAATACCGACTTGATCCCTATGAAGTCAATGCCCAGAGATGAGTTATTTCTGAAGGCCAAACTGGGAAGTAAGATATCAGAAATGGGTTTCTCCATGAGGACAGAACTTACTAAGTTCCTTTTCACCTGCCCCTCCCTCTGTCCCAAAATATGGTACTTTCTTTTTGGTAATAATACTTCCTCAGTACCTTAACCTCCCTGACACAACCATGTACAGCATCTAATTGCAGTTTTATACCTGCAGGCCATATATATATAGAAAGAGTCTTGGAGATCTTTAGAATGGCACTTATGGTTGGAGAACTATTTTTATGACCTGTGCTTCACTTAGATGAAAGACAACTTACAAGGAGCTGTCTGGAACATGCCCTTTTCCATGACTTAAAAGGCAGGCATCATTCTATAGAATATTGCAATGCTACTATTAATACCTTTTTAAACAAGCAGCTTCCAGTAGGCTGCTTTCAGAGCTATTTAAAAACAAAGGGTATAACTTTAATATGGTTGCAAACTAAAATAAAACTGTTAGAATTCCACATAGATGTTCTGGCTCAAAGATGCAGGGATATCTGTTATTCATCCCCTCTTAAGAACTTCTTTGTTCAGTCACGAATGTTCAGTAAGCTGGAAAAGGTGCAGTCCTACTGAAGTTTCAAGGTAATGGCTATTAGATTCACTGGGCTGACAAACTATGCAAAAATCTCTGAATACAGAAGGGAAGGTTTAATAGTGTAAGTCAATTCTATCCATGTTTTTAACGTTATCAACTTATCGAAGTGTGTACATCAGCACCCTGTTGAAAGGAGGATTAAATTTTGGCAAAATTTAGGAGATTCTTTGAGGAACCAACCATCTGTGCTTTTCAACACTGTAAGGAACCAACTACCTACTGTGTAGTCTGCTGACATTCTGCTGCATTATAAATTTCAACACTTGAGTTGCAATTGGCTTCCTAGACGTCAACTATACTTAGAGTCTAACAGAATCTAGTGACCTGACGAGGTAAGGGTCTGACGAATACTTTAGTCCAAAAGCCTTTAAAAAAAAAAAAAAAACCATCAGACTATATACTGTATACTTTTAAAGTGAATTATGCATAAAAGTCTGTGCAAACTATGATGTATATTGCAATAATATTCTCAAAAAATCCTAGTATATTTTAGCATTAAGTTATATAAAATACATCTTTATAAAAGTACAGAATTTTTTAAAGTTTAAATTATACTCACGGAATAGGCAGCCAGGCTCACTTTTTAGTACTAAAATAAGATTTTATCGATCTAAATTATTGCTTAGTCCTATGGAGCCATCAGAAACCTGTAACAAATTCAAGTCCTATTTCTTAAGGAAACATGCCCTAAAAATTCAGCTGTCATTAAGTTAGTCTTTCTGAAATGTTTCAACTGAGGCATATCTTCCGTAAAACTGTTAACTGACGCTACCCATGGCTTGGTTTGTCAGGATCCAGAATTGAGTCTGGTTGTAAAGTTCCTACTTGTGCCAGGAAGCTGTTCGCTGTTTGTTGTCCCCAGTCGTAGTAGTCTGGAGCAAAACTTGAAAAGGAAAAGAGAGATTTCAGTGACTTGAAACATTATGCTGACTGCTGATGACATGCCTACTTTAGGTTGACAGAAGTGGGCTTCTGTATAGATAATCCTAAAGCTTTTCAAACTAGTTTCTTGAAGCTACTTTTCCCACACAACCATGCTAGCTATGCACAGTGGCTAGAAGACCTCCCACAAAAGTCACCTCAACTCTTCAGAGCCTGGAAGAGTAGTATTACTGATATACATAGTAATACCAATCACTATGTATATCACAATGCTTTAGCCACAAATTGTATCTGAATCCTAATGCAGAGTCTGATTCACTCAGTTCAGTCAGTTCAGTCGCGTCCAACTCTTGGCGATTCACTACCAGTGTGTTTTGGACAAATAACTTCTGTGCCTCAATGTTAATATCTGTTAGGATGGGAGTAATATTAGGAACTAACTTGTTGGGCTTTTGTGAGTTAATACCTGTAAAACTTTTAGAACATACAGTATCTTAATATACAGTCACCACTCAATCATGCACTTTGAATTATTGGTGTTCCTATTACTATTTTCCTCTATATAATGGAAAGACTGGCAGGTGAGGGGTTAGGGCTGCTCCAGCAGATACAGGGGGACATAAATAGGGAGCTGGCACTGCAGGGGGGTGACTGGATAAGAGGACAGTTTTAGGGAAGAGAGTTAGGACACCTTTGACCTCAGGAAAAGAGTCCTGACCTCAGGACTTTGACACCTTCTAGTTCTCCCTTCCTTATCTGTTCTTTAGACCTTCTGACTGGATGGATGGCTTTACTCTCTCTTTTTCCCTATCACCATCTTTTCCTCTATCTGACCGGATGTTTCCACTCCCTGATCCACTGAGAGAGCAAGGTATTCTCCCAGCTTTTCCTGAATTCTCCTGTGCCTACAATAAGGGCTCCTTTCAGACTTATGAGGTTTTCTAAGGATTTTACTATTGGTAATAAAGAGCAGAAAACCAAGCATATCCTCTCTTTATCATTTTACCCGAGGAAGAAAAGAATTTACCTTAAAATGTTAATGGTAGGTCTTTAAATTCACAAAGGATTACATAAGACTGACTTTCACTGCAAAAAACCCCACTTGGCCTGAAGCTGTCCTCTCATAGGAACAGCGGAGTGGTTCTGGAAGGACCAGCAGAGAGAAGAGAGGAGCTTGGCAAGCATGAGGTCAGCGCTTTAGCCCCAGAGTGAAAGAGGGGACAGGAGCACTGGGCAGTGGAGTGTGGCTGAAACGTCCCTGGGTTGCCATGGTAAAGCGCATGGTCCCTGGAGGGAGGGTCTCGACTCTGGCTGCAATTAATCTCACTACTCAGGTGTTTCCCCCTCCTTTTTCTGTCTGCCTCACCACCCAGCTCCAGGGTTTTAAGTAGACATTCTGCGCCACCCTCCCCCCGCCCCCATTTAGTTTGAATCTATCTCATTGGCTCGGCCTTCAGCCCCCTAGCCATGCCCCTCTAACAGGAACTAGGTAGGGTCTTACCTTCCCTGAAGTCCCTGAGGGGCAATGTTCCAGGCAAGGTCATCATCACTGTCATATCTTCGAGGGTTGTCAAAGAAGTAAGATCTGGGACCGAATCCATGGCTGGGAACCATTCCAGGGTTTGTCTGGAGGGACAGTTTAATTGTTCAGTGTACTTTCAGTCACTGTGCCTCACACAGGCAAAGAAAAATAACATCCCTTTCTTGCAGGAGACTAAAGATGCTGTATTCAGCTGAGTGCAGGCACCTGTTCAGCTGGAGTGTTCATTTCAGTTGCTTTTATATTTAAGAGTATTAACTTTTTCTCTTATTAGTATGGACAAAATCTTGCCGAGTTCTGCTTGAAGCAGTTAATTTGTGTTGTGTTAAGTCACTCGGTCCTGTCTGAGTCTTTGTGACCCCATGGACTGTAGCCCACCAGGCTCCTCTGTCCATGGGATTTCCCAGGCAAGAATATTAGAGTGGGTTGCCATTTCCTTCTCTGTGGGATCTTCCCAACCCAGAACCAGGGTCAAACCTGGGTCTTCTGTATCACAGGCAGATTCTTTACAGCCTAAGCCACCAGGGAAACCCCACAGCAATGAATTATCACTATTTTAATCTCTCTCAGAAAAACCAGACAATACCCCAGTCAACCAAACTAGACAGTCCCAAATAAGATCTAAACCTGTATAATCATGTGGGCATTCACAGCAATGAATTAAAATAATGAAATGATGAAATTTTAAGAGTTTCTTAGCCAGTTTATACAATCTGCCTCTCCTGTTTCTGTCCCCAAGCTGAGTTTACCGTTTAAGAAAACCACAGTTACCCACAAGGCATTGCTTCTAGGACCCCGCACGGATACCCAAATCCAAGGATGCTCAGGTCCCTTATATAAAATGACATAGTACAGTCAGCCCTCAGTCTACGCGGGTTCCACATCTGTGGATTCAACCTGGCTTTTGTTTGGCATCTTTGTCCATATCACTAGTGGTCCATTTAAAAGTTAACCAAGAGAGTTTGAAAAAAGATTATTATAGGATGGGTATTTATATGTGAATTTCTGCTTTTCTAAGACTAATCTAGCCAAACATAGGAAGCAAAGCAGAACTTATACAAGGTGGAACACCTTCAACTTTACTATTTGTAGCAATTCAAGAATATCTATACATAGAATGGAACTGAACCCTTACTGCACACACACATACAAAAAGTAACTCAAAATGGATCAAAGACCCAAACATAGGAGTTAAAAACTATAAAACTCTAAGAAGAAAATATAGGGGCAAATCTTCATGACCTGCAAAGAATTTTTAGATATGTCACCAAAAACAAGCAACAAACCAAAAAACATAATCTGGATTTCATCAAAATTAAGTATTTTTGCTTCAAAAGATACCATCAAAAATGTGAAAAGACAGACACACAGAGAGAAAATAGTTGCAAAGCATGTCTCTTACAAGAGACTTGTATCTAAAATATACAAGAACTCTTACAACTCAATAGTAAAAAGTCAACTCAATGCAAGAAGCTCAAATCAGGTGCTCTGTGACAATCTAGAAGGGTGGGAGATGGGAGGGAGGTTCAAGAGAGAGGGAACATATGTATACCTATGGCTGATTCATGCTGATGAATAGTAGGAACCAACTCAATATTGTAAAGCAATTATCCTCCAATTGAAAAAAATGTTTAAGTGGGCAAAGGATCTGAATAGCCATTTTTCCAAGGAAGATATACAAATGGCCAAATAAATACATTTAAAAAATGCTTGACATCTGTAGTCATCAGTGAAATGCAAATTAAAAGCCAAAATGAGATATCTATCATGGTGTCCAGAATCAAAAAGCCAGATAACCAAGCACTGGGGAGGATGTGGAGGAAACTTCACTATTGGGAATAAAAACTCTCTGGCAGTTTGTCAAAAAAGTTTAACCTAGAATTGCCAAATGACCCAAGCGATTGTACTGCTAGATACATACTGCAGAGACAAAAAGACCTATGTTCAAACAGAAACTTGTAATGAACATAGCAGCATTATTCATAACAGTCTAGAGACGGAAACAACCCAAATGTCCATCAATGGATGGATAAACAAGATGTGGCATATCTACACAATGAAATACTGGCCATAAAAAGGAATGAGGTACTAATACATACTACAATGTGGATGAACCTTGAAAACATTCTGCCAAGTGGAAGAGCCAGTGACAAAAAGTGGCATACTATATGATCTCATTCTTATCAAAGTCCAGAATAGGGAAATCTGTAGACACAGAAAGTAGATCAGTAGTTGCTTGGGGACAGGGGTATGGGGCATGGTAGATAAAGGGTATGACATTTCTTTCTGAGGTGATAAAAAACGTTCTACGGTGGTGATAATTGCACATACCTGAATATATCAAAAACCATTTAATTACACACATGAAATGGGTAAACAGTTTGTTGTATGGAAACTATATCTCAATAAAGCTGTTTAAAATATGTGTGTATGTGTGCGTATACACACACACACACACATATAAAATGGAGATTCTCAAACTTTACAGTGCATTCAAATCACTTGGGGTGCTTATTAAATTATTTAAAATGTAGATTCCCAGAACCTACCCTGAGAGATTCTCAACTGAGTCCAGGACATGGCCTAAGCATCAATACTTAGACCCAGCAAGCACCCCTTGGGTTTCTGATGTAGATCCAAAGAGCCACACCTCTACTCTAGTACACTGTTACACTGGCTCCAGTGATGTCAAGTCTGCTGCTGAGTCGCGTCAGTCGTGTCCGACTCTGTGCGACCCCATAGACGGCAGCCCACCAGGCTCCCCCGTCCCTGGGATTCTCCAGGCAAGAACACTGGAGTGGGTTGCCATTTCCTTCTCCAATGCAGGAAAGTGAAAAGTGAAAGTGAAGTCGCTCAGTCGTGTCTGACTCTTAGTGACCCCATGGACTGTGGCCCACCAGGCTCCTCCATCCATGGGATTTTCCAGGCAAGAGTACTGGAGTGGGGTGCCATTGCCTTCTCCAGTGTCAAGTATAGAGGCTTGTTTATACCCACTGTGTTCTGGATACGAATGGTAGAGAACATTTTTTAAAAACACCCTACCTGCAGGATGTGCTCGTTTAAAAGTCAGTGAGTATTAATTAAGTTATAAGTTTCTCCCCAAAAGAATATCTGACGTTTTTTGTCAAATTACAGAAGTTACAGGTTGTTATTCAGTTGCTAAGTCATATCCAACTCTTTGTGACCCCATGGACTGCAGCACTCCAGGCTTCCCTGTCCTTCACTATCTCCTGGAGTTTGCTCAAACTCATGTCCATTGAGTGAGTGATGCCATCCAACCTCTTATCCTCTATCGCCTCCTTCTCCTCCTGCCCTCGATCTTTCCCAGCATCAGGGTCAAAATTACAGATAGTAATAGGACTATTACTGAGTCATTAGGAATTTAGTTTCTTCTCCAAACCTTATTATGCTGAGCAAAGCCACAGTGTAGGACAGAATTAAAATCATGGACCTGACTTCCATTTCAAGATGGTAGCATAGAAGGACGCGTGCTCATCTCCTCCTGCAGAAGCACCAAAATTGCAACTAGCTGTTGAAGAACCATCGATAGGAGGATGCCAGAATTCACCAATAAAGGATACCCCACGTCCAAAGACAACAAAGCCACAGCAAGATGGTAGGAAGGGTGCAATCACAATGCAATCAAATCCCATACCCTCCAGGTGGGTGACCCACAGACTGGAGAAGAATAATACCAAAGAAGTTCTCCCATTGTTGTGAAGATTCTAAACCCCACATCAGGCTTCCCAGCCTGGGGATCCGACATAGGGACTGGGAATCCCCAGGGAACCTGGCCTTGAGGGTCAGCAGGATTTGATTATAGGACTTACAGAGGACTGGGGAAAATAGACTCCAGTTTTGGAGGGCACAAACAAAACTGTGCATGCACCAAGACCCAGAGGAGAGGAGCAGTGACCCCACAGGAGACCAAACCAAAACTACCTGCTAGTATTAGACGGCCCCCTGTGAAGGCATGGGCCTGCAGGGGCATACCACAGGTTCGGGGGGCACCGGAAGGTCCCCCTTGGCATAAACCCTCTTGGAGTTTGCCATTAACCTTACCATAGAGCCCTTAGACCCCAGGGCTGGGTTACCTCAGTCCAAACAACTACCAGGGAGGGAGTGCAACCCCACCCATCATCAGACAATTGGATTAAAGCTTTACTGAGCAAGGCCCTGCCCACCAGAGCAAGACCTAGTTTTTCCCAGTTCCTCCCATCAAGAAGCTTACACAATCCTCTTAGCCTCATCCATCAGAGGGCACACAGAAGAAGCAAGAAGAAACACAGTCCCACAGCAGCTAAAACAAAAACCATAGTACAGAAAGTTAATCATGATGAAAAAGCAGAAAGTTATGTCCCAGATGAAAGGACAAGATAAAACCCCAGAAAAACAACTAAATAAAGTGGAGATAGGCAACCTTCCAGAAAAAAAAAAGAAATTCAGAATAATGATAGTGAAGATGATCCAGGATCTCTGGAAAAGAATAGAAGCAAAGATTGAGAAGATATAAGAAATGTTTACCTAAGACCTACAAGAACTAAAGAACTGACAAACAGAGATGAATAATACACTGCTGCTGCTGCTGCTGCTGCTAAGTCGCTTCAGTCGTGTCCGACTCTGTGTGACCCCATAGACGGCAGCCCACCAGGCTCCCTCGTCCCTGGGATTCTCCAGGCAAGAACACTAGAGTGGGTTGCCATTTCCTTCTCCAATGCATGAAAGTGAAAAGTGAAAGTGAAGTTGCTCAGTCATCTCCAACTCTTAGTGACCCCATGGACTGCAGCCTACCAGGCTCCTCTGTCCATGGGATTTTCCAAGCAAGAGTACTGGAATGAGGTGCCATTGCCTTCTCCGGAATAATACACTAGAAGGAATCAATAGCAGAATAATTGAGGCAGAAGAACCGATAAATGACCTGGAGGTCATTTATGGGTGTTTCCATCCATAATAGAAGGGTGGAAATCACTGCCACAGAACAGAATATAGAAAAAAGAATGAAAAGACAGTCTAAGAGACCTCTGGGACAACATTAAACACACCAACATTGACATTATAGGGGGTCCCAGAAGGAGAAGAGAGAGAGAAAGGACATGAGAAAATATTGGAAGAAATAATAGCTGAAAAATTCCTGAACACGGGAAAAGAAATAGTCAACCAAGTCCAGGAAGCACAGAGAGTCCCAGGCAGGATAAACCCAAGGAGGAACACACCAAGACACATAGTAATCAAAGTGACAAAAATTAAAGTCAGAGATAAAATATTAAAAGCAACAAGGGAAAAACAACATATAACATACAAGGGAACTCCCATCAGGCTATCAGCTGATTTCTCAACAGAAACTCTACAAGCCAGAAGGAAATGACATGACATATTTAAAGTGATGAAGGGGAAGAACCTACAACCAAGAATACTCTACCCAGCAAGACTCTCCTTCAGATTTGATGGAGAAATCAAAAGCTTTCCAGACAAGCAAAAGTTAAGAGAATTCAGCACCACCAAACCAGTTTTGCGACAAATGCTAAAGGAACTTCTCTAGGCGGGAAATACAAGAGAAGGAAAAGACCTACAGAAAATAAACCCAAAACAATTAAGAAAATGGTAACAGGATCATCAGATCAGATCAGATCAGTCGCTCAGTCCGACTCTTTGCGACCCCATGAATCACATAATTACCTTAAATATAAATGGATTAAACGCACCAACGAAAAGACATAGACTGGCTGGATGGATGAAAACGTGTGTATGTATGCACTTCCACTTACCACATCACTCTGCTTGATGCTCCCAAATTGTACATAATTATTTTACATTTTTACGTTAGTCATGTTCCCATTATGGCTTACAATTATAATTATCTTTTATTTTTTGTCTGGCTATTGATTGTGAAAACTGATAAACATCTTTTACTATTGTGATTATGTAACTATTACTTACTTAATACCATTGCATCATGATTGGTCAGCAGAAAAATAACAGAACTCTCTGTCACCAAAACTAGGATCTAACAGAAAAACCTATAATTACTTTTTAAAATCCAAATGCATATAAGAATTATCTTGAATGTTTTTGAAAAATACAAATGCTCAGTTATTGCTTTTTTTCTCCAGAGCTCCAGATATGTTTCTAATGAGCAGTCATGCTTAAAAACATCTGGACTACATGATGATCTTTTACTTTTATCTAGTTTGTTTCACTTTTTCTATTTCATATTCAGTGCTCCCATTTCATTTAGTTTATGTTCTCCAGTTTCTCCATCTCTTCTTTTTTTGATGTTCTTTCTCAAGCCTTTATCAGGTATAGTAGAAAAGCTTTTGTATACATAGATATAAATATGCATAATATATCTATTTTAGAAAACTTATGAATTTTTGCCTAACTAAAAAAATAATGACATTTCGATTCCACTTGTTGGACCTAGTATAAATAGAATGCTAGATTTCTAACTAAAAAATAGATAAGCAGCAAAGGTTTAATGTATAGCATAGGGAACTCTAGTCAATATCTTGTAATAATCTATGATGGAAAATAATTTCAAAAATAATACATGTGTACTTGTATAACCGCATCACCTTGCTGGGCACCTGAAACATTGTAAATCAACTATACTTCAATAAAATACATATATATTTTTTTTAAAAACCATGGATCTGGGAGCCAGGATGCCTCAGTTTGAATTGGAGCTCTGTCCCCTACCAGCCATGATTCTGAGCCTCAGTTTCCTCATCTCAAAATGAGTATAATATTCATCTACTTTACAGAGTTATTGTGAGAATTAAAGTATATTTAAAATGCTTAGAACAAGGCCTAGCACATATAAGTGCTATACAGTTGTTAGCTATTTTTACCAAATACTGTATGTAATAATGCTTTTAACCCTGGCAGTCTTGCCCAGGGGTATTTTATGAACACTGGTGCTTCACCAAGCCAAACCTGACACTCAGATTTACCTGCTAATGAGAATTACTTCATGACTACAATATAAAAAATAGGAAGGGCTTCTTATTTATGATTTTACATTGTTCATGCTGAATTCACTCTCTCAGGATGAATCAGGAGATAATGTCCTTTAGGGAGTAAAGAATCATTTTCACTCATTAACACACTACTGTAGATGAGCAGTTATCAGTGTGGCCCAATAACTGCTGGAGATTCCCAGGATGCTTTCAAGGATCAGCAAGGTCATACCTATTTGCATAATTATCATATAAAGAAGCTATTTACTTTTTCTATTGTGTTGACACTGGCACCAGTGATGCAAAAGCTGTAGTTAGCAAAACTGGGGCTGCCTGAGCACATTTCAAAGCAGTGACACCAACTGTACCAGCAGTTACTGTGCTCTTCACCACTACACAGTCACAGTTCAAAAAAGATTCACTTAACAAAGCAGGAAAAACTGACTACTGTAATTGTATTACAAGAAAAAGAACCTGTACAACTCCGAGTTATAGTTACTTTTTTCATGCAACATGACAGCTTTGTTAGGGGAAGCACTCTGATTGAAACCGCCCACCCTGGCCAGGCGCCATAGTAACCATTTGCATGAGTTGTTTTATGACAGGAGATCCTGATAAGGAATACGGAACTAATAAGCCACCACCAACCAGAAGAGTTCGGGAAAGGTCGAAAAGAGACACTGCGTGTCCGTCCACTTCCCAGAATCCCTCTCGCTAGCATCCATCTTGGCTGAGCGATGCATGCGCCACCAGAAAAGACTCTGAATTAGAATGATTGGTCAAAGACCACCCGGAAACTATCACCATAAAACCCGACATTGCAAGCCACGTGGCAGAGCAGTTCTCCTGGGTTCCCTTACCCTACTGCTCTCCACCCGGGTGCCCTTCCCGATAAAATCTCTTGCTTTGTCAGCACATGTGTCTCCTCAGACAATTCATTTCCGAGTGTTAGACAAGAGCCCAGTTTCGGGCCCTGGAAGGGGTCCTCCTTCCTGCAACAGCTTCATGACAACCATGGCTTTTCAGCTGTGGACATTTGGCAGACACTCTCTCAAAAATGAATGAACTGAGCTGTAAATCCAAGGAAAACATGTGACTATTTGTTTTCACTGATCAAATTTCACCCTTTAAGCAAACATGAAAGCTTTGGAAACCTTGTATTCTCCACCGTGAGGTTGACAGGTTCCCAATATTTGATTTTTTTCTGATGATCAGTGGTGAGATTAATGAATGAGATATTTTTCTTGTATTGTATAATGGAAATATAACTTTTCAAAGATATGCATAACTCAATAAACCAAAATTTTCCAAATGACCAATACATGACATGACAAAACCATGCATGGATATAAAGATCCATTCAAAGTGCAAGTAGATGGGGAGGAGAGAAGATGGCAGAGGAATAGGACAGGGAGAGCACTTTCTCCCTGACAAATCCATTGAAAGATCATTTGAACGCTGAGCAAATATCAAAGTGCAAGGTAAACCAACAGATGTTAACATAGAAAACAGCATGAAAAGTTCACTGATACATTTAGATTCCAAATTGCAGCTAAGAAATCTTAAGAAATCATATCTCATTGAGTTTGGATGTATATTAAAAAATACATTTATATTAAAATGTGAGGCTTGATTTTCTTCATGTACTTCAAAACAACATATCACAACAGAAGCAGATAGGAGAATGTAGCTGTCTTCCATTAAGCCAGACATTAAAAAGTCACAAAATTTAAACAATGAAGAACTAAAGAACCTCTTGATGAAAGTGAAAGAAGAGAGTGAAAAAGTTGGCTTAAGCTCAACATTCAGAAAACTAAGATCATGGCATCCGGTCCCATCACTTCATGGCAAATAGATAGGGAAACAGTAGAAACAGTGGCTGACTTTATTTTGGGGGGCTCCAAAATCACTGTAGATGGTGACTGTAACCATGAAATTGAAAGGTGCTTACTCCTTGGAAGGAAAGTTATGACCAACCTAGACAGCATATTAAAAAGCAGAGACATTACTTTGCTAACAAAGGTCTGTCTAGTCAAGGCTGTGGTTTTTCCAGTATGGATGTGAGAGTTGGACTATAAAGAAAGCTGAGCACCGAAGAATTGATACTTGAACTGTGTTGTTGGAGAAGACTCTTGAGAGTCCCTTGGACTGCAAGGAGATCCAACCAGTCCATCCTAAAGGAGATCAGTCCTGAGTGTTCATTGGAAGGACTGATGTTGAAGCTGAAACTCCAATACTTTGGCCACCTGATGCAAAGAGCTGACTCATTTGAAAAGACCCTGATGCTGGGAAAGATTGAGGGCAGGAGGAGAAGGGGACGACAGAGGATGAAATGGTTGGATGGCATCACTGACTCAATGGACATGAGTTTGAGTAAACTCTGGGAGTTGGTGATGGACAGGGAGGCCTGGCGTGCTGTGGTCCATGGGGTCACAGAGTCAGACACAACTGAGCAACTGAACTGAACCCTTCTCACTAATTTGTTTTGGAGAATATAGTTCTTTTTCATAAAAAAAATTATGGTAACACATTATGGGTTTATTTATAATTAATTAAGAAATATTTTTTAAAATTACACATATACATACCTCCAAACTAGCTTGTTGGTGTGCTCAATAACTTATCAATGTAACCCCAAATAGCCAAAGCAATCTTGAACAAAAAGAACAAAGCTGGAGTAGGCATCATGCCCCCTGATTTCAAACTATTTTACAAAGCTATAGTAATCAAAACAGTATGGTATTGGCATAGAAGCAGACACATAGATCAACAGAACAGTATAGAGAGCCCAGAAAGAAACCTATGAATATATGGTCAACTAAGTTATCACAAAGCAGTCAAGAACACGCACGAAGGAAAGGACAGCCTCTTCAATGAATAGTGCTGGGAAAACTGGACTATAATCTTACATCATACTCAAAAATTAACTCCAAATGGATGGAAGACTTGCAGGTAAGCCCTGAAGCCATAAAACTAGAAAAAAGGATTGGCAGTAAGTTCCTTGATATTCATCTTGATGATGATTTGGGGGTCTAACTCCAAAAGCAAAGGAAACAAAATAAAAAATAAACAAGTGGGACTACATCAAACTAAACAGGTTCTGCACAGCAAAGGAAAACCATCAACAAAATGAAAAGGCAACCTACCAAATGGGAGAAAATATCTGCAAGTCCTAGACAAGATAAGGAGTTGATATACAAAATATGTAAAGAACTCATACAACTCAATAGCAAAAACAAATGGAACCACTGCACACCTGTCAGAATAGCTACTATCAAAAAGAAAAGTGTTAGCGAGGATGCAGAGAAAAGGGAATCATTGTGTGTTGTTGGTGAGAATATAAATTAAGGCAGTCACTATAGAGGTTCCTCAAAAAATTAAAAACAGAACTACCACATAAACCAGCAGTTCCTCTTTTGCATACTTATCTGAAGAAAATGAAAATATTAATTCAAAAGGATATACACATCCCCATGTTCACTGAAGCATTATTTACAATAGTCAAGATATGGAGACAATCCAAATGTCCACTGATGCATGAATGGATAAAGAAAATGATACCCGCACACACAAACTATTCAGTCATAAAAAGAATGAAACCTCCTGATAAACCACAATGGGAAAGAATATGACAAAGAATACATATATGGATAACTGAGTCACTTTGCTGTACAGCAGAAATTAATACAACATTGTAAATCAACTATACTACAATACTTTTTTTTAAAAGAATGAAATCTCGCTATTTGCAAAAATATGGTTGAACCTTGAGAGCACTATGTTGAGTGAAATAAGTCAACTAGAAAAAGGTAAAAAGAGATAAATAGCGTATCATCTCACTTATATAGGGAATCTAAAAACAAACAAACACCAAGCTCACAGATATAGAGAACAGATTGGTGGCTGCCTGAGATAGGAAGGAGGTGGGTGAAATGGGTGAAAGGGGTCAAAAGATACAGTCCAGGTTCGACGCACGATACTGGATGCTTGGGGCTGGTGCACTGGGACGACCCAGAGGGATGGAATGGGGAGGGAGGAGGGAGGAGGGTTCAGGATGGGGAACACATGTATACCTGTGGTGGATTCATTTTGATATTTGGCAAAACTAATACAGTTATGTAAAGTTTAAAAATAAAATAAAATTAAAAAAAAAAAAAAGATACAAACCTCCAGTTATAAAAATGAATGAGTCATGAGGATTCACATACAGCATGGTGACTATAGTTAATACTGTACTGCATATTTGAAAGTAGCTGAAAGAGTAGCTCTTCGAAGTTCCTATCACACAAAAATTTTGTAGACTATGTGTGCTGACACATTAGTTGGACCTATTGTGGTGATCATCTTGTGAGATATAGAAATACCAAATCATTACAAATACCTAAAACTAATTTATATCAATTATATCTCAATAAACAAATAACAACTAATAATGTATCAGTGTAAAGTATCCTGAGGCCAAAAAGTTTGGGAACCACTGCTCTAGATAATACCGTAAACAGTAGATATATTCAAACACAAGAGCCAAGTAACTCCATATACACAGAGGGTGTGTTAAGGCTGCATGTTTCCCTGGATAATGCGACCTGAGAGCACAGATGAACTATCCATTTTATTCTGTCTTTATTTAACTCATTATTCACCAGGGAGTTTTGTAGAAACTAATGCCTGTGGCTGGTGACTTTTATTTTGGCCAGCCAAAAATTAATTCTGCTATTTCACTAGCACTTTGTGGGTTGTTATATTCAGCAATTACACCTGTCACACCTGTAAAGTCTCCTCCAGCACCGTGAGCTTCATTTTCTCTTTCCTTATCAGAACCAATCACTTAGGCTTTCTGTCTTCTTTTGGGCTAATATTCACAATGTCTGAATCAGAACTGTATTTTGCAGAACTATCATCTTTTGAGACACTAGTATATAGGTCACTCAGATAATCAGAGAAAGGATCTGCATAAAATTCACCAAAAAATCATTCAAAATTTCGAGATGCATCATTTTGAAAATTTTACAGTAATAAATTTGCATTTATAATATACATAAAGTGAAGTTGCTCAGTCATGTCCGACTCTTTGCACCCCCATGGACTGCAGCCTACCAGGCTCTGAGGAACCTCTCAGTCCATGGAATTTTCCAGGCAAGAGTACTGGAGTGGGTTGCCATTTCCTTCTCTGGGGGATCTTCCCAACCCAGGGATCGAACCTGGGTCTCCGGCACTGCAGGCAGACACTTTACCGTCTGAGCCACCAGGGAAGCCTTATAATATACACAGGGTTGGAACAAAAATCTAATGAAGCAAAACATGAATGATAATGACAATCATAAGCTATAGAAGGAACCCTTGATTAATTTTAAGCTCTAACAATTTGGCACAGTGATGTCAACTGTATCACTCTCTAAAAACATGTTGTCTCTGGTCAATAATGTTTGGGTAACAAAAGACATATTAATGCATCTCTGGTCAATAATTTGTTAATAAAATAGTACTGTGAATGACAGTCTTTCACTCCTTAGGACCCAGATGTCCAGTCTCTCCTTCAGACTGCCTTGGGTTTTGGGAGTATAGCTAAGCCTCTGACATACTACGAAGTGGTAAGAAGGCTGTGGAAAGCCAAGGAAAAGCATAGAGAGCAGAGGGATTTTTGTTAAGAGGCTCCTCCCAGAAAACTTCAACTTCTTCAGAAAAGGAAGAAAAATAAGGCACTGGACTCTAGCCTAGAGTCCACTGCCCACTCTCCACATGTTTCTCTGCTACCAATGCGGAAGAATTGGAGTCTGACTTTATAGAAGCCTCCAGGTGTTTCCAATGCCAGGAATAGTCAGTGGGGGCATCGAATTGCTGTTCTGAAGCTAAAAATGGCAAAAGGAGAGGAAACTGACCCTCAGATCTGGAAAATGGTGCCCACTGCCACTCTATCTTCAGGGGCTTATGGGTCAGGCTGCAGTTCTCCACCAACCACCCGCTTCCAGTCTTACTTTTATTTTTTAATTTTTTCCTATTCCTGGCTCACCAGTGACTATCCAGAGATGAATAAGAAAGAGACAAGATAAAACACAACAAGTTGGTCATGAAAACCAGTGCTTTCCTTGCCACCCACACTGTGCTTATGTTGACCAAAAACCATTACTCTACTTTTCTGTGGGCTTCTCTGGTGGCTCAGATGGTAAAGAATCTTCCTGCAATGCATGAGACCTGGGTTCGATCCCTGGGTCGGGAAGATCCCCTGGAGAAGGGAATGACAACCCACTCCAGTATTCTTGCCTGGAGAATCGGATGGACAGAGGGCTACAGTCCATGGGGTCACAAAGAGTCAGACATGACTGAGAAAGTCACACACACACATGTACTTTTCTGTGGGCTTCACAGATCAGTGATTCTACCACTAGTTCCCCTGGGTGGAATAATTCGTGGAACAAAGCTTCCATGAGCTCCCTCACACTACCAGGTTTTGCATTTTCTGCCCCCTCCCATAAGGACATTTATATGAAGCTGGTTGACCAGAAATGTGACTGAGTTGGGGGAGTGATTTAAGCATTCTTCACAATAAAGTTGTCTTCCCTACCACCCCCTCCCCTAATCACCATCCAGCACAACACAGGGGTGAAGAGCTGAGTTATCATTCTCTATTTTCCTTGGCTAAAATAAAAGCTTCTATATTTGGTTCATAGCAAGTCAAGGCTCAAATACTAGTGAGGCAGCTGTTTCATTAGGAAAAAAGTTAATCACTATCTTCAGGATTCAAGATGCAATGTTTTTGGGTGGTTTTGTGTGTGTGTGTGTGTGTGTGTGTGTGTGTGTGTGTTTTTGGTAAAATTAAATTGAAAAACAAATTTCCCTCAAAAGATAATGAATGGAAAAGAAAGTCTCAATGAAACAAAGGAACTTTTCATATTAGAATAAGATGGAAGAATGTATCAAAAATCTAAGAAAAAATTCCAACTGTAGGCTTTGTGATTAGAATTAGGAGATGTTTTCTGCAAAAGAATCCACCTGCAATGCAGGAGATCCCAGTTCAATTCCTGGGTCGGGAAGACCTGCTGGTGAAGGGATAGGCTACCCACTCCAGTATTCTTGAGCTTCCCTTGTGGCTCAGCGGGTGAAGAATCCTCCTGCAATGCAGGAGACCTGCGTTTGATCCCTGGGTTGGGAAGATCCCTGGGAGAAGGGAAAGGCTACCCACTCCAGTATTCTTGAGCTTCCCTTGTGGCTCAGTGGGTGAAGAATCCTCCTGCAATGCAGGAGACCTGCGTCTGATCCCTGGGTTGGGAAGATCCCTGAGAGAAGGGAAAGGCTACCCACTCCAGTATTCTGGCCTGGAGAATTCCATGGACTGTACAGTCCATAGGGTTGCAAAGAGTCGGACACGACTGAGCGACTTTCATACTCACTTTCTGCAAATACAAAGTGGATTACTTACAAGGTCTTTCGTAGAATTTCTGACTCGGAAGAAGTAGACCACTAAGGTGGTAGGTAAGAGTTCCCACACAAAGAGGACCACTCCAAACACTATGTATCCGGCATCTCCCAGCTGATTCTTCAAATCCGCCTGTTGAGAAGAGCGGGAGAAAATGGAGAGTCACCAGACTGAGGACAGAACAAGTTTGATTCAGTTCTAATATGACAGAGACTAAATCTAATACAGTGTAATTTCTTCCCCCTAAAACATGCACGTTGAAATCAGATACTATTAATGCTACTGTGCCAGACCTTGGTGGTGGGGTGGGGGTTGGGGGGGGTAGTTATTTAAACCATATAGGATAGATAATTTTAAAAACATTTTATTTAGTTAGTTTTTGACTGTGCTGGGTCTTCATTAATGCACGGGCTTTTCTCTAGTCTCGGTGAGTGGGGGCTACTCTCTAGTTGTGGTGCTCGGGTTTCTCATTGCGGTGGCTTCTCTTGTAGAGCGTAGGCTCAGGGGCTTGTGGGTTCAGTAGGTGTGGCACACCCACTCAGCTGCCCCTTGGCATGGTGGGTCTTCTGGGACCAGGGATTGAATCCATGTCCCCTGCATTAGCAGGCAGATTCTTAACCACTGGACCACCAGGGAAGTCCCAGGAGAGACAATTATCCTCTTCAAAATATTCAAAGACAGTAACTGCCAGTCTCTGATGCTTCATTCCTTCACCCTCCAGGAATCTTCCTTACATCCAAATAAAGTCTCTAAGCTGACTTTTCTTCGACAACTGAATAATGATATTGTTCTGCTGCCTTCTCCCAATTCTTTTTTAAAATCATTTTTTGGCTACACTGTGTGTCATGCAGGATCCTAGTTCCCCAGCCAGGAATCAAACCCATGCCCCCTGCATTAGAAACATGGAATTCTAACTACTAGACCACCAGGGAAGTCCCTCTCCCAATTCTTTTTTTTTAATATTTATCTGGCTGCACCAGTTCTTAGTTGCAGCATGTGAAATCTATCTAGTTCCCTCACCAGCGATCAAACCCAGGCACCCTGCATTGGGATGCAGTCTTAGCCACTGGACCATGAGGGAAGTCCCCCACCTCCCAGTTCTCAAGAGCAGCATATCACAATAGTAGCCTTAGTCTCATCCTTGGAATAAACGTGTCAGTTTTTTAATTTCTCTTCACATTAACCACATCCTATATTTACATTTTAAAGCCTACAGCAGGCTAGACTGTCTAGAAAAAAAAAGCCTCCCAGTCCAGGATGCTGGCCTCCTGAACCAGTGAGACAGCTGAGCAGATGGGGTGTAGCAGCGCGCTCCTTTCTGAAGGCCAGAGGCAGTGTGTGTGAGGCTATTTCTGGGCAAGTCTGTCAGAAAGGCTGGCATTTCAAAGGAAGACAAAAACATCATCAAACCATAAAGGGCCAGGCCCCTACACGGAATCCTCTCACCTTCTCCACCACATTGTGTTCAAAGTATACGTGTGCACGCTAAGTCGCTTCAGTCGTGTCCGACTCTTTGTGGCCTCATGGACTTGTACCCTGCCAGGCTCCTCTGTCCATGGGATTCTCCAGGCAAGAATACTGAAGTGGGTTCGCCGTGCCCTTTTCCAGGGGATCTACCTGACCCAGAGATGGAACCCAGGTCTCTGGCATTGGCAGGAGTGTTCTTTACCGCTAGCGCTGCCTGGGAAGCCTTAAAGTACAGTACCCAAAACCAATCTCACTCCTCTTCAGAAAGATGACTCAAACTCTGCACTGAAACTCCACGCACGTCTCAAAAGTGTGCTTCCACCATTCTACACACATAACCTGCAACTTGGGGCCATCTGCTGGCTCCTAGATTATTTTGGCTGCAACACATAGAACCTGACATCTATAAACAAACAGCCACCCAAAACAACAGAATTGTGTTGTTTGTGATATTTTAAATTCATTGTATTTATAAGCTCTTACTTGAAAGAAGCATTGAAATAAGTATTTTGTTAAAACCAAATCCTTGTGGTTTAATGGGGAGAGAGTCTCAGTTTGGGAAGAGGAAGACGTTCTGGAGATGGTTGGTGGTGATGGTTGCATGACACTGTGAATGTACTTTAATGCCACTGAACTGTGCACTTAGAAATGATTAGTCAGTTGTACCTACATGTTACCACAATAAAAATCCTCTGGGTATTATGAATAAGTCTCTAACTTATCACTGTTGAACGTTTAGATTTTTATGTATTCGATTTCTCACAACAGGGAAATTCTTCACCAGTGCCCTGCCCACCTTCCTCCCACCCTCCGTTTGTGCTGTTTGATTGGTGATTTGATTTGCTGGTTTGATTGGTGATTATGATTGTTGTGGTTTGAATCCAGTCTTAACGCCTTGCAGAGCCTCTTATGGATTTCATCTTGCCCTCAGTTGTTGTTTTTGTTGTTTTTTGGTAGAATCTGTCTACCTATTTGAGCTGCACCATGTGGGATTTTAGTTCCCCGATCAGGGATGGAACCCGAGTCCCCTGCACTGGGAGGGTGAAGGCTTAACCGCTGAACCACCAGGGACGTCCCTGCCATCCGTTTTAACTTAACACGGTTGTTTTCTTCTTTCCTCCAGAGTGTTAATTCAAGGTTTGAGCACTGTTGGGATTTTAGAGGTGGATTTGTCTATAGTTGGATATTCAGTGTTTACCCAGGAAAATCTCAGGAGCATTTGCAGTTCAACCCAGTAAACTCCTACTTTAGAAGCTTCTATTTCTTTGCTTAATGGCTTCTCTGTGTGGCTCTTTTCTTCAGTGGACATAAACTTCTACATGGAAGGATGGGTCTGTTCATTTTTGTGTTTCTGGCACTTTGTCCAGGGCTGGAGACAAAGAAATGATACTTTTCAAATTAGAGAATGCTGATTAATTCTCATTCTCTTTTTTCCTTCTCTTTCTTTGGCCATACCATGCAGCATGTGGAATCTTAATTCCCCAACCAGGGACTGAACCCATGTCCCCTGCAGTGGAAGCACAGAGTCTTAACCACCGGACAGCCCAGGAATTCCCCTCTCAGTTGTTTATATTTTGAGCTTTTGCAAACTTGGATGCCATATTATATTTCATTACCTTTGTTCATTTGTTTACGAATTTCTAGAATACATTATAAAAAAGAAAGAGTTTCATACTGAGATGTAAAATGGGCTCTTTCTAACCCTTTAATATCCTTGGTCACTTTTGTCTACATTTCTTTTGCTTACTGCTCCATTAAAAAAAAAAAACCACTTCATCATTTTATGTGTTTTCTAACCTAAATGAATTGAATACAATTCACTTTTATCTTTGCAAATTTCACCCTTTAATAAAATCATATTACATTTATATAAAAACACTTAAAAGTTTTAAGTACTGCTTGACAAAAGCCCCAGAAAGTAGCAAGGAGAAGTGTGTCTGTTTTCTAATTTTCTCACAAGACGTGTGAGCTGGAACAAGGCAGGTACTGTGATTGCATTTGACAGGTGAGGATGTAGACACCACCCAGTTAAGGACTCCCAAGGTCACCCAGCTCTTTAGCAGCAAAAGCAAGGAGCTGACACCTCTCTGCCACACGGCATGCTGCCAAAGCAAGGCTCCAGCGCCCACTGACCTGGTCTGATACATTGTACCAGTCGTAATCAAAGGAATGGACATTCTTGCTCTGAGAGAACGACAGGATGAACAGGTTGTAGCAGGCCCGAGAAGTGTAGAGCAGGATGACGGTCATGCCGATGGCGGTCACCTGACACACGGAGGAGCCCTGGAAAAGTAGGAACCATGAGCGGGGTCCCTGATCTGGGCCCAAGACCACAGTCCCCCCCCCAAGCATGGCCTCTGTTCAGAACTGCTAAACCCTCCCAGCTTCTCTTCCACTCTCAGACCTTCAACCCAACTGCAAGCCTCCCCTCACTCCACACCCACCCTAAAACTTCCAATTCTCTTCAGAGAGATGCTTCAAAACCTGAAAACATGAACTATTTGCCTAAGACCCAGGCTTGGAAGAGCAAGACAGTCAGATGACTTATTTGGTTAAATCTCTAAGTGCCGCTGCTCAGCTCCAAGGATGCTCTGAGCTTATGAGCCCAGGGCCCGCCCCCTGGCTTGGAGACAACAAAACCACCTCAGAGGGATGGCAGCCTGGGGACAGTGGAGCTGTGGACAGTGGCTCTGGGTGGGGAGCATGTCTTCAAGACCCAACTGTCCTAGGCTGGGAAGGCTGCAGTCCCAATGTGATTCAGAGCTTGGGATTGTGTGAAAATTGGTCATCTGTGCCCCGACTAATGAAGCTATCAGTGTCCAAAGTTAGCTAAAGGACCGCCAACTGAAAACAGCTGTCGTTGTTGTCATTTAGTCACTAAGTCGTGTCCCACTCTTTTGCAACCCCGTGGATTGTGGTCCACCAGGCTCCTTTGTCCATGGGATGTCTCAGGCACAAATACTGGAGTGGGTCGCTGTTTCCTTCTCCAGAGGATCTTCCTGACCCAGGGATCAAACCTGTGTCTCCCACACCGGCAGGTGGATTCTTTACCACTGAGCCACCAGGGAAGCCCTGGTGTTAAAAACAGTTACCAAAAAACTGAAATTCATTTTTGAGTTTGGAAGTCACTAACTAAATCTAAGCTATTATCTTATTTTGCCAATGGTAGTCCATCAGATTGTTTGCACAGAGGTGATCTAAATCTGACAATCTGACAGTCTAAAGTGTGACCCCTCCTATTAAAACCACAATTCTGTTTTGTTTTGGCCGCACTACAAGGCCTGTGGCATTTTAGCTCCCTGACCAGGAATTGAACTCGAGCCCTCTGCACTGGAAGTGTGGAGTCTTAACCACTGGACCACCAGGGAAGTCCCCATAATTCTGTTTTCAAAAAGCCTTGAATAGACCTTATATGGGAGACAGTGTAAATAATAAAGCTAAGGCAAAGTCAAGTATAAAATTTGTCAACATTTATCAATGAAAAAAGGACCCTGCCACACTAACTTTTCAGATTTTGCAAGAGCTCAGGCAAAGGTATCACAGGATACCTTGATGAAGAAGGCTTTGTAATTTTGAAGTTGGAGGTACAGATTTTAATCTACTGATGGCTGCTAAAGACCAAGTATCTTAAGAAGCAGAGTGCTCAGGTCTTCAGACCACCACATGGGTTCCCTGGCAAGGGTTAGGGTGCCACATAAATTCAAAAGCAGAGGAGCTGTGAATCACCCTACCTTACATGTGAGAAAACCAAGTCTCAGTGGGCAACATGCTGGTGGGGCCAGGGTCCCATGGCCAGAGGGAGCCCAGAGCATCCACTCTGACCTCCGCACATCACCAGGTTCCTTAATGAGGGGGAATGGGGGACCAGGCTGGTGAGGGGCACTGCAGAACCACCATACCAGGCAGCACATCTGCCCCTCTCTGTAACTCTGGAGGAAGGAAAGGAGAAAACAGGGACTCCAGGGCTGGGGGCATTGGTCTCTGCATGTGCCCTGCCCGACCAGTGCCTGCTTCTCCTACACCCATTCACACAACTGACCTTCCTATGGACTTGCCCCAGGCCCAGCTGGTGACTCTTCTTATCAAAGCAGTGGTGCGTGTCATGCCCCTCTGCTGGTTTCCCTGGTAACTAACGAGCCCATGCGTGCTCAGTTGCGTCAGTCATGTCTGACTCTTCGTGACCCCGTGGACTGTAGCCCACCAGGCTCCTCTGTCCATAGGATACTCCAGACAAGAATACTGGAGTGGGTTGCCGTGCCCACCTCCAGGGGATCTTCCCAATCCAGGGATCAAAGCAGCGTCCCAAGCATCTCCTGCATTGCAGACAGATTCTTTACCATTGAGCCACTGATCACACCTGACATCAATTCCCTCTGCAACTGGTCGTCTTCCTTCCCGACCCCCGACACTGGAGCGAAGCCCGCTACCGTCCTGCTGCCGTCCGCTGCACATGTGGAATGTTGCTCCATGACTGTGCTTCAGACGTGTAAGATCCCCGATCCATTAAGCCATCGCTGACTCCAGGCTCTTTCTTCAGTACTGAACCTGGGCATGCCCTGGCCTTGTAGGCCTACGGGGTGCGGCCCAACACACAGTCTGACTCCATCTCCGAACTGTCACCATGAGAGGCCTGCTGTCCCGAACCCCAGGAGCAGCTCCCCCTGTTAAGGGGTCCCTCACAGGGGCACAGTCAAGGCAGGGGTGCGCCGGGATCTGAGTGTGTCTGCACCATGACCCGGTGGTAAAGAGGATGGACCCCAGAGCCCGGAGCCAGGCTGCTGCGGCCACACCGCGGCTCTGCGTCTCCTGGCTTGTGTAACCTGGGCTGAGCCCCTGACGTCCCATGCCTCCGTTTCCCTAGGTAGGTGACACCTAGTCCCCCTGAATTCTGACGGTTCCAGTCCTACCTACATGCAGAGTGCTTATAAAAGGGCTAGGAACAAAGGGAATACCAGCTGCGTGTTTCTAACAATATTAGTGGCACAGTTAATGCCACGGGTCCTCTAAACTCTCACTTAAACCTCTGTATCCAGAAACCAGAGATTTACCTCTCTGCCAGGAACTCTGCACAGCCCAGTAAACCTCAAGCCACCCGGAGTCAATTCTTCTCACAAAGTTCAATGAACTACACGGCTCTGTGTCTTGGCAACAACACCACAGCTAATCATTTGCAAGAGGTCAGGTGGGAGAGGCATTGGTTGATTTCTGTTTTCTGTTGCAAACCAGGGAACTTTTTTTGGTGGAGGTGAGCCTCACTGTACAGTATATGGGATCTTAGTTCCCCAACACGGGATGAAAACCTGTGGCCCCTGCATCAGGAGTGCCAAATCATAACCAATGGACTACCAGGGAAATCCCAGAAAACTCTTTCGAGAATAAGTCTAATGGCAGGATCTCAACCACGTGTCCGCCTTACCTTAGACTCCAAGTAAATGTTGGCCAAGGACATCTTGGAGATTTTGTAGAGGCAGATGGACAGGGAGACGGCACAGAGCACGAAGAGCGTGTCGTTGATGGCCACGCGCACGGACACGATCGCTTTCCTCTCCCAGGTGCCCGTCTTCACGAGCACCGCACAGGTTAAATTCACCAACAGGAAAACAAGGCTGATGAAGAGCGAGGCCAGGTAGAGGGGCAACCTGGGAAGGAAGAGAGAGAGGCTGAAGGCAGCCTTCCCCACAAGCTTCCTGTACATTCTGATCAATCCCCGAGGAAACTGTGGATTTTTGAGGATTTTTTGTTGGTTAAATGCTAGAAGCAGAACATGCCAAAGTTAACACTTAAGAGCTCGGAGTTTAGGGTTGGTAGATGCAAACTATTATATTTAGAATGGATAAACAAGGTCCTACTGTATAGCACAGGGGACTCTACCAAATATCATATGAAAAATCATAATGGAAAAGAATAGAGAAAAAGAATGTATATGTATGTATAACTGAGCCACTCGGCTGGAGACTGGAGACTGGCACACACTGTAAATCAACATTTATACTGCAATGGAAAAAGGGTTCGGATTTTGGAGGGTCCCCAGATTTAAATGACAAATCAACAGTGCCCTCAGGGGGGTCCTTTACCTGAGCCCCGCTTCCCCGTTCCCCAGGAGGCTACGAGGATCAGAGGGGCTGTGTGGACGTGGGCTGATGCACGCGCTGCTCGCACAAGGATGGTAGAGCAGAGCCGGGCTCCGAGGCTGGGCTGGGATTCGGGGAGAGCGCCAGCCATTCTGCACACTGAGAGCCTGGGCAAGGTGGCCCTGGGTGAGCCCCAGTGTCACCAGAAAACAGCCTCAATACCACCGACCTTGCAGCCTCTTCCTGAGGATTAGGTGAGATAATGTTTTAAAAGGGTTTTACCCCTCAGAAGTCATCAGTCTGGGCAGCACCCCCCTCGCATGGAACACTCACTAGCAGTACAGCTATATCCCCAAGCTTTCGGGCACCAGGGACCAATTTTGTGGAAGACAATTTTTCCATGGACCAGGGTGGGAGATGGTTTCGGGATGATTCAAGCGCCTTTTACTTATGATGCACTGTATTTCTATTATTATTACATCAGTTCCACCCCAGATCATCAGGCATTATTAGATCCTGGAGGCCGGGAACCCCTGCTCTAGCCTCGGGGCAGTGGTGGTGGCCATTTCTAACTTGCAGTTTCTCAGAGCTGCATGCTGCCTACGTGACCTGTGCGAAGTCTAGAGAGACACGTCTCACATTGACCAACATGGAAATCAGTTCAAGTTTCTCTCTAGGACTGTCCATATTGTGTTTACTTCAGGTAAGTATCACTCGAGTCTATTCTTGGCTCAAGAATAGACCATTCAGGTACTGATGAACCTATTTGCAGGGCAGGAATAGAGACGCAGACATAAAGCATAGATTTGTGGACACAGCAGGGGATGGGAGAGGGTGGGAGGAATTGAGAGAATAGCATTAAAATGTATATATTAACATATGTAAAACAGATAGCTAGTGGGAAGTTGCTACATAGCACAGGGAGCTCAACCCAGTGCTCTGTGATAACCTAGGGGTGTGGGATGGGATGGGGAGATGGGAGGGAGGTTCAAGAGGGAAGGGGCATATGTATACTTATGGCTGATTCACATGTTGTATGGCAGAAACCAACACAACATTGTAAAGCAATCATCATTTAAAAATTAAAAAAAAATTTTTTTTTAAGTCATATCCTACACTATTTTTTTAAACTTAACAAAACAGACCATTTAAGTTGAACATGTCTGCATCTGCCCAAAGGGCTGCTGAGGCAAGGGGAGAGAATGGACATAGGGCATTAGCACAATATGCAACTCATGGTAAATTAGTCACAAAACCTTAAATTATGAAGGTTTTCATTAGCTCTCTACATGTTCCCATAGTGATGGAGGGAATCAGGGGCTTAGAGAGAGACAGAGGCAGAACCGACTGGGAGTCACTAAAAATCTGCAATTTGCTTCCTCAAAAGCCCTATTTCTTATTGTTCTATAATTATCTGCTGTGCTTTTGTGAAGAACACAATTTGGAAACATCTAGAACCTCTAGAATCAGCCCTACTGTTTTTGACCCCTTGCTGTTGTTATGCACACATTCTATCCATTTCATGGCAATGAAGCTCCGGAAAAAAGCATAATATGGACATTCAGCTTTTCCAAAGGACTCCTCCTGGGCATTGTTTTAAATACTATGCTCAGTCCTGTCCGACTCTTTGTGACCCCGTGGACTGTAGCTTGCCAGGCTCCCCTGACCATGGGATTTGCCAGGCAAGAATACTGGAGTGGGTTGCCATGCCCTCCTGCAGGGTATCTTCCAGACCCAGGAACTGAACACGTGTCTCTTATGAGACGTCTCCCGCACTGACAGGTGCGTTCTTTACCACTAGCGCCACCTGGGAAGCCCAAAAGTCTTTATTGAATTTGTTACAATATTGCTTCTGCATTATGTTTGGTTTTTTGACCACAAGGCTTGTGGGATCTCAGCTCCCTGACCAGGGATCGAACCCGCACCACCTGAATCGGAAGGTAAAGTCTTAACCACTATGGTGGATATAAATTCTTACTCCTCTTTCTTCACTGTGAAAATTCTATGCGACAGTGAGAGGGCACTGGGAACGGAGAAAGCAAAAGACAAGCAGGCCCCACTCACACCCAGACGATGCAGCACCCACACTGCCAGAGTGTGGCCCCGGCCACCCACTCAGCTTCTGCTCCCCCTCCTCGCCTCAGCTGCTCTGCTTGCATCTGCTGGGTGTGACCCAGAGAGCAAGGTCACAGATGCGACACCAGGCAAGTCCTCAGCCACTCAGGGCTGCTGTGTCACATTTGTAACACAGAGCTGACCCCTCCTCTCCAGCCTCCAAGAGCTGCCGTGAGAACTCAAGGGACCCTGTACTTCTCCTCCGATGTCACCCAGGGAAGAGTGAGGCCTCATCCTCACCCTCAAGAGCAACTTCTAGAAAAAGGTGCCCCCTCCTGCCTCATCACCTCCTCTGCAGGTACCCCCTGCTGGCCCCTCCTCCTCCCACTGTCTTCTCCCTGACCTCAAAGGTGTGACCCCCGCTCCATCCTTCCCCCATCTGAGCCTGTGTCTGGAGGCCCCTGGTCCTTCTTCCTCCTCTTCGTTCCCCAGAATGACGGTGTTCATGTCTCTCTGCCCTGCATCCTCTTCCTTGGGAAATACATTCCCTCCTCCAGCCTCTGTTACAGCTCTTGTTCAACCAAGTTCCAAAGCTCTTGTCTCGAACCACTGCCTCTGCCCAAATCAACTCACACTCCAAACAGCCTCCTTTGAGGCCCACATCCAAGCTCAATTCTTAATGTTCCCCCTCCTACCCCTTCCCAGGTTTTCCTAACACAATCATAACTCAGTATCTGCAAGGGACACCTTTCAGGCCCCCACAGCCAACACCGAAACCCAACGATACTCAAGTCCCTGACAGACAGTGCTGCAGTACACGCCATCTAAGGCATATCGGGCCTCCCACCCTCTGGAGCCACAGGTGTGGAATCCTTGGATTCCACAACAGAGGGCTGACTGTAAAGCATTGTTACTTTAAACTGACCTTCTTAGAATCAACAGTCTGGCAGAAACATGAACTGAACTTCTCAAAAAGCAGTGAAGGTACAGACAAAGAGAACAGATCTGTGGTTGCTAAGAGGAAGGGAAGGATTGGGAGTCTGGGGTTAGCAGACCCAACCTAGTATATACAGGATGGAGAAACACCAAGGTCCTCCTGTACAGCACAGGGAATTCTATTCAATATCTTGTGATAAAGCACAGAAAAGGACATGAAAAAAGTCATTCTGCTGTACAGCAGAAATTAACACAACATTAACACATAAATCAACTATACTTTGACAATTTTTTTTCTAAGTAGTGAAGGCAGACAGCAGGATCAGATGAAAAACAAAAACAGCACACAAGTCTCATCACTTGTATCTCGGCCTGAGTACACTGTCACCTAACTTCCTGAACTCCAGCTTCCTGGGATAAAAAGGGGGATCAGAGTATACACTTTCAGAACTTTATATAAACAGTCTTTGTGAATTTAAGATGATACCTGTTTAAATGGTGGCTCAGGCAGTAAAGAATCTGACTGTAATGCAGGAGACCTGGGTTCGATCCCTGGGTCGGGAAGATCCCCTAGAGAAGGGAATGGCAACCCACTCCAGTATTCTTGCCTGGAGAATTCCATGGACAGAGGAGCCTGGTGGGCTACAGTCTATGGGGTTGCAAAGAGTCGGACACGACTGAGCGACTAACACTTTCCCTTTCAATGTGTTTAATTATAATAGGAATATAGTTTTACATATTTGTAAAGTAATAAAACAATTAAAATTTCACTTTGACTCAAGAAGGTAAGAGGCCAAAGTCTCCTTCCCAGAAATGTGTGCCTGGATAGTCGAGCTCTCCCAGGCAGGGACTCAGACACCTTGACTCATGTGGCGACCGTCTCATGGCTTCTTGACACCTTGTCTCCCTTCCCATTCTGGCCGAGGCTGACCATTCAAGCCGCAGGGGAGTTAGCAGGTCTCTTTAAAAACCTGGGGTAAGTAACAGATCCTGCCCACAGGAAAAATATGCAAGTCCACCTCCTGAAATAAATTCAGCCTATGATTTCAGGCCTAATCTTGTCTAGATTATGAGCCTCTCTTACTCAGCCCTGCCCAGATCTCAGCTGTACCTGCACCCGGGCGGGGGAGGGAGGGGGCCGCCTGGCCGCACAGACATCTTCAGGGAGCCCTTCTTCCTTCTGTTGAGGCCCGTTCCATCCCAAGTGCCTCCAAAAGCTTTAAATGCCATGTGCACGGCTAACTTCCCTTTCTGCTCTCTGGTAGGAAACACACCAGACTGTCATTTCTTTTTTCATTTTTGGCAGTTCCACGTGGCATGTTGGATCTTAGTCCCCCAACAGGGATTGAACCCGAGTCCCTTGCATTGGAAGCACCGAGCCTTAATCACCGGACCACCGGGGAAGCCCCTACTAGACTTTTGTTTCTAATCAAGGCCAGTATGCTGCAAGGCCTGGTAAGTGGTGACCCAGTGAGCAGTGAACTTGACCCCTGACAAGCAGGCAGGTCACAGAGGAGTGATGTGTGAAAATCCTGGCTGGAAAAACGGTTACCTCCAGCCACAGAGAGAATTGCCTCAGCGGGTACTTACCGGTATTTGAGTAATTCTGGAGAATATTTTGACTTGGCTTTAAAAATCACCTGAAATGACAAAAAAAAAACAAAAACAAAAACAAAAAAATAAGGCAAGTTGGGGCCACAATATACTTGTACTGACAAACTAATATCATTGCTTGGAACTTCTCTTTCCCTTCATGCCCAGGTCACTGTCTCTAAAACTGATAAAGTTCGTGAAGCTAAACGTTTTCTAGGTTGTACCTAAATTTTTTTTAAAATTGTAATTAATTTATTTTTATTGAAGGACAATTGCTCTACAATACTGCGTTGGTCTCTGCCAAACATCAACAACAATCGCCCATAGGTATACTTATGTCCCCCCAGCTTGAACCTCCCTCCCCCTGCCCTCCCCATCCCACCCCTCTAGGTTGTTACAGAGCCCAGGTTTGAGTTCCCTGAGTCAAACAGCATTTTGTCGCTCACATTGTGATGCATATGGGATCCTAGTTCCCCTACCAGGGGAATCTGTACCCTCTGCAGTGGAAGCATGGAGTCTTAACCACTGGACTACCAGAGAAGTCCTCAGTCAGTCAGTTCAGTTGCTCAGTCATGTCCAACTCTTTGTGACCCCATGGACTGTAGCACACCAGGCTTCCCTGTCCATCACCAACTCCTGGAGCTTGCTCAAACTCATGTCCATCGAGTCGGTGATGCCATCCAACCATCTCATCCTCTGTTGTCCCCTTCTCCTCCTGCCTTCAATCTTTCCCAGCATCAGGGTCTTTTCCAATGAGTCAGTTCTTCGCATCAGGTGGCCCAAGTATTGGAGTTTCAGCTTCAGCATCAGTCCCTCCAATGAATATTCAGGGCTGATTTCCTTTAGGATTGACTGGTTTGACCTCCTTGCTGTCCAAGGGACTCTCAAGAGTCTTCTCCAGCACCACAGTTCAAAAGCATCAATTCTTCAGTGTTCAGCTTTCTTTATAATCCAACTCTCACATCCATACATGACTACTGGAAAAACCACAGCTTTGACTAGACAGACCTTTGTCAGCAAAGTAATGTCTCTGCTTTTTAATATGCTGTCTAGGTTGGTCATAGCTTTTCTTTCAAGGAGCAAGCATTTTTTAATTTCATGACTGCCATCACCATCTGCAGTGATTTTGGAGCCCCGCAAAATAAAGTCTGTCACTGTTTCCATTGTTTCCCCATCTATTTGCCATGAAGTGATGGGACTGAATGCCAAGGTCTTAGTTTTTTTTAATCTTGTACTCTTAAGAAAGTTCTAGGCCCCACAACAGATTTCCCAACCTGAGGATCTGGCAAAGGGACTAAGATCCCCCAGGGAAGTCCTTAAGCTGTGCCTAAATTTTAATTTAAATTTTAAAAGCATAAATATTTAAAAATGGTTAAATGGCTTTTTAAAAAAAGTATTACTGGTCTACCACTGCCTAGTACCATCTCTTATTCTAAGATTTGCATTTGAGCTCATACTTCCCCCAGAGATAAACAACTCATTCTCACATTTTATCAGGATTTTCATTGGTACCAAAAGAATGTGGTTTGAATATATGTGTCCATCAACTCAGGCCTTAAACTTGGCAGCCCACTGGACTACAGGAGTGTCAAACTCAATCGTTGTCTATGGATGAAACATTGTGGGAATTTCTCCAGATTTTCACAGCCTGCACAATGGTTAAGGTGCTCCACCCAGGGGGCAGAAGCTGGCCTGGCAGAGCCCGTGCCAGGCAAGAGAGTGAAGGGAAGACAGAACGCAGGTGTCAGTCCAGGCTCCAACCCCACCAGACACAAGGCTCTTCCCACGGTGGGTGCGAGGCAGCCTGAGGGGGTCACCAGTCGGGGTCTGGCTGGGGGTGAGGAGGGGCAGCAGTACACCTGCTCATACATTTGCTCTCCTGACCCCTGGTGTTTGGGTGGATGGGAGCAGAACACAGAGAAGGAAAGGAAGGGCATGGGAAAGTGAGGGTATTCGTTCAAAGATGCTCGTGCTGTGGACGGAGGGGACCAGATGGCCTGCCTCCAGGCACCCCCTCTCCACGGAGCTCCTAACACAGGCCCTGGTCCCCACCTTGCCTCGTGCTGGCCCTGAGGGCTGCCGTGACCCTCTGGGAACTCACTGTCCCCCATTGGGCCCTGCCCTCCTGGTCCCGCCCTGCCTCACTAATCTGCTGGCATCCTCAGTCCGTGGGGCCCCTGGTACTTCCCTAGAGATTTGCTCAGTGCCTCCACTTCTAAGCACCTGTCTAAAGGGGAGAAATCATGCCTGACTGGTAAGGAGCGAAGGACAAGGGGAGTGAGGGCATGGTCCTGGCAACAGGGGAGGAGGGGACAGGCAGCTCTAGGATGCGTGGTGGGGTTGCGGGGGGGGGGGGGTCACAGGGCTTTGATATTGTCATCCTGTCTGAGGAGCAAGCGGTGAGAATCAGTTTGCTGGAGGCGTATGTGAACGTAATCTAGGGGAAGCCTTCAGTGGATCCAAATGCCTGGTGGTGTGTCTGAGGGTGCAGCCAGATGTCACAAGGGGCAGCGAGCCTCCAGGTGACTCAAGGGGCCAACTCCCACAACCCATGTGCAAAAGAAGCAGCCAATCCCCTTGGAATCTTTTTAGAGACACTCTTCTGAGGACCATCAGTAGTAATTCTCCAACTTATAGGAACTGCCCAGGAAACCTGCTAAAGATGCACATCCCGGCGCCCCACCTTCAGAGTTGCCAAGCCAGTGGGCCTGGACTGGGGCCCAGCGCCCACCTCGAGGAATTCAGATTTGCCTAGCCCAAGGACTGTGTGTGTGCGTTCATTCGCTCAGTCGTGTCCTATTCTTTGCGACCCCATGGACTATAGCCTACCAGGATCCTCTGACCACGTAATTTTCCAGGTAAGAATACTGGAGTGGGTTGCCATTTCCTTCTCCAGGAGATCTTCCCAATCCAGGGATGGAAACTGAGTCTCCTGCCTGCGTTGGCAGGTAGATTCTTTACCACAGCGCCGCCTGGAAAGCCCAGCCCAAGGACTACCTCTTAGGAGCTATTAAAAAGATTAAATTGCCTGACCTAATATTCTTTTCTTACTTTTAAAGGTAGCCAAACATCAAAAAGGTTTTTTGTGTTTTTTAATTGGCGAACCACCTATGGTTTATTGCTTAGAATGCCCTCTCCCCATCTGGCTAGCAGAAATCCTATGCATCTTTAATTTTTTTGCTGCACGATATGTGGGATCTTAGCTCCCCAACCAGAGATCGAACCCGAGCCCCCTGCAGTGGAAGCACAGAGTCTTAACCACTGGCCCACCAGGGAAGTCCTTGACCCAATATTCTTAAACAGCTTTGTGATCATTCATTTCAAATACACTGAAATAAGTGATCACAGTTATTAGGTGACAGCAAGAGTCCAGGTAGGGGTGCCAAGCACAGCGATCGGGAGACACTCCGAGTCCATGGGCAGGACCCCCTCCCCAAGTCTCAAACTTACACTAATGCGCCACCAATCAAGAACTCTAACTCCCCCACGTCTGGGGGAGAAGGGACTGCAGATATTCCTATAGACTTTCCAATAAGCAAATCCACACCTCACTTTTTGAAATACATTTCAGATCGTCACAGGAGAGCATTCCAGACTTACAGAAGAATCATTTTGTTTCTGACATGAGTTCTGTCTCTGTCCTAGATCCTTTTTGGAAGGAGGTAGGAAGTAGGAGTTCACATCGTAAATAAAGTGCCCGGTGATAACACAAAAAGATGACGTGAGTACACCGCCCTTACGTCAAACAGGCCCCTAGCTCAGCTTTCTCTGCTCCCATGGGATTTTAGGCAAGTCACATCACCTCTGGTATTTCTCTTCAGCCCATAAAGAGAAATGTTATAAAAACAACCTCTCTTAGGAATAAGGCATAGGTTACTAAGTGACTCCAAAGTTCTGTTACAAAATAAAATCCCGACCCATGCAACATATAACAATGTTCTCAGAAAAACGCTGCTAGTACTTGTTTATAGTACATAGTACTTGAGGATCTTGCTTTTAAATACAAGAGAATTCTTCACGGACATCAGAGTGAGGACATGAAACTACAGAATTTTTAAACCACTTTAAAAATTGAAGTATATCTAATTTACAAATTTCCTGTTAGTTTCAGGTATACAGCAGAGTGATTCAGTTATACATATACACATGTGACTGTCTAGGTTTGTCATAGCTTTTCTTCCAAGGAGCAAGCATCTTTTAATTTCATGGCTGCAGTCACCATACACACACACACACACACATATATATATTCTTTTTCAGATTCTTTTCCATTACAGGTATCACAAGATTGTGAACACAGTTCCCTGTGCTACACAGTAGGTCCTTATTGTTTACCTATTTTATATATAGCAGTTGTATCTGTTAATCCCTGTTAATGCCTAATTTATCCCCATCTCTTCAGTAACCATACATTTGCTTTCTATGCCTGTGAATCTATTCTGTTTTGTAAATAAGTGAAATTGTGTCATTTTTTTTTTTAGATTCCACATATAAGTGATGTCATATGATATTAAAAGTACAGTATTTTTTTAGTGTTTAAACTTACCAAGGAAATACACAAATAATATTTTAACACTTTGGGGGGCTTACTTGGTGGCAGGTAACTCAGTTGACTCTCATACCAGGGCCATCGCTGGGCTCCTGAGAACCACCCACAGGTCTATGCTATGGACTCAGCTCTGTGCAAAGTGCTGTCGTGGATCAAAGAAAAATTTGACCCCTTCTGCCTTCAACAGGGTTATGGTCCTACTAGCAAGGCAAGACCTGGACAGGGCAAAGGACAAGAGGAGATGTCCACAGAAAGGCTGTGGACTCAGGTGGTCAGAGCACAGGAGGCTGATCTGCAGGTCAGAGGCTCAGCCTTGGGGTGGGCATATGGGCTCATTCCGCTCATCTCACAGAGACGGCTCCTGGTGCCACCAGGATGGCACAAGAGCACATGTGTGGATCGGTCAACTCACGGCTCATCGGGTGCCCAGCTCACTGCCACCACTTGGCCAGAACTGGGTCTTGGGGGCAAAAGCAGCTAAGTCCTCCCAACTGAAAGCATAGCCCACCTGCACACCATCCTCCTCTATAAACAAAACAAAAGCCATTTGTCTACTTCCCACAGCTGGATGGGGCATGAACTAAAAGAGAGTCAGGCATGGGAGGACAGCCTGGACCCCCAGAGGCTCCTTCCTGGAACACGGTAAAGGTCAGTGTTCCCAGCCATGACCATCAGATATCTGGGCCAGGACTCGAACTTTATAAACCACCACATGCTTTGCCCCCACAGTTTTCCTTTTAAGAAATGACTCTGAGGCTGGGCTTCTCAAGGTGCACCCACAGAACTGGGAAATCACAAGGGTGACTAAGAAAACAGATCATATTAGGAAACAAATTTAGAACCTGCCAGGCTACCCAGCTTTTCCCTGCAGGAATCCCCAGAGCCTTTAAAAGGCTTTGCTCTACATTGTAAATCTTCAAGGGAAATGCATAGTATGCAGCAGTTTTCCAAAGGTATCTGGCCACTGAAGGTGTTCCTAATGAGTGTTCCAGGAAAAAGAGTTTGGGAAACACTGCCTTTAAGGCATAAACATGGGTGGAATGTTCACCGCAGCCTTAATCATCATCATCACTATCGCCACAACAAACAGGAAACAATGATAACTTTAAATCACACTCAGCCTTCAACCCCATGAACACAGGCACCAATCAATCAAGGACCGAGCCCAGGGGGCCCCCCAGGTCAAGCACTCTACCCCAAAAGGGACCCAGAGCCCCACCTTGTAAAAAGATGGGGGAACCCCACAAAACTCATACCCTCTTAAAATCTACATCCCTGGCTGAAGGAGGAAAGTTATTACCAGGTAAGGACACAATCTGATACACAATATTAATAAACTGTTTGACCCTCTTGAAGCTAAAAGCAAGGGTGACAGATAATGACCTCAAAATAAAAGCCTCCACCATGATTTGTAAAAGCTCTGTCCACTCTTTGTAATTTGTGGCAATTACTGTTGACCCCGGAACATCAAAGGAATTAGGAACACCCACCGTCCACACTGGTGGCTCAGAGGTTAAAGCGTCTGCCTGGAATGAGGGAGACTCGGGTTCGATCCCTGGGTCGGGAAGATCCCCTGGAGAAGGAAATGGCAACCCCTCCAGTACTCTTGCCTGGAGAATCCCATGGAGGGAGGTTCCTGGTAAGCTACAATCCATGGGGTCGCAAAGAGTCAGACACGACTGAGCGACTTCACTTCACTTCACCATCCACACAGGTGAAAATCTGAGTAGAATTCATCATGGGCCCTCAGTGTAAAGACAGCTTCTATATATCTATGGATTCAATGGTGTAGTTCTGTAGTATCTACTGCAGACAAAAATCCACATCAAAGTGGACCCGTGCTGTTTAAGAAGCAAATGTTTATGTCTTGGGACTTGCCTGGTGGTCCTGTGATTAAGACCGTGCATTTCCATTGCAGGGGGCATGGGTCTGATCCCTGGTCAGGGAACTAAGATCTCTCAGGCTGTGCAGCACAGCTAAAAAATTAATTATTAAAAACTTTAATTAAAAAATGTTTATGTGTTGAATTCAACTGGGCCTTTTCAAGCTGTACTTAAAAATTTAAAAACTCTGTCCTGTCCTTCAAGTTAACCCTTAACCTAAGTTCCCTTAAAGCTGTATTTAAATTCCTGGCATTTCAAACCCACATAGTATATATTTAACTTTTGCCCTCACTAAATAAAGTACATAAATGTCTGGACCAAGTTTTTTTTTTTTTTTTAAATCCAAACTCTCCTATTTATCCCTCCCCCTTTCCTGTCTATGCTCCAGAGAACTTCATTAAAGATTGATTAGTGCCCAGAAGTAGAGCTAACCCTCCTGGGCTGACTCCAGCTCTCTTATCAGGCTGTCCATCTCTTAGAGTCTGTGCTGGCTCCTGCTGACCTCAGCAAGAGCTGGCTAGGAAAGGGACAGGGTTCCTGAGGGAGGAGGCAGACAAGGATGAACTATTCCTCCATATTTTACAGCTACTGCTACTGACAAGGTGAGCTCAGCCTCCTCCCTGTAAAACCAGACCCACCAAATGGGAGGGTAGGATGACAGGGACCATCAGAAGGGCTGGGGACAAGTGAGACCAGATAAAGATTCCAATTCTCCCCACACTCAGATTGGTGGTATTTGTGGTAGATCAACTGACACTGAGCACCAAATCTGAGATTAACAATTAAGAAAAGATGGAAAGACTGGTCCCTGACCTCAACAAACTCATAACCAGAGATAGACATGGTGTGAGGAGGTATGAGGAGATGTGAGAAGATGTGAAGAAGTGTGAGGTGATGTGAGGAAACCTGAGGAAACGTGAGGAGGTGAGAGGAGACATGAGAAGTTGTAAGGAGATTTAAGGAGTGAGAGGAGACATGAAGAGGTGTAAGGAGACCTGAAGAGGCATAAGGAGGTGTGAGGACATGGGAAGCGGTAGGAGGAGATGTGTGGAGGTGAAAGGTGTGAGGTGGTGCGAGGTGCTATGAGGAGACATGAAGAGGTGTGAGGAGATGTGTGGAGGTGTGGGGTATGAGATGGTGTGAGGAGACATGAGGAGGTGTGAGGAGACGTGAAAAGGTGTGAGGAGACGTGAAGAGGTATATAGAGATATATGGAGGTGTGGGGTGGGAGGTGATGTGAGGTGGTGTGAAGAGACATGAAAAGGTGTGAGGAGATGTGTGGAGGTGTGGGGTGTGACGTGGTGTGAGGAGACATGAGGAGGTGTGAGGAGATGTGAAGAGGTATATGGAGATATATGGAGGTGTGGGGTGTGAGATGATGTGAGGTGGTATGAGGAGACATGAGGAGGTGTGAGGAGACATGAGGAGGTGTGAGGAGACATGAGGAGGTGTGAGGAGATGTGTGGAAATGTGGGATGTAAGATTATGTGAGGTGGTATGAGGAGATGTGAGGTGGTGTAAGGAGACATGAGGAGGTGTGAGGAGATGTGTGGAAATGTGGGGCGTGAGATGATGTGAGGTAGTGTGAGGAGACATGAAGAGGTATGAGGAGATGTGAGAAAGTATGAGGAGATGTGCGGTGGTATGAGGAGACATGAAGAAGTATAATGAGGAGATGTGTGGAAGTGTGAGGTGGTGTGAGGAGACATGAGGAGGTGTGAGGAGATGTGTGGAGGTGTGAGGTGATATGAGGTGGTGTGAGGAGACATGAAGAAGTGTGAGGAGATGTGTGGAGGTGTGAGGTGATGATATGAGGTGGTGTGAGGAGACATGAGGAGATGTGAGGAGGTGTGAAATATGAGGAAGTGAGATTATGGGGAGATGAGGCTGTCTGAGGGGAACCTGCTCTCCCTGGGAAAGGTCAGGGGGGCAGCAGGCTAGGCTGGGATGCAAGTCCAGGTGAGGAAGGAGGCAGCAGCCTGAAGTCAGTTAAGGCAGGCGCATGTGCCTGGTAAGAGATCACAGAAGCTTTTCAGTAGAATCGACACAATCACAAATCGGAGCTGTGCTTCAAGGTCAGGGGTGGGGGTGTGAGGGGACCAGAGTCAAAGGGCCGGCTAGTGGTTCAGAGAGAAGTTTGTGAAAACAGAGGTGGGTGTTTATATGGAAATCGAAGACAAAATGTAGTCTAGGGGATGCCTGGGTCTAGGGGCTTGGGGAGATATGGGGTGACTGCTAAGAGTTCCAGGATTTCTTCTGAGGGTGACAAAAAAATGTTCCGAACTTTTATGAAACAAAACAGAGACATAGAGAACAGACTTGTGGTTGCCAAGGGGGAGGGGGTGGGAGGGATGGACTGGGAGTTTGGGGTTAGCAGGTACAGACTATTACATTTAGAATGGATAAACGAGGTTCTACTGCACAGACAGGGAACTACATTCAACATCCTGGAATAAACCATAATGGAAATGAATGCAAAAGAGTGTATGTATGTGTGTGTGTGTGTGTGTGTGTATGTAAATGAGTGTGTGTGTATGTATAACTGAGTCACTTTGTTGTACAGCAGAAATCAACACAACTTTGTAAATCAACAATACTTCAACTTTTTAAAAATGTTCTGAAACCGATGGTGGTGATGGCTGTACAAATCTGTGAACACTGAACTTTAAATGGGGAACTGTATAGTGAATTTGTCTCAATCAACATAAAGTAGCAGAAAGGCAGGAAAAGGAGCAGGCGGGGGAGGGGCGGGGGAACAGCACATGGGTGGGCAAATGGGGAGAAGGAAACCTGGGTGCAGGACCATCAGGGTGTTGGATGCAGCCCAGAAGAGGGACCGGATAACTACAGAGAGCTGGGCCTGGCTCTGGCAGATGGGAACGTGCCTGGAGGAGGAAGTGGGGAACGCTGGACGGAAGGAGGCAGGAGAAAGTGGGAGTGGGGAGTCTATTCTAGAGCGCCAGCTACTCTTTAAAAATGTCTTTGTGAAATGAAAGAGAGATTATTCAAGGGCACTAGGACCAGGTTTAAGATCAGCAGCATGGGCCCTGGGATTACAGAGCAGAGGGAGGGAGAGGCGGGAGGCTGGGATGCAGAAGACAGAGAGGAGCTGAGCAGCAGTTTCCATGGAAACTCCCATCCTGTCGTGGGAATAATGCATCTTCCTCTCACAGATGCCTGTTGGTCTCAGCATCATCTCCATGGCCTTTAAAAGTCCTACCTAGAACAGATGCCCATGACAGGAAAGTCAAGTGACATTCTGAAGATTTAATTCAGGTTTGGGGAAGCAGAAATATCACCCCCAAATTGGCCTGAAGGAGGCTGGGGAGGTGGGGGAGAGCCCACCTCTGTTCCCAGCCCACCCCCTACTCTCCTCACTCCCCCACCAGCCCATCACCCAGATGCAGGCTCTGTGCCCTCTTGGCAACTTCAGGCCCTTCCCATCACCTCTCAGATGACGCAGGACAGCCCAGAGAGCTGCAGCCTATGACGTACTCTCTTGACAGAAGCACAAAGGTTCCAGAAGCAGCCGCTGCCCTGGGCCTCCCTCCCCTCATAAATTACAGCCCCTGTCCGCCTCACTGATTCTATTCCCAGCCTTTGAAGTCCTGCCTGCCTGCCTTTTCCTCCTACCAACCCCAGCTGGCCTTTGCTGCTTCATAGTAATTTCTCCTCCGGTCATACTGGCTGTTTTCTGGCAGGAAGGTCTGCGGCTCTTTCCTGTGGGGATGACAGCGTCCCTTGTGCATTATGCGAAACTAAACAAAAGTAACCTCTTCTGTCCCCAGAGGCAGCAGCCGTGACGGCTCAATGAAACACTATGCCTCCAGACCTGTACTTGATTCACAATTTCTCTAGGTAGCCATTTTGCTTTACAAATTCCAGCCCCCGCTCCCCTCCCCAAGGCATGACCCAAGTCAACAGAGTTTCCATTGCGGTGCCACCACTTCCTGAAGCAAACAGGTAGGTGGACACTTTGCAACCTTCCCGCCCTGAACAGGCTCCAGACTGCAGGCCCAGGCTGGACACTTGGTCCTGCATCTGCAATCCTGCCGGGGGGCGAAGGCCTATGGAGACTCTCAGAGCAACTGAGAGGGTCTGCAACCCTGTGTGCACCAAACACAGACCCATGTCTAAACCAATCTCTGCCACCCCCATACTATTTTTAAGTGTATGAATGAAAATTCATTTGAAAATGGTACACATTTATGGTAGGTTTAAACTTTACCATAAACCATGTCACCTACACAAAGAAATAATCTAACCAAAACTCTTGAACCCACTATGAAGTTCAGTTCTTTTGACACTGCTCTGCTTGCTCCAGGGCATTTTCTCCTTTTTTTAAAGATTTTATTTTGATGTAGACCATTTTTTAAGTCTATTGATTTTGTTACAATACGGCTTCTGTTTTATGTTTTTTGGGATTTTTAGCCACAAGCCATGTGGGATCTTGGCTCCCCAACCAGGGATTGAACCCACACCCCCTACCTTGGAAGGTGAAGTCTTAACCACTGGGTTTCCAGAGAAGTCCTGAATTTTACCTCTAATTAAAAAAGAAAAAAACACCACTGAAGCCCCCAGCATCTCTCTCCTTGGTTCTGATCCTTCAGAACAGAGAGAATGTCCACCTCACTCTGGTGTTCCGAGAGCCAGAAGGCTTCTACTTTTAAGAGGATAAATAATATATAGTCCGGTCTTGTACAGCATCTCAGTTTGAATCAATGCTTTCCATCCCCTTCTGCAACTTGTCTGTTCACCTGTCATGAGGAGTTTGCAATGTATCGATGCTGAAACACGTGGCTCTCGTTCACGTGTTCTCACTAAGGGCAGTATCCCACTGTCTGTAGGTCACAGATGTGTGTCCATTTCAGCAGAGAGACATTTAAGGATTGTCAAGAGTGTGGGAATTCCCTGGTAACTCCAGTGGTTAGGACTCAGCTCAGAGACAGGGCCCAGGTTTGATCCCTGGTCAGGGAACTAAGATCCTGCAACCCATGCAGGATATATTTAGATACACATAAAATTTAAAAGGGGCTTCTCTCGTGGCTCAGATGATAAAGAATCCACCTTCGACGTGGGAGACCCAGGTTCAACCCCGGGGTCAGGAAGATACCCTGGAGAAGGAAATGGCAGCCCACTCCAATATCCTTGCCTGGAAAATTCCACAGACAGAGGAGCCTGACAGACTATAGTCCACAGGGTCACCATGACAAAGAGTCAGATACGACTGAGTGACTAAGCACACACACACACCAAAAAAAAAAAAAAAAAACTTTAAAAAAGTGTGGACTCTGGCGCTGGTTTCCCTGGGCTTGAATCCTGACTTTACCAGTGATCAGCTGTGTGACTTTAGAAAAGTTACCTAACCTCTCTGTGCTTCAAGAACCTCATCTGTAAAATGAAACTAATAATAGTGCCCATCTCATAGGTTTCTCTGAGGATGAGGTGAATTCACACAGAGCGCTCACCTATCAGACACCTTCTCAGTGTTTACGTGTGTGGCCTCTGCTGATGTGATTATTATTAGTCCCAGCATTTGCTCTCAAACCACGACTCTAAGCACACAACTACCAAACTGTGATCATAAATGCTCTCTTGACCATAAAAGGCACTTTCATACTCAGAAAGGCTAGGAACCACTGACACATTCGCCATGTGTGCTCGTGATTCCTCTGCGCTGCCCACTTCCTGATATATTGGGGAAATTATGCAAAGCCCGAGGCCCCAGGCTCCCTGGCTGACAGTCATTAGTCTGCGTTTCCACATGCTGAGCATTCTCATTCACCAGAGCAGGGTGGCTCGACCTGCATTTTGTTCATTTCTGGAGTCTGCTAAATCCAAATGCAGATGTCTCCCTTTCTGTAGCAATCCCTTAAGAAGAGCAAGACGGGTCCAGCATTTCAGGTTTCCTCTCTGAGACCGCAAGGGCAGGGGTGACATCTCTATGTCAGTGGACACTGACCATGTGTTTAAAGCCACAGGATATATGAAACAGACAACCACCAAAGACCTATGACTTAGCACAGGGAACTCTACTCAGTACTCTGTAATAACCTAAATGGGAAAAGAATTTGAAAAAGAATAGATCTATGTAAAATGGAATCAGTTTGCTCTACATTTGAAACACATTTTTTTAATTAATTAATTTTAATTGGAGAATAATTACTTTGCAATAATGTGACGGTTTTTGCCATACATCAACATGAACCAGCCACAGGTATACATGTGCCCCCTCCCCATTTCTGAATCCACTCCCACCTCCCTCCCTACCCTATCCCTCTGGGTTTTTCTAGAGCACAGGTTTTGAGTGCTTCATGCATTGAACTTGAACTGGTCATCTATTTTACATATAGTAATGTACATGTTTCAATGCTATTCTCTCAAATCATCCCACCCTCGCCTTCTCCCACTGAGTCCAAAAGTCTGTTCTTTATGTCTGTGTCTCCTTTGCTGCTCTTCATGTTGGATCATTGGTACCGTCTTTCTAAATTCTATATATGTATGTTAATATACAGTATTTGTCTTTCTTTTTCTGACTTACTTCACTCTGTATAATGGCATCAGGTTCATCCACCTCATTAGAACTGACTCAAATGCATTCCTGTTTATAGCTAGGTAATATTCCATTGCATATATGTACCACAACTTCCTTATCCATTCATCTGCCAATGGACATCTAGGTTGCTTCCATGTCTTAGCTATTGTAAATAGTGTTACAATGAACATTGGGGTACATGTGTCTCTTTCAATTCTAATTTCCTTGGGGTGTATGCCCAGCGTTGGGATTGCTGGGTCACATGGCAGTTCTAGTCCCAGTTTTTTAAGGAATCTCCACTCTGTTCTTCATAGTGGTTGTACCAGTTTGCATTCCTACCAACAGCTAAAACAACATTGTAAATCAATAAAAAAAATTTTTTTTAATTTTAAAACCATGGAACCCCATGATAGAAAAAGGAGTATGCTGTCCACATCATGTCATTCTGGGTACAGGAGCCAAGGCATGCTCTGTGTCCCCACCTGGCTGGGTGTGACAGGCCCCCAGGGAGGTGACTGGCTCCCAAGGTCAGGTCTTCACCCTGTCACCTCCTGCCTTTGAACCTGGCAAGTGCAAGGTTCAAGGAGAGAGTCCTGCTCGCTGCCCAGTCTCACACTGACCCTTGGGACACAGAGCCCCCCTTAGGTGACCTGCTTTCATATGCGAGGGGCTTCTCAGGTGACTCAGTGGTAAAAACTCACCTGCCAATGCAGGAGACAGGGGTCTGATCTCTGGGTCAGGAAGATCCCCTGGAGGAGGAAATGGCAACCCACTCCAGTATTCTTCCTGAAGAATCCTGTGGACAGAGGAGCCTGGAGGGCTACAGTCCATGGGTCACAGACAGTCAGACATAACTGAGAAGGTATGTTTCACATGTGATCTCAGGATCAACAATGGCGCTGCCTCTTCTCTGAGCTTCAGTAAAGCCCAGAACTCCCTGGAAGCATCCTCAGCCTTCACCCGCCCTCCTGAGAGCTTTCCCGCCCAGTCCTGTCCTGCCCAGCTGAGCCAGCAGCTGACAGCCCTCCTTAGGTTCATGCACATTTGCATCCTACCCCTGCAGTCAGCCTGGGAGCCCCAAGCAGGCAGGAGCCCAGCCTCATACCTACCCCCCACTCCTCTCAGGGCCCCCTCATAAATGGTGAAGGGACGAGGTCTCAGTGGAGAAGGGCGTCTCCACCTGCCCCCTCCCTTCCTGAAAGCTCCTCTCCCCTTCTGGTTCCCAGTGGTTCAGCCAAGCTTCTCTCTCCTCCAGCCCTGCCCCAGCAGCTCACCAGAGCCTCCCTGTCCCCATCAACTGAACCGTGGCTCCATCTACCCGTGCAACACCCTCCAGGCTGCCCTGCAAGCTCTTGGCTCTACAGTGGCCAAGTCAGGCCCGCAGGCACCACCCATGAGGGCTGGTGACCATCTCAAGGCCTTGGAGGGTACACTCGTCCAAACACGCTCAGAGTCACCTAACACAGCACCAAACCTGCCTTCAGTTGCCCTGCTTTTTCCAGTGGCCTCTCTCGCCATGCGAACATCTGCGTCCAGGTGTGGGGCTGGCCAGACTGCCATGAACTTGCCATTTTTGTTGTTGGCTGCACTCAGCTTACTGCATCTTAGTTCCCCAACCACAGACTGAACCTGGACTCTTGGCAGTGAAAGCGCTGAGTCCTAACCGCTGGACTTTCAGGAATTCCCTGAACCTGCTTTTCTTCTCGTCCCTGATAAACTCTCTTTACCTTCCAGGGCCTCAGTGATTCTCGTAAGATAAGGGGGTCAGAACTAGAGTTCCTCACAGTGACTTCTGCTTTTCAAACTGTGACGCAAAATTCTCAAGAGGGCAGCCCCACAGGGACTGGCAGTCTTGCTTCAATTGGGGATGGGCCCACACTGTTGCGAAGGAGGGAAGGGATGTGGGGCCAGCCACCTCTAGGGCTTCCCCGGGTCCCCTCACTGGTGCGGGTGGAGACGGAACAAGGCCCATGAGCCTTCCTGGCACACATCTCCATCCCGGGGCTCATGAATGGGAAGGGCTGTGGCCACGCAAGGTACCATCATGGTTATGTATTTCTGAATTGCTCCTGCCATCATCCCGGTTCACAGTTAACCAGCCAGGGCCCTGCCCGTAATTGTTCTAAATGCGCTTAAATAAGATGACATTGCATTGCGGGATACATTTCTCCACCCGGGAAGCCTAGATGGGTTACCAGCCAGCCAGACCCCAAGACTCTAGGAAGATGGTTTGGTGTGGCTACAGCAGCGTCTCACCACTGGACTCTGATCCTTGAAGCAAATGATGTATAACTACAAAATAGGTTAACAGCGAAGAAGCCTCAGGTTTATTTTTTCCTGCAGAAAATAACTTTCTGCCTCGGAAGGAAGGAGAATTCTGAGAATTCTCTTGTCCTTGCTGGGAGCAGGGTGGTATTTATCTTGAACTTTGCATGCCCTGGAAATTCACAAGTTGAAATCCTAACCCCCTAGGATGATGGTGTTAGGAGGTGAGGGCTCTGAGCACTGAGGTCACGTGAATGGAGCTTTCATAGGTGGGATTTGTGCTCTTATCAAAAGGAACTCAAGGAGCCCTCTCTCTGCTCTCTACCACGTGAGGACACGATGAGAGGTCAGCCGTCCGCAGGCAGGGAGAGGCCCTTGCTAGAACCTGACCCTGCTGACACCCCGTCCTTGGATGACTATCAGAAAGTCTACAAACAATAAATGCTGGAGAGAGGGTGGAGAAAAGGGAATGCCCCGACACTGCTGGTGGGAATGTAAATCGGTGCAGCCGCTACGGTAAACAGTATGGAGGTTCCTTAAAAAACTAAGAACAAGCTATCATATGACCCGGCAATCCCTCTCCTGGGCATATATCTGGGAAAAAAAAAAAAAAAAATCAAAAAGATACACGCACCCCATCATCAAGACATGGAAGTAACCTAAATGTCCACAGACAAATGAATGGATAAAGAAGATGTGGTATGTATACACAATGGAGTACTACTCAATCATAAAAAAGAATGGAAAATGCCATTTGCAGCAACATAGATGGACCTAGATATTATCATACTAAGTCAGACAGGGAGACTAATATATGACATCACTTATATGTAGAATCTAAATAAAAAATACAAAAGAACTTATTTACAAAATGGAAACAGACTCACTGATTTAGAAAACAAACGTATGGTTACCAAAGGGGAAAGGCTGGGAGGAGAGAGATAAATTAGAGGAGTTTGGGCTTAACATATACATACCACTATATATAAAACAGATAACTAACAAGGGCCTACTGTATAGCACAGGGAATGCTATTCAATATTCTGTAATAACTTAAATGGGAAAAGAACTTGAAAAATGAATAGATACACGTATATGTATAACTGAAACACTTTGCTGTAGACCTGAAACTGACATGACATTGTAAATCAGCTATCCTCAAATATAAAATAAAAATTAAAAAAGAAAGCAATGCATTGATTATAAAAAAAGAAAGAAAGAAAAAGAAAAGAAATATCTGGTGTTGAAGCTGCCCCAGTCTGCAGTGTTCCGTTGTAGGAGCCAACAGACTTAGACAGGGTCAGAGGATGCTCCAGTATCCTGCCCAGAGAACTCCCAGTGGGACCTCCTCCAAGAGAAGGAATGTGGTGCCAGAAATTGCTCATGGGAGCAGAGACAGGTCTGCAGCTAGGCTGCCCCCAACTCACTGCAGGATACCAGACAGAGACACATTCGACAGCAACCAGAGTGGAGGGGGACAAATTCACATCCCATCAGAAGCAATGAAGGGGAACTTCTCTGTTGGTCCAGTGGTTAAGACTCTGTGCTTCCAATGCAGGGGGGTGCGGTTCAAACCCTGGTTGGGGAACTAAGATCCCACATGCCATGTGGCATGGCCAAAAAATTTGAAAATAAAAATTAAAAAAAGAAGCAAGGATGGGAACTGAGAACATCCCAACCCAAGTAGGGACGACTCAAGAGGAAGCAATGAGTGCCACCAACCCTGAAGAGCAGTGTGTTGTGGAAGGGGTAACACCACTCACAGGGGCCCCAAGGGTCGGGGCCAGCCCTCCCACCTCTGCATCCCTGGTGGTGGCCTGGATCCCAGGAAGTGGCCGTGAACAAAGGAGGGTAAAAGGATGTGACTTACACTAACAGTAGTAAGGGGCTTCCCCAGGGCCAGTGCAGGAAATCCCGCAGGTTTGATCCCCAGGTTGGGACGATCCCATGGAGAAGGACATGGCAACCCACTCCAGTGTTCCTGTCTGGGAAACCCCATGGAGAGAGGAGCCTGGCAGGCTACAGTCCATGGGGTTGCAGAAGAGTCAGACACGACTTAGCGACTAAACAATGACAACAAGTAGCAAAGCCACGTGTTCTTTGTCAAGTGTGTGTCCTGCAGGCAGAATTACAGAGATGATGGAGTGAATTAAGGCCACAACCTTCCATCGGAAACATTTTACTCATGGTATCACCACCGTAAAGACTATCACTAAGTCACAGGGGCCGCTGGCACCACAGAGACAGAACTTATGTGGTCTGTTCTCCCCACTCAAGGTCAAGTTCCCTGAAGGCAGAAACTACATGTGACCATTACCCAGTCTGCACAGCCTGCAGGGAATAACAGGCCTCAGAAGAATGTGTTAAGTGTCCCTCCAAGGATCAGCACATAAGTGAACTGTGGAAGATGCTTACGGTGGCATACCATCCAGCCTTAAAAAAGAAGGAGCTATGACACGGATGAACCCTGGAGACATCATGCTAAGTGAGAGAAGCCAGACACAAAAGGCCACTTAGTGTATGACCCCTCTGATATGAAGTATCCAGAACAAGGGGCCTCCCAGGTGGCACTAGAGGTAAAGAACCTGCCTGCCAATGCAGGAGACATAAGAGATTCAGATTTGATCCCTGATTCAGGAAGATCCCCTGGTGGAGGGCATGGCAACCCACTCCAGTATTCTTGCCCGGAGACTTCCATGGACGGAGGAGCCTGGCAGACTACAGTCCACAGGGTCGCAAAAAGTCGAACACAACTGAAGCGACTTAGCATGCACGCACGCACGCATATCCAGAACAGACGGGTGTTTGCCAGGGGCTGGGGTGAGCGGGGAAAGTGGACTGACTGCTGAATGAGCACGGAGGGTGTTTCTGGAGTGACGAAAATGTTCTGGAAGTGATCAGCAGTGACCATTGCATAAAAATGTCAATGCACTAAAGGCCACACAAAGTCGTACATATTAAAATGGTTAATTTTACAGCATGTGAATGTCACCCCAATTTTAAGAACATACTTGTCAAGTGAATGAAATGAATCTCCAAATTCAAGTCCGCAGACTGTGTGACTCAGGATCGGGGTCCAGGGGCCAGCCAGGCTCCCGTTCAGCCCATGTGCCTCCGCTCCTGGTCACACACCACCCACGGACCGTCACCTCACCTGATGGGCAGCATGACCTCTGGCATCTCTTAGGTCTGGGTAGCCGGGGGAGGGTATATGTATGAGAGGCAGGGCGCAGGCCAGGGAGCTGATTTCAGCCCATGTAGACATTTACACTGTGTTTTACACACTACGTAGCCTCGCTGGTGGGTGTGTCATTAAAAGGCAGGGAGCAGAGGACATCATAAGACGTCCAGCCCAAGGCCCCTCACCTGTGTTTCCCCAGGCTCTGCAGGCGGGGCGAGGACCCCGTGGGTGGCATGCAGCTCTGTTTGTGTCTGTCTTCCCCTACAGTCTGCGGCCCCTCGGGGCACAAATCCAGCTGTCTCTGACCCCGGACACCTGCGCACAGGTGACTGATGTGTTCACTGAGTAAATGACACTCTGTAATCAGGAGACGAGAAGCCATGGCTTGTTACGGCTTGTTTCCAAAGTGCCGGGAGGACCTGCCCCCAAAACAGCAAGGTGACACACACTGGACTTGTCCAAAGTTTGTCCTAAGAACTGAGTCCAGCCTGCAATCTGCTATCCTATGGCCTACGAGCTTAGATCAGCTTTTTTTTTTTAATCTTTTTAAAGAGATGTCTTAAAAAAAAAAAAAATTACGCAACAGAGATCATGTGTAGCTACAAGACCTAAAATATTGACACGGATACCATCACGACTTCCTTTCTTGTGCTTTCCACACCCAAGTTTAAGGAAACGAGACACTAAAACCACGGGGTCATCTGTCCTCAGAGGTTAACAGACTCTAAACTTCAGCCATGGGATAAATCAAAAGTAAAATATTTACAAGCCTCCGTAGACCTCCAGGGGCGCATACGTGCCAGGGATGGTCAGCACTGTGTGCTGACCCCATCCGTCTGGAGAAAATCGACCAGTCAGACCCACAACCAACAGGCTTCTCTCCTCTCCCTGGAGCTGCAAGGCAATCAGAAATCGGGGGACGACAGCGGATTTTGGATCACATACGATGTTGTTCTCAAAAACCTAAGACAGGGATGTCATTCTGATGAGGGGCTGTCAATTTCATTGATGCTGCTCTCCGATCGTCCCGCACCTCAGTGCTTCACCCCGCGCCCCCGAGCTGATGGCTCTGGGGACTGGAAAATGGGGTACAGCACAGCCCTCTGGTGGGGAGGGCACTGCCATTGGACATGCCAGCACAACCCACCTGAGCAACCAAGAGCCTTAGGACAGTGCTCTCTTTCTGCCTCCCTGCTAGCTCCTGCTTGTCTGACCGCGGGAGAGTCAGGAAAGCAGAAGGATGCAGCAAAACCCTACAGGCTTTCGAGTGTGGGGGACCCAAACTCAGGCTCTCAGTCCCATCCGCCTCTGTGTGTGTGTTTAGTCTCTCAGGCATGTCCAACTCACTGCGACCCTTTCGATCAGAGCCCGCCAGGCTCCTCAGTCCCTGAGATTTTTCAGGCAAGAATACTGGAGAGGGTTACTATTTCCTTCTCCAAGGGATCTTCCTGACCCAGGGATCGAACCTGCCTTTCCTGTGTCTCCTGCATTGCAGGCAGATTCTTTACCCGCTGAGCCACTGTGGAAGCCCCTCAGATATGCTGAGAGGAGGCTAACTTTTCCCACAAGGCCCGAGGGCGTGAAATTTCGTTCCCCTGATGCTGCTGCCCTACTACACAGAAGCAGCCAGAGTTAGGGGAGAGAGAACAAAGAGTGAGGGCTTCGAGGAAAGATCTGAGGAGACTGGGCTGTAAAATTAGAAAGCTGCTTTTAGGGGGTGGGGGATTTTTAGCAGTAAAATTAGGAGTTGACTTCCTGGGGGCTGCTGGTGGTAAATGGTAGACTGAACGCTAGTAAGGAACCTGTGAACCTGTGCGTGTGTGCATGGACACACTACAGGTGTGTACACACACATACCACACACACAGCTCTGGCAGCTGGGAGCCCACTCGGCGACCACAAGGAGCCGGTGCACGGGTCAGGAGGCCACACGTGGTGCAGACGTGAGGATTCCCCGCCCCTGTGCGACTGTGTGGCCCCAGTTCTGAAATAAAATCCTTGGGGACCAACAAACTCTCGCCCTGTGTGTTCCTAAGCTTCTTACTCCTTCATAATCACCAAGACGGCTAGAAGCTTCCCTCTTCACAACTCCTCGATGAGGGCCTGGCACACAACAGATTCAGTAAATGTTCTTGATGAAATGGAATGCCAAGAACCACAACGAGATCCACTCATGCCTGAGGTCACCACCTCCTCCTCCCTTTTCCTGGTGCAGGTGAAGACAGGGTCCCCGGGTTAGATTTTCAGATGCCTCCTCGTTTCCTGTCAGCAGAGATAAGGACCAGGATGCATTTCAAGGGGCCAGGGGAGGCGGGGGCTTGTTGTGTGCAGCTAGCACTCTTCCTGGCTCTGCGTGCCTAGCCGGGGACCCTGGACAAGTCACCAGGATCCTCGAGGCCTCGGTTGGCTGTGTGCAGAATGAAGGTGGAGCTTCTGGACCTCCCAGGCCCATCAGCTCTTGGGGTCAGGAGCCGCAGCTGTGAGGAACCAGTGACTTCCAACCTCTTCCCAAGGAGAGGCCCAATGCCACTGCCATTCGACAAACATGAAGGTTGCAGGCTGGAGGGAAAAGTCATTTCAGTGACACAGTGGGTAATGAAGGGCCGACCCAGTGCTGGGGCCTGACCTTCAGGACTGCGGTTTGGCCAGAGTCTGGGCTCTGGCTATTAAAAGATGCAGACAGAGCATCTCGACTGAGGGAGAGGAGGGAATGAGGGATGCAGTGCCAACGGCACCTCCTTTAACCTGCTCCAACCCGGAGGGAGGGCACTAGGAGCACCCTTGTCCTACAGCAGGTCAGTAACCCAGCTCTGCCCAGACAGCCCAAGGAGGGCTGGCTCCTTAGGCTCTGTCCCCTGATTCACAGGTCTTTGCAAGCTCACCATGACTCCCTGGCCACCATGAGTCCCAAGCTCTCACTGTGAACTCTAACCCCCACCATGACCCCTAGGATCCCACCATGAGATGCAACACCCATCATGACCCCTAGGCCTACACCATGAGTTCCAACCCCCACCTTGACCCCCAGACTCCCACCATGAGATCTAACACCATCATGACCCCCAGACCCCCACCATTAGCTCCAAAATCCACCATGACCCCCAGACCCTAACCATTAGCTCCAACACCCAACATGACCCCCAGATCCCCCACCGTGAGCTCCAACATCCAACATGACCCCAGACCCCCACTATGAATTCCAACCCCCACCATTACCCCCAGACCCCCACCATGAGATCCAACCCCCACCATGACTCCCTGGCCCCCAGCAAGAGCCTCAGGCGCCCACAGGAAAGCCCCTGCATCCTCCCACCCACACTCTTAAGGCATAGTAGGTGCTGGCTCCTACGTCACTGTCTGTTAATCAAATCACCTCTTTCCCATGGGAGGGTTCACTTCTTTTCCTTCCTCAAACCGGCCTGTAATGGTAGGAGTCTGCCTCAGGGCTTAAGACAAGGCTGCACCAGGGGGAAGCTGAGCCCGCCACACTCATTCACACCCAGGAACCCCAGGAGTCTGAGGTCCAGGCCCAAAATTCTAGGGGGGGACAGCTGGGGGACATACCCACCCAGGTGTCACTGAGCTGCCAGGACCCTCTGACCCAGTTCTGCAGACAGACCTGCCTCACAGTGGACTTCACTGGCCCAGAAGCTGGCGGCCTTGGCCCTGGTGCCTCTACCGTACAGCCTGGTGGGCAGAGGGCTTACCACACCTCATGCACAGAGACCCCTGTGCACCCCAGGTTAAGACCCCTTTAAAAAGCAAATGAGCACTGAGCTAGAAAACAGATTCTGGAGTATATGTCTCCACTCCAGCCTCGGCCCTGCAAACTCCTAGAGCAGCAGGAGCTGAGCAGGAGTCTGCTGGACGCAGCAGGGCCTGGAGCTGGAAACAACTCAATGCCTGGGGCTTCAAGGAGAGCCCAGACACTTGGAGCTAGACATATACACACAGAGCCTGCTAACGACTGAACCAGTCCCACCAGGAGCTGGAGAGAGGAATCTCCTGCAGTCTCCGGAACTGAAATATACTCTCCCTTAAATCCCTTGACTTATTACTCAGCTGTGTTGGATGTATACTTGGCATCTCCTCAACTGGATGCCAAGCTCCCAGAGGACACGATGTGACATTCAGAGGAGGGTATGCTTTCCCACTGTAAGAGGTTTCAAATACTGTACCATGAAGGACAAGCCTGGCACTCTGATGTCACAGACATGGGTGTGATTCCTGGCTCTAGGGCTCACTGGCTGTGTGACCCTGAGGGAGTCATATATAACCTCCCTGGCCCTCCTCTGAAAAACGGGGACACCATCCAACCTTCCTTCAGAGGGTAGTTGGGAAGAATAAATAAGACCGCTCAGAACTGTGCCTAGCACACAGCACAGGGTTCTTCATTGTTAGCCACTATCCACCAGCCTCCAAAATCTGATTTACATGCTCTAAGAGGGGGCTTAAGCCGCAGTAATCCTTAATGCTCCCCCGGCCATTCCAGTGGTTGAAGAGCCTGGCCTAACAGAAGGCACATGGGAGGGGTCGGGGGAGAGGGATGTTGGAGCTGGGAGTCAAAGGGCGACCCCTTTAAAACACCCTGGAAGTATCAGACTATTTGCAGGAAGCCAGGGAACAGCTTATCTGCCAGGGTGTCTGTGATGCCAACAGTTAGTACCACCTCCTCCTGCCAGCCACCCTGGAGATATAAAGAAAACAAGACCTGGGAGTCATCAAGAAGCCAGGGTGGTGGCTTGTGGCCTCTCGGCTTGCGAGGCTGTCGGCCTGGTCACTCTTTCCCTCACTCAGCATTTACTCGCCAACCAGCAGATGGTGCAGAAAATGTGTGGCTCTGCGCCTAATCCAGCTCTGAGGGCAAATTTTGCATGTGACTACCAGACAGCCATGGCCATGCTCTAAGTTGTCCTTTTTCCTTCTCAAAAAGGGACCTGACCACAACATGCCATCAGACCACTGTCACAGTTCTTGAAGGAACATCAACATACCTGACTTCTGAATCTTACTGGAATCACCCACTTTGGATCCAATAAAAAAAAAAAAAAAGTAGTCAGAGTGTCTGCACTGTAGCTGACTGCCTGAACTGGTTTTTGGATTTAAAAGCTGTATTTGGACAGATGACATACACGACTTGTGGACTGGAAAATATGCTGATACACTGGACGGAGGAGACTGCTTTATCTATAGATCCCTTTTGATAAAATTACAATTGCTACTTATGCTAGCTTTTAGCCAAAAGTGTTTCCTCCAAATTGTTGATCAGGGGCTCCCTTTACACCAAAATAATTCTTATTCTACCTTTTCTTCCTTTTTTTTTTTTTTCCCAACAACAGCATTTTTTTTCTTTTTAAGATTTTTTTGGATGTGGGCCACTTTTAAAGTTTTTACTGAATTTGTTACAATACTGCTTCTGTTTTATGTTTTGGATTTTTGGCTGCAAGGCATGTGGAATCTTAGCTCCTCAACTAGGGATCGAACTTGCACCTCCTGCATTGGAAGGTGAAGTCCCAACAGCATTTTCTTTTAATAAATAAGGACACTATTAAAAGGAATGTAATGCTTGCTGGCACAAAGCGTCTAGCCAAGCGACAGTTCTTAAACTCCCCTTACCAGATCATCGTTGGCCTTCCCCCTGGACAGGGTCCTAGTGAAAATTGACACTTTAGTGCTTGGAAAGCTAATGGGAAGCAGAGATGCTGCTGCTGATGACAGTATTGTGCTATTACACGTTTATACAATACTTTACACGCTCTTTGCAAGACACTTTCCAATTACTGTACTTAAGTCAAGCGTCACAGCAGCCAAGTCAATTCGCACGTTCTCCCATTAGCTTATTAACAATCTGCTCATAAAACGACTCCGCAGTGCCTGTAAAAGGGCGCCAGGAAACATGGCTTTTTCTCGGGGCCTCTCAGATGAGCTCAGGGAAACCCTGAGCTCTCGAGGCATCAGCTCGGGAGCTAGGTGCAACCGCGACGGCTGTGTAGCAATCCTGCGGAATGAGTGAGCAGGCTGCCCTTCAGCAGGGCTCCCATGCTGGAGGCTCCAAACATTTCATCCAAACCAGGGCCGTCCCACTCTGTCCTCAAAAAAGCCAGCGTCTGGCCCCAATCTGGAGGCCAAGGTGACAGCGATTTTTCCAGGCTGGTGGTCAGATGCTTTGGGACGAGCGGACAGAGGGGAAACTGGAGTGCCAGTCTCCTTGGTGGGCACATCTCCCATCAGTACCGAGTCTGATGTGTGCACGGAGATGCTGCCGCGCCCTGCGCGCTAAGTGATGCCGACTTGCGGGCAGAGGATGACGGGCGGCCGCCAGCCCTCATTCTCCTTTCCCTTCCCCTTCTCCTCCTTCGGGAATGAGACAGCGTTACCTGGGACAAAGGCCTGCAGGTAGGACAGGGCTCGGACCACCCCAGAATCAATGCTTTCCACACACCCCGCACACACACACTTAGCCCCAGGGCTCTGTGACCCGCTCCCGCGGCTGCCATCGCCCCTGCCAGGTGAGCACCCTCCAGGTGTCTCCCGCCAGCGGGGGCGGCCTCCCGCGACTCACCTGCGTGAAATACAAGTTCATCAGCGTAAGGGTGAAGAACTGGAGGCACACGGGGAAGCAGTAGAGCAGCCAGAAGACGAAAGGGCTGAGCGCGTTGGCCGCCACGAAGTCTTTGAAGTAGAAGGAGAAGAGGACGGTCCGCAGGGAGGCCCAGAAGAGGCAGAGGAAGAGGAAGACGCTCTGGTAGCTGAGCCGCTTGTGGCGATAGCGCAGCACCAGCCAGAGCTGCACGTAGATGAACACGAAGAGCAGCGAGTAGAACACGGTGTAGACGATAGTGAGGCCGAGCTTCACGTAGGGGGGCACGGCCGGGGTCAGTGTGGGCGGCAGCGAGTCGTTGCGGAGGGGGTCCCACGGCTGGGCCTCCATCGGGCCAGGGGCGCTGCGGCGCGGCCCGGACGCTCCGGCTTCATCTGGGCTCGCGGCCGCCGCCACCCCCGAGGGGGTCTCCGCGCATCGCGCTCCACCCGGAGCCGGGCGACTGGAGGAAAGAAAACAAGCCGCACTTCCTCCCCCGGCACCACATGATTCACTGGGGCGGCCTTTGTCTGCGATTGGCAGCGCCGCGCCCGCCGCCCCCGCGCGCCCCGGCTCTGCCCTGCGCGCCCCCCCGAACACCGCCCCCAGCGCCGCGCCCCCCGGCCCGCCCCCTGCCAGGCCGCCAGGCCCCCGGAGCCCCGCCCCCTGCCCCGCGCGCTCCGCACCCCTCCTGCTCGGCCCCACCCCCCGCCCCGCGCGCCCCCGCGCCGCCGGCCTGTAGCCCCCCCAGAACCACCCGCTGCAGCGTCGCCCACCCGACAGATCCCCGCGCTTCGCGCTCTCCGCTGATGGTTACTTGTTGTTTTGCAACAAGAAGTTATTTTATTTCAACAGCGACAAACGTTACAAAAAACATTTTTTTGACTTTCAAAATAAAACTTTACGACTCTGTGGCAATGAAGTCACTGCCGTTTTTCCTTTTTCATACTGGAGTGATGTTTATTTCTAAATCCAGAAATGCCAAAGACAGGGTTTGTGTTTTTGAGGTCAGATTTGTATACGCCGAGTGAGGAAAAGAATGGTCCCTATGACTGCCGCCTGGTCTCGGTGGTAAGCACGGCTGTTTCCTCCCGGAGAGCCACAGGGAGCGCCCCACACGGTGCTCCCGCGGCGGGGTGGGGATGCTCACCCCTCACCTCCCGGGAAAGCAGCTAGGGCAGCCTCGGAGGGAGCTCCCCGACCTCAGAGTGGGGGTGACCGCCTCTGATTCCGATACAACCCCTGCCACCGTGCAGCAGGGCGGTCTGCGCATCAGACAGACAAGCCCTCTCGTATGGCCGTGGCAGAGGAGTCGCTCCTCGGAGGTCATGACTCGGTCTACATCCCCAGGGGGCCTCTCTACCATCACCTTAGGGGTGCTGGAGTTGTAGAGTGCCGTGGAGGAGCGGACTCGCCAAGCTGCCCTCTGGAAGCCGTTCTAGGCAAGCGGTTTCGGTAAACAGAAGAAAGAGACAGGTATCTCCAAGACTCCAGTAATATCTTGTGATTTATTTTCTCATCTCAAGTTAATAGTCGACTTGGTTCCTAATCGTGTGTTCTCTTTCAAACAGCGTCCTCCCCCTCCCGGCCCCGCACCGGTGGAACATAGACCAGCCGTGCTTTTCCAACCAATTATTTAGTTCTTGCACCCTGGTCTTATGTTTCAGGTGCTTCATCAGGTGCCTTTGGTGTCAAGCTCCTTTTCTAGTTACTCTCTCATTTCCCTTTCTCTCTTGCCCCTCATTGTTCTGAGGATAAAGTCCAAACTCCTACCCTAGCTCACCTCATTGACTTGTCCCTTAAGAGGTGTTAAATGAATGTTAACACCTCTTAACTACTGTTGCCAAGGAAACCTTTCCACCCCTGACTCCAACAGTTGGCCAAATCCTATTCATCTGTAAGGGGGTTGGTTACTTCCTCCAGAGAGCCTTTCCTAACCACATCACCATGGACTCAGTATTAGGGTGGGTTGAAGAAACAAAGTTTCCCTGGTGGCTCTGTTGGTAAAGAATCTGCTGGCAATGCAGGAGACCACCTGCAAGGCAGGTGACCTGGGTTCTATCTCTGGGTGGGGAAGGTCCCCTGGAGAAGGAAATGGCAACCCACTTCAGTATTCTTGCCTGGAGAATCCCCATGAACAGAGGAGCCTGGCATGCTATAGTCCATTGGGTCACAACAGTCGGACACAACTTAGTGGGTAAACCACCACTATTAAGAAACAAGTGAAGTGAGTGACAGTTATGCAAAGATAGCTTCGTCTTCATATGTGTTCTGTATCCAAATTTCCTCTTTATATACTAACTCCAGGGCTTCCCTGATAGCTCAGTTGGTAAACAATCCACCTGCAATGCAGGAGACCCCGGTTCGATTCCTGAGTTGGGAAGATCCGCTGGTGAAGGGATAGGCTACCCACTCCAGTATTCTTGGGCTTCCCTTGTGGCTCAACTGGTAAAGAATCCACCTGCAATGTGGGAGACCTGGGTTCGATCCCTGGGTTGGGAAGATCCCCGGGAGAAGGGAAAGGCTACCCACTCTAGTATTCTGGCTTGAAAAATTCCATGGACTGTATAGTCCATGGGGTTGCAAACAGTTGGACACAGATGAGGGACTTTCACTTTGACCAGTCATGTTAGATTAGGACCCACTCTAATGATCTCATCAAGCAACAGTTACAACTGGACATGGAACAACAGACTGGTTCCAAATAGGAAAAGGAGTATGTCAAAGCTGTATATTGTCACCCTGCTTATTTAACTTATATGCAGAGTCCATCATGAGAAACACTGGGCTGGAAGAAGCACAAGCTGGAATCAAGATTGCTGGGAGAAATATCAATAACCTCAGGTATGCAGATGATACCACCCTTATGGCAGAAAGTGAAGAGGAACTAAAAAGCCTCTTGATGAAAGTGAAAGAGGAGAGTGAAAAAGTTGGCTTAAAGCTCAACATTCAGAAAACGAAGATCATGGCATCTGGTCCCATCACTTCATGGGAAATAGATGGGGAAACACTGGAAACAGTGTCAGACTTTATTTTGGGGGGCTCCAAAATCACTGCAGATGGTGACTGCAGCCATTAAATTAAAAGACGCTTACTCCTTGGAAGCAAAGTTATGACCAACCTAGATAGCATATTCAAAAGCAGAGACATTACTTTGCCAACAAAGGTTCGTCTAGTCAAGGCTATGGTTTTTCCTGTGGTCATGTATGGATGTGAGAGTTGGACTGTAAAGAAAGCTGAGCGCCAAAGAATTGATGCTTTTGAACTGTGGTGTTGGAGAAGACTCTTGAGAGTCCCTTGGACTGCAAGGAGATCCAACCAGTCCATTCTAAAGGAGATCAGTCCTGGGTGTTCTTTGGAAGGAATGATGCTAAAGCTGAAACTTCAGTACTTTGGCCACCTCGTGTGAAGAGTTGACTCATTGGAAAAGACTCTGATGCTAGGAGGGATTAGGGGCAGGAGGAGAAGGGGACGACAGAGGATGAGATGGCTGGATGGCATCACCTACTCAATGGACATGAGTTTCAGTGAACTCTGGGAGTTGGTGATGGACAGGGAGGCCTGGCGTGCTGCAATTCATGGGGTCGCAAAGAGTCAGACATGACTGAGTGACTGAACTGAATGATCTCATCTTTTATTATTATTGTTGTTATTATTAACTTGGGTAAATTATTTAATATATTATTAACACAAATATAATATAGCATGCATATGACACAGCAAGGAATTGAGTCCTCAGGCCCTCGTAATCTCCCAATTCTTTTTCTTTCCAATTGGTCCCCTAACCATCCATGAGAGACAAGAGAAGTTTGTGATTAAAGTTGGATATTTTAAGTCAGGAACCCACATAACCTCTCTTTTGGTTTAGTTGTGGTTGCAAAAGATAAGACACGATTTTAGCATAGTCAGTGAAAGTCCCTGGTTTCCAGACTGCCTGTAACTAGAATTTAAGATCCTGCCAAGGGCTTCCCCGGTGGCTCAGATGGTAAAGAATCTGACTGCAAAGCAGGAGACCGGGGTCTGATCCCTGGATGGGGAAGATCCCCTAGTGAAGAGAATGGCTACCTACTCCAGTATTCTTACCTGGAGAATTCCTTGGACAGAAGAGCAAAGAGTCAGACATGACTGAATAACTAACACAACCACAATCACTTCTTAAGCCTTCTGGACTTAGCATCAGCCACTCCACCCCACAGTTTTCCAGTCCTTCGTGCCCTTCATGCTGTTCTCTGGCAACCACCACTTGGTTTCTCAATGCCTTAACTTCAATGGGACCTCCACTGTGTTGGGTGACCTTCACACAAGCAACCACAAGTGACATTGTACCTGTCTTAATACAACTTGAATTTTAACTGCCCTGAGATCCAACCACACAATCAATCTCAAATTCAATCCCATCCCCTGAAGGTATGTGGCTGTCACTTACCCCACTGTCAATTTCGGCACTTCTCAGGATTCTTGATTACAAGCAAGAGAAATAAATTTTGTTTAATTTCTTTTACCCCAGTCTCTGCCTTCTTCTTCACATGTGTCCAAATTTCCTCTTTTTCTACTGACTCCAGTCATATTGGATTAGGACCCACTCTATTGACCTCATCTTTGATTATTAAACTTTGGTAAATTTAAGCAGAAAAAGAATGTATTAAAAGGTACTTTATGTAGCTCACAAAATCCTCAGGAGCTCTGGAGGAGTTTGGAAGCTAAGAAAGAAGAATGACACCCAAGATAATGCTGCAGAACTGGTTCTGTAGGAATATTGTTGCTGCCACGCCAGGCTCTTACGTGGTAGCTTGCACCACAGACCTCCCCAGCGCTGGCCATTGGAAATGGCCTCTATTAACTAGGAATGAAGATAATGCAAAGGACAGAAAACCTGGCTAGTAATGGGTTAAACATAAATGCTTATTTTTCTCATCTATCTAGAAGTTAGCAGCTGCAAACGTGGAATCGACTCTAAAAAATCGGCCAGGAAGACTGGTTCTTTCAGTCTTTTTTACTACCCTTAGCTTATTAGCTTTAATCTTCAGAGTTGTTCCCTCCTGGTTGCAAGATGGCTGCTGCAGGCCCAGATATTGCATATACATTCAAGGTAGAAATTGAGAGAAGACAGAAAGGGTGATTCCTGTATCAAGAAGGTAAAAGTTTTCCAGAAATCTCAAGACAAAGCTCCATCTATATCTCCCCAGCCAGAAGTGTGCCATACAGCCATCCAGAGAGAGAAGAAAAGAAGTTAGGAGTGCATGCCCAGCCTGGATGAGGCTTAGAAAAAGGTTGGTAAAGGGTGTTGGGGGAGTGAATCCCTCTCTAGAATAGAGTATGTAGTTCATGCTGCTTTGAATCAAGAGCTTCCAATTCGAAGTGTGGGGCAGATCCATTTGATTGACTGAGCCTAGACCACGTGCCCACATCCCAGCAGCAATAGTGGCTAGGAACATGAGAATGTAGCATCTTCTGCTTCCACGGTGGGTGCTTCTACTTCCGAGAGTAGGAAACTCCCCAGTGTAGCAAGGGAGTTCAGATGCTGGGGGTACAAACTGGTGGCAAATAATTTCCTATACAGCTATAGATTTCCCCAGTTGATTATATATGCGTGCATGCTTCGTCATTCAGTTGTGTCCAACTCTTTGTGACCCCGTGGACTGTACCCTGCCAGGCTCCTCTGTCCATGGGATTTTCTAGGCCAGAATACTGCAGTGGGTTGCCATTTCCTACTCCAGGGGATCTTCCTGACCCAGAGATTGAACCCACATCTCTTGTGTCTCCTGCATTGGCAGGCAGGTTCTTTCTACTGTACCACCTGGGAAGCACTAGATGAGTATATGCACATAGTTAAAAGTTTAGATATAACTTTTGGGAAAAGGGATATAACATTTGCATGAAATTATCTGCCAGCTATCCTCAGAAATTCCTTTTTTTTTTTTAATTGTGGGGTGGTTTTTGTTGTTGTTGTTGTTTAATTTCTTAGCCATGCCCCATGGCATGCAAGATCTTGGTTCCCTGATCAGGAATTTTACCTGTACCCCCTGCAGTGGAAGCTCAAAATCTTAAGCACTGGACTGCCAGAGAAGTCCCTCAGAAATTCTTTAAATATTTAAAGGGTGAGAAGAAGGCAGACCAAAGAGGAATTTCTGTTTTGCCTCTTGGCTGGTCAATGAGATCCAACTATTACCGGGCATCTCTCCCAGCTCTGAACTTCCTGTCCTGACCGAGTGCCCAGGTAGCCAGGACCCCCAGCTGTGCAGCTGCCCCGGGCCTAGTGACCCGGGCAAGCCCGGCCTCAGACCTTTGTCACACCTCCAGCCAGGCTTCACACCAGGTTGAACGTGTCTGTCTGTGTTCCACTTCAGAGAACTAGAATTTCCAAGGTGGTAAGCATTAACCGCTCAGTGTGCATGCTCAGTCACTGAATCGTGTCTGATTCTTTGTGACCCCACGGACTGTAGCCCATCAGGCTCCACTGTCCATGGGATTTCCCAGGCAAGAATCCTGGACTGGGTTGCCATTTCCTCTAGAGTAGCTTATTTCAATAAATAAATCCTTGTTGGCATTTTCCTGGGAAAGAGCACTCCTCGGTACTGCTGATTCCAGCTAGAGAAATGTCTGATAGTTAGAAACAACAAAACTAACCACAACCTGCTTGATCTAGGACACAAAGACATTACACCTAGAAGGGACATACTAACCAGGAACTGGGTCACCTAAAGAGGGCACCCCCCCTGTGCAGTGGACACTAGGCTTATTTGTACTCATAGATGTAAATTGTTAGATGAAACTGCTCAGCCGTTACAGTAGTCACAGAATTATTGCTTTTCTACATTTTTAAAATTCAACCCCTGAAAACTCTGTGTCATGTGGCTTTCAGCCTTCAGATTCCACTCCTAACAAGACTGGCTTTATTGGTTTGGTCTGGTATTTGCTCTAAGTGACATGTCCTGTTTTGCCAAATGTAAAGTGATTAAAAAAAAAAAAATGACAATCCCTTCATTTCTATGATTAACACAACACATAGTTAGGTATGTTTGATTAATTACTGAATGAGCAATGAATTTGCTGGCAGTAGTTTGCTCAGCAATTCAGGACAAAGTAAACATCACTTGTGAGGTTTTTTTTTTTTTGGTCTAAATTGCAATCAAACTTTGAAAGCTAAGGGTGTCAAAGGTCTCAGGAATGCTAAGAGAGTCAAGGGGTGAGACAGCAAAAGTGATAAGGGTTTTGCAAGCTGATTCTCATGGGAAAGTTTTGTTTCAACAAATACGTCTCACGTTTTGTGAAATATGATTCACTTATCTACTTTTCTCAATCTCATATTTGTAATTCCTAAATGTAAAGACCATGAAACATATCAGAGTTTTAAAACAACTTTATCGGATCATAAAATTCACCCATTTCAAGTGGCACAACTCAATGATTTTTAGTAACTTCACCTCGTGGGGCAACTATCATCATAAATCTATGTTGAACTGCTTCATCCCCTTCCCCCCAATAATAAGCATAACAGATTTTAATTCGGCCAGCTTTGGGATTATTTTGGAGAAGGCAATGGCACCCCACTCCAGTACTCTTGCCTGGAAAATCCCATGGACGGAGGAGCCTGGTAGGCTGCAGTCCATGGGGTCGCACAGAGTCGGACACAATTGAGCGACTTCCCTTTCACTTTTCACTTCCACGCATTGGAGAAGGAAATGGCAACCCACTCCAGTGTTCTTGCCTGGAGAATCCCAGGGATGGGGGAGCCTGGTGGGCTGCCATCCGTGGGGTCACACAGAGTTGGACATGACTGGAGCAATTTAGCTGCATGGGATTATTTATAGCAAACTCTAAATCCAGGGCAATCCTTAACCACTGTCTAAGCAAACAGGCAGATGATACAGCCCTCCTAGTGTTGCTCAGAAGTACTCTTTTAATGATTCAATAATCTCATTAAAACTTTGGCATTAAGTAGACCTGAGGTAGAAAGGGAACTTAGTATAAATTGATGCCAATGGTAATCAGGAGCATGCAATATTGCTTATTTGCTTGAAAACAGAATGGAATGTTTCCTTCCAGCAAATCCCGGAAGCAATTTCACCTCATACTCTGCTCCAGGGAAGGTACTGTCAGAGTTTCCTCAAATTTCTATGGGGAAAACTAGATCCAGTTCTTTCCAAAAGTTTTTTTTTTTTTTTTTCATTTTGTCCATGCAACATATGGGATCTTATTAATAGTTTCCCAACCAGGACTTGAACCTGAGCTCCTGCATTGGAAACAAGAAGTCTTAACCACTGGACCACTAGGGAAGTCCTTTCTAGGAATTCCTGAAAAGGCATGGTGCTGGCTAATGTTCTGTGATCTTATAGGTTCCACCCTTTCATCTCCAGAAATAGCACTTCGGGTAGCTTGACGCCAAGAGGACACGGATTCTACCCATGGAACTTCATTCTGTCTCAAGGCCTGAGAATGGCCACATCTTATTTTCAGGGGTGTCTGTACTGCAGGAAAATGATCTATTATGATGGCACCATTGGTCTTCCTGGCATATATATGGTCAGCCCCCAAGAGAGGTTGGAGTTTCTAGGTCCAGAGAACTATGGAGATAGACTGGATGATACCCCCAGGGCAGAACCAAAAGGATGAAGGATAGATCTCTTGAAAATCCTTCTGGATGCAGATAAGGCACTCGGGGGCGGGGCGGTTGCGGCGGCCGGGGAGGGTCAGTTGGAGGCAAAAAAAAAAAAAAAAAAAAGAAAATCCTTCTGGATTTCCCTGATGGTCCAGTGGTTAGGAATCCACCTACCAAGGCAGGGAACATGGGTTCCATCCCTGGTTTGAGAAGATTCCATATCCCGTGGGGCAACTAAGCCCATGCGTCACAGCTACTGAGCCTGTGCTCTAGAGCCTGTGAGCTGCAATTACTGAGCCCATGTACCCTAAAGCCCATGCTCCACAACAAGAGAAGCCACCACAATGAGAAGCCCGAGCACTGCAACTAGAGAGTAGCTCGAGTGCAGCAAGGAAGGACTGCTGCTGCTAAGTCGCATCAGTCGTGTCCGACTCTGTGTGACCCCATAGATGGCAGCCCACCAGGCTCCTCCGTCCATGTGATTTTCCAGGCAAGAGTACTGGAGTGGGGTGCCATTGCCTTCTCTGAAGACTGCTGCTGCTGCTAAGTCACTTCAGTCATGTCCAACTCTGTGCGACCCCATGGACTTCAGCCTACCAGGCTTCTCCGTCCATGGGATTCTCCAGGCAAGAACACTGGAGTGGGTTGCCATTTCCTTCTCCAATGCATGGAAGTGGAAAGTGAAAGTGAAGTCGCTTAGTCGTGTCTGACTCTTAGCGACCCCATGGACTGCAGCCTACCAGGCTCCTCCATCCATGGGATTCTCCGGGCAACAGTACTGGAGTGGGGTGCCATTGCCTTCTCTGAAGACTAGTGCAGCCAAAAAATAAATAAATTTTCATCTTAAAAAAAAAAACTATTAAGATTTTTCTTTAAAAAAAAAAATCCTTCTGAGAAGGCAGTTCAAGGGGTTGAACTACATCCAATTTCTGTGAGTCCTGAAGCTTCTTCTTCACTGTTAGAGATATTCTTTAGGAAAAGAACAACAAAACTACAAATACAAAACTGAGTACTAAAGTGAATCATTTATTTAGAATAACACATCACATTTAAGAAACCTATCAGTCCCACGAACACCATAAAATCCAGAAGAATCGTATTTTCACTTATCTGAAGCATCTCTAAATACACTTTCCTTACTTTATTTTTTTGGTCTCATACTCCTCTTCATATAAGAGTGATTCTACAATATAATTTTCTGTATAGAAATAGAATTCTTTTTCTATAATAGACAGAGAATTCTTTTCTCTAGCCCAGTTGATAAAACACTGCTTTTATTATTGAAGTTCAGGAGAGTTTCAGCCACACAACTCGTTATTGTTAGTCATGGGGATTTTTAGGATTGTTGTCCGTTTGGGAAAACCTCAATGAGCTTTTTTCTTTGTTTTTGAGCTTTCTTTTTTAAATTAATTAATTTACTGGCTGTGCTGGGTCTTTGTTGCTGTGAGGGCGGGGCTTTTTCTAGTTGCGGTGAGCAGGAGCTACCCTCTAATTGTGTTGCATGGGATCTTCATCGCAGGGGCTTCTCTTGTTGTGGAGCACATGCTCTAGAAGCACAGGGCTTCAGTAGTCATGGCATGTGGCTCAGTAGTCGTGGCATGTGGCTCTACGCCCAGGCTCTAGAGCATAGGCTTAATAGTTGTGGTCCACAGGCTTAGTTCGGGAGATGGTGGGGGACAGAGAAGCCTGGTGTGCTGCAGTCCATGGGGTCGCAAAGAGTCAGACAAGACTGGGCGACTCAACAGCAACAACAACAAAGAGCTTAGTTGCCCCAGGGTATGTGGGAATTTCCTGGTCCAGGGATCAAACCCATGTCTCCAGCATTGGCAGGCGGATTCTCAAGGAGATTTTTTCACTTGTGATCTGTAGCTTTCAGGGCATCTCAAGTTTTCTTCTGTGGTGATACATCATAGGGAGTCTTGGAGTTGGTGGCAGTCCTTACCCAGTGCGCTGGGAAGTCCAGGTCATGGTGTATTGAGTTTTGAGATCCCTCCGTATTTCAGGCCAGTCAGCTGAAAGTGAAAACAAAGGTCTCCCTAAGGAAAAATGCCTGCCAGCTCCTGGAGCCCAGACTCGCCACATCCAGAGCCTCATTTGCAGTTTTTCTCTGTGAGACAGTGCATAGAGATTGCTTTGTGTTTAGAAAGGGAAGAATGAGTTCCCAGCCTGCAGTGGCAGGACGCTGCCCCCCGCATCCTCTGGTCCTCCATCTGGAGACCAGGGAAGAGGGAGGAAGAGGATGCAGAGAAAGCATCCAGGTATGAAGGCCGGGCTCTGGGGGGTCCGGGCAGGGGCTGGCAGGATCTCAGAGATGCCCTGGGAATGGACCAACACTTCTATAGTAGATAGAGAATTTAAACTTGACCCAAGAGCACCCATAAGCAGATCCTTTACGAGGTGCTTGCCCGTTGTGCTCTCGAACTGTGAAAACAGCCCCTGGGACAATAATTTCAACCTTTGTATCTTGTCTTGAACTGAGAATAAGGAAACTAACTGTATTAGTTTGTAAGGGCTGACATAACAAGATACCACAGCCTGGAGGCTTAAATGACAGAAGTTTATTGCTCAGTTCTGGAGGCTGGAAAGTCCAAGCTCAAGGTGCCAGCATGGTGGGGTTCCGCTGAGGTTCTCCTCCTGGTTTGCATGAGACCATCTTCTCCCTGTCCTCATGTGGCAGAGAGACAGTGAGTTCTCTGGTCTTTTCTTGTAAGGGTGCTAACCTCATCATGAGGGTCCCATCCTCATGACCTCACCTAACCCTAATTATCTCCCAAAGGTCCCGCATCCAAATATCATCACCTTAGGGGTCAGGGCTTCCATGTGTGAATTTTAGGAAAGGGGGAGACACAATTAGGTTCTTAGTAACAAAAACTAAAGGGAGGGAATGGAAAAACCTGGGGAAAAGTTCAGGTGAGATGGGGAGAAGCAGAGCCACAGGTATTGAGAGGCAGCTTGGGGAGCCAATGTGTGGGTGAGCGGCTGCTCCCCTCTACTCACAGTGATAGCACAAAGCCACACCATAGCCGCAACAGACTCAGCCTGACCAACAAGTGCTGCCTCAGCATGTCCAGGCCCGGGAACACTGCCAGCCTTCTGCTTTGACAAGCCCAACAACCAAGCTGCAGAGCAATGGCCATGGTACTGCAGGGAGTGAAAAGTGAAGGTGAAAGTGTTAGTCGATGAGGGGTGTCTGACTCTTTGCAGCCCCGTGGACTGTAGCCCACAGGGTTCCTCTGTCCATGGAATTCTCCAGGCAAGAATACTGGAGTGGGTCGCCATTCCCTTCTCCAGGGAATCTTCCCAACCCAGGGAACAAACCTGGGTCTCCTGCATTGCAGGCTGACTCTACCATCTCAGGCAAAAGGGAGGCTGGGTGCAGGGAGAGCCCCCCACCAGCTCAGGGCACGCAGCCTGAGCCCCTGAGCAGTGAGCTGAGTAGGTGGCTGTGGAGATATGAGGCCCCTGAATAGGAGGCAGGCCACTGGCACCCCTGGTGCCAAGCTGTTGGGGGCAAGAAACGGGTTGCTCTGGCCTCTGCCCGTGATGGATACCTGTGCCTCATGGATTCACTGAATATTTTTTGGCCGTGCATGTGGGATCTTAATTCCCCTCACCCCCTGCATTGGAAGCACAGAGTCTTAAACACTGGACCACCAGGAAATTCCCACCTCATTGATTTAAACACAGCCTTGCGGATAACCATGGTTCTTCTTGTCCAGACTAAGTGATCAGCCTCATAGGGCTGTTGTGAACATGAAATGAGATAATGCATAGGAGCACTTAGCCCTGGATCTGGAAGAGCCCACCCACTGGGAATGGTGAGAGGTCTCAAAGCTGAATGTCAATTCAGCCGTGTGGTGGACAGGGACCGCCTTTACCTTAGGATGACGGAGTGCACTGGATCGTCCATCTCCTCTTATCTGGTTCCCTGTTGTAACAAAAGTGACTCAAGTGGAACTTCCCTGGTGGTCCAGTGGTTAAGACTCTGTGCACGTGTGGGTTTGATCTCTGATTGGGGAACTAGGATCCTGCATGCTGCACAATGTGGCCAAAGAGGAAAAAAAAAAGTGACTCAGCTGCAGGTGGCCCTGAGATGAGCAGGCACTTGGGAGCTGTGTCATTCCCCAGCTCCAGGACCAAGAGTCACGAGGTCAGGATGGAAGGAGAAGGAAGTGTCTAGAGTTAGAGAGGGCTCAGGAAACAAGGAGCATGAACAGAAAAAGAAACGTTTGGTGAACAGCCAAGTAGAAGGGTCAGGTATCACAGGTCATGACATCTGTAATGTTGGACAACAGACAGGTTTGGGATTATCCCAAGGAGGCCTGGACAGAGGATCCTGGAAAACTATAATCTATAGAGTTGCTAAGAGTCGGACATGACTGAAGTGATTTAGCATGCACAAATGCATGAGGAGGTCAGAACATGAAAAGATGGGGATGGGGAGAGCCAGGGATAGAATTAAATAGGCTCGAGGAAAACCAAACCAACCAAGCAACCACAAACACTTTTAAGGTGTTCAAATAAAACACTTTCATGCCTAGTATTTCAGTCATTCCTAAGCATGTCCCCATTAATGTATAACATGGTTCTCTCTGGCTAATGAGTGATGAAAGGCTCGAGAGGTTAGGGGGCTTCCCTAAAGGCACATGTCATACTGAGGGCAAAGCCAGCCCAGAAGGCCCCGTGTCTAACTCTGAGCTACCACACAAGGCAGCTCAGAGAGCACAGGAATGGCCCACACCTTCCAGTCTGGGGTGAGACCACAGTCGTTTCCGTGCGTTGCATGACCACAGCACCAGCCTTTGGAGCTGGTGACTTTACAAACCGTAACATCCTCTGCCTTTTAATGAGCAGCCAGGAGCTGAACTCCGGTCAGCTCACAGAGGGTGGAAAGCCCAGGCCAGCAGGCAGGCAGCTCAGTTCCGCTCCAGTACGAGCTGCCCAGTGACTGCTCTGCAAAAAGGCATCATAGCCATGAACTTCTTTACAGGCTTCTTTTGGCCCCCACGTGACTCTTTAATAGCAGTCACGAGAGACAGTCATCTAAGAGACCCGATGCTGGCCCAGGGCTGCTGTCTGTGAGCTCAATCAGACTCAGGGGAGTGAGCAACAAACACCAGGGACACAGGAGAGTGTGCACAAATGTCTCCACAGTTGTTGGTGCAAACAACACAAGCTGGGCCTCAAGGAGCCCAAGACAGATGAGCTTACAGGGCCCTGTGACACGTGGAGCCCAACAGAGGGAGGCTCAGCTGCTGGTGGAGAATCCGAGCCGTGTCCCTGGAGGGGGTGGCTGGGTGGGTGTCAGCAGGCACTGCACAGTGAGGGGTGGCTCTTCTGGTGGAAGGCCTGTCTGGGGGTCCCAGGGGTGAGAGAAGCCCCCAGATCCTGGAGCATCCTTGCACCACCAGGGCCACAGGGAGAGGGAGGCTGGAGCCCAGCCAGCAGCTGCTGAGTGAGGACCTTATTCTGCTGAGATGTATTTGTCAGGACGCTCTGCAAACGTATCCCGGTGGCTTAGTTGCTAAAGGACCTGCCTGCAAATGCAGGAGAGGGAAGAGACAAGGGTTCAATCCTTGGGCCGGGAAGATCCTCTGGAGAAGAAAATGGCAACCCACTCTAATATTCTTGCCTGGAGAATCCCATGGACAGAGGAGCCTGGGGGACTACAGTCCACGGGGTCACAATGAGTCAGACATGACTGAGTATGCACACCATGTTTGCAAACTTAGACACCATCTTGATTCACTTAAGCACAAAGAGATGAGCCAAGGGATCAAAGCTCAGGGCAGGTAGAGGTGGGGAGAAGCAGGCAGGCAGAGGTGGGGTAAACCCCTCAGAGGGGTTGGGTGAAGGCAGGACTCCAGACAGGCATTTGCTGTGTCTCCTCTTTTGGGGTCAGCTTCTCAGGCAGGGCAGTGGCTGTCACCTCTGCACACACACCTTCAAGGAGCTGGCCAGGAGGGTACGTCCTTCCCCAGGCACAGCTGAGAAATCTTGGGGCAGCATTGAGCAGTGCACCCTGGAGTATACATTCCTTCTGCCCCCCTTAGGGGTGGGAACACCTTCACAGATGCCTGGTGTACCTTTGAGTCCTTGTGATGGCAGGCACCTGGCTCTAAAAGCTAAACACACGCCTTCTCTATTTTAATATGTTTGGGAAATGAAGGGCTAAAATGGGTGTCTCCGTTTGCACGGGCTTCCGTCACAAAGTCCCACAGAGCTGGTAGCTTAAACAATAGAAGTTCCTCATCTGGGCTGGAAGTCCCAGATCAAGGTGTCAGTAGGGTTGGTTTTTTCCTAAGGCCTTTCTTCTTGGTTTTTCAACAGTCATCTCCCCATATCTCCATATCTTCTCCTGTATCTCCACATGGTCTTCCCTATGAGTGTCTGTGTCCTAATCTCCTCTTCTTATAAGGACACCAGTCAGATTGGACGACCTCCTTTTACCATAATTACCTGTCTAAGGACCAAATATCCAAACACAGTTGCTTTCTGGGGCATTGGGGTGGTGAGGGCCACAACATCCGAACTTCAGAGGGACAGAATTCAACCCATGATGCAGAATTAATAGGTCATCTGAGGTGAGTGGTGGGTAGGACGTAGGAGTAATAATAATTTCTAGTGATCCCAGGGTTTCGTCTTTGTGCCAGACTCTGTTCTAAGACCTTGACATGATGTCACACATTTTATCCTTGTAACAACCAAGGAGTTGAGATGTTCCCCCAAAACTACTTACCTCCATTAAAAAGATAATAAAGTAAAAAGCTGAAGGAAACAAAGGTCCAGATGTTGGGGTTAGTCTTAGATGGGAGCAGGAAAGATGTAGGCAGCTGGGACAGTCTGAATTCAGCATGAGCATCCACTCATCTTTAATGCATATCACGAAGTCATGTTCCTTCTTGTTCAATTTTTTGTTACAATTGTGTGTAGTTGTTCAGTCGTGTCCAACTCTTTGAGACCCCATGGACTAGCCCACCAGGGTCCTCTGTCCATGGGACTTCCCAGGCAAGAGCACTGGAGTGGATTGCTACTTTCTTCTCCAGGGAATCTTCCTGATCCAGGAATCGAATCCTCATCTCCTGCATTAGTGGAGATTCTTGACCCGCTAAGCCATCAGGGAAGTCCATTAGTGTCACCTAGGAAACTACTTTTGTTATAATACCCATTAGTTAATCAAATTCATCAACAGACACTGACTGCAGACTCACTCAGTACTGGACCCAGAGTAAGGTAGTTGGAAAACTGCAACTGTAAGACATGCTCCTTCGAGGGAAAATCATTTCATGTTTTTGTTTGCAAGTAGATAAAGAGGCTCTGGAATGTGACAAGAGGCATGCATGGTAGTGCTAGCTGTGGGGGAACTGGGTGGAGACAGAGGATTGAAGGCGGATTGTCACTTTACAGCTTTTTGTGTAACTATGTATCTGTATGGGCTATTCACAAAATGAAGGTTTTAAAAAAAGAGTGAACTATGAGCTCAGGGAATTCCCTGGCAGTCCAGTGCTTTCACTGCTGTGACCCAGGTTCAATCTTTGGTTGGGGAACTAAGATCCTACAGCTGAGCATGGCACAGCCAAAAAAAAAAAGAAAAAAAACATTCCACTATCCTCACCAAAGAATATGTAGGCCCAGACCTGCTATCCTTGCTTTGCAAGTAAAACACGGAGGCCAGGAGAGGGTGCGGACACGACGATTCAGCCAGGGGCTCACTGAGCCTAAACCGGGGATGAGTCCTCTGATTCCTCTTCACTACACACATGGTTGGTTCTTAGAAAATGAGGACAGTGGCCATTACTATTATCAATTAACTAACAGGAAACCCTCCTACACTGCTGGTGGGAATGCAACTTGTACAGCCACAGTGGAGAACAGTATGCGGGTTCCTTAAAAAACTAGAAATAGAGCTACCATATGATCCAGTAATCCCATTCCTGGGGATGTATCCTGAGAAAACCATAATTTGAAAGGATACATACACTCCAATGTCCCATGAATCACTATTTGCAGTAGCTAGGACATGGAAGAAACCTGAATGTTCATCAACAGAGGAATGGATTAAGAAGATGTGGTACATATATACAACGGGATATTACTCAGCCATAAAAAAGAATGAAATAATGCCACTAGCAGCAACACGGACGGACCTAGAAATTGTCATATTGAGTGAAGTATGTCAGACAGAGAAAGACAAATATCATGATATCACTTACATGTGGGATCTAAAGAAATGGTATAAATGAACTATTAACAAAATAGAAATATAGTCACAGATGTAGAAAACAAACTTTTGGTTCCTAAAGGGGAAGGCAGGGGAGGGACAAATTGGGAGATTAAAATTGACATATACACACTACAATTCATAAATAAATAAGTAATTAGGACCTACTGTATAGTACAGAGAATTATATTCAATATTCTGTAAGGACCTATATGGGAATAGACTCTAAAAAGAGTGGATATATGTATATGTGTAACTGATTCACTTTGCTGTACAGCAGAAACAAATATACAACATTGTAAATCAACTATATTCCAACAAAAATTAATTTAAAAAGTCATTCAACAAATACATTTTGAGTCTCTGGTTAACTAAATGCACATAGTCCCCAACCTTTGGGGTTTACCTTCTGGTGGAAAAGAAGTAGATACTCTAGTGAGCACATAATTACATGTCATGGCAAGTTCTATAAAAGAGAATAAAGAAATGCCATGAGAAAACAACAGAGTATATTTATATCTGATGCTATTGTGTTAAATATTCATAAATTGCTAGTAAGTACAAAATGGAAAATCCTCCCAGTAAACATTTGAGCCTAGTAAGTGTCGCTGTCTACACACATGTTAAAAGTCCCTTCCTTAAAAGCAAATCATCATTGATCAGGATGCCACACCCATCGTCCCTTGGACCAGGGCACTTCCCTGTTGAGGTGGATAAGAGGCCCTCTTGAACCGCCTGACAATCAGGAGCTTGTCAGATGACACCCAGCGGGCGAAAAAAAAAAAAAGGAAAAAACAATCAGGGCATACCATAGGAGAGAAAAAAACCTTCTACCTATCACAGGTTCTCAGATGAAACTGTATAATGCAATGACAGATTAGCAATAAAAAGCAAAACAAGTTTATTAACATGTTTATCTTATACATACATGGGAAAGGATAACTGGCAAAGAGGTGGCTTAGAGTTCTTGCTTATGTAACACCTTCAACAACAAGAACAAAACAATAAATTGATAGGGAGGTGAAAACAAGGGAGAGCAAGAGAGAGACTAACACTTGATACTGGGTGGCCTGGGAACAGAACAGCACTTGTAGGTGCTCTGCTGGCCACATCACCTGTCCCACATGTAGTACTGTGCTCAGCTTGGCACCAGGTTTGGGGAGGAAAAACACAGCAGGAAACATGCTCCTTGACCTCAAAAACCTGCCTGGAGAGCTGAAAGCGACCTGTGAATCAGAGAGGTGTAGAAAGAGGGGGGATTGGGGAAGAAAGAATGAGGGACGGAGCTGGGTGTGATTTGTTCAGTAGACGGCGACACAGCAAAGGCCTGATGGGCAGGAACTGAGGCTGGTGGATCTGGTTATGCAGAGAGGCAGAGCAAGGCCCTGGTCAGTAGTGACTCCATGCAACTGTGGAGTGACATTGGAAAGTTATGTTTTCTGTCTGATTCTCAGTTTCCTAATCTAGAAACGAAATCTCATGTTTATTACTCCTTATATGGTCGTGAATAAACATGAAGTGAGATATATGCGGGGATTTGGAGGGTGAGATGCCCTTGACTCACAGTCATCTAGGTCCTGGGGTGCAGCCCCTCCCGGGGCAGCCCTTCATGAATTTCCAGTGTCTGCTGCGGCAGCCAACTCAGCCTTCGAGCTGGTGAAGAACCAGCCTGGGGGCTGGCAGGTGGTCCAGACCTGTGCCACCTGAGTAACTGTCTTGATTAAATGAGAGGCGGGGTTTGTGCGAAGCATGATCTAGGTCCATAAAGGAAAATCAGTCTTCTCTTTCTCTCTCCCCTGTCCCTTACCCACCATTTCCCCCCTTCCCCCTCCTTCCTCTTCCTCCTTCTCTTCCTTTTCTTCCTCCCCTTCCCCTCCTCCCTTCTCTCTCCCCCTCCCCCGACCCTGCTTTCCTCCTGGGCAGCAGCTCGGGTCTCCTTCAGTACAGCCATCTTTCAGGGAACTCTGAGCAGGAGCCTTCTCATGTGGATTAATCAAATATATCATTTACTTCAACTCATAACACATGAAGATGGTGAAAAACAAGGGTGCAACTAGAGTTCTTTCTTCCAAGGAGGCTCCTTGAATGACTTGGGCACTCACATACGCAGCCGTCATCGGAGAGCAGGTCAAGGTCACGGTGAGCGCAGGGGAGGCTGTGAGTACTACCCCAGAGAGAGGACTCAGCCTTTGCTTTGGTATCTTGGAAAATGAGGATTCATTTATCCTTAAAAGCGTGGAACAAGACTTTGAATGCAAATGTTTCCTGTTTCTGAATTTTAGAGCTGAAAGAGATCTAAATATCCTTTGTTTTACACATGAATAAGGCTCCTGGGCCTTATGAAGTCACATGGCCAGTTAGTGGCAGATCTAGAAACACACAGAAGTTGAGTATCCCGATGTAGACAAGATTTCGTTCAGCTACACTGCTCTGCCCATGTTGCATAAGTTCTTGTGGGCTAAGATTAATTAAGAGGTAGACAGAGGCCCCCTGGCCTGGGGAAGACAGAGTGACCCCTCACCCATGCCCACCCACCAACTGCTCCTCCTCTGGGGGACGGGGTCAGGAGAGGAGTTCCTCCAGCCCTGGATTTCTTCACTATTGTGGCATGGCCTTCAAATGTCAACTGTAGTTAAATTATCCAGTGTGGGGGTATTTGTAAAGTGCTTTCTGATAATAAGTCTTTCTAAGTATAGGATCACTGACTCTGTTTTCTTTCACCTCACCACATGGCCTGAGGGATCTTAGTTCCTCCTCCAGGGATTTTCAGATCCTATCCAGACACCAATCTGTTTTCTAGAGCTGCTTATATTTATTTACTTATTGTACAAATGAAAGCTATTATATACTCAAGACTGAGATAAAGAGGTTAAGCAAGATCTTTGCCATCCAAGAGCTTGCCCTGCAGTGGAAGAGAAACAGGCAATCATGACACGATTTCTAGGATGGAGTGACCACCTGTATGGAGATACTGAGCCATGAGGCAGTCTGGTTTGCCAACGCCAGAAATCCAAATGGTTCTATATTATAGTTCATAAAGGGGTGAGGGTAAGGATAGTATTAGGGGTCACCAGGGGCCATATTACAAGGAGCATTCTGCACTTAACTAAGGAGGTTAGTTTTTATCCTGTCAATTCAAGCCACATTTGCAGGCCTGAGGGCAGGATTTGGTTTCCCTGTTAGAAAGATCCCACTTGTCTAAAGGGCAAGCCAAGAGGCAGCAAAATCAGCCAGGCAGTTCTTGCAACTATCTATGGAGTAGGGATGAGTTTCTGAGCCAGGAGGAGACATCAGAAGACTCAAGAGGTGGGAGAAAATCCAAGGGAAAATGTGTTACAGAAATAGCAGAGGAGATTTGCAGAAAGGACTGAAAAACAGGATCCCAGATGATACAGACCAGAAGCCAGACACAACCAGGACACAGCCCCATGAGACTTGACCATCAGGAAGGGCTGACAGCCCCAGGGGGACCAGTTCCAGGGCAGTCGTGGGCAGAAGCCAGGCTGCAAGTTTGAAGGAGAAAATGGGAAGCGAGATGAGCCTCGGATTCCTCCCCTGACCAGTAATAACATGTGTTACGGGACTGTGGATTCACCAGCGTCCAGAGATATAAGAACATTCTGGAGATGGATGGTAGGGATGGCTGTACAACAATGCGAGTGTACTGAATGCCACTCAAGCGAAAATGGTTAAAACAGTAAATTTTATGTTATGTATATTTTTACTACAATATTTTAAAAAGTAAAGAAGAGTTTATAGAAAACTATAGCATTCTGTGCACATTTTTATTTATTTGTGTAAAATATCTCAACAATAATTTGGCCTACGGATTATATGTGGAAATGATAATATTTAGGATCTATTGCATAATAAAGGACAGAAATGGTATGGACCTAACAGAAGCAGAAGATATTAAGAAGAGGTGGCAAGAATACACAGAACTATACAAAAAAGATCTTCACAGCCCAGATAACCACGATAATGTGATCACTCACCTAGAGCCAGACATCCTGGAATGGGAAGTCAAGTGGGCCTTAGGAAGCATCACCCCAAACAAAGCTAGTGGAGGTGATGGAATTCCAGTTGAGCTATTTCAAATCCTAAAAGATGATGTTGTGAAAGTGCTGCATTCAATATGCCAGCAAATCTGGAAAACTCAGCAGTGGCCACAGGACTGGAAAAGGTCAGTTTTCATTCCAATCCCAAAGAAAGGCAATTCCAAAGAATGTTCAAACTACCGCACAATTGCACTCATCTCACACACTAGCAAAGTAATGCTCAAAATTTTCCAAGCCAGCCTTCAATAGTACCTGAACCATGAACTTCCAGATGTTCAAGCTGGATTTAGAAAAGTGAAAGTGAAAGTCACTCAGTCGTGTCCAACTCTTTGCGACCCCATGGACTATGCAGTCCATGGAATTTTCCAGGCCAGAATACTGGAGTGGGTAGCCTTTCCCTTCTCCAGGGGAATCTTCCCAACCCAGGGATTGAACCCAGTTCTCCCACATTGCAGGTGGATTCTTTACCAGTTGAGCCACAAGGGAAGCCCAAGAATACTGGAGTGGATAGCCTATCCCTTCTCGAGTAGATTTTCCCAATCCAGGAATCAAACAGGGGCCTCCTGCATTGCAGGCAGATTCTTTACCAACTGAGCTAACAGGGAATTAGAAAAGGCAGAAATCAAATTGCCAACATTCATTGGATCATTGAAAAAGCCAGAGAGCTCCAGAAAAACATCTACGTCTGCTTTATTGACTATGCCATAGCGTTTGACTGTGTGGATCACAACAGACTGTGGAAAATTCTGAAAGAGATGAGAATACCAGACCACCTGACTTGCCTCCTGAGAAATCTGTATGCAGGTCAGGAAGCAACAGTTAGAACTGCACATGGAAAAACAGACTGGTTGCAAATCAGGAAAGGAGTATGTCAAGAATGTATATTGTCACCCTGCTTATTTAACTTATATGCAGAGTACATCATGAGAAATGCCAGGCTGGATGAAGCATAAGCTGGAATCAAGATTTCTGGGAGAAATATCAATAACCTCAGGTATGCAGATGACACCACCCTTATGGCAGAAAGTGAAGAAGAACTAAAGAGCCTCTTGAGGAAAGTGAAAGAGGAGAGTGAAACAGTTGGCTTAAAACTCAACATTCAGAAAACGAAGATCATGGCATCTGGTCCCATCACTTCATGGCAAATAGATGGGGAAACAATGGAAACAGTGACAGACTTTATTATGGGGGGCTCCAAAATCCCTGCAGATGTTGACTGCAGCCATGAAATTAAAAGACGCTTGCTTCTTGGAAGAAAAGTTATGACCAACCTAGATAGCATATTAAAAAGCAGAGACATTACTTTGCCAACAAAGGGCCATCTAGTCAAAGCTATGGTTTTTCCAGTAGTCATGTATGGATGTGAGAGTTGGACTACAAAGAAAGCTGAGTGCTAAAGAATTGATGCTTTTGATATCTGGTGTTGGAAAAGACTCTTGAGAGTCCCTTGGACAGCAAGGAGATCAAACCAGTCAATCTTAAACTAAATCGGTCTTAAATATTCATTGGAGGCACTGATGCTGAAGCTGAAGCTCCGATACTTTGGCCACCTGATGTGAAGAACTGACTCATTTGAAAAGACCCTGGGATGCTGGGAAAGATTGAAAGCAGGAGGAGAAGGGGACAACAGAGGATGAAATGGTCGGATGGCATCGCTGACTGGATGAACATAAGTTTGAGCAAGCTCCAGGAGTTGGTGATGGATTGGGAAGCCTGGTGTGCTGCAGTCCATGGAGTCACGAAGAGTTGGACACAACTGAGTGACTGGACTGAACTGAACTCACTGGGCTATATAAACTATATTATTAAAATTATTGCCTCATTTCTGGTGGATCAGATGATAAAGAATCTGCCTGCAATGGAGGAGACCTGGGTTCAATCTCTGGGTCAAGATGATTCCCTGGAGAAGGGAAGGGCAACCTACTCCAGTATTCTTGCCTAAAGAATTCCATGGACAGAGGCTACAGTCCATGGGGTCACAAAGAGTCGGACACAACTGAGAGATTAACACACAAACATACACACAAAACCCTTAAAATTATATACGGGCTTAAACTTTGTAACTTGAATTACATTTGTACTGGACTGTCTACCCTGGACTCTCAGACAACATGGAAGATTCTATGAATTCACTGTGTGTGTGTGTGCATTTTAGGCCTCATGATAGGCACTGCTCTAAAGGACCACAGAAAAGTGGGCCAACTGTAGCCACAGGTGTCCTGAGTGGGATAACTGGCTATAGGACAGCAGTCATAGAAAGGACTTTCAGTTCAGTTCAGTTCAGTTCAGTCACTCAGTCGTGTCCGACTCTTTACGACCCCATGAATCGCAGCACGCCAGGCCTCCCTGTCCATCACCAACACCCGGAGTACACTCAGACTCATGTCCATCGAGTCAGTGATGCCATCCAGCCATCTTATCCTCTGTCATCCCCTTCTCCTCCTGCCCCCAATCCCTCCCAGCATCAGAGTCTTTTCCAACGAGTCAACTCTTCGCATGAGGTGAAGTACTGGAGTTTCAGCTTTAGCATCATTCCTTCCAAAGAAATCCCAGGGCTGATCTCCTTCAGAATGGACTGGTTGGATCTCCTTGCAGTCTAAGGGACTCTCAAGAGTCTTCTCCAGCACCACAGTTCAAAAGCATCAATTCTTTGGCGCTCAGCTTTCTTCACAGTCCAACTCTCACGTCCATACGTGACCACTGGAAAAACCATAGCCTTGACTAGATGGACCTTTGTTGGCAAAGTAATGTCTCTGCTTTTGAATATGCTATCTAGGTTGGTCGTAACTTTCCTTCCAAGGAGTAAGCGTCTTTTAATTTCATGGCTGCAGTCACCATCTGCAGGGATTTTGGAGCCCCCAAAAATAAAGTCTGACACTGTTTACCCATCTATTTCCCATGAAGTGATGGGACCAGATGCCATGATCTTCATTTTCTGAATGTTGAGTTTTAAGCCAACTTTTTCACTCTCCTCTTTCACCTTCATCAAGAGGCTTTTTAGTTCCTCTTCACTTTCTGCCATAAGGGTGGTGTCATCTGCATATTTGAGGTTATTGATAATCATGATGGCGTGATCACTGACCTAGAGCCAGACATACTGGAATGTGAAGTCAAGTGGGCCTTAGAAAGCATCACTACGAACAAAGCTAGTGGAGGTGATGGAATTCCCATTGAGCTATTTCAAATCCTGAAAGATGATGCTGTGAAAGTGCTGCACTCAATATGCCAGCAAATTTGGAAAACTCAGCAGTGGCCACAGAACTGGAAAAAGTCAGTTTTTATTCCAATCCCAAAGAAAGGCAATGCCAAAGAATGCTCATACTACTGCACAATTGCATTCATCTCACACGCTAGTAATGTAATGCTCAAAATTCTCCAAGCCAGGCTTCAGTAATACGTGAACCGTGAACTTCCCGTTCGTTGTTCAAGCTGGTTTTAGAAAAGGCAGAGGAACCAGAGACCAAATTGCCAACATCCGCTGGATCATCAAAAAAGCAAGAGAGTTCCAGAAAAACATCCATTTCTGCTTATTGACTATGCCAAAGCCTTTGACTGTGTGGATCACAATAAACTGTGGAAAATTCTGAAAGAGATGGGAATACCAGATCACCTGACCTGCCTCTTGAGAAATCTGTACGCAGGTCAGGAAGCAACAGTTAGAACTGGACATGGAACAACAGACTGGTTCCAAATAGGAAAAGGAGTACGCCAAGGATGTATATTGTCACCCTGCTTATTTAACTTATATGCAGAGTACATCATGAGAAATGCTGGGCTGGAAGAAGCACAAGCTGGAATCAAGATTGCTGGGAGAAAGGACTTTAGAAAAAGTCAAATTAATACGTCTCAGAAAAAAATAATGAAATTTTGCCATTTGCAGTGACATGGATGAACTTGGAGGATATTATGGTAAATGTTATGTTGGTAAACTCCATTATGATTTATGTAGCATTGTCAGCGGTGAAGAATCCATCTGCCAATGCAGGAGACACAAGAGACTCGGGTTGGATCCCTGAGTCAGGAGGATGCCCTGGAGTAGGAAATAGCAACCCACTCCAGCATTCTTCCTTGGAAAATTCCATGGACAGAGGAGCCTGGTCAGCTACAGTCCATGGGGTCGTGAAGAGTTGCACGCGACTGAGCACACACATACATTGTACAAACCCAATTCATTTGAGCTTCACAACTGCTCTGTAACTAAGCAGGATTATGGTCCCATTAAAGAAAGATTTGATTTCCTAAAAGAAATCAACCCTGAATATTCATTGGAAGGACTAATGCTGAAGCTGAAACTCCAGTACTCTATCTGTTGCAAAGAGCCAACTCACTGGAAAAGGCCCTGATGCTGGGAAAGATGAGGGCAGGAGGAGAAGGGGACAACAGAGGAAGAGATGGTTGGATGGCATCACTGATTCAATGGACATGAGTTTGAGCAAACTCCAGGAGACAATGGACAGGGAAGCCTGGCGTGCTGCAGTCCATGGGATCACAAAGAATCAGATACGACTGAACAACTGAACAACAATAAAGAAAGATGGATCATAACACTGTTAGATGGCTATACTCCAATATAAAATAAAAAGTTTAAAAATTAAAAATAATTATTAAAAATTAAAACTGTGGCTGAAGTAATCAGGGCCAGGTAGTCAATAAGTGAAAGAGTTGGACCTTGACTCCAAAGTGAAAGTTGCTCAGTCGTGTCCCACACTTCGTGACCCCATGGACTGTATAATTCTCCAGGCCAGAATACTGGAGTGGGTAGCCATTCCCTTCTTAAGGGGATCTTCCCAACCCAGGGATCAAACCCAGGTCTCCCAAATTGTAGGGGGATTTTTTACCAGTTGAGCCACCAGGGAAGCCCAAGAACATTGGAGTGGGTAGCCTATCCCTTCTCCACCGGATCTTCCCAACCCAGGAGTCGAACTGGGGTCTCCTTCATGGCTGAGCTACTAGGGAAGCATGACATTTGCCATTGCTTCCCACCTGTGAAATGTTCTACAATTTGCAGTCCTGGAAGCTGCTAGCTACAATCCTTGGGGCTATTCTTCCCCTAAACATCTTACTGGGGATTTTCTACTGAGCATCTTGGCTAGAATTGGTCTGTGCTGTTACAGAAACGTCACTTTTTCGGGGGGTAAAACATGCTGCCTGTGAAACGGTAGAGAACGAGGAGGACGGTGGGGAAAAGGTAGACTTTGGCGCCATCTGCTGTGAGCTTCTGTTTTTACAAGCCATGCATGAATTAAGTAAAATTGACAAGAAATTTTGTATTCTATTCTCTGATACGCGGTCGATTTTGAAAATCTCTTGTAAGAATAAATATGGAAAACATAAACCTAATAAAACATTAGTTAAATGCTAAGCTTCTCCCCTACTAAAACACTGATCAAATCTGCTACCAGATTGAAGTTTTACTATGCTTTCCCCTCCAACCCTCCCCTCAAACACTAATGTCCTGTAGAATAGCAACGACTAGAGAAGAGAGAAAGGGAAAAAGTAAAGACTGTGTAAAGCCACTGACCTGGAGAAACTGAGAACTGATTCTAGATGCAAAGCTAGCACAACTCGCACTCTTGGCGGGAGGAGAGACATGTACTTCCAGCAACTTCTAAAGAACAGGTAACCACAGCAGAACGGAATCAAGGAAAGACAGGCCAGCTGCCTGCAGCAACAAGCCTCACTCGCAGCATCTTGGCTGGAGAGCCTCTCGCGCTGCTGTCCGGGGCCCGGAGCTGGGATCTGCGGGTCCTTCCTTCGCCGCTGCTCTGGGCAAGTTACCTCCGCGGAGCCGGACCTCGCAGCTTCATTTCACACCGAGGAGCAGCTTCAGACAAGCTCAGGATATTTTTCTCCTTTTCCTCTCTTGAGTTTAACTTCATTCACGTTCATTTTCAACGACTTATTTGTAGGACACTGATCATCACCTCCCCCACCTTCCACCCCGGAAGACTAAACCTATTTTCCCAGTGATATTACCCGGTATTTGCTCATTAGTTCGATGCTTGTCAAAGGCCGTCAAGGTGTCAGCTCACAGCACCCCGCGAGGTGGGCAGGAAGGTGCTGCTCTGCTCCTAATGCCGCACAGGAGAAACCGAGGCTCCGAGAGGACGGAGTGCGTGGTCCAGACGCCGCAGAGCCATCGCCCAGGGTGCCTCGTGGGGACCCGGCGGCTTGTGCGGTGTGGAGTGGAGACGGGGCCATTCGTTCCAAGCCTGGGTGACTTGCTCTTACCGACACCCCCCACCCCAGGCTGCCGGAGCCGGTGCTCCGTGGAGCGGGAGGCAGGCAGGGAGGGAGGAGACCCGGGAGAACCTGCTGAGAACACCTGAGTTGAGCGCGGGATGGATTCACCGTCACGGACTGATTCTTGAGCACCTTCCAGGAGCTGCTGCTCCCGGAACCCGAAGCCGGGCTGGGCCCCCGTGTTGTCCTAGGGGCTTTCGGTTACTTGGGGGGCACAAAATAGTTACAAATAACCGTGATACAAAGCAGAAAGCCGTCATTATCGTAAGAGAAGAGGTTCCTTTCCGCTGGGAGCTGGGCCGGGTCGGGGGCGGGGGTGAGGGGGGCGGCAGGGGAAGGTGGGGGCAGGGGTAGAACCAGGGGTGGGGTAAACGGGGGCCTGGAAATGTGTGAGGGATGGTGTGACATCAGACGCACACACTCAACCACACTCACATATACTCACGCGCACTGACAGAGGCACCCTCCGCGCCTGGCCCAACCAGGGGCCCAGCTCCATGTAAAACCCTATGGAGCAAGTCAGAGGTATTGATGAGGCCGAAATTCATGAAGATTTTCTCCAAAACTGACGAAGGCAAAGGCTTTCTCGCTTCACTTTTTCACACTGTGAATCTGTTTTGGCTTTGCTGGGACCGTGTGTGATGGAGTGTAGCCGGTCCGGCTCCTCTTTGGTGGGATTCTCCAGGCCAGAATACCGGAGTGGGTTGCCATTCCCTTCTCCAGGAGATCTTCCCTATCCAGGGATCGAACCCGAGTCTCTTGTGCATCCTGCATTGGCAGGCGGGTTCTTTACCATAAGGCCATCTGGGAAGCTTGCTGAGACCAGGCTGTGCAAACTGTCATTGGCTTGAGCCAATGAGGCAGCTTGGCCTCGGTTCTGGAACCAAGGGGCCTGGTGGTGAATTACAGGCCTGGGAGCTATTTCTGTTTGCTGGGGTCTCCAGAGGTTCCTGGAGATGGGATGGTGATCACTGAAATTGGTCCACGGTGGAGTGTGTGCATCTGGGCAGCAGGAACTCTCCATCAAGGGGACACCCTGCCTGTGACGTGTGTGTCAGCCTCACCCCTCATGCCCCTTTCTCCCCTCCCCCATGGCATGACTGCTTAAGGAGTTTGGCAGATGGGGCAGGTTCCTGAAAACGCCTGTGGCAATTCCTCCTGGGTGTTTAGAACACAGGAAGCAAGGAAGTGATTTCAGGTGTTCAAAAGTGAACGGCAGTTTCCATTTTGATGTTAAAGGCATCACCAAGATCAAAGATAGGTTCTGTCAGTGGGAGAAAGCAAAATTCTACCTTCCTTGGCCTGTAAAATTTCTACCTAATAGTATCAAGGTGGCAGTGAGGTAATTCCCTGGAGGTCTGGCGATGAGGACTCTATGCATTCACTGCCGAGGGCACATGTTCAATCTCTAGTCAGAGAACTAAGTGTGCACAGGAAAAAAATTTTTTCCTAACTGAAAAAAAAACATTTTTATCTGGGCCTCAAGCCAGCGGCCCCTAAATAGATCATGTGGGGACCCATTTCTGCCAGTGCAGTGCTGGTCCCCAAAGTGTACTTTGGGGTTTTCTTGGACTCCTCTGTGGATGTTAGTTGGAGAACAGGAGGCTGGTCTCTCAATGGAGATTTTATTCTTGTTCCTCACTTTTGTTTTCAATCCATAAATTGGATCAGAAGGAGCATTCAGATTTGTTCATTCATTTGACATTTATTTAACACTTAGCCGGAGCATGCCTTATCTTAGGCATTAGAAATGCAATATGCATTTAGAACCTGGTCCCAGGCCTATGGGATAAGTTACATCCTAAAAGAGTGTTTAACATGAATCAAGGACTCGCCAATGCCTTCTCCCTGTCTCATTTTCCACCCCTTGTGCTTAGCACAGTGTCTGAGGTTTAAGTGAGGGAGCTCAGGTAGGGTTTATTTAATGACTAATTGGCCAATGACTGAGAATCTACTTGTAACCGTGGCAAAAGATCTGCTTGAAAAGAGAAATGACAATTCTAGAGTAACTAACACCCAGATAAAGGAGTGATCACTAATGCTTATTAAGAAATAAAGTAATATGAGCACAGGGGGGAAAACATTTAATTCTGCCTGGGAGAACTGGTATGTCACAAGAGAAAAACTCACTGTTTCTCTTCTGCTGACCACTCTCCTGTTGATATATCTGGCTACCAAATATGAGAGGGGTTTTCTATACCAAACGATTCTCCAATACCTCCTGGGTGTCCTACAGTTCAACTCAGTTCTGACACTATCTCCCAGAGATGGCATCAGCTCCCATGGGTTAAGGGAGGGCTCTGTCCCACGAAACTGACCATCTGCTCTCACTTCAGACACCAACCTCAAGTCCAGGTTGTTACCCATGCTTCTGACCAACTATAAATTGAGGGTTCCCACGAACCCCTCTTTGGGTTCAATAATTTGCTAGAATGGCTGCAGAACCCAGGGAAACAGTTTGCTTACTGTTAAATTATAGTTATTGTTTAGTCACTAAATCGTCTCCAACTCTTTGCGACCCCCATGGGCTGTAGCCTGCCCCCCAGGTTCCTCGCTCCATGGAATTTTCCAGGCAAGAATACTGGAGTGGGTTGCCATTTCCTCTGTGAGGGGATATTCCCCACTCAAGGATTGAACCCGCATCTTCTGCATTGGCAGGCAGATTCTTTGCCACTGAACCACCAGGGAAGCCCCACTGTTAGATTGCTGTTGTTCCGTAGCTAAGTTGAGTCCAACTCTTTGCAAACCCATGGGCTGCAGCAAGTCAGGCTTCCCAGTCTTTCACCGTCTCCTGGAGTTAGCTCAAACTCATGTCCATTGAGTCCATGATGCCATCCAGCCATCTCATCCTCTGTTGCCCTCTTCTCCTCCAGCCCTGATTACTGGTTTATAATTTAAAAATGCAACTCAGGAACAGCCAGAAGGAGGAGATGCACAGGGCATCTCCTGTGTAGGAGAGGAACACAGAGCTTCCATGCCCTCCCTGGGACTCCTCCCAGCATCTCACTGAATAGCAGAAAAGTATCTGAATAGCATCCCTTAGGGATTTTCATAGAAGCTTCATTACATAGGCATGCTTGATAAATCACTGGGCATTTGGTGATTGATTCAACCTCCAGCCTCTCTCCTCTCCCTGGAGGTTTGGGGACTGACAATTCCAACTCTCTCATCCATCATTGGTCTCCTGGGAACAAGCACTTATCCTGAGGAACTTTGCAAAAGTCACCGTATTAACATCAACTCATGTGTGGTTGAAAGGGTCGTCTGGGATAAATACAAAAGACACTTCTTTTAATTCTCTTATCACTTCAGAAATCCCAAGATTTCAGGAGCTCCATGCCAGGAACTAGACTGGACAAAAACCAAATAGATATTTCTTATTATACACTACAGAATCACAGATGTCTTCACAGGGAAATTCCCATCTAAGCTGAGTCTTAAGGGACAAGTAGAATTCATAGAAGGTAGAAAGGCAGGTCCCAGAGAGTAAATAACTTGGGCAAAGTCCATAAAAAGTGAAAGATCATAACCCCCCATGGAGCAGATGGAAATACAGGACATGTGTGGGCAAGCAGGGAGATGATGCTGAGAATCTGGGCAAAGAAATTTGTCAGTCTTTCTCTTATCAGTTCAGTCTCTTAGTTCTGTCCGACTATTTGCAAACCCATGGACTATATAGCACACCAGGCTTCCCTGTCCATCACCAACTCCTAGAACTTCCTCAAACTCATATGCATCGAGTCAGTGATGCCATCCAACCATCTCATCCTCTGTCATCCCCTTTGCCTCCTACCCTAAATCTTTCCCAGCATCAGGGTCTTTTCAAATGAGTTAGTTCTTCACATCAGGTGGCCAAAATATTGGAATTTCAGCTTCAGCATTAGTACTTCCAGTGAGGATTCAGGACTGATTTCCTTTAGGATTGACTGGTTTGATCTTTCTGCCCAAGGGAATCTCAAGAGTCCTCTCCAACACCACAGTTCAAAAGCATCAATTCTTCAGAGCTCAGCTTTCTTTATAGTCCAACTCTCACATCCACACACGACTACTGGAAAAACCATAGCTTTGACTAGATGGACCTTTGTTGGCAAAGTAATGTCTCTGCTTTTTATATGCTGTCAAGGTTGGTCATAACTTTTCTTCCAAGAAGCAAGCATCTTTTAATTTCATGGCTGCAGTCACCATCTACAGGGATTTTGGAGCCCCCCCAAAATAAAGTCTGTCACTGTTTCCATTGTTACCCCATCTATTTGCCATGAAGTGATGGGACCAGATGCCATGATCTTTGTTTTCCGAATGTTGAGTTTTAAGCCAACTGTTTCACTCTCCTCTTTCACTTTCCTCAAGAGGCTCTTTAGTTCTTCTTTGCTTTCTGCCATAAGGGTGGTGTCATCTGCATACCTGAGGTTATTGATATTTCTCCCAGCAATCTTGAGTCCAGCTTGTTCTTCATCCAGCCTGGCATTTCTCATGATGTACTCTGCATATAAGTTAAATAAGCAGGGTGACAATATACAGCCTTGACATACTCCTTTCCTGATTTGGAACCAGTCTGTTTTTCCATGTCCAGTTCTAACTGTTGCTTCCTGACCTGCATACAGATTCCTCAGGAGGCAAGTCAGGTGGTCTGGTATTCCCATCTCTTTCAGAATTTTCCACAGTCTGTTGTGATCCACAGAATCAAAGGCTTTGGCATAGTCAATAAAGCAGAAGTAGATGTTTTTCTGGAACTCTCTTGCTTTTTTGATGATCCAACGGATGTTGGCAATTTGATCTCTGGTTCCTCTGCCTTTTCTAAATCCAGCTTGAACATCTGGAAGCTCACGGTTCACATTCTGTTGAAGCCTGGCTTGTAGAATTTTGAGCATTACTTTGCTTGCATGTGAGATGAATACAATTGTGTGGTAGTTTGAACATTCTTTGGCATTGCCTTTGAGATTGGAATGAAAACTGACCTTTTCCAGTGCTGTGACCACTGCTGAGTTTTCCAGATTTGCTGGCATATTGAGTGCAGCACTTTCACAGCATCATCTTTCAGGATTTGAAATAGCACAACTGGAATTCTATCACCACCACTAGCTTTGGTTGCAGTGATGCTTCCAAAGGCCATCTTGACTTCCCATTCCAGGATGTCTGGCTCTAGGTGAGTGATCACACCATTGTGGTTATCTGGGTCATGATGATCTTTTTTGTATAGTTCTTCTGTGTATTCTTGCCACCTCTTCTTAATATCTTCTGCTTCTGTTAGATCCATACCATTTCTGTCCTTTTTTGCGCTCATCTTTGCATGAAATGTTCCCTTGGTATCTCTAATTGTCTTGAAGAGATCTCCAATCTTTCCCATTCTATTGTTTTCCTCTGTTTCTTTGCATTGATCACTGAGGAAGGCTTTCTTATCTCTCCTTGCTATTCTTTGGAACTCTGCATTCAAATGGGTATATCTTTCCTTTTCTCCTTTGCCTTTCATATCTTTTCTTTTCTCAGCTATTTGTAAGGCTTCCTCGGACAACCATTTTGCCTTTTTGCTTTTCTTTTTCTTGGGGATGGTCTTGATCACTGCCTCCTATACAATGTTACGTACCTCCATCCATAGTTCATCAGGCACTCTGTCTATCAGATCTAATCCCTTGAATCTTTTTGTCACTTCCACTGTATAATTGTAAGGGATTTGATTTAGGTCATACCTGAATGGTCTAGTGGTTTTTCCCTACTTTCTTAAATTTAAGTCTGAATTTTGCAATAAGGGGTTCATGACCTGAGCCACAATCAGCTCCCAGTCTTGTTTTTGCTGACTGTATAGAGCTTCTCCATCTTTGGCTGCAAAGAATATAATGAAGTAGAGTCTTCTCTTGTGTTGTTGGAAGAGGGTGTTTGTTATGACCAGTGTGTTTTCTTGGCAAAACTGTTAGCCTTTGATCTGCTTTTTTTTTTTTTACTCCAAGGTCAAATTTGCCTGTTACTCCAGGTATCTCTTGACTTCCTACTTTTGCATTCCAGTCCCTTATAATAGAAAGGACACCCTTTTTTGTTGTTAGTTCTAGAAGATCTTGTAAGTCTTCATAAAACCATTCAACTTCAGCTTCTTCAGCGTTACTGGTCAGGGCATAGACTTGGATTACTGTGATATTGAATGGGTTGCCTTGGAAACGAACAGAGATCATTCTGTCGCATTTGAGATTGAAATGCAAGTACTGCATTTCAGACTCTTTTGTTGACTATGATGACTACTCCATTTCTTCTAAGGGATTCTTGCCCACAGTAGTAGATATAATGGTCATCTGAGTTAAATTCACCCATTCCAGTTCACTGATTCCTAAAATGTTGATATTCACCCTTGCCATCCCCTGTTTGACCACTTTCAATTTGCCTTGATTCATGGACCTAACATTCCAGGTTTCTATGCGATATTCCTCTTTATAGCACTGGACTTTACTTCCATCACCCATCACATCCACAACTGGGTGTTGTTTTTGCTTTGGCTCCATCTCTTCATTCTTTCTAGAGTTATTTCTCCACTTTCTCTTATAGGTGGTGCCAAACCATTGAAAGGTTTTAGATCTCATTAGCAATATGGTGGTGGAGGCTCGAAGCTAGAGAATTAATAGAGGGTAGCATTGGTCCATGTGAGAAATGATGCAAGCAAAAAAAAAAAAAAAAGGCCATCCCAGGAGATGGAAAAAAAGGATGCAGAGGAGAGACTGTTTAGGACAAGTGATCAAGGCTGGTGCAGGGTGTGACAAAGAGCTTGAACTTTGGAATTAAACAGATCCAAGTTTCAGCCCAGCTGTCTATTAACTCTGTGACCTTAATCAAGCAATCTCTGTGTTAGTCTCCTCATGTATAAAGCACTGCTAATCAGAGTACCTACCTTGTACAATAGGTGTTTTAGATGAAAATGTGTGGGATTAGTATAATGTCTGCCACATTATACTAATGTGCCCATTCAATGTTGGCTGTAATTATTACTACTGATTGGGCTTCCCTGGTAGCTCAGCAGTAAAGAACCTGCCTGCAATGCAGGAGACTGGGACTTAATCCTTGGGTCCAGAAGATCCCCTGGAGAAGGAAATGGCTACCCACTCCAGTTTTCTTGCCTGTGAAATCTCATGGACAGAGAAGCGTGGTGGGCTACCTGGTTCATGGGGTTACAAGAGTCAACCACAACTCAGCAACTAAACCACCAATCACCGCCATTACTACTAATTAGACATGGGGGTTGAAGGAGACTCAAGACTCAGGTTTTGAGACAGAAAGTAGGGGAAAGACAGTGTCCAGACCCAGGTGAGGAATCCAGGTAGAAGAGCACACTTGGGGGAGGGAGTTTTGAGTTCCAGTTTTGGAAATGCTGAAGATGTCTGTGGGACATTAGCAGAAATGTCCAGCGGGCATTTGGTAGAGAGATTTGGGCAGGAGTTGGAGAACTGGAGGACACACAGCACAAAAGGGGCAGTTTAAGCCAGGAGAGCAGGGGTCCCCAGCCTCTGGGATCTAATGTCTGATGATCCGAGGTGGAGCTGATGTGATAAGAACAGAAATGAAGTGCACAATAAATGTAATGCATTTGAATCATCCCGAAACCATCTCCCCCTCTCTGGGTCGTGGAAAAACTGTCTCCCACAAAACTGGCCCTGGTGTCAAAAAGGTTGGGGACTGCTGCTGGACTTCTAAATGAAGTCATTTTGGAAAAGGCCTTCAAGAAGGCAGAGGAGAAAACTCTTGGATAAAAACTTGGAGGACACCAGCATGAAGAGGGGGCAGAAGAAGGGCCCTCAACAAGGATGCTGGGATAGCTGCTGATGGAAGAGGGAGGCCCCCCTAGAAGAGGTTCTGCCATCCAGTGGGTGGGTGCCTGCTTTCTGCAGGGCAGCTCACAAAGACAGATAGTACAAACACTTAAAAGAAGAAGCTTACAACAAGGCCTTAGGAGTCCCTCAAATGTCCCTTTAATGGGCTGTGATTCTGTTTCAGTTTCCTCTTTGCTTTCTTCTCTCTTCCTTATGAATAAAAAAAAAAAAAAATAAAACACTTCACTTGCAATTTTTCTGCCTGTCTCTGTTCATAAGGTGGAGGCTGTGTGAGCCCCCATGTAGAGGGCAGATCCTCTGAATGCATTACGTGGGTGGACCAGGAGACCAGATGTCCCACGTCACCTTCCAGCCCCAGACAGTCGGTACTTTGAGAAGTGGGTTAAATACTCTAGCCAGGAAGGAAGGAAGTGTTGGAGGTCCGTGGGAATGCAATGCAGTTGCTTTACCGTCTTTGGCATTGCAGAGGACACATGCATTTCAAATTAACTTTAAAGCTTGTCTCGTTTTGCGACAATACCATGCATGTCTGGGGCAGGCAAGAGGCTATATTTATGTAATTTGATTAAGTATAACTACGTGTTCAGAGTTTGACTGAGTGGAACTAATGGGTGGGAACCCTTAATATTTGTTGCCACTGTCAGATTAGTGTGGAGCTCTACCTGTCCTGGGCTTCCTAGGAGACGCTAGTGGTAAAGAACTGACCTGCCCATGTAGGAGGCCTAACAGACATGGGTTTGATCCCTGGGTTGGAAAGATCCCTTGGAGGAGGTCATGGCAACCTACTCCACTATTCTTGCCTGGAGAATCTCATGCACAGAGGAGCCTGGTGGGCTACAGTGCGTGGGGTCGTGAAAGAGTTGGGCACAACTGAAGCGACGGCATGCACTACCTCTGCTGCTCCATTGACTGCCAAATTCTGCCTCCCACCATGAAAGGCTGTCCTAGTGAAAAACTGCAAAAGATGCTCCTTAAAGCTCCCTCCATGGACTAGACAACTGTGTCTCCGAATCAAATGCTGGGGTACTTGCCCTAGGATGGCTCATGTCCCCCACTATGCTGAGTGTGCACAGACCCTCAGTATCATCTGGACGGTTATTTTGTGCAAGGAAATCTTGGGATGCCAATGAAATCCAGTTTAGTTGACTTCTAGGTCCATAGTGATGAGGATGATGGGGAAAGAATAGCAAACCCATCCCTGATGCTTAGTGGACCCAGACATTATTTATAGTATTTTACATGTAATAACTTCATCCTTGTGAAACAGGAGGGAAGGGGCAGGGCAATCCATTTCTTACCTATCACTTTGTCTCTTACTGAATTCTTTCTGTGACCAGACATAAAGAACTCAAGCTTCATTAAGTCCTGAGACCAGGTGTGTGATTTCAATTAAAAGACAGTGGGTTCAAGTTTCACTGACAGGGCCAACTATAAAGTAAGATAATCATGTATGGCTGGGGAGGGCCATTGTTGCTCCACACTCTCTCTCCAAGGTTTTCAGATGGAAACAGTTATCACTCCAAAGGGCAGATTTCACCTCTGTAGATACAATGACATGAAGACTCTCCTATATTGTTCATGCTCATGCTCAGTCACTCAGTCATATCCGACTCTTTGCAACCCCAAGAACTATAACCATCCAGGATCTTCTGTCCATGGGATTTCCCAGGCAAGACTACTGGAACAGGTTGCCATTTCCTCCTCCAGGGCATCTTCCCAACCCAAGGATTGAACCCACGTCTCTTGCACCTCCTGCATTGGCAGGTGGATTTTTTTTTTAAACCACTGAGCCACCTGGGAAGCCCTGTATTGTCATGAGAGCACAAACTGGTACAGTATTTTCAGAACAGAATTTCACAGTATGCAAAAATTCGAAATGCATATGCTCTTTTCCTTAGCAACCCACTTCTGTAACCCCATGACATGGAAGTGCTAGCAAAAAAAATATCTATGTAGAAGGATGCATATTACCCCTTTGTAAGAACAAGGGTTGAAAACAACTTCAATGCTCATCACTAAGGCTTGGTTCAATGAATGACATTCATTGAATGAATGACATCCATTGAATGACATTTATTATATTCCATTCCCTGGAATATAGTGAGCTAAGAGGCAACATAAAGTAGCTTTGTCTATATTAATATAGGGAAACCTACTCAATATATTGCTAAATGGAAAATCTATGTCTGGAATGATACCATTAATATTACTAATAGTATCATTAAATGATACCATTAAAGAAAGTGCAGGGGGCAGAGATAGCTAGTTGTTTGCAGGATCCCTTCTTTATTTCCTTTAGTAATAGAATTCATGTCTCCTCCCACTCTTGTCCATTTTATTAGTTAGTGGGTAGCTAAAGATGATATTGGGTTTCCCTGTGGCTCAGATGGTAAAGAATCTGCCTGCAATACCAGGAGACCTGGGTTCGATCCCTGGGTTGGGAAGATCCCCTGGAGAAGGGAATGGCTGCTCACTCCAGTATTCTTGCCTGGAGAATCCCATAGAGGAGCCTGGTGGGCTACAGTCCATGGGGTCACCAGGCGTCAGACATGACTAAGCAACTAACGCACAAAGACCACATTAGCTTAGGTGGGGGTGATGTAGCCCAATCCTACCTTTAAGTGGGTGACCAAAGCTCCCTTTTAGCCAGCTTTGGCAGAGAGCCTAAATTCTGGCCAATGGGATGCGAGCAGAAGTAATTTGTGCAACCAAGTGGTCACATCCTTCTAAAGGAAGTTAATGGTTCACTTCCTCTATCCCCTTCCTGCAGCTGCGCCCAGAGATAAGGCTTTGATGCAGAAAGGACCCCTAGTAGGGGATGAAACCTCATGGAACAGAGGCAACTACCTGCCCTCTACCACTCCTCCAAACACTTCTAGAAAGAGAAAGAAACATCTATCTTGTTTGATTTACTGTAACAGTTAACCTTATATTCTAAGTAACATGGTATGTATTTATAGTATTACCACTGCCAATAACCATAATGAACATACATCTAGTGCTTATTACGTGCCATGCTCTACTCCAGCCACTTTACATGCAATAGCTTGTTTAATCCTCACAACAGCCCTATGAGGTGAATCCTGTAATTGATCCCATTTTACAGATGCGAAAACTGAAACATGAGGAGATCAAGGGACTTGCCTAGGGTCTTCCAAGAAGCATGGCAGAGTTGCACCCAGGCACTGACTCCAGAGGCCATGTTCCTAAGAGAAATCCCTAATAACCTCTAGAGTATGGGCTGCAGGCAGCGGAAAAGAGAAACTTTCTTTTTAACGTTATACAGGCTAGAATGTTTGAAGTTCTTATAATAGGCATGCACCTGTTTTCATAATTTAGAAAAGGGAAGTTTAAGTCTAGATATTTTAGTGGAAAATACACACCATGGAGAGAGGTAAAACATTAGCTTAAAATGCAGCTCAGAAAAGAAGACAGGGATTTCCCTGGTGGTCCAGTGGCTAAGACTCCATGTTCCCAATGCAGGGGGTCTGGGGTTCAATCCCTGGTCAGGGAACTAGATTCCTCATGCCACAACAAAGATCTGGCAGAGCCAAACAAATAAATTTTTTTTTTTAATAGAAGACAACCCACTTCTGGGTTCTAATGGCTCCCTCAGCCTCAGAGAGAGCAGGGAAGTGGGTGGAAAGCCCTGGTACTCTAACAGGACAGTAGTAAAGGGTGGGTCGAAAGCTAAGATGAGCAGAATGAGACTGAACTGCCCCACAGATGGGCCAGACTAGCCAGCTGGTGAGATGCTGTCCAAACAACCAGTTCAACACGCTTCTCATTTTTCATCATTTGTTTTGCCATAATCTATCATTAGTATAAACCTAGAAAGCAAAAAAAAACCCGTCTCAGCTAAACACTCCTCCCCTGAGACGATCTCAGGCATACTGTCTCTCTTTACATTTGTAAATATTTAGCACTCAAGTTCCTGGAAGAAGAAAAGTACTTGACTTTCCTAAACCTCCCTGGGCTGCAGGACAACCCCATGGGGCATATGTTCTGAACCAAAACGTCACACCTTATTTGGGCTGAAATGAGTGGAACGGCTGATGGCTTTTGTTTCAGATCTTCTAACTCAAATGAAAACTATTAGGTCTACAGTTACCAGACATAAATAAACTGTATAAACTGTATGGGTAGTAGGTCTGTACACTCACAAAAATAAATGACCTCAGGGGTTTCTGGCCATTTATTTATCTGCAGGGTTTCAAGGACAAGAGAAAATTCATGTGCATTACACACAACACCATGGGAGCCCCAAGCTGGCAGACATATGTAGTTACATACACATTTCTATATTCTTTATGTGGGTCTTTCCTGGTGGCTTAGCAGGTAAAGAACTGGCCTGCAATGCTGGAGATCTGGGTTCGATCCCTGGGTTGGGAAGATCCCCTGGAGAAGGGAAAGGCTACCCACTCCAGTATTCTGGCCTAGAGAATTCCATGAACTGTATAGTCCATGGGGTCGCAAAGAGTTGGACACGACTAAGTGACTTTCACTTTCACTCCCTGGTGGCTCAGATGGTAAAGAATTTGCCTGCAGTATAGGAGACCCAGGTTTGATCCCTGGGTTGGAAGATCCCCTGGAGAAGCAAATGGCAACCCACTCTAGTATTCTTGCTTGGAGAATCCCATGGACAGAGGAGCCTGGCAAGCTACAATCCATAGGGTCACAAAGAGTCAGACATAACTGGGCAACTAACACTTCCACTTTTCATTCTTTATGTAAAGTGTATTTTTCATAATTAACCATATTCAATTAAAAGAACTCTTCTTGATTCGGACCCTGTGTCATTCCTATATTTGAGTGTGAAATTGTCCTGTCATTTATCAAATGATGGTGATGACAATAGAAAGTTGCTGATTCTATGTTGAGCCCCTCGAATTTCACTTTAAATTTCATAGGTCTCAGGATTCCACAATTCTGGGAGCTAGTAAAAGAGATATTAATAATAGGGTCCCAGCTGGCCTGGCTGCACTATGTGATGCCCTAAAACAGAGAGCACCATCTGTGTTCCCCTCCTTTTGGTACACATAGGCTGGGGGTAGGGGTGGGGTGGGTCTTTCCTTTCCCAGGAAGTGGTTCATTTTTCCCTCCTCCAGTAAAGATACTGAAAAACAACCACCCAAAATATCCATCCCCCTCCCATTTGTCCTTTTACCTCTAATAGGAAATCCTTTATATTTTCCCTTCATTTCCAATCTGAGAGATTAACTGATGTTCTAGTGAGTTGTTGACTCCCCCTTAAAACAGAGGCCCTGCTCATTAGCTTGTACTGCTAACTCTGGCCCTTCCCCACAGGCCAGGAGAAGCGGCAGGCCTGGGTCAAGCCATTGCACAGACTGGAGAGAATCAGGGGAGATGACCCTGAGCAAGGACTCATAGCAGATCCTTTGTGGTTTAATTGGGAGGAGCAGAACAGAATCAGGCTCAGAAAATCAGGCAGAATTCAGACACCAGGTGGTGGCCCTTTCCGCAGCTGCTCTTCACACCCCAAACACCACAGAAGCACACATATACACACCACACACATTCACATACACATGCACACACACATGCGTCTACACACTCCACTCTCTCACCCTGGCTCAGCCACTCTGACTGCCTCACATACCAGGCCTGTTCCTGCCTCAGGACCTTTGCACGGACGGCTCCCTCTGCCTGGAATACTCATAGCTCATTCCTTGGCTTCCTCTTAGTTTTTCCTCAGTTGACACCTTTACAGTGAGACCTTCCTTGACCACCTTATTTAAAACTCACACTTCCCTATGGCAGAAAGTAACCCAATATTGTAAAGAAACTATACTTTGATAAATAAACAAAATCCATACTTTCCTCCTATCACTACATTCCCAATACCCAGCTCATCTCTGTTTTCTTGATAGCACTTAGCCCTTTTTACATATTAGATAATTTACTTATTATATTTATTTTCTGTCTCTCTCAAGTAGAATGTCAGTTCCATGATAGAAGGAAAGTTAACCCTTTCATTCAATGCTCTATCCCCAGTGCCTAAAACCAGGGGTCAGCAAATAATAGCCACTGGCCAAATCCCACCCACCCTAGTTTTAGTAATAGTCAGTAAGCTCAGAAATATTTTTACATTTTATTATTTTACCATATTTTATTTATTTTGATGGAAAAGCAGTTTAATGAAATGATTAAAAAATAAGCTTATATGAAATAATTATTGACTTAGCCAGGGATATAGAATGCCAAGACCAGTGAATTTCTAAATTGAAAGTTGAAATAAAAACTTTAAAATTTCTTTTAAGTTGTAAAAATAGCTTCCTTTTTTTTTGAAGACTGACACCATTCAATATTTAGTCTCAGAATCCACAAATGTTCATGATATATTCAGATAATTAAGACCAATTTAGACCATTGTTTAATTTATTAGAGAGGTCACCCACACATCTATATCATTATCTATATTTCATTTGAATATAGATTTAATATAAGTTTAATGCAGAAATTTTTTACATTTTAAAATGTTTTTTTAAAAAAACAAACCAAAACAACAACAAAAACTCACAATTTAGCCTTTTGGAGAGAAAATTGTTTTAAGAGCTGAGGTTATTACCTCTTGACCCACAAAGACTAAAGTCTTTATTTACTATTTGGCCCTTTACAGAAAGCATTCACCTATCCCAGCCTAAAACAATACCCAGCACATAGCAGATGCTGAAAGAATGAACAAATGAATAAATGAACACCATTTACCTTTTAATCAAAGAACTCAATAGAAATCAGACCTGTTGTTGCCAAGGGGAGGTATGGACTGAAACCCACCAGGCTCCCCTGTCCATGGAATTCTCCAGGCAAGAATACTGGAGTGGGTTGCCATTTCCTACTCCAGAGGATCTTCCTGACCCGGGGATGGAACCTGGGTCTCCTACATTGCAGGCAGATTCTTTACCATCTGAGCTACCAGGGAAGCCCAAGTTTGAGATTAGCAGCTTCAAACTGTCATGCATAAGATGGAGAAAACACAAGGTCCTACTGTATAGCACAGGGAACTATATCCAATATCCTATGATAAACTATAATGGAAAAAAATATGAAAAGTAATGTGTACTTATGTATAACTGAGTCACTTTGCTGAATAGCATAAATTAACCTAACATTATAAATCAACTATCCTTCAATAAAATAAACTTTAAAAAAAAAAAGAGTGAAGAAAAGTTGAAATGCCCCTCCTTGATCTCTTTCCATTGTCCGGGTTTAAATTTTCTTTATTCTTACAACTTTTTCATTTGTACATAAGGAATGGGTCATTTGTAATCAGAACTAGATGGAATGATGGGAATTATCTGGAATGGAGCCTGAGGACAAAGTCCAGTTCCAACAGTCAGCAGATGGTCAGGTTTGATCAATGATTCTCCATCTGTCCAGCCCCTTCCTTCCCACCTTGCTGTCCCACCTACTTCCCAGACCTGGGCACACACCCAAGCTTACTGGAATCCAGGGAAGGGCATTCTGACCCCACACCCCTTCTCCTTGCCTCTCACCTCTCAGCCCACCCTGGTGGGAACCACTCTTCTGGAAGACAGTGTTTTTCTGGAACCTAGTGGAGTTTCTGAAAGTTGAAGGGGCTGCCTAGCCAAGTGTAGAAGTCAGCACTATTTCAAAAAGCCAATGTAGCCAACTCTTGGGCAGCAGCCTCTTTGGACAAAGACCAAATGGTCACTATTGATCTGAGTTGTCCTCTTATAACTCTTTGAAGGGAAGAGCTCTGCCTTTGAAGACCAAGCACTGCCTTTTGCTAATTGAGTGTCCCTGAGCCAAGTATTTAGTCTGAACCTCAGTTTCCTTATCTGTAAGATGAGGTTTAAAGTATTCCTGCAGAATAGGTGAGATTGTAGATATACTTTGTAAACTAAAGAGTTCTCAGCCAAGATGAGATGTTGCTATAATCATTGATCTGGTAGAGTGTGAGGGCTCCCCTGGTGGCTCAGCAGTAAATACACCTGCCAATGCAGAGACTCAGGTTCGATTCCTGGGTCAGGAAGATCCCCTGGAGGAGGAAGTGACAAACCGCTCCAGTGTTCTGGCCTGGGAAATCCCACGGACAGAGGAGACTGGCAGGCTACAGTCCATGGGGTTGCAAAGGGTCAGACACGACTGAGAGCCCACGCACACACACACAGAGAAAAAGTAAAAGGCACACGTCTCATTTCTCCAGTGTCGGCGGTGATTTTGTCCACATTCTCCCTCTCACCTCTCCCTACCCTCACTCCCAACAGTGGCAATACATTATTAAGGACCATAAAAATGTTCACATTCTTTAACCCAGTAATTCTATTTGGGGAAGAAGATGGGAAGAAATAATGCCCAGAGAGGAAGAGAGATATTCACTGCAGATGTTTTTTAATAATAGTGCCCCAAAAGGAAATACCCTAAATGTTAACAGATGGGAAATGCTCAGATTAATTAAGTGCTAATAGGTGCAATGTTTGCAAAGTCATAATTATGAAAGCTTTGTCACAACATGGACATTATCATGCTATCTAGAAAAAAGTGAATATAAAGCAGTGGTGGCTCGGTGGTAAAGAAATCACCTGCCAATGCAGGAGACGCAGGTTTGAACCCTGGGTCAGAAGGATTCTCTGGAGAGGAAATGCAACCCACTTCAGTATTCTTGCCTGGGAACTCCCTTGGACAGAGAAGCCTGGCAGGCTACAGTCCACAGGGTTGCAAAGAGCCAGAGGCAACTTAGTGACTAAACAACAACAATGTAACCTCTAATGGCAGCTCTGTATAGAATATTTGCATATATGAGCAGATTAGAATACAAAAAAAAATACTTGTATTTCAGGAATGGTCTTCTGTTCAATCTCTCAGTCATGTCCGACTCTTTGCAACTCCATGGACTGCAGCACACCAGGCTTCCCTGTTCATCACCAACCCCCAAAGCTTGCTCAAACTCACATCCATCGAGTTAGAAATGCCATCCAAACATCTCATCTTCTGTTGTCCCCTTCTCCTCCTGCCTTCAATCCTTCCCAGCATCAGGGTCTTTTCCAGTGAGTCAGTTCTTCGCATCAGGTGGCCAAAATATTGGAGTTTCAGCTTCAGCATCAGTCCTTCCAACGAATATTCAGGCCTCATTTCCTTGAGGATGGACTGGTTGGATCTTCTTGCAGTCCAAGGGACTCTCAAGAGTCTTCTCCAACACCACAGTTCAAAAGCATCAATTCTTCGGTGCTCAGCTTTCTTTATAGTCCAACTCTCACATCCACACACGACTACTGGAAAAACCATAGCTTTGACTAGGCGGACCTTTGTCAGCAAAGGAATAGTCTCAGACTGGCTTAAAAAATGTTTACACAAACACTTGAATATCATTACAGGAGTAGAAAGAGTATCCTGCTTGCCGTTAGAAGAATACCACATTCTTTAACCTCAGCTATAACATTTATTAGCTATTGAGACCTAGCCAACCATTTAAACTGGAAATGGCAATCCACTCCAGTGTTCTTGCCTGGAGAATCCCAGGGACGGGAGAGCCTGGTGGGCTGCTGTCTATGGGGTCGTACAGAGTCGGACATGACTGAAGTGACTTAGCAGTAGCAGTTTCCTCACCAGTAAAATGAAGACTATCATATCCTCTTACAAGGCTGCTGTAATAGGTAGTGCGTGCTCAGTCACTCAGTTGTGTCCAACTCTATGCGACCCTCATGGAAGCCCGCCAGGTTCCTCTGTCCATGGAATTTTCCAGGCAAGAATACTGGAGAAGGTTGCCATTTCCTGCACCAGGGAATCTTCCCGACCCAGGGCTTGAACCTGAGTCTCCTGTATCTCCTGCATTGGCAGGCCAATTCTTTACTACTGGGCCACCTGGGAAGCCCTGTGATATATATGAGGTTGGTCAGAAAGTTCATTCAGATTTTCCATAAGATCATACAGAAAAAGCTGATTGAACTTTTTGGCCAACCTGAGTACTTTGTGAATGGCACAGATGTAACCATCCTCTTTGACCACCAGGCGGTGAGTCAGCTGGTCCCCAACGTGGACCCATTTTCTTGGGCTTGAGGAGGATCAAGGGAGCAGGAGAAAGCAGGGAGGACCATCAGACTCAGTACAGGTCTCACACCTGTAACAGGAGACGGGGGAAGCGGGAGGATGGGTGGGAAGACACTCAGGCTGTGGCATGACTCTTGGCCATGTCAGCTGAAGGGAGTAACTGCATCCTGCAGGAGCGGGGCTGTGCATTGAACTCAGGAAAGTGGGGCCGCGGCCTGATATGGCAGTGGGTGCAGGAGGCCTGCACCCAGTGCTGTCAGTCAACTGTCCTCGCTGATTCAGATCAGAGCAGCACAGTTCCATGGCTACCACAGCCCCCTGTTCCTTTCTCCCCTGCTTGAGTTCATCTCCATAATGGATTGATATCTTTCCATTGTCCCAGGGGATCTTCCCAACCCAGGGATCGAACCCGGGTCTCCTGTGTTGCAGACAGACGCTTTACCATCTGAGCCACTAGGGAAGCCCTCCATTGTCCCAGACACTCTCATTTTCATGACATTTCTTCATTAGTTCCATTTAAAGCTTACTGATAAAGCAATCTTCTCAAAGGACAACTCCGCTTATGTCACCACTCAGATACTATCAGTGGCTCCTCATTGCCTGAAAATACACCCCCATCCCTGACCTGTGTGATAAGCTGGGCCAGGCCTGCTCTTGCAGCCTCTTGACACCCTAGACTGACCTTTCTTATCTATTGACTGATCATCATGACATAGCTGCAATGTGATTGTTCCTAGGGTTGTTATTTAACCCAAAGAAAACACAAAAAGTTGGTTCTGGTTATGCAGTAAGAAATTGCACTTGGATTTTATCTTCAGGGAAGTGGGCTTGCTTTTGCAACCCAGTAGAGTTTCAGGAGGAGTGAATGGGTGTGTAAGAGGTTTGATAAGACCCCACTTGTATTCTACAAGCTGGCAGCATTTCACGTGGAGAGCTGGAAAACCACCAGCAAAAATTACCTTCTGACAGCAAAGAACTCACTAGAAAAGAAGGGTACTGAAAGTCAGCCAGTGGAAGTAAGTTCGGAGAGGTACATTAAGGTCAAACTCAGCAGAACTCTGAATGTCCAGAGGGACAGCTGGGAGACCTGCCTAAAGTGAGGGTTTTGACATAGAAGTCTTATACAAGTCAGAGCGGACTAGCACAAACACATTCCCTTTCTTAGGGAATGGCTGGCTGAGGAATTTTCTGGAATATCATTTCCCAAATCACCCCAACTGCCTCATGGAAAAGCACATGGGCTGGTGGCTACTGAATTATTGTCAGGTGGTGGCCAACTGTGCAAAGCCCTCACTGGGGCTCACTCAGCTCTGCCTCCTTGGCCCAATCGCTGTTCTTTGAACAGAGGGAGCCCACTGTTGTTCAGGAACTTGAAATCTGCAGTCCCTGGTGCCCCAGTGCAGCCGTGACCAGACATTGAATTGGAAATCTCCTTCACCCTGCACCGCTACAGCTCACTCCCTCACTTCCTCAGACCTCTACTCCAAAGACAGATCCTTGAATATGGCTTCCCTCATCACCCCAAATCAAACGATCTCTCACACCCACCCGTGTAAATTCTTTTTTAAAAATTGGAGCATAATTGCTTTACAATGTTGTGTTAGTTCCTGCTGTACAATGAAGTGAATCTGCTATGTGTATACATATATCCCCTCCCTCATGGACCTCCCTCCCAAGCCTCCATCCCACGCATCTAGGACATCACAAAGCACTGAGCTAGGCTTCCTGTGACTGTGGTCAGAGCATGAGCTCCTTACTGCAAAATTCAGACTTAACGTGAAGAAAGTAGGGAAAACCACTAGACCATTCAGGTATGACCTAAATCAAATCCCATACGAGTATATGTGGAAGTGACAAATAGATTCAAGTGATTAGATCTGATAGACAAAGTGCCTGAAGAACTATGGACAGAGGTTCATGACATTGTACAGGAGGCAGTGGTCAAGACCATCCCCAAGAAAAAGAAATGCAAAAAGGCAAAATGGTTGTCTGAGAAGGACTTACAAATAGCTAAGAAAAGAAAAGACGTGAAAGGCAAAGGAGAAAAGGAGATATACCCATTTGAATGCAGAGTTCCAAAGAATAGCAAGGAGAGATAAGAAAGCCTTCCTCAGTGATCAATGCAAAGAAATAGAGGAAAACAATAGAATGGGAAAGACTAGAGATCTCTTTAAGAAAATTGGAGATACCAAGGGAACATTTCATGCAAAGATGGGCTCGATAAAGGACAGACATGGTATGGACCTAACAGAAGCAGTAGATATTAAGAAGAGGTGGCAAGAATACATAGAAGACCTATACAAAAAAGATCATCATGACCCAGATAACCACGATGGTGTTGATCACTCACCTAGAGCCAGACAACCTGGAATGGGAAATCAAGTGGGCCTTAGGAAGCATCACTACTAACAAAGCTAGTGGAGGTGACGGAATTCCAGTTGAGCTATTTCAAATCCTGAAAGACGATGCTGTGAAAGTGCTGCATTCAATATGCCAGCAAATCTGGAAAACTCAGCAGTGGCCACAGGACTGGAAAAGGTCAGTTTTCATTCCAATCTCGAAGGCAATGCCAAAGAATGTTCAAACTACCACACAATTGTATTCATCTCACATGCAAGCAATGCTCAAAATTCTACAAGCCAGGCTTCACCAGAATGTGAACCGTGAGCTTCCAGATGTTCAAGCTGGATTTAGAAAAGGCAGAGGAACCAGAGATCAAATTGCCAACAAAGAGAAAGCCAGAGAGTTCCAGAAAAACATCTACTTCTGCTTTATTGACTACGCCAAAGCCTTTGACTGTATGGATCAAAGCAAACTATGGAAAATTCTTATAATCGAGATGAGAATACCAGACCACCTGACCTGCCTCCTGAGAAATCTGCAGGTCAAGAAGCAACAGATAAAACTGGACATGGAACAACAGACTGGTTCCAACTTGGGAAAGGAGTATATCAATGCTGCATATTGTCACCTTGCTTATTTAACTTATATGCAGAGTACATCATGTGAAATGCCAGGCTGGATGAAACACAAGCTGGAATCAAGATTGCCGGGAGAAATATCAATAACCTCAGATATGCAACTACTGAGCCCATGTACCACAGCTACTGAAGCCCACACGCCCTAGAGCTCATGCTCCCCAACAAGACAGGCCACTGCAATGAGAAGCCCACTCACTGCAACTAGAGAAAAGTTCACATAGCAACAAAGACACAGCACAGCCCAAAAGTCAATTTTTGTTGTTGTTCAGCTGCTAAGTCGTGCCTGACTTTTTGCTACCCCATGGACTGCAGCACACCAGGCTTCCCTATCTTTCATTATCTCCTGGAATTTACTCAAATTCATGTCCACTGAGTTGGTGATGCTATCTAATTATCTCATCCTCTGCTGCCCTTTTAAAAGAATATAATATATGCAAGGGTTTACATTTCCAGCTGTAGAAAAAACCTGGTGTAATCATGTAACTGTGAGTGCATATATGAGATGGTTGGATGGCATCACCGACTTGATGGACATGAGTTTGAGCAAGCTCCAGGAGTTGGTGATGGACAGGGAAGCCTGGCGTGCTGCAGAACACAGGGTCAGACACAACTGAGCAACTGAACTGAACTGAATGCTACTGCAGATATCACATGATTCTTTAAAGTACTAGGGAATTCTGAAACTGTTGACTTTTATTAAAGGTTGCATACAGCATTGGGTTAGGCTCTGTGAACTTTGGAAAAGAAACAGAACACACGATCCTCACTCCAAGAAGCTTATATCTGGAAAGAAAACACACAAAAATCAACTAGAGAGAAACATCTAGGTGTTAAATACACTTAGATAATGACCAGAGCAAAGTATGAAATTAAATATTCTATGATGTAGATTGTGATTACACCCTAGATGTATTTGAAACTATAAATTCTAAAGTGGCTGGCACTCAGCCCGTATTGTTCTAATGGGAGGCACAGCATAGATGTCACGTTCCCCCAGCCCACGAAACGTGCAGTGAGTGCAGGGCTATAAAGAGGAAATGACAGATAGTTTACAGTATACCCCAGATTTATGAAGCAAGATGATACTAATGACATTAGGGAACAGACACATGTAAATAGGCTTCACAGGTGGCGCTACTGGTAAAGAACCCGCCTGCCAATGCAGAAGAAGTAAGGCCTAAGAGGGTTCAGTCCCTGGGTCAGGAAGACCCTCTGGAGGAGGGCCTGGCAACCCACTCCAGTATTCTTGCCCAGAGAATCCCATGGACAAAGGAACCTGGCAGGCTACGCTACATAAGGTTACATAGAATTGGACACAACTGACACGACTCAGTGCACACTTAGCAAGCATACATAAATAGAGCGTGAACACTGTGTATAATAAACAAGGGAGCAAATATATTTTGCAGATGGAAATTGAGGATGAAAGCTCTCCATCTACAGATAAGCAGGAAGGTGTGGTAGAAATATCAGCTTTGGTTTCAGATACACTGGGATTCAAACCCGGCTCTTCCACTAACTGTGTGAAACTGGGCATGAAGGAGTCTTTTAGGCCTAGAAAAGAAAACAACAGTTTCAAAGGCCCTTGTTGAATCATCTAACTTTGGAGAAAACAAAACAGAACTTTAGGTCCCGCCCTGATGCTCTAGGCTTGTATCTATCTGAGACTTATCACCCCGTGTCCGGAAACCTTCCACCCCCTACACCTGCCCAGAAGACTTATCACCCCCTGCCCAACTACAAATGCCATCTCAACTAAAGTATACCCAAAACATCCCGCCTGATTAACGTTTCTCTTATCGCTTACACAAACCTCCCTATAAATATGGAGCCTCCCTGATCCCTCTGCGCACTCAGCCTGGTCCTTTGTGCTCAGCCTGGTCCTTAGGCCGACTGTTGCCCCTCCTTGCCTGAATAAAGGTAACATACTTCTGTTGAGGTCATCTTTCCTCTTTCTGCCTTGGCCCGAACTATACCTTATAGGGCACATTAACTTTTGCAGATCTCATTTCCCCTACATCTACTATAAAACTATTAGCTTGTGCAGTTGTTTTTAGTATTAAATCTGATGCTCCATAAAGCATCTAGCAAAAGCAGGCATTCAACGAGGGGTGTCTGCTGTTGCTTTCTATTCAACAAGGGGTGTCTGCTGTTGCTTTCTATCTGTTAAACATCCCACGGTGTTAAAGGTGTGTCTGTCTTTCCCAATAGACTATGAGCTGCTTGCAAAAGGATTATGAGTTAACAGTCTTTGTATTTAGAATTCCTACTACAGTGTCTGACTCCAAGTGGATTCTTAGTAATTGCAGAAATAATAAAAATCATGAAAAACATACATTTAGATAATGATGGCTTAATATTAACTGAGTACTTCCTTTATGCTCCAGTTTGGTGCTAGGAGCATTTTGTGGATCATCTTGGGTAATTCCCATAACAATTCTTTGATTGTAGGTATGAACATTCCATGCAAATGAGAAGGATATAGAAACCTGCTCAAGTTAACAGGGATAGTAAATGGCAGAGCCTCAGACAGACTGGACTCCAAGCTACCCTGAACCGGCAGAGTGGAGAATGGCTCTTGCTTCTGTATTAGCGAAGGAGATTTCCATGGACCAATGGGAGTTTCAGAAGCTGTCTGAGTACTAAAAAGGCAGAGAATTCAGGAGAAGGGGTGAGATCATTCCAGGGGCAGGCTGAGGCTTCAGAGCCGGCAGTGATGTGAGATAAAAGGTGTGGGGAGGAGGTTTGGAAGGGGAAAATCTGAAGGGCAGGCGGGATGAGGCTGGCCGGGCACACACTGGGAAATTTGAGGCCGTTCAGGTGAGCACAGAGGAGGAAGATGAGTCTCCCAGAGACCAAAAGCACAGAAATGGGTGGTGCAGTAGCTGAGGCCACTACGGATAGCATGGGATAGAGTCAGAGGGCTTCCGGGGCAGGACAGAGGCTCCAGGGCACTGCATTTCTGGGAGGGAATTGAAGGAAAAGCCACTGAATTTGGGAACAGATTGCAGGCTGTGTTAATCACTCTTTAGCATCAAGGGAAACAATTGTAGCAATAATGGTTGCACTTAACGTTGTGGTTAAGGGGTCCCTGGAATCGGACCACCCTGGGTCCCCCCCATACAGGCTTCCAGATGTGTAACTTTGGCAAAGTGATTTAAACCTCTCTGGCTCTCTCTGTCCATCTTCTGTATGTGGAGGTGGTTTCTGTCTCCTTGGGTTATTGTGATTGCCAAACAAGGGTGTATTTCATTGACTTTCCTTGTAGTTTCTACTGGTTCAGGACTCATGTTCCCTAAATACCTAAATGTGATACAGAATTCGCTGTTTATTGGGAGAATTCTCCCAGACTGGGTCCCAGGTCCTTAATTTTAGCTGGCAACAGGGCTGGGGGGGAGGTGGTGGTGGTGGGCGAGGGAAGGATTGATACCCTGTTGACCTCTCCAGGTTAACAAGTCTGACATCAAACAAATAGAACTCCCAAAGTCCCAGCTCCCATCCCCTGACTTCAAAAGGCAGCAGAGGTTTGCAATGCTCTAGGCAAAGAGTTGGACACGACTGAGCGACTGAACTGAACTGAATTGAGACTCAAAACTTTCCACTCAAGTTAAACGTTTCTCCCCTCTCCCTTCCCATATCAAATTTATAATCAGGTTTTATTCCTTCTTTCATTGTAATGCCTTTTAAATTCATTTTTCCCTCAACTTCCACTTTTTTTTCGCATCCTTTTTTTATTTTTCCTGTCAATGATCCTTGGATGACCCCCGCGTCTCTTCTTTCAACCCAGGGCCAAATTAATGATCAAGGGATTATTTAGGATACAATTTACACCGTTTTATCTCCCTTTGTCAAAAACTCTAAATAGTTCTTCTGTAGATGTTAGAGACAGTTCAAATTCCTAGCTTTGGTATTAAAGGTTTTACTAGGCATAGGATTCCTTTCCTGGGGGAACGGCACCAACTCCAGCTTCTAGAACGTTCCTTCTCCAGCCCCCTGGGTGAAATTTTATCCTTTCCGGAAGACCTGATTTGATTTCCATATCCCCAGAGACGCTATCCTTGACCAATTATTCCAGTCCTGATGTCCTTTATCACTTGGGGGCCTTAGCCTGCCTGAATGATGTTCTACACTCATGACTTTGACTCTGGAGGTTGGACCGGATTTTTGGCCCAACTTTCCATTACGAAGCACAGGATCCCACACTCACTGTTAAGTTGAAAGAATGGATGTTTGAGTCAATAGCCGTGGTCCTGGCCGGATCCCTTCTTGTTAATCCTCAGCATCTAGTACCCGCTCTTCCTACCAGTCTGACCATGTGAGTCCGACCTCCGGACGCCACCAAACAGCTTTGGGGTGGACTGTGTCCGAACGCGGGGCAGTTCCACGTCGCCGGATCTCTACGACTTAGCCTTGGGCCAAGGACAATGGTGCAAAGCCCGGCACTCTATTCCTACCTCCCGGAGGGGCCGTTCGGTGGGAACTGGGTTGGTTTGGGGAATCGCGGCCTCTGGCGCCCATTACCCGGCGGGGAACGAGGGCGACCGGACCCGAACGGCTGGGGGATTCGGTGTCGCCCCTCGCCCTCCCCCTCGCGGCCATTGGGCAGCCTCCGCGGACGGGGCGGGGCGGGGCAGGGCCCTCCCCATCTCCCCTCGGTTCCCCTCCCCTATTTCCCGGTGTGGGAACCTCGCGAGGCGGGAGGCGCCGAGGGGCTGCAGAGGGGCGTCCGGTTACATCTCCGCCTTCCTCACCCTCCGGCCTCAGAGCTCCTCGGTTTGTGGGACGGCGCTCCGGGAACATGTTGGCCACGGTCCGCCGGAGCGGAGCTGCGTGGACGCGGGCGCTGCTGCTGCAGCTGCTGTTAGCGGGGCCTGGGGGCTGCTTGAGCCGCCAGGAGCTCTTTCCTTTCGGCCCCGAACATGGGGACCTGGAGCTGGAGGCCGGGGACGACCTCGTCTCTCCAGCCCTGGAGCTGAGCACTGCGCTCCACTTCTTCGACAGATCCGATATCGACTCGGTCTACGTGAGTGCGACCCCGGGCGGGAAGTGGGGACACTTGGGCGAGAGGCCGCGAGGGGCTGAGGCGGCGTCTGAAGGAAGGCCCGGGCGGGCCGGGGGCGCCCGCGGAGCCGGACGGACCGGAGCGTCGTGGGCGGGCACCCGCACCCGGTGGCCGCCGGGGCGCGGGGTGCGGCGCTCCGTCTCCAAACCCAAGTGGGCTCCCGCCTCCGCCCGGCCAGCCGACGCCTCCCCGCCGCCTGGTCACGGTCGCTCGAGGAGGGTCACTGGGTTCTGGGGAGTTCGCCCCGTCTGCGCCGCCCCGCGCGCGCACTGCCAGGCTCCGGGACTCTGTGACCCGGGACCCCGGGACCCGGGCGGAGTTTCCTCTCCCGCGGCAGTGGGCCGGGAAGTCTGTCCGCGTCTAGCCATTGTCCCCTGCTTTTGGGGGACAGGACCCGGTCCGCTTGGGACCAGGCGCCGGACGAAGGCCAGAGCTGGGTAGCAGCCGTCTCGCGGGCCCCGGGATTACTGTAGGTGCCGGGGCAGAAAAAGACAGACCGCCAAGCACAGCTCTCGGCCCCGGGAATGCAGTCGACAGCCCCTGCATTTGTGTGTGCGGACTCCGGATACATCTTGGCAATGATTCTGCTCTGTGTCCAGAGTTCAGGGCTGGGAAAGCAGAGCGCCCCGGTGATCCAATTTCCTGTAGCCGACCATTGTCACCATGGGGGGTGGGGAGCCAGATGGGGAGAGGGACAGGGAGGGACCTTTCGCTCTCTGGAGCGTTCTCCGGACTGGCTGGGCGCGGGGACGCTGTCAACTTGGTAAAGTCCTTTCGTGCCGCCTCCTGTCGCTGCCGCGCACCATGTGGATTTCATATAAAGCTGTGTGCATTCCAGAAGAGGGGCGGGGGAACAGCTCCAACAGCGGCTGGAGCCTGTCCTGCCCCTGAAATGGCTCTGCTGGTCTGATCCCGGCAGACTGCGCCTGGGACAACACCCACGTGGAGCTTGTCGGCTATGCAGAAAAAGAATGAGTCCTTGAAGTCTCCACCCACAGAGGGTGTCCCCTTGCTATCCCCACCGCCCTGACCTCCTTGGGCAGTCTCCTGTAGCCTAGAAAACTCCCTCTTAGGTTTTTAAATGTGCAAGATAAAATCCAAAGGATTGTCAAGGAAATCAATTCTGTTGAAATACGTGTTAAAATATTAAAAAAAAATTGTTTGAAGTAATATATGTCATTTAAAAAAAAAGAATTATATTAAATAACAAGGTGAAGCAGTGGCTCCATTGTATGGTCAGCTAATGACTGAACTTTCAAGGTCATGGGACTGTAAACAGTATTCAGAGACACCTACTATGCACCTACACCTACTATAAGGACTATATAGTGATAGGAGCATATCTGTGACTTCTATTAGTGGCATAGTCATTAAGTGCTAATACAATTGTTACCTACACTTACAATGGAAGGAAATGCTAAATTTGGGTTATGGGCTACTGAAAATTAAGATGAAGTTTATTTTTCTAAGTTAACAGACCCATGAGTTCTGTGGGGGGTAGGTGGTCATTGGAGCCTAAGCTCAGAACCTCTATGTTAAATTAGGGCTCTTCTCCTCTCCTTTACTTGTGGCATCAGACTAAACACATTACATTCTGCAGACCTAGAAAATCTATTGTTGAAAAGTGATTCCTGTCAATCCACACCTTCTGAGCCTATTTGTTTGTTTATAAAAATGTTTATATATTTGGCTGCACCGGGTCTTGATTGTGGCATGCAGAGTCTTTAGTTGCAGCCTGAGGTATCTTTTGTTTTTCTTTTTAAGTTGGGGCTTTGGAACCCTTAGTTGTGGCATATGGAATCTAGTTCTCTGACCAGGGATCGAACCCTAGCTCTCTGCATTGGGAGCATGGAGTATTAGCCCCTGGACCACCAGGGAAGTCCCCTGAGCCTATTTGGGGTTTTAATCTACATATCAAGGAGAAAGACTCCCAGAGCTCTCTGCACATCTTAACTTCTGTGCTACAGGTTCAATTCCCAGGAACGACCCTGAGATAGAGATTGTAAGTGAAAGCGTTAGTCACTTAGTCATGTTGGACTCTTTGCAACTCCGTGGACTGTAGCTGGCCAGGCTCCTCTGTCCAATGGACTCTCCAGGAAGAATATTGGAGTGGGTTGCCAGTCCCTTCTCCAGGGGATTTTCCCGACCCCGTCCGTGATCAAACCCAGGTCTCCCAAATTGCATGCAGATTCTTTACTGTCTGAGCCACCAGGGAAGCCCTGAGATAGAGATTAGCAGGTAGGTTATTTCATTAGGGGGAGCTCCTCAGATCCACCCCTGTGGAAGGGAGGGCAGTGAAGTAGCTGAGCTGCAATGCAGGTCAGCAAGATGCCTGCCACCCCTCTGGGAGCTCTCAAGGTGGGATAAGACTTTCAGAACTCTCAAGTCTCCTGAGAAGGTGATCAGTGATTAGATTAGGGCTGCCCTGGAAGGAAATGGCAACCCACTCCAGTGTTCTTGCCTGGAGAATCCCGGGGATGGCGGAGCCTGGTGGGCTGCCGTCTGTGGGATCGCACAGAGTTGGACACGACTGAAGCAGTCGTGGACTTAGCAGCAGCAGCAGCCCTGGAAGGAGTTATGACCCTTGGGTGAGGCAGTTTTTTCCATGGAAACAAGAGGCAGTATCAAAGAGGAGGGCTGTGGGCTGCATTCCTGGGAGCTGAAGGGGGATCTGGTGCCATGTCACAGCGTCCACCACTATCTGTTGTGTAGATGCTCTTTTAGCTGGTGGAAACCCTTACAGGGCTCTGAATGAAAAAGTGAATTGACAGGGAGTGTGAGTATGAACTAGATGGTCTGTACTGTTCTGGCACTAGATTAGGAAAAAGAAAGGAAAGCCATCGAAATGGAAAACAGTTACTGGGTGAGTATATTTACATGTGTCAGGGTCTAGCTAGTCTTACGTTATTTAATCCTCACAGCAACTTGCCCCTCTTTTTTCAGATGAAGAAATAATAATTAGTAATTACTCAAGGCCATCAGATCAGATCAGATCAGTCGCTCAGTCATGTCCGACTCTTTGCGACCCCATGAATCGCAGCACGCCAGGCCTCCCTGTCCATCACCAACTCCCGGAGTTCACTGAGACTCACGTCCATTGAGTCAGTGATGCCATCCAGCCATCTCATCCTCTGACATCCCCTTCTCCTCTTGCCCCCAATCCCTCCCAGCATCAGAGTCTTTTCCAATGAATCAACTCTTCGCATGAGGTGGCCAAAGTACTGGAGTTTCAGCTTTAGCATCATTCCTTCCAAAGAAATCCCAGGGCTGATCTCCTTCAGAATGGACTGGTTGGATCTCCTTGCAGTCCAAGGGACTCTCAAGAGTCTTCTCCAACACCACAGTTCAAAAGCATCAATTCTTCGGCGCTCAGCCTTCTTCACAGTCCAACTCTCACATCCATACATGACCACAGGAAAAACCATAGCCTTGACTAGACGGACCTTTGTTGGCAAAGTAATGTCTCTGCTTTTGAATATGCTATCTAGGTTGGTCATAACTTTCCTTCCGAGGAGTAAGTGTCTTTTAATTTCATGGCAGCAGTCACCATCTGCAGTGATTTTGGAGCCCAGAAAAATAAAGTCTGACACTGTTTCCACTGTTTCCCCATCTATTTCCCATGAAGTGATGGGACTGGATGTCATGATCTTCGTTTTCTGAATGTTGAGCTTTAAGCCAACTTTTTCACTCTCCACTCTCATTTTCATCAAGAGGCTTTTTAGTTCCTCTTCACTTTCTGCCATAAGGGTGGTGTCATCTGCATAGCATCAATTAAAAATGCCCAAGCTAGGATATCAGCCCAAGTCTGTGTCTGACTCATAATGCTTTCAACATAAACCCTGAAACATGTGATGGACCAAAGGGATTGCTGTGAATTAGAGTCATGAGGGAAGATTTTACAGAGGAGATTACATTTAAGATTTGAAAGACGAGTCCAGTTTCAGTAGACGGAGGCAGAAATGGAGAGGCCAGAAATAGAAGATTCTGCTAGGGCAAGTGCATGACGGTGGAACAAGCTTGGCAGGTGCTGGGAAAGTGAGGAATATGACCCCACTGGAGCAGAGTGTTTTTGTTGGAATAGGAGGATTCTTCCTGGGATAGACAGATGGAAGTCAGAAAATAAACGTATCAGCTAGCTCTTGCTGTGTAACGAACAACCACAAAACCTCAGTGGCATGTAACAATAAGCATCTGTTGCTCATGTGTCTGGAATTAGTAGATGGTGGGTTCATATAGGGTGGCTTCAGCAGGAGCAACCGGGATGATCTGGTTCTACTCTAGGCAGGGAGGTGGGAAGTGTCTATCACTCAGCATAGCTGTTTTGCCTAATATGGTAGCCATTTAGCTATGTACAGCTATTTTAAATTAAATTGATTAAAATGAAATAATATTAAAATTTCAGCTTTTGAATCACAATAGCTGACATTGCTGCTGTTGAATGTATGCATTACCACTAAAAATTCTATTAGATGGTGATGTTTCAGAGGGCCAGCATGTTCTTTTTTCATGGGGATGTCAAAAATGTAAGAGAGTAAGAGGAAATGCATAGTGCTTTTTCAAGTCTTCTCTTTTGGGTCACGTTTCCTAACATCTCACAGACTAAAGCAAGTCTCATGACTGAGCCATGGTGGGGCGAGGGGCCATCTCGGTTGCCCAACTTGCTCTTGTGGGCCGTTGCATGATAAGATCTATTTCTCCCAGTGGAATAACCTCTTATTTTTGAAGTGGCAGTCCCAGTGATGAAGCCAGTCATTCTTTGGACCCTATCCTGGATAATGAATGGGGAGTGGGCCAGTCTGTAAATCTGCTTAGCCAGCTCATTGAGCCTACGAGCATTTTCCATGAGCTCTGCTGCTGTGGCCAATGCTGTGAACTCCCCCAGGCAAGAGTTCTTCAAAAACACAATGCAGTTGTGCAGAACAATCAAGACATTTGCTTCTTTTGTTTGGAATCTTATTACCTCGATTTACTAAGGCTGGTTATCTCATGCTGATTGAAAGCTCTAATTGCCTGTAGGCCAACAGAAGAAATTCTAGAACGTGATTCAGTTGCATATGATATTCTTTATGTCTTGATTCATACACATGGTGAAATGAATTCGTTATTATTTAATACGTTCAGTTGGTGTGGGAAATAAAATTCTTCCTGTGATGGAAAAACAATAAAAGGATATCCTTGGAAGAAAAAAGATTGTATCCTGACTCTCCTGACTCATCTCCTCATCTTCCTTGTGTACGACTGTCTATGTCTCTCTCACACATACACCACATCTTCCACAAATTGATTTTCATTATACCACTTACACATAGGAATCTTTCCTTAGGTAGGGTAAATTTAACTCTCCTTTTAAGACCTTCTAATATTCTTCCAACTTTTACCCTAGCTTCTGTGCCAATATAGGCTGCTCATTTTCTTCAAAACTTGCTTCATTCCTACCAAGGGATTACCAAGAGATTCTTGTGTGTTGTATGGGACTGTGCTAGGCTCTGGGGCTCTAAACCATGTGAAATGCAGCTTCTGAATATGACCAGATCCGTGCCCTCAAGCAAGTCCCGGTGTCAGGAGGGAGCCACAGAGGACCAGGTGGTCCCAGTGCCCTGCACTGTGAATCGTGATGAAGGAACAACACTCAACACTTGAGGAGCTCAGAGTCTCCAGATGAGCTCCACTCAACCGGGTTCAGTCCCTGACCCCTAGTAGGTTTTGAGCTAAGTCCTTGAAACATTGTACTGTGATCATTGCTGATCTCATCCTCTATTCTGTCTGTCCACAAACAGATGACAAAGCCCCTAAAGTTGTAGAGTGCATTTCCTTTGTTCAGTTTTTCCTTTCTTTGGGGATTGTAACCAAACTCTGTGGCTTCATCTGCCTGCTCCATGGCAGCGTCTCTGGGTTGTGTTTAAAGCACTATCCTGAGGCAATGTGCTCTAAAACTGGGCTTGCTTCTCCACTGAGAGCAGAGATCGCATCTTTTTTTTTTTTTTTTTTTTTTTTTAATCCAAACCTTTCTTCTATACTTCACTCTTGGTATTAGATTTTTTAATATTTATTTTTATTTATTAATTGGGCTGAGCCAGATCTTAGTTTCTGCATGCAGGATCTTTAGTTGTGGCATGCACGTCCTTAGTTGCGGCATGTGGGATCTAGTTCCCTGACCAAGGGTCAAACTTGGGCCCCCTGCATTGGGAGTGAGGAGTCTTAGCCACTGGACCACCAAGGAAGTCTGTGGTATTCAATTTTTTTGATGTAACTTTTGAGAAACATGTTTCACGCACAACAAACCAATGCTACTCTTTCAAAGACATCAACAAAAAGATGTCCCTCGTACACGTAATATACAGAACCACAAAATAAGTCAAATAAGCCCTGCAATTTCTTAATGTATTAGGAAGTATAGCAAAGCAAAATAAAGCATTACAGACAAATAGTGTTTAGACATTCTGGCATATATAGTGTTCTTAGTGTAATTGGAATGAAACTTCTCTGTATATACACACTGAATATTTTAGAAGCAAGTAAAGTAAACAGAAGCACCAGTTCTGTAAATTACTCTTGATCATGCAGGCAAGCAAGTCTCTTACATAGTTCATGGTGTTTCATCAAGGCAACACTTGTGCCCACAGAACCTACTGACTCCGTGGCAGTTGGATTTGAGATCATGACCAGCTTCATCTGGCATTTCCTTTTTTTCTATTACTTATTAAAAAAAAATTTTTATTCAGGTCTAGTTGTTTTACAACGTGGTTTTAGTTTCTGCTGTACAGCAAAGTGAATTAGCTGTATGTATACATATCTCTTTTTTGGATTCCCTTGCATTTAGGTCACCACAGAGCACTGAGTAGATTTCCCTGTGCCATACAGTAGGTTCTCATTGCTGCTCCTGCTGCTAAGTCACTTCAGTCGTGTCCTACTCTGTGCGACCCCCATAGACAGCAGCCCACCGGGCTCCCCCATCCCTGGGATTCTCCAGGCAAGAACACTGGAGTGGGTTGCCATTGCCTTCTCCAGTGCATGAAAGTGAAAAGGGAAAGTGAAGTCGCTCAATCGTCTCCGACTCTTCGCGACGCCATGGACTGCAGCCCACCAGGCTCCTCCATCCATGGGATTTTCCAGGCAAGAATACTGGAGTGGGGTGCCATCGCCTTCTCCGAGGTACTCATTAGTTATCTATTTATCAATAGTGTCATCTGCCATTCCCTGAAGCAACATACCCCCTTGGTTTTGTGGTGTTGTTAGGGTGTGGGACTACTCATTGCGTCTTCCTTTTGTTGTGTTTGAACCTTCAGCATTTCCAGTTGGTGTTCTCATGTACCTGTCACCGCAAAATCTTTTCAAGGTTCATATTCCTTAGTGTAGCATCTACAGACCCAACCAGCAGCTGTGACCTTTGTCACTTTGCTGGTAGTTTGAACTTCCTGCTGCCACAGCAGGAAGCCCAGTGTTCCTGCTCAATAAATTAATTGCTTGCTTGTATACCTACGACTGATTCATGTTGAGGTATGGCAGAAACCAACATAGTACTGCAAAGCAATTATCCTTCGATTAAAAATAAATAACAACAAAAAAGAAATTAATTGTTTGGCTCTTCTGGTGGATTGCATTTTCAACATGTGTTCTTGTAACTTCTGGGTTGCTCTTCTGAATTGGTTTTTTAATTTTGGCCTTTCCAACCTTTTATAATTTCTCATATGTCTTGGCACTCCGATTAAGTTCTTTTTTAGCAGACTGCAAGCTGAATAGATGTTTCTCCATATTCAACATGTTCCCATAATTTTTGGGGGGAGGCTAGAGTCTGGGTTGGATGGGAGGTTGCATGCAACTCTGTCCTAGTTGTGAGTGGCTTGCAGGCCAGCCTGGCTCCGTGAGGTTGTTGTATGCCTCTTGTCATCACTCATGGACCTGCCCCACTTACTGGCACAAAGGAAGTTTATGGTTAAGTCCAAGACCACCACCCATGGTTATGCAAGTGGTTTGCAGCACAGGGCTCTGGCTGAGAGGACAGACTGGCTAAAGTCCAGCCCACAGGCCACTCACCAAGCCCTGAACCTCAGCATGGGCCTTTCCATTCAGAGAAAAGGGTGCCTGCTTCTATTTTGCCTAAAGGCCTCCTATGGTCTAACAGTGGCCCTGGCGGGTCACGGAATACTTAATAGAGTATTAATTTCCATCAGAAGTGAAAAGGAAATTGATGAATCATGTTGATTAACTGATTTATAATTGAGGTCCAGTCACTTCATATATCACCCATTTACTATTCCAGACCTCTTTTTATTATTAAATGAAGAGATTTGACAAGATTATCTCTAAGGTTCATTTTATCGTGCATCTTTGATGTTCTCTGATCAAGTGACCAAATGTTGAATAGGTAACTTTACTCACTCAGTTGCATCTGACTCTTTGAGACCCCGTGGACTATAGCCCTCCAGGCTCCTTGTCCATGAAATTTTCCAGGCAAGAATACTGGAGTGGGTTATCATTTCCTACTCCAGGGGATCTTCTTGACCCAAAGATCAAACCCGTGTCTCTTGAGTCTCCTGCGTTGGCAGGTGGGTTCTTTACCACTGCACCACCTGGGAAGCCCTATTTCAGGACACTGGCTGTTTCTTATAAAATGCAGTGCAGTGTTGAAATACCTCGTCTAGTCATTCAACAAATATTTACTTTGTTTCCTAATATGCCAGGACCAGTGCTAAGCTTTGGAGCTAGAGATTGAACCCAGACCAGTGTTGTTTTTGCTTTTCATAGTCTAGTGAGGAAGACAGACATTAAATCAGTAACGATACAGATCATTGACCAATTGCCGCTATGATAAGTGCCATGAAGAAGAAGTTAATGTATTGTGGTGAAACTGAGGTAGGTGGAGGGTCAGGAGGATCTTCTCAACCTGAAACTGAAGCCTGGAAAAATGGGGTTAGCCATGTGAAAAAGGGAATGGCCAGGATGGTGGCTCACTACTGAGTGTAAGACCAGGAGCATGTAGGGAGGAAGAGCTTGGCATGTCTTTGGGATGGGATGAGAGCCAATGTGAGTGAGAGTGGCAGGGCAAGAACTGGAGGAGCTATGTCAGACTTGGACACACCAGCTCAAAGCCCTCCGAGCATTTCCTTTTGCACTCGATATCCAGCTTCTCACCACGTGTCTCCAACTTACATGGTACAGCCGTGCTGGCTATCTGCCCTCATCCTATTACCCCGCTCTTCTCTCAGGCCAGACTGCTGCCTCACCAGCCACTTTTTCTTCCTTGAGTACAGCCAGCTTGTCCCACGCTGGTGTAGGCTCTTCTCTCTCCTCTGATCTCCATGTGTCGGCACCTTCCCGTCACGCAGGTCTCTGCTCACACGCAGACCCCCATGTGTGATGTTGTGTTGCATTGCTTAATTTCATCCCAGCATGTATAGCCACCTAAAACTAGTTTGTTTATTTGTTCACTTGTTTGTTACTCGTCTTTTTTCATTAGACTCTGAGCCCTTTGAAGGTGGGATAGTCTGACCTCCTTATTCACCACTCTCTGCCTGGTACCAGGAGTAGTGTCTGGGGGGCAGCAGGGCCTTTGTTATGGTGTGTTGAATGAATGAAGGAAGGAATGACTCCTAGGTATTTCTTTATTCTATAAAGCAGTGGGATGCCACTAGAGATTCTGAGTCGATGAGTGACTTGATTTTAAAAAATTTTTATTTTATATTGGAGTATGTGTGTGTAATTGCTCAGTCGTGTTAACTCTTTGTGACCCCATGGACTGTAGCCTGCCAGGTTCCTCAGTCCATGGAATTCTCCGGCAAGAGTACTGGAATGGGTTGCCATTTCCTTCTCCAATATTGGAGTATGCTGCTGCTGCTGTTGCTAAGTCGCTTCAGTCGTGTCCGACTCTGTGCGACCCCATAGATGGCAGCCCACCAGGCTCCCCCGTCCCTGGGATTCTCCAGGCAAGAACACTGTAAGTGGGTTGCCATTTCCTTCTCCAGTGCATGAAAGTGAAAAGTGAAAGTGAAGTCGCTCAGTCGTATCTGACTCTAGCGACCCCATGGACTGCAGCCTACCAGGCTCCTCCGTCCATGGGATTTTAATTGATTTACAATGTTGCATTAATTTCAGGTATACAGCAAAGTGATTCAGTTATACATAATTACTGCATATATTTATTTTTCAAATTATTTTCCCATTTAGGTTATTATAGAATATTGAATTGACTTCCCTGTGTTATACAGTATCCTTGTTGGTTATCAACAACAATATCCTTGTTGGTTATCTGTTTTAAATATAGCAGTGTGTAATGTCAATCCCATGATCCTAATTTATCCCCATCCCCTCCTGACATGATTTATTTCTAAAAGATTTCCATTTCCTCAACAAAAAAATGGTGTTAGAGAAAAAGGAGGGACAACTGCCTAGATTAAAAGTGTTTTAGAAACAAGTTAGTCAAATGCAAAGTGAGGACTTTGTTGGATCCTGATGGAGACAAAGTGGACGGAAAAGACATTTTTGAGAGAAACTGCATTTCTAGAAGAGCTACATATGGAGTTATTGATGGGTGAAATAATCTGATGCCTTGGATTTCATTTAAAATACTTCAAAAGAGAAAAAGAAACAACACACATATGTGGAAAGAATAGATAAAATGAGAACTAGAGCATGTGGATACTTTTGGTGATTCTTCATTGTGTGTTTGAAATTTTTCCCTTATAAGTAATCTTATCATAAGAAGCTTTTTAAAAATTATGCTGCCTCTGGATAGAGGATTTTGGGGGGAAGTGTGGAGGAGGAAGAGTAAAGTCCACAGCTAGAGACCTGTTGCCGGCGTCCAGGAGAGGGTGTGACGGTGTCTGGACAGGGGTTGTGTGTGTAAGGAGGCTTGCTCGCGTGTTATCGCATCTGAGACATGCAGCCGCCTTGTGAGGTCATTCGGGCAGCTGCTAGGACCAGCCCCATATTATAGAGAGGAAAACTGACCCCTGCAGCTTGTCAAATACCTTGTCAAAATACACTCAGCTAGTGCTGAGGTGGACCTTGAACTCAGATCTTACCATTCCGTGTTCCATGGTCTTTGTACTGTGCCACCTTGGACACTGATTTCTTCCCTTCCTTTACTGGTTTATTCATTTCACAGTCTCTTATCAGCACTGTGGTGTACAGATTTGGGGGCCAGGTGTGTGTGGCTACATCAGATGATGAGTGACACCTCATATGGTTCCTGCTGTCATGGAACTCACTACTGACACACCACTCACACTGCATCCCAACATACACTGCATCCCAACACTCACTGTTGCATTGCTTGTGAAAAAAGTTAGTCCTTAAGGAGCAGGCTTATTAACTGCTTTTTCCTCAGGTAAGTTTTTTTCTTTAATTTTTTTTTTTCTGGCTGTGGCCGGGGCATATGGGATCTTAGTTTCCCAACCAGGGGTTGAACCTATGCCCCAAGCACTGGAAGTGCTTCTTGACTGCTAGGGAAGTCCCTTTAATTTTTACTCAGAAGTGCTTTCACACACATACAAAAAAGGGGAGAAATTAGTATCACGAACACCCATAGACACATTACATAAATGTAACCATTGTTAGCATTTTCCCTATTTAATTGATTCTTCTTTACTCATGTATCCAAAATAAATTAAAGTCAGTATGACATTTATATGCATTCCTAAAACAATAAGAGCATTTCCCTAACTAACCAGCATACTTTTATCACACTAAACAAAATCAACGTGTGTGTTAGTCACTCAGTTGTGTCTGACTCCTTGTGATCCCATAGAGTGTAGCCTGCCAGACTTCTCCATCCATGGGATTCTCCAGGCAAGAATATTGGAGTGGGTTGCCATTTTCTCCTCCAGGGGATCTTCCCGACCCAGGGATCAAACCCAGGTGTCCTGCATTGCAGGCAGATTCTTTACTGCCTGAGCCACCAAGGAAGCCCTAACAAAATCAATAATAACAAAAACAAAATCAATAATAACAAAAACAAAATCAATAATAATTTCCTATTTTCAATTTATGCCTTGTCCATATCAAATCTCTGATATCCCCAAAGCTGTCTTTATAAGCTAGAATTATTCGGACTGGGGACCAAAGAATGACAAGCGCTGCATTTGACTCTTAAGTCTCTTTTAATTTTACCGATCCTCTCCCCACTTTTGATTTATCAAGTTATTTAAGGGTCATTGCTTATTGTCCTATATAATGTCCTATTTTCTGCATTTGACTTTTTTTGTAATGTAGTCTGTAATGTAGCCTGTTATTGCATCTCTATAATTTCTGAAAACTGGTAATTTGGAAGTATTCAGGTTAAACATTGTTTTTGTTAGAAAACGTAGAATTTTATTTTAAAATTAACTTGGGAAATAGTATTTTGAAGTATTCAGGTTAAACACTGTTTTTGTTAGAAAACGTAGAATTTTATTTTAAAATTAACTTGGGAAATAGTAAGACAGTGCAAATGGGTTAAAAAAAAATCGCCAAAACAGTGCTAAGTTTTCTTACTAGCCTGGCCTTCAGCCCCATTGTTCTCTCCCCAGAGACAATTACTATTCATGAATTTTTTATCTCCTTGCAGAGAGATTCTCAAATGTACAAACATGTATATGTACACATTCCCTCTTGTTTTGTACACTTCCTTGATTTTCTAAATAATTTACGTACTATAAAATTTACCCCTTTACACTGTACAATTCAATGATTTTGTATATCCCAGGGAATTGTGCAACCATCATGGTCTGGTGGGCTACCATCTATGGGGTCACACAGAGGTGGACACGACTGAAGTGACTTAGCAGCAGCAGCAGCATGGTCTAACTCTGGAATATTTTGCTCACACCTCACCCCACCCCACCCCAGCCCCGCCCAAACAAACCCAGTAACCTTTAGCAATCATTCCCATCTCTCCCCACCTCCCCCAGCCCCTGGAAACCACTTATTTACTGCCCGTCTCTATGGACGTGTCAGCACTGGACTTTTCACATAAATAGAATCATACAACATGTGATCCTTTGTGATGGGCTCCTTTCACCCAGCATAACATTTTCAAGGCTCGCCCACTTTGCTGTACATATCAGTTCCTGGTTCTATGACTTAATAATATTCTGTTGTTGACTTTGTCCATCCATAATCTGATGGATATTCAGCTTGTTTCTCCTTTCTGCCTGTTAGGAATAATGCTGTCGTGTCCAGGTTTTGTGTGGACATCTGCTTTCAGGTCTGTTAGATATACCTAGGAGTGGAATTGCTAGATCTTAGGGTAACTCTATGTTTAACATTTTGACGAACTGTCAAACCAGTTTTCAAAGAAGCTGTACCATTTAACATTCCCATCAGCAACGTATGAGGGGTCCAGTTTCTCCACATCATCCTCAACACTTGTTGTTATCTAACTTTATGATTTTAGCCATCCTAGTGGGTGTAATGTGGTATTTCATTGTGCTTTTGATTTGCATGTCCCTGATGCTAATGATGTTGAGCATATTTTCATGTCCTTATTGGCTGTTTGTATATCTGCTTTGGAGAAACATCTGTTCATATCCCTTGCTCATTTTTAATTGGTTTCGTGTTTTCATTGATGAGTAGGTTAAACATTTAACAAGAGTATTTCATGAATGAAGCTGTGCATGTCACACTGTATATCAATCATCAGGATGCAAGTGATCTCTGCTTACTCTGTTAGCTGCTTGTGTTAAGGTGATTACAGCTTAGATCATGTCTGTTGGGTTACATTTTTTCCCCTTGTGAGCAGAGGGCAAGCAATGGGGTGATACTTTGACTTTACACAGCTGTCCTCTTGCCCACCAACCTTTCACTTAATGCCTTTGGCAACTATTGATACTCTTTGCCTAAATCAATTACTAAATTAAGGGTTGCAAAATGGTGTTCTATTTTGTCTTGCTGTTGGCTTGTTGCCTTTGCTGGTTGGTTTCTAGCATTCTTTCAGTTAATACATTATTAGCTGGCTTCACATGTGAAGTGGGTGAAGTGAAAGTCCTTCATCAAATGGGGCTTTGGGGCTATACTGACATGGTTCATTCTGGAAAGGCAGATGAGTGCTTAATTCTTTCCTTGTGATATTTGATGTTCAAATTAAGGGGTTGATATAATCCAAATTCAGGGAGTCCTGGTGCCCTAGTCAGCACAGGTAAACTTCTGATTTCTCCATCAGAGGTGTTAGAGAGGCAGGCTTCTCCCCAGAGACTGCCGGTTTGGACTAGGTCCTTCTCTTCCCTTCCCTGATCACCTACTGTTCTGGAATGCAGAAGGACACTTCTACCTCTTCTGTGATAGACACATCAGAAGTTAAAATTTAAAGACTCTCAACCACTTTTCAGTGTCTCAATAGTAATTCCCTGCATATGAAATGGCTAACTGATCCAGAGCCTCTCATTAGGCATTAGCTGGACTAAGTTTAGAACATTGGCTCATCTTTTAACTATTACCCCTAGGTTGCCCCTTGTTCTTAATCTGCTAATCCTTTTGTTTCTGTTTCTAATTCAAGCCAGAGTCATTTCCCTGGATCAGTGGGGTTAAGAGAAAACATTTGCAATTTAGACTCAAGAGTTTTGTTCTGGCACTTTTGTTGTAGCCACGCGTTCTGGGAAACAAACTCTCTCAGAAGGACAATGCAGATAGTGGAGTGCAGTTTATTCCACCGGCGGGCCCAAGGCAGTCTCTTCTTAGCCAAGGACCCTAACTAGTTTTTCTGAAAACCTTATATACCCAAGTGTATGGGCCCAAACCCACCTCCCCAAATTCCCTGAAACTAGCCTGAACAAAGGAAAAGAAAGATACAATCAAAGTTAACCTGTGATTCATATACCTTAAGCCTAGGTAGTTAACAGTGGACAATTATCAATAGGCCTGTGGTCATACCCCAATAAGCATAATGGAATTTATGATTCTATTCGGTTTCACAGATAATTAGGGTATTCTTTTAGGCAACAGAGAGTCTAGGCTCGAGCCCTGGGGCTCTTCCATTCAGGGGGCCTGGTTTTCCGGTTGGTATGTCGTTTCCAAAGATACGGGGCATAGAGCTCCAAGTCCACAGTCTCGCCCAAGATGGAGTCCTGCTTTCAAGATGGATCCTGTTCTGTCTGTTTCCTCCTTCATTCCCCTCTCTCGATGCTCATAACTCATAGTATGAGCATCACTCATAGGGATATATTGCGCCCTGACTCTCTGACCTCCAGTTTGGGAGAACAACATCAACCTTTGGGTTACAAAGTTCATAACACATTGTAAAATAAAGGGTCCACAAAGCAGAACTATCAAGGCAACTATGACAATGCTAAATATAGTTTTCCACCAATCATCCTTCACCCAGATAGGACCGAAGTCCAAAAAGGAAGATCATCATCAGACATAGCTTTTACCTGACCTTTCATGTCATCTGCTGCTGCTGCTGCTTGTCACTTCAGTCGTGTCCGACTCATGTCATCTAGCGTGGCTGATATATAGCCGGATAAATCAGGAATATATACGCAACATTCAACTTTAATTAAAGCACAGGTCCCTCTTTCTACTGAAACTATGGTTAGTCTCAAGATGATACCAGCAAGTCCTTGTAGCAGCAGTTGGTTATAGAGCGTCACCTCTTCTTCTTCTTTAAGATGACCTTGGTTTCACAGGGGTCAGTGGGGTCCTGTTGTGTAGTCCGCTCGGCGTCCTCCGGGTCTGTGTGGCATGCTCTCTTCACCCTCATGTGGTGGATCCAGGGAGTGACATCTGCAACTTTAACTGCAGTAGGGCTGCTTAGAGCAAGTGTATGGACCCTTCCAATGTGGGGCCAAGGAGTCGTGTTTCCAGTCCTTGATCACACCTGATCCCCGGGCACAAATTCGTGAATCTGTTCCCCAAGGGGGAATGGCACCCTTTCTTGTACAAACTTAGTTACCTGATTTGTTACCTTACCCACTTGTTCCATCTGCTGTGAAATCTCATCTCCCCTTACCTGAGGCAAATTTGTTGACACCTGTTTTATTATGGGAGGGGGCCTCCCATACACAATTTTGTACGGAGAAGAGCCATGGGACTGTGGGGTCATCATGAGTCTGAGAAGGGCCATCGGAAACAAGCCCACCCAGGAACCGTCAGTCTCTAAGATCCACTTGGAGAGTGTCTCTTTAAGTGTCCAGTTGGTTCCTTCCACCATTCCAGAACTCTGGGGCCTATATGCTGTATGTAATTTCCACTTGATATATAAAGTTTTGCTTACTTGTTATACTAAATCAGCTACGAAAGCCAGGCCATTGTCCGATCCAATGCTGGTAGGAAATCCAAATCTGGGAACTATCTCCCTGAGCAGGCACCAGGCTACTTTTGATGCTCTTTCAGTCAGGGTAGGAAAAGCTTCTACCCATCCCGAGAACGTGCATACTATGACCAGCAGGTAATGGTAGTGTCGGTGAGGTTTCATTTCAGTGAAGTCCACTTTCAAGTGTTCAAAGGGCAGCAAGTCTTTTACCTGAATCCCTGGAGGTTTCTGTCTGTGCCGAGAGGCAGCATTGACCTGTGAGCAGGCAGGGCAATTCTGAGATTCTGTCCTGCCTAGGGAAGAGAGGCGCTGAACCAAGAAATATTTTCAAATTAGCTCTTCCGGTTTATCATGGCCTAGATGGGTCGCTTGGTGTGTTTGGCTTACCAGAGTGAGTGCCTGCTCTTCTGGTACCAATAATTTGCCACTTGGCAGTTTTCACCATCCCTTTTCAGTCTTGATGGCCCCTTCTGCTTTAGCTAGTTGGTTTTGGGCTTCGGTGTATTTTGGAGAGTCTAACGTTAGCTCAGGCAGCTCCGCTAATATGAGAGCTTTAATAGGGGCTTCACTTGTCACCCCCAAGCCCTCGGCTGCTTGTTTAGCCGTCTTATCTGCCAATCTGTTCCCTGAGCCTGGGGGTATCCTCTTTTTGACGTTCTCAGCAGTGTATGACTGCAACCCTTTGTGGTTCCCAGGCAGCATCTAATAGGGTCTTAATTTCTTCCTTATTTTTAATATCTTTTTCACTAGCTGTCAAAGGCCTCCTTATACAGAGCCCTGTAGTGTGGCAAAAGCACACCTGGAGTCTGCATAAATGTTTGTTTTCTTACCTTTTGACAGCTGGAGGGCCTGGGTTAGAGCATATAGTTCGGCCTGTTGAGCGAACCAGTGTGATGACAGAGAGCGAGCCTCAACGATGGTTTCTTCCATGACTACTGCATATCCCAACAGTCTACTGTATAGACTGCTTCCACTATTTTTAAGTTCATGGTGTTCTCTGATGGCCATCCTACTCCCATAGGGGGCCATTCAACCTCACAGAGTATGTGGAGGCAGTTAGGCTTCATCTTCACCCCATAGTCTCCTCCTAATCCCTTCTTTAAATGTTTAATCATGCACTCCAATACAGTTGCCTTAGATTCACTTCCTTGCTTACCTTCTCGGACCTTCTTCTACTTTTCCTTTTTGTTCTGTCTACGAAGTTCTCAGTACCCTATGTACTTCTGATATTTCCATTCAATGACACTTAAATTGCCATTCTGCCTCCTTCCTAATTGGGGTGAGAAGAGCCTTACCTGCCAGATCCCAGAGGGAGAAGGGGGATCGGCGTGTCTTCACCTGCCGGTCAGCACAACCAAACCAGAACACCACGTGGTCCAAGACTGTTTCTCCCTTAAATTTTAAAGTCCATTCTCCCTTGGTGGACTTGATCAGGTACAGATGAAAACACAGATGGGTTAAATATCCCATGTCCCAGGCCGTCTCCGGAAAAGCCAATTCGTACTCACTTATGTATCCCCCTCCTTCTAGCCTGACAATTCCGAGGGGGTCAAGAATTTCATAGCAGATGGGACACCCTCTTGGGGAGAGCAGAATACAAACGCACAAAAACCAAGTTTCTTCTAAAAATCCCCTGGCAATGGCTTGGTAATAATTTTCCCCTAGACGGCATGGACACCATCTCCTAAATGACCTTCACAAATTTCCTTCTAAGCCTTAACACACTTGTCAACCTGTGTCAAGCAGGTTGCCACCTGCCAATTCCAGGCTCCTGTGGGTCCCCGCTCCTTCTAGTCCCTCCCAGGAGGGTGATCAGGCCCCCTCTTCCACCCTACCAGGTGGGTTCCTCCTCACCTGAGCGCTCAGTTCCCCTGCTGCCATCCACTATCTGCTAACATGAAAGGTCTGGGCATTGAGAAGCAGAATCCTTCCAGAAGGGTGAGGCGCCTTCCCCCCTCTAGAAGATTCGAGCCACAAGGCCTCAGAGTAGTCCCAAATGGGACTTGTCTCCTCAAAGTGAGGTGTTTCCTGGCCCATGCACCAAATGTTGTAGCCACGCGTTCTGGGAAACAAACTCACTCAGAAGGACAATGCGGATAGTGGAGTGCAGTTTATTACACTGGCGGGCCCAAGGCAGAGTCTCCTCTTAGCCAAGGACCCCGACCAGTTTTTGTGAAAACCTTATATACCCTAAGTGCATGTGCCCAAACCCACCTCCCCAAATTCCCTGAAACTAGTCTGAACAAAGGAAAAGAAAGATACAATCAAAGTTAACCTGTGATTCAGGTTACCTAGGCCGTAAGCCTAGGAAGTTAACAGTGGACAATTATCAACAGGCCTGTGGTCATACCCCAATAAGCATAATAGAATTTATGATTCTATTCGGTTACACAGATATTAGGGTATTCTTTTAGGCAACAGAGAGTCTAGATACCAGCCCTGAGGCTCTTCCATTTAGGGGGACTGGTTTTCCAGTTGGTATGTCGTTTCTATAGATCCTGGGCATATAGCTCAAAGTCCACAGTCTGGCCCAAGATAGAGTCCTGCTTTCAAGATGGAGCCTGTTCTGTCTGTTTCCTCCTTCACTTTTAGTGTATGATCTTAGGCAAGTCTTATAAATGGAAATTCATTTTTTTCTCAAATGAAGGATGAATACGATACTGAATCTGCCTGCCAATGCAGTGAGACACAAGAGATGCAGATTTAATCCCTGGGTTGGGAAGATCCCCTGGAGTAGGAAATGACAACGCACTCCGGTATTCTTGCTGGGAAAATTCCATGGACAGAGGATCCTGGCAGGCTACAGTCCATGCAGCCACAAAGAGCTGGACACGACTGAGCAACTGAGCACTTACTAGATTCACTGTGATAGCTGGAGTAAAAATGCTTTGTAAACTGTCAAATACCACAACAGTGGGTCAGGGGTTTCCTGGTGGTCCAGTGGCTAAGATTCCACGTTCCCAGCACAGGGGGCCTGGGTTCAATCCCTGGTAAGGGAACTAGATCCCACATGCTGCAGCCAAATTACAAAAAAAAAGTGGGTCAGGCCCCAGGTCCCGCTTTGGGCTCTAAGCTGGAATCAGTCAATCTCCACCACCTTGACTATTACTAGTTCAGGCTATTTCAGGGGCTTGTTCCTCAAGTTTTTGTTTTCTTAGGCCCTTTTTGTTTTCCAGCTTTTCCTAGCTGCCCGACCTCTAAGCATGAAGCCACCCCATGAAGCTTTGCAACTTCCAGGACTTTTGCTCCCAATTTCTCTAAACTACATGGCTGAATATAACAGAAAGAGCACAGGTCATGGACCCGACCAGGTGTGGGTTCAAATCTTGGTCCCATCTCTTGCGGACTGTGTGACTGGAAGCTAAATTAAGTCTTGTCATTTCTTTATCTGTTTCATATACCTGAAAAGCAGAATGGTGGTATTAAACTTTTAAAAATGTGAACAGCTTTAGTAAAAGGCCTCAAACTTAGCGGGAAGCATTTGCTGCCTTTTCCTTCTTGGCCCCAAATTACTTTACCTTAGGTTCCTGCTTCCTCCCACCCTTGGAGTTTGCTTTTGCAACTCCTACCAATTTCATTGTCTTCCCAGTACAGCTATTTGCATTTCTAAAAGGGGCCCATTTGTTTCTTATTTGTGCCTACCTCAAGTATTCTTAACCACATCTGTTCTAAAGAAGGCTTTCCCCTCAGTGTTGCAGGCTGCTTTCTGCCCTGAGGTTCTGCTACTAGGCTCATTGAAGCCAAAAAATAGATGTTATTTCACTGCCTCAGTGTGCACTTAAATGTGAGAAATCGAACACATAATTTTAATGTTTGGAGTATCTGCCTTTGACTTTCTCCTTCACGTGTCTTCACGTGTCTCTACGTGTCTCTAAGTTCACTTTAAAGATGCATGGAGATTGGAAGTGCTTTTTAAAATAGGGACCACTCCTCCATGGTGAGTTTGTGCTCTGTCCCACGTCTTCCTACTGTCAACAGAGTTGAAAGGATTGTAAGTGGATCCAGCTGTTAGCTGTGTGGGGCTTGCATTTTCACCAGAGGCATTTTGTGATGTAATTGATGGTGCAGCTGGATGAAGAGCCTGGTGTTTGGTGTGTTCCTTGGGGTGAATGAATAGGTGTGTTCTGTACAGGGGTGTTAAGTTGTGCTAGTAAAATGTTAGGCTGAACATTACCTTTGCTGAAGGAACTTCTTTTTTCGAAGTGTAAACTGTCAGCAAGATTCAATGTGCTGTATGTGGCTGTTTTTCAATAAAGAAGCAAGGTATTATTTACTCTACCAAAAACCTCAGCTAGGCAGTATTTGGTGAGAGTTACCCTAAGACAATAATATTATTACTACTTTAGCCCTCAGTGATCCAGACAGACTTTCTCAGGAATGCATTCAATTCACAGGAGTTTTGGAAATTCCCTGGCAGTGCACTGGTTAGGACTCCGAGCTTCCACTGCAAGGGACACAGGTTCAGTCTCTGGTCAGGGAACTAAAGTTCCACAAGCCACATGGCACAGCCCACCCGCCCCGCCCCCCCCCCCCCCCCCCCAAATTCACAAGAGTTTTGCCATGTAACAGTTACCAAGTCCAAGCTCATACTGCTTGCCTCATGACAAGCCAATAAATGAGAGAGTGGTTGGGGCAAGGAATAGTGGCTTTTTCAGAAAGTCAGCAGACCAAGGAGATGGTGGATTTGTGTCCCAAAAAACCATCTTTCCTGAGTTACGAGTCAGGTTGTTTTTTATACCAAACAGAAAGGGGTGCTGGTTGCTGCAAACTTTTTGGTGTGAGAATCCTTTGCTCTTACAAGAGTCCTCCATGTAGGTTTGGTGACAATGTCCCTATAAACTTCAACAAGACAAATGTTATTCTCTTTTCTGCAACTTTTTATCTCTAGTGAATGAAAAGTGTTATACCTTTAAAGGTCAGAGCCTTGAAAATGCCTGTATATTTCAGGCCCTAGGCAACATTCTTGTAGCAAAAGCAATAGGATACAAAGGATAAAGGAAAAGAAAGATCCATATGGAGTCAGATTTGCTCTTCCCTATTACATAATCTTGATGAAATATTGATGATCATTAATATAATATATTAAAATCAATTAATTTAATATATTAAATAATATATGTATTAATATAATATAATACATAATCTTGATCAAATATTACATAATCTTGATGAAAGTAAAAGTGGAGAGTGAAAAAGTTGGCTTAAAGCTCAACATTCAGAAAACAAAGATCATGGCATCCGGTCCCATCACTTCATGGCAAATAGATGGGGAAACAGTGGAAACAGTGTCAGACTTTATTTTTTGGGGCTCCAAAATCACTACAGATGGTGACTGCAGCCATGAAATTAAAAGACGCTTACTCCTTGGAAGGAAAGTTATGACCAACCTAGATAGCATATTCAAAAGCAGAGATATTACTTTGCCAACAAAGGTCCGTCTAGTCAAGGCTATGGTTTTTCCTGTGGTCATGTATGGATGTGAGAGTTGGACTGTGAAGAAGGCTGAGCGCCGAAGACTTGATGCTTTTGAACTGTGGTGTTGGAGAAGACTCTTGAGAGTCCCTTGGACTGCAAGGAGATCCAACCAGTCCATTCTGAAGGAGATCAGCCCTGGGATTTCTTTGGAAGGAGTGATGCTAAAGCTGAAACTCCAGTACTTTGGCCACCTCATGCGAAGAGTTGACTCATTGGAAAAGACTCTGATGCTGGGAGGGATTGGGGGCAAGAGGAGAAGGGGACGACAGAGGATGAGATGGCTGGATGGCATCACTGACTCAATGGACGTGAGTCTGAGTGAACTCCGGGAGTTGGTGATGGACAGGGAGGCCTGGCGTGCTGCGATTCATGGGGTCGCAAAGAGTCGGACATGACTGAGCGACTGATCTGATCTGATCTGATTACATAATCTACAGCAAGGAATGTGCTGGTGCCATCGCAACTCAGGGAACCTGAATCAGGATTCCAAGGTGCTAATTTGCAAACTGTTAAAAGATAAACTGAGGCATATATTTTAAAAATTAAGAGTTTATTTGAGCAAAACTTGAATTGGGCAGCATCCTATCTAGCAAATAAAAAGGAGCTCTGAGGAGCTGTATGAAATGAAAGACTTTATTAGGCAGAAGGGAGTGGGAAGAGGAAAGTTATCTGGCAAAAGAAAAAAGTAGGTTGTATTATTGCAAAGTTATTTTTCTTTAAGGTAGCAGGGGTCTACGCAGCAGATTACCTCACTATTGCTAATCAGATGGTTCCTCCATATAGTGGAAACTATAATTAAGCCTCGATTTGGTGATGTGGGGCTCAGCATAAGCGACTCCATTTTGGGCATGTTGTCTGTTTCTTTGTTTGTTTTTTCCTTTTTTGTTATTGTTGTTTGCTCCTTTTTTTTCTTTTCTTTTTTTTTTCTGTTGTTTTTTAACGAAAGAGAGAGAGGTGCAGATGTACGGGAGCTGGTGGTAAACCCTACTTGGAGAGGGCAGGAGGGCTTCACAGGGAGTAATGGGACTTTGCCAAGGATGAAAGCTGAGCAAGGATCTCTGAGGCCAAGGGAACCATAGATGCAAAACCTTTTATGCAGTTAAGTAGGTGAAACACCACGGTGAGTTTGGAGAAGTGTAAGCAATTAAACAAATTTTCCTAGCATATGTATTTCTACTTTAGCCTTCTCCTTACCACCCATTTCTCCTCACCCCTCTCCACCCCCGCTCTGCCATCCTGCCCCTCTAGGTTGTCACAGAGCACCAGGCTGGGCTCCCTATGTTACGTAGCAGCTTCCCACTAGTTACCTGTTTTACAGATGGTAGTGCATATATGTCAATAGTACTTTCTCAATTTCTCACATCCTCTACATCCCCTGCTGTGCCCACAAGTACATTCTCCACATCTGTGTCTCCATTCCTTCCCTGTAAATAGGTTCATCAGTATCATTTTTCTAGATTCCATATATATGCATTAATATACTATATTTGCTTTTCTCTTTCTGTCTTACTTCACTCTGTATTAATAGGCTCTAGGTTCATACACTTCACTACAACTTACTCAAATTTGTTCTTTTTTATGGCCGAGTAATATTCCTTTGTATATATGTAAAGTAACTTCTTATCCATTCATCCGTTGAAGGACATTTAGGTTGCTTTCATGTCCTGGCTATTGTAAATAGTGTTGCAATGAGTATCGGGGTGCTGCTGCTGCTGCTAAGTTGCTTCAGTCATGTCTGACTCTTTGAAACCCCATGAACTGTGGCCCACCAGACTCCTCTGTCCATGGGATTCTCCAGGCAAGAATACTGTAGTGGGTTGCCATTTCCTTCTCCAGAGGATCTTCCCAACCCAGGGACCAAACCCGATTCTCTACATCTCCTGTATTGGCAGGCAGGTTCTTTACCACTAGTGGGAAGCCCGAATGTACACAAGGGGTACATGTGTCTTTTAGAATTGTGGTTTTTCTCAGGGTATATGGCCAGTAGTGGGATTGCTGGGTCATATGGTAGCTTTATTCCTAGTTTTTTGAAGAATCTCCATACTGTTCTCCATAGCGGCTGTATCAATTTACATTCCCACCAACAGTGCAAGAAGGTTTCCTTTTCTCCACATCCTCTCCAGCATTTACAGTTTGTAGATTTTTTGATGATAGCCATTCTGACTGGTGTGAGGTGGTACCTCGTAGTTTTGATTTGCATTTCTCTAATAATGAGCAGTATTGAGCATCTTTTCATATGTTTATTGGCCATCTGTGTGTCTTCTTTGGAGAAGTGTCTACTTAGGTCTTCTGCCTGTTTTTTTAATTGGATTGCTTGTTTTTCTAATATTGAATTGCATGAGCTGCTTATATATTTTGGATATTAATCCTTTGTGATTGTTTCATTTGCAATTATTTTCTCCGGTTCTAAGGGTTGTCTTTTCATCTTGTTTATAGTTTCCTTTGCTGTGCAAAAGCTTGTAAATTTAATTATATCCCATTTGTTTATTTTTGTTTTTATTTCCATTGAGCTAGGAGGTGGGTCAAAGAGGATCTTTCTTTGATTTATGTCAGAGTGTTCTACCTATGTTTTCCTCTAAGAGTTTTATAGTTTCTGGCCTGACATTTAAGTTTTTAATCCATTTTGAATTCATATTTGTGTATGGTGTTAGGAAGTGTTCTAATTCATTCTTTTACATGTTGCTGTCCAGTTGTCCTAACACCACTTATCGAAGAGGCTGTCTTTTCTCCATTGTATATTCTTTCCTCCTTTGTCAAAGATAAGGTACCCATTGGTGCATGGTTTATCTCTAGGCTTTCTATTTTGTTCCATTGGTCTAGATTTCTGTTTTTTTGTGCCAGTACCATACTCTCCTGATGACTGTGACTTTGTAGTATAGTCTGAAGTCGAGGAGATTGATTCCACCAGTTCCATTTTTCTTTCCCAAGATTGCTTTGGCTACTCAGGGTCTTTTGTGTTTCCATACAAATTGTGAAATTTTTTGGCCTAGTTCTTTTGAAAAATACCTAGGAATAAACCTACCTAAAGGGATTAAAGACCTGTATGCAGAAAATTATGAAGATCATGGCATCTGGTCCCATCACTTCATGGGAAATAGATGGGGAAACAGTGGAAACAGTGTCAGACTTTATTTTTGGGGGCTCCAAAATCACTGCAGATGGTGACTGCAGCCATGAAATTAAAAGACGCTTACTTCTTTGACCTTCTTTGGTTCTATGACCAACCAAATTTGGCCTTGGAATACGGAATGAAGCAGGGCAAAGACTAATAGAGTTTTGCCAAGAAAATGCACTGGTCATAACAAACACCCTCTTCCAACAACACAAGAGAAGACTCTATACATGGACATCACCAGATGGTCAACACCGAAATCAGATTGATTATATTCTTTGCAGCCAAAGGTGGAGAAGCTCTATACAGTCAGCAAAAACAAGACCAGGAGCTGACTGTGGCTCAGATCATGAAATCCTTATTGCCAAATTCAGACTTAAATTGAAGAAAGTAGGGAAAACCACTTGACCATTCAGGTATGACCTAAATCAAATCCCTTATGATTATACAGTGGAAGTGAGAAATAGACTTAAGGGCCTAGATCTGATAGATGGAGTGCCTGATGAACTATGGAATGAGGTTCATGACATTGTACAGGAGACAGGGATCAAGACCATCCCCACAGAAAAGAAATGCAAAAAAGCAAAATGGCTGTCTGGGGAGGCCTTACAAATAGCTGTGAAAAGAAGAGAAGCGAAAAGCAAAGGAGAAAAGGAAAGATATAAACATCTGAATGCAGAGTTCCAAAGAATAGCAAGAAGAGATAAGAAAGCCTTCTTCAGCGATTAAGGCAAAGAAATAGAGGAAAACAACAGAATGGGAAAGACTAGGGATCTCTTCAAGAAAATCAGAGATACCAAAGGAACATTTCATGCAAAGATGAGCTCGATAAAGGACAGAAATATTATGGACCTAACAGAAGCAGAAAATATTAAGAAGAGATGGCAAGAATACACAGAAGAACTGTACAAAAAAGATCTTCACGACCCAGATAATCACGATGGTGTGATCACTGACCTAGAGCCAGACATCCTGGAATGTGAAGTCAAGTGGGCCTTAGAAAGCATCACTACGAACAAAGCTAGTGGATGTGATGGAATTCCAGTTGAGCTATTCCAAATCCTGAAAGATGATGCTGTGAAAGTGCTACACTCAATATGCCAGCAAATTTGGAAAACTCAGCAATAGCCACAGGACTGGAAAAGGTCAGTTTTCATTCCAATCCCACAGAAAGGCAATGCCAAAGAATGCTCAAACTACCGCACAATTGCATTCATCTCACATGCTAGTAAAGTAATGCTCAAAATTATCCAAGCCAGGCTTCATCAGTATGTGAACCGTGAACTTCCTGATGTTCAAGCTGGTTTTAGAAAAGGCCGAGGAACCAGAGACCAAATTGCCAACATCCGCTGGATCATCAAAAAAGCAAGAGAGTTCCAGAAAAACATCTATTTCTGCTTTATGGACTATGCCAACGCCTTTGACTGTGTGGATCACAATAAACTGTGGACAATTCTGAAAGAGATGGGAATACCAGACCACCTGATCTGCCTCTTGAGAAATTTGTGTGCAGGTCAGGAAGCAACAGTTATAACTGGACATGGAACAACAGACTGGTTCCAAATAGGAAAAGGAGTATATCAAGGCTGTATATTGTCACCCTGTTTATTTAACTTATATGCAGAGTACATCATGAGAAACGCTGGACTGGAAGAAGCACAAGCTGGAATCAAGATTGCCAGGAGAAATATCAATAACCTCAGATATGCAGATGACACCACCCTTATGGCAGAAAGTGAAGAGGAATTCAAAAGCCTCTTGATGAAAGTGAAAGTGGAGAGAGAAAAAGTTGGCTTAAAGCTCAACATTCAGAAAACGAAGATCATGGCATCCGGTCTCAACACTTCATGGGAAATAGATGGGGAAACAGTGGAAACAGTGTCAGACTTTATTTTTCTGGGCTCCAAAATCACTACAGATGGTGACTGCAGCCATGAAATTAAAAGACACTTACTCCTTGGAAGGAAAGTTATGACCAACCTAGACAGCATATTCAAAAGCAGAGATATTACTTTGCCAACAAAGGTCCGTCTAGTCAAGGCTATGGTTTTTCCTGTGGTCATGTATGGATGTGAGAGTTGGACTGTGAAGAAGGCTGAGTGCCGAAGAATTGATGTTTTTGAACTGTGGTGTTGGAGAAGACTCTTGAGAGTCCCTTGGACTGCAAGGAGATCCAACCAGTCCATTCTGAAGGAGATCAGCCCTGGGATTTCTTTGGAAGGAATGATGCTAAAGCTGAAACTCCAGTACTTTGGCCACCTCATGCGAAGAGTTGACTCATTGGAAAAGACCCTGATGCTGGGAGGGATTGGGGGCAGGAGGAGAAGGGGACGACAGAGGATGAGATGGCTGGATGGCATCACTGACTCGATGGACATCTCAGTGAACTCCAGGAGTTGGTGATGGACAGGGAGGCCTGACGTGCTGCGATTCATGGGGTCGCAAAGAGTTGGACACGACTGAGTGACTGAACTCAACTGAACTGGTGAAAGAAATCAAAGATGACACAAACAGATGGGGAGATATACCATGTTCTTGGAAGAATCAGTATTGTGAAAATGACTATACTACCCAAAGAAATCTCAGAAGGTATTATTTCAGTGGAGCCCTGGAAGATGTGAGAAATAGCCCATTATGTGGATGCAAGAGGTGGGGAAGAGGGTGCTGGTGGTCTCAGGGATGGAGAAAGTGCTGTATATACTTCAGAGACAGGACACACAGAACATGGGATGAGAAAGAGGAAGAAATCAAGGCCGAAGGCCAGGTTTCCTGGCTTAAGCAGCTGGGTCAATCAGTGGCCGTTATGGGCACAGCCCTGGGCAGCTGGACACGGGGACTGCATGACTCTCTGTGGTCTGCAGTCTCGACCCCATGGAGAAGCTGTTACGCACCTGGTTCTTGGACTCTTTAATCAATAGAAACTGCTAAGAAGCCAGACAAGAAACTCAGGCAAGGCTCTACCGAGACTCATGCTGTAGCACGAGGGAGCAAAAACAAGAAACAGGTGCCCTTGCTCGCTCTCCTAGAGAGAAGTGAACTGGTCCCCTAAACGGGGTGAGGGTGGGGGCAGATTGGCGAGCTGGGCCAAAGAGGAGGCCTATGTGGCCTGCCCGCCCCCTTGGTGGTGCTGTGTGCAGGGATCATGTGCAGTTACCCGCTTTTGCTCCAGGCTCCTCAGAAGTGGCCCTTGGTTTGTGGCCCTTTTGTATCTTATTGTTCACAATGTGTTTCAACTGCCCATGCATGTGGTTATTTTTAGTACTTTATAGTTTCTTTATATTCTGTTGCTGGGGGAGGCATTTGTCCAGGTCCAAGTGCAGGCGCTCAAATAGAGGGTCCCAGGCCCCAGCCTGTCTCAGTTGTACTCAGTCTCTCCTCCTGGTCCACTAGGGGCCTTTTAGGCCCTTCTTTCTGTGCGCCTGCCCTTCTATTGAATTGCTCGACTTTAAAAAGGTTGAGAAAAGGAACCAGTCCAGTAGGAGCATTACAAGCTGGATGGATTTGTGAGATGAGACTGGCACCCAAATGTAAGAGAACGTTGCTCATCAGCTCTGCCATTAACTGTTACATCTGGAGGAAACAAAAACAAAATCAAAAGTGTTTACTGAGATGTTTAAGAATCAAAACTTCAGGATGTTCTGTATGTGACATCTTTTTTTCATTATCACAGAAAAGTGAGTTGAATGTGCCATAAAACTGGCTGAAAAGTAATTTTCCTAATAGTGCTAATATTAATGAGAGTTATCTGGTCTTTGTCCAAAGTATTTGCAGGCAGGGATTCATGATATTTGTTTAAAACCTCAATTCCTAAAGCATTTCTTGTGAAAATAGGAACATTCCTGTGCCCAGATTCTCAATAATAAAAGACACCGGGAGCGTTTTCAAAACTGTTGGCCTGATTTAAATTTCACTGGAAAACAGCTTTTTAAAACCAAGTTAACTGTATGGGGCCTCCGTGTGATCACTTCCCACTGGCAGCTGGTAACTGCCAACTTCTGGTGGCTTGAGAAAGTGAGCTGTTTCCCACGCTCCCACACGGCAACCCAATCAGGATGTTTGTGCTGGGAGATATTTGGATGGGGTTGGGGCGAAAAGGGCGAGAGACCAGCTGGATGAACTCCTTCCCCAACTCCCTTCTCTACAGCCTGTCCATGCATTCCAGAAAATCTTTTTTGGTACCAGGTGGTGATGGAAATTCTGTCACCTGAACACTTAACAGCCCATGAACTTTGGTAAAATGGGAGGGTTTTGCTAAGTCTACAGTAACTCCCAAACCTGTTGCTCTTCTCCCTTCCCGGGGCCCAAATTGGCTCCATCAACGCTGAACCTTTTTATCTGGTTCTTGGCATGTTGTAGGGTTTCTTGTCTGCCCCTGCCCCCTCCTCTAGAAATGAGGTCTGAAGTGACTGAATAATGAGGCCGTGGGAAGAGGAGGGAGGGAAGGAAGTCACCTGGAAAACTCACAGGACTTCTAATCAACTGAACAGCTGCAACTCCCTTCGATGCATTCCTGTTCTTCCAGTCTGTAGCTTCTTGAAGTGCAAACTAGGGTGCCATATGCAAAGTCACTCCCATTGCAGTCAGGATTTTTTTAAAAATTCATGGACTCCAGAAGTAAAAAGACCACTTGTGTGGTGTTCTTTGCCCCCAGTGGACTGTGCATTAAGAAGGATATGTGTGTGTTAATCACTCAGTCATGTCCGACTCTTTGTGATCCCTTGAACTGTAGCCTACCAGGTTCCTCTGTCCTTGGAATTCTCCAGGCCAGAATACTGGAGTGGGTTGCCATTTTCTTCTCCAGGGAATCTTCCTGACCCTGGAACTCTTACATTTCGGGCAGATTCTTTACCACTGAGTCACCAGGGAAGCCCTGGAAGGATATAGGAGAGACTCAAAGCCTCATCCTAAGCCCAGTTTTGCAAGGAGGCCCAAGCATGCCCACCACCAGGGGTCTATGGTCCCTTCCCCATTTTCCCAGGGAATGTGGATTTTACTTGGGTAAGAACACAGCAATATTTTCATAGGCTTTAGACTGCTTTCAAGAAGTGTTAACTGGACTTCCCTGGTGGTCCAGTGGTTAAGAATCTGCCTGCCAATGCAGAAGATGTGCGTTTGATCCCGGGTCCTGGAGGATCCCACATGCCATGGGGCAACTGATCCCATATGCCACAACTACTGAGCCTGAACTCTAGAGCCCCATACTCTGCAACAAGAAAAGCCACCACAGTGAGAAACCCAAGCATTGCAACTAGAAAGTAGCCTTGCTTGCCACAACCAGAGAAAGCCCTCGTACAGCAACGAAGATCCAGTGCAGATAAAAAAGAAAAAACATGATAACTGATTTCAAGAAGTGGTAACTGATAACTAGTTTCAAGAAGGCTGAATTAAGTGATTAAGTGAACATAGTGAACTAAGTGAATTAAGTGAACATAGTGATTAAGAAGGGTCGCTGTGGAGTTGGTCTCCCTGGGTTCAAATCCTGGTCCTGCCACTTATTGGTAACTTTGGACAAATTGATTCACGTATTAATACCTTATTTTCCACTTCAGAAAACTGTGGATAATAGCAACAGCTATTCTTGGGTCCTTCCTCCATGACAAATAGCGGAAGTTCTATTTGACAACTTCATTGGCAAAAGACAGGTTTAATCTAGGTCTGATTCTTTATCATACTCATTTTTCTTATTTTAGAAGAAATTCAAATGCCCACATTTTTGGGATCCCAGACACTGTGCCTGCTATCTGCCTGGCGGGGCTGTTAAAAACACTCTCAGCTGAGAGTAGCACCTTATTGCTTTTCTTGGCACCTTTTGATAACTGGTGAGGTTGAAATGGAACATGTTCCTCTTATTGGTCTTTCTTCTTGAAAACTGTTTGAAATACCCTTTGGCCTGCTTCCCATTGGAATCTTGATGTTCTTTTATTTACATATAAACTTTGTTTTCTGATCATGCACATAGTACATGTATCAATTTACTAGAATAAAAATGACCCTCAGAATTTTAAAAAATAGTAATAGCTATTCTTATGGCAATTTGAACTCTGGACGTGAGTCTGAGTGAACTCCGGGAGTTGGTGATGGACAGGGAGGCCTGGCGTGCTGCAATTCATGGGGTCGCAAAGAGTCAGACACAACTGAGCGACTGATCTGATCTGATCTGATTCTTATGGGGTTCTTTTGAGGATTCGATAGTAATAAGAGGTCTGGAACATGGTAAGCATCCAATAAAGTTAGCTATTGATGTAGGTCATTAATCTGTTCAAAGTAATGACAGCCTCGTGGCCCAGTCACATTTACTTCTTGACTCTCATTTACTTATTGTCCCATCATCTTTTGTGTTAGTCCTCCACATCCTTCTGGATTGTGGGTGCCTTGAAAGCAGAGTCTGGGTTGTGCCCATTTGTGGACCCACAGCTCTAGCACAGCCCTGGTTTGTCATGATTAGTTCATCTGTTGAGTAAATTAAGTCAGGCTTTGATGATGACTTGTGTTTGAATGGTGCTTTTTGTGCCACAAAGCACACACATAGGAAGCCTAAGACTTGAAATTTAGGACCCTTGCCCAAGTCCTATGCCAGAGTCAGGTCCTGTGATTCTTTTATTTATGTATGTATTTAGCTGGATCAGGTCTTAGTTGCAGCTCCTGGGCTCTCTAGTTGCTGTGTTAGGGCTTAGTTGCTCTAAGGCATGTGGGATCTTAGTTCCCCAACTGAATCAAACCTGTGTCACCTGCATTGCAAGGCAGATTCTTAACCACTGGATTACCAGGGAAGGCCCAAGGTCTATGATTCTTGCCCTTGCTCCTTCCAGTAGGCCGTCCTCTCTAGGAAGAGAATGCCGAGTTTTATAATTCCAGATCATGTCTTTTGCCAATTCTGTTGTACCTGAATCTCATACAAGTGAAATTATGTAGCATGTACTACAGTTGTGTCTGGATTCTTTTGCTCAGCTTAATACGTGTAAGATTCATTCATGTTGTTTTGTGTATTTTTAAAAATCACTGTATAGTATTCCACTGTATGCTAAGACCAGAATTTATTTACCTGTTCTCTTGTAGATGGGTATCTGGGTGGTTCCCAATATTTGGCTGGGCTTCCCAGGTGGCTCAATGATAAAGAATCCCCCTGCCAGTGCAGGAGATGCAGGACATGTGGGTTCAATCCCTGGGTCGGGAAATGGCAACCCGCTCCAGTATTCTTGCCTGGAGAATCCCATGGACAGAGGAGCCTGGTGGGCTACAGTCCCATAGGGTCATAAAGAGCTGGACATGACTGAGCACGCACAAAATTTGGTTCTAAGTCTCTGCACTCCTTTTAACGATGCTTGGTTTTTTACAGGTCACCACAAATGGCATCATTGCCATGAGTGAACCCCCAGCCAAAGAAACCCACCCTGGGCCCTTCCCACCAACCTTTGGAGCAGTCGCCCCTTTCCTGGCAGACTTGGACACAACAGATGGCGTGGGGAAGGTCTACTATCGGGAAGACTTGTCTCCCTCTGTCACTCAGCTGGCAGCAGAGTGTGTCCAGAGAGGGTTCCCAGAAGTCTCTTTCAAGCCCAGTAGTGCGGTGGTTGTCACTTGGGAATCCGTGGCTCCCTACCAAGGGCCTAGCAAGGACCCCACCCTGGAAGGCAAGGTAAGCACCCGTCCAGGCACAGGGGCGAATAGTCTAATACTTTGGCTTTGCACACTTTGGTCTTCTGGTTTGTGCTACTCTGATGTACACCATGTCCATGCGATTGATAAAGATAGGACATCCAAAGCAAAATCTAATAAGCTATTTATTGCAGATCTGTAATGTCCAAAATCTTATCTGCAGGCTACCTAAATCTGTGTTGTAATGGTGATCAGATGTAAAGAAAGCCAAGATCCCTGAGATAACTAGCCACATGGCAAGAACAGATAAATTATAGCCCTAGCTGCTCTTACTTTGGGAGGTGGTTTCTAGATAGAGAATTTATTATGAGTTTATGAATATGCAGTGATAAATTAAAATAATAAAGCAGTCCCAAGGGATGTGAAGAATTAAAGACAAGACCCATGTTCTAGTTGGGGGGACAGCCCCCCCCACCATCTATTTGTACCATGTGAATGGTTCAGGACATGGGTTTCTTCATAAGCAGGGCTGCGGTTTTTTTAAATTCAGTGGTTGGGAAAGATGTTAGGGTGTGTAGAGCTTGGACCTGCGCTTAGAAGGGGAATATTTGAGCAGGTCAAGAAGCCCGTCTCTAGATCTGAAGTGAGACTTTAGGACATGCTTCAGTTTCTCCTTGGAAAAATAATTTCACTCCACTCCATTATTTAAGTTTTATAGCATGACAGGGTAGAGTATAACTTGTAAGGTCCAAAAGCATCTTTAAATGGAGGAAATGGTCCAGGCTGGTGGTTCCCAAAGTGTGTACCACAGAATACTGGTCCTACAGACAGTCCTTGAGGAAGAAGACTCCTTGGGCCAAATAAGTTTGGGAAATGCTAACACTATAGGTTCCTCTTGGTGTCTCACTCTGGAAAGCCCTACAGTACAGAAACCTGCTTAACTTAGTTTAATTTAGTCATCCCTAAACCTCTTGGCTGTACTGTTTTCCCTCCCAAATAAGACACATTGCATCCCATAGAGCACACTTTGGAGAAATCTGACACGTTTTGCTTTGCCACCTGTACCCGCCTGAGTGGCATGCTTGAAAACTGTTTAAAACCTTCAATTTCTTGGGACTTCCCTGGTGGTCCAGTGGTTAAGACATGCGTCCATGACAGGGGCATGGATTCCTTCCCTGGTGGGGGAACTAAGATCCCACATGCCTGATGGCATGGCAAAAAAATAAATCAATAAAATAAAACCTTAAATTTCTCAAGTGTGCATCCTCTTTACTTGAGTAATAACTGCCCGACCCATTGTACAGAGCTCCTGCCTGCCTCGTGGGCCCAGTGTCCTCTCATCCTGACTTCTCCACTCCCCACTGTAGCAGCTGGACCAGATTGTTTGCAGTTCCCTGATGAGGCTTTTGCTTGTTTGCTTTAGCCACAGTCTCAGGCACTAGTTGTGATCTGCTTGTGATGGCCTCTCCCTGACCCTCACTGCTCGTGTTAAGTGCCTGCTTGTTCACTCAGCCTCCTCTGCCCCTGCCCCTTCCAGCCCTGGGCACTTTGCCTGCACGCAGCTTGGTTACAGAATCCATTCTTTAGTTTGGGAATGTTTTGTTCAGATGTCAGTCTTCCCACCTAAACTGAAAATTCTCAAGTGCCAGGATCATGTATTTTTATCCTTCGTCTTCACAGTGTTTGGGGCGATGTCTGGTGCACAGGAAAGGAATACATTCTAACGTGAAGGAATACATTCTCTGCCCTATTCTCATATGCTGACTCACATAGTCCTCCTAACATTTCTGTGCAGTAGGTGATTTTCTTTCCATTTTACAGATTCAAAAATCAAGGTTCAGAGAGGTTAGGTAACATGCCCAAGGTCACTCAGCCAGTGATGAGGGCAAGGAGTTGGATCCAGATCTGTTTTCTCCCAAAGCTCATGTTCTTTCTTACTGAACAGTGCTAGGGCTTAATAAACTAAATAATAAATGTGGTTGAAATGTTTAATGGCTGTGGAAACAAATTCTAGGGATAAGAATTTGCAAATTTGCTTGAGAGATAGAGGTAACATCTCTATAATTTTTGGTTAACCTTAAGGTCACAGTTACGCAGAAGGTATTCATTGACTAATTAGAAAATTTCATGTTGACATAGCCTTAGAAATATTTAAGTGGAATTATCCCGGAATACTGTCCTTGCTACAAAAATATTTCTTTAGAATAAGGTGCAAATAGTGCCATCTCTGTATTTTTTATATGTAGTCTGGTGAAGAGCACAGTTTAAGATCCTGAGTAACTGAATCTTAACTCATCTTCACAGAGAAACACATTCCAGTCCGTTCTGGCCTCCTCTGATTCCAGCACCTATGCCATTTTCCTTTATCCTGAGGATGGTCTGCAGTTCTACACGACGTTCTCAAAGAAGGAGGAGAACCAGGTTCCTGCGGTGGTTGCTTTCAGCCAAGGTTTAGTAGGATTAATATGGAAGAGTGACGGAGCTTATAATATATTTGCTAATGACAAAGAATCAATTGGAAATCTGGCCAAGTATGCTTTTTTATTCTTCAGTAGATTCTCCCTTTAATAAGATTCTCATCTGACTGTTTTATAAGAATAATGCAATGGGCTTTATAGAATATTACCTAAAAATGTGGATTTAAATTCTGTAGGGGACCTTCCTGGCAGTTCAATAGTTAGGACTCTGCGCTCCCACTGCCGACAGCCCAGGTTCAATCCCTGGTTGGGGAATTAAAATCCTTTAAGCTGTGCAGTGTGACCAAAAACAAATAAAAATTTTTAATTTTGTATATAGTTTTTATATTATATAGTACTTTTTTCCTGATGAACTCAGGGAATAGACTCTTAGAATGAAAGGCATCCAAGTTTTTAGATATCATTTTCATTTGAAACAGTTTTATCATCTCTTCTATTAAGTTAGAAATACAAATTATTCAAAACTGTCTCTTGCTATGAACCCATGGCTGAGAGGGTTTTTCCCTACACTGACTGGGGGTGGGGAATGTTGTTATAATAGAAACAGTGCTTTCTTGGTCTATTTTGTAGAATTTGGCAAAAGGGGGAAAAACTCAGACTTTTTTTTTCTAATAATTAAACTTAATTATCCTTTAAAAAATGAAGCACCCCCTCCTCCCAATTTCACTTTGTCAATGGAGTCTAAAACTCCTCGACAGTGTACTGGTAAATATTTAACAACTGACTTTATGCAGGTTGGGGAAGCCCTCACTCATTTATAGGATTTGCCTATTTCCATGGTATAAACACTTCTACCATGTCCAGTTTTCAGCTGTTACATCATGTCACTCACCTGGAGGTTGAGAAAAGGTGAACCATTATATAGTATTCTCATCCTAGAGGTGCAGTAGATTCAGATAACTTCAAGAACATAGCTAATAGGAACATAATTCATATGGGATGAGTTTGGAGCGTTTATTGCCTCTGCTTTTAATATAGTTAAATTGTAAGTTTATATAATTTGATTTTTTATAAGCTGGTTCAAGCAAGCTCCTGTACATCACTGCCTTTACTCAAGTCCCGGGTAGACAGACTGATTAGATGTCTAATTTCTGCAGGACTTTTCTTGATTTCTCATTCCCTGTCCCAGCCCAGTCTTTTGCTCAGTGTTCTCCACTGAATAGTTTATATCCCTTCTTTCTATTGTATAATCTGGTCACTTTATACAATTTCTGATAGTAAAACGGTATCAGAACAGTAAAAATGGTAGTGCAAGAAGTAGAGATTAGGGTTATTCTGTTGTGTTTTATAACTATAAATGCCTTTAGATTCTGAATATCCTTTGCATTTTACTATACCCTCTGAGCATAAAAAGGTAAACTGAGAGTTATCCAAGGTTCCACAGCTAACAGTGTTAGGATTTCTAGTAAACCAAGTCTGTCCTGTTTTCACTGATAACTTTTGACACTAAATACATGTTTTTTTCCCCCTCTTACCAACTAATTCTTCAACTCTTCAGATACCAACTGGGTATCTTATAATTCAGTTCTGACACTAACTGCTTAGAATCAGCACAGACCTCATAGCTTAAGGGCTCAGTCCTATAAGGCTGCCCCCACTTCAGACATCCCTTGAAAGTCCCAAGTTGCTGCCTACACTTCCTATCAACCAGCTATAAATTGGGGGCTCCATGACTCCCTGCTCAGGTTTGATAATTTGCTAGAATGGCTCAGAGAATTCAGGAAAGTACTTTACTGACTATTACTAGTTTATTATAAAGGATGCAACTCAGGAATAGCCAAATAGAAGAGATACATAGGGCAGGGGGCCCTGTTTGAGGGGAGGAGGAGGTGAGGGGCTTCCATGCCCTCTCTGGGCACACCACCCTCCTAGCACACCTCAACTGTGTCCACCAGTCCAAAAGCTCTGTCAGCCTGATAACTTAGGAATTTTTATTACATAGGCACGATTGATTAAATCATTGGCCATTGGTGATTAACTAATCTCCAACCCCACTTCCCCACCCCCTTCCTGGAAGTCAGGGTGTGGGGCTGAAAATTCCAACCCTATAATCATGCCTTGGTCTTCCTAGTGACCAACCGCCTTTCTGAAGCTACCCAGGGTCCCCAGCCACTAGCCATCTCATTAGCATGCAAAAAGGAATTCTTATCACTGCAGAGATTACAAGGATCTTAGGGGTTATATGCCAGAACCAGAGACAAAGACCAAATACTATCATATCACAGCATGTCCCCAGAAAGAGCATAATGGAAAAAAATGCACAGAAATCCAGTCAACAGGTTGCTCATACTGACCAGTGATTCATATAAACACATTTTAAGGTCTGAAAATATCCCTGAGCATGCCTCTGGAATGGCTGAGAAGAAGCCTTTGCTAGGATTGTGCCCACTGGATACAGCTTCACCATATCCTGCTGGATGGTCTCAGCTCTGTGAGGACCAGACAGGACCACATCTGCTCTCCTATCCTGCACCGAGGCGATGGGCAGTAGCAGGCCATGGGGTTTTTAATTGATGTGGATCTCCAGGGCTCCTTCTGCTTGGTTGGTGGGGGCTGTTTGTAAGTTGCTGGCCTGTTTCCAAGAGGCCTGTCCTTCCCTCTAGGAGCAGCAACTCTGGGCTACAGGGCATCTGGGTGTTTGAGATCGGGAGTCCGGCCACGGCCAGCGGCGTGGTCCCCGCAGACGTGAACCTGGGACTGGACGACGGAACAGAGTATGACGATGAGGATTATGACTCAGTGACGCGTCTGGGCCTGGAAGACGCGGTTACTACGTCCTTCCCCTATGAGGCCCCAAGAAGGGGAGACGGTGGCACATACAACACGCCCAGTGACCTCTCCCCCCGCCGCATGGCTACTGAGAGACCCCTCACACCTCCCACGGAGGAGACCAGATCTTTCCAGCTGCCCGGGGAGAGGTTTCCCCAGCAGCAGCCCCAAGTCATAGATGTGGATGAAGTCGAGGAAACAGAAATTGGTAAGGCCATTTGTGTGGCATGTGGTATGTTGTTGGATACTTGGATTTCCACACAGGGGAGCATTACTGGGGGGTGTGAGCTGTGTGCATTATTTGGAGGTTTGTAAGGATGAGAGCCTGGAGAAGGAGGGGTGGAACTTACAGCGACAGAGCATGGGTGAAGCGAAAAGTGAAAGTCTTAGCGGCTCAGTCGTGTCCGGTTCTTTGCGACCCCATGGACCGTAGCCTGCCAGGTTCCTCTGTCCATGGAATCCTCCAGGCAAGAATGCTGAAGTGGGTAGCCATATCCTCCTCTAGGGGATCCTCCTGACCCAGGGACTGAACCCACGTCTCACACGTTGAAGGCATATTCTTTACCGTCGGAGCCACCAGAGCATGGGGTGGAGGGACCCAAAGGCTGCAAAGACACCAAGGGAGCCAAGATTAGGGCTGGGGTCAGGGAGACTGTAGAATGTGTCCTCTTTCAAGTTTCCTGTTCTTTTTGTATGTGTTTTAAAGAGAAAAGTGCTTTAGAATTATTTTGAAAGTCAGATTTCCTTATTTGTGATTTCTGAGATCAGCAATATATTCACCCACCTGAAAAAACATTTTAGAAGTTCCTCTGTTGACACGGTTTATCTTTGACATTTATTTCCTCGTGGTTTATGGAAGCAGGATGGTTGATTATTTTTCCTCCAGGCTCTAGTCAGTTTCAGAGTTAGTTTGTGAACATTAAAAATACAAAATAACCGGATCCACTTTTCAAGGATGGTTTTAAAGTATAACATCTGTTTTTTCCATAATATGTTATGGAAAAACCCAAATGAACTTAATGTTTTGGCCAAATCAATATATCAGACCATCACTTCATGGCAAATAGATGGGGAAACAATGGAAATAGTGACACACTTTATTTTCTTTGGCTCCAAAATCACTTCAGATGGTGACTGCAGCCATGAAATTAAAAGAAGCTTGCTCCTTGGAAGAAAAGCTATGACCAACCTAGACAGCATACTAAAAAGCAGAGACATTACTTTACCAACAAAGGTCTGTCTAGTCAAAGCTATGGTTTTTCCAGTAGTCATGTATGGATGTGAGAGTTGGACTATAAAGAAAGCTGAGCGCTAAAGAATTGATGCTTTTGAACTGTGGCATTGGAGAAGACTCTTGAGAGTCCTTTGTACAACAAGCAGATCCAACCGGTCCATCCTAAAGGAAATCAGTCCTGAATATTCATTGGAAGGACTGATGCTAAAGCTGAAGCTCCAATACTTTGGCCACCTGATGCAAAGAACTGACTCATTTGAAAAGACCCTGATGCTGGGAAAGATTGAAGGCAGGAGGAGAAGGGGATGACAGAAGATGAGATGGTTGGATGGCATCAGTGACTCAATGGACATGAGTTTGAGCAAGCCCCAGGAGTTGGTGATAGACAGGGAAGCCTGGCATGTTGCAGTCCATGGGATTTCAAAGAGTGGGACAGGACTGAGATACTGAACTGAACTGAACGGAATGTATCAGATTTTTGCTAGTTTCAGAGGAAAATGTAGCATTTTCAAGTGTACCATTTGAATCCCAGCATGCTTTGAATTGTCTTATAAAAGACATTGGAACTAGACTGTGTTCATTTTTTTTTTTTTTTTGCCCTTCAGGTTGACCAGTAATATTCCTGTCAAGGGGATGGCCCAAGCCTTTAAATGATAATTACTATGATTGTTTCTACTATGAAGTTATCATAAGGCCCTCAAAAAATCTCCCCCCCCCAAAAAGAGTTTAAGATAAACAAAGTCACATTTCCCACACTTGAAAACCTTGAAGAAATATAGTAGAAGCTAATAATAAACAAATAATCACACTCAAAAAAAGAAAAATCTATCCCATTTTTATTTCTCCTTACTTGCTGTGGTTTGTCTCATAGTAATAATCATAAATGTTTGTTCTTATCGCGTATCCCAAAGCATGGACAGGATCTGGTGGCCAGGGAAGTGTTCTTACTTACTTCTGAGGCACAGAGATGGAGAGGTGACATTAAGTGACATGATGAAGACATGGGTTCATGTCTCAGGGCTCCCCTTACACACATGGCACCCTGGATTTCCTGGGGTGATGCTGACATCTAGCATGTGGCACTCCACTCTTATAGCTGGGTCTCAGAGTGATCTCCCCAAGATAGGTCATGGGCATGTTTGTTTGCATATGTTGGGTTTTGAGGGCTTCCCACGTGGTGCTAGTGGTAAAGAAAGTGTTAGTCACTCAGTCGTGTCCTACTCTTTGTGACCCCATGGACTACAGGCCGCCAGGCTCCTCTGTCCATGAAATTCTCCAGGCAAGAATACTGGAGTCGGTTGCCATGCCCTCCTCCAGGATATCTTCCCAACCCAGGGATTGAACCCAGATTTCCTGCATTGCAGACAGACTCTTTACTGTCAGATCCACCAGGGAAACCTCTTAGTGGTAAAGAACTCACCTGCCGATGCAGAAGATGTAAAAGAGACGGGTTTGATCCCTGGGTTGAGAAGATCCCCTGGAAGAGGGCATGGCAACCCACTCCAGTATTCTTGTCTAGAGAATTCCATGGACAGAGCCTGGAGAGCTATAGTCAGAGTCAGCAAAAAATAAGACACAACTGAAGTGACTTAGCATGCGTCCATGCATGTTGAGTTTTGAGTCTCATCCTGTTTTCACCCCACATAGGTGTCTCTGAAATTCTCATTTGTGAAGCCATCACTTTGAAATGAGAGCATAGCTAGTCCCAACAACTCATGGTAATATATTACTTGGTACTGATAACAACAACAAAAAGCCTAGATCTGAACCCCAACTGTGTTTAAAAGAGATCTTCATCTGCCCTTGATCCGAGTTATTTCACTGTTTTTATTAGAAAGGTCAGTCTTCTGTAGCCAGCAGTGCATTCCTGGTGTTATTTGAATCGTCATCCACAGATACACCAGCTATAACAGACCCACTGGGAGCTGAGCTTAAGCAATCAGTAGCATCACATGCATTCAGCTCAGGGCCCAAGTGTTCTTGGCTCCAAATGCCATTTATACATCCCGGAAATTCCCTTCTGGGTGTGTAGAACTCCTGGAATCTACCTGGGGTCAAACTTTACTTTTATTTTCACTCATACCAATTATAAATTGGGTCATTATCCCCTCCAAAAGTTCATCCCTCCTTGTGCTTTTGAATTCATTCCAAATTAGTGTGCTCTGCATTTTTAAGCTTAATGAGCTGGCTCATCATTCTAATAAAATCAACCTGGGAGGGAGAGCCGTCTGCACTAGGGAGAAATTCATGTTTCTTGGGCCAAAGGCTGTTAGAGCAGGTATGACTGAGGAATTATTTCTAACCAGCTTTTAACTCTAAGAGCTTCTGATTTATCCCCTGGTGAGAAGAATGGGGCCAAAAAGTTTAAAATACTTTAAGCTCAGTAAAATGGCACATTTTATGTTGTATGTATTTTACCACGATAAAATATAATTTTTAAATATTTTAACATCTGCACCCAAACTTGATGTTGTTTTTATTAGAAAGGTTGGTCTGATGCATATCTGATGACTTTTAATGGATGCCATATTAAGATTGACATTGGACAGCTATCACCCAATATTGATTCATTGATACTAAGGACATTGGATTATAGCATTTTTAAAAAATTCACCCTTGCGACTTCCCTGGCAGTCTGGTGGTTAAGATCCCATACTTCCATCGCAAGGGGCGCAGGTTCAGTCCCTGGTCAGGAAACTAAGATCCCACATCCCTCATGGCACAGCCCAAAAGTAAAAATTAAAATAGTAATTCACCCATGTGATTTCTCAAACTCCTTTTAGACCTACATGCCTCAGTGATTTGAGTGATGGAACCACTGTACTAGTTAAGTGGCCACAGATAGAGAGCCCTGTGTCTGAACGGCCTGAGCAGACGTCCAGTCTTGTATAGCTGAGGGTGCAGTGTTCTAAAGGCTCCTCGTCCGGAGCCGGTGAAGCGCTTACTGGTGTGCTGTGTTCTCTCCGAGCAGTTTTCAGATACAACACGGATTCCCGGCAGACGTGCGCCAACAACAGGCACCAGTGCTCTGTGCATGCAGAGTGCAGGGACTTTGCCACCGGCTTCTGTTGCCGCTGTGTTGCTGGCTACACGGGGAACGGCCGGCAGTGTGTTGCAGAAGGTACTGTGTCTTTGTCTGATCCTTTTTAAGGGGGAGAAAAGGGAGGAGTGATTTTGTTTTGGTGCTTGTTTTGAAATCTTGCCTTTACCCAGATCTCTAAAGGTAGGTGGTGTTTTCAGCTGGGCAGTGATATTTCATCTCATTCCTCGTTCTTGCCTGTATTTCTCTATGGGGGTGGAGGGGGAGAGGTCCTGGGGAATGCCCTTTTTACTAATAAGGGGAGGTCTCTTTCTTTCCTGTGGTGTTTCTCCATCTCTGAAATGAGAGCCATTGAGAACCCATCTTCAGGCTGAAATGTTGCAATTATGCAACCTGGCCATGAATTGTCAGGCCCCCTCGTTTCCCTCTGTTTCTTTCAAACCTCTTCCTTTGGCATCGCTCAGACTATGCTGACGGTGGTTCAAGTCCAGCAGGGCCATGGTGGGCTGGTGAAGACCAAAATGTTGGGTTGGCCCAAAAGTTTGTTCAATAAGTAACTTTGTTCAGTAAAGGTCTTGGTGAAAATGAAAAATGTGTCCTTTATTTGTACTTAAAACCAAACCAACTTTCTGGCCAATGCAATATGTAGGGGGTAAGGACTATTCCAATCCCCCCACTCTCTGGTATTCCTGTCCTTGTGTTCCCGGAACCCCAGCATGGTGATGGAGGAGCAGAAGGGGCGCATCACAGCTAACTTTGGAGACCAGACCCATTGTGCTGTCAACTCCAAAACATATTTGGCTGTGGGCTGGCATCAGTCCTGAGCTCTGCACCCCCAAAAAAGGATCAACCAGTCTTGATGTTCTCAGATGTTCCGAAAAATCTCTGCAAAAATCTACAGGGTCCGGATAACAGTTTACTTCAAGATGGAGACTTATGGGAACCCAAGACCATAAATTAGAAAGAAAGCAAAAATAAAGCAAACCATACTGAACACGTCTCTGCAGATGCCAGATCACTCCACTTGTCACCTGTCATTTTCCTCATCTGTTTAAGGAGGAACCTCAGTTGCTTGGCAAAATATGACTAAATAAAACTCAGTTGGAGGAATGCTTTCCTGTTTTTCAGATTTCCTGTCATAGCTAAAGTTAAATCAGTTATTCTAATTTGCTTAAAAAAAAGAAAGGTTCCAAAAAAAAAAAAGTTCCTTCTAGGTTTTGTTAAATATTGTCTTTAGCAAGGACAGAAAATTCTGTATGCTTTGCATATTGATTTTGGGGGATGTTTTTAACATCTATAAATGTGTTATCTCTTTTCTTGCCCGTTGCCCCAGGAATGACATGCTTTTGCTGCTTTGTTTTAGGCTTGGCTTTTATATTTCGCTTGCCATGGGAAGAACTTCCACAATTTACAATGAACCCTTCTTCTCAAAGATCGATCTCATAAGCTCTTTCTATGCCAAATGTCAGAGCTGGAAATGCTGACAGGTTGCATTTGGCAGCAAGCTTGGATATGAAAGATTGCTCAGCTACATTTTTTGACGTTCTAAACACGCCCTGTCATAGTTTTGTGGTTTAAATATTTGTTGGAATCTTACTACTTTTGAAATATTTTTCTAGCTCCAAGTTTGATGGAAAAAATTTGGTTTTCTTCCCTTGGCTTTCCTGCTTGTTTCTGTAATTGTTTGGGGGAGGCATTTTTTTGATATTAGTCTTCTAACTTCATAGCAGTCCCCCAGTGTAATGACACAGTTTATGTGCAGAAATACTCTGTGTGTCGAATCTGCCTTGGCTTGTCACTGACCTTGTTTTGGGGGGTTTTGTCGCTTTGGGGGCCATACTGTGTGGCATGAGGGCCCAACCAGGGATTGAACCCATGCCCCCTCCAGTGCAAGTGTGGAATCTTAACTGCTGGACTGCCAGGGAAGGCCCTCAGTGACCCTGTTTTGCAGCTGTGCTGTGCTTAGTTGCTCAATCGTGTCTGACTCTTTGTGACCCCATGGACTGTAACTCACCAGGCTCCTCTGTCCTGGGGGTTCACCAGGCAAGAATACTGGAGTGGGTTGCCTTGTCCTCCTCCAGGGTATCTCCCCAATGCAGGGATCGAACTCAGGTCTCCCACATTGCAGGCGGATTCTTTACTGTCTGAGCCACCAGGGAAGCCCTAGGGTATGTTAAACATGGCAGAAAGTCGTCAGAACACAGACGACGGTGCTCAGATGAGAGCTCATTTGTCTGAGGTTAGTCTACAAGCTTTACTGTAGAACTTACCATGTACAGAAAACTCTGCTACGACGGAACCAGGGAGTTGGGTGTGAAGGTCCTGTCTCTAGTTATTTACAGTCTAGGAAGAGAAACATGATATGTACAATCAATAAGTAGTGGAATTTAATTCTACATCAAACCTGATGTACTTACCTCTCCCTTCAGCTTTTTTTTTTTTAAGATGTCAGTAACACAGTCAAAGTATACCATTTGGTGGTTTTTAGTATATTCACTAAGTTATTCAACTGTTACCTCTAATTTTAGAGCATTTTCATCATGCCAGAAGGAAACCTGGATCTTTTAGCTGCCACCCTCAATCCATCCTCATTCCCAGGCTCTGTCAACACCTAATCTGCTGTCTGTCCATGTGGGTTTTCTTGTTCTGGACATTCCATATAAATGGAATCATATATCATGGGACCTTCATGTTTGGCTTCTTTTACTTAGCATAATGTTTTCAGGGTGTATACATGTTTAGGATGTATCAGTACCGTATTCCTTTTTCCTAGCCAAATAATATTCTATTGTATGGATTTTCCACATTTTATTTATCTGTGCATCAGTTGATGGACATTTGAGTGCTTTCCCATTTTTGCTGTTAATGAATAATGCTGCTAAGAACATTCATGTACAAGTTTTCAAGTGAACATATGTTTTCTGTTTTCTTGGGTATATACTCAGGAGTTGAAATTGCTGGGTCATGTGGCAACCTTCCATTTTCTTATTCAAATACAAGAACAACTTGATTTCTTGAGATTTTTTCTTTTCCTGATTAAGCAATAATAAAAACATGCAAGTTATTAATATCCCAACATTATAGAGATATATAGTATAGAAAATGAAAGTTCACCATATCACCTGAATTAATCTCTATTAGCAATTTTGTGTAGCTCTCTTCAGACATTTTTCCTCTATGAGTATGCTAGCATCTATCATTAATGCAATTTTTTAAAATGGGGTCTACATATACTGTTTGGTAATATATGAAGAAGGCTTGTAAATATGCCATAGTAAGTTTCACATCTTTCCCAGTTATCAAAAGGAAATGACCAACAAACATACCCTAGCCCACAAGCTGGTTATGGGTCAGAGGGCATGTTTGTGTGACCTGCAATACCCACTGTGGCTACTTCTATCTGGCTTGGGTTAGTGAGGGTCTAGGACTCAGACTGGCCAACTTATATTTGAGCCAGAGATGCTCTTTAAGGGAAGTCCCTGAGACTCTTAGGGACTTCCCTGGTGGCTCAGTAGCTGAGAATCCACCTGCAAGTGCAGGGGACATGGATTTGATCCCTGATCCAAGAAGGTTCCACATGCTGGGGAGCACCTAAACCCGTGCACCACAACTACTGAAGCCCGGGCACCTAGAGCCTGTGCCCAGGCACCTAGAGCCCGTGCTCTGAAACAAGAGAAGCCACCACAATGAGAATCCCGCACATCGCAGTGAAGAGTAGCTCCCCCGGCCCCTGCATACTGCATCTTAAAAGCCCATGCACAGCAACAAAGACTTAGCTCAGCCAAAAATAGTTATTTTTTTGAAAAAAAAGATATGTTATAAATCAGACAACCTAATGTCTCATCCAGTTTAGCCCCATTGTCCCAGTGAAATGACTAATTCTGTCCCTGATATTCTCAAAAGTAATCAGTTATATATCACCTAGTTCTGGATCACCCATTATGCTATTCTCCTGAAATTGTTTTATTTGCCTCTGATGTTCCTTCATCATACAATGGGTCCCACTTTTCTGCTACCCATTATCCATCAATATGGAAGAGAGGAAGAAAGTTGGAATTTCTGCAGCTCATAGCCACAGCTGCAGGGACTGCCTTTGTCTTGGGAAGAATGACTTCCTTCACTTACCCCAAAAGCCCTTTACCCCAGCACTGTTGGGCTCTTTGCTTTACGGGTACAGAGCCCACCAGACACACTATTCTATTCTGAAGGGCTGGCTTCTTTCTTTGTTTCTCGTTCAGGTTCCCCCCAGCGAGTTAACGGCAAGGTGAAAGGGAGGATCTTTGTGGGGGACAGCCAGGTTCCCATTGTCTTTGAGAATACCGACCTCCATTCTTACGTGGTGATGAACCATGGGCGGTCCTACACAGCCATCAGCACCATTCCTGAGACTATTGGGTACTCTCTGCTTCCTCTGGCCCCTATTGGAGGCATCATTGGATGGATGTTTGCAGTGGAGCAAGATGGATTCAAGAATGGCTTCAGCATCACAGGTAATTGACCTTAAAATTAATGGGCTGGGTTGAATGGAAAGGGAACTCTATGTGTCTGCAAATAAGTTACAAATAAGTATTTTGTGGCTCTGGAAATAAGGTGTTAGGGTAAAATCATCAAGTTTTTCATTAGTATACAAGGAGATCAGACCAGTCAATCCTAAAGGAAATCAACCCTGAATTCATTGGGAGGACTGATGCTGAAGTTCTATTACTTTGGCCACTTAAAGCGAAAAACCGATTCATTGGAAAAGAATCTGATGCTGGAAAAGATTGAGGGCAAGAGGAGAAGGGGGCGAGAGATGATGAGATGGCTAGATGACATCAGTGGACATAAGTTTGAGCAAACTCTGGGAGATAGTGAAGGACAGAGAAGCCAGGTGTGCTGCAGTTCATGGGGTCACAAAGAGTTGGACACAACTGAGCGACTGAACAACAACAATACATTAACTAAGACTATCTAGATAGTCTTATCATTTTGATAAGATAGTCTTAGCATTTTGATCAGGGAGCAGTTTCATATTGGTGATGCTTTGTATATGGGTTGATTTAAATTGAAGTTACATTGTGACTTACACCAACTTCAGGGAGGCAGAGGTAATCTTTACAAATTCCCTACAACAGCAAATATTTGTTTCTACAGTGGTCCTTCTTAACTGCCCCAGAACATGTGTTATCAGCGGGATATCTGCCTGGACCTGGGGACTGTAAAGCAGGAGTTGTCAGACTTTTTCTGCAAAGAGCCAGAGAATAAATATTTTAAGCTTTGCCTAAATATTTTGGGCTATTCGTTCTCTGTTGCAGCTATTCAGCTCTGTTTTTATCAGTTGAAACCAGGCATAGATAATACACAAATGAATGAGCATGACTGTGTTCCAATGAAATTATTCATGGGCACTGAAATGTAAATTTCATATAATTTTCACATATCATGAAATAGCTGCCAGCCACGCTATCAGGGGAGACTGCATACGTGGAAAAGGGAGGAAGCTGGAAGAAGGTGGAATTTTTTTTCCTGCTTGCTTGGGGCTGCTGCCCTGCATAGACCAAGGGGAGTTCCCGAGCCAGCACCCATGGTATGTGCTCCTAGGATGGTATCTGGACTTGGTGATGGCTTGCCCTGAACAACTCACCCATCCTGGCTGGGGCTTAGCTGTGAACAATAGTCATCCCCTTAACTGATGTCTTAGAGCACTTGACATTTGGCAGAGCACTTTTTAACATACTTATCTAATTTCCGCAAGATAGATATTGTACACCATTTTCATCATCAGGAAATGGAGGCTCAGTGGGTTTAAGTAACTCATTCAAGTTTACCCAACCAGTACTGAGCACAAACCCCAATACCCTGCTTTTTCCAGCACAAATCCCGAGCCCACCCGTCTCAGATGCTGGTTTTCGGATGGGAAATGGCTTTTGTTTGTTGTGCGTGACTGAGTTGGGCTGAGAGGATGGCCCTTTCCTTGACATCACCAGCCCTATTTCTACTCACCAGACTAAAGCGTCTGTAGAGGAGGTGTGAACCTGTCCCCACCATGAGTCCAGGCAGGCATGAATGTGACTTCTTTGACAGCAAAGTGACAGACTGACCTTGCTTTGCAGGGGGGGAGTTCACCCGCCAGGCTGAGGTGACCTTTGTGGGGCACCGGGACAAGCTGATCATTAAGCAGCAGTTCAGCGGCATTGATGAGCACGGACACCTGACCATTGACACGGAGCTGGAGGGCCGCGTGCCGCAGATCGCCTTTGGCTCCTCGGTGCACATCGAACCCTACACGGAGCTCTACCACTACTCACGGCAGGGTGAGCCACGTCCCGCATCCTGCATCCCAGGGCAGTGCTGCACGTGGGCTCCAGCCTGAGCTCATGCTGTCTCCTGGCCTCCAGAAAGGGAAACGCAGGGGTTACCTTACTCAGATCACCTTCCCTTAATTACAGACATTGAGCATGCTCATTGGAGAGACTTTAGTGCAGAAAAGAAAATAAGCATAACTTACAGACCTAAAACCAGGACACAATTATTAAATTAAGTGTATTTCTTTCAGCCTTTTCCTTATATACAAAATATATCCCAACGTATATATACCTCACATATATATATTTATATATCAACATGTATTCTGTCCTTATATATGAAAAATCATGTACTTCTCTTTATATATAAAAATATCCCAACATATGTATATTACACATATATTCACATATATATCAACATATATAGTAGCCCAACATAAATAGCTCATCATATTATATAATTTCAGAATAAAATAATTTTATTATATATCTATATGTAGTTTTTAAACTTTTTATTTCAAATTTACAGAAAGTTGAAAATAGCACCATATCCACATATCATTTCCCCAGCTTCACCGATTGTTAACATTTTGCTACATTCTCTTAATTTTCTCTCCCTTCCTTATATATAAGAGAGAGTAAGCTGTAGATGCTGTGATCCTGCATCTCCTAAATATTTTACAATATTTCACATGTTTTTTCTAATGACAAGAATATTCTCTCATGGTCCCAGTACAATCATCAAAATCAAGAAGTTTAACATTGATGCAATACTATTGTATACTCTACAGTCAAGTATATAGTTTCAATTTAAATTGCAATCATACCACATTATTGTATGTTTGCTTTTCTGGTTAGGTCAAATCATGACTGCTTGATAGTTCCATTAAATAGGCTTTGCAAATACTTTTTAATGAATCTATACCATTTTATTGTATGGCTATCGATATAAACCATTCTCTTTTCTAAAGCTTACATTATTTCCAATTTTTCCTTGTCTCCATGAGTTGCAATGATCATCTTCATCATAAACCTTGACCAAATTTCTGATTCTTTTCTGACCGAATTCCTAGAAATAGAAGCGATGAGTCAAAGGAAACTCTTTAAAATCTCTTATTAAATTGCCATCTAGAAAGGTTGTACCAATTACCATGACTTCGTGGCCTGCTCGGGCTCTCCTGGGGAAAATGAGAGGGTGGGTAGGAGGTGGGAGGAGTATCAGGAGGACCCCACCTGCAAGTCAGGCTGTGACCAGATGGTGTTTCTGGCAGTCCAGCACATGGGAGCTGGACAAGAGGCAGCTTAAATCAATCTTTTATTTATCCTCTAGCTTTTATTACCAACTACAGCAGAGCACACAAATATAAAGAGCCTTTTGTACTTTTTTTTTTAAATAGGAAGTCAAGATTTTTCACTGCATGGGCCAAAAGTAAACTAGCTCTCTTCTGAGTAGGGAAGACTCTCTCTCTTCTCTATTGAGATTTGCTCACAGCTCTATAGTAATTTATAGAAATTGGCTACTGAAACCTATTAGTGTCTCATTTTTATACATCAGAGAACCGTTTAATCTAGAGTTATTTATAGCAGCCACTATTTATTGAATCCTAAGTGAGATAACCCATAGAAAGCAGTTAGCACTCTGCTTGTCACATGGTCAATGCTCCATAAATGGTAGTTTGTCTTATAGAGTATTAGCCTGCTTGATTCCAGAAATTCTATATACATTATCTCATCCTTACCCCAGTCCATGTTGTAAAGGAAACAGGGTAAAGAAGTTAGTAACTGGTCTGTGATCATGCTCCTTGTGGACGAAGGTACAAGTTGTGAATTCTTGTGTATCTCTTTCCAAGCTGGTGCTCTTTCCATCAGGCCTTAGTCCCTGGGTTGACTAAGGAACTTACAGAGAAACACTTGATGAGAAAAAGCAATAAATATTCCTAATGCAAATAACAGCAATAATAGGAAATCTAGGTAGCAGAATGAATCTCAACACTGAAATAAATGGTCTTATTTATCCTGTTCCATCTGACCTCTCATCTGGTCACATTATGAGCAGAGAATACTGCTGAGTATTTTATTTATTTATTTTGGGTTTTGCTGAGTCTTCATTTCTGGTCAGGCTTTTCCTCTAGTTTCTGCCAGTGGGGGCTACTCTCTAGTTCTGGGGGGCAGGCTTCTCATCGCAGTGGCTTCGCTTGTTATGGAACACCAGCTCTATGGTCTCAGGGCTTCGGTAGTTGCAGCTCCTGGGCTCGAGAGCACCAGCTCAATAGTTTTGGCGCAGGGGTTTAGTTGCTCCACAGCATGTGGTATCTTCCTGGACCAGGGATCGAACCCGTGTCCCCTGCATTGGCAGGCAGATTCTTTACCACTGAGCTACCAGGGAAGCCCTGCTGATGATTTTCATGTCCTAAGCCTCTTGCATCCTCAAGCTCTCTCCTCTGTCTCCCTGCTTCCACCCATATCCAGTGATCACATCATCCTCCACCCGGGAGTACACGGTGACGGAGCCCGAGCGACATGGCACTGCCCCTTCACACGTCCACACTTACCAGTGGCGCCAGACCATCACCTTCCGGGAGTGTGTCCACGACGACTCCCAGCCGGTCCTGCCCAGCACCCAGCAGCTCTCTGTGGACAGCGTATTTGTCCTATACAACCAGGAGGAGAGGATCCTGCGCTATGCTCTCAGCAACTCCATTGGTCCTGTGAGGGGTAAGAGGTGGCAGCTCGGACTGGGCGTTGTGTGTGTGTGTGTGTATGTGTCCACCTGCATGGCCCTCTCTGTGTTTTTGACGTGTTGTTCTTCATCTGTGTTTTTGACGTGTTGTTCTTCATCTGTGTTTTTGACGTGTTGTTCTTCATCTCTTGTTCTCGATAAGAAGAAAGTCATGCTAAAATACCTCCTGACAAAAATAAACATCTTCTCATCTATGATTCTTAGAAAACCTAAGGTAAAGAGTAGACCATTCAAGGGCTGCACCTGCCCGCAGCCGGGCATTTATTTTTATTTATGTATTTATTTTCTACTCTTTTCCATTATGATTTATTACAGAATATTGAATATAGTTCCCTGTGCTATACAGTAGGGCCTTGTTCTTTATCCATTCTATACCATTCTATATGTAATAGTCTATATCTGCTAATCCCAAACTCCCCAGTCCTACCCTCCCCTTCTCGCCCACCCCTGCCCTCCACACTTGACAGCACAGGTCTGTTGTCTATATCTGTGCATCTGTTTCTGTTTTGTAAATAAGTTCATTTGGGTCATATTTTAGGTTGCACATATAAATGATAACATAGGTATTTGTCTTTCTGACTTCTTCACTTAGTAAGGTAGTCTCTAGGTCCATCCATGTAGCTGCAGAATGACATTATTTCATTCCCTTTTCCCTTTTATGGCTGAGTAATATTCTGTTGTATATATGTACCACACCTTTATCCATTCATCTGTCGATGGGCGTTTAGGTTCTTCCCTGTCTTGGCTGTTGTGAATAGTGCTGCTATGAACATAGGGACATGTATCTTTTTGTAGTTTTGTCTGGATATATGCCCAGGAGTGGGATTGCTGGATCATATTGCAACTCTGGTTTTTAGCTTTTGGAGGAACCTCCATACCGTTTTCCATAGTAGCTACACAAATTTGCATTCCTGCACAGTGCAAGAGGGTTCCATTTCTCCACACCCTCTCCACCATTGTTATGTGTAGACTTTTTAATGATGGCCATTCTGACTGGTGAAAGGTAGTACCCCTTGTAGTTTCTATCTGCATTTACCTAATAATTAGTGATATTGAGCATCTTTTCATGTGCCTATTTTAAAAAACTCTGACACTCACTGTGAAAGGAATGTGTGCTCAGGGCTTGGGGAAATCCAAATCAAATCTGCTAAAAGTCAGGCCCAGAGCCTACAGCGAGCTCTCTGCCCTGGGACAGCACAATGTGGAGCTGGGGTCTGGTCTGGGCTGCTTCTGGTTGTGGAAGAAGCTGGAGCTAGTGTGACAGCCCAGCCTCAAGGTCTCACATAGTCCATATCTTTAAGCCCTAGAGGTTCTGTATATTTGGTGTCTGGGTGTGGTATTTCTCTATCTCAGTTATTTTCGGTTCTCCCTCCATACCCAGGTCACTTCTCCAGCTGGTCAGATTGGCCCTTGGCTCTCCATACGCCAGAAGAGGGCAGGTGTTTCTCTCCCTCCTTCGACTGCTGTGGCTCCAGGCATGAGGGGTTGGCATACTTTTTCTTAGAAGGCCAAACAGCAAATACTGGCGGCTCTGCTCGCCATGCAGTTTCTGTCATGAGTGCAGTTCTACAACTGTAGCACAAAAACAGCCACAGACCACTTTCAAGTAAATGCATGTGGCCGGCTTCCAAGAAAACTTTATAAAAATAGACATGAGTCCAAAGGGATATAGTTTGCTGATCCCACTCCAAGTGAGCAGGAGTCGGCAGGTTTCCTGGTCATCAGTCCTGTCCTACCTTCTGGGGGAGGAGGTAACCTGTAAGCGTTTCTGAATCCTTATGTGGTTTCAATGTCTCTGCCTTTGCAGATGGCTCCCCTGATGCCCTTCAGAATCCTTGCTACATTGGCAGTCATGGGTGTGACTCCAACGCGGCCTGTCGCCCTGGCCCAGGGACCCAGTTCACCTGCGAGTGCTCCATCGGCTTCCGAGGAGACGGACGGACCTGCTACGGTACAGCCATTCACTCTGACGTGTGTGGGGAGGCTTGCAGGGGGCAAACAGATACTGTAAAGCAGAGAGCTGGCAGATGCAAGGAAACACAGGAGAGATAAATGCTGATGGGCATGCCGAGTTGTTTAAGCCCCACACTTGGTGTTTCCCCACGATGTTAAGGGTCCTGGCCCCTTCATCATCTGATCAGATGCCCCGACTCTAAGCAGCAGAGCAGAATTTATAAGGCCATACACCACTTCATCTTGAGAATACACAGGTTTAAAGGAAAGAGAAAGTCAGGGCTGCTTATAACTACACATAATATGACCATATGGAGTAGGAAATGGCAGCCCACTCCAGTATGCTTGTCTGGAAAATTCCAGGGACAGAGGAGCCTGGTGGGCTACAGTCCATGGGGTCACAAAGAGTCTGACGTGACTGAAGTGACTTAACATGTGACCATGACATTGTTGTGTTAGGTGCTTCACAAACACCATCTCATCTAATTCAGCAACTCTGATGAGATAGATGTTTTCATTTCTGTCTTTTAAAAATCATTTTTAATTGTGGTAAAGTGCACATAATATAAAATTGATCATTCTAACCATTTTTAAGTGTACGGTTCAGTGGCATTAAGTACTTTCACGTTGTTGTGTGACCATCACCACCGTCCACGTCCAGATCTCTTTTCATTTGCAAAATTGAAACCCTATTGCCATTAAATAATGACTTCCCATAGCCACTAGCCCCAGCCCCTGGCAACCACCATTCTACAAATTCCAGGACTCTAGGTAACTCATGTAAGTGAATCATGTACTATTTGTCCTTTTGTGACTGGCTTATTTCACATAGCATCATATCCTCAAGGTTCATACATATTGTAACCTATGTCACAATTTCCTTACTTAAAAAAAATTTATTGGACTTTGGTTGATTTACAATGTGGTATTAGTTTCAGCTGTACAGCAAAATGAATATGTTTTACATATATCTACTCCTTTTTAGATTCTTTGCCCTTATAGGCCATTATAGAGTATTGAGTAGAGTTCCCTGTGCGAAACAGTAGGCCCTTATTAGTTATCTATTTTATATATAGTAGTGTGTTTGTGTTATCCCAATCTTCCAGTTTGCCTCTTCCCCCTTTCCCCCTTCCCTCCTTTTTAAAACTGAGAAATAGTCCATGGTATGCATATATTCCTTTTTTTACAAAAACCATTCATTTGTCTGTGGACAGTTGGGTTGCTTCACTTCTTGGGCTCTTGTGAATATTTCTGCTGTGAACATAGGGGTACAAATATCTGTTTAAGACTCTGCTTTCAACTCTACTGGGGATATATCCAGAACTAGAATTGCTGGATCACATCAATTCTGTGTTTGACGTTTTTGAAGAACCGTCACGTTGTTTTCCACAGCAGCTGCATCATTTTATATCCCACCACCAGTACACAAGGGCTGCAATGTCTGCACATCCTTGCCAACACTTGTTTTGTTTTTTTGATAGCAGCCACCCTCATGGGTGGGAAGTTTATTCTGTTTTTACAGATGAGAAACTTGAACCAGGGATATTAGACTGTTGGACCTTGAGTACCTGACTCGAGTGCCTCTATTCCACTGTCTTCATTGTATAATACTTATTACTTATAATTTCACTTTGAATACTTTCACATAAACAGCTTGATATTTATGTTTGTTACTAAATTTTAATTTGCCACCAAAAGACAGTTGACTCCTATCTCGATGAAAAATCCACACAGATGCAACTAGTTTAAGAATAGCAAATGCTAGGAATGCCCTGGTGGTCCAGTGGTTAGGACTCTGAGCTCCTACTGCAAGGGGCACAGGTTTGATCCCTGACTGGGGGACTAAGATCCCCCAAGCTGAGCTTTATGGCCAAAAACCCACAATGTCGAATGCTTCCTTAACCTGCCACGGTAGGCTCACCAACAAATGTAAGGAATGCTAGAGGTAAGCTTCCCTTGTGAAATGGGTAGTGTGCACATGTCTGTTTGGTTAGAATGATGAGCAGCCCCCTTGAATGACTGTAGCCAAAATAATCTGGGGAGCCCAGCAGAATTTGGAGTATGGGAATGATGCCTGTGGTCTGGAATCCACTGAATTGAATCCACTGAATGGCTCCAATTAATGGCAGCTTTAGTGTGCTGATTTAATGTGAACGTTAGCTGATCATGCTGCATTTGCTTCAGAGTGAAATTTACGAATGGTGTTCACTGGAACGTCTGAAAGGATGAAGAACAGACACGAGGCTTACGGGAACAGCTTGTACGATTGTTCAGCCAGCTTGCTGATATCTTTGTCTGTGTGACAGAATTCAGTCTGAGACTTGTTTCCCTTGTAACATACCACTATGTAGGGGACATAGTTCCTACTCACCTCTGATCTTCAGAGTTTCCCAGTATTTCCCCAGAGAGCCCACCAGTCTTGAATGGCTGAATTGGCTCAGGCTGGTTTAGAGCAGCATGATCCCGTGTGTGTGTGAGCAGAGCCCTGCCAGACAACACATAGAGATGGGGCGACCCCATTTCTCTAGCAGAAGCCTCCAACTCTGTAGTCTTTATGCAGCCCAGCTTCAGCTTCCTAAGCAAATTGAACAGTAATAAAACGTGGAGCCATCTTCTCCAACTGCTAAAGCCATACATGCATGAGTGCTTAGTCGCTCTAGTCGTGTCCAACTCTTTGAAACCTTATGGACTGTAGCCCACCAGGCTCCTCTGTCCAAGGGAGTCTCCAGGCAGGAATACTGGAGTGGGTCGCCATGCCTGCCTCGCTGAAGCCATAACCTTGGGCTAATCCTGCTTGGCTGGCTGTTTCATCTCCCAAGGCACAACCAGCCATGCTTTATGGATTGATGTGTTGCTGTCCTGGAAACCCTTCTTATGTCCTCGCCCATGAAGACATGTTCCTGGTTTTGCCCTGTGATTAGCCCTCAACGTGGCAGATTTGCACCATGGAATCTGCACATGTGTCTGTTCCCAGTCCTGCTGCTTTTTGTTCTGGGTCATGAGAATAAGCCTCGTAGTATTAATGCATTGAGACACCAGGCTGTTGGTAGGAAATTGCATTAAGCAGATCACTTCACATGTTATTTTGACCTGGAAAGTGCCTCAGAAGAGAAGAATGAGGAATGAGCCTTTGTCGTTCAGTGTGTGTCGCATTGATATAATGATAGATGACATCCAGAACAAGGATGGGGTTGGTTGGACACTGCAGGGTGACCGTTCAGGGTAATTTGGAGAAGATTTCCAGTTGAATCAGAGCTCTGGTGCCTGGTAGGACGGCTTACCTGTATTTCTCAGTTGGGAGGCTGTAAGAGAGAGTTTTGGACAATCTCTCATTGAGTAATTTTGAGTGCACTCAAGGCATTTAACAAATCTGTCCTGAGATGATTCTCCTCCCAGAGCCTGGCGTTTATGAGGCGGACACACTGGAGAAACTATATTTGTTGGAGTTTTTGAAAATATGTGAAAAGTAGCCACTCAGAAAAAAAGTCAAAACGGAAGCAGTGATTACAGGAATAATTCAGGATCTTCCTGTTGGGTTAGGGAATGATTTATTTGAGAGGAAATCTCTTCCTAGAGGAAATGTTGTCCAGATATTGACCAATAAGAACTGTAATGGACTTCCCAGGTGGTTCAGTGGTAAGGAACCCGCCTGCCAATGCAGGAGACAGAAGAGACGCAGCTTCCATTCCTGAGTCAGGAAGATCCCTGGAGTAGGAAATGGCAACGCACTCCAGTTTTCTTGCCTGGAAAATTCCATGGACAGAGGAGCCTGGAGGGCTATAGTCCACAGGGTCACAGAGTTGGACACAACTGAGAGCATATGCACACACACATACACACACACAAACAAGAACAATAATCTTCAAGGAGATATTGTGATATTCTATAAGGAACAGTTATCACTAGTTCATTGTTTCTACTGAAGAATGGATTAGAGTCCTAGCCTCCATTTACAGAAGAGGGTTTTAATCAGACATCAAAGAATTTCCAAACTATAAGGACCGTGAGATATCAGCAGGGAGATTGCTAGGGTTTTGCTGTAAGAAAAAAAAAAAAGGCATCACCCAGCTTGGCTCTTATGTGTAGACCTGCGTGGAGGTGGGAATGGTACTGGGGGACCATTCCCTCCCTCATCCCAGGAGCCCCCAGATCCTATTTGCCAGTGGTTCTCTCAGTAGGGCCTGCCATAGGACATCCTTCCAATCACCTAAGAAGCTTTCTTGAAACATGCATTCACAATTTGTATGGAAATACAAAAAACCTCAAATAGCCAAAGCGATCTTGAGAAAGAAGAATGGAACTGGAGAAATCAACCTACCTGACTTCAGGCTCTACTACAAAGCCACAGTTATCAAGACAGCATGGTACTGGCACAAAGACAGAAATATAGATCAATGGAACAAAATAGAAGGCCCAGAGATAAATCCACGCACATATGGACACCTTATCTTTGACAAAGGAGGCAAGAATATACAATGGATTAAAGACAATCTCTTTAACAAGTGGTGCTGGGAAATCTGGTCAACCACTTGTAAAAGAATGAAACTAGAACACTTTCTAACACCATACACAAAAATAAACTCAAAATGGATTAAAGATCTCAACGTAAGACCAGAAACTATAAAACTCCTAAAGGAGAACATAGGCAAGACACTCTCTGACATACATCACAGCAGGATCCTCTATGACCCACCTCCCAGAATATTGGAAATAAAAGCAAAAATAAACAAATGGGACCTAATTAACCTTAAAAGCTTCTGCACATCAAAGGAAACTATTAGCAAGGTGAAAAGACAGCCTTCAGAATGGGAGAAAATAATAGCAAATGAAGCAACTGACAAACAACTAATCTCAAAAATATACAAGCAACTCCTACAGCTCAACTCCAGAAAAATAAATGACCCAATCAAAAAATGGGCCAAAGAACTAAATAGACATTTCTCCAAAGAAGACATACAGATGGCTAACAAACACATGAAAAGATGCTCAACATCACTCATTATCAGAGAAATGCAAATCAAAACCACTATGAGGTACCATTTCACACCAGTCAGAATGGCTGCGATCCAAAAGTCTACAAGTAATAAATGCTGGAGAGGGTGTGGAGAAAAGGGAACCCTCTTACACTGTTGGTGGGAATGCAAACTAGTACAGCCACTATGGAGAACAGTGTGGAGATGCCTTAAAAAACTGGAAATAGAACCGCCTTATGATCCAGCAATCCCACTGCTGGGCATACACACTGAGGAAACCAGAAGGGAAAGAGACACATGTACCCCAATGTTCATCGCAGCACTGTTTATAATAGCCAGGACATGTAAGCAACCTAGATGTCCATCAGCAGATGAATGGATAAGAAAGCTGTGGTACATATACACAATGGAGTATTACTCAGCCATTAAAAAGAATACATTTGAATCCATTCTAATGAGGTGGATGAAACTGGAGCCTATTATACAGAGTGAAGTCAGCCAGAAAGAAAAACACCAATACAGTATACTAACGCATATATATGGAATTTAGAAAGATGGTAACAATAACCCTGTGTACGAGACAGCAAAAGAGACACTGATGTATAGAACAGTCTTATGGACTCTGTGGGAGAGGGAGAGGGTGGGAAGATTTGGGAGAATGGCATTGAAACATGTAAAATATCATGTATGAAACAAGTTGCCAGTGTAGGTTCGATGCACGATACTGGATGCTCGGGGCTAGTGCACTGGGACGACCCAGAGGGATGGTATGGGGAGGGAGGAGGGAGGAGGGTTCAGGATGGGGAACACATGTATACCTGTGGCGGATTCATTTTGATATTTGGCAAAACTAATACAATTATGTAAAGTTTAAAAATAAAATAAAATTAAAAAAAAAAAAGAATAAAAAGAAACATGCAGTCTCCCTTTCCATAAACCTTCCAGTGGCAGACTTCCCTGGTGATCCAGTGGATAAGACTCTGCACTCCCAGTGCAGGGAGCCTGAGTTTCACCCCTGGTCAAGGAACTAAGGTGCTCACATACTGCAACTAAAGATCCCACATGCCACAGCTAAGACCCAGCACAGCCAAATAAATAAATAATTTTTAAAAAACCTTCCGGGGGAAATGAAGCTTGGAAAATTTCCCCTGGTGATTGTGTTCTGTCCCTGTGATTGAAAACTGCTGCTCTGTGCTCTGGCAGCTCAGTCTCGGCTGTGGAGCCCTGCAGTCTGCACGGGGTGTCCTCTGAGAGCTGCAGTGTAGAGGCAGTGAAGCCAGAATGAGCTTTTCCTCCCATGTTGCTGAGACAGCAGCTGGTGGATAGAGCCGGGAAGCCACACTTGCTGAATATCCCTCTACCCCAGCCCGGCTCCAGCTTCTTAAAAGGGGGCTTCGGTGGGGCTTTGTTCTGCAACCTTCCAGCAGTGCTTGGATTTGTCCCCTGGTCTGACATCTTGTAGCTCTTTTTTTCTGATTGAAGTATAGTTGACTTGCAGTATTGTGCCAGTCTCTGCTCTACAGTAAAGAACTCAGTTATACACATGTATACTTTGCCTTTTTAATATTCTTTTCCATTATGGTTTATCTCAGGATATTGAATATGGTTTCCTGTGCTAGACAGTAGGGCCTTGGTTTTTATCCATTCTAAATGTAATAGTTTGCATGTACCAAACCCAGACTCCCGGTCCATTCCTCCGACCCTGCCTCTTGGCAACCACAAGTCTGTTCTTTATGTCTATGCATCAGTTTCTGTTTTGTTGTTGTTCAGTTGTTAAGTCGTGTCCAACTCTTTGTAACCCAATGGACTGCAGCACACCGGGTTTCCCTGTCCTTCACCATCTCCCAGAGTTTGCTCAAACCCATGTCCATTGAGTCAGTGGTGCCATCGAACCATCTCATCCTCTGTCGCCCCCTTTTCCTCCTGCCCTCAATCTTTCCCAGCATCAGGGTCTTTTTCAGCGAGTCGGCTCTTCACATCAGGTGGCGAGAGTATTGGAGCGTCAGCTTCAGCATCAGTCCTTTCAATGAATATTCAGGATTGATTTCGTTTAGGATGGACTGGTTTGATCTGTTTTGTGGGTAGGTTCATTTGTGCCATAGTTTAGATTCCACATATAAGTGATATGAGATTTTTTATCTTAAGCATGTCACAGAAATGTATGTTGCAGTATGGCTTCAAAAAGCTGAATGCCATTTGGTTTGTGTTTTTGTCTGAATGTAGGTCCAACTATGGGGCTGAAGTGGCAAAAATGCTTGTGTTGTGTGACATTGTCCAATAAGCCAGCAGGACTTTTGCCTTATCAGGAAAGAGACTGGCTAGACAGGCCATTGGGGGTGGATGCATGAGCAAGATTCATGTTATGGAGTTGAGGAGGGGAGGTTGAGAGGGGAGGGGAGTTGTGTGGTCTCAGCCATTATGAAATCTTCCTCACATGCATCTCCAAGAGTTCGAAAAATGCCAGAAGTAACTACACCCTGAGAATGAGGTTGGCACAGAGGGATCTTGTGTGACTGTGTTTATTTCAAATCATCAGTGGGCAGGTAACCAAGATGATGACAGATCAGCTTGACTTTTTGTCTGGGCCAACCAGCCTTTCTGTAGTGGTAACTACAGACTGGCCTCCCAATGCCATGGCCGTCCAAGGTCTGTGTTCCTAGAAATGGAACAGCCTCATGCTGGTGGTATAGGTATTATAGAGAGAATGTTGTCCAGATATTGACCAGTAAGAACGGTAATGGACTTCCCAGGTGGCTCAGTGGTAAGGAACCCGCCTGCCAATGCAGGAGACAGAAGAGACGCAGCTTCCATTCCTGAGTCAGGAAGATCCCTGGAGAAGGAAATGGCAACCCACTCCAGTGTTCTTGCCTGGAGAATCCCAGGGACGGGGGAGCCTGGTGGGCTGCTGTCTATGGGGTCACACAGAGTCGGACACGACTGAAGCGACTTAGCAGCAGCAGCAGCAGCAGCAGGCACATTTCTTTTATTTTTTATTTTTTTTTTCTTTTTTTGGCCATACCACATGACATGAGAAATCTTAGTTTTCCAACCAGGGATCAAACCCATGCCCCTGCACTGGAAGCATGAAGTCTTAACCACTGGACCACTAGGCAAGTCCCAATAGGTACATTTCCTGAGCAGGTTAGGCTTGCATCTATTTTCTGTAATCTTCAGAAGGACTTCTCAAGATGAATAGTAGTGTATGTACTTACTAACAGGGAAACTGAGGCAGAGTAGTTTGGCAGCTTCTCCAGGACCACACAAGCTAGTCACCAAAGGAGGCAGGATTTGAACCTAGCTGTGTTCAGCTCCAGTATTCTTGCCTGGAGAATTCCATGGACAGAGGAGCCTGGCGGGCTACAGTCCACGGGGTCGCAGAGTCGGACACGAGTGAGCGACTAACACATGTGTATGTATGTGTGTGTTCAGCTTTGAAATGTGTATTTCTTTGTTCCCATCATACCACTCGATGACCGCAGAATTGTCCTATGAGAGAACATCACTTTTAATCTTATGAGTTAATAGTTTGCCTTTTAGTGCATTAAACTCAGGATGGTGGCACATGCGTGATCAGTCATGTCTGACTCTGGTGGGCTCATGGACTGTAGCCCACCAGACTCCTCTGTCCATGGGATTCTCCAGGCAAAAATACAAGCCTTCTTCCAGGGGATCTTCCCCACCCAAGGATTGAACCTGCATCTCTTATGTCTCCTGCACTGAAGGCTGGTTCTTTACCACTAACACCACCAGAGCATATTTAATTACAGTTTGTAACTTAGGAACCTTATTCAGAGTTGGGAGACTTGTCTGCACATCTTTCTAACACAGATGTGCCCATCTGATGTTAGTGGTCCCTGGGTCAACAGCTAACTCCAGGAAATGGAAGGTGGAAAGGGTTGGGGGGAGGTGGGAGAAGCACAGTTTTATTTATGAGGAGGGGCTTGGGATCACTATCTCCAGTTATGCACAGAAGAAAATATTTAGCGATACTTTTGGAATACTAAAAATGTGTTTTAAAATGGATCCATTTGCAGGCCAAAATGCTTTATATTTTATTATGTATAGTGATGTTGGGAGAGGTTTTTTTTTTTTAAGTCTGCATTTAAAACAAAATTTTGCTTTAGATATCGACGAATGTTCAGAGCAGCCCTCAGTGTGTGGCAATCACGCAATCTGCAATAACCACCCAGGAACCTTCCGCTGTGAATGTGTGGAGGGCTACCAGTTTTCAGAGGCGGGAACATGTGTGGGTAAGTTCTGTGGGTGACTTTTGTTTACGTTCTTTTACCATATTCTTTTCTATTATAGTTTATCCCAGGATATTGAGTACAGCTCCCTGCATTACCCAGTAGGACCTTGCTGTTTATTCTCTACATAAGAGTTTGGATCTGCTAACCCCAAAGTCCCAATCCTTCCCTTTCCCACCTCCCTTCCCCAGGCAACCACCAGTCTGTTCTTTATGTCTGTGAGTAGGTGACTTTTCAAAACGAGTGTTCATAGGATGTATGTCAGTGCCTGTGTGAATGGTATTGCCTCAGTAATTAGCCTGGCGGAGATGGAAGATTCCTGGTTTTGTTGTTGGGAAGGGCCATTTACAAAGGTGAATCAGTCTCTGCTCCTTTCTTCTGACTACCTGGAGAGTCACATACAAGGCATAAGCAGTATTATTTGTCTGCACTAGTAATACCATTCTCTTCTCATAAAACTCCTTTTAATTCTTTCCATTATTCTTTAAATAGCTACTCAAACAATTAGACATGTTTCTCCTTATAATCAGTGGCCTTGGGATTCATGTGGAGGGAACACCTTATAGGTATTTGTGTCATTATCTGCCTTTGATTAAATTCTTCGTGGTTGCATCTAAAACTCATTTGGGGCCTTTCTGTTTGTGGATTTCCATTTTACAAACCACAAGTACTAGCATAACTTCATAGCCTATCAAAGTTAGAAGTTAAGGGGACTTCCTTGGCGGGAGATTAAGTGCTTAAGATTGCATCTGCCAAGGCAGAGGCCCTGGGTTCAATCCCTGACTGGGGAACTAACATCCCACGTGGTGGTGATGATGGGCCGACTACAAACAGCCAGACTGTTTAAATTTCGCCCCCTTTACCCACTGCTGCACTTTGACCTGTAGTTTCCAAGACTTTCAGGTTCAAAGATTCTTGGCTATTTCCAGGTCTGGAGGGCAGCATGCTGAAGGGGGCATCTGAGCTCAACATTTATTCCCAATTTAAAACATATTTCTCTTTCACTGCATCAAGGAACCATCTCTTTTCCCCTTCCTTGCTGTTTACTAAACCCTAGCAGGCTTTGTGTTTGCTCTGTCTTGAAACTCATGAGGCTGCCAAGGTCCCAGGGTGAGGTGGTGTCTTGAGGGTGGAGGGAACAGGCCGTTCTCATATTTTGAGTATGACCCAAACATCTGTGTACTGAGATACAGCCAGGCCCCTTTGCACAGAGCTGAGATTTCAGCTCTGCTAAAGTTACCTCTATCTTTTTTTTCCCATTGAGAACAACAATTTCTTTTAATTTGGCCTGACTTCTTTCTCTGCTCTTTTCAATGAAGGAGATTCAAAGGTCTATTTTTGTGGCAGTACCATTTATATTACATTTCGGCTCAAACTTGGGTGGCAGATCCTTTAACCCTTGGGTGGTGACATGAACAATGCTGGGACAGACATGTGTGAGGCATGATGTCCTGGGTTTCTGTTTCCAGCTTTTCCTGGCATCCAACCTCATGGAAGGGCTAGAGTGGGGTGTAACACAGGTGGTAAGCAAATGTCTACTCCTAGGCTTTTGATTTTGAGGAGGACACTTAACTTCTCTGTCACCTGTAAAATGAGGTGATTAGACTGGACCATGGGCTTCCTGTGTCCCAAGGAGCCCTTAGAGATGCCCCAGGATCTGCCAATTGGGACACAAGTAAGCCATGGACAGACTATTTCATTTTCCTATTTATGAAATTTCGAGTAACATTTTGTTTGAGTAATGGATCCCATTGCTCAGAAACAAGCATTAAAACCATTTGAAGATCATCGAGTCCAAGTGCTTCTCCCCCTGTCAGCAGCCCCTGTGCAATTCCATTTTACTTGGCCTTTTGTCGCTTTTAATTGGCTCCTTGAGACTTAACCACACAGAGCGATGGCTCACTGGATAAAACCAAGTCTGCCTGAAAGCAAAAAACATACTCTGGCTCATCATTGGATAATTTAGTGGTCAGTTTCACTCTCCCGGAATTCCTTGTTCAAATTGGATCCTGGGAACTGGTGGTCCAGTGGTTAAAAGACTCCCTGCTTCCACTGCAGGGGGCACCGTTACAACCCCTGGTTGGAGGAGTAAGGTACCTCAAGCCTCGCAGCTTGGCTGCCCCCCAAATAATAATAAAATAAATAGAAGCATAGATGAAGGTGATGGCTGAGCAGGACCCATCCATCTAGGCTGTAGCGAGGTCCTTCCCTGTTATGACGGGCGGGGCGAAATGATGCAGGAGCAAACACAACCTGTGAAGTGATCACTCACATACTTTAAATGACAAATGTTTAATGCAGGAGGACTGAGACTCCTTTGCTGGTTATTCTGTCTGAATACATTTTTTCTACCTTTTTTTGACCCCAATTCTCCAAGAGTGTCCTTTTCACATTTTGTGAGCTGAAGGAACTGGTCAAGAGAGGACCCTGGAGGAAAGAAGAATGTTAGAAACGATGGGAAGTGAGACGACGAGAGGGGTTCAAGGAAACAGAGTGTGGCCTTGGGTTGGTTCCGTGTAATCTGGTTTTCTGTTTTCCAGGCAGAAATTTGGACCACTTTAGCAATTTAAACGGAGAAGGCAATGGCACCCCACTCCAGTACTCTTGCCTGGAAAATCCCATGAATGGAGGAGCCTGGAAGGCTGCAGTCCATGGGGTCACTGAGGGTCGGACTCGACTGAGCGACTTCACTTTCACTTTCATGCATTGGGGAAGGAAATGGCAACCCACTCCAATATGCTTGCCTGGAGAATCCCAGGGACGGTGGAGCCTGGTGGGCTGCCGTCTATGGGGTCACACAGAGTCTGACACGACTGAAGTGACTTAGCAGCAGCAGCAGCAATTTAAAATCTAGTAACCCTCTAGCCCATAGGAGTTGCTTCAGTGATCCCTGTTCCATCCCATGGGAGTTAGTTAACATTTCAACTTCAGGAGTTTAAGCTGCTAAGTCCACAGGCTGGGCCTTCATCCACCAATACGGTACTTTGCTAACTGCTCATGGACCCAGACCTTTGAAGAGCATCCTCTTCTTTACCTGTCCTCTGGTAGTGTTAAGAACTTTCTCTCCTGAAGCCCTTGAGGCAGGATAAACTGGAATTAATCTTAGGAAGACTCAGTGAGGAAAAAGATGAGGAGTTCTCTTGTATCCAGTATAATCTAAACATTGAGGGCCTCCTTGGAGGGAAGGAAAGGTTGTATTATGACATTGTGATGGCCACGACTCTGACCTGGGCCTTAGAACTATAAAACCAGAAGTTAAAGTACCTTATGAACCCCAGAGTATCTGAACCAGCCGTCAGAAATCACCTCCTAGACCTCAGCCCTTGACTTTTTTTTAGGCTTAAATTATTGTTATTATGGATAATTTCAAACATATACAGAAGTAGAGAGAAAAACATAGTGAATCCTGGTGTACCTATTATTCAATTTCCGTATTATAAAGCATTTTGTTCAGTTCAGTTCAGTTTAGTCGCTCAGTCATGTCCGACTCTTGGCGACCCCATGAATCGCAGCACGCCAGGCCTCCCTGTCCATCACCATCTTCCGGAGTTCACTCAAACTAACATCCATTGAGTCAGTGATGCCATCCAGCCATCTCATCCTCTGTCGTCCCCTTCTCCTCCTGCCCCCAATCCCTCCCAGCATCATAGTCTTTTCCAATGAGTCAACTCTTCGTATGAGGTGGCCCAAGTACTGGAGTTTCAGTTATAGCATCATTCCTTCCAAAGAAATCCCAGGGCCGATCTCCTTCAGAATGGACTGGTTGGATCTCCTTGCAGTCCAAGGGACTCTCAAGAGTCTTCTCCAACACCACAGTTCAAAAGCATCAATTCTTCAGCGCTCAGCCTTCTTCACAGTCCAACTCTCACATCCATACATGACCACTGGAAAAACCATAGCCTTGACTAGACGAACCTTTGTTGGCAAAGTAATGTCTCTGCTTTTGAATATGCTATCTAGGTTGGTCATAACTTTCCTTCCAAGGAGTAAGCGTCTTTTAATTTCATGGCTGCAGTCACCATCTGCAGGGATTTTGGAGCCCCCAAAAATAAAGTCTGACACTGTTTCCCCATCTATTTGCCATGAAATGATGGGACCAGATGCCATGATCTTCGTTTTCTGAATGTTGAGCTTTAAGCCAACTTTTTCACTCTCCTCTTTCACTTTCCTCAAGAGGCTTTTTAGTTCTTCTTCACTTTCTGCCATAAGGGTGGTGTCATCTGCATATCTGAGGTTACTGATATTTCTCCCGGCAGTCTTGATTCCAGCTTGTGCTTCTTCCAGCCCAGCATTTCTCATGATGTACTCTGCATGTAAGTTAAATAAGCAGGGTGACAATATACAGCCTTGATGTACTCCTTTTCCTATTTGGAACCAGTCTGTTGTTCCATGTCCAGTTCTAACTGTTGCTTCCTGACCTGCATATAGGTTTCTCAAGAGGCAGGTCAGATGGTCTGGTATTCCCATCTCTTTCAGAATTGTCCACAGTTTATTGTGATCCACACAGTCAAAGGCTTTGGCATAGTCCATAAAGCAGAAATAGATGTTTTTCTGGAACTCTCTTGCTTTTTTGATGATCCAGCAGATGTTGGCAATTTGATCTCTGGTTCCTCTGCCTTGTCTAAAACCAGCTTGAACATCAGGAAGTTCACGGTTCACATATAGCTGAAGCCTGGCTTGGAGAATTTTGAGCATTTCTTTACTAGTGTGTGAGATGAGTGCAATTGTGTGGTAATTTGAGCATTCTTTGGCATTGCCTTTCTTTGGGATTGGAATGAAAACTGACCTTTTCCAGTCTTGTGGCCACTGCTGAGTTTTCCAAATTTGCTGGCATATTGAGTGCAGCACTTTAACAGCATCATCTTTCAGGATTTGGAATAGCTCAACTGGAATTCCATCACCTCTACTAGCTTTGTTCATAGTGATGCTTTCTAAGTCCCACTTGACTTCACATTCCAGAATGTCTGGCTCTAGGTGAGTGATCACACCATCGCGATTATCTTGGTCGTGAAGATCTTTTCCGTCCCTATTACTACTACTGCTACTGCTGGGGAGGCTGGTAATATTTTGCTGGTATATTTCAGTCTTTAAAGAAAACCCCAAATATCCTGTCATCTAACTAGAGTTACTAGTTTTTTATGCACATTATATGCATAATATATATCTGACATATAAGGGCAAATTTTTTTTATACAAATACAAAGCTGTTACCGTACCTAACAAAATGAACAATATCTTAACATGATTGAATACCCAGTCCATATTCAAGTTTCCTTGATTATTTCAAGCATTTTTTAGAGTTAGTTCATCTCAACCCTTGACTGTCATCTTGAGGCAAGAGTACAAGCTGGAGTCTGATTGTCTAGCCTCTGTGTCACATGCCTGCTTCCTGAGTCCTCATCCTAGGAGTCTTGTTATCAGGACCCTTTAGAAAATAATAAACCCATCTCCTGGACCTGTCTGTGCTTGGAAAGCTGGAAGTCAATCCTATTCTACAGAGGAAGAAAGTGCAACTCTGGAAAGTTAGTAGGATTTATCCAAAGTCACATAGTGGACTTATAGGCACCTGGTTGAAACCCAGGGCTTCCCTCCCCAGAGCCCTGCAGTCATTCCACTCTCCCTGTCTCACTTCCTGGGAGTTGATTTCTCCTTCCTTGGTGGGAAATGGGTGACTTTGACTTTGGCATTCATAATAAATATTCCTCCCACCTTGTGAGCCAAGGGCTTCCCAGGTGGCTCATTTGTGAAGAACCCACCTGCCAATGCAGGAGACATAAGAGACACAGGTTCGATCCCTGGGTCAGGAAGATCCCCTGGAGGAGGGCATGGCTACCCACTCCAGTATTCTTGCTTGAAGAATCCCATGGACAGAGGAGCCTGGTGGGCTACAGTCCACGGGGTCACAAAGAGTCGGGCGTGACTGAAGTGACTTCACGCACGCACAGTGAGCCAAAGTCAAAAATACTGCGTGGAAGTCTCAGATCCTCAGGCCCAAACACTCCACCAACAGAGTTACACAGAAAGTGTGTCTGCCTGCAGCGGTCCACCTCCACATCCGGATGAAGCGGGAATCGGGTTCCGGGCACTGGGTGTGGAGAGTGGCCTGAGACAGAGCCCTGGGTTGAAGTTGAGGTCGGAAGCCAGGCTGTATGACCCACTGGGGGATCAGTCTGTGCACACTTAGCAGAGGTGGGATCCAGGGGAGGAAACAAAGGAGAGCAGGGACAGCTCCCCGCTGTGAGCGGGGATGAGTCTGAAGGGACGTCCAGGAGTCTGGGTGCCAGGCACAGTCTCCAGCTCATTGGACTACACTGCTTGGAAGGCCTGGGGACCGCTTAGGGGACTCACCTAAACATTGTGTGTTAACTTTCTGTCTGAAGCTACCGTGGGCCTGCGCCCCGTCAACCACTGCGAGACTGGCCTTCACGACTGTGACATCCCCCAGCGGGCCCGGTGCATCTACATGGGCGGCTCCTCCTACACCTGCTCCTGCCTCCCAGGCTTCTCTGGGGATGGCCGGGCCTGCCAAGGTGCGTGGTTGCTCTGACTTTCCTCTCTGTGAGACCTGAAACAATTCCCCAGGTGGTGCTTATCATATGCTAGTTACTCACCTACCTCTGAATCCAAGAGAATTATTCTCTCTAGGAAATAGCAACCCACTCCAGTATTCTTGCCTGGGAGATCCCATGGCCAGAGGACCCTGGCAGGCTACAGTCCATGGGGTCACAAACACAACTTAGCAACTAAACAACAACAAAATCTCTCAACTCTATTGAGTAAACAGGCTGCATTTTGTGTCTCAAAATGCAGTTAGGTAGTTTGAATTATCCGTTTTGTTTGGGGAGCTGTGTCTTGTTGGAGAAGACACCCGTTCTCCATGAACTATTTTGTTCCATGTAACTTGCTTATTCAGGCATAATTAAACGCCTGCTGTCTGCTAGGGACTAAGGAGATTGTTTGTCTTTCATGAAAAGACTAACAATTGAAACATGTAAAATATCATGTATGAAATGAGTTGCCAGTCCAGGTTCGATGCACGATACTGGATGCTTGGGGCTGGTGCACTGGGACGACCCAGAGGGATGGAATGGGGAGGGAGGAGGGAGGAGGGTTCAGGATGGGGAACACATGTAAACCTGTGGCGGATTCATTTTGATATTTGGCAAATCTAATACAGTTATGTAAAGTTTAAAAATAAAATAAAATTAAAAAAAAAAAAAAAAAAAAAAAAAAAAAGACTAACAATGCTTACACACATGTAACTTAAAGTCCAGCCTTTTATTTACTAATTTACAATTGTTCCGGAGAAGGCAATGGCACCCCACTCCAGTACTCTTGCCTGGAAAATCCCATGGATGGAGGAGCCTGGAAGGGTCAGACACGACTGAGTGACTTCACTTTCACTTTTCACATTCATGCATTGGAGAAGGAAATGGCAACCCACTCCAGTGTTCTTGCCTGGAGAATCCCAGGGACAGGGGAGCCTGGTGGGCTGCCGTCTATGGGGTCGCACAGAGTCGGACACGACTGAAGCGACTTAGCAGCAGCAGCAGCAGCAGCATACAGTTGTTCATCTGGCCTCCTCTAATTTTGTGCTTCCCCAAAAATTAAGTCCCCTTTTTGACTGCAGAGGCAGAGAATAAATGACTCCATAAAATTCTCTCAGATCTCAGATCAGCCGATCGCTGGTGGCCAGCATGCTGTTCAAGATAATTTGAAATAAGATAACTCTGAACAAAGTTTCCTGGTCCCTTGGTTTGCAAAATTACTTAACATTATACCCTAGAGTATTTCTGGAAAGTCCAAGCCTTTCTAAGAGATCATGATTTCTGAAATACTTTCTCTTTGTTACTGAGAATATGAATTTTCTCTGGTCTCTGAGATTTTTCTGTCAATCAGTTAATCATCTGTCTCCCAACTCTTAGACATTTTTGAAGCTCTCATTTATAAGAAAGAAATAACGAAAAAAAAATCCTTTCATTTTTTTCCTTTTGTATGCTTGATTTTTCATGAAAACATCAAAGTGAAATGCATTTGTAAATGCACTAGATAGAAATCGATGAATCAGTGTTTTTATAATTAATGTTTAGTGAGTTCTTAAATTGTGGTTCCCAGATCAGAAATTGGGTCCCTAAAAATGGAGAGCGAGTGGCTTATATTATTGTGTAAACTAGGAATTCTGGAAGAAATCTCACTCTCCCTGGGCTTGGTGGCTGTCTTGCAGATGTGGATGAATGCCAGCCAAGCCGATGCCACCCTGATGCTTTCTGCTACAACACGCCAGGGTCCTTCACGTGCCGCTGCAAATCTGGTTACCAAGGAGACGGCTTCCATTGTGTGCCTGGAGGTGAGGTGTTGGGGTGTTTGGAGTAGATAGGTCATTGCTGTCTGTATCCATGAGTATGGAGCTCTGAGAGAGAAGACAAGGTGGGTATGTGGGAGGCATGTGGAGAGCTGAGGGGGGTGATCAGAGCACAGCTGTGGTATTGAGCAGTACAGTTGTGTACTGCACAATTCCAAGGGTACCACACCTAGATCAGAGGAGCAAGAACGGATCTGTATTATTCAGGGTTCTCCAGAGAAGTAGATCTAATGAACGTGTGTGTGAGTGTGTGTAGAGAAAGAGAGAGAGAGAAATGTATTTATTTACATATAAAGAGATTTATTAGAAGGAATTGACCCACACACAGTTATAGAGGTCCGTTAGTTGCAAGGACTGTAGTCAGCAGGCTGGAGACCCAGGAATAGCCAGTGTTTCTGTTCAAGTCCAAAGACAACAAAAAGCTCATGCTCCATTCATAGGTCATCAAGAAGGGAGAATTCTTTTTTACTTGAGGACAGGTCCACATTTGTGTTCAATTCTGGCCTTCAACTGATTGGATGAGGCCCACCCACGTAAGGGAGGGCTCTCTGCTTTACCTATTTTATGGAGTGAAAGGTTAGTCTCAGGCAAAAACACCCTCACAGAAACCACCCAGAATAATGTTTGACCAAATATCTGGGCATTCTGTGGCCCAATCGAGTTGACACCTAGAATTAACCATTGCAGGTTCTGAAGAGTCATGGGGAGCAGAGCTGGGGTGGGGGTGAGGAAGGTGAAGGCCCACCAGTTATGGGAAGAGGCAGACTGAGGACTCTTCAGAATTGTCTGTATTACCTATTATACCTGGACTGTGGAGCTTCTAGAGTTGCCTACTGAGCTGAGACTTCTGTGATAATCTCGTTAGACCATAGGACAATGATGGCCCTAGTTTGTACCTGGAATGATCCTGGATCTCAGCAAACACTTTTGAATGAATACATATCATTGGCTGCCTTTTGTATGGCGCCTACTGTGTGCTGGGTACTTTATCTCCCGTTTCATGTAATGTTCCTAATCATCTCTTTAAAGCAAGTAGTATTACTATTTCTATTTATATAAAGGACGCTAAAACATAAAGAAATAAAAGCACAGTCAAGATCCCAGAGGTCGTAAGTGCCAGAACTAAGACTCAAACTAAGACTAAACTCTGCCCAATGGACTCTAACCTGCATTCAGTTCCCCAAATCACGTGGTAACCTGTCATGAGATTAAGGATGCATTTGACGCCTCTGACTGGAGTTAACCAGTTGTGCTGGTATTTACTTGAATTGTTGCTACTGTTGTTGGTCAAGTATATTTATCAATGTTTCAATAAGAAATACATGGAACTTTCCATATAACCACTTTTTTGAGTGATTAAGAACTGTTTCAATATCTGTCTCCTCCACTAGCCTTGAGTGCTTTGAGCATAGGTGCCTGTGCATTTTATTTTCCTGTTTCCAGTGTCCAGCAGAATTACGTGGTCCATGGTAGGGCTCGTGGTTCTTTATAGTTATCAAGGAAATAAGTGACTACATTAGTTTCCATTCCTACTGTGGTATATACAAGTATTTATTTATTCATACTCTCAGCAGGACTGGTGTGACTGGTTTTTTGAATAGTTGAGGATCTAAAATGAGAAAAATATTAAATTAAGTTTAAATTTTGATGCATAATACGACATATTGCTGGTCTAAATTGTTTTCTTCTGGTTAGGACAGAGGTCCGTAAACTATGACTCACAGGTCAAATCTGGCCCACTGCCTGTGTTTTGAAAATAAAGTTTTATTGGAACACGCAGGCTCTTTAGTTTAGGAATAGTGTACAACTGCTTTCATTCCATAAAGGCAGAGGTCAGTAGTTGCGGCAGAGCCTTCGAGGCCCGCAAAGCCTGAAATATTTCCTACGTGGCCCTTGACGGAAAAAATTTACCAACCCCCAGCCTAGATGAACCCAGGCAGCATCAACCTTTTGTGCCTGAAATTAATTAAGACATTCCAGCAACTATTAAAAATGACTAAGTCATTATTTCCTTAGGCTTCCTTCACATCTTTCCAGTTCAAAAGGAAGCAGATGTTTCATTTTTTTATTTTTGCTTTTTTAACCCAACTCCTTGCCCCCCTTGGCTCTGTTGACTACACAGAAACAAATCCAGACCTGTAGCCTGGGATACAAAAGCGGGATAAAACCAATCAGAGTTCTTTGCTAGGATTATTTTGGTATTTAATCCTGTTTTCTTAAGAAATTCATCATCTATTTATATGCTCGAGAGAGAATGTACTTTAGAAATATACATGTCTCCATCAAGTATTATTGATAAGAGAAAAGAAATCTAAGAGACTACCAACAGGAGAAATGGACAAATGAGTTTGGGTACAATTCATACCATGAAATAATATATAGCAGTAGTTGAAATGAGTGAACTAAAGGGAATTCCCTAGTGGTCCAGGGGTTAGGACTGTGCACTTTGACTGCCATGGACCTGGGTTCAGTCCCTGCTCAGGGAACTAGGATCCCGCAAGCCATACAGTGTGGCCCCCAAAATTAATTAATTAAATGAATGAACTAGAGTTAATGAATAAATCTCAACAGTCTATTGGGCAAAAAATGTAGTCATAGAAAGCTCTCACTTTTTGAGATGGCCCACACTCTGTGTCTCTCTCTCTCGATGAATTTACTTCTTACCTATTAAAAAAATAGTCACAAAAGAATATAGGCAGTGTGCTTATATTTATATAAAATAAAGTCTATATGAAAAGAAACCTGCATATGTATATACATATGCAATAAAATGATAAACTGCACACATGAGAATGAGAAACCAAAACCTCAGGATAAAGGTAACTTCTATGATAGGAGAGGAAACGGGTTAGGGAGCCTTGCTGCATTTGTATTTCTAATGTATTTCCAGTTGGAATAGGAACACTGAGGTTTTCATCGTGTTTTTTAAAATTTTATAAGACTACCTAATGAAATATTGACAAATGAATACCTAATGAAATATTGACAAAAAAATTAAGTATAGTATCATTCAAACTCCTATTGCCAAATGTAATGAAGTGTAGGGATTAGACATTCAGCATTTTTTGACACCTACTCTATACAGAGGGGATTGATTTTTAAATAAAAAACTAGCTTTAGAGGTTAGTCAGTTAAGGTCATGGCTATTGCAGAATCAACCAACGATAAGCAAAACAGAAAAAAATGATGACTTGTTCTCTGCTGTCCTTCTGCACGCTTTGCCCAAAATGCGTGTGTGGATTGTGAAATCAGCTTAGTGGGCTGTTATTACCATTTTCATTTGAACAGAATGGAATGAAATAGAAACCAATAATCAAGAAAATAGAGTATGCAGAGTATGTGCAGTAGGAATAAGTCTTGTCTCATGAAATGATAGTTGTATATCCTTGTCTAGTGCATGACTGAGTTGTGTGCACATGTGTTTATGTGTAAATGTGTGTATGTGTATATGTCCTGAATTGCAGAGTGGAATGCATTTCTATGGATCATGGTCAGGAAGTTTGAAAACTGCCATATTAGTTATCTATGTCTCTGAAACAAATTATCCCCCAGAGTTAGCAGCTTAAAATAGTACATGTATATTACCTCACAGTTTCTGTGCGTCTAGGATTTAGGAGCATAGCTTGTTTTTCTATCTGTAGTTCCCTCTGACATCCCTTTTTTTATCCTTCATCTATTGAAGGACCTCCTGCCATTCTCTTTGTCCTCAGTTTGAGAAAAGTCACCCCAGACTCCCTGCTGTTCCCCAGATTAGTATATCCCAAACGCTTCCTCCCTCAAGCAAATAAAGAGATGAGTAAAGAGAGGAAAGAATAAAGATGAGTAAAGAGAGTAGATGAGTAAAGACTAAGGAGAATCTTGCCTCAGTTGTCATTTTATCAACCAGCAGCCAGGACGGGGTATGTGTCTTTACCATCCCAAACCTGCCCCACCCATAGTGGGACCCTCCCGATGCGGGCCTGGAGGGGCCGCTGTGGGCCAGGCTGAGAAGCCATTCCCAGGAACACAGTGATAGCATAAGCACAGCCTCCATAAACACACTTGAAGTTCTGTTTCCTGTGGCACCATTGAGGTCTCCCCCCACTGTTATGTAAGTTCAAGATAGAGCACGTCACAGTTCCACTGGAAATTCTAGATCACTGGAGATTTCGTGTATTGGCTCACACAGTCCTGTCAGCCACAGAAAAGAGAGGTACCCCCATTCCCTTAAAAGTTTGGTTTTGTTGACAGTATACAGAACACCAGGCGTGTTTTCTGACTGGAAAGGCAACACCAAATATAGATGCTGACAGAAGGAAAACAAGTTTGTGGGCCATAGATAATTTCGGTGAGTGTGTTAAGCTAATGTGTGTGTGTGTGTGTGAGAGAGAGAGAGAGAGAGAGAGAGAGAGACCACGGACAGGCCGTCCTGAGCACGGGGCATGTGTGTGCAGAGGGCCCGGGGCTGGGCTGGGGATCCAGAGACCTGGATTCTAGCTTGAGCTAAAGCATTTGCTAGTGCTGTGGCCTGGGGGAGCCGATCCAAACTTCAGTTCTCTCATTTGACGTAAAAGCCATAGTTGCCTGTTGCACAGGATTATATTGAGAATTAAGTGAACCCTGTGTGAACAGAGACAGCTGGTACAGAAACTAAAGCCCTGTACAAACGTAAGATACTGAGGACGTAAGCAAGCCCTACCCCTAAGAGTGAGCGGGACCAACATTTTTATTATCAACCGGATGGCTTATTTTGTATCTTTGTTTGGTTATTCCTACATCAAATACTTTTTGTTTGTTTTTCTTTAACTGAGGTATACTGAAGGATAGGGAAGCCTGGTGTGCTGCAGTCCATGGGGTCACAAAGAGCTGGACACGACTGAGGGACTGAACAAAAACAGTTGATTTACAGTGTTGTGCTAATCTCTGCTGTACAGTGAGGTGGCTCAGTTTCACACATATGGACATTCTTTTTTTTTATATTCTTTACCATTCTGATTTATCACAGAATATTGAATGTAGCTCGCTATGCTGTACAGTAGGACCTTGTTTTTGGTTTTTCTATTAGCCTTTGGAACAAACGAGCAGACCCAGTTGCCCCTTGCCAGGCTCAACACACACTTTTCTGGCGGGCTTACTGCTTCTAATCAAGGGGGCGGCCACATCCAGCAGGCTGACGTGAGAACTGGCAGTGCAGACAAAGGCACTTGAAACACTCACTGGCAGCACACCCCGAATGGCGCTGCGAAGGCCTGGTGAGGATACAGTCACAGATGAACATGGAGTGCAGGGCTTAAAATTCCAGCCGTGCACATTGTCTCAGCACATTCCACTCTTGTCTCATATAATACCAGGGGATTAGTTACTCCTGACATCACTGGTTGACCGGCATTGCTGACAAGAGCAGAAGTGGTGGAACTGAGGAACAAAACATTTTTCAGATGTAAAATTCTATGTAATATGTAATATATTATTATCTGTTCTATTATTACTATATATATGGTATTAACATGGTAATATATTAATACATGAGTATTTATATGAGGTTTCTCCCTAATGTAACTAGCAATGTCCTAGAGCCAGGGTTGAAATCTACATCCCCCCCAGGCCAAATGTGGCCCACCATTTGTGTCTGTTAATAAAGTTTTATTGAAACACACATTCATTTATGTATTAAACTTGGATTCTTTCATGCCACATCCATAGAATTGAATTGTGACAGAGATCATATGGGCCACAAAACCCAAATATTTACTCTCTGCTCCTTAGCAGAAAAAGTCAGTAGAGCCCTGCCCTGGATTGTATAACCACAGTCTTCCAATAAAGATTAAAATAAAAAAGGACTCCACCACACCTTTGCTCTCCAAGCCCTACAGAGAGGATATTTTGGGAATTCCCTGATGGTCCAATGGCTAGGACTGCATAGTCTCACTGCCAAGGACTCGGGTTTGATCCCTGGTTGGGGAACTAAGATTCTGCAAGCCATGTGGTGCAGCCAAGAAAAAAAAGGAAAGGATGTCTTGTGTATCTTTTGTGTCATAGGCCCTCCTGTCAAGCAATGACTCACTGGATTGTCACTCTGTGTTTGCTTGTTCCCTTCCCTCCAGACTATGAGCTCCTTGAGGGCAGAACATGGGAGTTATTCCCATGTGCATCCCGACTCCAGCCCAGGAAGTGCTTCCCAAGTCAAGGCTAAGGGGATGCAGTCACTCACTGTCTTCTCAGAGCCTAAAATCTGCTCAGGGAGACAGACAGGGAGCACCCTCTGAGTCTCAGCATCAGAGTGATGATAACCCAGAGCACCCTGGGAACTCTTGGAGGGCCTGAGAAGCCTTCCTGGAGGGAGCACATGCCTGAGCTGATTCTTAAAGGATTCACTGAGGAGGAGGAGGGGGAGTCACACAATAAATGGATGAATGGGGGAATGGAAAGGCCTGCAAAAGAAGGGCAGCTGCCATGGTTCGGTTTGGCTGAAGTGTGGCTCTTGGCTGTGCCTGGGTATCTCTACATGGAGGATGCTGCACAGGCCATGGCGACGCTGACCTGTCTGCGTCTGTCTGATGCTATCGTGGCTAAGCTCTAGTCAGTGTGGAAGTGGCTTTTGTTGGTGGTGTTCAGTTGCTTAGTCATGTCTGACTCTTTGTGACCCCATGGACTGCAGCACACCAGGCTCCTCTGTCCTTCACTATCTCTTGGAGTTTGCTAAAATTCATGTCCATTGAGTCAGTGATGCCATGCAACCATCTCATTCTCTGGTGCCCCCATCTCCTTTTGCCTTCAGTCTTTCCCAGCATCAGGGTCTTTTCCAATGAACTGGCTCTTCATATCAGGTGGCCAAATTATTGGAGCTTCAGCTCAGCATCAGTTCTTCCAATGAATGTTCAGGGTTGATTTCCTTTAGGATTGACTGGTTTGATCTCCTTGCTGTCCAGGGGATTCTCAAGAGTCTTCTCCAACACCACAGTTCAAAAGCATCAGTTCTTTGGCACTCAGCCTTCTTTATGGTCCAACTCTCATATTCATACATGACTACTGGAAAAACTACAGCTTTGACTATATGGATCTTTATTGGCAAAGTGATGTCTCTGCTTTTTAATATGCTGTCTGGGTTTGTCATAGCTTTCCTTCCAAGGAGCAGGCATCTTTTAATTTCATGGCTGCAGTCACCACCCACAGTGATTTTGGAGCTCCCCAAAATAAAATCTATCACTGCTTCCACTTTTTCCCCTTCTATGCTGTGAAGTGATGGGGGTGGTGCATACTTGAGAATTGTTTATTATAGAATATAGCATCTCATCAGCAATTCCACACAGATGGAATGGTATTTCCCAGCCTCGGGATATGAGTTGCATAGTTGAAAGGCCATATTTCATGCCTAACACTAGCCCATAATTAAAAGGAAACACACATATGCTGGTAAATGTGCCCTATGGTCACCCATATCTTTGACCTGGACTCCGTGTGGGTAATCAAGAAGCTGGTGATGACAAAAAGAACACATTTAAGAAAAATTTAAAGTTTCTTAAAACAAATGTCAGTGCTGTCCGTAAAGTGATGAATAGTAAACAAAATGTGGTGTAGACATGCAGTAGAATATTATTCAGCTATGAATAGAGAATGAAGTACTGTCACATGGCCACAGTGTGGATGAACCTTGAAGACAGCCTGCTGAGTGAAAGCAGCTGGACACAGAAGGTCACACACTGTAAGATTCCATTTATGAGAACAAACCAAAATAGGTAAATCCATAGAGACAGAAGCAGACTTGTGGTTGCCAGGGGCTGGGAGGAAGGAAGAAGTGGAGACAGCTAGTTAATAGATCTGGGATTTCCTTTTGAGGTAAGGAAAATGTGCTGCTGCTAGAGGGAGGTGGTGTCACTCAGCACTGTGACCGCAGTAAATGCCCCTGAATCGTTCATTGAAAAACGGTTGATTATATATTATGTCAAGTTTGCCTCCGTTTTTCAAAACTGAAAAAAAAAATGGCCTAGAAAGGAAAAGAAAATGTAGACATACTCTTCTTGACTGTGAAGTCCACTAATTAATAATGATGTTTAAAATTTTTAATTAATAAAACATCTGGGATGAACATATAGACACTTCTATATATAAGATAATCAACAAGGGCCTACCATAGAGCACAAGGAACTCCACTCAATACACTGTAATAACCTATATGGGAAAAGAATCTGAAGAAGAGTGCGTATATGTATATGTGTAACGGAATCACTTAGCTGTATACCTGAAACTAATACAACATTGTAAATCAACTGTACTCCAATATAAAGTAAAAATTAAATTAAAAAAATTTTTAAAATAAGCTCTAAGGATATATTGCATAACATAGGGAATATAGTGGAGAAGGAAATGGCAACCCACTCCAGTGTTCTTGCCTGGAGAATCCCAGGGACGGGGGAGCCTGGTGGGCTGCCATCTATGGGGTCGCAGAGAGTCGGACACGACTGAAGTGACTTAGTAGTAGTAGTAGTAGGGAATATAGGGCTTTCGAGGTGGCTCAGTGGTAAAGAATCTGCCTGCCAAGAAGGATACTCAAGTTCGATTGCTGGGTCAGGAAGATCCCCTGGAGGAGGAAATGGCAACCCACTCCAGTATTCTTGCCTGGGAAACGCCATGGACAGAGGACCCTGTCCGGCTACAGTCCATGGTGTCACAAAGAGTCAGACACGACTGAGCGACTGAACAACAGTAGCAACAACATAGAGAATAAAATCAGTATTTTATAAGTTTAAAAGGAGTATAATCTATAAAAATTTTGAATCATTGTCATGTACCTGAAACTAATAGAATATTGTAGGCCAACATCCTTCAATAAAGGTGAACAAAAAATTTTTTTTAATTAATAAAATAAAACGGGGCAATGACCAGGCAGCTTCCCATGTTCCAAGTTGGGTGCAGGGGCTTAAACTGATGACCCTCTTTTTGCCCCTCTCTCTAACAGTAGTGGAGAAAACCCGATGCCAGCATGAGCGGGAGCACATCCTTGGGACGGCGGACTCTCCGCGGCCCCAGCCCCCTGGGCTCTTCGTCCCCGAATGTGATGAGCACGGACAGTACGTGCCCACCCAGTGCCACAGCGGCACTGGCTACTGCTGGTGTGTGGACCGCGACGGCCGAGAGGTGCAGGGGACCAGGACTAGGTCTGGGATGAGGCCACCGTGTAAGTCGGAGAGCCGCGCCGGAGACGGGACGTCCGGGCATCTGCAAGCATTGTTGGGGACCCTTGCCTGGGGCATAGCTGGCACTTTCTGCCTGCCCTGAATCCTGACCTGCTCCACTGACTCGAAGCCTGTCCCCTCCCTTCCTCTCTCCCCTCTGCAGCCCCCTTTTCCATCTCCCTATAACTCACAGCCCTCTTCACCATCTCTCTCCCCACTCACCCTCTCCCTCCTCTCACCCTTTTCTTTTCCTTTTCGGTGCAAACCTGTCTTGTGCAAATGATGGGCAGGGCCTGCTGGATAAGATTGCAGTTGATAGCAGAAAGAGTGTGTGTGTGTGCTTGGGGCTCCTCTGGGTAAACCCTGTGCTGGGCAGCCTGGCCTTTCAGTGGCTCTGTGCTGGGACATGGCAGGCATGGGAGAGACCAACCAGAGCCCCTCCTCAGCACCCTGTTACTCAGGCATGGAACTCTTATGTCACACCAGCCTCCTGCAAGGTTGTGCCTGGACCTTTAGGTATTTGATCCATTTGTAATGATGCCAGGAACCAACAGCCACAAAGGTTTCTGCCAGCTGGCTCTGCGACAATCCGTGCTGGTAGGAAGGTGTCAAGTTGGGACTGGGGCCAGGCTGTGTGGCACTGGACAGACACTTGCCTGAGTCTTGGTGTCCTTGGCTTTAACATCTCACTTGAGCAAAATAATCTCTAAGATGTTTCTCAGCTCTAAAATTCAGTCCCAGATGTAGAAAAGGCTAATTGTCACAAATTACCAAAATTGAATATAATCATTCTTGACATCTCCATTCACCAGATAGCCAATAATCATAAATTGATCCCCTACCAGATAGTTTCCCAGAGCTGCTAAGAGGCTGCTAAGAAGGGATCACTCACAAACTTCATTATCCCATCCAGCCAGCATTAACCTGGTGTGTCAGATGCCATGGTCTTGCGGGCATCTGCAGAGGGAAAGGTCCCAGTGTGGGCCCTAGAACCTCAGGGCCAGGGAAACAGAGGCAGGCTAGGGAAAGGAACCCTGAGAGAGAGGCAGACCAAGGACCACAGTGTCCCTGACTTGGGGGGTCGTGGGCTGGCCAGGGAAGGCTTTGCAGGCAATACCGCCTGACCTAAGGCTTTGACAGGACCAGAGTCACCTGCACTGGGGAAGTGGGGTTGAGGAGATCTGTGCTCCAGTGTCAGGAGCGGGTTGAGGGGCAGGAAGGAAGCCATCAGGAGTTTGTGTCCCATGCTGGGGGAGCAGAGTGGAAGTGAGGACATCAGAGGCTCTGCGCAGGGATCTGGCTTGATCCTGAGAGCAGGGGAGGGGAGCCCAGGAAGGGTTTTGAGCAGGTGCTGTTGTGACCAGGTTTCAGTTTTAGAAGAGCTGAGAGGAAGGAATGAGACCATGGCCATGGGAAGCCGGGGGCTGCTGCAGTATTTACAGTTAATCCAGGTGAGAAGTGGCGAGGGTTGACCTGCACCTCAGGGTTAGATTCTAGAGATTTAGAGATCCACCAGATTGGTTTATGTCACTGAGTGGGTATAACAGGCAAGATGGACCAGAGGAAAGAACTGAAAATGAGCTTGGCCATGACCTGGTTCCGCCCTCTCACTGCAGAGGTCCATAATGTGTCCACGTGGTGAGTGGCAGGACCAGGTTGGGGACCCAGGTTCCCCGACACCCTCTGTGTGTTCCTTACCCTCAGTCAGGGTGCATGTCCCCTCCTGGGAGGTTCTGCCAGGTGAACCAGAGCTCTGCTGGGCATGCAGCTCAGCGGGGAGGCAAGGCTGCGTCAAAGGGAGGATAAGCCTCCCCCCTCGTTTTGTCCTGGAAAGTCCAGAAGGACTGTGTTCCTGCTTGTGGGGCCTGAGACCCTCCTGCCCCCATGGGATGGGGTGAGCGGGGCAAGTCCACTCTGATGGACTTGCCTAGACTTTCAAATCCACTGGGCATGAAAATACTCAGCAGCTTGCCATGGGGGTGTGAGTTCCCTGTGGCCAGGATTTCAGGGTTTCTGCTGTTTCTTTGTTTTGGATCGCTGCTACAGCCTGGATGCCCAGCATCCAGAGCAGGGCACTCATAGCCAGGTTAGTTCCATTAAGGGAGAGGCTGAGCCAGTTTTCCCACTTGACGTTTAATATTATACTCAAGCCCCGTGTCATCTTCATCACAAATGCCCTTTGATTGGCTGTGGTCCTTCTGTTCCTTGTGCTCTCAGATATTAAGAGGCACATGTGATTGTGCGGTTTGTGGTGCCGAGAAGGTGACGTGACCAGGCGTGTGGGTGCGTGTGTATGAGTCCGTGCGTGTGCCCACACACGTGTATTTGTGCATTCCTGCTGCATTCGGGCCTTGCTCAATGCCATCTCCCGCCACCCAGGTCTGAGTACAGTGGCTCCTCCAGTTCACTATGGACCCCCGGTCCCTACCACTGTGATCCCCCTGCCTCCTGGGACCCATCTACTCTTCGCCCAGACAGGGAAGATAGAGCGCCTTCCCCTGGAGGGAAGCACCATGACCAAGTCGGAAGCCAAGACACTGCTTCACACCCCGGTGAGTGTTGGCTGATGGCACTTCAGTGACAATTTCTGCTTCCATGACCTGGAGCAACAAGCAGGGTGTGGTCAGACCAGGGACTGGGACTAGATCCCTGGACCTAGGGCCTCTTCATTCTGTGTGACCCTGGGTGTCCATCTCTAAATAAGACCACTTTATTCCTAAGTCCCCTCCCCTCCCTCCAGGAGATTCAAGGGTAGGAACAGAAACGGAATGCCTGCTAGAGACCACTTTGGAATCTGACCCCTAGTGGGGGGCATCACCTGCGCTTACTATATCTTATGTGCGAGCATCTGTCAGGTTTGATCTCACCATTCCTGCTAAATTCACAAAATGACTCATCTTTTGGCAGCAACTCAACTCAAGATCCTCATGTCTGCCTGGAGGCAGTAACCAGAGCTTTTCAAAGCTTCAAAGATGTGTTTTGTGAGCTAGGGAATTTTTGTCTGTTAGATAGAGGTTGGACACTTTGAGAAGCTGTTGTTTTATCTGGGATCCTGACCTTCTGCCAGGAAATCAAACTTAAGGCCTGGTGGAGGCTTCCGACTGTGGACTACAGGGTTGCCAGGACACTGGTGGGCCATCAGGGTCCTCTAAGGAGGGGAGAAGTAGCAGCGAGTAGTCCATCAGGCCTTGGAGATTGGCCTGGGAGATGAAAGTCCAACAGAAAATCCTCATCACCCCTCAGTGCTGGTTGCAGAGCCTTCTTGAAAATTCTGGATAGAAATGTTGCTTTCTTCTCGTCTTCCTTCCCCACTCCCCTGTCTCTGCTGCCTGCCCTATTTTCTCTTCCTGCATCAATCTCCACATCATAGATGCCACACACGGCCACACCCACTCTTCTTTTTGACCAAGGTCAAAAAAAAGTCTGCAAAGTAAAAATGCTTCTTTTTTTAAAATTTTATTTTATTGAAGTATAGTTGATTTACAATGTTGTGTTAATTTCTGTTGTACAGCAAAGTGACTCCATTATACACACACACACATATATACATGGTTTTTCACACCCTTTTCCATTATGGTTTCTCACAGGATATTGAATGTAGTTCCCTATGCTATACAGTAGGGCCTTGTTGTTTATCCATTCTCTACACAATAGTTTGTATCTGCTAATCCCGAACTCCCATTCCTGCCCCTTCACACCCCACTGCCCTGGCGACCACAAGTCTGCTCTCTGTCTGGGTGTGTTTCTGTTTCATAGATAAGCTCACTTGTGTCATATTTTAGATTCCACATGTGAGTGATGTCGTATGGTATTCGTCTTTCTCTTTCTGGCTTACTAACTTACTAGAGATGGTAATCTTTAGGTCCATCCATGGTAAAAAATGCTTTTCAAAAGCCTCTTGCAAAGCAGCCTTGATTGTTCTTCCCCAGCACAAAGCCCTCTGATGGATTCCCCTTTCACCCAGAGGGAAAAAAAATCAGTTATTTTCATGGCCTTTGGCTACCTGTCCCAACCCCATTTCTTGCAGCTGCCCCCTCACTCACTGGCTGCAGCCCTCTGGCCTTCCAGCTGATCCTCAACTCGCTGCACACAGGTGCACCTCAGGGCATTTGCATCTGCTGGCCCCTGCCTGCAGTTTTCTCACTCTAGACCCTGGCACGGCTCACATGTACATTGCACGGTTGACATGTACATAGACACGGCCACATGTACCTTACACAAACTTCTGCTGCACATCACCTCTGGGAGAAGCCTGTCCTGGCTGCCCTGTTCAGACTGCAGCCTCCAGTCACCCTTCTCTGTCTTTTAGCAAACACTCAGCACTACTCCTCAGGGTACATGTTCTGTATCTCATGTATCTCTTTCCACCAAGAATAGAGACCTGGATGGACCTAATGTCTGTCATATAGAGTGAAATAAATCAGAGAAAAACAAGTATCATACACTAAAGCATGTGTGTGGAATCTAGAAAAATGGTACAAATGAACCTATTTGCAACACAGGAATAGACACAGACATAGGGAAGGGATGAGTGGATGGAGTGGGGGTGGGGGATGGCAGGTAAGATGAACTGGGAGATTGGGATTGACATGGGCACTCCCATGTGTGAAACAGATAGCTGATGGGAACCTGCTGTCTTGCACAGGGAGCTCAGCTCAGTGCTGTGATGACCTAGAGGGGATGGGCAGGGGGGAGGTCCAAGAGAGAAGAGATAGCTGTATACATATGGCTGATTCACTTTGTTGTGCAGCAGAAACTAATAGCATTGTAAAGCAACTATACCCCAATTATAAAAAGAATATAAGCACTCCAAGACCAGAAATTGTCCGTCTGTTTCATGGAGGTATTTGTTTCACAATGGTGTTTCCAGACCCCAAACAGTGTTTGGCACTTGAGAAGTATTTACTGAAGGAATGCATAAGTGATCTTTATGATTTCCTATTGCCTCACTGAAGCACAAATCCCTCAAGGGGCAATCATTGTTCTTCTCTTGTATCCACCAGCACACACTCCCAGGTAGTAGGAGTCAGGAAAGCCATTCCCCCAACACCCAGGGGAGAGGCTTAAATGTCAAATGAGGCTGTGAGAAGCAGGAGACTGAGATGTGATCCGTGGAGGGGAAGGTGCTGAAACAATATTCACTGTGTCTTTCCTATCTATGATCTATCTATCAATCATTTATCCATTTATGGATACATCCATCTAGCTATCTGTTTTTACCATCTAGGTATTTTAGTTTAACTGTACCTAATGCCACCGTTCAATGGCATTAAATCCCACCATCATCACCATCCATCGTCCCAAACTGAAACTCTGGATCCATTCACTAATTCTCCCTCCTCCTCCACCAGTCTTCTGCAACCTCATTCCACTTTCTATCTCTATGAATTAGCCTGTTCTAGGGAAACTCCTCTAAGTGGAATCATGCAGTGCTTGCTCTCTTGTAACTGGCTTACTTCACTTAACATAATATCTTCAGATTTCATCCATATTGTGACATGTGTCAGGATTTCCTTCCTTTTTATGACTGAGTAATATTCCATCATGCGGATATTTCATATTTTGTTCATCTGTTCTTCAGTGGAGAACTTGGGCTGCTTCTGCTTTTTGACTATTGTGAATAATGTTTCTATAAACATGGGTTTACAAACATCTGTTCAAGTCCTTACTTTCACTTCTTTTGGAAATAAACCACACATGGAATTACATGGTAATTCTATTTTTAATTTTTTGAGGAACTGCCATACTGTTTTCCTTAGCAGCTGCACGATTTTGCATTCCCACCACCAGAGCACAAAAATTCCAAATATCCCTGCTACTTTGCTAACACATTATTTTCTTTTTTTTTTTTTAATTGTAGCCATTCTAATATGTGTGAAGTGGTATTTTGTGATTTTGATTTGCATTTCTCTAGTTGGTAAAGAATGCATCTGCAATGCAGGAGACCCCAGTTCAATTCCTGGGTCAGGAAGATCCCCTGGAGAAAGGATAGGCTACCCACTCCAGTATTATTGGGCTTCCCTTGTAGCTCAGCTGGTAAAGAATCCTCCTGCAACGTGGGACACCTGGGTTCGATTCCACAGTTGGGAAGATCCCCTGGAGAAGGGAAAGGCTACCCACTCCAGGATTCTGGCCTGGAGAATTCCATGGACTATATAATCCATGGGGTCACAAAGAGTTGGAAACGACTGAGTGACTTTCACTTCACATTCACAAGGATTGTGAATGAGATGTTCAGGTCAGTTCAGTTCAGTTGCTCAGTCCTGTCCGACTCTTTGCAACCCCATGGACTGCAGACGCCAGGCCTCCCTGTCCATCACCAACTCTCAGAGCTTACTCAAACTCATGTCCATTGAGTCGGTGATGCCATCCAACCATCTCATCCTCTGTCATCCCCTTCTCCTCCCACCTTCAATCTTTCCCAGCATCAGAGTCTTTTCCAATGAGTCACTTCTTTGTATCAGGTGGCCAGAGTATTGGAGTTTCAGCTTCAACATCAGTCCTTCCAATGAGTATTCAGGACCTATTTCCTTTAGGATGGACTGGTTGGATCTCCTTGCAGTCCAAGGGACTCTCAAGAGTGTCCTCCAACACCACAGTTCAAAAGCATCAATTCTTTGGTGCTCAGCTTTCTTTATAGTCCAACTCTCACATCCATACATGACTACTGGAAAAACCATAGCTTTGACTAGATGGACCTTTGTTAGCATCTTTTCATGTGCTTAAGGGCCACTTATATATCTTCTTTGGAAAAATATCTATTCATATCCTTTGCCCATTTTGTGGTTGGGTTATTTTGTTGTTGTTACTGAGCTGTAGGAGTTCTTCATGTATTTTATCAACCCCTCATCAGATACAAGATTTGCAGATATTTCCTCACCTTCCATGAGTTGGTTACCTTTTCACTTTGTTGACTGTATCTTTTACTGAACAAAAGTTTTCCATTTTGGTAAGATCCAATTTATCTATTTTTTGCTTTTGATGTCATAGCCAAGAAATTATTGCCAAATTAAACACTATGAGGCTTTCAACCATGTTTTCTTCTAAGAAATTTATAGTTTTAATTGTTACATTTGGGTTTCTGATTCATTTTGAGCTTATTTTTGTATATGGTGTAAGGTGAGGGTCTCTGTGTCCCTTATGACCTGACCTCTAAAGGGGAAGTGTGTGCTGATAACTGGTTCTCTCCTAAAACATCTTCCTGGTCTTCTACTTCTGTGGTGTCCAGGGGCTTTACTTATGTTTCCATATATATTTTAGAGTGAACTTGTAAGTTTCTACTTTAAAAAAAGAAAAGAAAGAAAAGCCTTTTGGGATTTTGATATGGATAGCATTGGATCTTTAATTCTTAATTAGGGAGAATTGATATCTTAGCAGTGTTAAATCTCATGATCCATTAAACTAACATCTCTTCATTTATTTGCATCTTCTTTAATTTTGCTATGCAATGTTTTATAGTATTCAGCCTAAAATATTTTGGTTTTGTTGCTATTATAAATATTATTGTCTTAAAATTCTACTTCTTGCTGGTATGTGGAAATACAGTTTTATGTTGATCTTGGATTCTGCAACCTTGCTAGATTCAATTATTAATTAAAATATTAGTATAGATTCCCCAGGAGCTTCTACATAAATAATCATATTGTCTTAAAATAGAATAATTTTACTTCTTCCTTTCCAATATTTATGTGTTTTATTTCTTTTTTATGGTCTTCAGTTTGTCAAAGGTTTCTTAGATAATATACAAAAAGCATTATCCATAAAAGAGTAATAAATTGAACTTTACAAAAATTTAAAATGTTTGCTCCCAAAAAACATTATTTAAGAAAATGAAAAAGTGCTATTTGCTGAGAGAAACTGAAGCAGGTTGCCATGCCCTCCTCCAGGGCATCTTCCTGACCCAGGGATCAAACCCATGTCTCTTATGTCTCCTACATTGGCAGATGGGTTCTTTACCACTAGCACCACCTGGGAAGCCCCATCTTTGCAACCCCGTGGACTGTAGCCTACCAGGCTTCTCTGTCCATGGGATTCTCCAGGCAAGAGTACTGGAGTGGGTTACCATTTCCTTCTCCAGGGGATCTTCCTGACCAGGGATCGAACCCGGGTCTCCTGCATTGGAGGCAGACGCTTTAACCACTGAGCCACCAGGGAAGCCCATACATATACATACTTATACACATATGACAACAGATTTTTATCTGAAGTTTATAAAGAACTCCTGCCACTGAATAATTTAATTTTAAAAATGGACAAAAGACTTGAAGACACTTCATTTTGAAAGGTGTCCAAATGCCTGTAAGCACATGAAGATTCCTACTATCATGAGGCGCGAGTAGATGGACCACTCTCACCGCTGGTCTACACTTCCAGGGTAAAGTCATCATTGGACTGGCCTTCGACTGTGTGGACAAGATGGTTTACTGGACCGACATCAGTCAACCTTCCATCGGGAGAGCCAGTCTGCATGGCGGAGAGCCAGCCACCATCATTCGACAAGGTGGGCAAGCAAGCATCATTCTTGGTTTTGCTTTTAGTAGCCCACGTGGCTCTTGGGGGAGAGAGCAGAGTCATGCGGTGTATGGTTGCTTGCAGGATATGGTGATTGGAGATGGGTTGGGTTCTCGGGCCCAAACATCACCCTTTCTAGCCTTCTCTGAATAGTCCTCCAAGGACTCATCACTAAATCATGAACATCTTAGCTGGGATGTGTTGCTGAAATAAAATTAAAACAGGGTAAGTGTCCATGCCTGTCTCTGAAAGCTTATGTAGCCAGTTTTAAGGAATAATAAAGGCCAAACTCAACCATGTGGTTTGGATATATGCATTTCCCTCTGGCTGCTGAGCCTCGAGTTGATTCTCAGACTGTCTGCCCCTTGGGGTGGTCCATTAGGCAATAAACAGAAAAATCATAAAGATGGGAGGGTCACAAGCATATTGGCAAATACTGTCCCTGAGAGGTGAATCTATTCCCAAGACAGTTTTCAATTTGAAGGGTTATCAGTTCAACCTGTAACCCCATGGTGGGGTGGGTCTCCTCTATTACATCTCACCTTCACTGGACCTTGCTCAGATTGCCAGAGGAGTACAGCAAATTAGGCTGAACTTTTACAGACATTTCTGTTTTTGTTGCATCACTAATGGTAAACCACATGACACTTTGGCACAGCCTACCCCTCAACATTTAGCCTCAATTCCTTAACTTACGGGTGCCAATTTAAGCCAAGGACTCTATTATTTTAATGCCTACAGTCAACAAGTCAAGACTATTTTAAATGAATATGTTTTATCAAGGTTCAAGTCCATTATGACAAAAAGTCCAAGGACCTGTAAAAATTCTCCTCTACTGAAAAGGTCAAATATTGCACATTGCTCAGTCTGTGACTTAACCAGCTGCCTTGCAGATATTTTCAGTCAAAAAACATTGCCTTGCCAATGAGATGTGCTATGTAAAATCATCTTGTTTTCTCTGCAGAACACTCAAAGGTACATCTTTAAGGACTTCCTGGCTTGGGGGAAAAAGCAAAGAATCATCTTTAAAATATTTGAGCCTCTTTGGTATTTCTTTTTACTGATGCTTGGGGCTGAGTGTTATTGTTCAGTTGCCAAGTTGTGTCTGACTCTTTGCAACCCCATGGACTGCAGCACGCCAGGCCTCCCTGTCCCTTACCATCTCCTGGAGTTTGCTCAAACTCATGTCTATTGAGTCAGTGATGCCATCCAACCATCTCATTCTCTGTCATCCCCTTCTCCTCCTGCCTTCAGTCTTTCCCAGCATCAGGGTCTTTTCCAATGAGTCTGCTTTTAGCATCAAGTGGCTTAAGTTTTGGAGCTTCAGCTTCAGCATCAGTCCTTCCAGTGAATATTCAGGTTGATTTCCTTTAGGATTGGCTGGTTTGATCTCCTTGCAGTCCAAAGAACTCTCAAGAGTCCTCTCCAGCACCACAATTCAAAAGTATCAGTTCTTTGGCACTCAGCCCTCTTTATGGTCCAACGCTCACATCTGAATATGACTCCTGGAAAAACCAAAGCCTTGACTAGACGAACCTTTGTCAGCAAAGTGATGTCTCTGTTTTTTAATACTCTGTCTAGGTTTGTCATAGCTTTTCTTCCAAGGACTAAGTGTAGCTTTTCTAATTTAACGTCTCTCTAACAACTTTTGATAATGTCAGAAGGGCCCTTGTGCCTGTGGAACAGCCCCTGGGATATATTTTTCCTTCCTTGGCTCCTTCATAAGAGATAATATAGCAGGAATTAAGCTGAGGTTGAGTTACACAGGTCGACTATGGACACAGACCTCAAATACTTTTCTGGAAGCCAGCGTGCTATTTAAATAGTGTCTGCTAGTTTTCATGGCTTGCTTTAATGAATAGAATGAAGTTTCTAATGAATACAAGTTTGAAGATGCCTTTTTGCATCTTAATGCTGTTGAAAATGTTGTTTCTATTATCTGTAATTTGACTTCAAAACCCACAGGAAGTGGGGAGTAGGTCATCGTTTGCTATTTCCTGTTGTTTTTGGAACTGATAATGATCCAAGAAAGCTTTAAGACCAGTAAGAAACATTCCAGACAAAAGCCCACTGTGAAAACACAGAATTAAATCAGAATGTGATCTTTGTAGAAGAAAGATCACTAGGAATACATTGTCCTTTTAATTTCAAAAAAGAGAAAGAAGTTTCCACTTACATTCTCATCATCGTATTTTCCTAGTGAGTGAAAATGGCAATGGGTATCTTTTCTTTTTCTTCCTAATTTCATAATGTCTGAATCCCGGGCTTCTCTGTTTTTCCTTGAGTTAAAGTCCTAGCCAGATATCTTTAATAAGTATCATCATCTGTTTCTTTTTGATATAATCAGTGTGGAATATATAGCCCTGCAATTTTCCCATCTTGCCCTGACTCACAGGAAAGGATGAGGTTTTCCAGGCCTTTCCTTTGGCTCCTTAGCCTATAAAGAAGTTTTTTTCTGGTTGGGGGAGGAGTTCTGGTTGCTCTTGGGTTTGACGTCAAGACCAGGCTGTTTCTAAAAAGACAATTGGCATGGAGTTCCTTCCGGGAACTTGTAAAGATACTCTTGTTAAACAGCCTTCCCTGGTCCCACCATGTCTGAAGAGCCCGTGCCTCTCAGACAGGATGTACTCGTTCCAAATATACCCTAGAATGATTTCTTCTGATTTTGTCTGAAGGTCTGAAGGGGTCTTTGGAGGTCAGTCTCACTGTCCCTTTGCCTCCAAGGATGTGGGAAATATTTTCAGTCAGTTTAGTCGCTCAGTCATGTCCGACTCTTTGTGACCCCATGGACTGCAGCACACCAGGCTTCCCTGTCCATCACCAACTCCCGGAGCTTACCCAAACTCATGTCCATTGAGTCAGTGATGCCATCCAACCATCTCATCCTCTGTCATCTCCTTCTCCTCCCACCTTCAATCTTTCCCAGCTTCAGGGTCTTTCAAATGAGTCAGTTCTTCGCATCAGGTGGCCAAAGTATTGGAGCTTCAGCTTCAGCATCAGTCCTTCCAATGAATATTCAGGACCTATTTCCTTTAGGATGGACCGGTTGGATCTGCTTGCTGTCCAAAGGACTCCCAAGAATCTTCTCCAACACCACAGTTCAAAAGCATCAGTTCTTTATAGTCCAACTCTCACATCCATACATGACTACTGGAAAAACCATAGCTTTGACTAGACGGAGCTTTGTTGGCAAAGTAATGTCTCTGCTTTTTAGTATGCTGTCTAGGTTGGTCATAGCTTTTCTTCCAAGGAGCAAGCGTCTTTTAATTTCATGGCTGCAGTCACCATCTGCAGGGATTTTGGAGCCCCGCAAAATAAAGTCTGTCACTGTTTCCATTGTTTCCCCATCTATTTGCCATGAAGTAATGGGACCAGATGCCATGATCTTCATTTTCTGAATGTTGAGTTTTAAACCAGCATTTTCACTCTGTTCTTTCATTAAGAGGCTCTTTAGTTCTTCTTCGCTTTCTGCCATAAGGGTGGTGTCATCTGCATATCTGAGGTTATTGCTGTTTCTCCTGGCAATCTTGATTCCTGCTTGTGCTTCATCCAGCCCGGCATTTTGCATGATGTATTCTGCATATAATTTAAATAAACAGGGTGACAGTATACATCCTTGATGTTCTCCTTTTCCCATTTGGAACCAGTTTGTTGTACTTTATAAATCTTTGCTTTGGGTTGGAATAATAAAGACCTTGTTTAGAATTAGAAACGATTGTTTCTAACTCTTAATAAGCTTTCTCTGATGGGAGTCCTTCAGGGGGGCTTGGATGTTTCCATCATTCATAGTCATGATCATGGTAGGAGTTTAGTGAAAGCTGATACGGAGGGGGCTGAGGGTTGGGACTGCTTCGCTATTGATGAAAGAACACAGTGCTGCAGGGCTGGTTTCATACCAAGTCCCTGGGGCAGGGTAGCTCCATCCTTGGCTCTTCCCCTTCCTGTTTCCACTTCCAGCTGTACTAAATGACCTTCAACTCCATAATCAGCAGAGGGGAGGAGTCCAAGGTGACCCCAGTAAAACCCTGGTAGGGTTTTAGCTTTTAATTTGGTTGTATTTATAGTCAGGAAACCATTGTAATCTTGAACTCCTGATTAGGTTTGGTGGGTGCTAAAGGCTCCCATTGCAGTCAGCTTATACTGTGGCAACCCCTGGCTTGAAAATCAGTTACTTAGAGCCTAGTAAGGACTTCTGGGGTGTTATTTGCAATCGCTGATACCCCTTCTTTGTACTCTTAACACTTGTATGAAAGTAATAACAGCTGTGATTTCTTGCATATATTATTTCTTAGCAATGACCTATTTTCCCCCGTTGATGAATAAGATAAGTCTGTCCCATTCCCCATCTTTAGATCTTCCTGTGCCTCCCCTTTGCATAAGAGATAAGCTCTAAGCTTGTTAACACATGCCGCCTAACTTCATCTCTGGCCACTCTCCACCCTCGGGGTCTCCAGCCACACAGAATGACATTGTATACTTCAAGCCATATCCACTCTTCCTTTATATCAGTGTGTTGGTCTCACTACTTGGAAAACCTTGACCAGGATCTTTGCCTGAGAAAGTCCTGTTGTTCCTGCAGTAGCCAGCCTTATGAGGTATTGCCTCCCCCAGGAAGTGTTCCTTGGTCTCCCCAGGCTAAGTCCAGTGTTCCTGCTCCATGCTCCCACAGAGCCTGGAACTCAGTCTGAATTGTGATTGGCCATGGGCTCCTTGAAGGCAGGGCCACATCTGCAGCATCCGTATGGGTCGGGTTCCCAGTACGGTACACATCCGTCCATTCCCAATATGGATGTCCATCGAGGGAATGAGTAGCACCGTAACATTTGTCACTAAGTGTTATTTATCTTAACAAGCATTTAACACTCCCATTGGTTTTCTCAAAGTGCAAGGGTTGGATGCCAGATGAAATAGCGCTGAGTAATCAGAAAAACCTCATCTTACTCGTTTAAAAAAAAATCAGTAATGTTTGGTGTTTACTTCTAGATCTTGGCAGCCCCGAAGGCATTGCTCTTGACCACCTTGGGCGCAACATCTTCTGGACGGATTCTCAACTGGATCGGATCGAAGTTGCGAAGCTAGATGGGACCCAGCGGCGGGTGCTGTTTGAGACTGACTTGGTGAATCCCAGAGGCATCGTAACAGATTCCGTGAGAGGGTGCGTGCATGCTAAGTCGCTTCAGTCGTGTCCAGCTCTGTGTGACTCTGTGGACTATAGCCCGCCAGGCTCCTCGGTCCTTGGGATTCTCCAGGCAAGGACACTGGGATGGGCTGCCCTCCTCCAGAGGATCTTGCCACCAGGGAAGCCCCTGTGAAAGGGTATCTCTGTGTAAATCTGTGTGTGTGTCTGTTCTATTTGCATCTGCCCTTGTGCATATTCTCAAAGTTTGACTGTAACCCCAGCATTGCTGTCCTGAAATGAATGAGTTTAGGATGAATGAGGCCACAGTTGGTGGCTTCTAGATATCTGAGGTGAAGCCAGAACATTTATTATAATCCACCGGAATCATGAACTCAGTACCATGCTCCACTTTCAAATCTTTTACCAAGAGCTTTGTAAGTTGACGGCTCAGAAATTGGATATTTCCACTTGGATTGAATGTTAATCAAATATTTGAGTTGTATCAACCCCAGAAGAATATCAAGGGAGCATCAGTGTCCCCCTGGGGCTCCTTCCGGGGGCCCAACGCAGCATGAACACCTTGGAGGCCCTCCTTAGGGGTTTTGTGAGCACATTCTTTACCTCACTGCAGGCTCTGAGTCTTACACCCTAGGCCATGTCTCCTTGATGCTTTGACGTGAGACCACATCTCTTGTTCTGTGGCCGTTTGGCCGCCTCTCTGATTTCAGGTGCCTTGACCACTTATCCTCCCAGCATTGCTTCTGGGCTTCATCCTCTGGGTGTGCTGTGCCTTCCTGAGTGCTGACAGCATATGAGAATCCCCAAGTGTTTATGTCAGTTACGGTGCTCTATTTTTTAAAAAGAGTTTCATTGAGATATGTCAGTTATATTTAAGGGAAGTGAAGTTGTTAGTAACAGAATGATTCAAGTGAAAAACCAAATAGAAGGATCTTTACAAAGGCAATGTGTCTTGGCACCTCCAGATCCTTTATAGCCATTAATTTTTATTTTATTTTTAAATTTCTTGGTTGCACTGTATGACCTGCAGGATCTTAATTCCCTGGCCAGGTATTGAACTCATGCCCCCTGCAGTGGAAATGCAAAGTTCTAACCCCTGGACCGCCAGGGAATTCCCTATCATAGGTTCTGTTTAAGTGTCTTTAAGTGAACTTTTTCTCATACATCTTCATTGTTTCTCTTCCCCTTTCACTTCCTTTTCCTCCAGGAATCTTTATTGGACAGATTGGAACAGAGATAACCCCAAAATTGAAACTTCCTACATGGATGGCACAAACCGGAGGATCCTGGTGCAGGATGGCCTGGGCTTGCCCAACGGGCTGACCTTCGATGCCTACTCGTCTCAGCTCTGCTGGGTGGATGCAGGTGACAGAAAGCCCCAGGCCTGGCTCCTGGGTTTTTTACCAAATAATCATTGTTACCCACTGTACTATCAAGAGTAGCTATTGTGGGGAATAAGGCATAAGATAACTGCTTTTTTTCTGCACAAACATCAGCTGCATATCTTTGCTCTAAAACTGTTTCCCTCAGCTTGATGTAGCCCAGGGAGTATTCTCAATCTTCCAGGTCAGGGGTCAGCAAACTACAGCCTTGGGCCAAATGGTTTGGCCACCTGTTTTGGTATAACCTGGGAGCTGTAAAAGGTTTTCACATTTTTAAATGTTACATTTTAAAAGCTTATACAAATTCTTGTATAATGTCCTTGATTTCACCTCTTGGCTCACACAACCTAAGATAGTTACTGTCTGGCCCTTTAAGAAAAAGTTTGCTGACCCCCCAGAGCCTGTCCTCATCCTGGTACCTATTAAGCAATTCATGACTTACATTTTTGTAGCTCCTGCTTGTCCCCAAGCAGGGCTAAGGCAGGACTTGAAGCCAAGGAAGATAAAGTAAGGCAGTCCCGATGTGTGCTCCTGCCTGGGCAGATTTGGGGTGCCCCTGATGTGGGCAGGATGCTCAGTTGGGAAAGAATGTCAATCATCCATCAAGTCTCTGTTGAGTTCCTCCTTTGTTCTAGACTCTGTCAGGTACCACGGGAGATGCAGGAAGTAAAGCAGCAGAATTAAGTGAAAACCCAAGCCTTAAGTTGGTCATAATGCAGCCATTGATGCGCGGCTGTGCATACCTGCTCACCCAGTGGGAGCAGCTTAGCAATTCTAAGGGCTCTGAAAACAGGGAGGGGAGGTCTAGAGGGGCTTCAGGCAGGAGGGATTTGAACAGAAGCTGGAAGATGGCATCCTTCTTACTAAGCCCCTGGCTGCTCCAGAAATGGGTGAAATGGGGTGCTCTTCCTCTGCTCTGGCTCCCTTCTCCCCATCAGAACCAGGTGTGGGTACCAGATGGAGGTGGGACTGAGCAGTGAGAGGGGCGTGGGAGGATAACAGACAGCTTCCCAGTTTAGAAGAGCACATCTTGTGTTCTCTCGGATCTGAGCGTGTAACACTTGCCCTCCTTGCTTTTCGTTTTGGACACAAAGGGGCCATTTCTTGTGTGAACAATGGACGACTTGTTCTCACCCCACACAGGCACCCATCGGGCCGAGTGCCTGAAGCCTGGTCAGTCCAACAGACGCAAGGTTCTTGAAGGGCTGCAGTATCCTTTCGCCGTTACGAGCTTCGGGAAGAATCTGTACTACACAGACTGGAAGACGTGCGTCAGCTGTTGCAGCGCGGGGGCTGGGGGACCTGCCCTGCTGCCCTCTCTGGAGGCCACACCCTTTCCAAGCAGCTTTTTGGCTTGACCTTCCCGCCTCCAGAGATGCCCCCTCTGCCTCGCCCTCTGGTTGTCAGAGAGGAGGGCAAGGAAGGAGAGGGCAGTAACCCTAGGGAAGCAGGGGGTGCCATGTATCATCTAGATGCTCTTGGATGGGCAGCTTCAAGTCCACAAATGGGGACTTCCTGCGCATGTCCCTTCTCTTCCTAGGAGAGACCGTGCCTACTCCATGCCATTATTTTATTATAATTAGTATTATAATTCTTAAGCTGCAGTATTCCCAAAGCTCCTTCTTGACCTTTCCTGCAGAAAAGTAGGCTTAAACCAAGCAAGCGGCTGTGGCAGGAGCTTCAATATAGAAAGTGGATTTCCCAGTTTGGGATTTAGAGCCAGAGGGCAGAGCTAGCTGACCTTTGTCCTTTCTTTAAGAAGCCAGAGAATTGTAGGCTTCAGGAAGAGGGAGGGATGGCTAGGAAGTAAGGCCAGTGTATCTGTTTGGTTTTTTTTTTTTTTGCGTCTGTCTGTGCTGTCTTGTCTGATTTTTTGCCACCCCGCAGACTGTAGCCCATCAGGCTTCTCTGTCCATGGGATTTCCCTGGCAAGAATACTTGAGTAGGTTGCCATTTCCTCCTCCAGGGGATATTCCCAACCCAGAGATCAAACCCACGTCTCCTGTGTCTCCTGCATGGGCAGGCAGATTCTTGACTGTCTGAGCCACCTGGGAAGCCGTTTATGGCCTCCAATTTATCCCCCAAGGGCTTCCCTGGTGGCTCAGATGGTAAAGAATCCACCTGCAATGCAGGAGACCCAGGTTCAATCCCAGGGTCGGGAAGATCCCCCGGAGAAGAGAATAGCTACCCACTCCAGTGTTCTTGCCTGGAGAATCCCGTGGACAAAGGAGCCTGGCAGGTTACAGTCCATGGGGTCACAAAGAGTCAGACAGGACTGAGAGACTGACATGTTCACTTTATCCTCCAAGCGACAAAAGAGGTTGCCCTGTAGAGAAAAGTTCAAGCCATTAGATGTGTTTTTTGTTGTTAGTATATTTTTGGGTTTTGTTTGTATGGCCATGCCGCATAGCATGAGGGAATCTTAGTTCACCCACCAGGGATCAAACCACGCCCCCTACATTGAAAGTGAAGAGTCTTATCCACTGGACCATCAGGGAAATCCTGCCGTTAGATGCATTTTAACTTTCCATCCTTTGACACTTTGTAGGAATTCTGTGGTCGCTGTAGATCTCGCTGTTTCCAAAGAGACGGATTCCTTCCACCCCCACAAGCAGACCCGGCTCTATGGCATCACTTCCGCCCTGTCTCAGTGTCCTGAAGGTAACTCACCTGTGCTCTATGTAGTCAGGGGCTGGGTTGGCCCCTGGGGCTCAGAGCCCACACTCTGGCTGCCCCCTATGTGGCCTCTGGTAGCCCTGATCACAGGACAGGTGAGACCTAGTCCATTCCATCGAGGGTCTTCATTAATTAGTAGGTAAACCAGATGAATCAATAGAAAATGTTAGGGAATAAAGTGGATAGTGGATAAGGGTGAGGAAAAGTATTGACTCTTGGAGTGGGTCTAAAAGTATGCTGTCTTCAGGCTCCAAGGAGGAAAAGCAGTGTTAGGGTCTCTCCTGCTTTAAAAGTTCACCCATTTGGCCAGACAGCAACAACAATAATTGATAGCAATAATAATTGCAAACATGGATGTGATACTTCCTGTGAGCTGGGTACATCCCGTGTATTAAAAGTCACTACGTGCTTTGTATCCACTGGTTCACTTAATCCTCATAGCAGCCCTATGAGGTAGGTGTGATTATTTTGCCCACTCTATAAATGAGGATACTGAAACCACTTGCCCAAAGTCACACGGTCACTTCCAGTGCTCATGGCAGCAGACATGGGGGTAAGTTAGGCAGCCTGGCTGCAGAGTCTATGTATGGCTTCCTCCTTCCTGGCTTCCCTCTTGCCCCCTAGTGAAGCAGCCAAGCTGCATAGAAAGCATATTCTGCTTTAAAATTCCAGCTCCATGTTATGACCAGAGCTGAAGAACCCTCCCTGAGCTCTGCTAATAGCTTTGATGATAAATCTGCATATCCCCCAGATCAGGAATCAAGGTTTTTGCACATTTGGCAAATCCTTAATAATGAGGAAACAGCTAGGAGATAAGCTGAGTTAAATTTTCTATACAGCTTCCTTGTTCTCCAGGACCCCCCCTAAGCTTGGCCTCTCAGAGACTGAACAGGGGGCTAGTATGGAGGTCACTCTCTCAACTGATTGAACCACTGAGCTTACTTCTGCCTTTTCCAGGTCACAACTACTGCTCAGTGAACAACGGTGGCTGCACCCACCTCTGCTTGGCCACCCCAGGAAGCAGGACCTGCCGTTGCCCTGACAACACCCTGGGAGTTGACTGTATCGAGCTGAAATGAAGAGTTCCTTGTGTGCTCTCCAAAGTATTTCACAGCAGCACCCTTCTTGAAAGGGTCCAGACTGAAAACTGTCTGACCTGGTGGCTGAATGGCCACCAGGCCCAGGTCCATCCCAGCCTGAGCCCCAACAGCATTGCCCTCACTGTTCCCCAAAACACATGCCCTCAGCTTCTGGAATGGGAAAGCCTCTACTCCTACACAAAGTCTCCCTGACCCTAACCCTCAGACTAGCTTATACAGCCCTGAGTGAGGATTATATGCCCCATCCTGGTGCTGGAAACTGGCCCCAACCTTCATATCCCCATGGTGAGCAGAGCTTCCCATGGCCTGAGCTGCCCCCCTTCCTTGTGGCCTTACAAGCTCAGCCTCACTTTGAGACACCCATTGTTCCATCAGCTGCTGGACACATCAAGGCTGTGAGCGAAGGAGGGAGCTTGCTTTCCCACAGTTTTTCTTGGTGCTCTGATTTCCCTCTTTATACTCCTAGCATTTAACCCCTGAGTTCTATATCACCTGCATCCTGCATCCTGCCCAAGGCAGGATGTGAGCAAGCCCTGCCTGTTGATCAAAACTCACCGTGCCCAAAAGATATATGGGTATTTGGTGGATGATACTGAGCAGCCTCTCCCAGATAAATTATTGGCATTTCTGAAGTAGTTGTTGGTAGTCAAAGGCTTAAATCAAGAGTGTCCAGAGAAATTCAAGGTGCAGAGTCAGATGTTTGAGGATGGGGATTTTATCGATGTGCCTTAAATTATACCAAAGATTACCAAAGTATTCCTCTTTATCCAGAGTACTTGGATCCTAGCATCTGGTTCTTGGGGCAGCACAGCCCCACTGCTGGCACCTGTGTCCAGCCTCCACGTGGAGACCCATCTGAGATACAGGCTGGGACTGGGGACCCCCTGAAGTCCCTCATCTCTGCCCTCCACCCATGAGAGCCAATCTGCAATCAATCGTGAGCTCTGTGCTCTTTTGTTCATCCTCCATCCATGGCCCTTGCTCACTGTAGTCTCATCCAAAGACACAATCCAGGAAGGCCAAACTGTTTGTTCCTCATTGGTGTAATTAAAAGGACCATTACCACATTTCACATTTATGTTTCTCGAGCTTGTTTAGAAAACATCTCCTGACCATATATAGCTAGTGGTATTTGGAGGGGGGGTGCGGTGACTGCTTCCCAAAGTCCTAAAAAAATGGAAATTTTGAATTGAAAGCTAAGGATAAGGAATTTGAGTCAGTGAAGATCAGGTTAAGGAAGTGAGAAGACTCAATGAAAAATGAGAAGACTCCATGAAAAGTATCACAAAGAGATTGATCAACAGCAGAAATGGAAAACCCAAGAGGAAGGATAAAGGAGGAGATTTAACAATAGCAATAAGAAAAGCTCTTAAATAATGCCAAAGAAAAAAATGGTATGTTCTTTGCCAGAGGACATTTCTATACTTATGGACATGAAAGAATTTCCCTGTTTTTCTCCTTAAGGAAGATATCCCTCTTCTAATCTGCAAACCTCAGTACCCTGAACTCCCCTCTACACACACTGCTTTTCTACAGCACATAGGAGCCTGAATGGAAAGAGCCTTTCCTTGAATAATTGGAGTTTGTTTTGAGAAGCAACTATATCCCCAAGAATCAAAAGGTTTGGGGAACACATGAGTCTTTTATATAGCCCAACCACATAAATTAGTTTAACTTTCCTTTTCTATTTATCATTCCATATCCAACCCTCTATATCAAATGTTTTGTCATGATTTTTGTATAATGTTTATAACTATTTTATTCATTTTGCTAGATGCATTCTAAAAATTTTTTAAATGGTAAATTCTTAAACTGTGGAAACCATTGAAGGTGCTTATTAACTGTTCCCCAGATTTGTACAAGTATTGGATAACTCCTTGAGTTTACAGCTGTATAAATTTTAGTGCATAAAATAAACTTTTTTTGTTAAAAAAGTCTTCTTTTATCTTGTTTGAATGAAGGTACTTAATCTCAGGAGGCAGATTCACAATGGAAAGACAGTCGTTTAATAATCTGCAAAACCTGTTTAGCCCCTAGTGTTATAAGGGATGGTTTTTTTCTCCAAGTGAGTCCACAAACTTCAGTTCAGTTCAGTTCAGTCACTCAGTCGTGTCCAACTCTTTGCGACCCCATGAACCGCAGCACGCCAGGCCTCCCTGTCCATCACCAACTCCCAGAGTCCACCCAAACTCATGTGCATCGAGTCAGTGATGCCATTCAGCCATCTTGTCTTCTGTCGTCCCCTTTTCCTCGTGCCCCCAATCCATCCCAGCATCAGGGTCTTTTGCAATGAGTCAACTCTTCGCATGAGGTGGCCAAAGTATTGGAGTTTCAGCCTCAGCATCAGTCCTTCCAATAAACACCCAGGGCTGATCTCCTTTAGAATGGACTGGTTGGATCTCCTTGCAGTCCAAGGGACTCTCAAGAGTCTTCTCCAACACCACAGTTCAAAAGCATCAATTCTGCGGCGCTCAGCTTTCTTCACAGTCCAACTCGCATATCCATACACGACCACTGGAAAAACCATAGCCTTGACTAGACGGACCTTTGTTGACAAAGTAACGTCTCTGCTTTTTAATATGCTATCTAGGTTGGTCATAACTTTCCTTCCAAGGAGTAAGCGTCTTTTAATTTCATGGCTGCAGTCACCATCTGCAGTGATTTTGGAGCCCCCAAAAATAAAGTCTGACACTGTTTCCACTGTTTCCCCATCTATTTGCCATGAAGTGATGGGACCGGATGCCACGATCTTCATTTTCTGAATGTTGAGCTTTAAGCCAACTTTTTCACTCTCCTCTTTCACTTTCATCAAGAGGCTTTTTAGTTCCTCTTGACTTTCTGCCATAAGGGTGGTGTCATCTGCATATCTGAGGTTATTGATATTTCTCCTGGCAATCTGGATTCCAGCTTGTGCTTCTTCCAGCCCAGGGTTTCTCATGATGTACTCTGCGTATAAGTTAAATAAGCAGAGTGACAGTATACAGCCTCGACACACTCCTTTTCCTATTTGGAACCAGTCTGTTGTTCCATGTCCAGTTCTAACTGTTGCTTCCTGACCTGCATATAGGTTTCTCAAGAGGCAGGTCAGGTGGTCTGGTATTTCCACCTCTTTCAGAATTTTCCACAGTTTATTGTGATCCACACAGTCAAAAGCTTTGGCATAGTCCATAAAGCAGAAATAGATGTTTTTCTGGAACTCTCTTGCTTTTCCGCAAACTTAGGGGCTGATAATTGACTTTAAAATAATTCTATCATGGATTCACCCTTTTAAACATTGCTTTAATTTTTTATAAAAATTTTAGCTACAGGCGGTAGCATTTCCTGGTTCAGTTCTGAAGATGAGCTGTGTTTTTTCCCCCTTTTCATATCCAGAAGTAACAAAGATATCTTCCTGGCATTGGCCATGGAGTGAGATCCTTGGTCTGTTCTCAGCTGCCACCAATGCATAGTGCTACCTTTGTTGGTCCCTGAGGGGGATGAGAATGGGCCTTTGGCTTGGACAGAATGAAGGGGGCTCAGAAATGGCAGGAATGAGGTTACAGTCATTGTAGAGAAGGGGCCTGGCGCATCAGGGCCTGCCTATAAAACGGCACCACCGATGGACTCAGTTATTAACACATCCTGCCGATGTGGACTTGCTGACGGACAACTGATATTAGGGCTAAATGCTAAGACCAGTGTTTTATTCTGGTCATAAAATCTAGATACATTAAAGTGATGTCAGGGAAGATGGTGCAGTAGGAAGCTTTAGGAATCCACCCTTCTATAAAACAATAGTTGAACTGGCCGGAGCCATCTGAATAAACTACTTTAGAACTTTGTGTCTAGTAGAATGCTTGCAGCACCCAGGAGAGAGTTTGATGAAGAGACTGGTAAGTTTCAGCTTCCCCGTAATAGTGGCAGCCATCCCCTTTCCCCAGCCCCAAGACACTCAGCTATGGGGACAGCAGCCCATGTTCCTAGTACAGTCTACTAAGACCAGGTTGAGCGATAAGAACCAGCATTGCTCTCCAAAAATCAGATTTGTGGGTTCTGTTACTGCTTCTAACTGTTTGGGGGCCAGCATAGAGGAAAAATCTTCCTGACATAGGATTTGACAATAATTTCTTGTCTATGACACCGAAAGCACAGGCAACAAAAGAAAAAGACAAATACAAATCATAATTGCTGGAGAGGGTGTGGAGAAAAGGGAGCCCTCCTAATTGGTGGGAATGTAAATTGGTACAACCATTATGGAGAACAATGTAGAGGTTCCTTTAAAAAAAAAAAGAGTTGCCATATGATCCAACAAGCCCACTCCTGGGCATATGTCCAGAGAACACCATAATTCAAAAAGATACATACACCTCAGTGTTCACTGCAGCATTATTAACAATAGCCAAGACATGGAGACAACCAAAATGTCCATTCACTGAGGAATGGATAAAGAAGATGTGGTATATTGGAATATTACTTAGCCATAAAAATAATGAAATAATGCCATTTGCGGCATTATTTATTATCTAGGTCCATGGATGGACCTAGAAATTGTCATACTGAGTGAAGTAAATCAGACAGAAACAAATATCATATGATATCACTTACATGTGCACTCAAAAAATGGTACAAATGAACTTATTTCCAGAACAGAAGTAGTTACAGATTTAAAAACAACAACAACAACAAATTTATGGTTATCGGGGGGAGGTGGAGGGATAAATTGGAAGATTAGGATAAACATATACACACTACTATATACAAATTGGACAACTAGTTAGTACCTACTGTATAGCACAGGGAACTCCACTCGACACCCTGTAATGATCTACATGGGAAAAGAATCTAAAAGAAGTTTGGATATATGTATACGTATAACTGATTCACTTTGCTGTACAGCAGAAAGTGACACAACATTGTGTTGGGGGCCAGAGTGAGGCACTCGGCCCATGGCAAAGGTCATGAGGAAGGAGGCACGACATACGCAAAGGCGGGATCGAGCCTCAGGAGTGCCCCTGGAAATCCTCGAGCATCTACCCCCATAACCAGAGCCTGCCTACTTGACTACTTTGGGCTCTCACCTACACCTCTGACTTTACGGGGGGCTGTCCCCCACCACCTCTTTCGGAGAAGGAGTTAACTTAGAGCTCCAGTTAATAAAAACTCCTGGCCGTGACAAGAGTGTTTTAACCTACAAACTCCTCTGAAGGTTCTCTAGCCTGCCTGACAGGCTTGTCCGGCCACATGTGATTGCTCACAGCCTCCCAACCGTGAGAGGCACGAGATGCTTTAAACCTTCTAAAAACGGGTTCTTTAGAGAAGTTAGAAAAACCATTAGTATAAGTATAGTGGGCTGATTAGAAATTGTATTGGTGAAGGGTTTTTCATTTGTTGAGCCAAATATATTACAATGAGTGCCCAGCAAGTCTCAAGGTCTGCTGGAAGTCGACTTTCCACCATGTTGAGTCTAACAGTTCTAACCAGTTTTTGTCATATCCTCACCCTGTCATCCTTTTAAAGGCTGTGCCCTGCCCCCTCCCCTCCTGTTTCACTGCCTCCGCCTCTGCTGTGTGTCTGGCACATGAACCTGGTTGGCAGCACCTGGACCTCGCGGACCTGCTCCTTAGCTTGTGTCCAGCCTTTCCCTCCAAGTGGCTCTCTGCGGGTGCTGCCTGTGCGCTGAAGCTCTCTTGCCCCAGCATCTCCCTCAGTGGGTCTCAGAATCTTTGGTCACCTGATCCTCACGGGTCACTCTGTAGCCTCCTCGTCCTGACCACTTGCCCTGCCCGGACAGCGGCTCCCCAGTCGTCCTACAGATAGACGGGGTGAGGTAAGCTGTCCTCCCCTCTCCCAGGGAGACAGGGCGGTGGGTGGGCTGCCTTCCTCCCTCGATGCCCTTTCTTGGGGCCTTCCCTGCGGAGGTCCCTGTGGGATCTGAGAGGGGCCTCCACACCCCCCACTCCCCGCAGGCTCTGCTCCTCCTCCCACCACCACCAGCACCCCCCTCCCCGCCAGCACCCCCACAAGAGCACTTGCCTCTGTCTCCTCCCCTCCCCTCTCTCCTCTGCTCTGAGCTTTAGGGGCGATGAGAGTGGGGACTTCTCTGCCTACAGGCATGGCCCTGCCAGTCTTTTCTGTCTCAAACCTTGTTCACCATCATTCCAACTACAGCCTTCCTGGGGCCAATGTAGTCCCAGTGGTGTAGACCCAGTGGGTCAGAGGGTAGAGAGAAAGGGTATTCCATAGGTTGATGCCTCAAATGATCAATTTACCTACACACACAGAGTTTAAGAGGCCAGTAAAGATGGGGAGTTTCCTGACTGTCAGTGGTTAAGATTCCATGCTTCCACTGCAGGCGGGCATGGGTTCAATCCCTGATTGAGAAACAGATCCTTGATGTTGCATGATGTAGCCAAAAAAAAAAGAAGAAAGAAAGAAGGATATGTCGACCTAAAAAAAATTGAGAGTTGCAAGTTAAGTTTTGTTTAGGGCAAAATGAGGACTGCTGCCCCAGAGATAGCACCTCAGATAGCTCTGAGAAACCGCTCCAAAGAGGCAGGGACCTAGGTCAGTACATATGTGATTTTGGTGAAAGGCGAGTTCATAGAATCAAGCACATATTTTTGCAGAAGGTTTAGTTAGTAGATGTCGCTGTAAAGGAATTTAGTGCTTTCCTAGATATGAGGAGATACAAGAATTGGGCTCCTGAAAATATCAGCTCCTGAAAATATCTAACTATCTGAAGACCTGTTCTGCCTGTTTTTCAGAGGACAGAGTGCTTCATTTCTTCTCCACACTGAACTCCCTTCAGGCGGTATTGAAGGTCAGCAGCTGTAGCAGCGTATGACTTAATCCTTGTAGGGGTAGATGGCTAGTGCCCATGGCAAGTGCCAATTTGTAGCTGACAGGTATAAGTAATTCAAAAAGGCTTCTCAGAAGAAATAAACTGTTAGGTCTTAAAAGACAGACATGCTGTGCAAATACAGTTGCTTTGATCAGCCTTCCTCAAAGCCAAATGAATCCCCTCTATTACTTAAGCCATTTCATTTTAATACTTATAGCAACTAACTTTTCTTACCTGAGGAATAAAGGTTCAGGGATCTGATTACTAAGCCCAAGAGGGCTTCCATTGTTTTGTTTATCCATTCACAGATTTAGTTTAAAAACGACCACCATGCACTGAGTATCTGTTAGGTGCGCATATGGCGCTGGGCTTAGATAACATAAATATTAACACTTAGAATTTCTGACAGTACAGGAGGCACGCAAGAATGGGGATCCCTTCCAGGGCCCAACAGCAGGCTCTTGTCTAATACTCAGAAATGAAACGTCCAAAGAGACACATGTGCTGACAAAGCAAGAGACCTTATTGGGAAGGGGTACCCGGTGGGAGAGCAGGAGGGTACAGGAACCTGGGAGAACTGCTCCACCACTTGGCTTCCAGTCTCAGGCTTCGTGGCAGTGGGGTGAGTTTCCAGGTTGTCTCTGGCCAATCGCTCTCACTGTGGGTCTTTCCTGGTGGCACACGCGTCACTCATTCAAGATGGATTCCAATTTGAAGGATTCTGGGAGGTTGGTGGGATATATGAACTGACATCGCCTCTCTCCTTTTGACCTTTCCTGAGTTCTGGTTGGTGGTAGCTTGTTAGTTTGGAGTTCCTTACCATGACCTTACCTGGTAAGTGGTTACTATTGGGCCTGGCCCAGGCAGGCAGTTTTGGACTGTGGTTCCCCTAACAAAATGAAAAGTCTCATAACAGAAGTAGGTGTGTGGGGACTTCCCTGGGGGGCCAGTGGTTAAGACACCATATTGCCAATGGAGAAGACTTGGGTTCGATCTCTGGTTGGGCTAAATTCTCACATGCCAGGAGGCAGGGCCAAACAATTAAAAAAAAAAAAAAAAAAGAGATGAGGGGAGTTCAGGCACATTCCCTCAGGAACCGAGTTCTCTGGGAGCAGGCACAGTGTTGGGAGGGGGCAGCTGCCAGGACCTCTGGCATTTCTAGCTGGCATCCATCTGTGCCGAGTTGCCCTCCAGCTGCTGAGCCTATGGGTCTGTGTTCCTCTCTGCTCCACAGGGGCCTCTGGGGTCTTTGGTGTTGATGCCCACATGCCCCCTGCAGCATCCCCCCTCAAGTCCAGACTGCCATCTTCCTCCTCAAAGGTCTCCAGGGAGAAGAAGAGCAGGGGGAAGACCCTGCCTCCTCCCCACCTCCTTCCGCAGCAGTGCTCCAGGTACCGCAGTGAGATGACAGAGCCTCCAGAAGCAAGCACGGGGACGGAGAATAATAGTAAGTAGTCCATGAGGCAGTCCGTGAGGAGTCCTACGTGTCCCTCAGCCTCGCTCCTCAGACCTGGAACCCTGTCTGCTCCCTTCTCTGTGTGTCTGCACAAAATTATAAGACACTTGCTCCTTGAAGAAAAGCTATGACAAACCTAGACAGCATATTAAAAAACAGAGACATTACTTTGCCGACAAAGCTCCGTCTAGTCAAAGCTATGGTTTTTCCAGTAGTCTTGCATGGATGTGAGAGTTGGGCCACAAAGAAAGCTGAGCGCCGAAGAACTGATGCATTCAAACTATGGAGCTGGAGAAGACTCTTGAGAGTCCCTTGGACAGCAAGAAGATGTAACCAGACCATCCTAAAGGAAATCAATTCTGAATATTCATTGGAAGGACTGATGCTGAAGCTGAAGCTCCAATACTTTGGCCACTAGATGTGAAGAACCGACTCATTAGAAAAGATGCTGATGCTGGGAAAGATTGAGGGCAGGCGGAGAAGGACACGGCAGAGGAGAAGATGATTGGATGGCATCAATGGATATGAGTTTGAGCAAACTCAGGGAGATAGTGAAGAACAGGAAAGCCTGGTGTGCTGCAGTCCATGGCATCGCAGAGTCAGACAGGACTGAACGCCTGAACAGCAGCGACAACCACCTCACAGGCTTCCCTGCCCTTCCCCATGGGGTGCCTCACTCCAGCATTCTTTCCTTTCCCTCTGATCTGGATTATTCAGTTCATCGTAGTGAATAAACTACTTTCCAGGGCAAAAACATATCCCCTTACAATAACATTTTAGGAAACGGGAATACAAGTACAAAGAGAGAAAGGACGTAAGGGATTTATTCATAGTTCTTTTCAACCACTGACAGAAGATCTAAAATGCTCTTGTATTCGGGGTTCGCTGAGTAAATTAGTAGAGTGAAATAACAGTTTAATTTTTAAGTATCAATGTGGACAGCACACCTGAAGTTACATCTTTCTGTAACAGAGCAAACCTCTGTTGAAAAATGTTTCGAATACAAATGCAAGAGGAAATCTGGTTTTGCAAAATTCTTTTAGCAGATCCTGGAGCAAGCAGGTTGAGGAGGACTGGAAAGACCCAGCCACTCTGGCGGGATGGTCACTGCCCACCTGCAGCTCAGAGGTCCAGCCCTGGCTGCTCATCAAACTCTTGACCCAGGATGCCTAAAGGAGAGTCCCTTATTTTGGAGAAGAACGCTTACAAGGGGCCCTTGTCAAAACAACACACCATCATGAGGTGGAAGGGCCAAAAAGCCATGAACAGCAGGCTCTGAGACTGGCTGCTGGTGGTTTGAAGTGAAGTGCAGGTGAAGGACTCGTGCGTGCTCAGTTGCTTCCGTCATGTCCAATTCTGTGATCCTATGCACTGTAGTCTGCCAAGTTCCTCTGTCCATGGGATTCTCCAGGCGGAATACTGGAGTGGGTTGTCATGCCCTCCTCCGGGGGATCTTCCCGACCCAGGGATCAAACCCACATCTCTTGTGTCTCCTGCATTGACAGGTGGATTCTTTACCCACTGAGCCACCTGGGGATAGATGGACCCGAATGAGAGCATGAGAGCTCTCCAGCCCCAGTGAGTCAAGGTTTCTCCTAGGAGGCAATTCCAGAAGTGACCACTAGAGGGCAGGAAACACCGCTCAATGTCTGCTTGGGTCGGTGCTCAGACAACCTCCCCAAAAGAAGCTGGGTTACAGGCTTTTCCCACCATTCTGCTAAAGAACTTTTTTGGCCCTACTGCCTGTGGAATCTTAGTTCCCAGACTAGGGGTCAACCATGCCTGCTGAAATGGAAGCACAGAGTCTTAACTACTGGACCCTTGTTATTTGGTTGATCAGCTGTGGCCAATTCTTGGAGACTCCATGGACTGCAGCACTCCAGGCGTTCCTGAGTGCACCATCTCCCAGAGCTTGCTCAAATGCCTGACCATTGAGTTGGTGATGCCACAACTCAATGGTCATCTCATCTCATCATCTCATCCTCTGTCGTCCCCTTCTCCTCCTGCCTTCAATCTTTCCCACCATCAGGGTCTTTTCCAATGAGTCAGCTCTTCACTTCAGGTGTCCAAAGTATTGGAGCTTCAGCTTCAGCCTCAGTCTTTCCAATGAGTATTCAGGATTGATTTCCTTTAGGATTGACTGGTTGGATCTCCTTGCAGTCCAAGGGACTCTCAAGAGTCTTCTCCAACACCACAGTTCAAAAGCATCAGTTCTTTGGTATTCAGCCTTCTTTATGGGCCAGCTCTCACAACTGTACATGACTGCTGGAAAAACCATAGTTTTGACTAGACCGAGCTTTGTTGGCAAAGTAATATCTCTGTTTTTTAATATGCTGTCTACATTTGTCATAGCTTTTCTTTCAAGGAACAAGTGTCTTTTAATTTCATGGCTGCAGTCACCATCTGCAGTGATTTTGGAGCCCAAGAAAATAATCCGTCACTATTTCCATTGTTTCCCCATCTATTTGCCATGAAGTGATGGGACCGGATGCCATGATCTTCTTAGTTTTTTCAATGTTAAGTTTTAAACCAGCTTTTCACTCTCCTCTTTCACCTCCATCAAGAGGCTCTTTCGTTCCTCTTTGCTTTCTACCATAAGGGTGGTGTCATACTGGACACTTAGGGAATTCTTTTTACCTGTCTATCTAGCTATCATCTATCTATCTATCATCCAATCTATCTGTTTATTTTTATTTCTGGCTGTGCTGGGTCTTTGTTGCTGCACGGGCTTTCTCTAGTTGCAGCAAACAGGGGCTACCCTCTAGTTGAGGGGCAGGAGTTTCTTGTTGCGGTGGCTTCTCTTGCTGCAGAGCACAGGCTCTAGGGTGCCCCGGCTTCAGTAGTTGAAGCACATGGACTCAGTAGTTGCGGCTCCCAGGCTCTAGAGCACAGGTTCAACAGTTACGGCCCTCGGTTAGTTGCTCCATGGGATGTGGGAACGTCCCAGATCAGGAATCAACCTGGTGTCTCCTGCATTGTCAGGCGAATTCTTTACCACTGAGCCACCAGGGAAGCATGCCTTAGGGAATTCTTAAAGAACTTTCTTAAGGCCAGTTGCCTAACCGGCTACCAGAGGAAGTCTAAATTTTACTGTCCCAAATGTGTTTAAGCCTTTTCATTTTAATGCAGGTTTCCCCTAAACAGCCCAGTGTTTCCTCTCAGAGTCACTTTTTAAAACTGAACTTTTGGGCTTCCCTGGTGGCTCAACAGTAAAGAATACACCTGCCACTGCAGGAGACATGGGTTCGATCCCTGGGTTGGGAAGATTCCTGGAGAAGGAAATGACAACCTGCCTGGTTGTATTCTTGCCTGGAAAATTCCATGGACAGAGGAGACTGGCAGGATATGGTCCACAAGGTTGAAATGACTGAGAAACTGAGTGCATATGGTTGGTTTCTAGCGGATGTTGGTTTCAGGCGCATGGCAAAGTGATTCAGATAGGAGAGCTAGTGAGTTTATTATCCATTCATATAACAGATGAACAGTCATTAAAAATGATAGTCATCAGACTTATAGTTACCAAAGAGGAAGAGAGGAGAAGGGAGACACCTTGCTCTGATATGACAAGTCCTTATTTATTTCTCTAAATACTGGAGTGGGTTGCCATTTCCTTCTCCAGGGGATCTTCCCAAGTCAGGGATCGAACGCAGGTCTCTAGCATTGCAGGCGTATTCTTTACCACTCGAGTCACCAGGGAAGCCCAGAGTAAATTCCAACTCATGATTAAAATTTTTAAGGTTTTAATAAATATTGCCCAACTGCTCCCAGAAAGTTGTACCAACTTATCCTCCGCCAGCAGGAGTGCTTGAGAGTGCCCATTCGTAATATTTTTGCCTTTGGAAAGTTCTTTTTTCACCTTTGACAATCAGATTAAATACACATGGGAGGGGTGTTGTTTATATTTTTAAATGTATACTTCTCATTTTACTTTCAATTGTCTCTTTAAGTGTTTATTTTTTAAAATATTGGGACAATCATTGATTTATAAGGTTTTTACATATTTTTAAAACATTTATTTATTTGGCTGCACCAGGTCATAGTTGAAACAAGCAGAACTTGTAGTTGCAACAGTGTGAACTCTCGGTTGTGGCATAGGTGAATCTAGTTTCCTGACCAGGGATCGAACCTGGCCGTATGCATTGGGAGCACAGAGTCTTAGCCACTGGACAACCAGGGAAGTGCCAGAGCCCTATATATTTTAAAGTTAATTCACCTAGAGCCAGACACTCTGGAATGTGAAATCAAGTGGGCCTTAAGAAGCATTACTATGAACAAAGCTAGTGGAGGTGATGAAATTCCAGCTGAGCTATTTCAGGTCCTAAAAGTTGATGCTGTTAAAGTGCTGCATTCAATATGCCAGCAAATCTGAAAAACTCAGCAGAGGCCACAGAACTGGAAAAGGTCAGTTTTCATTCCAATCCCAAAGAAACACTATGTCAAAGAATGTTCAAACTACTTTACAACTGCGGTCATTTCACATGCTAGCAAGAGCGTGCTCAAAATCCTTCAAGCTAGGTTTCAGCAGTATTTCATCCGAGAACTTCCAGATGTACAAGCTCGATTTAGAAAAGGCAGAGGAACCAGAGATCAAAGTGAAATCATCTGCTGGATCATAGAAAAAGCAAGGGAATTCCAAAAAAAAAAAACCTTCTACTTCCACCTCATTGAATACATTAAAGCCTTTGACTGTGTGAATCACAACAAACTGTGGAAAATTCTTAAAGAGATGGGAATACCAGACCACCTCACCTGCCTCCTGAGAAATCTGTATGCAGGTCAAGAACCAACAGTTAGAATCAGACAGGGAACAATGGACTGGTTCCAAATTGGAAAAGGAGTATGTCAAGGCTGGGTATTGTCACCCTGTTTATTTAACTTATATGCAGAGTACATCATGGGAAATACCAGCTGGATGAAGCACAAGCCGGAATTGAGATTGCTGGGAGAAATGCCAACAACCTCAGATATGCAGATGACACCACCCTAGAAGAAAGTGGAAGAAAGTGAAGAGGAACTAAAGAGCCTCTTGATGAAAGCAAAAGAGGAGAGTGAAAAGCTGGCTTAATACTCAACATTCAAAAAACGAAGATCACGGCATATGGTTCCATCACTTCATGGCAAATAGATGGGAAAACAATGGAAACAGTGACAGATTTTATTTTCTTGGGCTCCAAAATCACTGCAGATAGTGACTGCAGCCATGAAATTAAAAGACGCTCACTCCTTGAAAGAAAAGCTATGACAAACCTAGACAACGTATTAAAAAAACAGAGATATTACTTTGCTGACAAAGGTCCATATAGTCAAATCTATGGTTTTTTTAGTAGTCATGTATGGATATGAGAGCTGGACCATAAAGAAGGCTTAGCACTGTAAAATTGATACTTTCAAACTAGTGGTGCTGGAGAAGACTCTTAAGAGTCCCTTGGACAGCAAGGAGATCCAACCAGTCAATCCTAAAGGAAATCAATCCTGAATACTCATTGGAAAGACTGAGGCTGAAGCTGAAGCTCCAATACTTTGGACACCTGATATGAAGAGCTGACTCATTGGAAAAGACCCTGATGCTGGGAAAGATTGGAGGCGGAAGGAGAATGGGACAACAGAGGATGAGATGGTTGAATGGCGTCACCAACTCAATGGACAGGAGCTTGAGCAAGCTCCAGGAGATGGTGAAGGTCAGGGAAGCCTGGTGTGCTACAGTTCATGGGGTTTCAAAGAGTTGGACATGACTTAGTGACTGAACAACAGCAACAGGCTTTTTTGTCACAGATATTGCAAATAATATACCCCAGGGATTTTTGTTTTGTTTTGTTTTGTTTTGAGGATTTCTGTATCATATGCTAAGTCACTTCAGTTGTGTCCGACTCTGTGCAGCCCCATAGATGGCAGCCCACCAGGCTCCTCCGTCCCTGGGATTCTCCAGGCAAGAACACTGGAGTGGGTTGCCATTATAGAAGGGTTTAATCTATAGGTGGTCAACTTTACTACCCCATATGCCTCCCAAAGCAGTGAACTGAAGTAGAAGCACTGAGCTAGAAGTCACGAAGTCAAGCTCGTCCAGCTCCACACTGCAGATAATATTTTCCAAGATGGCTTCAGCACCATCTCCCATCACATACGTTCTTAAAGAGTTGTGTTGACGTGATGCTGTGTTGACGTGTTGTTGCGTTGATGTAATGTTGACATTCCTCCCATTGAGAAGCAGGCTCATGTCCCCTCTCTGAATTGGGAGACGGGAAAACTGACTACAGAGGAGCTGCAGTGTGATTTCCAAGGCCGGGCTATGCAGGGTGGAACAGCCTCCCTCTGTTCCTTCTGGATTCTCTCTCTAGGAACCCAGCCTCCATAATGTGAGGAAGTTCAGGCCACACAAGGAGGCCACGGGCAGATGGGAGGGCAGCCCTCCCTGAGGTCCTAGTCCATGACAGGCATCAACTATCAGATGTATAGGTAAGGAGACCACCCCCCACCCGAGCCACTGCCTGACAGCAACCCCAAGGGCACAGCTCAAGTGACCCCAGTTCACACCCATGAACGTAGGAGACAATAATAAAATGATTATTGTTTTCAGCTCAGGGTTAGGGAGAACTCATCAGACAGCAATGAATAGCTGGCATTCACTGGGGCTGACTGATACTAAAAGCCCTGAAACTAGCACTGCCCTGGCCCTTACTCAGTTTTCTTATTTGGAAAATGTAGACAGACACAAATCAAGCCGGATCCTGCTCTCTGCGCAGTATATCACAGAACTTGAATCCTTGGTCCTGCCACACGTGGCCAACACAGAGGATCTTCTACACACTCTGTAAGCAAGCGGGTGGGCTGTCCTCCCTTGAGAAGCACCTGGTTCCTTCTACTCAACAGGAAAAATAGGAAGAGGAAGAGTGGTCCCCTGGTCTCTGCCTGTCCTGAAATACATCTTGGCAAGTGGTCAGATTTCAAATTGCTTTGTGTCCCGGTTCACTTGGTCCTACCAAATCAGGAAATAACCTGATTTGATGCAGAAACATCCTTCTAGCATTGAGGCAAGAGTAGAATCCTTCGGGAGAGGGGAAGCAATAAACTGTGAATCTGAGATAAACAGTGACTTTTGGTGTGTTTAGAGGTTCACTGGGGTTTTGGTTTGAATAATTCATAAGTAAGCGGCTGTTTGCCAGCCTTTCAGCCATCGCCAATCAGAGTCCAGCTCTTTGGGGTCCTTGTTCTGGGATATGTGCCCCTTCCTGCCACTCGGCAAGCAGACGTGCCTTCTGGGAGTGGCATCATTAGTCACTCAGTTGTGCTGGACTCTTTGCGAGCCCATGCCCTTGGAATTCTCCAGATGAAAATACTGGAGTGGGTTGCCATTCCCTTCTCCAGGAGATCTTCCCAACCCAGGGATTGAACCCAGGCCTCCATCATTGCAGGCAGATTCTTTACCATCTGAGCCACCAGGGAGTGGGAGGGATTTGTGTAAAGCCTGGGTCTGCCATGTGTTGAGGCAAGTCCCTGCACCTGCCTGAATCTTCATGTTCTTCTTTGTTAACTTAGGGTTTTAATATCCCTCTCCCAGTCGCTGTGGGGCTCCCTGGGATAGCAGGTGAGAGAGCCTGCGTGCAGCAAGAACACAGAAGTGCTGGTTGTGAGCGTTGTTATTTCTGGCATTGGCCAGAGCACTCAAAAATTCACATAATGCTTTCACCTTAGCCAAGCTGTGGATAATGCAGTGTAAAATACTTCTGTCCTGTTTCCTGTGTGATTACACCGAGGCACAAGTAGGTTACGTCTCTTGTTCAAGGTCTCCCCGTTGGTACATTTCAGGTCTCAGATGTAAATGGACCTCTCTCCAGTGCCAGGAGTCCATGCTGTCTCCATAATCCACTCACCTCGCCTGAAAGTTCATTCATCCTATGCATTCAACATATGCATTCGTTGAGCACCTGTGTTGTGCCAGATGCTGGGGGTGAGGCAGGGGGAAGAGATAAACAGGAGGATGGGGAGGGCCATGCCTGAGCTGAATCTTGAAGGGAAAGAGGAGTTTACAAAGCAGATAAAGGAAGAGTGGGCAACCAGGAAGTCCCTATTTTCGGTTTTCACAAAGGCTTTCTTGAGTTCCTATTTTCCTTTCCTGGTCCTAGGCGCAGGTGTGTAGCTTGGCTCCTGCCTCAAAGGTCCAGGAAAAAAACCAACAACGGCAAAACTGAAGTAACAGACAGGTTCTGAAATATGTCATCTCCCCCATGACCATCAGTGATGCCAGAGTCTTTGTGAAAACTGAAAAAACAGGAAGAGACTGAACAGAGGTCTGGGACTCGGAAATGTCATGCAGAGCCACAGTGGGCCACTCTTCTTTTTAAAAATAATTTTATTTATTTATTTATGACTGTCCTGGGTCTCCACCGCTGCGCTTGGGCTTTCTCTAGTTGTAGTGAGCAGGTGCTGCTCTCTAGTTGCAGGGTTCAGGTTTCTCATTGGCGTGGCTTCTCTAGAGCACAGGCCCTAGGGTGCGTGGACTCAGTAGTTGGAGCACGTGGGCTTAGTTGCCCTGCAGCATGTGGAATCCTCCTGGACCAGAGATCAAACCCATGTCCCCTGCATTGGCAGGTGGATTCTTATCCACTGGACCACCAGGAAGTCCAGTGGGTCTCTTTAAGGGGAACAAGAAAGGGCAGGACTCCTAGAACTTGACCCCTGAGGCCTCTAATGAGCATTACTTATGAATTGAACCTCTGCCTACCCTGCAGAAAGGAGGAAGGGCAGGACTGGTCCATGGTTCCCCCCAGAATGACTGGCACCCACTCATGGCTCTCATCCTGTCCTCTCCAGCCCTCAGAGGGCATGGCTCTGAGACATCAGCAGCACGGAGCTAGCAGCCTGTCCTGGCTTTCTTGAGTTCCCGTCTTCCTTTCCTGGTCCCAGGTACAGGTGTATAGTCTGGCTCCTGCCTCAAAGGTCCAGGAAAACAAAATCAACAACTGTAAAACTAAAGTAACAGACAGGTTCTGAAATATAACATCTCCCCCATTACCATCAATGAGCCTTTGTCAAAAGTGAAAATAGGGACTTCCCTGGTGGGCCAGCGGAGAAGACGATGGCACCCCACTCCAGCACTCTTCCTGGAAAATCCCATGGACAGAGGAGCCTGGTGGGCTGCAGTCCCTGGGGTCACTAGGAGTCAGACACGACTGAGCCACTTCACTTTCACTTTTCACTTTCATGCATTGAAGGAGGAAATGGCAGCCCACTCCAGTGTTCTTGCCTGGAGAATCCCGGGGATGGCAGAGGCTGGTGGGCTGCCGTCTATGGGGTCGCACAGAGTCAGACACGACTGAAGCGACTTAGCAGCAGCAGCCCCAGCAGCTGGTGGTCCAGTGGTTAGGACTCCGTGCTGCTAATGCAGGGAGCATGGGGTTCATCCCTGATCAGGGAACTAAGATCCCACATGCTGTGTAGTAAGGCCAAATGATTTAAAAACAAAACAAAACAAATTTTTAAAAAATTGAAAATAGAGACAAAGAATTCTCAGTCCTGATTCCATAGGTATTAACTGAAATCTACATGCTAGAGAAGCAAGAGCTCGTGGAAGCTAAATAAAGCACATTCATTTTCTTAATTCACTGTAAATTCTGGACTGTGAAATCCTATCAGCCAATTGGAGTAGAAGGATTTGTATAGATGTATCTCGGAGATACTGGGGATTCCATTCCAGACCACTCCAATAAAGCAAATGTTGTACTAAAGCAGTCACATGACTTTTTTGGTTTCCCAGTGCATATAAAAGTCATGTTTACACTATGCTGTGGTCTCTTAAGTGTGTAATCGTATTATGTCTAAAAAACAATGTGCATAGGTTAATTAAAAATTATTTTATTGCTAAAGTATGCTAACCATTATCTGAGCCTTCAGTGAGTTAAAGCAACATCAAAAATCACTAATCACAGATCATAACAAATATAATAATAATGAAAAGATTTGAAATACTGCAAGAATTACCGAAATGTGACAGAGACTCAGTGAACAAATGCTGTTGGAAAAATGGCACCCCATAGTCTTGCTCACTATAGGATTGCCACCAACCTTCAGTTTTTTGTTTTTTTTTTTTTAAAAAGGCAGTATCACTGAAGTGTAATCAAGTGAAGGAAGGGCAATAGAAAGAGGTGTGTCTGTGTATTATTAGATAATCTCCTAAAGTAAAACCTTGCCCTTGATTTTCAAATCCATGCCATGTCTGTGACAGAGTATGAACAGAGGCAGAAATGGGTATTTCCATGCGGTATAAATCACTCTAATATTTAACAAAAGTTATTTCATGATGTTACGGAACATTTGAAGAATAGACACACACACAAAATATTATCACTAACCCTGGTGTTTTAAAAATATATTGTTTGTTTTTATTGGACTGCGCTGGGTCTTGGTCATGGCAAGAGAGACATTTGACCTTTGCCGCAGCACACAGGATCTTTAGTTGAGGCGTGTGGAATCTAGTTCCCTGAAGAGGTATCGAACCCGGGCTCCCTGAATTGGGAATATGGAGCCTTAGCCACTGGACCACCAGGGAAGTCCCAGGGTATCCATTTTTTAAATGTAGAGCATCATTTTAATTCTTTTACCGCCCATTGTGGGTTGAATTGTGTCCCCTCAAAAAGAAATGTTGAAACCCTAATCCCAAGGACCTCAGAATGTGACCTTGTTTGGAGTTAAGGTCTTTACAGAGATAATTAGATTCAAAAGAGGTCATTCGGGTGAGCCTTCATCTAGTGTGCGCTGGTGTCCTGATGAAAAAGAGAACTTTGGTTATAGAGACAGATAGGCACATGGGGAGAAAACTGTGAAATGGAAGCTGGCATTGAGGTGTATATCTGCAACAAAATGTCAGATATGACCATCAGGGCACCAGGAGCTAGGAGCATATTCCTCCCCAGGGGTTAAAAGGAACCAGCCCTGGCCCTGGACTTCTGGCCTCCAGAACTGTGAAACTATAAATGCTATTCTCTTTGTTACAGCAGCCCCAGGGACAAATACATGTGTGAGAGGCCCCACTTCAATTATTATCAAAGTGAGAGTTCCTGAAAGTTAAGGAGCACGTGGGGTGCAGAAGGCAAACCAACAGTAGCTGCAAGTGCACAACCCCAATCCCGGAGCCTCCGCAAGGCCCAGCTCACTCAAAGCTCAATGAGCCCCAAGTGCAGCAGGTGAGAACCATTGCAAGTATTCAGGGGTTTAAAAAAAAAAAAAAAAAGCCCAATGGGATGTTGACGGGGATGGAGTTGCATCTACAGACCAATTTGGGGAGAATTACTTAATTCTTAGCGGCACTAGTGGTAAAGAACCTGCCCACCAATGCAGGAGATGTAAGGGACTCGGGTTTGATCCCTGAGGCAGGAAGATCCCCTGGAGGAGGGCGTGGCAACCCACACCAGCATTCTTGCCTGGAGAATCCCCATGGACAGAGGAGCCTGGCGGGCTACAGTCCATAGGCTTGCAAAGAGTCAGACACATCTGAAGTGACTTAGCAAGCACACCCTCAATTTTTAGTAACATTGAGGCTTCTAATCCATCAACATGGGATGTCTCTCCATGTATTTAAGAAGAGCTACAATTCTTTTTTTTTTTTTTTTTACTATATAAGCTTTGGAATTTTTAAAATGTATTTATTTGTATTTGGAGGATACTTGCTTTACAGCATTGTGCTGGTTTCTGCCATATATTAACATGAATCAGCCATAGGCATACATGTGTGCCCCCCTCTTGCACCTCCCTCCCACCTCCCACCCCATCCTATCCCTCTAGGTTGTCACAGAGCGCCAGGTTTCCTGCGTCATACAGAGAATTCCCACTGGCTATCTATTTCACATATGGTAATTTACATGCTAGTCTCTCAATTCCTCCCACCCTCTCCTTCCACTGTGTCCACAAGTCTGTTCTGTATGCCTCCGTCTCCATTGCTGCCCTGCAAACAGGTTCATCAGTACAATTCTTGAGCAACTGTTACACTCCAACCCTTAACCTGAATCAACAGTAATCTGCATTTTATGGATGTGGCATCTGAGCCCATAGAAGTGTAGAAATCTACAAAGGCAACACAATGAGCACACTGGAATTCTGGGCTCGATCTGTCGAATGCTTTTTCCGCTTCGTTCCGTGGCCTCTTCTGCTACTATGGTGGGCAATAGCCCCCAGCCAGTTCTAGTTTATGGTCTTTTAGGAGCATAAGCCATTGCCTCGAAAAACAGACAAGGGATTAATGAAAAGGTTAAGTTGGGTCGTCTATAGTAACACGGAAAAATATCCAAAATGTAGAGATAAGTGAAGAAGGAGCTCACAGAACACCCTATCCCACTGCCTTTTTCCCTCCAGCCAGAGATATGTATGTTTTTCACTTGGGGAAGGAGACACAAAGAAGTGGTGACCGTGGTCCTCTCTGCGGAGAGTAATGTGGTGGTGGGTTAACGAGAAGGGTTTTAACTTTTCAGCCTAGACTACCCTCTACTGTTATTCTGTCGAAGGTTTTACCAGAAGCCTGCATTGCCTTGACAACTAAAAGAACTTTCAGTAGAGAGAGATGGGGAAAGATTCCCCCGATGTTGCCTGTTGCAGAAACTTGAAAATGGGAAGTTGCTTGGTTCCCCTTCACAAGTGTGTGATAACCACTTTCCTAAGGGTCTCCTTGTGGGGAGGGGGTGGGTAGGATGATGGGTACACCGGAAGGAATACATCTGGCACTGCCCGCCCCAGGGCCCTCAGCTAGGCTGACTGTGAGTGTGGCCGTTGCTGCTGCACTGAAGCTTGAGCTGTTGGCTGCCCCCCCGGGTGTGAAGGCCCCCCCTTACCCATCTCCAGAGCTGCTTCACCAACAGGTGCTCAGGGCTTTGCAGCAGTTCCTGTTTGGGGGCCACGTGAAAGTGACAAAGAGGAAGCTGTGGCCGTGACAGTGAGAGTGCAGTAGGGAGAGGTCTGACCCTTGCCCTCTGGGGATGAAATGCCCCTGGCACGTCTGCAAAAGGCTCAGCCAGTAGGGGGATGCTCCCTTGTGCTCCCCTGGGGATCCCTGAAGACCACAGAGTAGGTGAGACCTTCACCCTGATTCTCCTCCCCTCCAATGGTCCTCCCCACCCACACTGTACCTACCAGGCACTTTCTCATCCTGCACTGAAATGACCTGTTTCTTTTTCCACTTCCCAGACCGGCCTGTGTGGTTTTAGAAGGCAAGCTGAGGACTCTGTTTTTACTCATCTTTGTTTTCCTAATGCCTGGAATCAGGCAGGGTACGTAATGGGCACACCTTATGTATCGGGTGGATGGACAGATGGATGGATGGAGCTAGTACAATGAAAGCTGACATACTTCCATCCATTCCTCCAATCCATCCATCTCCCACCGCCTAGATGTGGCCCCAAACGTCAGCCTGCTGCCCTGTGAGTGTGGGCACACACAATATACGCTGGAGACACTGGGTATCTGTCCTCATTGGCCCTTCTGAGCATCTGGAAGGAGAACAGACTCACAAGAATGAGAAGACAAGTTGTAGACTGGGACAAGATATTTGCAAAACATGTATCTGATAAAGCATCAGTATCCAAAATACACGGAGAACTCTCAAAACTCAATAGTAAGAAAGCAAATGGCCCGACTTAAAAATGGGCAAAATATCTATATATCTCACCAAAGAAGATATACAGGTGACAAATATCATATGAAAAGATGCTCAGCATCATATATAATTAGGGAATTTTTAATTTAAGCAATGATGAGATACCACTATATAGCTATTAGAATGGCCAAAATCCAGAACATTGAAAATGCCAGATGGTGACAAAGACGTCAAGCAACAGGGACTCTTGTTAATTTCTGTGGGAATTCACAATGGAACAGACACTTTGGAAGACAGCTTGATCATTTCATACCAAATAAATATACTCCTACCATATGATCCAGCAATCATGCTCCTTGGTATTTATCGAAAGAAGTTGAAAACTTATGTCCATAGTACAAAAGCCTGTACACAAATGCTTATTCATAATTGACAAAACTTGGAAACAATGAAAATGTCTTTCAGAAGGTGAATGGATCAATAAACTTTGGTATATCCAAACAGTAGAATATTAGTGCTAAAAATATATGAGCTATCAAGCCAGGAAAAGATATGGATGAGCCTTAATTGCATGTTACTAACTGAAAGAAGCCAATCTGAAAGTCTACATACTATATACCTATATATATATATACATATAGTCCAACTACATAACATTCTGGAAGGGAAAAACTATAGTGACAGTATAAAAATCAATGGTTTCCAGGGAGGTGGGGGGATGAATAAATAGGTAAGAGTGCAGGGGGGTTTCAGAGCTATGAAACTATTGTGTTGATATTGTATTAGTGAATACATGTCATTATACTGGGCCAAACTCATAGAATGTACAGCACCACGAGAGAACTTTAATGTAAATTGGACTTTATTCAATAACAGTGCGTCAATATTGGTTCATCTAGTATAACAAGTGTACCATGTTCAATAATGCATGTAAATAATTGGGTAAATGTGTGTGTATGTGTGTGTGTATGCGAGAAGGGTATATGGGAGCTATGTACTTTTTAAAAATAGGATCTGTTATGTTCTATTTATTTTGGCTGCACCGAGTCTCAGTTGCAGCATGCAGGATCTTCATACTTCCTTGTCGTATGTGAACCTTTAGTCCAGCATGTGGGATCTAGTTCCCCAGATAGCAAACCCAGGCCCCCTATATTGGGAGCAGAGAGTCTTAGCCACTGGACCACCAGAAAAATCCTCATAATGCATTTTCTTCTGCTCAATTTTTTCTGTAAATATAAAACAGCTCACAAAACAAAGTACATAAAAAAATCCAACAACAACAAAAAAAAACGAAAAGCAGCCTCTGTCAACTAATTATTTGACACATAGAAATATGGAAGTGTCAGGGTAGCTATAATAATCTCTCCCTGCAATCATGATTAGCATCAGATATTTACAAATCAAGGGTCTTCTCTGTGCCAGGGACTGCACTGGGAACGAAGCACAGAGGTATGGCAGGATAGTCTAGTGGAATGATCATTTCTGCCCCACAGCTTCCAGGCTGGCCATCTCATCTGCTCTGGGTCCTGTCCTTGCTCTGTGACAGGAGCCATGGAACACTGGGGGCTGAGCATCCCATTCGCAAGCACCCGAGTCCCTTTAGCAAGCCAGCTGGCTGGCTATTTATAGCACCCCTGCTTCCCCATGAAACTCCCCTGTGGCTCAGATTCTCGGGTAAAGAATCTGCCTGCAATGCAGGAGACCCAGGTTCCATCCCTGGGTTGGGAAGATCTCCTGGAGATGGGAATGACAACCCACTCCAGTATTCTTGCCTGGAGAATCCTATGTATGGACAGAGGAGCCTGGTGGACTCTAGTCCATGGGGTCACAAAGAGTCAGACCCAACTGAGTGACTAACACTTTCAATTTCACGTTCACTGCTTCCTTAGGAAGACATCTTCTTTCACCTTCTCTGGCATTTTCCAGGGATGCTCTTAGTGAGGGTGCTCCTGGAACAGGGCACAAGTCAGCGCTCTGCTCAGGAGAGTTGTCCCCGACAGCTAAACATGGGAACGATTAGAGCCCTTCACCTCTGGGCAGTGGAACTGGGCTGGGAAGACAAGAGGCTGGGAGCTGCTGCCTTTTAATAGAAACCTGTTTGTACAAACTGAGTTTTAAAATTGCATATACAGTCATCCTGAAATATTTAAAACAAAAAAAAATAAAAGACAAAATCAGAAGTTTCATTTTGGGACCAGAGATTAAAGGGCTGGAACTGAAGTTGTTGAAAATGTGGGACTGTGTTGGTTGGAGAGTTCCCGGGCTGGGCAGAGGACCCCACTGGCTGTCAGCGTCTGGGGCTGCCACAACAGAGCTCACACAACATCCATTTAGACAACAGACATTTGTTGTCTCAGAGTTCTGGAGTCTGGAAGTCTGAGGTGGAAGTGTGGGCAGGGCTGGTTCCTTCTGACGGCTGTCGGGGAATGATCCGTTCCAGCTTCCCTCCCTGGCTTGTAGATGGCCATCTTCGTATTCACGTGGCATTCTTTCAATGTGTGTGTCCAAATTGCCCCTTTCTATGGTCTAGTCAAGGCTATGGTTTTTCCTGTGGTCATGTATGGATGTGAGAGTTGGACTGTGAAGAAAGCTGAGTGCCAAAGAATTGATGCTTTTGAACTGTGGTGTTGGAGAAGACTCTTGAGAGTCCCTTGGACTGCAAAGAGATCCAACCAGTCCATTCTAAAGGAGATCAGTCCTGGGTGTTCTTTGGAAGAAATGATGCTAAAGCTGAAACTCCAGTACTTTGGCCACCTCATGCGAAGAGTTGACTTCTTTGGAAAAGACTCTGATGCTGGGAGGGATTGGGGGCAGGAGGAGAAGGGGACGACAGAGGATGAGATGGCTGGATGGCATCACTGACTCAATGGACGTGAGTCTCAGCGAACTCCGGGAGTTGGTGGTGGACAGGGAGGCCTGGCGTGCTGCCATTCATGGGGTGGCAAAGAGTCGGACACGACTGAGTGACTGAACTGAACTGAACTGATAGGGACGCCTGTCAAACTGGGTTAGCATCCACCCTAATGACCTCATTGTAACCTGATGGCCTCTATAAGGATCATACCTCCAAATATGGCCCCATTCTGAAGTAGTGAGGGTTGGGACTTCAGCAGGTGGATTTAGGGGGACACAACTCAGCTTGTAACAACATCAGAACATCTAACAGCCAGACGGGAGGTTTTACAGTAATGAAAGAGGTTCTTACAGTAATCAAATCCCAGGTCCCCAGTGTCCCGGGGGATGCGAAGGACACAGAGATGCTTCAGTCACCTCAGGAAAAAGGCTACTAGCGCAGGAGCTCAAGGAACGACAGGTCAGCAGGGTCCGGGGCAGAGGGGCTCAAACAGCCCTTGGCTGTCCACCCAGCTGGCTCTGTCTGGGGCCACGTGGCTCTCCCTTCTCCTCTCTTGCACTTGCTGCTACGGCTACTACCTGATTGCAGCCCTCATCCCCCCGTCTTATTCCCTTGGGCCAGCTGTTGCCCACCCCTGCTCTTATCAGAATGCTGGGGCCAGGAATGAAGCAGGAGGGTCAAGCGCTTTATGATCATCCCAGCTCTGAGCTTAGTCCTTTAATGGTTTGATTTCCTAAGCTCTCCCTGCCTGTGATAAACTCTGGTGTTACAATTGAGAAATAATTCCTCTTTTGAAAAGCTAGAGGTTGTTGGTCACTTGTTTAATTTTTATAGAATTTACTTTCTCAGCTAGAGTTTCAGCAAAGATGAAACTGGACTCTTGCCCTGGGGCAATGTATCATCAGCTCAACGTTAACAAGTCCTTCAAAAATGTAAGGGAATTAGCAATTTTAGCATGGGTTTTGTTAATGATTAGACTCCCTTTGCCATATTATTTTCTTCATTACTACTCAAATATCCACCCAGTGTTTGTAGATTACTGACAAAACTTCACAGCTATTTAAAAAAATTTTTAGATATAATTGACACATAACATTCTATTGGTTTCAGGTGTACAACATGATTCAACATTTGTATATACTGTGAAATGATCACCACTGTAAGTCTAGCTAATATCTGTAACCACAGTTGGTACAAACTCTGTTTTCTCTTGTGATAAGATCTTTAAGATCTATTCAGCAGCTCTCAAATACACAATACAGGGACTTCTCTGTTGGTCCAGTGGTTAAGACTCTGCACTTCCAAACCTGGAGCTTGAGTTCAACCCCTGGTCGAGGAGCTAAGATCCCGCATACCATGCGACTTGGCCAAAAATGGGGAGAAAAATACCCAAATAGACAATACAGTATTATTAACTAGAGTCACTGTGCTGTATGTTACATTTCCAGGACTTACTTATCTGGTAACTGCAGCCTGTACCTCTTGACGCCTTTCACTGTAAATGCATTGTCACGGTAAGATGTATTGTTTGTTTACATCTGCCTGGCTGTGCTGAGCAGGGGAAACTCAACACCTGTGATGTTACTCACTACCTGTTTGCGTGGAGCCTCCGTGAGAACCTCAACTGGCATCAATCACCCATAAGCCCCAAGCACAACACGGGAGAGGAGACTGCTCACGAGGCTGGGTCACAAAGGCCACAGAGCTCCCTCCAGAACCGAGTAAACCCATTGCTGGGACCACGTCTCTTCTCTGGGACTGAATCCCAGTGAGGCAGCTTGTTCAGGAACTGCCCATCGGTTATTACTGGAGTTTTACAGAACGGTAAGAGGAACACAGATCTGGAGGCAGAAGTGGCAGCCTGGAGCTCTGATTTCCCACTTGGCTGGCTGTACCCCTCCACCTTTCTGAGCCTCGGCTGCCTCCTGACGGGCCCTGGTGAGCCTGTGTGCCCCTGGTGATGTGCTGGCCTGTGTCCACCCATTGCACGAGGTTATCACTGCAAGGAGCTTCCTGACTTTGTCTGGAGTGCTCATCTGTCTGGGAGGTGCTCTCTGTTTCCAGATCCTAGAGGGCAGCAGGGGCCCACTTATCCCAAATTCTGGACCATCCCAGAGGAATACAGGGAAACAGATGAGCCAAGTCCATGCAGCTGATGGCTGGGCCTTGGCTCATGGAATTATCCGGGATTCCCAGAGAATCCATTGACTCGGAGGGGCCAAGCGCAGGGGAAGAGAAGGAATTGGGGGTATCAGGTCTTAACGTGGACACAGAAGGCATGGGGGGCGGGGGGTGGTGGTCCCAGTCTGGTCACGTGACAAGGACGTCCTGAGAAAGAAACCCGGTTGTAACATTATGCAAAACCTTTCCCTGAATGAAAAAGCAGCGAAGGAAGGACTCGTCCACAAATAGTAAGTGAAACCAAACCTTGCATCACTTACGGTGAAAGTTCAGCCCACAAAACCCCCCTTGGTGAGCCTCCAGATCCCGCCCAATTAGCCCTGCCCACAAGGAAACTGGCCGGTTGGGTCTGAGTCCACTCTCAGCCAAGTTTACAGGTGCGGAACCGGCTGTGGTCGCGTCAGTGACCTTCCTGTACTCAGCACAAATGATCATTTTTATAAGCGGACCTCATGCATGATCAGGTCTCAGGCCTGATTTCCAATCTGTGTTTCTTTTCCTTGAGCCTCAGCTCGGATTTGTCTCCATAGGCCTGCACTGTGTGATGATCCATTCTCACACTCTGTCCCGCTGTGGTTTCTCCTGCCCCGTTACCAGCCTCCTTGTGCCCAGCTCTCATGTCCTGCCATAAAAAAAAAAAGAAAAGCATTTATTTGGCTGCACCAGGTTTTAGTTGTGATGGGGGGCTATGCTCAGTCGTGTCTGACTCTTTGCGACCCCATGGACTGTAAAGGCTCCTCTGTCCATGGAGTTTTCCAGGCAAGAATACTGGAGTGGGTTGCCATTTCCTTCTCCAGGGATCTTCCCAACCCAGAGATTGAACTTGCGTCTCTTGTGTTTCCTGTGTTGGTAGGCAGATTCTTTCCCACTGCACCACCTGGGAACTCCCCCTTCGTTGTGGTACCTAGTATCTTTAGTTGCAGCCTGAGGGATCTAGTTCCCTGACCCGGGAACCCCTGCACTGGGAGTGTGGAGTCTTAGCCACTGGACCACCAGGGAAGGCTCTGTCCTGTCTCTTTCTTCTCTCCTCCCTTTGGCTCCTCCACCAGCCCCAGAGCATGAGCACGTGTGTGTGTATGTACATGTATACAAAGCTGCCCCTGATGAAAAAATCTAGTAGCTGGAACAAGAGTTCATTCATTCAGTCAATAAATTTGGAACTTTCTGTATGGAAAAACTAAGGATAGAGCAGACAGACAGAACTCCTGTTGTCCTGGTGGGGCCCGGCGGCGCACTGCTAAGGAGACCAGGGGGCGGGTGCTAGGGGACCAGGAGGGGCAGCCTCAGGGGGACCTGGCTTCTCTGCTCACACCAGTCCCGTGGTGGGCCCTCCTTCTGCTCGGTGCCCACAAGCCCCAAGAACAAGGGGGAAGCCTTGTTCTCTCATAGGATTTTGCATCACATGAGGATCAAGTCTCAACATCACCTGCAGAAGGCTTTTCTGTTAGAGGAAGTTGTGAGGGCAGAGGCTGTGCTTTTTCAGGCCATCACAGGCTTGAACTTAGGCCTGGTCTCTTTCCTCTAGGAGCCAAGTTGGCTCCAACTGTGGTTTCGACCTGTGGACTGGTTGTCATGACTGTTCATTGCCATGGAAGTCGGAGGAAGGCAGGACTTGGCGTTGGACTGAGGATGGGAGGAGGGGCCGAGCTGGAAGGTACTGTAACAGGGAGGGCAGGGAGCGAGGCTGGCAAGTTGTTAAGGTGGGAAGAGCAGGTCACAGGACCACCAGAGAGTGAGCGACCTCCACGGAATGCTGACAGGGGGCCAGGCCCTCATCAGTGTGGTAGCCCAGGTGGAGTGGTGGGGAACCACGCAATGAGGGGGCCAGGGTGCAAAGCTTTCTCCTGCTTATCTCCAGCTGTGTCCTTTCATGAGTTACTTAACCTCTCTGGGCCTCATTTCATTCCCATGGAAAATACATTTAATGACACCTACTTTAGAGGGTTGTTATAGAGACAATGTTTGCAAAGAGCCAGGCACGTTGAAGTTATTTCATAAATAATACCCACCATAATGACCACACGTCTGGTAGGTTAATGCTCCCTGGCAGGAATTTTAGAGATCTTGCAGTTCAGTGGTTCTCAAACCTTAGCCTGCACCAGGACTGCCCAAAGAACGTGTTAAAAACTGACTTCTGGGCTCCTCTCCCCTGCCTCCCTTAGGTTCTGATGAGTAGGTCTGGGTGGGGCCTGAGTATCTGTTCCTGTAACAAGTTCCAGGTGGTCCTGATGCCGCTGTCTGGGGGCCATACTTTGAGAACTGCTGTGCTAGCATAAACCCTGATTTTGGAGATGAGGATCTTGAGGTTCTGAGTGTTTGCTCCTTGCCATGGTCAGCAGCGTCTAGGCCTCCCAGGTCCTGGTCCAGGCCAAGGTCAGGACAGAGAGCATGTTGCTAGGGTCAGGATGCAGGAAGTCAAGAGTGCAGGCAAAGGGCCCAGGATGCATCGGTTCTAGTGAGAGGAGTGAGCTTGACAGAGAGCAGAGCCCACCATTCAAGGAAGGGAACTGGCCTCCGTGTGGGCCTGAGCCACAGTCAAAACCGCAGCCCGAGTCTCTGGCCTTAGGAAGTACGTGAGAGCGTGTGAGAAAGTGTGTGAATGGAGCAAGTATTGTGTAGATGGCATGGGGATGGGAGAGAAGTGTTTGTGTGTGGAAGGGGGTAAGTGTGTGTGTGGCAGAGGTAAGTGTTTGAGTGTGAGAGTCTGTGTGAGCCTCATGTGGGTGAGTGATTTTTGTATGAGAGAGTGTGTCTGGGTGTGTGTGCGTGTGAGCTTGTGGGAAGACTTTTTGTCTGCTCAGGCTGCCATAACAAAGTGCCATAGTTTGAGCACCTTAAACAGATGGTATTTATTGCCTCACAGATTTGGAGGCTGGAAGTTTGAGGTCAAGGTGTCTGCAGGCTTGGCTTCTCCTGAGGCGTCTCTCCTTGGCTTGTAGACAGCCGTCTTCTCCCCGTGTCCACGTGGTTTTCCTCTGTGTCTGTCTGTGCCCTGATGACCTCTTCTCATAATGACACCAGTCATATTGGATTAGGGCCCAGCCTAATGATCTTATTTTATGTTTATCATCTCTTTAAAGGCCCCGTCTCCAAATATAGTCACGTTCTGAGGTGAAGACTTCAACATGTAGGTATTAGGGAGACTCAACTCAGCCTATGACCGTGTGTGTGTGTGTGTGCGTGCGTGCGTGCATGTGAGTGCATATGGAAAGTCCACAGTTCTGAAGGATACACTGCTCAGCCACCTGCCCCATCAGAGTGCAGTATGTGAGAAATTCGACTTTCTTTCCTGCCTCATCCTGAGTTCCTGAGTTTATGGGGAGGCTAAGGCACCAACCCTTCCCCACCCCAGTCCCGGGGGCCTATGGTTCTGTAGGTCTCAGGATTGGAGGTGAATTCCTTCCAAGCTGGTGTAGAATTTTGCCTCCATCCAAGCAATCCTTTCCTCTGAGCCCCATCCTTCAGCAACGTGACCTTTCTGAGCCCACCCTCCTGGACATTTCCTGAAGAAGAAGCTTGAGAAAGGCAGCTTCCTGCCCAGGGGGGCCCCACTGCCTCAACCCCACTGCCTGGAGCTCCCCTGAAGCAGCTCACCCCTCATCTCCCTGAGGTCAGAGTCCCCATTCTCTTTAAAGTTAGAAACGACATTTTGGGCTCTCCATAGTTAGTTAAGCCTCGTTGTTTCAGAGTGGAAGGGACTGTTTGTGGCCTCAGGGTGATGTGGCAAGAGTTTATTTCAGGCTTTACAAAAGGCTTGTTTTCCATTTGGAATGGATTATTACCTAACAGCCCAGCCTTCATAGCAACGGAACAAGGGCTCGCTGACGCAATCTCAACCGTGGGCTTTCTTAGTGCAGCTGGACAGTCATTCTGCTTCCAAGTGCAGCTCACACATAAGAAGGGTCCTAGGGACAGAGGAGCCTAATGGGCTGCTGTCTATGGGGTCGCACAGAGTTGGACACGACTGAAGCGACTTACAGCAGCAGCAGCAGGGGCACAAGGACTCCTGTGGTTGGAACTGGAAGAGTCTTGAACAATACAGGGTCCTGGGGGCAGTGGGGCTGCAGGAGTGCTGGTGGGGGCAATGTACAGGCTGCAGGCAGCCCACGCCCCAGGGAAGTGAGCACAAGGCCCAGTCTGGGGCCCGCTCAGTGGTTAGCACTTGCGTTTGTTGGCTAGTACTTGCTTCCCTGGTGGCTCAGATGGTAAAGCGTCCATCTGTAATGCGGGAGATGCAGGTTCAATCCCTGGATTGGGAAGATCCCCTGGAGAAGGAAATGGCAACCCACTCTATTACTCTTGCCTGGAAAATTCCATGGGCAGAGGAGCCTGGTAGGCTACAGTCCAAGAGGTCGCAAAGAGTCAGACACGACTGAACTACTTCACTTTCTTTCTTTGTTGACTAAAATGTTGATCAAATGAATATAAAGGAATAAAAACAAGATTCAAAGGGAAGGAATTCCCTAGCTGTCTACTGGATACAACCTCTGTGTTTTCACTGCAAAGGCCTGGGTTGGATCCTTGGTTGGGGAACTGAGATCCCACAAGTTGGGGAGGGGAAAGATTTAAAGGGAAAAGGTGGGTTTGGGGTAGAAAAACGAGGACCAGAAGTGATGGAGAGATATGATCACAGGCTTCTTCTTCAGGAATCACGGCCAGGGTAACAGTGCCTTTGAGGAAAACGTCTGGTTAGGTTACATGCCAGTCTGCCTCAAATGACTTCTTAAGCACCCATTGTGTGTAGAACACTGGGAAGCTAATAAAAGATGACTTATCAAGAATTTTGATTTCCCACTTACATATTATATTTAAAAAGCCAGAATTGCAACAGTAGATATATATTAGTAGAGGTCTCCTGAGAAACAGAACCAATAGGATATGTACAGATATATGGAAAGAGATTTCCACCCCCCAGCTTTATTGAGAAATAGCTGATATATGACCTGTCAGTAAGTGTAAGGTGTACAATGTGTTGATTTGAGGAAGAGATTTATTATGAGGGATGGGCTCCTGTGTTGATAGATGTTGAGAAGTCCCACAGTCTGCCATCTGCAAGCTGGAGGCTGGTGGTGTGGTTCAGTCCAAATCTGAAGGCCTGGGAACCAGCTGTACGTCTGAGTCCAAGTCTGAAAGCCTGATGTCCAAGGGTAGAAGGTGGTGTCCCAGCTCAAGGAGAAAGAAAGAATTCATTCTTCCTCTGCCTTCTTGTTCTATCAAGGCCCCCAGTGGATCAGACGACACCCTCCCACGAGGCTGAGAAAGATTTTTTTTTTTTTAATAATTATTCATTTGGCTGTGTCAGGCCTCAGTTGCGACATGCAGGCTCAGCAGTGCATGGGCTTAGGTGTCTCACAGCATGTGGGATCTTAGTTAACTAACCAGCAATGGAAACTGAGCTCCCTGCCTTGGAAGGCACATTCTTAACCACAGGACCACCCAGGGAAGACCAGGTCTTTACTCCAATCTACTGCCTTAAATGCTAATCTCCTTTGCTGCTGCTGCTGCTGCTAAGTCACTTCAGTCGTGTCCAACTCTGTGTGACCCCATAGACGGCGGCCCACTAGGCTCCTCTGTCCCTGGGATTCTCCAGGCAAGAACACTGGAGTGGGCTGCCATTTCCTTCTCCAATGCATGAAAGTGAAAAGTGAAAGTGAAGTCGCTCAGTCATGCCCGACTCTTAGTGACCCCATGGACTGCAGCCTACCAGGCTCCTCCGTCCATGGGATTTTCCAGGCAAGAGTACTGGAGTGGGGTGCCATCACCCTCAAAGACACATATAGCATAATATTTCGCCAGTTCATCCCTTGGCCCTGTCATGATGACACGTAAAACTCTCACAAGACATAAGGGAAAAGACTGGAAGGGAAATTAAAACGTAATAGTAATTGATTGTATTGAGGGATTATGGCTAAATTCATTTTTTCTTTCTGAATTACTGTGTTACGTTTGGACTTCTAACGTCAAAATAATCCTTGAAGTAAGCTTTGGTCTAGGGGTGCCCCTCCTGGAAGACTAATCCCAGCATGAAAGCATAGGGGTGTCAGTGACACAGGGGGTGACCCCAGCAAGGCAACCCGAGCAATCATGGGGCCACCTCTGTCCAAATTGTCTTCTATTCATTTACTCCAAATAGCCTGAAAACCTGGCTTCAGTTTTTATTCCTTTCTCATACTCTGCCACTTTTCATTCATCATTTCTTAAGCCACTTTCTATGAATCATGATCCACATCAGGCCCTGCGCAGAACAGAATGAGAATCAGCCGTGGGTTCCCAGCTCTGGCTCCTAGAGGGAGATATTTGAATTAAATGGGGACAGAGACTTCCTTGGTGGTCCAGTGGTTAAGACTCCAGACTTCCACTGCAGAGGGCAGAGGTTTGTTCCCGGGTCGGGGAACCAAGATCCTGCATGCTGCATGGCATGCCACCCAAAAGAAAACAACAACAAAACAAATGGAGACCAAATAGGCAGAATGATGTGCTATTGAAGCTAGGGTCAGGAAACTGAGCATCAAGGAAGGAAGGCTTCCTGGAGAAGGTGATGCATTTGAGGTGACTTTCAAACAGAAGTTAGAAGACAGTGATAGACTGGCTGCAAAAAATGTACTCTGCCAGAAAGGCATGGAGGATTCAGAGAGCCATAGAGGGAATGCTCGTGGTTTATAGGAAGAGGGAAGGGGCCATAAAGTAGGTGTGGGCAGATGTTGGAGGGTCTGGTCTGCCCTGCATAGGAGTGTGGACTTACCTACAGACAACAGGGTCCTTGGGTCTTAAAGCAGTGTGAAGATATGGTGGTATTGGCTTTTGAGCAAGAGAATTCTGGTGGCCATCAGAAGGGTGGGGAAGGCAGATCAGGGGCCAGAGGGGCAGAGAAAGGACCAGGAGGAGGTGGGGTGATAAAAGTCTGATCTAAGGACCCAGCAGTGGGTGTCGATGGGATGCGGCTACACCGTGACTCTCAGATCAGTGGGTGCGAGGGGGAGGATGCAGAAGCTGATGGGTGCAGGCAACTCTGAGCAGCATCTCCTTTCATCTTCCCTCTGTCTGTCCACACTGAGTTTTGGGTGCTCATCAACCCCCTGGCTCCCGCCTGTTTGCCTTCTCTCAGTATTTCCCGGTGTGAACAAACCCCACGCCAGGAGACTCCTTTGTGTCCTCAGGACCCCTCTGTTTCTGCAGCTGACACTGTCCTCTCAAGGCCCCCTGGGCTGTGTCAGGCTCACCTCCTCCAGGAAGCCTCCCTACTGAGCTCCCTCTGAGAGCCCTCTCCCTCTTCATACTCCCCCCGCGTGGATTTCCGCGCTCTACCATCCTGGATTTGCACTGTTATTTACACGTTTTGAACATTGTCAGGTCTCTGCAAGTATGGGGTAAGCTCTTTGTGGGAAGTTATGACTTAAACCCTTTTCTGTACCTCTCAGAAGCTGGTACGATGCTGCCTGCATTGTGTGTGTGCTCAGTCGCTTCAGTCCCGTGTCTGACTCTCTGCGACCCTGTGGACTGTAGCCCACCAGGTTCCTCTGTCCATGGGATTCTCCAGGCAGGAATACTGGAGTGGGTTGCCGTGCTCTCCTCCAGGATCTTCCTAACCCAGGGATCGAACCCGTGTCTCTTTAAGTCTTCTGCACTGGCAGGCCGGTTCTTTACCCCCACCTGCTGCCTGCATAGTAGGGATCTACAGGTAATTGATCAGTTGATCCCCTGTCAATCTGCCCATGCGGAGGCTTTTCCACAGCCCCTGTCCTCAGTGTTACTGGCTGGTGAAGGGGCCCTGGACGTGAAGTCACAGCCTTGGCCACTTCCTGTAACTCACCACTTGGGGCCAGGCGCTTAACCTCTCTGGACTTTCATTTCCTCATCAGTGAAATGGCAAAAACTGCTCCATGGTTGTTAACTACCTCTTAAAGGAACCCCTTTAAAATCTGGACGTGTTAACGTGCGATGGGGGGAGGTGATCCTACTGTGAGCCAAAGTCTCATCTTTCTCCTCCTCCCCTTCCTCCTCTCCTCTCTTTCCTCCATCCACAGTAGACTTACAAAAAATGTTGATTTTCTTTTTTTTTGGTTTCTTTTTTTAATTGAAGTTTAGTTGATTTATAATGTTGTGTTAATTTCTGCTGTAAGATTCAGTTATACATGTACATTTATTTTTTCATATTCTTCTCCATTATGATTTATCTCAGGATATTAAATATAGTTCCATGTGCTGTACACTAGTAACTTGTTGTCTATCCATTCTTTATATATAACAGTTTGTATCTGCTAATCCCTGACTCCCAATCCATCCCCTGAAACCCTGACTTAGAACAAAAATTTGAAAGCCCCCCAGACTGGGTGGTTCCTTCCAAGACTCAGACCACCTATGGCTCCAGGCTGGCAAAGAGGACCACTGTGATGGCCCTGGCCTGGGCACCATTCGTGTCTACACGTGCTAGGTGGGGTCTAGGTGACAACTTTGACCAGGCCCGTGCTCACTAATTATAGAGAAGCAGTTACTGCAAAATTTCCCAAGGAAACCAAAGTGAGGGTTTGGTTTCCACTTAGATTAAGCAACTTCCTTCCAGGGCTCTCAACCCCCTCAACAAAATATTCTCTTTCATCACAGGCAGGCCGATAACATACAAGGGTTGTGATTGTTCGTTTGACATAAATATATAAACGCACCTTTGGGAGGAAGCTGGGCCCATGGTTACTCATTTCAGTGGGGATATTTACATGGATTTTGACTGTCCATCTTAATGACCTTAAGAACTTGTGCTGGATTGAGGTTCATGGGCAATGTGGAGACAGGGGGCAGCTAAGGATATAATGTGATATTTAAACTGAAGAGTGTGACATCAAGTCCCAGAGGACATTTCACATTTTACTGGCAGCCACCTAAAAATAATTTGTTTTTTTTTTTTAAGACTTTTTTTTTGTTTTTTTGACGTGGACTATTTTTAAAATCTTTACTGAATTTGTTACGATATTACTTCTGTTTTATATTTTGGGTTTTGGGCTGTGAAGCATATGGGATCTTAGCTCGCTGATCAGGAATCAAATCTGTAACCCCTGCTTCGGAAGGTGAAGTCTTAACCACTGGACCACCAAGGAAGTCCTTAAAAATAATTTAAACCTGCATTTAAACCATGGATTGGGAGTTTGGGGTTAAAAGATACAAATATTTACATATAGAGTAAATAAACAATAAGGTCCTACTATATAGCATAGGGAACTACATTCAATTTCTTGGGATAAACCATAATGGAAAAGAATATAATAAAGAATGTATATATGTGTGTAACTGAGTCACTTTGCAATATATTAATCAACACAACATTGTAAATCGACTGTGTGTGTGTTCGTCCTCAGTCATGTCTGACTCTTTGTGACCTCATGGATGCCAGGCTCCTCTGTCCTTGGAATTCTCCAGGCAAGAATACTGGAGTGGGTTGCCATGCCATTCTCCAGGGGATCTGCCTGACCCAGGGATCCAACCCAGGTCTCCTGCATGGCAGGCAGATTCTTTATCATCTGAGCCACCAGGAACTATAATTCAGTTAAAGAGAAAGAGAGAGAAATTTAAACCTACATTCACATGATTCAAAGATTTCATTACCTGAAGCCTACCTGCCAAAGTTTTGCTATATCTGCAGGATATCTGAGCCCCTTGGCTCCCTCCAGTTTGCCCACCACACCCCCCAGCAGGCTTGGTGGGAAATTCACTGCCTTCAGCCTAGCCAGGCTCCAAGGGGAAATAGGACTGAGTTCCAGATAGCTAAGTCAGTTGCCTCCAAAATGCCCAGATTCCTGAGTTCATTTTCTCTTGACCTGTTCCTTGACATTTTCAGACTAGTTTTTGCTGATGGGCTATAAGATACTGTCTTCAGATTTTCCAACTCTTTCTTCTTTCTGTGGACATCTCCATCTAGTTTTCCCAACCACAACCTATCCATCATCATTTTCACCAAACTTTGACCTCCAGATTGCTAATTCACTTTTAGGTTGCTAATATTCCTTCTCTATAAATAACCTTCAACTTCAGCTTGTTCTATCCCACAAGGAACAACTGTGGTCAAAGATAGCCCTTTGAGCCTATCTGCCTTGAAACAGCAGAGTTCCTGTTCTCGCCCTGAGGAGGTTGTCACAGGGACTCGAGGGAACTGTGTCAACCCCAACAGAAAAGCTTCTCAGAGCAGTGGGTGGTTAGCATGCCAGACAGAGCGTTGTGCTGTTATATATACACTGGTGGGGATTCAGACCAAGAGAGCCCTGGATGGTGTGATGCTGTGACTGTGTGTGTGTGTGTGTGTGTGTGTGTGTGTGTGTGTGTGTGTATAGATACAGAAAAGGACAGACAGAGTCAAGCCCTCCTACCTCTCACTCAGAGGATTTTGTCAGTATAAACAGGACCCAAACGTGAATGAGTCATCTATCTTGCTTTTGGGATTCCATGCCGGTGATGGTTCTGGGTGTGATATTTACCATGAAATACAGGAAATGGCCTAGAAAGAGAAGGAGGTTAGAACTCCAGAGCGTTCTGCTGTGGTTTCTGGTCTTCCTGTGGAATGTGCATTTCCTGCTCTGTGCGGGTTTTGCACCTAATGACTTCTCTGTCCCAAACGAGCTCTCAGTTCTGTAGTCACTCATTTCTGTTTCATTGCTCTCAGCCACTGATTTGGTAAGTGGAGTTTAAGAGCAACCACATTTTGGGCCCCAGGTTCCAGAATGTTCTACATGATGATATGCTTCTTTTTCTATTATAAACTTTTTATTCTTTATTCTTATTATTTTTTAGCACTGATGGAAAGAACAAAAGACAAAAACATAAGCCAATTTGCCCTTAATATTTTGGTATATTTTTCCTTTTTTTTTTTTTCAGTGATTACAAAATAATGGCTGTATTTCCCTGTGCTGTGCAATATACCCTTGTTGCTTATCTATTTTATACACAGTAGTTTATATATCTTAATCTCCTACCTCTGACTTGCCCCTCACTTTCCCTCTCCCCACTGATAACCACTAGTTTGTTTTCTATAAGTCTGTTTTTGTTATATCCATTCATTTTATTTTTTATGTTCCTCATATAAGTGATAACATAGAGTATTTGTCTTTCTCTGTCTGATTTAATCATAATACCCTCTAGGTTCATCCATTGTTCCAAAGAGCACAGATCCACTGATTTTTAATATTTTGCCACAACTGTTTTATCATTTTGTTTCTCTGTATACATACATGCTATTGTTATTGTTATTTCTCCTAAACTATCCGAGAGTTAAATTGCATTATTTTGCCTTTTGCTTCTGAGAACAAGGACATTCTCTTATATAACCACAACACAATCGTCATGGTTAGGAAATTTATCATTAACACAATACAGGATCTAATATACATGCCATATTCAAATTTCACCAACTGATCCAGTAATGAATGTCCTTTAGAGGCATTGCTCTTCCCGTTCCAGAATTGAACACTGCATACTGTGACCGAGTCACTTTAATCTCCTTTTATGGGGGACAACTCCTTGGCCTGGCTCGGTCTCTCCTGTCATTTCCTAGAGAGTTTGTAGAGAACCCCTCATTCGGGTCTGTCTCATTTATTCTCCACAATTAGGTTGAGATGAGGCCCTTTTGGCAGAGATGCTACATAACAATATCTTCTTACTGTGTCACACCAAGAGGCACGTGATGTTAGCTTTAATCTGTGAGGAGGTGCTACAAAACTGTAAATATCCTCTTCTCAAACTTGCGCACCGTGGTTTCTAGAACAGACCGGAAGGCCACACCTCCTCGCCTGCACCTGGGTGCCCCCCTAAGTTGTATGTTCCTCCCTGTGTGCCTGCTCCCCTTTGAGGGCTAGGTGTGCTCCTGAAACCGCCTCCCCGCTTCCTTGCCTATCACTGAGGTTGGCATAGACCAGGGACTCCATGAATACTTGTCAAATAGAAACACATTAAAAATAGATGATCAGAGGTTCTGGATATCTGCTCAGGAATAAGAGCCTCAGCAGAGATGCCTTTCAGAAAGATTTCATTCATGGTTAATTGAGGTGGGGCCTCCAAGAACATAAATATCGTTCTTTTTCTCTGCCTGTGGGGTATATTACATATACCCTGAATGGTATATATGTAAAAAGTATGGAAGAAGAGACAGAGAGAGAGGGAGGGAGAGAGAGAAGGGAGGGAAAGAGGAAGGGGGAAATGATGAGAGGGCATGGGGGGCGGTGTTTAATATGAATACACCTTCCAGCCCAGCAACTCTACTCCAGATGGTGTTGATGGTAGCAGGGAATAAAAGACCAGCTCAGGGTTCCTCATCAGAGGAAGAAATAAGTAAACCATGATGTATTTGTACTCATGTATTCATTCAACAAGCATTTATTTACTTATGTTTTGTTCAGATGGCACCAGTGGTAAAGAACCTACCTGCCAAAGCTAGGAGACTTAAGAGACATGGGTTCGATCCCTGGGTTGGGAAGATCCCCTGGAGAAAGACATGGCAACCCATTTCCAGTATTATTGCCTGGAGAATCCCATGAATAGAGGACCCTGGTGTGTTACAGTCCATAGCGTTCAAGGGTTGGACACGACTGAAGTGAGTTCACAAAATGTTGGCACTATTAGCCTGGCACTGTTCTATTTGCTGGGGATACTGTTGTGGTTAAAACACATTTCCTGCTCTCATGGAACATACACTTCAGAGTGTGCTAACACACCATAAACAAGCATTACCCACATGCCCGCAATGCACACACATAAGCTCACACCAGAGGTACTGCGAGAGGGGCAGGGATGGAATACTTTGCACTGTCAGAAATAATAAGCTAGATTTACAAACAGTAGTGTGAACAGAACTTAAAAACATAGCCCATTGAAAGCAGGCATAGAATAAAATTGATGGCACAATACCACTTACAGAATTTAAAAACACCTTTATAGAACAATGCCGTATATATGTGTGTTCATGTGTATACGTGTATATATGAGTGTACATTTAGGCATGTATGTGTGTACTCAGTCACTCAGTCGTCTCTGACTCTTTACAGACCTCATGGACTGTAGCCTGCCATGGCTCCTCTGTCTATGGAATTTTCCAGGCAAGAATACTGAAGGGGGTTACCATTTCTTCCTCCTAGGGATCGTCCCAACCCAGGGACTGAATCCACGTCTCTGAAATCTCCTGCGTTGGCAGGCAGATTCTTTACCATTGTGCCACCCGGGAAGCCCCACACTCAGGCATGCTCCTGTAGCCCAGGACATGTGCAAAAACATGTTAGTGTGCAAACCTAATGGGTAAGAATTGATGTTTGGAAAGGGAACGAAGGGGAAAAATATAAAATAAAACAAGAGATAATCTTTGCCTGGATGGATGACAGGGTGTCAGGAATTGAGGTGTAGGGTTATCTCAACCAAATGTACCTGAGGTCCAGAAACAACTGGGAAGGGAGATTTTGTTGTCAAGTACAAAGAAATGAATGTACTTTGCCCTCATCCTTGCATTACAGATCCAAGACCCTCTGGGTGGGGCTAGGGCCCACTGGGCAGGGGCAGGGCCCCCTGGGTGGGGCCAGGGCCCTCTGGGCAGGGGCAGGGCCCCCTGGCCTGGACCAGGGTCCTCTGGGCAGTCTTTGTGCTTGTTCCTCTGCCATGCAGGGAAACATCAGGGGTGATCCTGCTTGCAGGAGGAGCTGGGTGAGCATGAGGCATGGATACATGACATTTAGGCAAAGGGATAATCTCACTAGGGCTCAGTTTCCCCATCTGTGAAATGGACATGGTCGCAGATGATCACTTCAGAAGGTGGTGGTGAGAATTGTATGAGCCAATGCGATGAGGAAAGCCCTCATCATGACGCCAGGGCCACCAGGCATTCTGGGAAATTCTTAGCTATTAGCATCCTTTTCTTTTTTGTTACGCAAAAAAAGATTGCTGAACTAGCTCAGTTTCAGAACATCTCTGCATGCTTGGAACATGGCTGATATATGATGAGCTGGGTACCAGTAACTTCTGCCAACTCCTGCACCTTTCGCTTTCTAAACACACCAAACCTGACCCTTCCTGATCAACTTCCAGGGACCGGCGATCACTCTGGTTCAAACTCCCCTTGGGTTTGTTCCTGTATAAGAACCAGAGGGAAGCCAGCACTGCCCCACTGATCTCTCTGCAAAGCTGTTGAATTGTTCATGTTTATTTTTCAAAACACTGTGCTTGAGACCACTTCCTCTTTCTCTTCTAGAAAGGGGGATGGAGTCACATAAATGCTTGAGTCAAAAGAACGGGGAGAGGGCTTGTGGGTGCGAGTGAGTGACTGCGAGTCTTGTTCTAGGTGGTGGCTGAGTTCTCACCTCCACTTTATGGTACCCACACTCAACACTGAGCCCAGGTCAAGTAGGTCAGCCAACGTTCATGCCTGATGCTGACTGACATCAATCATGAGCATCATTTTGAAATCTGTCCTTATCAGATGGCACCAGGTTGCAGTGTGGCCATAATTACAAGACAACCCGGAGTTTCACTAGGACAAAGGGTGGGGCTGCTCTTTGTGGCTGAGATTACAGATCCATCCAAGCCACTCCACCCACTGTGGGTGGGTGGTGGGGAACAGAGGGGCAGGTGGGGGGCCCTGGAATCGTGGGGTGGCAGCTGTGAGTCCCAGCCCGCTGTGTTCTCCCATCAAAAGCACAAGTCAGCAAGTATGACACTCTGGGTATGACACTACGGGTCTAGCCCTCAGAGGTCTGTACGAGATGCTAGATATGAACTCCTTCTGGTCAGGGACTGTGCTCAATTCATCCTGTTCTCCTAGAAGCTGGCACAGGACTTGGTTCAGATTAGCTGTTCAGTAAGTGTTGGCAAAATCAAAACAAGGAGGGAGGGAATATGATGGAAGTTTAAAACAAAAAGTAGCTCTCACATCCTTTTGTATTAATAGCACATGCTAAGTCACTTTGGACTCTTTTGTTGACGATGCTATGATGGCTACTCCATTTCTTCTTAGAAATTCCTGCCCACAGTAGTAGATATAATGGTCATCCGAGTTAAATTCACCCATTCCAGTCCATCTTACAATCTCAAAAATGACAGAATGATCTCTGTTCGTTTCCAAGGCAAACCATTCAATATCATGGTAATTCAAGTCTATGCCCTGACCAGTAATGCTGAAGAAGCTGAAGTTGAACAGTTCTATGAAGACCTACAAGACCTTCTAGAACTAACACCCAAAAAAGATGTCCTTTTCATTATAGGGGACTGGAATGCAAAAGTAGGAAGTCAAGAAACACCTGGAGTAACAGGCAAATTTGGCCTTGGACTACAAAATGAAGCAGGGCAAAGGCTAATAGAGTTCTGCGAAGAAAATGCACAGGTCATAGCAAACACCCTCCTCCAACAACACAAGAGAAGACTCTACACATGGACATCACCAGATGGTTGATACCGAAATCAGACTGATTATATTCTTTGCAGCCAAAGATAGAGAAGCTCTATACAGTCAGCAAAAACAAGACCAGGAGCTGACTGTGGCTCAGATCATGAACTCCTTATTGCCAAATTCAGACGTAAATTGAAGAAAGTGGAGAAAACCACTAGACCATTCAGGTATGACCTAAATAAAATCCCTTATGACTATATAGTATAAGTGAGAAATAGATTTAAGGGACTAGATCTGATAGATAAAGTGCCTGATGAACTATGGATGGAGGTTCATGACATTGTACAGGAGACAGGGATCAAGACCATCCCCAAGAAAAATAAATGCAAAAAAGCAAAATGGCTGTCTGAGGAGGCCTTATAAATAGCTGTGAAAGGAAGGGAAGTGAAAAGCAAAGGAAAAAAGGAAAGATATACCCATTTGAATGCAGAGTTCCAAAGAATAGCAAGGAGAGATAAGAAAGCCTCCCTCAGAGATCAATACAAAGAAATAGAGGAAAACAACAGAATGGGAAAGACTAGAGATCTCTTCAAGAAAATTAGAGATACCAAGGGAAGATTTCATGCAAAGATGGGCTCAAAAAAGGGCAGAAATGGTATGGACCTAACAGAAACAGAAGATATTAGGAAGAGGTGGCAAGAATACACAGAAGAACTGTACAAAAAAAATCTTCACAACCCAGATAATCATGATAGTGTGATCACTCACCTAGAGCCAGGCATCCTGGAATGTGAAGTCAAGTGGGCCTTAGAAAGCATCACTACGAACAAAGCTAGTGGAGGTGATGGAATTCCCATTGAGCTATTTCAAATCCTAAAAGATGATGCTGTGAAAGTGCTGCACTCAATATGCCAGCAAATTTGGAAAACTCAGCAGTGGCCACAGGACAGGAAAAGTTCAGTTTTCATTCCAATCCCAAAGAAAGGCAATGCCAAAGAATGCTCAAACTACCGCACAATTGCACTCAACTCACACACTAGCAAAGTAATGCTTGAAATTCTCCAAGCCAGGCTTCAGCAACACATGAACCATGAACTTCCAGATGTTCAAGGTGGTTTTAGAAAAGGCAGAGGAACCAGAGATCAAATTGCCAACATCCGCTGGATCATCAAAAAAGCAAGAAAGTTCCAGAAAAACATCTATTTCTGCTTTATTGACTATGCCAACGCCTTTGACTGTGTGGATCACAGTAAACTGTGGAAAATTCTGAAAGAGATGAGAATACCAGATCACCTGACCTGCCTCTTGAGAAACCTGTATGCAGGTCAGGAAGCAACAGTTAGAACTGGACATGGAACAACAGACTGGTTCCAAATACGAAAAGGAGGATGTCAAGGCTGTATATTGTCACCCTGCTTTTAACTTCTATGCAGAGTACATCATGAGAAATGATGGGCTGGAAGAAGCACAAGCTGGAATCAAGATTGCCAGGAGAAATATCAATAACCTCAGAAATGCAGATAATACCACCCTTATGGCAGAAAGTGAAAAGCAACTAAAAAGCCTCTCGATGACAGTGAAAGAGGAGAGTGAAAAAGTTGGCTTAACATTCAGAAAACTAAGATTATGGCATCTGGTCCCATCACTTCATGGCAAATAGATGGGGAAACAGTGGAAACAGTGTCAGACTTTATTTTTTTGGGCTCCAAAATCACTGCAGATGGTGACTGCAGCCATGAAATTAAAAGACGCTTATTCCTTGGAAGGAAAGTTATGACCAACCTAGACAGCATATTCAAAAGCAGAGACATTACTTTGTCAACAAAGGTCTGTCTAGTCAAGGCTATGGTTTTTCCAGTGGTCATGTATGGATGTGAAAGTTGGACTATAAAGAAAGCTGAGCGCCGAAGAATTGATAGTTTTGAACTGTGGTGTTGAAGAAGACTCTTGAGAGTCCCTTGGACTGCAAGGAGACCCAACCAGTCCATCCTAAAGGAGAACAGTCCTGGATGTTCATTGGAAGGACTGATGTTGAAGCTGAAATTCCAATACTTTGTCCACCTGATGTGAAGAGCTGACTCGTTTGAAAAGACCCTGATGCTGGGAAAGATTGAAGGTGGGAGGAGAAGGGGATGACAGAGGAGGAGATGGCTGGATGGCATTACTGACTCGATGGACGTGAGTTTGAGTGAACTCTGGGAGTTGGTGATGGACAGGGAGGCCTGGCATGCTGCGGTTCATGGGGTTGCAAAGAGTCAGATACAACTGAGCGACTGAACTGAACTGAAGTGACTTTCAGTTGTGTCCGACTCTTTGTGACCCCACAGGCTCCTCTGTCCATGGGATTCTCCAGGCAAGAATACCAGAGTGGGTTGCCATTTCCTCCTCCAGGGATCTTCCCAACCCAGGGATGGAACTCAGGTCTCCTATGTCTCTGCGTTGGTAGGTAGGTTATTTTTTTCTTTTTTACCACTAGGGCCACCTGGGAAGCCCTTATAGCTGGCTAAAACGAATACCAGTTCTTATACACATAATAGGATCTCACTGCCACCTTTTGGCTTCTGATCTTTTTTTCCCCTCCACTTTAGAAATTTAAACTGCATGGTCCGCCTCGATGTTATTCACTCAAACATTCTTGCCAGCTTGGTCCTATATTCCTGTTTACATCCGGGTAGCATTTACACACCTGCAAAATACCTCTGATGATTCATCCTCTGCCTCACTGTCCCAAGCAAGGCCCTGGGGCATCTGCAGTCTCTGCTGCAGACTCCAGGCGGGAGCAGGGTGGGAGGGGAGAAGGAGGAGTTGGTGAAGGAGGAAACACTTGGCAGTCCAGTCTGTCCTTTACCTGCTGAGTCAGACCCTCAGATGCTTCCAGAAACAAGAAAGAGGGGCTCCTGCTCACGGGCATTTTGCATCTGGCCTTCCATATCATTCCAACTTCTGGTTCTTCCAAGGAGCTCTTGACAAGTTGCAATCGATTTTAGGCAGATATGAGTTCCAGGAACCCAGAGTGCAGAACTGGTGTCCCCAGCAAACTTTTCAAATGGAGTCTGTTGCTGACTCCTTTACACTGCTTCCTGTGAATGCCTCTTTTTTTTTTTTTTTTTTTTTTTTTAGAAAAAGCACTTGTCTTTGCTACCTGAGTTACATATGGACACATGGACAGCTCTCTCTTCAATCATTCCCTCAGCCTTCTTAGCCTGTTTGGAGCTAAAGAAGTTCTCATCTCTGGATAAACTTCATGTATCAGAGAAGCTGCTCCTCTTAGTCACTGTCCTATGTACAGCAATAACAGAGTTGATATTCTTTCTCTCCTTCAACAAATCAGTATCATTTCTGAAAATATCTGGTTGAAAAACCATTATTCAAACTCAGATCAGGAGGGTCAGTCTGATCAGAAAAAGGACAGGTTTTAACTTTGTTATCAGTCAAGTTCTGCTTAAAGAAGGGGACCATGACACCTCGCTCCATTGTTGGCCTCAGAAGAGAAGATTTAGAAATGTGATAGGTAATGGTCCCTTGACTAATAGAGGCTATTATCCTGAGATAGGATCGGTTAAGGAGTGGTGGAAAGAAGGTGGGCTTTGAAATAAGATATGTTGGTTTGAAACGCCAACCACTGTCGTTACCATCTGGGTTTCCTTAGCAAAATCAAGAACCTCTTGGCACTTTTGCAGGGGGAGCTGGCCTACTAGCTGAGCAATTCAAGTCCTGGCTCCATGCCAAGACATCTGGGTCCAAATTCTGGTCCTGTGTTTCCTTTCTGAGTGACTTTGGACAAATTACTTAATATACCTTGACCTTAGTGACCTCAACTGCAAAATGAGTATAACTCTACTTATTTGTAGACTTGTTCTGAGGATGAAATGATTTATGTACAGCTCATAGAATAATGCTAGGGTCCATGGCAATCACTCAGGAAAAAAGGGAGGGAGAAGTAGCTAATATTATTTACAAAATGGAGTGAATAAATCCTACTTTCTGGGAGACTTGCAGAGATGATTCAAAGAGCTAATATTTAAATACGGGGCACCGACTAGGTCCTCAGCTGTGCTTCCATCCCTCCCCTTCCTAAGGCTGGTGTACTTGGGACATGGACTATCATGCATGTATGAAAGTTTTGAAAGGGGAGAAAGCAGGAAGCAGATAATGTAGGTGAGGGTGTAGGAATTCCCCGGTAGTCCAGTGGTTAGGACTGGGTGCTTTCACTGCTGTGACCCAAGGTTCAATCAGGGACCTAAGATCCCACAAGCCTCATAATTTGGCCCCCCCAAAAAAGAAATGAGTATAGCAAAATGGATGCAACTGGAGATTATGGTACTAAGTGAAGTAAGTCAGAGAAAGACATATGAATGATACCATTTATATTTACAGTCTAAGATATGGCACAAATGAACTTATCTATGAAATAGAAACAGGCTCACAAACATAGAGAACAGACTTGTGATTGCCAAGGGGAATGGGGGGAGGGAAGGACTGGGAGTTTAGGATTAGCAAATGCAAACTATTATGTAAAGAATAAACAGCAAAGTCCTACTGACACACACAGGGAACTATAGTTGATTTCCTGTGATAAATCACAATGGAAAATAATATGAAAAAGAATGTATATATGTGTATAACTAAGTCATTTTGTTGTACAGCAGAGATTGGTACAACACTGTAAATCAACTATTTCAAAAAAAATCTAAAAACACAATGTGGGTGAGGGTATGTTGGAGCAAGGGCAGGTGGGGGCCCACTCTCTCCTACCAGCAGTGTCCACTCTCCAGAGCAAGGGCCAGCAAACTGCTTAAATAAGGAGTCACATAGGAAATACTTTTGGCTTTACAGGGCATATGGTCTCCATTGCTGTTACTGAAATCTGCCATTATGGCTTTAAAGTGCCATAGACCATACCTAAAGGAATGGGGAGGAGGTGTGTTCCAGTCAAGGATTACTTGCTGCTGCTGCTGCTAAGTCGCTTCAGTCGTGTCCGACTCTGTGAGACCCCATAGATGGAAGCCCACCAGGCTCCCCCGTCCCTGGGATTCTCTAGGCAAGAACACTGGAGTGGACTGCCATTTCCTTCACCAAAGCGTGAAAGGGAAAAGTGAAACTGAAGTCACTCAGTCGTGTCCGACTCTTAGCGGCCCCATGGACTGCAGACTACCAGGCTCCGCCTTCCATGGGATTTTCCAGGCAAGAGTACTGGAGTGGGGTGCCTTGCCTTCTCCGTCAGGGATTACTTAGGGGCACTGAAAAGTCAATTCCTGTCATGATCATGTGTCACAAAACAGTATTCTCCTGTTGACTTTTTTCTCAACCATTGGAAAATAATGAAAAGCATTATTAGCTCCCACAAGACACAAAAACACGCAATGGGGCTGGATTCAACATGGGGACCACAATTCGCCAACCCTTACAGACGCTTTTGCCAGTCTAGGGGATTTCCTTTTGATAATGTCTAGTAGTTGTTTTTTTTATTCCAATGTGATAGCAGACATAATGTCAGTCTGACAGGCTCACCACGATATATGTGGGGTTCCTTCTCCTTAAGTAGATGTGACTTGACTCATGACATTTTTCTGTCCGAACTATGGTATGGTATGGTAACTGAACTATGGTATGGACTCATCTGACAATGGACCAGGGAAGCTTTGAGCTTTTTATTCATTTTCACTTCTGAATTTTAAATACACACATAAATTACCACCATAACCATTTGAAAGCATACAGTTCAGTGGCATTAAGTACTTTCATGATGTGCAATTATCAGCGCTCTGTTGCTCCAATACTTGTTCACCACCCCATCATTAATTTATTCTTCTGTCCCTTTGGAGGTCACTCTTAGAGATCAGGGTCCCATTTTGCAAGCAACAGTCAGCACTTCACAGACATGGCAACCACCCTGCCTTCATAGGGTTTAGAGTCGAAGAGAGTTGAAAACATTAGACTACTTTTCAGGAAAAATAATAGTTCAGTTTAATATATTTTCATTTTTTTTTCTATCTTGATTTTTCTCTTACTCTACTGTCATTTTAAGCATGTAGTTACACATACCATGACTTTGTAAGCTTTGCTTTGCAAGACTTACCCAAAACACAAATTTTCTCCTAAAATACCTGTAACTTCAGCCCCTCTTCCTTGGTAAAGAGCAGCACCTGTAGACCTGTATTTGGTCTACAACAGACCTGTATTTAGTAGCACCTGTATTTGGTCGCAAGGACCAAATACAAATGATGTCCAGTTGGTGTGAAGAAGTAAAATAAACGTGTGTGCAATTTTCCCACTCTTTCTTCTATACACATTGACATCTTTGACAAATCGTTAAAGTAAAATAGTAAATGGCCTGCAATAGTGATGCTATATCAACGTGAACATTAGTGCTACTACCTATTTAATCTGAGGAAACACCTGAATGATCCCTTGCACATTCTCCACCTGTTTGGTTCAGTGTCTGATTTCTCTAAACCTCAGGCATCATTAGACCTATGCAGAAAGTAGACTGTGAAAACACCCAACCTTTATTCTGGAGTCAAAATACCACTGGAGTATATACAAAACTAAGTTGCAGCTCTGTCCGTGCAGGGCTTCAAGACAGCTAGGCCTCGAAAATCTTTTGGGGTGTTTTTTCCTTTCTTTTTATTTATTTTTAACCAGTTGGTGGTCTTCTATCTAACCTCTGAGTTCCTGGTTCTTTGCGTGAGGAAGAAACGTGCTTGGCAAACCACATGGCTTGGCAAGTCTAGGTGGGAAGGAGAGAGCTTGACACTTGCACTACGTAATTTCAACCCCAGCCACCGGCAGACATGGGAGAAATCCGTTTTCCCCATATCAGTTCAGTTCAGTCGCTCAGTCGTGTCCGACTCTTTGTGACCCAACGAACCGCAGCACACCAGGCCTCCCTGTCCATCACCAGCTCCCAGAGTTCACCCAGACTCATATGCATCCAGTCGGTGATGCCATCCAGCCATCTCATCCTCTGTCGTCCCCTTCTCCTCCTGCCCCCAATCCCTCCCAGCATCAGGGTCTTTTCCAATGAGTCAGCTCTTCATATCAGGTAGCCAAAGTACTGGAGTTTCAGCCTCAGCATCAATCCTTCCAATGAACACCCAAGACTGGTATCCTTTAGGATGGACTGGTTGGATCTCCTTGCTGTCCAAGGGACTCTCAAGAGTCTTCTCCAACACCACAGTTCAAAAGCAGCAATTCTTCGGTGCTCAGCTTTCTTCACAGAGAGACCAGGTTTGATCCCTGGGTTGGGAAAATCCCCTGGAGAAGGGAATGGCAACCCACTCTGGTATTCTTGCCTGGAGAATGTGTGTGTATACCTATATGGGTAAAAGATTGACTTCTGAGTGTGACCTCTAAGTTCTGCAGGCTGCTAACCTCAACATTGCAGATCATCTTTTTTCTTCCAGGAGGAGAAGGGACAGTGGTTTGCTTAGATTCTTGAGTTTGATTGGAGATTGAATGTACTTTCCCCCATGATCTATTCTCAGGCAAGAGTGTTACAACATCAGAGCATGAGTCCAATGACCACGCTGTCACCCTTCCTCTTCCTACCTTTCAGCATCACTCTGCATGACATAAAGGAAATAGACCCTTCAAAAGAGATGAAGGGCCTGTGATCTCTGGTACCAAGAATGTATTGGAAACCTTAGGAAAGTCATGAATGTGGTCAGCTGAACCCTACCTGCCCAAGACTATTTGTACCACTGCTACTGTTCCTGCTCTCCTGTTTCAGTTACAGCCAAGTTGTAGTCTGGCTGGGATAGGCTGCAGAATATGATACAGGGGAGAGCCTGTGATTGGATTATTAGACATGAGTCTTGAGGGACCTTGGCTTTGTCTTTTTTTTACTGATTATTCTGGACCATGTGACACGGTCTACCAACTCCCAGGGTGCTTTTAGCTGCTAGAATGAAAGACTCGTAGCATCAGGATGGCTTTAGTCGGCATTCTCTGGGCTGTTCCATCCCGCACAGGCATGACCACTGTGGGCTTACCAGATTCCGCTGTAACACACACAGACAGGAGCTCACTGCCTTCCTTCCCCACCAAACCCGTCCCCAGGATCAGCTTCAGAGGCGAGCGACCTGTAGAGTTGCACCGGACCCACAGTCGGAAGGGCCCTCCAGGGGTCCAGTGGTTAAGACTTGGCCTTCCAATGCAGTGGGTGCAGGTTTGATCCCTGCTGGGGAGCCAAGATCCCACATGCCTCAAGGCCAAAAAACAAAGACATAAAACAGAAGCAATATTGTGACAAATTCAATAAATTTTAAAAATGGTGCACATTTAAAAAAAAAAATCTTGAGGAAAAAAAAAAACCAAACCGGTCCCTGCTCTTGCTGTCTTGAAATTCTCAGTTTTTCACCAAGGAGACCTTGAATTCTTATTTCACACTGGTCACAAAGTATGTAGCCATTCTGCCAGGACATGTAAGCTTCTCTCACCCACCAGCCACGCAGCACATTTGCACACAGTAAGTACCTGGGACCTTCTGCCTTGGATCCTGCTCCGCTCCAGGCTTGAATTGGCTTCCAGCTCTGGGCTTTACTCCTTGGTTTCAGGGCTGCTTTGACTTGACCTGCCTTGACCCCCTGGGACTTGAAATTTGAACCTGACTTCCTCTGTCTGACACTTCAGGTCAAACACTCCAGAGGTTACAGCCTCTGTTCACCTCTTAGTTTTTTTGTGTTTTTTTTTTTTCTTCACTTGAATGAAAAGTGAAAGGGAAAGTCGCTCAGTTGTTTCTGACTCTGCGACCTCAATGGACACAGTCCATGGAATTCTCCAGGCCAGAATACTGGAGTGGGTAGACTTTCCCTTCTGTAGAGGATCTTCCCAACCCAGGGATCGAGCCCAGGTCTCCCACATTGCAGGCAGATTCTTTACCAGCTGAGCCATAAGGGAAGTCCAAGAATATTGGAGTGGGTAGCCTATCCCTTCTCCAGCGGATCTTCCTGATCCAGGAATCAAACTGAGGTCTCCTGCATTGCAGGCAGGTTCTTTACCAACTGAGCTATGAGGGAAGCCCAATATCTTAAGTCATTTGAATGACTTAGGATAAATTCATTACCCAACTCAGCTCTGCTCCCCTAGATATCAGTCAGCTATTTCTATTTATAGAGAAATGTTTTGGACTTGAGTTTAATATCCTTTTTATTGAGCCCCAAATCTACTTGCCTGTAACTCCTACATGTCAGTAGAGTGTTCGTTTCTTTATGAGGAACTAGCCTTGGGACATCACCATGCACTTGACGTTTGTGTTCTGATGTCGCATGTTAGTACACATGATAGACTGCTAGTGATTGAGTCAGCTGCCAGAGTTCAGCTCCAGCAGCCAGGGATTCAACCTGAAGGGATGGGCGGTGTCGGTGAGAAACTGAGGCAGCCTCTCATTTTTCTTGGACTGCCTGTTTATTTCAAGCTTAAGATTCTCTTTTATACTTTTACAAAAGCATTAGGTCAGAGGTTTGATATTTTTAGTTCCCATTGACCCAGATTTATTTTTCTCCAAAAATCATGTTGCCCCTCAAAAGGAGTTCCTCAGCGATTTTCTTATCTACTTTTTCTCATGTGTCCTTGTGAATACACTGTAACTCATGCTAATGTCTGGGCTGCATACCACATTCCTCAGTTTAATCCTTATCTTTCTAAGTCCTGTTTGCCCCTAGTATCCTAAGCTCACTATTTCTTAGAAAGGGCTTCTTGCTAATAATATCTCTAAAGTCCCTAATTTCTATAAGCTATAGTAGAATATGCTAACATTACAGCAATCCTTGAATCTTTAGCTTCTAACTATTTTAATTATTCCTAAGCCCTCAATTCGGCAAACTCCTTTGCCATAAACACTTTTCTCACAAATGGGCTTCAGATAGCAATCCCTCCCATGGCCTCAAGCTGCGGCCTGTGTGCTCACCCTGGAACACTTTTTTGTAAAAGTCCTTGAACAAATGTCAGTGATTAACTTTATGAATTATTCTTTGAGCACAGCTGCAGAAGGCTTTATGCCTTCTCGTGCTCCTCTCAAAAACAATAAGCACCTTAATATTCTCCTCAGTAAACTCATCCGAGGACTGGAAAAAACAAGTCAGAATCACAAAGCCTAGCTCCTTCATTCCGGGTCCGTGCCTGCGGAACAAAGGGAGGGGGTTTAGGGCCGTGCCTCCATTTTGTCAGTAATGCCTAATGTGGCTCCCGACAGTCAGCAAGTCAATTAATGCCAAAACAAGCTTATTTAAATTAAGCATGTCTGTTGTATCTGACAATATTAAACACTCCTTCCCCTTGATTAAAATATCAGAATGTGTCTTCCAGTCACTGTTTACACATCCCCACACAGTGAGGCCAGGCTTCCCAGGTGGTGCTAGTGGTAAAGAACCTGCCTGACAATGCAGGAGGTGTAAAGACATGTGGGTTTGATCCCTGAGTCGGGAAGATCCCCTCGAAGAGGGCATGGCAACCCACTCTAGTATTCTTGCCTGGAGAATCCCATTGGACAGAGGAGCCTGGCAGGCTATAGTTTATCAGGTCACATAGAGTCAAACACAACTGAAGCAATTTAGCAGGCACTTCAGACTCCTGGGTCAACATTCCCCTTGACACTATCCACAAATATCCAGTCTCCCCATTCACCTGCCTCAGGTCTCTCAGACCCCCACTCAGAGGGGCCTGCTCACAGTTCCTTATCAGACCCTCTTCTCTGACCCCATAACTCCTCCCAAGTAGCCACCAGGCCTGGCATGTCATTTCATGGTGACAAAAGTCTTCCTAAACACCTTTCACTGGGTTCTGCTTTTATACCCCTCACACTGCCAGCATCCCCATGCCCTGAATTTTCCTCAACTCAGGCATAACAATGTTTGTTTTTACTCATGTGCTGGGTGTAGATCCTGCAGTTGTGGCTGCCACTTACCCCAGCAGAACTCTCATGGTCTACCCAGACCTGTCCATGACTCCTCTGTAGCATGGCCCTTCAACTGAGCAAGGTATGTATGCATGTGTATGTATACATATACATGTGTGCACTTAGCACACGGAAGCAACTTAGCACACACGTACATGCCTTGGTACATAAGTAAGTGTTAGTGGCTCAGTCGTGTCCAACTCTTTGCGACCCTATGGACTGTAGCCTGCCAGGCTCCTCTGTCCATAGGATTCTCCAGGCAAGACTACTGAAGTGGGTTGCCATGCTGTTCTCCAATATGGCAGTTCTGAATCAGAGGCTGTAGGAGAGGGACCCTGGAATCTGGATAGTTCAAAAGTTTCCCAGGCTGAGCCAAGGTTGGGAGCCACTGGCCTCACAGGAGGCCACCCTCTCCCAGACATAACCCTCATAAATGGAACTTAAATGACAGTCTGGTCTTTTAGGGTAGGAAGATATGATGTTCTCGACTTTATAGCTGGAATAACCAAGGCCTTGGAGACTATATGACTTGTCCAAGAGATGGAAGGGAGCAAGGACTCTGTGTTTGCCTCCTAGGAGGCATCTCTTTCCACTGTCCATGGTACTGTTCACACCTCTGTGTGTGTGGGGGGCAAGCTCTAGGAGCCCTCTGCATGTACTTGCTGCACAGCATTCTAGATTACAACCCTGGAACTGACTTGAGCACACAGTCACATCCAGACTCCACCTGCTGGAAATTGCCTCTAAAACCCCTGCCTCCCATCCCCCACACTCCTACTCTGTGCTCTTCTGGTCTTTGCACAGAGCTGTCAGAGAACTGCCAAGTGTTTTTGCTCACATCTGTCCCCCATTATACTCCAGGCTCCCTGAGTCGGTCATGCACACTCTAATTAGATATTGACAGACCTGTGGTTGATTCTCAGTTTGGCTGGTGTATTAGTTGGCTGCAGCTGCCGTACAAAGGACCACGGCCTGGCTGACTTAAGACAGTAGAAACATATTGTCTCACCGTTCTGAGGGTTGGAAGTCCAAGATCAAGGAGTTTGCAGGGTCGGCTCCTTCCAGGTTGTACGGGAGAATCTGTCTCAGTCCTCTCCCTCAGCTTTTGGTGGGTGGCAATCCAGTGTTCTTTCTCACCCTGATCTCTGCCTTCATCTTCTTAAGAGGTTCTCCCCTTGTGGGTGTCTGTGTCTAAACTTCCCACTTTATAAGATCCTAATGACCTCATTTTAACTTGATTGCTTCTATAAAGATCTTATCTCCAAATAAGGTCACCTTCTAAGCTACGGGGAGTTAGGACACCAACATACCCTTTCATGGGGACAGAATTTAACCCATCACTGGTTTCATGACTTTAAGCAAGTAGCTGAGACCCATAGAATCTTGGTTTCCTCATCTGTGAAATCAGGATTTAAAAAATATCTATTTCACAGGCTTTTTATTAATGACTATTATCAGATTAGATAAGGGATTTAGTTTTGTTTTCAAAGCAAGGTATAGAACAGTGAGTTTAGTTGCTATAATCTGGGTTAAAAGAGGTGGGGCAACCTCCATGCATTCTGGGTGTGTGAGTGTGTGGTGTGCAGGGGGGCTGGTGGCTGGGTGTGACACGTGCATGCCATAGATTGAGTATCTGAACCAGCAGACCATCGGAGCCCAAGGCAAGCTCCAACAGAAACCACGTATCAAGTAAACATGATGACTTCCAATTTTTCACTCAAATGTAAGGCCATATCAACATTAAAAATCAAGACTAGGCACTTTTGGTGCTGTTAAATCAGCTTTATCATTGTTTACAGTTGGCGGCAGGTTCCCCAAACTTCCTGATCAGATCTTCCGAGAGCACAGATCTTCTGAGAGAGTCGGTTCTGGTTGGTCTGGGCAGGACTGAAGGATCTGTGTTTCCCCAACCTCTCAGCTTGCCTCATGGGACCAACCCAGGAATCCCAGCAAAGTAGATGAGGGCTCCTCTCACCACGGCGGATCTGACTTCTCATGTCCTGATGCTGACTGGCCAGGTGTGAGTCCATGAAGCTGGGGGTTCCGTTCCCTCAACTCCAACCTTGTGCCTGATTTTGAGTTGAGATCCCACAATCCTCTCCAGCTCTAAAATGCCATCCCTTGTCTTATCTGTTCAGACTTGTCTGGATTATCGTATGCTCCTTGAATATCCCTGGCACCTTTTTCTGTGCAGCTTCCCACCAGCTGGCCCGGTCAGTGTTCTGTGCTCAGTGGGTATCCAGCCAAGCCGACCTGCTGATGGGCCAGAATTGAATAAGAAGAGCACAGGGGAGAAAACTTTCAGTGAAGCCTCTCCCTGCTCAAAGATCTTATTCTGCCCTTCAGGGAAAGCTGGGGACCAGCTGGGTGGGTTTGTTTCAAGCTCACCTTTCCACACTTGGTGAATCACTGTTGCAAAAGATGGTTGGTTATCTAAATGTCCTCGGCAGGCTCACTATTCTATGATGAGCCAATTGTTTTGATGTTGTTTTGTTTCATCAGATGAAAGAAAGTGTTACTCTCCTCTGCTGGTGGGAATGCAAACTGGTGCAGCTGCTTTGGAAAAAACATTTGATAGTTTCTTAAAATTCTAGGTGTACACTCCAGAGAAATGAAAACATCTAGAGACACTTGTGCGTGAATGTTTACAGCAGCGTTATTCATAATAGGCAAGAGGTGGAAACCACCCAAATGCCCATCTGTAGATGACTAGATAAACAAATTGTGACATATCCATACAATGGAATACTGTTCAGTCATAGAAGGGAATGAAGTGCTGTTACATGTGACGGCTTGGATGAACCTTGAAATCGGAATGTTAAGTGCAAGATACCAGACCAGAGGGTCCCGTATTCAATATGGGTCCCCAAATTGTTGGCACCAGGGACCAGTCTCATAGAAGATACTTTTTTCCTGGATGGTTTCAGGATAATTCAAGCATATTACATTTATTGTGTGTAAGCCTTATTTCTATTATTATTACATCAGCTCGAGTGCAGATCAAGCATTAGATCTCAGAGTTCGGGGGCCCCTGCAATATTGCATGTTTCCTTTTATATGAAATGTCCAGAATAAGTGAATCTATAAAGATAGAAAGCATATTAGTTGCTGCTGCCAGGGCCTTGGAGAAGTGGAAACAAGAATGACTCCTTCCTCCCTGTGGGGTCCTCGGGGTGATGAAAAGGTTTGAAAACAGAGAGAGATGATTCTTGCACAGTTCTGAATGCATGAAATGCCACTGGGCCCTACCCTTTAAAATGGTCCATTGTGTGTTATGTGAGTTTCACATCCCTGTAAACACAGAGGAAAGGGTAAAAGAAAGTGTGGTGGAGGGAAGAGAGGAAGAATGGGAACGAGAAGGAGGGAGGTGGTATGATTACGCCTGACATGAATTTTCTCAGTTCAAAGGAAAATGTGACCCTGCGTCACTGAAACAGAACAGGGTACTAGTCTGATCACAGCGACCACAGATCTCCTCGAAGGGCTGAAGCTGTCATCGTTTCCTCCAGCTAGGAGCAGCGTTTGGTACTGTGAGTCACAAGATGCTGCGGTCAGTGTGAAGTCTTTTCCAGCACAGAGGATTCTGCTCTGACTCTGAGCCACACAAGTATCTTCCAGCTCTGGGGTCTGGTCCCCCACCTTGGGGCTCAGTGGGAACTTGGGGGACCCAGGATAGTGTGAGCCCTTCTGGGCTGCAGAGTTACCAGGCCACAGGTAGAGACCCCTTTGTGTCAGCTCTTAACTGGGTAATACCTGCTTTTCCTGGTGCTTGGCAAGGCAAAGATTTGGATTAAAAAACAATGGGGATTCAAACTGAACAACAGGAAAGACATGCTGGTGGTCAGTCTGGAGGTTGCCTTGGAAGGGTCTCGGTGCAAGCCCTTTGCTGCCAGTCTTTGTAGCCCTCCTGTCATATCCCTTTCAGATGAGTTTGGATGAAAGTCTCAGGTGAACTTGACCATTTAACAAGGCCAGTTCAGGATGAAGATGGAGTTCTGCTGAATTTATTAACTCAGCAGTCACACCCACGTGGGATATCTGAATGACAGACCTTGGCTGCTAGCCTTGATTTCTGCCAGCAGGTCTACCCTACTGGGGACTGGTATCTACTGGTGGGCATGTGCAAACAGCAAGGCTGAACTGCATAGCACAGGAAACTATATTCAGTACTTTGTGATGAACTATAATGGAAAAGAATACAAAAATGAATGTGTATATATACACATGTATGTATAACTGAGTCACTTTGCTGTACAGCAGAAATTAACACAACATTGTAAATCAACTATATGTCAATAAAATTGAAAAAAGAAAAGAGGCCATCATGACTCTCAGTCTAGGCTATGCCACAGTCAGGGTGAGGGTCTCGCAGTGTGTTCCAGGATTCCCTAAGGACACACGCTGTCTTAGGAGGCTGAGCCTGGGAAGATCCAGGACTCCGCTAGGACAGCCAGTCAGTTCTCTCCAGCAGTTCAAGTAGTGATTTGTAGTTCAAGATCTGCGTTCAGAACGTAACAGAGAACTTTTGTATTATATTATAAGGTAATCTCTAAAGGGATGTTGCCTATAAGCTTAAATTATATTCAATTGCCCATCTCTGGCTGGAGAAGGCAATGGCAACCCACTCCAGTGTTCTTGCCTGGAAAATCCCATGGATGGAGGAGCCTGGTAGGCTGCAGTCCATGGGGTCGCACAGAATCAGACATGACTGAAGTGACTTAGCAGCAGCAGCCATCTATGGGAACCCTGCTTCCCAGGTAATGAGCATTAAGATAAAATACCTTTGTTTATCTCACAAGAAACAACTTGACCAAGCCCACCTGTGAATGACTACAGAGAGGAAGAAATGAACACATTCCCTCCAGAGAAAGACAAGAACCAGGAAATGTTTGACTTTACTCCCTCTCCTTTTAGTATAAAAGGAGCCTGAATTCTAACCCAGGCAAGATGGTTCTTTGGGATAAGTCTGCCATCTTCTCTATCTGCAGACTTTCTGAAGAAAGTTCCTTGCCCCAACAACTCGTCTCTCAATTTATCAGCCTGTCATGAGGCGAGCAGTAAAGCCTGGACTCAGTAACAGAAGGATGACCTTTCCAGCTTCACAGCCCCCTGGTGACCCCCTGCTGGAGCCTCCTACTCAGTGGGAAGGATGAGGTGGTCCTTGAAGGCATGATCACCCTTTAGAAGTCCTCACTGCCCTGAGGCTGTTCTGATGTAAAATGCACAGTCCCCTCAGATTCCTGTTGTGATGGCTATTTTCTTATTTGAGTTTTTGGACAAATGATTTCATTGTTCTCCAACCTGTGACTTTCAGTAAAGCACCCAGTCTTTTAATCAGATCATTAAAATCAAAATGAAAAATTTAGTTTTCATTTAAAAATTTACATGAAATTTCATTGAATATGGAAAAGTATTCATATTTACTTTGATAAAAGTTCAGCACAGTTGTGAGACTGCAGTCCTGACTTGCTTCCCCCACTGTACTCCCCCCATACATAACCCTGCCTGAATACCACCCTGCTGCTCCAGTAATAGAATCTGTGCCAGGTCATGTCTCCAGGGCTAGAGCTTATGGCCACCCCATCACATGGTGTGGCAACTCATGCTTCTTAATCAGAGCATCAGATGACTTAGTGCAGTCGTGCTCTTATTTTTACAAAGCTTCTCTGCAGCCATGCCTGCTCTTAGGTCGCGGGCCTTTCCTTGGCACCACTTCAACAACTCAACTAATTTCCTGTGCCAAGGGTCCTTTCTCCAAAATTTCTTCTCACATGAATCACCCCATTAGAGCCCAGATTGACTTCAGGGCATTCACTGGAGGGGAGGGGCCATTCCACTGGTTTGGCTGCTGTGAACAAAGAGCTGTGGAATTGGAGACAGAGTGAAGACTGGGTTTGACTTCTGCTTTTGCCCCTTGGTAGCTGTGTGACTTTGAAAAAATTACTTAACTTCTCTGGGCTCCCCATTTCTACATTTGTGAAACAGGACTTACAAACAGGAGGCAAAGAGAGAAAAGAGCTCAGTCCCCAGAGGGGGACAGAGATGCATTTAAACCCTACCTCTGGAGCTTGCCCAGATTGTGACCCTGGCAATCCCCTGACCTACCAAAGCCCCAGATGTCAGGTATTATGAATGGAAGAGACCCCACCTGCCTCTGGGAGTCCTTTGAAAAATTAAAAGAGAAAATATATGTGTCGTGCCTGGCATGTGTTTGGGCACCAAAGAAATGTTTTTGGTTTTTTTTTTCGTTTTTACTATAAAACAAAGGTCAAACATGCCAAATATCTACCTTCATAGACTTTGAAAGGATTAAATTCACAATATATATGAAAATATGCTGTAAACTGTAAAGAATCTAAAATGTCATTATCATTATTGTAATCTATTTTTTCTCTCAGGACTATCAAACTGTAAAAAAGTTTGGAAAAAACAGTACAATAAATATCTGAATATTCTTTCCCTAGATTCACCAGTTGTTTGTTAGTATTTGTGCCCTTCTCCTGTATATCTGTATCTATTTCAATCTCTATTTATTGACTTAGCACCACTGTTGAACCATTTAAAAGTAAGTTGCAGGCATTGTACTTGACATTCAATTACTTTAGCATATATCTCCTAAGAATAGCATCATTCTTTCAGCGGTAAAGAATCCGCCTGCAATGCTGGAGACACAGGAGACACAAGTTGGATCCCTCCATAGGAACGATCCCCTGGAGGAGGGCATGGCAATACACTAGTATTCTTGCTTGGGAAATCCCACAGAGGAACCTGGTGGGCTACAATCTATAGGGTAGCAAAAAGCCAGACACAACTGAGCAACTGAACACACGCATACACTTTATGTAACTAACTACTATTTTTACCAAGAACTTTACCATACATATAATAATAGTTTCTTATATACAGTCTACACTTTCTCCAATTAGACACGCAGTTCCCTTACAGGATCCCACATTGCATTTGGTGACTGTCTTTTTACTCATCTTTCTTTTATTTTGATGTGGACCATTTTCAAAGTCTTTATTGAGTTTTTTACAATATTGCTTCTGTTTTGTGTTTTGTTTTTTTTGGCCACGAGGCATGTAGTATGCGGGATCTTAGTTCCCTGACCAGAGATGGAACCCGCACTCTCTGCGCTGGAAGGCAAAGTCTTAACCACTGGACCCCCAGCCTTCTTTACTCTAGAGCTATGCCGTTCAGTACAGAAGTCCCCGGTTGTATGTGACTGTTTTTTAAAAAAAAACTTTTTTGGAGTATAATTGATTTATAATGTTGTGTTAGCTTCAGGTGTACAGCACAATGATTCAGCTACACATATACAACATCCACTCTTTATTTTTGTTAGATTCTTTTCCTAAATAGGCTATTACAAAGTATTGAGTGGAGTTCTCTGTGCTATACAGCAGGTTCTTATTAGTTACCTGTTTTATATACAGTGGTGTATATATGTCAGAAAAATGTGAAATACTCCACAAATTTGCATGTCATCCTTCCACAGGGGCCATGCTAATCTTCTCTGTATCATTCCAGTTTTAGTCAATGCACTGCCAAAGCAAGAACTGTATATGGCTCTTGAGCCCTTGAAATATGGCTGGCCCAAATTGAGTGTATTCAAGACTTAGAGCACACAAAAAAAATGTACATTATTTCATCAGTAATTCTGCATATTGATTGCATATTGAAATAATAATGCATTGAATGTATTAGGCTAAAAATACATTATTAAAATTAGTTTTACCTGTGGCTATTTAAAATTTTTTAATTGCATATATAGCTCATATTACATTTCTGTTGGACAGCACAGTTCTAGAATATTTCTCTCTTGTCTTTTTTTTTCCTCTTGTGATGCTGGCATTTTTGTTGTTAGCACACTGTGTGACTTGCAGGATCTTATTTCCCCAACCAGGGATCAAACCTGGGCCCCAGCTGTGGAAACTTGGAGTCCGGACCACTGGACCACCAGGGAATTCCCAGACATGAACATTTTTGAAGAGTCCAAGCCAGTGGTCTTGTTGAAGGCCCTACAGTCTGAATTTGTTTCCTTTTGAGTAGATCTGGCTTAATCTTTCTGACAAGGATATGACCTGGGTGGTAGTTTACAAGGCATCGTGTCAGGAGGCTCACAGTGTCTCGTTGTTGGGATTGCAAAGTCTGATCGCTTGGTTACGGTGGCATCTGCAGTCTGATATGAAGTCCCTCTATCCTTGTAATCAATAAAGAACCTTAGGTGATCCTCTGAGAACATGTGCACATCCTTCTCCACCATCCTTTATCCAATGGTGTCAGCATCTAGTGATGATATTTGTCTCTATCAAAAATCACTCCAAACAAACTGTCTTAGCTTTTTAACTCCGTGCTCAAATAATTTCCTATTTGTGTCATTTATCCTAAGACAGTGTGGACAATTCACTGACTTATAAATCTTGTCCATTACTGGTTGCATAGCTTTCCCTTGCGTAGAATCCAGCTTGTATTTGTGCTCATGTCTAGTCGCTCAGTCATGTCTGACTGTTTGTGACCCCATGGACCGTAGCCTGCCAGGCTCCCCTGTCCATGGGATTCACAGGCAAGAATACCGGAATGGGTTGCCATTTCCTCCTCCAGGGGGTCTTCCTGACCCAGGAATTGAATCTGAGTCTCCTGTGTCTCCTGCATTGGCAGGTGGATTCTTTACCACTGAACCACCTGGGAAGCTCTAGAATTGGGAATATAACATATTTTATATCATCTTTATTGACAGTTATTTAGTCCTGTTTCTTTCTATTAAAAATATTGATTCCATGAACATCCTTTTAAATGGTACATACAAACATTTCCTTCTTTGAGACATATTCCTGGAAGTGGTATTGCTGAGTATGTTTACTGAAATTTTTGACACATGTAGTCAGATGGCCCTCCAGAAATATTGCACTGTTCACACCTTCAGTGAATCATCCAGGATGCTTTCAGCTGCAAAGGACCAACAATCCCAACACAAACTGGCTTTAAGAATAAAGACATTTATCTTCTCACACAAACCAGAACTCCAGTTGAAAGGTACAATATACACTGTTTTTACTCAACTTCATTTTTTCGAAAGACACTGGTTGGGAATCAAGAAACAAACAGCATGTTGACGGTTTGGAAAATAATGGCTTGAAATACTTGGATTCCGTTCTGGAGCTGGAGACAGGAGGCTACCTGAGCAAATTCTGACTTAGGAACGGAGGAGGAGAGATCCGTCATCTCATCTACAAGGGCTAGCAAAGCGCACTGTTCTCAGGCCCTCCCCTCCCTGGACATCACTCGGCTTCCTAGTCCTTGCCAATCTACCAAGTGAATAATCTCTTTTAAAATTTCATCTGTGAAACAGATGGCATGGGCAAGCAGTATTGTATAGTATAGTATTATGAGAGACCCACCTGGATTCATAGTCTGAAAGCACCACTTATCAGCTGTGTGACCTGGAGCGAGTTATTTAATGACCATATCTACCTTATAGTCTTGCTATGAGAATGAAAAGATATAATTTGTGTAAAATGCTTAGCACAATAAGTGCATTTCAAAAAGCAACTGCTTTATCACGTGCAGATTTCTGTTGCTCTGTATGTGCATGCTAAGTTGCTTCAGTCATGTATGACTCTTTGTGACCCTATGGGCCGTAGTCCACCAGGCTCTTCTGTCCATGAGATTCTCCAGGCAAGAGTACTGGAGTGGGCTGCCATTTCTTTCTCTGGGGTATCTTTCTGACCCAGGGATTGAACCTGTGTCTCTTATGTCTCCTGCATTGGCAGGTGGGTTCTTTACCACCAGTACCACCTGGGAAGCCCCTTCTGTTGCTCTATCAGGTTGCAATAGAATCAGGACTTGAACTCACCGCACAAGGGAGAAGAAGTCAGCTGGCACTTAATCTGTGCTGGCCTGACTGCATCCTAGTTTTCTGACCCCACAGCTCATGATGCAGATGGAAGGAAGGATTGCTTGTGGGGCACTGTGGACAAAGCCCTGGATGCTCTGAGAAAAAATATGACGATGCCTCTGTCTTCTAGGACTTCACTAAGGAAAAGACAGCGGACAAACATTAAAATACAAATGCCTTCAGCACAGACAAATTTTACATGCAGTACAGCCCTTTCCCTTGCCCTCAACTTTGCCCCCATTCATAGGTTCACAGCCTCCACTTCACCAAGTCTGGTATCTTCCTTCAGTTTGTTTTTTTTTTAATTGAAGTATAGTTGATTTATATTGTATTAATTTCTGCTATACAGCACAATGACTCGGTTATACATATATATTCTTTTTCATATTCTTTTCCATTATGGTTTATCAAAGGATATTGATAGTTCCCAGTGCTGTACCGCAGGACTTTGTTGTTTATCCATCCTACATATAAAAAAGCTTACATCTGCTAACCCCAACCTCCCAATCCACCCCTCACACCCCCTCCCTTGGCAACCACCAGTCTGTTCTCTGTGTCTGCGATCCTGTTTCTGCTTCACAGATAGGTTCATTTGTGTCATGTTTTAGATTCCACATATAAGTGATATCATATAGTGTTTGTCTTTCTCCTGCTGACGTCACTTTAGTATGCTAATCTCTAGTTGCATCCATGTTGCTGCAAATGACATTATTTCATTAGCATCAGATCAGATCAGATCAGATCAGTCGCTCAGCCGTGTCCGACTCTTTGCGACCCCATGAATCGCAGCACGCCAGGCCTCCCTGTCCATCACCAACTCCCGGAGTTCACTCAGACTCACGTCCATCGAGTCAGTGATGCCATCCAGCCATCTCATCCTCTGTCGTCCCCTTCTCCTCCTGCCCCCAGTCCCTCCCAGCATCAGACTCTTTTCCAATGAGTCAACTCTTCACATGAGGTGGCCAAAGAAAATAAAGTCTGTCACTGTTTCCACTGTTTCCCCATCTATTTCCCATGAAGTGGTGGGACCAGATGCCATGATCTTAGTTTTCTGAATGTTGAGCTTTAAGCAAACTTTTTCACTCTCCTCTTTCACCTCCATCAAGAGGCTTTTTAATTTCTCTTCACTTTCTGCCATAAGGGTGGTGTCATCTGCATATCTGAGGTTATTGATATTTCTCCCGGCAATCTTGATTCCAGCTTGTGTTTAGAATAGTATATATGTACCACATTGTATATATGTACCACACCTTCTTTATCCATTCATTTCTCAACGGACATTTAGGTTGATTCAATGTCTTGGCTTTGTGAATAGTGCTGCTATGAACATAGAGATGCATGTATCTTTTTGAATTACAGTTTTGTCTGGATATATACCCGGGAATAAGATTGTTGGATTATATGTTTTCTCTGTTTTTAGTTTTTTGAGGAACCTCTGTACAGTTTTCCACAGTGTCTGCACCAACTTACATTCCTACCAAGTGTCGGAAGTTTCCCTTTTCCCCATATACCCTCCAGCATTTGTTATTTGTAGACTTTTTAATAGTGGCCATTCTGACCGGTGAGAGGTGGTACTTCTTTACAGATTTGATTTGCATTTCTCTAATAATTAGTGAGGGACAGGGAAGCCTGGTGTGCTGCAGTCCATGGAGTTGCAAAGAGGTGGACACGACCGAGCGACTGAACTGAACTGAATGATTGGTGATGTTGAGCACCTTTTCATGTGCCTCCTGGTCATCTGTATTTCTTCTTTGGAGAAATGTCTACTTGGGCCTTCTGCTCATTTTTCAATTGGATTTTTTTTTGTCAGCAACTTATATGAGCTCTTCTATATTTTGGAAAGTAAGCCCTTGTTGGTCACATAATTTGCAAATATTTTCTCCCATTCTGTAGGTTGTCTTTTCATTTTTTTATGGTTTCCTTAGATGGGCAAAAGCTTATAAGATTGATTAGGTCCCATTTGTTTATTTTTGTTTTTATTTCTATTACCTTGGAAGATCCTTCAGGGTCTTGTATTTGGTGAGCCTTGGTCTATAGCCTTCCATGTTGGACAGGTGCTAGCCCCTTGCCTGACACATGTGAGTGCCCAATAGATGGTAAATGATTGGCTAAGTACTTACAGTTTGCAACCATGTTGCAGAAGACCCCAGAGTAAGTAGAGTGCAGTTTTTCCTTTGGTTTCAGTTTTCCCTCTGGGATCCATAGTGGTTTATGTACAAAATCTCGTGATCAGTGTCTCTTTAGTAGGGGAGGGAAGACTAAGTATTTAGGGAAAACAGGAAGTGGCAAAAGGATAAGAGAAAGAAAAAAAAGTGTTAAGTGTTCTTGTGGAAGAACTGATGCAATAGAAGGAAAGTCTGTGAGAGGATGATGAGTAAACTGTAAAGGGGCTTGTGAAACCTTCCATGTTTCTGTGCAGATCTAAGCCAGGGCTGCTTCGTTTTCTCAAGGTCTGAGCCTTGACACAGCTGTGAGGTGAATGTGTGCAGGTAGATTTCAATTGAGATTAAGGAGGAAAAGGTGGCTTGCCCCTAATTGAAAAATGAACAGATACCAAGAGCAGGTAAATTATAGTGGAAAAGTGTTAGTGTCAGTCCTGTCCAGCTCTTTGTGAGTCCACGAACTGTAGCCCACCAGGCTCCTTCGTCCTTGGGATTCTCCAGGCAAGAATGCTGGAGTGGGTTGCCATTCCCTTCTCTAAGGGATCTTCCCAATCCAGAGATCGAACCCAGGTCTCCCACATTGCAGGCGGATTCTTTATGGTCTGAGCCACCAGGAATCATAGAAGAAACACAAATTCCCCCAGAAGAAGTAAATATTATTAATAGGTTGACATTAATCAGCCAGTGTCATAACTGACACCATCAGCAAGGTAACAAGTAAACAAGACTATTTGGAGGTGTGAATGGGACGGTGATGATGTTAACATTTACAGTGCTGTTTGTCCCTGTGACCTCTTTTCCCTGGTGTGAGTTTATTCCAACAGAATAACAGAAATCTATAAAATCCCATGGATGGAGGAGCCTGGAAGGCTGCAGTCCATGGGGTTGCTGAGAGTCGGACTTGACTGAGCGACTTCACTTTCGCTTTTCACTTTCATGCATTGGAGAAGGAAATGGCAACCCACTCCAGTGTTCTTGCCTGGAGAATCCCAGGGACGGGGAAGCCTGGTGGGCTGCTGTCTATGGGATCACACAGAGTCGGACACGACTGAAGCGACTTAGCAGCAGCAGCAGCAGAAGGAAACCAGCGGAGAGGGCAATACTGCCCACTCCAGTACTCTTGCCTGGAAAATGCCATGGACGGAGGAGCCTGGTGGGCTGCCGTCTATGGGATCGCACAGAGTCGGACATGACTGAAGCGACTTAGCAGCAGCAGCAGCAGCATAAACAAAAAAACAGTTTTTGAAATGATTTTTCTGTGCTAAGTACTTTACATGAATTCTCTCCCTCTCTCTCTTTACCTTTTTTTTGTTTTGGCCACGCTAAATGTGGGATCTTAGTTGCCCAACCAGGGATCCAACTCATGCTCCCAGCAGTGGAAACATGGAATCTTAACCCCTGCGCCACCAGAAAATCCCTGAATTTTCTCTTTTAATCCTCACAACAATCTATAATGTAGATATCTTTAATCCCCATTTAGATCATTTTTATCCTCATTTTAGCCAGAGGCTCCCCAACAGAGAGGTTAAGTAACTTATTCAAAGTCACACAGTAGATAAATGGTGGTTCCAAATGATAAACAGAAGCAGATCTCTCACTGAGTCCGCACTGTACAATATTGCTTGCATATGAAATCTCACTGTTACACAGATGGAACAAAAATGCCATGGCTTTCTGAAATGTAAGCACATTCTATAGCATTAACTTAAAGTCCAGAGAGGTCCCCTAGATTGGTGACACCAGTTATTGTAGGCTAAGGGTGATGCAGAAATTTTCAATGATTTTCAAAAACACATGAGGTTTGGGGAACCACTTCTTCAATCTTTATCGTGGGAAATAATCAAATCTGAGTCGTCTCCACTCTGTGACTAATTCCCTTTTCCTGAGCTGTGGAGGTAAGCTACAGTAGCTCTGTGATGACTAAGCCTTTAAGCAGATTTTTTTCCTAAAGATATATGCTTCCTAGGACCAAGGTCTATTAAGGAAGTCTTTGAGTCTGGACCTGGAGGGAAGATTATATCTCTGTCTTTCAAAATTAGGCTAAAAAGGCCAATGTCCATTAACATAAGGGTGCCAAGTCCCCTCCTATGAAGCCTGACCTCGCCACCCCATTCTCTTCTCTTTCCTGGTGAACCTACTTCGGGCTTTTCCTGCAGCACCTGCCACAGCCTCGTCTCCCTGAGAAGTGGCATTTTGGGATTGGCCAGGCCTTGGGCCCCCCTCGGTGCCCATCCAGGTATGGTGTCTTCACTTTGGGTTATTCTGCAGTTACTCAGCGCTGCAGAAGACAGACACTGCTAAATCAAGGCAGCAAATCAGGAAAAAAAAAAAAAAAAAATCAGAACCCATCATGTTGTGCACTAGCGTCTTTATTTTTAAGCTGATCTCATCTGGATTCTTTTCTGACTCTGACATCCTAAATTGCGATCCTAATAAATATTTATCTTGACAGCAGCACATAAATCAGTTGATGACTTCCCTTGTTACTTATAAACTTCAAGGGTCAGAGGTAAAGAACTAAGTACAACTGAGGTCTTAAAATTGAATTTGTGCCAGATATCCAAACAGAAATACAGGCAGATCTTATTTTATTGCCTTCTGCTTTATTGTGCTTTGCAGATACTGTGTTTTTTACAAATTGAAGGTTTGGGGAGATCTTGCATCAAGCAAGTCTATCGGTGCCATTTTGCTCACTTCATGTTTCTATGTCACATATTGATAATTGTCGAAATATTTCAAAGCTTTTTCATGATTATTCTCATTGTTATGGTGATCTGTGATCAGTGATCTTTGGTACTGCTACGACTCACTGAAGGTTCAGGTGATGGCCAGCATTTTCTAGCAATAAAGTATTTTTAAATTAAAACATGCACCTTTTTTTAGATATGATGCTATCACACAATAGACTATAGTATAGTGTAAGCATAACTTGTATATGCGCTGGGAAACCAAAAAATTCATGTGCGTGTGAACTGCTTTATTGCGATGGTCTGGAACTAAACCCACAGTAGCTCCAGGGTATACCTCTTATTGAAATTGTTTGAGTTCTAATGATTGGGATATTTAGCCACAGCTAACATCTTGGCCTTTTTCTCAGTTTCTCATAATAAAGAAAATCTGATGAGCACATTCCCATACTTAAAACTTGTCAGTGGTTCCTGTTTATCCCCAGGAAAAAATCTAACCCTTTTATCATGGCAAAGAGAGTTCTTCTGGACTTCCCTGGTGGTCTAGTGATTAAGACTCCATGCTCCCAGTGAAAGAGGGGTGTGGGTTCAATTCCTAGTTGAGGAATTAAGATCCCATATTCTTTAGGCATGGCCCCCCAAATAAGTTCTTCCTAATCCAGCCCCTGCTCACCTCCTTAGTCTCTTCTTTCAACACCCCTGACTTCTGGCCCCAGCTAAGCCTCATCCCTCTGGCACAAAGCCACCAAGTGTCTCTGTCATTAGGTGGACCCATGAGACCCCATCTTGAAACATTCCCTCCTGCCCTTACCTCTCCACCCTCACCTGGCTGAATGAGTCTAGCACATCCATCTCCACTAAGATGTCCTTTCCTCCTAGAGGTTTTCTCATTCCCCACCTGCCTCCACCTGGATGGGAGCCACTCCTGTATAGTCCCATGGAAGCCCTCAGCATTTTCCGTGCTGTGTTATGACTGCCTGTGGATTTCCCCAGCTCCCTCTCCACCTGTAAATTTCTGAGAGCAGAGCTCTTCACTGCTACATTCCCAACACCCAGCCATCCTGTCTGGTATGTAGTAGATGCTTGATAAATATCTGTGATTGAATGTTATTCATACCCATATGATATTTTATTTTTGTTGCTATACAGACTATAGTTATGTATTCTGTTTATACATAGACTCTCTGCCACTTAAAAAAAAATTATTTGACTGCTCTGGGTCTTAGTTGTAGCATGCAAGGTCTTTAGTGGTGGCATGTGGGATCTTGTTCCCTGGCCAGGGATTGAACCTGGGACCCCTGCATTGGGAGTGCAGAATCTTAACCTCTGGACCACAGGGAAGTCCTCCAACTCTGCCACTTAGAACAACCAAGTGACTCCTCTTTTCCCCCACCCCAAGCTGATGCCTACTCCACATCACAAGGTTAGTCCTGTCCCCCCTCACACACACACCCTGCACCAAGTCTCAACCCTGCTTTGTACAAACTTGAGTGTTACCCCGAGGAACTGGCTTTCATTCAACAAGAAGGATGAGTCATTGGAAGTGTGTTTAAGACCAGGAGAGCATGAAATTACAACTCTGGGCCAAGATGAACATGCATGGATTGGCAGCACAAAAATCTGAGACTAAGGGAGATTTGTTAGGGAGCAGTGACTACTGGGGACAGGAATGGAGAAGAAGAGACAGTTTTGAACTGAGAGGAAGGATCTGGCCACTCATCAGATGTCATTGTTTACTTGCTAAGTCATTTCCAACTCTTTTGCAATTCCGTGGACTATAGCCCACCAGGCTCCTCTGTCCATAGGATTTTCCAGGCAAGAAGGCTGGAGTGGATTGCCATTTCCTTCTCCAGGGGATCTTCCTGGCTCAGGGAGCGAACCTGTATCTCCTGCCATGACAGGTGAATTCTTTACCACTGAGCCACCAGGGAAGTCCTGTTCATCACATATAGGGACCAAAAAGAGAAAGACTCAAAGTTGAGTTCAGACTCATGGGACTAGAAAATTGGAAGTCAGGTGACACCATTCACAGAAATAGGAACTATTGGAGGGGTTGCATGAAGTGTTTCATTTTTCAGAGAGGAGAGGTGTCCATTGGATCTGCTAACAAAGTATGCAAGTTAAAAAGCTCAATTACTGGGCTTCCCTGGTGGCTCAGCAATAAAGGATCTGCCCGCCAATGCAGGAGATGCAGGTTGATCCCAGATCTGAGAAGATCCCACATGTACTAAAGTGAAGAAGAGAATATAAGGCAACTAAGCCCATGAGCCACAACTACTGAGCCTGTGCTCTAGAGGCCAGGAACCGCAACCACTGAGCCCACGCTCTGCAACAAAAGAAGCCACTGCAATGAGAAGTCTGAGAGCTGCAACGAAGAGGAATCTCTGCTTTCCGCAACTAGAGAAAAACCCACACGGCAACCAAGAGCCAGCACACACCAAAATACATAGATTAAAAAAAAAAAAAATATATATATATATATATATGTAAAGCTCAATCTTTCAAACCTAGAGCACTGACACAGGATCCACTTTGACCAAAATGTATCAACATTGTTGTGACCACTATGGCCTTACTGGCTCAGTTTTGTTTGGCTTAAATACCTATTGCCTTATATTCTCTTCTTCACTTTAGTACATGTGGGTACTGAACGCATTTCAAATTTTATTTCCCATCAGATGAATGTATCTACCTGAAAGATATTAAATATTTATTTTTTCTGCCCTGGGAAAAAACTCAATTATTCAAATAAGGATTACAGATAGCATGGGTTGCGATTGCTAGGTGCCAATCACTTTACAGCATTTACATTCTTTTGTGCTTACTACAACATCCTGAGACCCATTGTGTGATTCTCCCATTGTACAGATAACGAGACTGAGGCTCAAGTCACTTGTCCACATTCTCACAGCTTTTCTGGGTATCAGAAATGAGATCCAGCCTGGGCTCTGTGACCCCAACACCTCAGTATAGTGGAAACTGGAGAGAGGTTCCGAGCTCTCTGTCAACTCCAGAACCGTCAGCTTTAGGATGCTAATCAAGCACTGTGATTGGATGAGGTTATCAAGGGAGGAAACATGCAGAGGAAAGAATTGAAAATCAAGGATAGGAATGGAAGACTAAGATGAGCAGTCAAGGGAAGAAGACAGACGTGGAGATGAAGCAGGAGCAGCAGAGAAGGGGAGTGGTAAGAGTAAAGCATCTTAGAAGAAGATGGAAACGTGTTCTAGAAGAGAGTGATGATTACATCAAGCTCTATATAGAAAGGTCAAGAAGGAAAAGTATTTTAAGGCCGTTGGATTGTTTATTATTTGTTGATTGGTTGGGTTAACAGTCAGTATGTTGCCTAAGTCTTCCCAGGCATTCTCAGGCAGAAAGCAGAGGATTGTGGAGAAAGCAACTTGGACTGCATCAACAGGTTTCATAGAATTGTACCAAGACCAGCACAGAAGGGTCATGAGAAATTTGTGCTGCAGGTTCCATGCATCCAAGATCCAAAGCTGTGACATGCCAAGTGTTAAGGTTGCTTGAAACCCACAGGGTATCACTCCAGCAGAGTTAAAGCCTCAGAATCGCTCTGGGTTAACAAATTGGCATTTAGTTTGAACACATAATCTGAGACAGACCTGACTCTTTTGTACCGAGGCCCCTAAGATCATTTTCCAAAGATCCAGATCTTATTTCAGGCTCTCTTTTCAGTCTCTGGGGCACCAGCTAACATGGAGTATAACCATTCCTAGAATGAGCTAGAACTGCTGTACCTCTAGAACCATTCACGTAATACTTGATGTGCAGTGACAGAATTTACAAACCAAGATCATTGTCTTCCACTTTGCCAGTTGCTAACTAAACTTTCAGCTTGATATTCAGAGTTTCTAAAACTCAGGGTATTTCAGATGATCTCTGCTAACACTGGCCTCTTTGAGAGAAGAGAGGAGTCTTTCCATTTCCTTGATTAAATAATAAATGAACTGGTATCCAAGCTGCTAAAATTGAGCTCCCACTGGGGGCTTACTGGTTTCAAAGTGTGTGCCGAGGAGGAGGGATAGGACATCCTGGAAGTCTTTAGAAATTGTAGGAGGTTAAAACTAGAGCAACATGAAAAACCATCTCGCTCAAGGTCTTGTTTTGCAGATGAGCAAAATGAAGCCCAGAAATATGAAGCATGCATGTGTGCTAAGTTGCTTTAGTCGTGTCTGACTCTTTGCAACTCCATGGACTGTAGCCCGTCAGGCTCCTCTGTCCATGGGATTTTCCAAGCAAGAATACTGGAGTGAGTTTCCATGCCCTCCTCCAGGGGATCTTCTTGACCCAGGGATCAAACCCACCTCTCTTTTGTTGCCTGCATTGGCAGGTGGATTCTTTACAACTAGCACCTCACCTAGGAAACCCAGAAATGTGAAGGGGTTTGCTCAAGTGCCAGAGCTGGTTACAGCATTAGAAAGTGAAAGTGAAGTCGCTCAGTCGAGTCCGACTCTTTGCGACTCCATCTCTTTGCGACTCCATAGACTGTAGCCTACCAGGCTCCTTTGTCCATGGGATTTTCCAGGCAATAGTACTGGAGTGGATTGCCATTTCCTTCTCCAGGGATCTTCCCAACCCAGGGCTCGAACCCGGGTTTCCCGCGGGTTTCCCGCATTGTAGACGGACGCTTTACCATCTGAGCCACCAACATTAAAACTAGAGTCTAAATCTCTTATCATTAATCCAGTTCTCTTTCTACTATGCTATTCAGAAAGAAAGGTACTGATCCACAGATGTCCTCTGTTTGGCATTCCAGCATGTTAGCACCAAATACCATGTACTATCTTCATAAGTACACACTTGTGCCTTAGGCAAGAGAGAAGGGAAGGAGGCTGGCAGACAAGCTCTTCAAAATATACTGAAAAGACTCTGATGCCCTAGTGGAGGGTGGGAGGGAGGTAGGTTTAAGAGCGAGGGGATATATGTATACATATAGTTGAAGACAGAAAAGTGTGGGAAATTCTTAAAGAGATGGGAATACCAGACCACCTTACCTGTCTCCTGAGACACCTGCATGCAGGCCAAGAAGAAACAGTTAGAACCAATATGGAACAATAGACTGGTTCAAAATTGGGAAAGGAGAACATCAAGGAGAACGTCAAGGAGAACGTCAAGGAGAACGTCAAGGAGAACGTCAAGGCTGTATGTTGTCACCATCCTTATTTAATTTATATGCAGAGTATATCATGCGAAATGCTGGGCTGTATGAATCACCAGCTGGAATCAAGATTGCTGGGAGAAATATCCATAACCTCAGATATGCAGATGATACCACTCTAATGGCAGAAATCAAAGAGAAACGAAGGTAAAAGAGGAGAGTGAAAAAGCTGGCTTGAAACTCAACATTCAGAAAACTCAAGATCATTGGCATGAAGTCCCATTGCTTCATGACAAATAGATGGGGAAAAAGTGAAAACAGTGACAGATTTTATTTTCTTGGGCTCCAAAATCACTGCAGACAGTGACTGCAGCTATGAAGTTAAAAGATGTTTGCTCCTTGGAAGAAAAGCTATGACAAATCTAGATAACACATTAAAAAGCAGAGATATCACTTTACTGACAAAAGTCCATGTAGTTAAAGCTATGGTTTTTCAAGTAGTCATGTACGGATGTGAGAGTTGGACCATAAAGAAGGCTGAGCACCGAAGAATTGATGCTTTTGAACTGTGGTGCTGGAGAAGATTATTGGAAGTTCTTTGGACAGCAAGGAGATCAAACCAGTCAATCCTAAAGGAAATCAACACTGAATGTTCATTGAAAGGATTGATAATAAAGCTGAAGATCCAATACTTTGACCACCTGATGCAAACAGCTAACTCATTGGAAAAGACCCTGATGCTGGGAAAGATTGTGGGCAAGAGAAGGGGCAGCAGAGGATGAGATGATTCGATAGCACCACCGACTCAATGGACAGGAGTCTGACTAAACTCAAGAAGATGGTGAAGGACAGGGAAGCCTGGTGTGCTACAGTTCGTGGGGTTGCAGAGTCAGACACGACTGAGCGACTGAACAAGCAACAACAATAGCTGATTCGCTTCATTATACAGGAGACTCCAATACAACATTGTAAAGCAATTATACTCCAATAAAAAAAAGAAACATATTGAGCAGATACCCAAGGAGTTTCTTAAGAAGTAATATAAATTTTGGGGAAAGACCATCCAGGCTTTGGAATATTCACTCTTGGTTTTAATCCTTGCTTCATCCTAATTTGTGACGCTGGAAAAGTTATTACTTAAAATCTATATTAGTTTTCTGTTGCTGCTGTGATAACTTACTACAAACCAAGTGGCTTAAGGCTGCACCAACGTATGTGATCACAGCTCTAGAACAAGTCCAAAATGAGTCTTAGATTAAAGCCAAGTGTTAGCAGCACAGTTCCCTTTAGAAGGCTCTCAAGGAGGTTGTGCTTCCCTACTTGTCAGCATCTAGAGGCCTCCTGTATTCCCTGTGGCCTCTGCCTCTCATCATTTCAACCTCTTGGTTCTATCAGTACATCTCCCACAACTGACTTTGACCTTCTCCCTCCCTCTTATAAGGGATGTTCTTACATCAGGCCTACCCAGACAATTCCAAATAATCTCCTTGTCTCAATATTTTTAATATAATCACATCAGCAAAGGTGTTTTGTTGTTGTTGCCATGTAAGACAACATATCCATAGGTTCTGAGGATTAAGATGTGGACATCTTTGGGGGCCAGTGTTCTTTTGTTTATTTTAATTGGAGTATAGGTCCGTCTAGTCAAGGCTATGGTTTTTCCTGTGGTCATGTATGGATGTGAGAGTTGGACTGTGAAGAAGGCTGAGTGCTAAAGAATTGATGCTTTTGAACTGTGGTGTTGGAGAAGACTCTTGAGAGTCCCTTGGACTGCAAGGAGATCCAACCAGTCCATTCTAAAGGAGATCAGCCCTGGGTGTTCTTTGGAAGGAATGATGCTAAAGCTGAAACACCAGTACTTTGGCCACCTCATGCGAAGAGTTGACTCATTGGAAAAGACTCTGATGCTGGGAGGGGTTGGGGGCAGGAGGAGAAGGGGACAAGAGAGGATGAGATGGCTGGATGGCATCACAGAATCCATGGACGTGAGTCTGCTTGAACTCCGGGAGTTGGTGATGGACAGGGAGGCCTGGACTGCTGTGATTCATGGGGTTGCAAAGAGTTGGACACGACTGAGCGACTGAACTGAACTGATAGTTGCTTCACAATGTTATGTTAATAGTTTCTGCTTTACAGCAAAATGAATCAGCCATCAGTTCAGTTCAGTTCAGTCGCTCAGTTGTGTCCAACTCTTTGCAACCCCATGAATCGCAGCACGCCAGGCCTCCCTGTCCATCACCAACTCCTGGAGTTCACTCAGACTCATGTCCATGGAGTCAGTGATGCCATCCAGCCATCTCATCCTCTGTCGTGCCCTTCTCCTCCTGCCCCCAATCCCTCCCAGCATCAGAGTCTTTTCCAATGAGTCAACTCTTCGCATGATGTGGCCAAAGTACTGGAGTTTCAGCTTTTTAGCATCATTCCTTCCAAAGAAATCCCAGGGCTGATCTCCTTTAGAATGGACTGGTTGGATGTCCTTGCAGTCCAAGGGACTCTCAAGAGTCTTCTCCAACACCACAGTTCAAAAGCATCAAATTCTTCGGCGCTCAGCTTTCTTCACAGTCCAACTCTCACATCCATACATGACCACAGGAAAAACCATAGCCTTGACTAGACGGACCTTTGTTGGCAAAGTAATGTCTCTGCTTTTGAATATGCTATCTAGGTTGGTCATAACTTTCCTTCCAAGGAGTAAGTGTCTTTTAATTTCATGGCTGCAGTCACCATCTGCAGTGATTTTGGAGCCCAAAAAAATAAAGTCTGACACTGTTTCCACTGTTTCCCCATCTATTTCCCATGAAGTGATGGGACCGGATGACATGATCTTCGTTTTCTGAATGTTGAGCTTTAAGCCAACTTTTTCACCCTCCACTTTCACTTTCATCAAGAGGCTTTTTAGTTCTTCTTCACTTTCTGCCATAAGGGTGGTGTCATCTGCATATCTGAGGTTATTGATATTTCTCCTGGCAATCTTGATTCCAGCTTGTGCTTCTTCCAGCCCAGCGTTTCTCATAATGTACTCTGCATATAAGTTAAATAAACAGGGTGACAATATACAGCCTTGACGTACTCCTTTTCCTATTTGGAACCAGTCTGTTGTTCCATGTCCAGTTCTAACTGTTGCTTCCTGACCTGCATACAGATTTCTCAAGAGGCAGGTCGAGTGGTCTGGTATTCCCATCTCTTTCAGAATTTTCCACAGTTTATTGTGATCCTGTAGTCAATAAAGCAGAAATCGATGTTTTTCTGGAACTCTCTTGCTTTTTACATGATCCAGCGGATGTTGGCAATTTGATCTCTGGTTCCTCTGCCTTGTCTAAAACCAGCTTGAACATCAGGAAGTTCACGGTTCACGTATTGCTGAAGCCTGGCTTGGAGAATTTTGAGCATTACTTTGCTAGCGTGTGAAATGAGTGCAATTGTGCAGTAGTTTGAGCATTATTTGGCATTGCCTTTCTTTGGGATTGGAATGAAAACTGACCTTTTTCAGTCCTGTGGCCACTGCTGATTTGGACAGGGAGGCCTGGTGTGCTGCGATTCATGGGGTCGCAAAGAGTCGGACATGACTGAGCGACTGAACTGAACTAATACCATTTTCCTGGATTGCACATATATGCATTAATATATGATATTTGTTTTTCTCTTTCTGACTTACTTCACTTTATATGACAGTCTCTAGATCCATCCATGTCTCTGCGAATGGCACGATTTCATTCCTTCTTATGCCTGAGTAGTATTCCATTGTATTTTTGTAGTATATTTTTACTTATTTCTTCATCAATGGACATTTAGGTTGCTTCCGTGTTTTGGCTATTGTAAATAGTGCTGCAATGAACACTGGGGTACATACATCTTTTTGAATTATGACTTTCTCCAGGATATGCCCAGGAGTGGGATTACTGAGTCATGTTGTAGTTCTATTTTTAGTTTGTTAAGAAATGGGGGCCAGTATTCTGTCTTCCACAACCTCTGAGGCTAATAGGTAACTCCAGAGATAATAATTCACATTGAATATTGCTTAGATATCACTTCCCACAAAAAGACTTCCTTGGAACCCTAAAACTGGGTTGGACTTTCCTCCTAGTTGCTCTTGTAGCCATTTGGGCTCACCTCTTTGCCCTTATTATACTGTATTGTAATTTCTTTTTAAAAAACATATACGTTTATTTTGTTTTTTACAGTAGATCCTTGTCTGTTATCTATTTTAAATATAGCAGTGTGTACAGGTCAGTCCCAAACTCCCTAACTCTTTCTTCCCACTGCTTGCCCCCTGGTAACTATAAGTTCATTCTCTAAGTCTATGAGTCTGTTTCTGTTTTGTAAATAAGTTTATTTGTATATTTTTTTAGATCCACGTATAAGTGATATCATATGATATTTTTCTCTCTGACTTACTTGACTTAGTATGATAATCTCAGATCCATCTATGTTGCTTCCACAGATGTTATTTTATTCTTTTTAATGGCTGAGTAGTGTTTCATTGTGTATATGTACTACATCTTCTTTATCCATTCATCTATCCATGGATAATATGTTGTTTCCATATCTTGGCTATTGTAACTAGTGCTTCAGTGAGCATCGGGATGCATGTATCCTTTTGAATCATGTTTTTCTCTGCATATATGCCCAGGAATGGAATTGCTAGAATATATGGTAATACTATTTTTAGTTAAGGAACCTCAATACTGTTCCCCATAGTGGCTGTACCAATTTACATTCCAACTAACAGTGTAAGAGTGTTCCCCTCTCTCTACACCCTCCCCAGCATTTATCATTTGTAGGTTTTTTGGTGATGACCATTCTCGTTAGTGTGAGGTGATATTTCATTGTATTTACTGTACTTTAATTTCTTGATCATGAATATGTCTTCCACACTAGACAAGAAAAGCTATGACAAACCTAGACAGCATATTAAAAAGCAGAGACATCACTTTGCTGACAAAGGTCCATATAGTCAAAGCTATGGTTTTTCCTGTAATCATGTACAGATGTGAGAGTTGGACCATAAAGAAGGCTGAGCGGCTGAAGAATTGATGTTTTCGAATTGTGGTGTTGGAGAGACTCTTGAGAGCCCCTTGAACTCAAGGAGATCAAACTAGTCAATCTTAAAGGAAATCAACCCTGAATATTCATTGGAGGGACTGATGCTGAAGCTCCAATACTTTGGCCACCTGATGTGAAAAGCCGACTCATGGGAAAAGACTCTGATTATGGGAAAGATTGTGGGCAAGAAGAAAAAGGGATGACAGAGAATGGACGCCATCACTGACTCAATGGACATGAGTTGGAGAAAACTCAGAGAGATAATGAAGGACAGGGAAACCTGGCGTGCTGCAGTTCATGTGTCACTAAAAGTTGGACATGACTTAGCGAATGAACAACATAAGACAGTACAACTCTGGAGAGTGAGAACTGTGCCTGATTCATTTTGTATCTCTGGTCCCCAACAATATCCAGTGCTTTGCAGTTGCCCAATCAATAATAATTGTACTGAGGATTAAATGGAGACCATACAAATTAACCAGTGGTATCTAGCTTAAATAGGTATTCAGAAGATGAAGGATGCTTTTGTGAACATCCATTATGCCAAGAAACCAGGAGAATTTCTATGAGTGACAAGTAAAATGTCTCCATCTCTAATGAGAAAATGCAGGATCGCATGTCTTCTAGCTTTGGGGTAATTAGACCCTTTGGGGCAATTAGTCAATGTCATGGTTCACCTTTTCTGTTTTTATTTTAATGTTGTTTTGCCCAGAACCCAGCACATGTTTGCTGAAGGAAGAGTGTTGGCTGATTTTCAGAGGTCAAATGGGGCAGGAGCAGGTGGGAAGAAACCATCCCCTATATTTCTACACCTCAATGGGGCAGAGCAGAAATGCACCCTGGGTCTGTCTCTACCCTTTTAAGAGCTATGTACTTTGGCATCTGTTTCTTCTCGCCTCGGTGGCCAGAATGGCTTTTCTCCTCTAAGGCTCTCACCTGGTGTGGTGGAGGGATGAGAAGATGGGCAGCAAATCCAGTAGTTCTGGGCAGCCTCGTGGTGCTGAAGTCACTACATTCTGTCTGGCCTCATGCAGGTCATTCCTCTTTCAATTCTGTGTCTATAAAATGCATGACTCACCTCTCAGATACCAAGAAACTCAAAGACTTTGTGTTCCTGTCATTAAAGGGTACAATTTAAATTTTAAAAAGCTGCTGTAGGCATACTTACCAGACTATCATTAGACGAAAGCTCATGTCAAGGCCAAAGCCAGCTTTGATTTTATTTCAAAGCCTGGAGCAGGAGACCTAGTGCCAGAACTTTCAAGGTGCCTGCTGTTTAAAGTGGGCCTGCCCATCCCCCAGTTGGATTCAGATTCCAACATGTCCTGCTATCGGGATGCTGACTCCCCTACAGGTACACAGAGCAGGAATTGAACCAGTAAGCTTGCCTTTCTAGCCAAGCAATAACATGTGCTGATTGCACCCACAGTCAGAGCTCTGTGCTTACATGATCTGCAGAAGAAATTTTTAATGATTTGTAAGTTTATTTCCACAAAAAGAATAACAAAAGAACAGATATTAAACCAAATTTAGAGGATGTTTTAGCTGTACAGCTTATGGAATCTTAATTTCCCAGACCAGGGATTGAACCCAGATCCTCAAAAAATGAACATTCAGAGTCCTAAGTACTGGACCACTGGGAAAGTCCCAAGCCAAACCTACATGTGAATTCAACAAGGCAGTCTTTTTGAGAAGAACATTTTTTAAATCTCTATTTTTAAAATGATTTATGCTGAAATAAATGTTGATGGTTAATTAAGTGTTCAAAGTTAAGTACTCAATCACACACTAGTTCTACTGTCTGTTGCAATGATCAAAGGGGACTGGAAGACAGTTTTCACCACCCATGGGCAAACAGATTAAAAAGACAGCAAAGGGACATAGTGTAAGTGAAAACAAATTCTCATTTACATGTAATTCATGCAGTTTGAAATACTGATCATTCATTCATTAACTGTCTCAGTTTTTATCATTCCACATATATAGTCTAAGTATCTTCCATGAGACAACAAGGGAATTATGCTCAGTGTTCTTGGTTCTTCCTGACCTTGTTTGTTTGTTTTAGTCACTAAGTCACGTCCAGCACTTGGGATTGCATGAACTGTGGCCCACCAGGCTGCTCTGTCCATGGGATTTCCCAGGCAAGTGGGTAGCCATTCCCTTCCTGGCCTTATTAGGCAATAGATGGGCAATAATATGGACAATGCCGTGTGGTAAGTGCTGCTTTAGGGAAGCAAAGGGTACCACAGAGCCAAAGAGGATGCCAATCTGGTCTGGGAGTGACAGGGAGTTGGACTCAACCACCAAAGACCACCTGCCTTCAGTCACATTATTTTCTAATGTGAGGAGCAGAGATGGGAAGGTACAGCAGACTATTCTAGAAAAGAACTTGTCCCATAGATCAGGCAGAGAAGGCAATGGCACCCCACTCCAGTACTCTTGCCTGGAAAATCCCATGGATGGAGGAGCCTGGCAGGCTGCAGTCCATGGGGTTGCTAGAGTCGGACACAACTGAGCAACTTCACTTTCACTTTTCACTTTCATGCATTGGAGAAGGAAATGGCAACCCACTCCAGTGTTCTTGCCTGGAGAATCCCAGGGACAGAGGAGCCTTGTGGGCTGCCGTCTATGGGGTCACACAGAGTCGGACGCGACTGAAGCGACTTAGCAGCAGCATAGATCAGGAACCTTAACAATCAACAGGCTAGGAGTTTGATGAATGCCTCAGATTCAGAGATTTAGGACTGTGATTTAACAAAGCCAGTAGAGACTTCCCTGTTGGCTCAGTGGCTAAAGACTCCATGTTCCCAATGCAAGAGGCCTGGGTTTGATCCCTGGTCAGGGAACTAGATCCCCAATGCTGCAACTAAAGATCTCACATGCTACAACTAAGAGCCAGTACAGCCCAACGGATAAATAATAATAATAAACCAAAGCCAATAATCCTCACATAAGAGACTTTTCACTTTGGATAAAGGCAACCCCATTATCATCAGCAACATCCCCAGCCTCTGTCCAGAGGGATCAAATTCCTCTTCAGGGCCCTCTTTACTTTTGTGGGCTTTTGAAACTGTGGCCAACCAACACCCCACTTACTCAAGCCCTCTAAGACCTTCCCCTCTAAAGTAAATGGGGTTCTCAAGAAGCAGGAAGTTTTCTTAAGAGAAGGGGAGTGAGGGAAGTAATATAGGACATAAGAAAACCCAAGCAAGTTTGGGTCTTAGCTGGAGGTATGGTGAACGATGTCAGATTCAGGATCTCTGAAGATTTAGCTTCGGGACCAGGAACCAGGCTTGCTCACTCAAGAGCTTTAGTGTAGCAGTTTTATTAAAGTATAAAAGGAGACAGAAATCTTCTGACATAGACATCAGAAGGGGGATGTAGAGTGCCCCCCGCAACTAGTCTTATCAAGGCCTTATATATTTTTACCAGACCCACCGCTACAACATACATCCTAAATTAACAAGATTAGAGCTAACAATAGAAAGATCTTACCAGACCCACTCCCACAATATATGTCTTAAGATAACATGATTAGTCAGAAGGTTCTTGTTAAGGAGAAACATGTCCTCAAGCAAGATACACTCTTATAGTGACTAAGACAAGGGTAAGTGAAGTCGCTCAGTCGTGTCCGGCTCTTTGCGACCCCATGGACAGTAGCCTGCACCAGGCTCCTCCGTCCATAGGATTTTCTAGGCAAGAGTACTGGAGTGGGTTGCCATTTCCTTCTCCAGGGAATCTTCCTGACCCAGGGATCGAACTCAGGTCTCCCGCATTGTAGACAGACGCTTTACCATCTGAGCCACCAGGAAAGTCCGACTAAGACAAAGCAGTGTAGAAAAAAAAACTCTTGTCCTTTTCTCCTCCTTGAGAGCCTCGGACCCCTTTATCCTTCTCCAGGGCCCTGGACCCCTTCCTCCTTGAGGGCCCTGGGCTGCTTATCAACTTACCTAAGGATGAGCTCTCTCAGAGGCTGACTTCAAGCTCATCCCTCCAGGCAGCTCTGGAAACCCCACTATGCAGCCAGTCCCCCTTAACACAAGGGGCGTGAGTTTTTGTGCCTGGGTGTAGACAGTCTGCTGAGAATGGGACGTGGCCTTGTGGGAGCCATGATTCTGGTTTGCTAGGGGACCATTCCCAGGAGACGGGGCTGGGAGTTGTCCTCAGCCAGCCCTCATAGAGGCTGGGGCACAGAGGCACCTGTGAGTAAAAGGGACCTGGGCAGGGCTTCCTTACATCTATGATGATGAGCTCTGCTAACTGCTGAGTTGAGTCCTCACTGCTGTTTCAGGAAAGGCCACTTCCCAGAAGGCCAGGGAGCTCCACCGTGGAAGATGTGGATGCCACAAAACGTGTTTGTCATCATTATGCATCTGCACAACACCCAAAGCCTCTGCCTCCCCCTTCGCCCTTCACACCTGGCTTGTGTCACTCCATTCTTTGTATCCTCCGCTGCAACCAGACTATACATCTCTCTGTTCCTTGAGCACACACTGAGATTCTTCTCTCTTCATTAGCTTTTTCCTATCTGGAATATTCCCCCACTGTGATACGGTGGTGCCATTTTCTAAGGTGAGGATGGAGTGGAATGATCTGAATGGGGAGGGCAGGGCAAGGGAGGATGTAAAAATAGGACTTCTGTCTGAGGAACCTATTAGGTTTCCAAGTAGAACTTTAAAGATAGACACTTGGATAGGTGAGTCTGGAGTCATGGTTCTTAAAACCAGCCTGTATCAGATTCCCCTGGAGTGCTTGTTAAGACAGACTGCAGAGCCCTGCTCCCAGATTTTCTGATTCAGTAGGTCTGAGGTGAGACCTGAAAATCCGCATTTTTAAACAATTTCCCAGGTGACCTTGGTGGCCCTGGTTGGGGAACACACTTTGAGAACTGGTCTACAGTTCTAGGAGTAGGTCAGGCTAGATCTGGAATTGGAAACTTTGGAATACAGACAACATTTAAGCCACAGGATGATGCAGGATCATCTGAGATGGAACAAAGCCCCAAGACTGATGTTATGGATTGAATTGTATCCCCCCTGCAAAAAAAATTTCACATGCTGAAGTCCTAACTCCTAGTACTTCAGAATGTGACCTTATTTGGAAATAGGACTGCTGCAGATATAGTTAGTCAAGATGAGGTCAGTTAAGTTGGGCTCTTCATCCAATATGATAGGTGCCCTTATCAAAAGAAGAAATTTGGACATGGATATCCACACACAGGCAGAATGCCACATGAAGGTGAAGGCAGAGATCTACAAGGTATGCGTGGATATGTACTAAGTCACTTCAGTTGTGTCCAGCTCTTTATGACCCATGGACTGTAGCCCGCCAGGCCCCTCTGTCAATAGGATTCTCCAGGCAAGAATACTGGAGAAATCTAAAATTCTTTGGTATTTCATACCTTTATGAAATACCAGTAAACCTCCAGAAGCCAGGGAACCAACCCTGTTTTTTTTTATAAGTATAGTTTTTTTTTGTAACATTGATTCACAATGTTATGTTAATTTCTGCTGGCACACACACATATATGTACACATGTATGTGTACATATATGTGTGTGTGCTATACATATGTACATATATATTCTTTTCCATTATGGTTCATCACAGGATATCAAACATAGTTCCCTGTGCTGTAGAGTAGGACCTTGCTGTTTATCCATCCTATATATACTGGTTTGCATCTGCTAACTTCCCTCCCCGACTGCCCTCCTCCTTGCCTGCTGAGCATCTTGGTCTTGGACTTGTGGCCTTCAGCAGTATAAGACAGTACCTTGCTGTCGTTTAAGCCCCCCAGTCCATGGTAATTTGTTCCAGCAGCTCTAGAAAACTAATACAACTGGAATTCACCAAAATGGACCCAGTGGGTGAGGAGAAACCAGCAAAGAAATGATCAGTGGAAAACCCAGGAGAACCCAGGAAAACCCAGGAGAAATCCCAGAAGCCAGGGAAAGACCATGTTTAAGCAGGAAAGTGGTCATTTTGCCAAATGCTGCAGAGAAGTAAAGTCAAATGAAGACAGAGAAATAACTGTTTGATAAGGCTGCAATTTTAAAAGGCAACATGTTGTCTCTGACAACCTTGAGAGAACAATCTTAGTGGAAGGGGAGGGGCCAAAGCCAGCCGGAGGAGCTAGAAAAGAGGAAGAGAGAAAAGGATGTGGACAGGTTTCCTGGGCAGGGCAGCCAAGCAGCTGGACCCTAGCTGGAGGAAAACGTAGGTTCTTTGGTAAAGATAGGACCTTGGAAATAATTTCTATGCCCATAAGACATTTAGATTTTTAGTTTAGTTTCTACATTTAAACATCGAGTTTCTCTTTAGAAGGAGAAACTGAAGATGCTGGAGAAAAGGGATGAAAGTCCTTGAGAAAACTAGAAGCCTTTCAGAAGGAGTAGGGTCTTCATTCAGGGGAGCAAGGAGAAAGGCGGAGAAGGATGAGGAGAGAAGCTAAATTCAGTTTCCTTTCTTGAGCTGTTAGTAACTGAACAAAATTTAAGCAAAGGAGATGTTAAAAAAAAAAACTTTTGACTAAATGATAAATTGTAGAATCCAGATGGAAAAAATGTGCGTGTTGGGAGAGGGGGTGTGGAAGCGTAGTAGGGGAAACAGGCAAATTGTGTAGTTGGCAGTTGTAAAATGGCCATTCAAGGAAGAGATTTAAATAGCACCATTTGCCAATCAAGGCTGGATGGTAGAACTGGAATTTTTTTCTTTTTTTTAATTAATTTTGATTGAAGTATAGTTGCTTTCCAATGTTGTGGTAGTTTTTGCTTACAGAAAAGTGTATCAGCCGAATATATACATATATCTCCTCTTTTTTGGATTTCCTTCCCATGTAGGTCACCACAGAACTGAAATACTGAGAGCAGCTGCAGAGACCAAGACTCTAGATGGCTTGAGGTGCTGTCCCACTGCTGATTCTCTGACTGGTTCACCTGATGGGAAAGGTGGAGGTAAAGGGACGTTTTGAAAATGGTATCTGTGGTTGTTCAAAATCTGTCATTAATTTGAAGGAGGTAAATAAGATACCCTTTAACTTCTATCTTGCCACCTACCCAGAGTTGAGGCCTTGCCTCTAGTGGAAGGAATTCTGGGAGTTAAGTAGCAGCATGACTTCACCTTCTAGTGACTATTGACTTTTGGCCAATTACATCACCACCAGCAGCAGAATAACCGTCACTTGAATGCTTACTGTGTGCCTGGTACTGAGCTGAGTTCCTCAAATAGATTATCATGTTTAATCCTTATGTAGAATTATGAAGTTTGGACAAATAGCATTCACATATTGCTCTCAAAAGAAATGTGAGTCTCAGGAAGATTAAGTCATAGGAAATGTGATACAGGTAAACTCAGAAACTACCCTGTGGCCAAAGGCTGCATTACTCCTTAACCTCTCTGAGCCTCAGTTTCCTCATCATAAAATGAGACATTATAATAACAAGTTCCACACTGGAGTATTCCATAGATTATACGGCATCAGGCATAAAGTAGACAGTCCGCAAAGTTAGCTATTATTAGTAGATTTGAGCTATTATTACAACACTGTGTTTACATTTTAATAAAGGACTATAGAGAAAGAATGTGTGTGTTTGTGGAGTGTTTTGTATGTGTATGTGTGGGAGAGAGAAAGAACAGTAATAATCAGAAAGTCATAAATTCAAGATGGTGAGTTTTGAGTGCTGGCAGAAGAGATTTTGTGTGGGCAGCTTTCCCTTCATGCCTTAAACTCTATGATATACAAGTTCCTCAAGATGGTTTTAATTTTCAGGGCTGGGGATAGTGAGGTGTATGGGGCACTAGACTCTGGTGTAATATTTAAAGGTAGGGGTCCCCAACCTCTGGGATCTAATGCCTGATGATCTGAGGTGGACCTGGTGTAATAGTAATAGAAGTAAAGATAAATGTAATGAGCTTGACTCATCCTGAAACCATCCTCGTTACACTGGTCCATGGAAAAACTGTTTTCCACGAAACCCACCCCTGGTGCCAAAAAAGTTGGGCAACAATGCTAAAGGGACACAAATAGGGTTGAGGGTGGGAGCAAGGCTCAAGAGGAAGGATATATATATATATAGTTATGACTGATTCACATTGTGGTATGGCAGAAACCAACACAACATTGTAAAGCAATTGTCCTCAATTAAAAAAAATAAATTTAAAAAGACACAAACAATTCGGTTATCAAGATACATTATATATGTGGATGTATTAATATACATATATATTTTTAACACCTCTGAATGAACTAGTTCTATAAAAGCATGAGTTTGTCCTATAACATTTAAGATGGATTTTCGGTGCTTTGCCTTTTTACTAATAGATGAAATAGATGATTTCCCCTTTTTTGCCTTACTTTGCAAATTATTTGGAAATAGTATCTAACTTTTATGGTTATTTCTGCCCAATGAGGAATTAGAAATTCTGTGGGGTTTTGGTTTTGAGCTATACTTAACATATAGCATTATATTAGTGTCAGACGTAGCAAAGAGTCTGCCGCCAATACAGCATGCACAAGAGATGTGGGTTTGATTCCTGGTTTGGGAAGAACCCCTGGAGTAGGAAATGGCAATCCAGTCCAGTGTTCTTGCCTCAAAAATTCCATGGACAGAGAAGCCTCAGTTTAGTTCAGTTGCTCAGTTGTGTCCAACTCTTTGTGACCCCATGGACTGCAGCATGCCAGGCTTCTGTGTCCATCGCCAACTCCTGGAGCCTGCTCACACTCATGTCCATTGAGTCGGTGGTGCCATCCAACCCCCCATAAACAGTATGAAAAGGCAGAGAAGCCTGGCGGGCTACTATCCATGGAGTCGCAGAGTTAAAGACCCTGAGCACATGGCACACACAGTTTCAGGTGAACCATATAATGATTTGATATTTGCATTCATTGCAAAATGATCACCTCATTAAGTCTACTGAACATCCATCACTACACATGGCTGTAATTTTTTTCCTTGTGATGAGGACTTTTAAGATCTATTAGAAGCTTTCATTAGAAAAGACCCTGATGCTGAGAAAGATTGAGGGCAGGAGGAGAAGGGGACAACAGAGGACGAGATGGTTGGATGGCATCGCTGACTCAATGGACATGAGTTTGAGTAAGCTCTGGGAGATGGTGAAGAACCTGGAAGCCTGGCTGCTGCAGTCCATGGGGTCGCAAAGAGTCGAACATGACTGAACAACTGAATGACAATAAGCACCTTTGAAGTTTATGGTACAGTAGTCTTAATGACCCCATGAACTGTAGCCCACCAGGCACATCTGTCCATGGAATTCTCCAGGCAAGAACACTGGAGTGGGTAGCCAATCCCTTCTGTAGGGGATCTTCCTGACCCAGAGATGAAACCCAGATCTCCTGCATTGCAAGCAGATTCTTTACCATCTGAGCCCCCAGGGAAGCTATAACCCCATTATTATCTATAGTCACCATGCTGTACATAACATCCTCAGGACTTATTTATTTTATAACTGGAGGTTTGAACTTTTTAACTCCCTCTACCCATTTTGCCCACCCCTACATCACACCTCTGTATCTATGAGTTGGGGGTTTTGGTTTTTTGGTTTTATTTTTTTCATTTAAGATGCACATACAAGTGAGATCTTATGGTATTTGCCTTTCTCTGTCTGACTTTTTTCACTTAATACCCTTAAGGTCCATCCATGTTGTTTCAAATGGCAGAAGTTCTTTCCTTTATTATGGCTAACACCCCATTGTGTATGTATACTTCGTTTTCTTTATTCCTTCATCCATTAATGAACACTCAGCGCGCTTCCATGTCTTAACTATTGAAAATAATGCCGTAATGAACATAAGGATGTGTGTATCTTTTAATTTAGTACTTTTATTTCATTCAGACATGTGCCCAGAAGTGGAACTGCTGAATCATATGGTAGTTCTATTTTTAATTTTTTCAGGAACCTCCAAACTGTTATCCATAGTGGCTGTACCAATTTACATTCCCACCAACAGTACACAAGGGTTCCCTTCTCTACATCCTGGCCAAAACATGTTATTTCTTGCCTTTTTGATAATAGCTATTCTAACAGGTCGGAGAAGGCAATGGCACCCCACTCCAGTACTCTTGCCTGGAAAATCCCATGGGTGGAGGAGCCTGGTAGGCTGCAGTCCATGGGGTCGCGAAGAGTCGGACACGACTGAGCAACTTCGCTTTCACTTTTCACTTTCATGCATTGGAGAAGGAAATGGCAACCCACTCCAGTGTTCTTGCCTGGAGAACACTCCCTGGGGAGAATCCCAGGGATGGGGGAGCCTGGTGGCTGCCGTCTATGGGGTCACATGGAGTCAGACACGACTGAAGTGACTTAGCACGCACACTTATAGCTGATTTACAATGTTGTGTTAGTTTCTTGTGTATAGCAAAGTGATTCCATTTACATATATACACATACTCTTTCTCTTATTCTTTTCCGTTATGGTATATTACAGGGTACTGGCTGTAGTTTCCTGTGCTATACAATAGGACCTTGTTTACCTATTTTCTATATAGTAGTTTGTATCACTAATCCAAACTCCTTATTTATCCCTCCCCTACCTCTTTCCCCTTTGGTAATCTATGTTTTCTATGTCTGTGAGTCTGTTTCTGTTTCTTCTTTGGAAAAATGTCTAATTTACCCATTTTTAATTGGCCTGTTTGATTTTTTTTCCTCTTAAGTTATATGAGTTTTTTATATATTTTGGATATTATTCCTTTATCAAATATCTGACTTCCAAGTATTTTCCCCCATTCAGTGAGTTGCCTTTTCATTTTGTTAATGGTTTCCTTTGCTGTGTAGAAGTTTAATGTAGTTTTTAATGTAGTCCCCCTTGTTTGTTTTTGCTTTTGCTGCCTTTGCTTTTGGTGTGAAAACCAACGAATCTTCATCAAAACCAATGTCAAGGAGCTTACCACATATGTTTTCTTCCTGGACTTCTATAGGGCTTATGTTTGGGTCTTTAATTCATTTTGATTGATTTTTTGGTATGCTTAAGTTTTAATATTTTGTATCTGGCTGTCCAGTTTTCCCATCAACATTTATTGAAGAGATTGTCTTTTCCTTATTATATATTCTCCAGCTCCCTTGTAGTAGATTCATTGGCCATTTTTCATGGTTTTCTTTCTGGGCTCTCTATTCTCTTTCACTGACCTAAGTGTCCAATTTTATGCCAACATCACACTGTTTTGCTTACTATAGCTTTGTAATATTGTTTGAAGTCAGGAAATATGATGTCTCCAGCTTCGTTCTTCTTTCTCAAGATTGTGTTAGTTATTCAGGATCTTTTGTGGTTCCATACAAATTTTAGGATTGTTTGTTCTATTTCTGGGAAAAATGTCATTGGACTTTTGATAAGGATTGCATTGAAACTGTAGATTACTTGAGTAGTATGGAATTAATAAGATTAATTCTTCCAATCCGTGAGCATGGAATATCCTTCCATTTATTTGTGTCTTCATCAATTCATCAGTGTCTTATGGTTTTCAGTATACAAGTCTTTCACCTCTTTGATTAAATTTAGTCCTTTATTCTTTTTTGATGCAGTTGTAAATGAGATTGTTTTCTTGAACTTCCCTGTGGGTCCAGTGGCTAAAGACTCCACACTCCCAATTCAGGGGACCTGGGTTTGATCCCTAATCAGGGAACTGGATCCCACACAGCTAAGAGGTTGCATGTGCAACTAAAAATCTTGTGTACTGCAATAAGGATCAAAGATCCTATGTGCCACAACTAAGACCCAGCACAAATAAAGAAATAAATATTTTAAAAATAAATAAAGTCTTACTTCTAACTTAAAACAAGTTCTTATTGATAATAACTCTTATTTACACTCTCATGCCAGCAACCATATTAAAGAGTTCTAGAATATTTCCAGACCTTCGCTGATACACCAATAAAAGATTCATGTTCCTAGCTTTATATATTTTTTCTCTGAATGCTTTATAACAGGTCATCATTATCCAGCTTTGGATTATAATGTCAGAAAATATAACATTACCAAAAAATTACAGAAAACGTTCTCTATAAAATGACTAGCTGATAAAGTGAGCCTTGGACTATTCCCCTCAAACTACATAATGACACAACATGATAAAGCTATGTAATTAAGTTTTTTATACACAGAGTGTTTTATAATATACTGTTCAACATTGAAATCATGAAGGGAGTATGGGGAAGGCCCATTCAATCATGGAGTAGCTGTGGCACATGTGAGACCTCCGTTGTTATTCAAAGGAATTGTGTATTGCCTCGCTAATATGTGCATTCGAAAACAAAGGATATTTACAGGAATTGTGTGCTCATCAGGATGATGGTGCCCTGCCATACTCAGCAGCATTGTATTGAACCCTGGTGCTTGAGAGAAAAACCAAAATTAATTCACAATAAGGCTACTTGGAATCTAGACCTCATTAAAAAGCTCCTTCTCCCTTTGGTCATTCTTTAGGGCTCAGAAATGTTCATAAGCAACACTGCAGCTTCTAAGAGAAAGAGAAAATGAAAGAAAGAGCTTTGCTTCTGGTTTGTGATGGAGAACAACTCTGTTCCTAGAAAGGGAATTGACCCCACATACAGGTGTTTCCCCTACTTATCAATAGTCTGGCCTGGGGCAGGTTACTCACTTGTGCACTCAGTTCTCCCAACATGGAAAGCACTCATGGGGTGGGCTTTTGTACAGAGTAAAGAAATCAAGGCAGGCGAAGCACTTGGAATATATGTAGCACTTAGTAAGTGCTCAGTAAATGACAGCTATTCTAGCTGCTAAGGGATTGGCTACCCAAGCCTACTCAAGGGGAAATCTGAAGGCAATGGAACAAGATTAACAAGTGTGGCAGAACAGATGACTAGAGGGGATGCAGATTACATCTACCTTTCTCTCACTCCAGCTGAGGACAAATTTTGGGGTTTCCCTGGGTACCATACTTGGGTCTCTACTCATTGTATTTCACATGCTCTCAGGGGATTAATGACACCCAAACTTTAAGTTCCAACCCTCAGCTCTGGGCATGTTTCTCCCAGGTTCCTACAAGCACTTCAGCTTCAACACATCCCAAACCCGAGGGGTCACCTCACTCTCTCCAGCTCACCAAACCTGCTTCCCCAGTGGGCCCTTGGCTGATGCAATCCCATCACCTCTGCTTCACCCAAGCTCTGGACTCTCATCTCTCTCAGCAACCTTCAGCCAACCTGCCCCACACTTCATCAGTAACCAAGTCCTACGAGTTTTACTTCTTAAAGATGCTTCACACTGTCCCTGACTCTCTCTCTCTGTGACCTCTGCCCCAGGCCACAACTTCATCCAATTCACCTGGTCTCCCTGGCTACAAACGCATCCTCTCAACTCATCGCCTTGCCCCATCACCTACCCCTCATTAAAATGTTCAGGGACCTCTTCCTACTTAAATGTCCAGGCTTCTAACCATGACTCCAGAGCCTCCTGATCAGGCCCTGGCCCATCACTATGACTTATTTCTCTGACTGCACTTTGTTTTCTAGTAACACCGGTGCTATATATGCACAGAATGGCGCTTTTCAGGTCCATGTCTGGGCCCCTGTGAGTCCCTGCACTTGTGATACCTTCCTCCCCTTTATCTAACTCAGAGCCAATGACGTGTCCTCCAGGAAGACTGGCCGGATCTTCCTCTCGCTCAAAGTGGATTAGATCTCCTTCCCCTAAGAGACTTTGTCTTTTATGCAGCAGATCATCACACTTGCTACAGAATATTGTAATTAGGTGCTTCCCTCCCTAGACTGGGAGCTCCTTGAAGTTAGGAAATGCTGTATTGTATGCATCTTTGTACCTTGAGTGCTTAATAGAGTGCCTGGCACTCTGTAGGCACTTAGTAAGTAAATACTGAACGAATTAACATTTATCAATTCCCTCAGTACCCCAGGACTTCCTTGTTGGCTCAGATAGTAAAGAACCTACCTGCAATACAGGAGACCTGGGTTTGATCCCTGGGTCAGGAAGATCCCCTGCAGAAGGGAAGGGCAATCCACTCCAGTATTCTTGCCTAGAGAATTCCATGGACAGAGGAGCCTAGCAGGCTACAGTTCATGTGGTCACAGAGTCAGACACAACTAAGTGACTAACATTTCAGTACACCAAGAAATGGAGTGTCATTTGAAGAAACTAGATTGGTATAATATATGGTTCCCTATTGTTCCCTATTGTACAGGAGACAGTTATCAAGACCATCCCCAAGAAAAAGAAATGCAAAAAAGCAAGATGGCTGTCTGAGGAGGCCTTAAAAATAGCTGTGAAAAGAAGAGAAGTGAAAAGCAAAGGAGAAAAGGAAAGATATACCCATTTGAATGCAAAGTTCCAAAGAATAGCAAGGAGACATAAGAAAGCCTTCCTCAGTGATCATTGCAAAGAAGTAGAGGAAAACAATAGAATGGGAAAGACTAGAGATCTCTTCAAGAAAATTAGAAAAAACAGGGAACATTTCATGTAAAGATGGGCTCGATAAAGGACAGAAATGATATGGACCTAACAGAAACAGAAGATATTAAGAAGAGGTGACAAGAATACACAGAAGAGCTATAAAAAAAAGATCTCATGACCCAGATAATCACGATGGTGTGATCACTCACCTAGAGCCAGACATCCTGGAATGTGAAGTCAAGTGGGCCTTAGGAAGCATCACTACGAACAAAACTAGTGGAGGTGATGGAATTCCAGTTGAGCTATTTCAAATCCTAAAAGATGATGCTGTGAAAGTGCTGTACTCAATATGCCAGCAAATTTGGAAAATTCAGCAGTGGCCACAGGACTGGAAATGGTCAGTTTTCATTCCAGTCCCTAAGAAAGGTAACCCAAAGAATGCTCAAATTACTGCACAATTGCATTCATTTCACACGCTAGTAAAGTAATGCTCAAAATTCTCCAAGCCAGACTTCAGCAATATGTGAACCGTGAACTTCCAGATGTTTCAGCTGGTTTTAGAAAAGGCAGAGGAACCAGAGATCAAACTGCCAACATCTGCTGGATCATCGAAAAAGCAAGAGAGTTCCAGAAAAACATCTATTTCTGCTTTATTGACTATGGCAAAGCCTTTGACTGTGTGGATCACAATAAACTGTGGGAAATTCTGAAAGAGATGGGAATACCAGACCACCTGACCCACCTCTTGAGAAATCTGTATGCAGGTCAGGAAGCAACAGTTAGAACTGGACATGGAACAACAGACTGGTTCCAAATAGGGGAAGGAGTACGTCAAGGCTATATATTGTCACCCTGCTTATTTAACTTATATGCAGAGTACATCATGAGAAATGCTGGGCTGGATGAAGCACAAGCTGGAATCAAGATTGCCAGGAAAAATATCAATAACCTCAGATATGCAGATGACACCACCCTTATGGCAGAAAGTGAAGAGGAACTAAAGAGCCTCTTAAAAAAAATAAATAAATAAAGAGCCTCTTGATGAAAGTGAAAGAGGAGAGTGAAAAAGTTGGCTTAAAGCTCAACATGCAGAAAACAAAGATCATGGCATCTGGTCCCATCACTTCATGGGAAATAGATGGGGAAACAGTGGAAACAGTGTCAGACTTTATTTTCTTGGGCTCCAAAATCTGTGCAGATGATGACTGCAGCCATGAAATTAAAAGACACTTACTCCTTGGAAGGAAAGTTATGATCAACTTAGCTTATTAAAAAGCAGAGACATTACTTTGCCAACAAAGGTCCATCTAGTCAAAGCTATGGTTTTTCCAGTAGTCATGTATGGATGTGAGAGTTGGACTATAAAGAAAGCTGAGCGCTGAAGCATTGATGCTTCTGAACTGTGGTGTTGGAGAAGACTCTTGAGAGTCCCTTGGACTGCAAGGAGATCCAACCAGTTCATTCTAAAAGAGATCAGTCCTGAGTGTTCATTGGAAGGGCTGATGTTGAAGCTGAAACTCCAATACTTTGGCCACCTGATGTGAAGAACTGACTCGTTGGAAAAGACCCTGATGCTGGGAAAGACTGAAGGCGGGAGGAGAAGGGGACAACAGAGGAAGAGATGGTTGAATGGCATCACTGACTCAATGGACATGAGTTTGAGTAAACTCCAGGAGTTGGTGATAGGGAGGCCTGGCCTGCTGTGATTCATGGGGTCACAAAGAGTCGGACACGACTGAGCAACTGAACTGATGATTCCCTGTGTTGACGGGAGGCACTTCAAACACTGAACAAGCAATACAAAAATAGCAGATATTTCTTTTCAGACTTGCAGAAGGTGAAATAGAAAACAGGAACCCAGGGATGGAGGTCAAGGAAGGGTCAGAAATGACCTGGGTGAGGGTCAGATCCAAAAGAGAGCTGCCCGGATGGACAGGTCACAGATTAGCTACCTTGCATATCACTTATTCCCTGGTGGCTCAGATTGTAAAGAATCCACCCACAATGCGTGAGACCCAGGTCTGATCCCTGGGTCAGGAAGATCCCCTGGAGAAGGGAATGGTTACCCACTCCAGTATTCTTGCCTGCAAAATCCCATGGATGGAGGAGCCTGGTGGGCTACAGTCCATGTGGTCATAAAAGAGTTGGACACAACTTAGAGACTAGACAACAAAAGCTGACAAGGACAGGAAGGAGCAGGAGGAGGAGCAGTCCAGGAAACTGGCCTGGGGCCTGAGCAAGGAATGAAAAGAGGCCAGTGCAGCCTCGAAAACCTGGGCAAGGAAAAGCAAGTCCTGCCAACATCTAACATCTGCCAGGAAGGCAGGCAAAAGCAGAGCAGGTGGGGTCAGACGGAGCCAGGAGTTTAGATTTTGTTCTACGTACAATGATCAAGGAAGAGTTTTAAGAAAAGGAGTGATGGAGTGTGATTTACATTCATAGAGAACCATCTAGGATGCTAGGGACAGACAGGAGTGGGAGGGAATTTTGGAGTCAGGGGTGGTCGTGACTTGCGTTAAGCTATTGAACTCTTCTCTTTAGGAAACATTATCTTTTATCTCACTTTATAGCTGAGGAAACTGAGATTCAGAGCAGGGAGGCAGACCCAAGTCTGTTCTCTCTCAGAGATGGAATTTAACACCCCTGTTGCTTCTTCTGTGACCCTTGTGCTCAGTTATGCAAAACTTCAGGTTGACAAAGATTAAAAAGGGTGATAATATCAATTTTTGGCAAGGCAACAGGGGAAAAGTGAATTTTCAACTACTGTAGATGGGAAAGTAAATTAGTGCAGTCTTTATAGAAGAGAACCCCATGCCTTAGAGATGTGTGCCTTAGAGCCCCCAATTCCATTTTTATAATCTTAAAAAGATAAACCCAATACTGAGTCAAGATGTTTGAGCAAGTCTTACTTATTAGTATTTGTAATAACAAGATAGGGCAATGATAAAATAGACTTCAGTACTGTGCAGTTAATAACATGCAATGTTACTGCATGGACTCTACAATATATTAATCTTAACTGGTGATGAAATTGGGTTGCCAAAAGAGGTAGAGTGTGATTTCATTTTCACAAAATATATGTTTATATATAGAGAAAACTTTCTGGAAGGATCTGTATCCAAATATTAAGAGTGCCTACAATCAGGGCGGAAAAAATTTTCCTTCTCTCCGCTTAGGCTCTGTGGCAGGTCTAACAACAGCAAAAAATGAGGTAAGGTGGATTAACAGGAGAAAAACAAATTTAATTATGTACATATTGGAGTCCTACAAAGACAATAAGACTCAAGGGCAGGTGGGGCGGCTGATGCTCATAGGCCACCCTGAGCTAAGGAACAGCTGGACAGGGGCCTGAGGCTTCAAAGGGGAGGCGGGTCATTCACAGGAAAGTACTAAGAGCAGATGTCTGGTAATTACATATTTGCCTTAATACATAGCAGGTGTTTCAGATGTAAGTTATGTCTGGTACTAGCTCTCTTTTTGGGCCTTCCAGTACAGGGGGTATGGGTTCAAACCCTGATTAGGGGGCTAAGATCCCACCCACATGCCTCACAGTCAAAAAACCAAAACACAAAACAGAAGCAATATTCTAACAAGTTCATTAAAGACTTTAAAAGTGGTCTACATTAAAAAAAAAGGGGGGGGGGATGGTAAAAGTTTCCTTGAGTCTGCTGTGTCTTGATTGCCTTCAGCTCAGAATAATCCATGTGCCAAAGTGACACGTTTTGGGGATGCTTGTTCGGAACCCCTTCACTGTCTCCAAAACATGGAGAAATCTGGAGATTTTTAATGTTGTTGCTGTTGTTTTTTATGTGCAATATCTAATTTTTGTAGATCAAAATTTTTAAGTTTTTTATTGAAATAGGGCATGTGTGTATGCTGGGCTTAGTTGCTCGGTTGTGTCCAACTCATTGTGGCCCCATGGACTGTAGCCCACCAGGTACCTCTGTCCATGGGGATTCTCCAGGCAAGAATTCTGTAGTGGGTTGCCATGCCCTCTTCTAGGGGATCTTCCCTACCCAAGGATAGAACCCAGGTCTCCCTCATTGCAGGTGGATTCTTTACCATCTGAGCTACCAGGGAAGCCAGAAATAGTGCATATGTACAGAAAAGTGCACACATCCTAATCTCAAAATGAGTGAGTGATCACAAACTGATCACACCTGTGTTACTAACAGATAAAGGGAACGTTCCCAGACCCCAGAAGCCCCCTCTGTTGAATCACTTAGAAACTACTGTGTTGAGTCCATCTTCCTCCACTTCACATTATGTCTCATGCCATTCTTCTGTGTGGTTGCACTGAATTGCGATACATTAATTAATCGCTTAAAATCAGCATGTTAATACCTTATCTTTTTCTAAATGTGACACCTTGGAAGGATAATCATCAGCATTTTTGTCACCTTATAAAGTGTTTTCTATGGATACTGGCTCTAAGCATTATTGTTTTCCTCACTTAAAAGATAAGGGACCTGGGCACAGAAGAGGATAATTTATCTTCCTCTGGATCATACACAAAGCCAGGAGGTGGAAAAGCCAGCACAGGCTTGTATCTAAGTCTGTACCCTTTCTGCTCCACTTCCTGGGATTAAGAGCAAAGGTAGCAGTGAAATAAGAGAAAGGAAGAGCTTTGCTCACTATTAGGCTCTTTAGACATTGAGACAATTACCTGGGAGAGCTGTTTAAACTCCTTTTCTGAAAACCATTCAGAAGAGAATACACAGACCCTTCTAATTCAGAAGGTGAAGGTTCCATCAATATTCAACCAATTTCAATGTACATTATTTCTGGAGAGAATTTCTTTTGCTAATAATCTGTGAGAGCAACTTTTCTCGCTTAACATTATAGTATAATCATAGTATAATCTATGTATACTTATCATGTGGATTTTATGTTTGCCAATGTCCATTCTGCTTTTTGAACAACATTGATTATAGCCTCTTAGCAATCACATACAGGCAGTTCATTTCTCATGGACAGTCAAAAATCTGGTGACCGCAGGACTGGGGTAGAACTCAGGTCTTCTGGCTCAAGGGTCGTTGTACTACACACATCAGTACATAAAGTGAGAAAATCCATTTCTACTTGGAAGCATAAATGATGTTGTGCCTGATTGTTAATAAACCTGTAACATGGATTATTTTCAAGAAAGTAGAACTGCCAAGACCTAACTTTATGTAACATACAATCATATTTCACTATAAAATCCATAAAGATCCTTCTTTAAAATTCTGTGATTCTATGGGATTTTCTGAATCAGTCCTGAATATTCATTGGAAGGACTGATGTTGAAGCTGAAACTCCAATACTTTGGCCACCTGATGTGAAGAGCTGACTCATTGGAAAAGACCCTGATGCTGGGAAAAATTGAAGGCGGGAGGAGAAGGGGATGACAGAGGATGAGATGGTTGGATGGCATCACTGACTCAATGGACATGAGTATGGGTAAACTCTGGGAATTGGTGATGGACAGGGAGGCCTGACGTGCTGCAGTCCATGGGGTCACAAAGAGTCGGACGTGACTGAGCAACTGAACTGAAATGAACTGATGAGACTTCCCTGGTGGTCCAGTGGTTGAGACTCTAAGCTCTCAATGGAAGGGAGCATGGGTTCAATCCCTGGTTGAGGAACTAAGATCCCACATGCTGCATGTCCAATAAATATATAAAAATATTTTTTAAGTTAGAAAAAAAAATCCTATGATTCTAGGTGTCTGTAAAATGAATTTTACAATCTAGGACACTTTGTAAAACCTTCAAAAGAAATTAGATTAATTAATAGAGAAAACAAAGACTTATCACTTCAAATATTCACTTCAGCACTATCATAAGTAACCTTGTCTTACAGGTTAATGTCAGCCCTTAAAAGCTGAAGTGAGATAACTGAATGACGTAGTCTGAAATCCCCTATTCCTTCTTCCCCATTCCCTACTCCCCATTCTGTGCATAATCTCCTTTTTTGTGTTAATTATAGAAAAAGCACAAATAAGAAATTCATGTCCACTGTCTCTCTACCTCTGAATCTAGCACCAGATGCTTTCATGTGGGAGAATTTAGGAAACACACCTACCTCTTTCCGGGTTAACTTTCTGGAATCTGAAAATGGGATGGTCTGTTTTCCTGACAAAAGGACAGTATTTGCAGGTCAAAGGATAACTGATAAGCCTATTTATTTTACCAGAGACCTTGGCCAGGCACATCCCCTTTTTTAACTCTCCTGGTCAGCCTGGACCCATCCTACTTGGCAGACTGTCTATGCCTTCTCTGTGAGAGGCTCTGTGAATCTCTATCTTCATAGTTACTTTTTTATAAACAGACATGAAGGGGGAATCTTTATTTTTATTTATCATAATTAAAATTTTACTGGAGTAGTTGATTTACACTGTTGCATTCGTTTCAGATGTATAACAAAGAGAATCAATTATACACACATATATATCCACTTTTCTGTTTGTTTTTTTTTAAAGATTCTTTTCCCATGTAGGCCATTACAGAGTATTGAGTAGAGTCCCTTGTGCTATACAGCAAGTTATCATTAGTTATCTATTTTATATATAGTAGTGTGTTTACAAGGGCTTGAAATAGCTCAGCTGGAATTCCATCACCTCCACTAGCTTTGTTCATAGTGATGCTTCCTAAGACCCACTTGACTTCACACTCCAGGATATCTGGCTCTAAGTGAGTGATCACACCATCATGGTTATCTAGGTCATGGAGATCCTTTCTGTATAGTTCTTCTATGTATTCTTGACACTCTTTTTTAATATCTTCTGCTTCTGTTATGTCCATATCATTTCTGTCCTTTATTGAGCCCATCTTTGCATGAGATGTTTCCTTAGTATCTGTAACTTTCTTGAAGAGATCTCTAGTCTTTCCCATTCTATTTTTTCCCTCTATTTCTATGCATTGTTCACTCAGGAAGGCTTTCTTATCTCTCCTTGCTATTCTTTGGAATTCTGCATTCAGTTCACTTCAGTTCAGTCACTCAGTTGTGTCTGACTCTTTGCAACCCCACGAATCGCAGCATGCCAGGCCTCCCTGTCCATCACCAACTCCCAGAATTTACTCAAACTCATGTCCATCGAGTCAGTGATGCCATCCAGCCATCTCATCCTCTGTCACCCCCTTCTCTCCTGCCCCCAATCCTTCCCAGCATCAGGGTCTTTTCCAATCAGTCAACTCTTCGCATGATGTGGCCCAAGTATTGGAGTTTCAGCTTCAGCATCAGTCCTTCCAATGAACACCCAGGACTGTTCTCCTTTAGAATGGACTGGTTGGATCTCCTTGCAGTCCAAGGGACTCTCAAGAGTCTTCTCCAACACCACAGTTCAAAAGCATCAATTCTTCGGCACTCAGCTTTCTTCACAGTCCAACTCTCACATCCATACATGACCACTGGAAAAACCATAGCCTTGACTAGACGGAACTTTGTTGGCAAAATAATGTCTCTGCTTTTGAATATGCTATCTAGGTTGGTCATAACTTTCCTTCCAAGGGTTAAGCGTCTTTTAATTTCATGGCTGCAGTCACCATCTGCAGTGATTTTGGAGCCCAAGAAAATAAAGTCTGACACTGTTTCCACTGTTTCCCCATCTATGTGCCATGAAGTGATGGCACCAGATGCCATGATCTTAGTTTTCTGAACGTTGAGCTTTAAGTCAACTTTTTCACGCTCCTCTTTCACTTCAAGCCTCTTTCACATCAAGAGGCTTTTTAGTTCCTGTTCACTTTCTGCCATAAAGGTGGTGTCATCTGCATATCTGAGGTTATTGATATTAATCCCGGCAATCTTGATTCCAGCTTGTGTTTCTTCCAGTCCAGTGTTTCTCATGTTGTACTCTGCATAGAAGTTAAATAGGAGGGTGACAATATACAGCCTTGACGTACTCCTTCCCCTATTTGGAACCAGTCTGTTGTTCCAGGTCCAGTTCTAACTGTTGCTTCCTGACCTGCATACAGGTTTCTCAAGAGGCAGGTCAGGTGGTCTGGTATTCCTATCTCTTTCAGAATTTCCCACAGTTTATTGTGATCCACACAGTCAAAGGCTTTGCCATAGTCAATAAAGCAGAAATAGATGTTTTTCTGGAACTCTCTTGCTTTTTCGATGATCCAGCAGATGTTGGCAATTTGATCTCTGGTTCCTCTGCCTTTTCTAAAACCAGCTTGAACATCTGGAAGTTCACGGTTCACGTATTGCTGAAGCCTGTCTTGGAGAATTTTGAGCATTACTTTACTTGCGTGTGAGGTGAGTGCAATTGTGCGGTAGTTTGAGCATTCTTTGGCATTGACTATCTTAGGGACTGGAATGAAAACTGACCTTTTCCAGTGCTGTGGCCACTGCTGAGTTTTCCAAATGTGCTGGCATATTGAGTGTAGCACTTTCACAGCATCATCTTTCAGGATTTGAAATAGCTCAACTGGAATTCCATCACCTCCACTAGCTTTGTTCGTAGTGATGCTTTCTAAGGCCCACTTGACTTCAGGAGGGTATATTTTTCCTTTTCTCTCATGCCTTTAGCGTCTCTTCTCTGCTATTTGTAAGGCTGCCTCAGGCAACCATTTTGCCTTTTGCATTACTTTTTCTTAAGGATGGTTTTAATCACTGCCTCCACATTTCTTCAGGCACTCTGTCCATCAGATCTTATCCCTTGTTTCTATTTGTCACTTCCACTATATAATCCTAAGGGATTTGATTTAGGTCATACCCGAATGGTCTAGTGGTTTTCCCTGCTTTCTTCAATTAAGTCTGAATTTTCCAATAAGGAAAATTGAGAAATGATCTGAGCCACAGTCAGCTCCTGGTCTTATTTTTACTGACTATATAAAGGTCTTACTTGTCTCCTGAGAAATCTATATGTGGGTCAAGAAGCAACAGTTAGAACCAGATGTGGAATGACTGGCTCAAAACTGGGAAAGGAGTATGACAAGGCTATGTATTGTCACCCTGCTTATTTAACTTTTATGCAGATTACATCATGTAAAATGCTGGGCTGGATGAACCACAAACTAGAATCAAGATTGCTGGGAGAAATATCAACAATCCCAGATATACAGGTGATATCTCTCTAGTGCTGGAATCAAGATTGTGGAGAGAAATAACAATAACCTCAGATACACAGATGACACCACCCTTATGGCAGAAATTGAAGAAGAACTAAAGAGCCTCTTGATGAAAGTGAAAGAGAAGAGTGAAAAAGTTGGCTTAAAGCTCAACATTAAAAAAACTAATATCATGGCATCTGGTCCCATCACTTCATGGCAAATAGATGGGAAAAAATGGAAATAGTGAGAGACTTCTTTATTTTCTTGGGCTCCAAAATCACAGCAGATGGTGACTGCCACCATGAAATTAAAAGACACTTGCTCCTTGGAAGAAAAGCTATGACCAACCTAGACAGCATATTGAAAAGCAGAGACATTACTTTGCTGACAAAGGTCCATCTAGTCAAAACTATGGTTTTTCTAGTAGTTGTGTATGGATGTGAGAGTTGGACCATAAAAAAGGCTGAGCACTGAAGAGCTCATGCTTTTGAATCATGGTGCTGGAGAAGACTCTAGAGAGTCTCTAGGACTGCAAGGAGATCAAACCAGTCAGTCCTAAAGGAAATGAACCCTGAATTTTCATTTGAAGGACTGATGCTGAAGCTGAAGTGCCAATACTTTGGCCACCTGATGTGAAGAGCCAACTCATTGGAAAAGACTCTGATGCTGGGAAAGATTGAAGGCAAAAGGAGAAGGGGGTGGCAGAGTATGAAATGGTTGGATAGCATCACCAGTTCAATGGACATGAGTTTCAGCAAACTCAGGGAAATAGTTAAGAGAGCCTGGTGTGCTCTAGTTTGTGGGGTCACAAAGAGCCAGACATGACTTAGTAGCTGAACAAGAGCAACAACAATGGCTAGACCACTTCTTGTTTATCCATTTATCTATCAATGGACTGTTGGGTACTTCCACCTTTTGGCTATTGGGAATAATGCTGCTGTGAACATGGGTGTGTAAATATCTGTTTGAGTCTCTGTTTTCAGTTCTTCAGGGTATATACCTGGAAGTAAAATTGCTGGATCGTATATAATTCCATGTTTAACTTTTTGAGAAGGTGCCAAATGAGTCCCCCTTTTCATATATTCAACAAAGGATTCTAGGGGCTGGAAAGGTGGGGAGGAAGAGGGCTGGTAGTTCCAATTATCAAGAAGCAGAATTCCTTAGAAAGGAGGCTAACTGAGTTTTTCAGTCCTCTCTGTAAGATAGTGCTCTACATGCCACCCAGTAGGGTGGTCACCCTTGTATCTTTCCTACCCAACTGCTCTCTCAACACTTCCAAACCACATGGACAGGTACTGAAGGCTTGTAAATGACAGTAACTTGAACTTTTCTCCTCACTCCACTACTCCCCTCTAACTCTGACTTTTTTTCTGACTGCACTGTACAAATGAAGGATCTTAGTTCCCTTACCAGGGATTGAACCAACAGCCCCCACAGTGGAAGAGTGGTCTTAACCAATGGACCTCCAGGGAAGTCCTGACATTTTTAATTTGCCATTCTCTCATCTCTAATAATAATAGTAGACAATGTATAAATAAGAGAAATATTTAATGACCATTATCTTTTTCTACTGATATGTTTTCAAGAGTATAATAACTCTTTAGGCATAAATGGTATAGGTCCCACCCTTGAATTTAATGCTAATTAATTTAATGCTGATTTAGTGCCATTTATCTTTAATCAGATATAAGATTAAAACTTTTTCTTTAATTTTTTGGTCTGGCCTATGGTGACTTATGGTATCCATCTTATTTCCTTTTATGCACTGGTTATTAGGAATCTGGAGAAGGAAATAGCAACCCACTCCAGTATTCTTGCCTGGAGAATCCCAGGGACGGAGGAGCCTGGTGGGCTGCCGTCTATGGGGTTGCACAGAGTCAGACACGACTGAAGCGACTTAGCATGCATGCATGCATTGGAGAAGGAAATGGCAACTCACTCCAGTATTCTTGCCTGGAGAATCCCAGGGACAGAGGAGCCTGGCGGGCTGCCGTCTGTGGGGTCACACAGAGTTGGACAAGACTGAAGCAACTTAGCAGCAGCAGCAGCAGCATTAGGAATCTACACCAAATTCAGAGCCCAACTATAATAAGCAGCTCATCTCAGGTAACCGGTTGTATTCACCCATTGACAGAGTCCCTGTTGTATTTTCAACCTTAAATTACTCCATTTTTATTATGGCTTTTTTGGGGGGGGTGGGATTATCTTCGGAGAAGGCAATGGCACCCCACTCCAGTACTCTTGCCTGGAAAATTCCATGGATGGAGGAGCCTGGCAGGCTGCAGTCCATGGGGTCACGAAGAGTTGGACGTGACTGAGCGACTTCACTTTCACTTTTCACTTTCATGCATTGGAGAAGGAAATGGCAACCCACTCCAGTGTTCTTGCCTGGAGAATCCCAAGGATGGGGGAGCCTGGTGGGCTGCCGTCTATGGGGTCACACAGAGTCAGACACGACTGAAGCAACTTAGCAGCAGCAGCAGCTCATTTCACTGAGTGTGGCTCAGGGAGTCCCAGACATGGCCCAAGCAATGACAGTCATCACAAGCAGGGACTGCAATCACTATTTATTGCAGATATTCATCACGGGTCTAATACATACATGGCACAGAATATATTTGAATACATTTACAACTCTTTGTTTAGGAACTATGCCAGGTGCTTTAGTGTTCAGCTGGGTGTGGAAGTTGAGAACCATAAGTAATGTGATAATACCTATATTATAAGCATCCACTTTAATAGCCATTGTTCTAGGCACCACCATGATGTTATAATACGAATTTGTTTAGTTGTAATCTGTGTCCAGAATACAATATAATTAGCATCAGCTTCTGGGTACAGTAATAACACTGAAAGTTCAGAGCAAGTACACATAATACATAATAGAAATTTAACAAGTATTTATTGCACATCTTCTATATAGTCTATGTGTCATGTGTCATACACACAGTAGCCTAGTAAATAGTTAAGAACACAGAACTGGAAGTTAAGTTGGCTCGCACTGCCATTTAAAAGCAGCATGACAAACAAACTTACCCTAACTAAAAGAGGAAAGGGGAAAGGGTGAGGGGAGGGATAAATTAGTAGTTTGGCATTAGCAGGTACAAACTACTATGTGCTGCTGCTGCTAAGTCGCTTCAGTCGTGTACGACTCTGTGTGACCCCATGGACGGCAGCCCACCAGGCTCTGCCGTCCCTGGGATTCTCCAGGCAAGAACACTGGAGTAGGTTGCCATCTATGAAATAGCTAAAAACAAAGTTCTACTGTATAGCACAGGAAACTATATGCAATATCTTATAATAAACCATAATGGAAAAGGATTTGAAAAAGAATATTCATATAAATGGAATCACTTAGCTATACACTTCCAATGAACACATTATTGTAAATCAACTATACATCAATAAAAAAATTTTAAATAAATATTAAAACACATAATTGACAAGAATAAAGCAACTATGTGAGAGTAAAAAGAATAAAAGCAGTGTGGCATTGGACAAGTAGCAAATTTCTTATCTATAAAATGGAAACAAGAATACTTACCTGGTAGAATTGTTATGAGGATTAAGTACAATAATGTTTGCGAAATACTAACCTAGGACCTGGCTTAAAAGTTCAAAAAAAGGTAACAATTTATCATTTTTATATATACATATATATGCACATGAATTTTTTAATGAAAATATTAGTTCAGAAATTCTCAGTAGGTGTGGTATTTAAAACATGGCGCAGTAGTAAAAGAATCTGCCTGCCAATGCAGGAGACACTAGAGATGTGGATTCAATCTCTGGGTCAGGAAGTTTCCCTGGAGGAGGAAATGGCAACCCACTCCAGTATTCTTGCCTGGAAAACCCCATGGACAGAGGAGCCTGGCGGGCTACAGTCCAAGGGGTCGCAAAGAGTTGGACACGACTGAGCGATGGAACACGCGCATTTTTAAATCAAAATTTTTAAGAAGAATAAACACTGGGGAAAGAAAAGAGAGAGGCAGCTGTCAGCACAAAAGAAGGGCAAAAAAAAAAATAAAATTACACTGCTAGTTTGGTGACAGTTTGTAACCAGGTGATGAGTGGTAGTGACTAGGCTTAGGACTCACATTCTGGCATTTAGTGTGGTTCTAGGCCCTCTAAGGACTGCAGAGTTCTCAGAAAAAAGAGTAATGATGATCTTCACAGGGATAAACTCTGGCTCTCCCCCTCTGCAGGAGAATCAGGGCGCTCTGACTCATAGGAGCCACCAGAAAATCAGTAACTGGAAATCTTTGCTGCAGCCACACTGCAAAGGAATCGGACTCGATTTGCCAAATTCCCCATGTGATCCAAGTATGGCCATCTGCCAAAGAACCAGAGGAAGAGAGGGCCACTTGCCTTCCCAGCAACACAGACGTTGTCCGGCCTCATCCCAGAATGAAAACGCAGCAGAGAGCTCACAAGAAGTCATTTCCAATGATGATTTGGTTTTGAAAAGAGCAGCTGTAATGCCAGAGTGTTGGGTACATTGCCTCTTTTGACCAAGCAGTCATTCTTCCATGGGGAAGTGGTATTGGAAGCTTCTTGTGCTGCATGAAGCTATTTCTTTACCATCTGCTCCCGTATCTTCCTCCGATGACATCAGAGTGCAGCAGGATTTGCCTTTGCCATTTAATGGGGTTTCTGGCTGCTTGACTCAACTGTGCCTGTTCTTATAATGCTAGGAGAATGATCCTATCCTAAGGCAGCTGAACAGAAGCCAGAAGTTAACTGCAAGTAAGAGACCCGGCTTGCATAACAGCATGGAAGAGACCAGTTTCACTGCAGCAATGCAGAGTAGGTGGTTGCTGAATAGCCTACGGTGAAAATGCCTCAGAGTGATGACTAAGGGAAGAACTCCTTGCTCACCTGAGAAAGGTAATCACTGTACAGGTAGGTTAAAGTGTTTCTGAGACCTCCCAGTGCCAGTCAAGCATGTGTGAAGCTTTGGTGGGCAGGCTGGGTACAGGCTGAGAGCTTTAGAGCCACCGAGGAAGATGATTAGCAGCTGAATTCCTGGCAGCCCCAGGGCTCTCGGGGGCTGATTGCTACACCCTGCTTGCTTGGAGATACTGCGCAGAAAGAAAGGAGAATGAAGACACTCCTGTAGAGGGGGTGAGCCAATGACCCTCATTGGGGAGATTCCAGCTCTGATTCTTGGATGCCAGAAAACTGAGGTTGTCTGTCTTGGGCATGGCATAGGTCCAAGGACTCACGTAGCAAGTGGATGTAGAAGGGCTCCTGGGGGATGCTATTAGACAAGGTGCATCAAACCCAGCATATCCAACATGCACTCTCTCTCACACACATCCACTGCCAGATCTCTAACCTTTGAGCCTCTATTGTATTCTTGATCTATGCTAAGGATAGCTCCAGTCCCTCTATCTTGCAGGTAAAGACTGGTCTAGGAGGAGGGAGACAGCACAGAACTAAGGATTGGAGTGGGGAATTACAAAGAGATAAATAAGAAAGTCTAAGGCTGGAGTTAGAGGGGAAGGGAAAGCCTGTGAATAAGATTAGAGGAAAAGCTAGGAAGAGCCAGAATGTCTGCTGGATGGAGAAGGGGCTGAGGACACTATAGAAGGCAGGGGTTTAGGTATCGGAAGAAAGAATAAGCCCAAGTAAGGTCAAGTTTGGGAGGGGTATTGGGTGATTGTTCTTTGCCAGAAGACTAGGAGAGCTTGTGTGTCGGTCAGCCTGGCTGGAGATGTGGATGAAGATAAAAAGGTGGATACGGATGAAAAGACAACTCTGTCTACTCAGAAGCCAAGTGGCCTGGGCTGTAGTCCACCCCAAGGGCCTTCCCACTCCACACCTCTTACTGGTTCCCATGTCTTGCTAAACAGCCCCCTCCATTCCCACATCCCCTCAGTGTGGCCTTCATTCTCTTCCTCTTGGGCTTTGGCCAGTCTCCCTACCAGTCCCCCTGCCTCTAGTCTTCCCCCTCCAACCCATTCCTCACACAACTGCTAAGCATCATCCTTTTAAACTGCAAGTTTGGTTGGCTTCCCTGGTGGCTCAGAGGGTAAAGAATCTGTCTGCAATGCAGGAAATCCCTGGGTCAAGAAGATCCCCTGGAGAAGGGAATGGCAACCCATTCCAGTATTCTTGCCTGGAGAACTCCATGGACAGAGGAGCCTGGTGGCTACAGTTCATGGGGTCACAAAGCGTCGGACACAACTGACTGACTCACACACAAACCAAGCTTAAAGGACTCCAGTCTTCCCATTGCTGGCAGAATAAAGCCCAAACTCATTTCATGGCATGCAGGAGGCTTCAAGATCCCTGTGCCCACCTTGCCATTGCAGCTTCATCTCCTGTAACTTACCCTCAAGTCTGCAGTCACCTGCAAGTATCCAGTCACCTGAATAATTTGTTAGTCCTTGAATATGACCTTGTAATTGCCTTCCTACTTCCTGAAGTTATTCTCTCAGTCTAGAAGAGCTTTTATTCTCTCCCGCCTACGAAACCTCTTCTCGTCTTTCAACACAAAGGCACCTCCTCTGAGAAGCCTTCCTATACTCCTCCCTCCAGATCAGAATTAATTGTTCTGTCTCCTGTGTGTGTGTCTGTTGAAATATATAAAACATAAAATTCGTCATTGTAACCATTTTAAGTGTACAGTTCCGTGGCATTAAGTACATTCACATTGTTGTGCAAACTTTATCACCATCTATCGCTGGAACTTTTTCATCATCCCCAAGTGATACTCTTTCCCCATTAAATACGCCCTTCTCCTAGTCCCTGGGAATTGTCAATTTACTTTCCATCTCTATGAATTTAATTAGTCAAAGTGCCTCACATATGTGGAATTATGTAATACATTTCCCTTTATGGCTGATATGTTTCATTTAACATATACCCTCAACGTTCATCCATGTTGTAGCAAGTATCAGAACTTCCTTCCCTTTTAAAGCTGAATTAAATTTCAGTGGATGCAGAGGCCACATTTTGTTTATCCATTCATCCACCTATAGATACTTGAGTTGCTTCTACCCTTTGATTATTGTGAATGATGCTGCTATGAACATCAGAGTTACAAGTACAGTGTCTGTTCAAGTCCTCCTTCAAGTCAAGTTCTTTGGGGAAAATACCTAGAGGTGGAACTGCTGGATCATATGGTCATTCTAGCTCCCGCTGTTTTCCCTCAAAGGCAACTGTGCATGAGAAGTGTGCATCTTCAATGTAATAACATAGCTATATATGAATTCCCTTGGAGCCATGTTCAATAATTAAAGCACAACAAAAACCCTGGAAAGAATATTTGACTTTTCCCTGTAGTAAAAGTAGGTTTTCCACATAGAGAAGCTGCAAACCAGTTGAAACGTGACAATGCGGTTAACACTTGAACTCTAAAATTAGACTCTGGAAAAATGCTTCTAAGACAATCCTTTCAAGAAATCCAGTTAGTAAATTTTGTAGTTATTACTCTGTCATGACCTGCTTACACAGTTGGAATCAAGGAACCTGAATTCCAGCCCCACCCTGCCTATTTCTAACAGAAAGTAACTTAATTTTCTAGGCTTTAATTTTACCATCAGTAAAATAACAAATACCCCAATACATTCATGAGAAAAGAGCAATCTAAGTGAAAGCATTCTGGTAACTTCAAAATAAGGATCATCTGAATTATCATAGTGACTGGCACCCTTTGCAACACTGGGGCCTATTTAGTTGACCTGAAGAGTAGTGTATCAGATTCATGTCCTTCCTCAAAGGAAGCTAAATGGAATTCTTTAAAGGATAAAGTGCAACCATATTTTTTTTTTGAGGTTTGAATGGAACTTATGTTTTTAACTTAATTTTCATTTTGTATTGGGATATAGTCGATTTGTGATGTTAGTTTCTGCTGTACAGCAAAGTGAATCAATTATATATACACATATATCCATTCTTTTTCAGATTCTTTTCCCATATAAATTATTACAAAATATAGATTAAAGTTCCCTATGCTATACAGTAGGTCCTTCTTAACTGTCTATTTTATATATAGTAGTGTGTATATGTTCGGAGAAGGCAATGGCACCCCACTCCAGTACTCTTGCCTGGAAAATTCCATGGATGGAGGAGCCTGGTAGGCTGTAGTCCATGGGGTCGCTAAGAGTCGGATACGAATGAGCGACTTCCCTTTCACTTTTCACTTTCATGCATTGGAGAAGGAAATGGCAACCCACTCCAGTGTTCTTGCCTGGAGAATCCCAGGGACGGGGAAGCCTGGTGGGCTGCCGTCTATGGGGTCGCATAGAGTCGGACATGACTGAGGGGACTTAGCAGCAGCAGCAGCAGCAGTGTGTATATGTTAGTCCCAAACTCCTAATTTGTCCCTGCCCACCACCTTGCCCCTTTGGTAGCATAAATTTGTTTTCTAAGTCTGTGAGTCTGTTTCTATTTTGTAAATAAGCTCATTTGTATTATCTTTTCAGATTCTACACACAAGTGATATCATATGATACATCTTTCTCTGTTGGACTTACTTCATTTAGTATGACAGTCTCTATGTCCATCCAAGTTGCTATAAATGGGATTATTTCATTCTTTTTTATGATTGTCTATATGTCCATTGCGGAGAAAGCAATGGCATCCCACTCCAGTACTCCTGCCTGGAAAATTCCATGGATGGAGGAGCCTGGAAGGCTGCAGTCCATGGGGTCGTTAAGAGTCAGACATGACTGAGCAACTTCACTTTCTCTTTTCATCTTCATGCATTGGAGATGGAAATGGCAACCCACTCCAGTGTTCTTGCCTGGAGAATCCCAGGGATGGGGGAGCCTGGTGGGCTGCTGTCTATGGGGTCACACACAGTCGGACACAACTGATGTGACTTAGCAGCAGCAGCATATGTCCATGGTCTGTATGTACCACATCTTCTTGATCCATTCCTCTCAGTGGGCATTTAAGTTGCTTCCATGTCCTGGCTATTGTGAATAGTACCGCAGTGAGCATTGGGCCGCATTATCTTTTCTAATTATGGTTTTCTCCTGATATTTGCCCAGGAGTGGGATTGAAAGTACAGCCATACTTGATTATTCCCACTTGGATAAGAAAAATCTTTGAATAAGCAGTGGAATTCCAGGAACATTTGAAGAGTGATAGGAAAGCTGCTTGAGGAATTGTAACACTGGGCAGTCAAGGAGACAGTTTTCCATAAATAAGAAGTAGGCACAAAGAAAGAAGGCCCTGATTATTATCAGAGCCAAGATTATTAAAAATACTCTTGATAAAAATAGATGATAAGTCCTGTACAATATGTGTGCATTCCATCCAGGCAGTATCAATGTGAGTTTTTATAAAACTTGTAGGTAGAAAAAAATACCCAAACCTACTTCACATGCTTATGTCTATGGTACATTTAGGAGTAGCAAAGATATGTTGAGAGTCACTGTTAAGATATTGGTGCCAAATCATAAAAGTTTTACTGAGTAATAAATTAGCATAGCTTTCTTGCCTTAGGAGAACTGACCAATAAAGTTACTTTTAGATCTTACAGTCTTGTCTCCTGTGTTTTCAGAATGTCTGTGCTATTGATTCTCCAGAAGGGAAGGCAGAATAAGGCAAGACTACTGATCTATTTTTTTCATGTAGAATAGTAAATTGATTGAATGGGATATATTCTTCCTCTTCCATTTCTCCTTCTTCTCTCCCTGAAACTAAAGAAGTGGCCAGTAAACAGAATGCATGTTTGGAACAATTATAGAATTCAAGTGACATAATCACTCACTTATATATACAAGACAAAAGGCACAGTGTTATATATATAATAGCAATGAAATAGAAGGAAAACAGTGAGACAGCAGTTCTTCTAAAGACTGAGATCTTTTTCAGGGCTACTGGTTTATATAGATCTATATTTCTCTATTCTAGAGCATTCAGAAACAGCCTGGAAAAGACAAAGAACTTTAGTATGGAATAAAGTGGCATTTCTAATGAGAGGGGGAAAGATGAGTATAATGTATGGTATTGAAACAAGAGACTGTCCCTTTGGAGGAAAATGTCTTTCCCTGTTTTCTTTCCCTTTAAACGGTGTCTTTCACCTTAGTTCTCAGGCGTCTGGCTAGGAAGCCCAGAAACACAGGTGGCACTTGGAGTACATAGTGTTGGCACTCACCCATTCACCATCTTGTACCCCTCCTTGTGAACCAGTCTCCTGTGGCCAGGGATTTATCTTATTTTCAAAGACATCTATAATAGGTCAGACTTGAATGTATGCAAACTCAGGAAACTCCCACACAGCTGCTTGTGCATTCACCTCAGGGTTGAACATTCTAAAACCATGTCTCTTCATTAAGAATCAGCCACTGTGGGTAGGATGTTTACCTGAGCGCTGCCTTCGGTATATGAGCAGCTGGCTTCCTAAGCTGCCTGAGTTGGGTGTGGTAGAGAGCAAGCAAAGGGTCAGAAGCCAGGTTTCCAACAACTAGCAGGGGCATAGCTGCCAGGAAATACAGTGTTGTCTACATCCCGTCAGGAAACCCTTCTGCTCTAAATTATACCTAATTATCAGTCAGCAGCTGAGTCCCAGAAGAGTGCTACAGGGCAGGAAACGAGGCAGGATGGGTTATCCTGAGGGGCAAGTGGTCCTGTGACTACGCTTTATAGTACATTTCCTGGCCAGCTATTCCTTTGACTCAGTTCAGTTCAGTTCAGTCGCTCAGTCGTGTCCGACTTTTTGCGACCCCATGGATTGCAGCATGCCAGGCCTCCTTGTCCATCATCAACTCCCAGAGTTTACTCAGACTCATGCCCACTGAGTCAGTGATGCCATATGCCATCCAACCATCTCATCCTCTGTCATCCCCTTCTCCTGCCTTCAATCTTTCCCAGCATCAGGGTCTTTTCCAACGAGCCAGTTCTTCACATCAGGTGGCTGAAGTATTGGAGTTTCAGCTTCAGCATCAGTCCTTCCAATGAATATTCAGGACTGGTTTCCTTTAGGATGGACTGGTTGGATCTCCTTACTGTCCAAGGATCTCCTTGCTGTTCTAATCCTTTGATTAGGTGACCTCAAATTCTTGGTTGATGCTTCTTTGTGATTATTCAGTTGAATCTAGTATTGGATTATATATACTTGAATAATACCAAAACAGCATATTTAAGCTTTAGAATTATTGGCTCACATTAAGTTCAGAAAGATCTTCAGACATCCAAAGAAAGTGTTCTAGTGATATAGCTTATCTGGTAAACGGAGGCAATGTGACAGCAATTGTGATTTCAAAGGACAGCAAATGCGACAGCAAAAATGATTTATCTTGTAAAGTACATGATTTGAAAGTTACAACTGCAAACAGATAAAATATGAGGAACAGCAAAATGATGGTCATGAATACACTGGCTAAGAAATGTATTTGACATTTATCACATAGAGTCATTCCAAATATTAGAATGAAGAAAACTGTCAATAATATTATCTACAATAATAATATTATTTACACCAACAACAATAATTTCAACAGTGTGCTGTGCTGTGCTATGCTTAGTTGCTCAGTCGTGTCCAGCTCTTTGCAACCCCATGGACTGTAGTCCGCCAGGCTCCTCTGTCCATGGGGATCCTCCAGGCAAGAATACTGGGGTGCGTTGCCATGCCTGCCTCCAGGGGATCTTCCCAACCCAGGGATGGAACCCAGGTCTCCTGTACTGCAGGCGGATTCTTTACCGTCTGAGCCACCAGGGAAGCCTGGTGACAGATAATATAATAATATTATCTACAACAACAATAATAATAATTTCAACAACAATAATCATAGTAACCTTTGCTGCTGCTGCTGCTGCTAAGTCGCTTCAGTCGTGTCCAACTCTGTGCAACCCCATAGACGGCAGCCCACCAGGCTCCCCTGTCTCTGGGATTCTCCAGGCAAGAATTCTGGACTGGGTTGCCATTTCCTCCTCCAATGCATGAAAGTGAAAAGTGAAAGTGAAGTCGCTCAGTTGTGTCCGACTCTTAGCGACCTCATGGACTGCAGCCCACCAGGCTCCTCTGTCCATGGGATTTTCCAGGCAAGAGTACTGGAGTGGGGTGCCATTGCCTTCTCTGCATAGTAACCTTTATTGAGCATCTATACGTCTTTATGAGTGCCTCTCTTTTAGGCACCGAGGAAACAGTAGACGGGAACAAAATCCCTACATTTAGGGAGGGTACATTTTAGACAAAATCTCGGTTGATGCTTTTAACAACTGGAGAAGAAACTCTAGCATCGTTCTTTTTCTTTCAGGTGGCTGCTATCTGATTCTTAGGCATGTTGGGAGGGGAAGGGAGAAAGGTATAAAACAGCGGGGTATCTTTCAGAAATCACATAGAATTCAGAAGAATCTGAGTGAAATAGTAGCTTGTACCCTGGCCACAAAGACCACCCAGAGGGCCACAGTCACTTGCCACAAATCAGCTTCCCCCTCGCCCAGGGAGGCACTGCATTTTGGAAAGACTATCTCCTGGCCCAGAGTCTTCATCCAGCTGAAGGTTGAGTTCACCTGCTCCCGGTATGTTGCCTTGGGGCTTTGTTGACTAAACTGCTCTACCACAGTGACCCATATGAGGCAACATGATGTTTTTAAAAATCTATGGATTGAAAATCCAGAAGATAATGTTATTAAATAAACCCAGATGTTTTTAACTATCTTGTTTCTTTAAGGTTCTTCACAGTTCACAAAAGTGCTTTAAAATGTCTTACCTGTATTCCTCAGATTTCTAGAATCTAGAAACACCCTGTCTCCTCCCCCTTTTTTTTTTTTCAAATTGGCTACCTCGCTTGACTTGTGGGATGTTAGTTCCCCAACCAGGGATTGAACCTGGGCTGCCAGCAGTGATGTGCTGAGTCCTAACCACTGGACCTCCAGGGAACTCCCCACCCTTCTTAATTTATATTTCAGTGATTTATTTCCAACAAAATGTCTGCATTTCCTCCAATATTATTGTGTGTTTTGGATTACTTTTTATGCTTGGATATTGTTATATTTCCAAACAGTGTCTTTTGTTGTTGTGTCAGTTACTCGGTCGTGTCTGACTTTTTGGGACCCCATGGACCATAGCCCGCCAGCCTCCTCTGTCCATGGGATTCTCTAGGCAACAGTACTGGAGTGGGTTGCCATTCCTTTCTCCAGGGGATCTTCCTGACCCAGGCATCAAACCTGAGTGTCTTGCATTGCAGGCAGATTCTTTACCATCTAAGCCACCCGGGGAAGCCCCAAACAGAGTCTATATTTTATCTTCAATAGGATAGCATGCCTGGGCTGCATCCATACTATTAAGTGATACAACTGTCTCAGCACTTTACTCATGGAGTAGTTGCATGAAAAAGGCAAAAGTTGGCCATAAGTCACCTGTTTACAAAGCGAATCCCGTGGAGTCCTTCATGTCCTACGTTGCTCTAACGTCAGCACAAGCTGGGCAGAGAGGAGGGTTTTTGCTTTGAAGTCAAGGCTCCAGGCAAACATCTAAAGGAGTGAGTGCCCTCCCTCCACTCCGGCTGGTGCACTGCAGGCCCTTCCACATGGCACAGTAGAGCTGTTCTCTTTTCTCTGCTGTGACCGCTTGTTTAAAGGCAGTGCTGCCTGGCACCAGAGATTCTACAGACATTTTAGTGAAAGCAGACCTTTCAATTTGTTTGTTTGTTTTTAATCTCAGATGCCTTTGAAATATCTTTGAAATCTCAGGACTTAGAAATGTCTCAGATGCTGGTGAAGAGCAAATTTGGATATCAGATCCCATGCTGTACATACATTCATCTCTTCCCTTCTGCAGCCCAAGTTGTTCCTTTGGATTTTTTTTTAATACTTATTTTTATTTATTTAATTATTTGGCTGCACCAGGAGTTAGTTGTGGCACACAGGATCTTCAATCTTCATTGCAGCATGCAGGATCTAGTTCCCAGAACAGGGATGGAAACTGAGCCCCTGGCCTTGGGAGTGTGGAGTCTTAGCCACTGGACCACCAGGGAAGTCCCGCGCAGCCCAAGTTTTATTTTTGATGAGCTTGTGTTCCAGAGAAACTTAGAATGAGAGCTTCCCTAGAATACTCTTCCATATCTCATGTAAGTCTGTTCATGGAGGGCCCCACTAGGGCCCACCTAAATTCGACAGGTAAATATGGCTTAGCTGAAGGTAGGGCCACACTACATTAATATTCAGTTCTGATCCCAAATACACAACAAGTCTCTGCCTCTCAGACTAGTTTGCATTGTGAACTGGGAAAATGATTATGCATTTTTTTACAAGTTTGATTTCTCGTTGCAAAAAAATAGCAATTTTTAAAATGTATTCTATTGAATATTCTATCTATTCTATTCAATTTATTCTATTGAATTCTATCTAATTTATTCTATTCTATTAAATTAATTTATTTAATTTATTCTATTGGTTGATTTATAACGTGTTGATTTCTTCTGTACAGCAAAGTGAGTCAATTATACATATATATTCTTCTTGATATTCCTTCCCATTATGGTTTATTACAGGATATTGAATGTAATTCCCTATGGTATACAGTAGGACCTTGCTGTTTGTTCATTCTTTGTATAATATTTTGCATCTGCTCACCCCAAACTCCCAATTCATCACTCCCTGCCTTTCCCCTTGGCAACCACAAGCCTGTTCTCTACGTCTGTGAGTCTCTCCCATATCATAGATAAGCTCATTTGTGTCCTATTTTAGATTCCACATATAAGTGATATCATATGGTATTTGTCTTTGTCTGACTTACTTCACTTAGTATAATAATCTCTAGGTTCATCCACATTGTTAAATGGCATTATTTCATTCTCAGTTGAGTAGTATCCCATCTTATTTATCCATTCATAAAATAACACTTTACTAACAGGATGCCACATCAGAATGTACACAGGTATGAAACAGTCTGGTATTCCAGACACAAAAATTAGCATTTGAATGAAATCTCCCAAAGTGCAAAAGACACAACTCTAACAACTATTGACCTATTTTTAAAAGGATCTTCAAACCACCATAATCTCTCACCAGTCTTTTTTTTTTTTTTTAATTGAAGTATAGTCAATTTACAATGTGACCACAGGTCATAGAGAATTCTTTCAGGTGTTATATTCTTCTCTATCATCCTCTGCCTCATTTATTTAAAATAAAAACATACTGAGCAGCTACTGTTTCAGGCACTTGGGAATACAGAAAGTTAAAATGCAGTCCTCACAACTTATTAAACTCAAAGTGTATTTGAGAAGACAAAAAATTACAAAAATAACAATACATACTGGGAGTTACAGGCTTCCCTGGTGGCTCAGATGGTAAAGAATCTGCCTGCAATGCAGGAGACCTGGGTTCAATCCCTGGATCTGGAAGATCCCCTGGAGGAGGGCATGGCAACCCACTCCAGTATTCTTGCCTGGAGAATCCCATGGACAGAGAAGCCTGGTAGCCTACAGTTCATGGGGTTGCAAAGAATCAGACACGACTGAGTGATTATAACACACACACTGGGAGTTACAGTGTTTCCCAGGTGGTACAGTGGCAAAGAATCCACCTGCCACTACAGGAGACACGGGTTTGATCCCTGGATCAGGAAGATCCCCTAGAGAAGGAGATGGCAACCCACTCCAGTGTTTTTGCCTGGAAAATTCCATGAACAGAGAAGCCTGGTGAGTTACAGTCCATGGGGTCGCAATGAGGCAGACATAACTGAGCACACATACATGCATGACTCACCGGGAGTTAACAGACAAAAGGAAGGACCACTGTATTCAATTGTGTTCTGGCTTATCTGTCACATGTACTTGGGGTATTCTTTCCCTCTTAGCAGATAAAAGAGAAAATGCATACTTTCTATCTTAACTTATACTAAACGGGCAAGAGTGTGCCTTTTGTGCATTCACTACAGTCTTCTGCTGACACAGGACAAAGACTAATTGAGACATTGAAGCAGTTGGGTGGGGTAGGCTCCTTCCATCTGTGTGATGTAGCCACACCCTGGCTTAGGGTAAACCTTTATCCTTTGGTGCTGGTCCTTATTTTTTTGTATTTACTTATTATTTAATTTGGCTCTCTTGGGTCTTAATTGCAGTGCAAGGGATCTTTGTGGCATGCGAACTCTCAGTTGTGGCATGTGGAATCTAGTTCCCTGACCAGGGATTGAACCCAGGTCCCCTGCATTGGGAGTATGCAGTCTTAGCTAGTGAACCACCAGAGAAGTCCCATGTCTGGTCCTTATTAAAACAGACTCTCCACCAGCCCCTCTGGAGAATCAGCACAACCTATTATTATAATTATGATGTGCTTTATCAGCACTTTGCTAATTGCTACACAATAGGCCCAAGATAAGATATTTATTTGTCCTACAGAGTTTAACGTCTGCCCTAGTGGCTCAGACGGTAAAGTGTCTGTCTACAATGCGGTAGACCCGGGTTCAATCCCTGGGTTGGGAAGATCCCCTGGAGGAGGACATGGCAATCCACTCCAAGATTATTGCCTGGGAAATCCAATGGACAGAGGAGCCTGGTAGGCTACAGTCCATGGGGTCACAAAGAGTCGGATACGACTAAGCTACTTCACTTTACTTTACAGAGTTTAACCTATGCTTTGAGGTTCTTCAACAAGTGACTAGACATTTTAAGCAACATGGAACATGGCTTAGCTAGAAACAACCAGGTTGAAATAGGGAGCAATTATCTACCTGGCTACAGTTGAAGCAGTCAGTCAGTTCAGTCGCTCAGTTGTGTCCGACTCTTTGCAACCCTGTGGACTACAGCACGCCAGGCTTCCCTGTCCATCACCAACTCCCAGAGCTTGCTCAAATTCATGACCATTGAGTCAGTGACACCGTCCAACCATCTCATCCTATGTCGTCCCCTTCTCCTCCTGCCTTCAATCTTTCCTGGCATCAGGGTCTTTTTCTAAAGAGTCAGCTCTTCACATCAGGTGGCCAAAGTATTGGAGCTTCAGCACCAGTCCTTCCAATGAATATTCAGGACTAATTTTCTCTAGGATGGACTGGTTGGATCTCCTTGTAGTCCAAGAGACTCTCAAGAGTCTTCTCCAACACCACAGTTCAAAAGCATCAATTATTTGGTGCTCAGCTATCTTTATGGTCCAACTCTCACATCCATACATGACTACTGGAAAAACCATAGCTTTGACTAGATGGATCTTTGTTGGCAAAGTAATGTCTCTGCTTTTTAATATGGTGTCTAAATTGGTCATAGCTTTTCTTTCAGGGAGCAAGTGTCTTTTAATTTCATGGCTGCAGTCACCATCTGCAGTGATTTTGAAGCCCAAGAAAATAAAGTCTCTCACTGTTTCCATTCTTTCCCCATCTATTTGCCATGAAGTGATGGGGCCAGATGCCATGATCTTAGTTTTTTGAATGTTGAGTTTTAAACCAGTTTTTTCACTCTCCTCTTTTACTTTCATCAAGAAGCTCTTTACTTCCTCTTCACTTTGTCCCATAAGGGTGGTGTCATCTCTATATCTGAGGTTATTGATATTTCTCCCAGCAATCTTGATTCCAGCTTGTGCTTTATCCAGCCCAGGATTTCACATGATGTACTCTTCATGTAAGTTAAATAAACAGAGCGACAATATACAGGCTTGACATACTCATTTCCCAATTTTGAATCCGTCCATTGTTCCATGTCTGGTTCCAACTGTTGCTTCTTGACCTGCATACAGTTGGAGCAAAGGGATATATTAGTAATCTTCCACCCACCCACCTTCCTAGCATCACCGTCAACATTCCTGAAATGTGGCCTTTACTCTATTTTAAAAAGGATCTTCAAGCCCTGTTATCTCTCTCACCAGTTTTTTTTTAATTGAAGTATAGTTGATTTACAGTGTTGTGTTAATTTCTACTGTATAGCAAAGTGATTCAGTTATACATAGATATGCATTCTTTTTCATATTCTTTTCCATTATGATTTATCACAGAATATTGTATATATTTCCCTGTGCTATATGGTAGGACCTTGTTGTTCATCCATTCTATTTATAATAGGTTGCATCTACTAACGCCAAACTCCCAATTCATCTCTACCTCACCCCCTCTTGGCAACCACAAGTCTGTTCTCTGTGTCTGCCCTCTCACCAGATTTTACATATGTTCTTTCTCCTCCAGGACAAGTACTTCTTAAACTTTAGTGGGCATAGAAGTCATCTGAGGATCTTGTTGAAATGCCAGGTATGACTCAATGAGTTGGGGGCATGGCCCTAGGCTCTGGACTTCTCACATGCTGATGCTGCTGGTCCGTGGGGGAGCATGAGCTTAGAACATCCTGCAGGCCTGTTTCGGTTTCTGGACATATGGATTTTAGAGACTGCTACAAAAAAGCAAAAGTAATAACCATACTAATGACAAAACAATAAACTCTTTCAGGGACCCATCAGCTTCCCAACTTTTTATTGCCGATTAAGGTCAAGAAAGGCCATTAAACATATGTCAGGCTCTAATTGCCATATCATAAAGAAAGGTTATTTGAATTCCAAAAAGTAGGAAGGGCATAGTTTCAGAATAGAGGACAATCTTTTGAATTGAATAAAGTTGACTTTGTGGAAAAACTCACTATATTGGTCTCATTTTAAAAATTTTATCCTAGACTAGGGCTTCTCAGGTGGCGCTAGTGGTAAAGAGCTCACTTACCAATGCAGGAGATTTAAGAGACTCAGATTCGATCCCTGGGTTGGAAAGATCCCCTGGAGAAGGAAATGGCAACCCATTCCAATATTCTTGCCTGCAGAGTCCCATGGGCAGTTGGAGGCTACAGTCCATATAGGGTTGCTCAGAGTCAGACATGACTGAAGCGACTTAGCATGCACACAGGAGCACTAAAATCAGTTAGAGAAAATTGGCCTGCCTGAAGTCAACTGAGGCTTTTAAGTCTCAAGTCTAGAGTCAGATTTTCTGGGAAGTCTTTTCTGATCCCAGGGATGGGGTTGGATGTCCCTCCACAGTGCCCCCGGGATCCCTGGGGATCCTTAGGATAAAAATTTAGTAGCACTTCATTATTTTTATGGCTGAGTAATATTCCATTGTGTGTGTGTGTGTATGTACACACACACATCTATATATACACGTATCTTCCTTATCCATTCATCTATCAATAGACATTTAGATTGCTTCCATATCATGCTATGAATATTGGCATGCATGTATCTTTTCAAATTATAGTTTTCACCAGATGTATGTCCAGGAGTGGGATTGTTGGATAATATCGTAACTCTATTTTTGTTTTTTAAGGAACTTCCATATTGTTCTCCATAGTGGAATGTCTTTCATCTATCTCTGCATCTCAAAGCCTCAGACATCACAAGTACACCGAAAAGACTCAGTAATTGAATGATGACCTGAAATAATGCCTCAGTGTTAATTACAGTCCCACTAGTGAATTCTGTTTGTGGTGATAGGTAGAATTAGGGATATTTTTTGATGGTCAAAACTAATGGCATGTATGAGATTACTGAAAGAATGTAAATTCAGAATCTTCTTAGGTAGCACAGGGTTCTTTTGAGTAGGCAGTGAAACACATATAAATCTTTACCTGTTCCTCACGTTGAACATGACTGGTCCAACTTTTGAATTGGTCAAGTAATATTCGTTCTGTGAACTTGCTGATACCTTGAACTCTTCCTTTGTTTTTTCTGGTCTTCTGAATGAGCTACCACGAGGGTTCTTGTGAATTTTTAATCTGCGCTGATTCCCTGGGCTCTTGACGTTTGAATAGAAATGGATAGCAAACATGGATTTCTTATGATAACATTTCATAAGTTCTAGGGTTGCCATAACGAAATACTGAAACCTAGGTGTCTTAAACAACAGAAATTTATTTTCTCATCATTCTTGTGGATAGAAGTTCCAGATCAAGGTTCGAGCAGATTTCGTTTTCGTGAGACCTCTCTTCCTGGTTTGCAGATGGCCATAGTTCCACTATGTTCTCACACAGCCTTTCCTGTATGCCTGTGTGGAAAATTCTGGTGACTCTTCCCCTTCTCATAAGTATACTAGTTCCACTGGATGAGGGCTCCACCCTTATGACCTACTTTAACCTTAATTACCTCCTTTAAGGTTCTGTCTCCACACTGAGTCACATATGTGTTAAGGCTCCAACCTATGAATTTGGTACAGGGAGTGGGAATCAATGGTATTTGTGATATGAGGGAGACTTAAGTATGGGCAGAGTCCCCTCTTGTTGAGGCTTAATGGCAGTGTTGAGGTAAATTTCATTGAGATGATGAAATGTGAGCAAAGAAAGGAAGGAGATAAGGGAGTTATCTATGTGGCTCTCTGGAGAAAAAGCATTTCAAGCAGAGGGAACAGCCACTGCCAAGACCTTAGGACAGGAATGTATCTAGAGTGGTTGGTAAATAGTAAAGAGGCCAGTGTGCCTGCAGGATGGCAGAGTAGGAAGAGATGAAGTTATGGGGATCCAGTTGGTGCAGAATTCTGCAAGCCATTGTAAGGACTTTGGTTTTACCCGAGTGAAATGGGGAGCCACTACAGGGTTTTGTGCAGAAATGTGACATGGTCCGATTTACATATGCATGTAGCCACAAAACGATTATTTTAACATATTTTGGTGACTTGGCTGTGAAATTATGCACATATACATTAACTGCATCTTTTAAAACCTTGATTTTAGAATCTCCCTTTAGAAACTAATTTTAGAGTCAAATTATCTGGAGAACTGCCCACTTATGAAGTTTTCCAGCATGTGATAAATGCACAAGTAGGGCTTCCTTCTAGATATCTGTCACTTGTCTTTATTCTTCCTTCTATTGCATGTGCTTGATTACACATTATTTTGTGTGTTCATCTGAAATATTTTAAATAAGTTTTATCTAATATGTATATTTAACATCTATGTTCTAAGATACTCTTATACAGAATTAATACTATGGTTAAAATACTTTAAAACTCAGATATAAAGAGAAAAGAACAGTCACAAAAGACATTACTTTGTGCCTTTTACAAGAAAATAATACTTTGAGGGCCAATTGTGTACCATTGTCATATAAAGTCTGTTTTGTTCTCTTTGCCTTTAACAAAATCATGACTGTCTATTATTTCCCATTTGAGAAACAGAAACTAGCTTGTTACTTAACACTTCTGATCTCTTTTGGCCATTAAAGAAAAAAAAAAGGGGTGTTTTTGAGATCAGTGTGTGAAAGTTGGTGTATAAATAAGAGTAGGTTCAAACAGTGAAGTAGGTCATTTGGCTTCCTCTTCCTCTGAATTCAGGGAAATTCCCCAAAGTATCTTAGGCACTTAGCACACAGTACCAACACAAGTAGGTGTCACTATATATTTGTTAAGTAAATAGCATTTCTTTCACTAACTTGCTGGAGATTTCATGCATTGCCCATCCCTGGAGTAGTCCAGTTTTAAAAGATTGTGGGAGGAGGTGGGTGAATTGTCAATGGTTGAACTTTAGAAGTCAGTGAGAAGATTGTAAAGTCTGGGATTTCCCCAAGAGCCCCTTCAAACCACATCACTGGGCACCTATTTACTTGGTTAGTCACTGGATCAGATGGAAGTTGCATTTGGTATACAGCCTTGGGATATAATATCCTGAATTATTTCTAGATTCCCATGTAAAGTGGTTGATTCTAAACCAGCTCATTTCAATTAGTAAACCATTGCTTATACAGTTGACCTTTGAACAACGGGTTTGAAAGGGCACCAGTCCACTTACATGCAAAAGTTGTTCACTAAATCTGTAATACAGTACTACACCATCTGAAGTTGGTTGAATCCATAGATGGAGTAATGATTATAAAGCTATAGGCAGGATTTTTAACTAGTAGCAGGCCAGTGCCCCTAATAGCTTTCCTCTTGTTCAAGGGTCAGCTGTACCTTGTATTAGGTAGGACTTGAACCCTAGACTTTGAAGCCTCAAAGCTCAGGTTCTTTTCCAGTGTCTTAGACATTCCACCGCAAGGCCAGCCGCAGTGACTAGGTGGTGATGCCAAACTACGGCATCAGTAGCCTGTCAGCCATATGCTGGACCTGACAGTCAGTGATAAAGCTAAAATATCCTTGTATTTAACCTATGGTTCCCACCCTCTGGAGGCACTGCTATTCTAAGACACACAACTTTGACAGTGCACACTGCCTGTGTGTGAAGAGGGTTAAACATACACCTTTGCACTTAATTCTAAAGTAGCTTCGTAAACCTCTTTACGTTTTTGTAATAAGCCTACAGTAACCTTTGCAAAATGTTTCTTTTTTCCAGGCCCCGGAGGAAGGGCAGAGTTCCTCGTGGGTAACCCTTTCTCTCTCTCCCAACCCCTTCTCATATTTCTTCTCCCATCCTCCGGACCCAGAGAAGGGGCACAGTATGATTATCTATGTTGAACGGAGGGAGAGGACGCTACGCATGGACTTGGTGCTTTTCAAACGGAGCAGGCTCTCCCAAGGGTGTGACGCAACCCGCCTCGCAAAGCCCTGAAAGAGCGAGGACGCGGGACCAGCCACCCCGCCGCGAGGAGAAAGCCCGGGCCCCGGCCCCACCCCGAGAGCTCGGCCCGCCTTCTTCTCTTCCTCATTGGCTCCAGCCTCCACGCGTTACGCCTGCGACGCTGGCGCTGCCTTACCGGCGAGGGGCGGGGCTCGGGACGCGTGAGGCGGGCAAGTGCGCAAGCGCAGGAGCGAGTCTGGGGCCGGACGGGGGGAGGGAGGGGGTGGTGTACCCGGTTTCCTGGGTTACCTGAGGGGGCGGGGGGTAGGGAATTTGTGGTGGCGGTGGCGGCGGCGTCAGCGGCGTCGACTCGGGATTCTCCCGGTGAGGAGGAACGCGCGTCATTGGCGGCCAGAGAGCAGGTAAAGGCGGCCGCCGGGCCCGGGCATGCCGGCCGCTGTTGGGGGTCCCGGATCCTATCGGTGGCCTGGAGGGAAGGCGGTTGGGGGTGGCAGTCAGCCTCGGCTGGGGGTCGCGGTGGCAGGGCTGAGGGCGCGGGGGACTCGGCCTCGACGCGCCGGCCCGAGGCTTCTTTCCGGCTCTGGGGCTCCGGGACGTCTCCCCGCCGCGCCCGGGCAGCCTTTGACAGCACCTGAGCCGCGGGCGCGAGCTCTGCCCGGCTTCTCTGGACCTTTGCGGCGGCCAGCGGCCACTAACTTTATTTCCCGGCGCTCAGAGGGCGGAGGTCAGGCAGGCTGGCGGCGACTTGCTGCGGTCTTGATTGCATTTGTTATCCTGTGTCCCGGCACAACTTGCACCCGGGCCGGGCCCACACCGGCAGGTTGACGGCTGGAGTTGACAGTTTCGGCGCCACCACCCTGCGGGTCGCGCTGTAAGATCTTGCCCCGCGGGTGTTCGCCCACCTGTCATCTCTGCGCCTCAGCCCTCTGCCTTTTTTTCCCTGCCTGTAAAGCCCTATGCCCGGGCGAGAGACTCTTTAGAGGATCCTCTGAGACATCTGCCGTCTGTCCCGGGCATCATTGGCGTCTTGTCTGAGGTGCGGGTTGGCCTCTGGTGGGATTATAACTGTGTAATTTTCTGTATGGGAAATAACCCAGGGAGACCCCAGCACCACAGTGTGGAAGCCAGTTGTTTACTTGGTGGCGGAGGGGGTAAGCTTTAGAGGCTTTAAAAAACGCTTCCTAGCTCTGGGTCTTACTGGGTTAAACAAAACAAAACAACCATACACACCCAGCGATAGCACTTGGTAGTTGATGAGGTTGTTTTAAGCAGATACAACATTTTAAGAGAGTTGAATCTCGTGTTTAATACTTTGGTGTTGAATTCAGACCAGAATGTTTCCTTGAATATTGAATTCAGCTTGCACTTTCCTTGGGATTTGTTTAGCAGATTGCACAAACTTGAATTGGTCTTTTCTTCCTGATGATCCTTGGCTATTCTTCTCTGTTACTTTAAACTTCCACACCCAGGAACCTTATGCTAATAAAGATGTTGACTTTGTGCTTTCATCTTATAAATGTAGTTAATTAATATGGGGGATCTGTTTTAAAGAGCTTTGCAAGTAGCCAGCAACATTTTTTTTTTTCTGACAGCTCTTTGTTGTCATCCACGTTGTTACTACAAAGGTTGGAAAATTTGGAGAATGAGGGAGCATAGGGAGGAAATGAGTTACTATATAATTTAATTTACATTAAAGTGAATTTGTAAGCTATAAGATTATATGTGAATATAGTAAATATTTTTGAGTACCTACTGTGTACCAGTTTTCTAAACAGATAAATATCCTCTCCAGCAGGGAGTTTGCATTAGTAGGGGATCGCAGATAATAAAATATGTTCTTTGTCTGATGGTGTTAAGTACTATAGAGAAAAAGCATGGATGAGGTAGAGACTTGCAGTTTTATTTTGTTTTACCAAAGTATAGTTGATTTACAATGTTGTGCTAATTTCTGCTGTACAGCAAAGTGATTCAGTTTTATACACACACATGCACATACATTCTTTTTTTTAAATACCTTTTCCATAGGATACTGAATATAGTTCTCTGTGCTGTACATTAGTACCTCGTTGATTATCTGTTCCATATACTAGCTTACATCTGCTAACCCCAACCTCCCACTCTGTCGCCTCCCCTTTGACAACCACAGATCTGTTCTCTAAGAGACTTGCAGCTTTAACTAGAGATAGCCAAGGAAGACTTCCTAGAGAAGATGACATTTGAGCCCAAGACTACAGGGAAGTGAAAGGGCAATCCCTGCACCTCTCTGAGGGAAGAGTGTTCAAGCAGAAAGAAAGGCACTTGCAGAATGCTTAGAGGCAGGAGTGTCCTGGGCGCATTTGAGGGCAGCAGAGGCTGATTTGGCTGTGGTGGAGTGAGCAAAGGAAAAGCAGTGGAAATGCAGGAGAGAGGTAAGTGGGAATGGGGAATCAGATTGTGCAAGGGCTTGTAGGCCTTTGAAGGACTTGGGCTTCCACTCTGAGGGGGAAGGGGGCTCATCCTTTTGAATAGGGAAGGCATATAATCAGACTTGGCTTTTAAAAGGATCACTGTCGTGGCTGGATGGAGAATAGATTTTATCTGGGGTGGGTTTGGTGTTGGGCAGAAGCGGTGATGTCAATTCCAGGACCTTTTCCATAATCCAGGCCAGAGAGGTTGTACTTTGGACCATAGTGGAATTGGTAGAGTGGTTGATTTCTCAATAAATTGAGGGTAAGGTCAACAGGAGACTTAAAGGACACCAGAATTTCTGTCCTGAGCAAGTAGATAGATGGAGTAGACATATATTGAGGTGAGGTTCATGAGAGGAGCAACTTGGTTGAGAGAAGGTTAGGAGTTGGTTAGAAAATAATGAAATTAGACTCCAAGTGGAGATTAGTAGTAGTAGACCCAGTGACTTTGTATTGAAGACACTTCTATGTTATCTTGACTATAATAGGGACTTAATATTTTCAACCATGAACTGCCAACTTTTTTCATACTCATTTTCTTTCTAGACTTTTGGACCAACCTGATCATCTTTTTCATCAAATGTAGCTTTGTTTTTACTTGCATGCACTTAAAGCATCTGTTTCAGTTGTAGAGAAAGCCATATAATCCAGAATTTCAGAATACATTTTTCATTTGTTGTTGTATCTAACTTGAACACCTTCATCTGATTAACCTTTTTCTGAATTGTGTTTGGATACTTCAGGAATCTTGTTATCAAATGTGGCTTCACTTGGCCATTTGTGAATTACAATGGAAATGACCTGTATTTTTAATACTTTACTAGTAGTCAGTAATATACTGACTAATATATATATACTAATATATACTAATTCTTCTGTTTCATTAAAGATGGCTTGACATAAATGGGCCATCACATATTCAGTGGAGATTTTCTTCATCAAATTATGCAGTATTTGGAGCAATAGAATTTGATCTGTACAACTTGTATGAAAAATATATTATGGTCTTAAAATTTAAGGTCTACCCCTTAACAGTTTCAGAACTCCAGTAGTACACTAATATTTTTAAAAGGATTTTAAATCAAAACACATGAAAGTATATAAAAACATGTTAGATAAGTATGTTACATAAGTATCTAAAAATCAGTTTAGTTCAGTCACTCAGTTGTGTCTGACTCGTTTGACCCCATGGACTGTAGCACGCCAGGCCTCCCTGTCCATCACTAACTCCTGGAGTTTACCCAAACTCGTCTCCATTGAGTTGGTGATGCCATCCAACCATCTCAATCTCTGCCGTCCCCTTCTCCCCCTGCCTTCAAGCTTTCCCAGCATTAGGGTCTTTTCCAGTGAGTCAGCTCTTTGCATCAGGTGGCCAAAGGATTGGAGTTTAAGCTTCAACATCAGTTCCTTCCAATGAACACTCAGGACTGATCTCCTTTAGGATGGACTGGTTGGATCTCCTTGCGGTCCAAGGAACTCTCAAGAGCCTTCAACACCACAGTTCAAAAGCATCAATTCTTCGGTGCTCAGCTTTCTTTATAGTCCAACTCTCACGTCCATACATAAATAGCTATAAACTGATCTTAGAGTTTATCATTCTCTTTGCTATTGCTTCTCACCAGTGTTTATCCTGTGCCTCTTAATTCTCCTGGCTTTGTTTTACAGTAATTGAGACATTGGGAAATTTTGAATGCTATCCAAGTCTAACTTCTGGGAAGACAAAAAAAAAAAAAAACAAAAAAAAAAAACACAAAGAAAAATCTTATCTAATAATATGAAAGGGCAATGTTTAAAAGGTGTAATCATCTTAATTAGCCAAGAAAGAAATCAAACAGTTTTCCAAAAGGCTAGTCATTATTCCATTCAAATGTGATTCTTTGAAGTCGAAACTCAAGACAGATCAGGAAATTAAAGAACTTTTAGCCACTTTAGATAAGTGGAAGAAATAGATGAATAATAAGGTAGAGTAAGTACCACACATATTCTCTACAACTACTGCCACTCGTCTATAAAAAGTAAAGAGAATAGAAGATTTTTGCCAGAAACCCGAAGAGTTGCACATTTTAAATCAAAAAATGTGTGAGGCGGTGAAGCCTGGAAACTATACGTTAAACATCTTGGCACTGACTGATTTCTATAAAAATTGTAGACCAGATTGCCAAACAGATGCTTTGTGATTTGTGATTAGAAAATAAAGTACTGATTACTAAGATGCAGAATAGGTTTTTAAAGAATACATCATATTATGCTAACCTCATGCTCATTTTGCCAAAGATATAATAATATTAAATAATCTTTATGAGTACCTCACTACAGAATGCATTCCCATTTAGCATCTCATTTAACCTTCACACCATCCCTGTTAAGTACTATCAGGGGAGGAGGGGCTCAACAGTAGGGATCCTGGGGAGACACAAAAGGGACACATATGGGAGATTTGGGGCTTCCCTGGTGGCTCAGATGGTAAAGAAACTGCCTGCAGTGCAGGAAACACAGCTTTGATCCCTGGGTTGGTAAGATTCCCTGGAGAAGGGAATGGCAACCCTCTCCAGTATCCTTGCCTGAAGAATTCCATGGACAGAGGAGCCTGGTGAGTGTACACTCTGTGGAGTTACAAAGAGTCGGACATGACTGAGTAACACTTTCACTTTCATGGGAGTTTTTAGCAAGGACTTGTTTAGATACAAGGTAGGGGAAAAAGAGGGAGGAATCAAAGAGGGCGTTAAGGATTCTGGATTAGGTGAATGGTGGTGCTGCTGCTGCTAAGTCGCTCCAGTCGTGTCCGACGCTGTGCGACCCCATAAACGGCAGCCCACCAGGCTCCGCCGTCCCTGGGATTCTCCAGGCAAGAACACTGGTGTGGGTTGCCATTTCCTTATCCAATGCATGAAAGTGAAAGTGAAGTCCCTCAGTCGTGTCCGACTCTTAGCGACCCCATGGACTGCAGCCTACCAGGCTCCTCCATCCATGGGGTTTTCCAGGTAAGAGCACTGGAGTGGGGTACCAATGGTGATGCTAGTAATCGATATTCTAAAAAGACAGAGAGGAGTAGATAGGGAGATCAGTTAACATCAGTTTGGTGAAGTAGCTGTTTTGTTTCTTGAAACTGAATCTGGAATGAGTCACGTATAATTTAAAATTTTAACATATATAGGTCTGGAGCTCAGGAGAGAAGTCTGAACCAAGAAAAAAAAGTTTTCATTCATTCAGTAAATATATTCTTTCAAATACTTTTGGTAAAGCAGGGAGGACAGTGGGTGGAGATTTGAGCAGGGAGATGTGATTAGGGAAGGTTTGTTTTTCTTTAAACATGGAAGAAAAAGGATACTTTAGTGGACTGAAGGAAAGGGGCTATTAAAAAGGAGAGAAAATTGAAGTCACAAGAGAAAGAAGATAATAGACATAATCTCAGAGGCAGTGGAAGGATTGGGAACAAGAGTACAGGTGCACAGGTGAAAGGGTTATCCTGAAGAAAAGTAGTGATGCATATTCCTTTTGAAAAAGGAAAAGGATATAAGGAGTAGACACAGAGACAAATGAGTAGCCAGGATAGTTTCATTTGTTTCTGTGGAGCAAGGTTATCTGCTGAGATTGAAAAGGAAGAGCATGGATTGGGGTATTTTTGTGGGGAAAGGACAAGTTACCATTGTGATTGGAAAGTGGCCTTGACCAAGGACAAGTGACCTAATCGCTGATAGTGTTTAACGCCCCTGCAATCACAAACATAGAAAGAGGCTGTCCATGCTGAAGCTGTTTTCTCCAGCAGTTCCTGTAACAGAGCAGAAGGCAAATAGGCTGAACCTGGATGGGGATTGGAAGGGAAGGTATGATGGAGAACTTGGGTAGAGGGTGGTGTGAAGTCAAGGGATTACCGGTGGTGATGAGGTTGTTAACTGATGGGCTGAACTTTTAAGTATCCTGCTTGATTAAGGAAGAAAGTGAAGCCATGACAGGGCTGACAAATGTGGAGAATGAAGAGGATGAAGAATCCCAATGAGTAAGCTGTAGGATTAGTGGAAGTAAAGGAGTATGAGAGATGGAAAAATGTGATGTGAGAGTCCTAAATTTAAGATTCTGGTGCTGGAACAATAGCAGGTGAAATAAGAGCCAAAGTATGACCGATGATGGTGGGTAAAGATTAATAGCACTAATTACAATAGTAATACTAATACAAGCAACTGTTTATTGTGTGCTTTGTGCTAGTCACCATACTAAATGCTTCTTATGGATTAATTATGAGCTTCTCATAATAAACCTGTGAGCATTATTATTATTTAATACTAAATCGAACTTATTTTTTACCACCATCCTGTGAAGCACAGGAGCTCCATTTTACAAATGAAGAAACGGGGGCTCAGTGAGATTAAGTAATTTTCCCCAAGGCACACAGCTTGGAGGTACCTGAGTCTTTCTAGCCCCAGAACCCTTATTTATGCCCAACTCCTAAATCATGCTGGCCTTCTGCCAAGTAGGGGTCATTGAAGAAAAGGAAGTCAAAGTACTCTAAATCCTAGTGTGTTGGCATTAAATTTTCTCATGGGTAGTGAAGCCCTGGAATAACAGATCTTGTGTGGAGAGGAAGACAGAAATTGTATGACAAAGTTCTCAATAAATGAATGACTCAAAGGTCAGTCAGTGACAACTCTAACTATAGTTATAGCCTTAAAATGGGATGGAGTGGGATAATAATGTCCAAATCACCTTTGGAAACCAGAATAGTACTGACTTGTCTTCCTGGCCTGGGATCTGGGTGTCCATAGTGATTTATTAAGAGAAGGAGATGAAGTGATCCTCTTGTGTGGAAGTAGAGGATATAGGAAAGTTTCTTAGCAACAGAACTAGGGATTCTAATGGTAGGGAGTAAAGAATTCAGAGTTGAGCCAGGAGGACTCATCTAGTTGTGCATTAAAAATCAGAAAGGATGGTGGCAGGTAGGCTGATTATATATCGACTAAACTGATGTTATTTTGAAAATGAAAAGACATTAATAATTACTGTGGGACAACAAGCATAAAGTAGGACTGTCCTGGACAAATCGAGCTATTTAGTCATATCAGTCATTGGTAACCTGATGACATACCACCCTGGAAAGGGGTTGTAGATGTTGGGAAATGAATTGAGCCTTGAATTAGAGGCACGTGAATGGAGCTTACTAACCTAAGATTATTCTCTAACCCCACAACACTGCCCTGAAATGTTCTGGGTATGTCTTGTTCTATAAGGGTCTGGAAATTTGAAGGAAGTTATGAATTAATCTCTAGAAGAAATTTTGGAAGCCATTATTATATAGATGACACCTGAAACCTTGGATGGATGAGATTGTCAAAGAACACAAAGGGAAGTGAGGCAGAGGGGAGAATGCAGAGGCTCACCGATGTGAAGGAGCTGGTGAAGAAGCGTCCAGGCAAGGAGACAGAAGGAGAGGTCAGAGGGGCAGGAGGAAAACCAAAAGAGATTTGGCATCTTCCATGTCACGAGATGGAGCAGGACATGACAACCCATTCCAGTATTCTTACCTGGAGAATCCCATAGACAGACTGTAGGCTGTACAGGCTACAGACTGAAGCCTGGCCAGCTATAGTCCATGGGGTCACAAAGAATCAGACATGACTAAAGCAACTTAGCATGAACACACACATGTCAAGAGGCAAGAGAGATTTAAGAATGGGTAATTAATAATCTCATATGCCTCATTGAAAAGACCCTGATGCTGGGAAAGACTGAAGGCAGGAGGAAAGGGGGATGACAGAGGATGAGATGGTTGGATGGCATTACCAACTCAATGGACATGAGTTTGAGCAAGCTCTGGGAGTTGGTGATGGACAGGGAGGCCTGGCGTGCTGCAGTCCATGAGGTTGCAAAGAGTCAGACACGACTGAGTGACTGAACTGACTGACTGACTGATGCCTCATGTTCCTCAGAGAGGTCAAACGAGATAAGGATATCCGTTGGATTGAGTCTGGCAGTTAGAAGTTTATTGTTGGTCTTGACTTGAATAGTTTCAGTAGAGTGGTATGTGCAAAAGCCAAGCTGCTGTGCACATAGTATGTGTGTGTGGCAGGGGGCAGGGGGGAGGAGGTGAAAAGACTACTTCCAGTGCAGATTACCCTTGAGTAATCTTGAAAGAGGAAGGTGTCAACAGAATTTTTTTCTTTCTTTCTTTTTAAACATAGACAGAGAAAAAGCCAATGGAGATGAAGGGTTAAAAACTGAGAAGGAAATGGAAGTGCTAGCAGTGCCTCCTAATAACGTCTAGTCAGTAATTTTGTAGTTATCAGAAGACTGAAAGTGAGAGAAAGAAATATTTTAGATCAAGGAAGACAAACTTCATAATAACCATAATTTGTCAGAAACTGAAATGGGTGGAGAGTGTTTATAGAAAGGAGGGAATTCCTAATTTGGATGAAATATTGGAAAGTGACATCTAGGTTGTGGATTAACTCTAAGTTTCTGGTTTTTTCCTCCTCTACTTGTAATCCTGTGTTTTTGTGGAATAATAGAACCATGTTCCATCTCCAAGGTTGTTATTAGAATGGATTTGCTATTTTCTATGGATTTGTTCTTATAATTCGCACTTACTAGCTTTTTTAAAAGTTAACTGTGTTTGTACATTGGAAATATTTTCTGGTTAAGTATATTTGTTTTCTATTGTGGTTACATTTGATTCTTGGCTGAATTCACTGGTTTTGGTAATTTCTATTTAACAAAAGTGAATTCACATCTATATACATGTTTTCTGTTATGAACGTGTAAAGAGCAATAATAGTATGTTAATTTTTTTCTTCCCTCTTTAAATTTGTTCTGATCAAAATGTAATTTGCTGCAGTGGAATTCTTATTAGTTTTGTAGTTCACTTGTCTTGGTTCCTTAGGTTGAAGAGTAATAGTCATGAAGTGAAGTGAAGTCACTCAGTCGTGTCTGACTCTTTGGGACCCCATGGACTGTAGCCTACCAGGCTCCTCCATCCATGGGATTTTCCAGGCAAGAGTACTGGAGTGGGTTGCCATTTCCTTCTCCAGGGGAACTTCCTGACCCAGGGATCGAACCCGGGTCTCCCGCATTGTAGGCAGACGCTTTACTGTCTGAGCTACCAGGGAAGCCCTAATTGCATAAATATTTTTTCAACAACATAATTATTATACAAAGTTTAGATGAGTGTAAAATTAAAACAATGGTGAGAATGGGTTCCTCAATTATTATAACTATGTACTTTATTTGAAAGGCAAGGAGAACATTAATCAGTTCATAAAATGCATTCATTGTTACGTCTTCTGAATATTCGTTCATTGAAGTGCAAAAATCAGTGTATCCTGGCCAATGGTAAAAGGAAATTTTGCTGGTGTGACTTGTAGGGCAGCTGTTTATATTTGTCAGCTCACTCTTACACTACTTTTTTATATTTACTTATCTGAACCTTTAATACACTATGACTTTTCTTTTAGTCTATTAAAGATTAAAATCCTTTGCCATTTTCTGGATTTCCTATTAACGATGATTCCAAAGACAATAATGCTGATAACTGTTCTTGCTTTTCTCTGTTAGCTTTATTTAAAAATTTTGGAGTCTATTTCTAAAATCATACATTCCATATTACTGAAATGTATTTATTTTCTCTACATCTTATTTTTTTTTAATAGAATCTCTGGTTTTGACAAAACCTAATGATGCGCAATTTAAAGAAACATTTAGAATGTGTAATTTTAACCTTAATCTTGATGCTTACAGTTACTATATGACTATTCAGTTCAGTTCAGTTGCTCAGTCGTGTCCAATTCTTTGCGACCCTATGAATTGCAGCATGCCAGGCCTCCCTGTCCATCACCAACTCCCGGAGTTCACCCAAACTCATGTCCATCGAGTCAGTGATGCCATCTAGCCATCCCATCCTCTGTCATCCCCTTCTCCTCCTGCCCCCAATCCCTCCGAGCATCAGAGTCTTTTCGAATGAATTAGCTCTTCGCATGAGATAGCCAAAGTATTGGAGTTTCAGCTTTAGCATCAGTCCTTCCAAAGAACACCCAGGACCGATCTCCTTTAGAATGGACTGGTTGGATCTCCTTGCAGTCCAAGGGACTCTCAAGAGTCTTCTCTAACACCACAGTTCACAAGCATTACAATATTACTATTTTCTGACTATTGTACTGTTAACGAAAGTCCATAGCCTAAAAAATACTTAGAGATCATCTACTTGTGTCTTTGTTTGAATATGTATAAGAAGAATGGGGATCAGAAAAGCACTTTGCCTGAGATCCTAAAGAATTTGACGCAAAACAGAAAACTGAAAGTGTTTTGACTTTTAGTCTAGTATTCTTTCTCCTATACCACCAAATTCTTGAATATTTGAATACACTTAAAAAATGTAATCTCATAGCCAAAAGATGCCTTATACAACACGGAAGACAATGGTGTTTGGTTTCTAGTATGTAGTTCATGTGTAACTTTAACCCTTTTTCTTTGCCCATGTCTACATGCAGATCACAGTGATAGAAACTAGATTGTAATGATACCAGTGTGGTTGAAAAACAATATAAAGTGTAGGTTGATTCTGAAATGCATTATCTCAGAATCTGTTTTACTTCTGTTCTTGATCACTCCCAGTCTCTGTGCCCTTCTCTCCTACTATCTGTCCATCCTCATGAATGGTTAGAGAACAGCAGATGAAGCAACCAGATCTCAGTTTGGTCTTACTGTTGTTTGTCTTGCTGTGAACTGTTCTGTAATAGTAAACACATTTGTCTATAATTGCCTCAGCTGAATTTTTTTCTTTAGAAGGGAAGCTAATTTTCATTGTGTCTGTAAGAATTACAGAGGAATGAGGAAACTAGAACAATCTACATTTGCAAGAAGTCTTTCAAGCTTGTCAATACCTGTGTTCAGTATTTTTGAAACTTATTTTGCAGGCCCTTTACCTCATACAATATATATGTTAAAAACTGTTCATCATTATGATGTTACTCTATAAATTATTTTTTACTGTTTGTGTTTCACATTTAGCATAAGGCTCCAGGATTTTTTGTGTGTGTGTTTCTTTAGGAGGTATGGAAAACCACCATGTCTACTGTTGATTTTAAAGAACTTTGAAACTGTAAACTCCGAATCATACTCTTTAACATAGGAAGAATAAACATCTACGCTTTTATTGCTGAAGTTTTTTGTTTCTAATCTAAAAAATATTAGTAAAGGTTTTTAGGTGTTTCTGTAGCACTTTCCTTAATACATTAAGTTACTTGTGTGGTATGGAGAAAGGCTCTTGTAAATGTGCCTGTTTATTTCTCAGTGCTTTAGGTGTTGAATATTTCATAAAGGAATTTGAGTAACAAAATGTTTACTGTCAAAGTTAGTATTAAATGAATTGGTTTCTATTTATTGACCTCTTACTATTTGACTTATTTTTAAACAAATAAGACCTGATTTCCCTTCATAAAATATAATCTAGCTTTGAAAGAAACAGTGTAATCCCGTAATACAATGTACTGAGTCCTAAGATGCAGGCATTTAGAAAAGTAATTGGTAGTTAATGGGAATTTCGTAGCAGCAGCAACATGATTTAAAAAAAAAAAAAAAAAAAAACAGTGAAATAATGTTGAGAACCTTTAGGAGGAATTATGGCATGGTACATTGTGTTTTGAGATGTGTTGAGAGATTAAAAAAAAAAGTTAGCGGAGGGAATTCCATAGCATGATAATAAAGAATTAGGATCTTATTCCCTAGGAATTGAAGTGCCATTTATGATTTTAAGGAATGTGGCTGACATTTTTAGCAGTTGTAGAATTTGAACTGAATGGAAATGCACCAGGAAAAGCGACCAATTAAGAGGTTGTTGGTATTGCAAGTGAGAGAGATCAGGACCGGAGAATGCTTCGTCATAAGATGAGAGGGCAAGGACCAGATTCAAGGTGATGATCATAACAGCTAACAATTATTGATCTTTTGACAGTCTGCCAGGCAGAGTGCTATCTCATTTAGTTTTAACATTCACAACAACTTGAGGTGCTCTTAGGAACTCAGTTTTATAGATAAGAAACTGAGACTTAGAGGAAATCAAGTCTAAGGTCACAGAGTTAGCGAGTAGGAAATGCAGAGGTGAACCAGCCAGCTGTCAAGAGGAAGAATTGACTACCCAGATGAAGTGCTATTCTTTCTTTTTCTCTTGAGTGGCTGGGTAGAGGCCATTAACTGAAACAGGAATGAGGAAGGAAGAGCTGATTTGTTGGAGGGAGGAGTTAATGTTTGTTTTGAAGAAGAGAAATTTGATAGAATACAGAGAGACTGCCTGGTTCTGAATCCTGCGTCTGATACTTGTAGCTCTGTGACCTTGAACAGTTACCTAACCTCACTGTGCTTCAATTTCCAACACGTGACAAATAATAAGGGTATATTTGTAGTTACAAGACTGTTATGAGGATTAAACCAACCACTCCAATAGAGTGCTTACGGAAGTGCCCAGTGTGTAGTAATTAATCATGGTAGGTATTAGGTGTATCACCATCATTATCAATTTGTAAAAATCTAGAGATCTGTTATGAAGATGGATGAGCTATTCAGGGTAAAACGTCTAGCACAATTATTCCTAGTAGGAATGTACAGCCCAGAGAGATGATGTAGTTGACGGGCCTTCATCGTTCCTTTTGGTGCAGCCACAATGTCTCAAAATTTCCATTCTTTTATGGTGCCCAGGATCAAATACAGATAATCTTTTGAGTTATCTGCTTGTCCAATTTGTTTTAGAGAAAACGAACTGCTTTTTGAAGGGTTTTAGTGTGATACCCTTGGGTGTGACTTTCTTGGAATTTCCTTTAAAATTCTGCCTTGCTACACTGTGCTTGGGTTCCTTATTTCCTGGCCACGTTTTTGTACAAGGAGCCAGGATGACCTCTCCTTTCTGAGCCAATCAAATTTTCCTCCACATTTACTAGTTAAGGATTATTATATAGTTCTATATATGGCAGAAAGTGAAGAGGAACTCAAAAGCCTCTTGATGAAAGTGCAAGTGGAGAGTGAAAAAGTGGGCTTAAAGCTCAACATTCAGAAAACGAAGATCATGGCATCTGGTCCCACCACTTCATGGGAAATAGATGGGGAAACAGTGGAAACAGTGTCAGACTTTATTTTTCTGGGCTCCAAAATCACTACAGATGGCGACTGCAGCCATGAAATTAAAAGACGCTTACTCCTTGGAAGGAAAGTTATGACCAGCTTAGATAGCATATTCAAAAGCAGAGACATTACTTTGCCAACAAAGGTTCATCTAGTCAAGGCTATGGTTTTTCCAGTGGTCATGTATGGATGTGAGAGTTGGACTGTGAAGAAGGCTGAGCACCGAAGAATTGATGCTTTTGAACTGTGGTGTTGGAGAAGACTCTTGAGAGTCCCTTGGACTGCAAGGAGATCCAACGGGTCCATTCTGAAGGAGATGAGCCCTGGGATTTCTTTGGAAGGAATGATGCTAAAGCTGAAACTTCAGTACTTTGGCCACCTCATGCAAAGAGTTGACTTATTGGAAAAGACTCTGATGCTGGGAGGGGTTGGGGGCAGGAGGAGAAGGGGACGACAGAGGATGAGATGGCTGGATGGCATCACTGACTCTATGGACGTGAGTCTGAGTGAACTCTGGGAGCTGGTGATGGACAGGGAGGCCTGGCGTGCTGCGATTCATGGGGTCGCAAAGAGTCGGACATGACTGAGCGACTGATCTGATCTGATATATTTAATATGGAACACTAGGTCAGAAGCAGTCAACTTTTATCCCTCTTATGTTGCAATCCCCATTAGAGCAGAAGGTGTTACTTCTTGTTAAAATATAAATACTTCTTTCCAGGAGGAGCAGAATTTTCTTTTTTTCAGTTCACTTCTTGATGTGAATGAGACATGAGGAAACATGGAAAATGATAACATGAACCTGTAGAAGACCTTGAGAAGTTTAGGATGGCAGGATATATTGCCTGGAGGACAGATAGGCATGATTACTGCCTAATTATAGTTACACTTAGTGCCAGACCCAATCACTAGAATGCGCTGACAGGTAATATTCTAAAAGATATAGTTTGGCTGTGAAAGTGTTAATCACTAAGTCGTGTCCGATTCTTTGTGACCCTATGGGCTGTAGCCTGCCAGGCTCTTCAGTCCATGAAATTCTCCAGGCAAGAATACTGGAGTGGGTAGCCTTTCCCTTCTCCAGGGGATCTTCCTGACCCAGGGATTAAACCTAGGTCTCCTGCATTGCAGGCAGATTCTTTTTCGGTTTGCAATGTGAAGTTTCTCAAAAATTTCATGCCGTATTAGGAAGAACATTGGATAGGAATCTGAAGACGTAAAGCCCTGTGACTTTTGGGAAATCTCTTAACCTCCATCTGTCTTAGGGTTCTTATCTATTAATGTAAAATTTTGAGGGAGATACTGCTGCTGCTGCTGCTGCTGCTAAGTCGCTTTAGTCGTGTCCGACTCTGTGCGACCCCAGAGACGGCAGCCCACCAGGCTCTACTGTCCCTGTGATTCTCCAGGCAAGAACACTGGAGTGGGTTGCCATTTCCTTCTCCAATGCATGAAAGTGAAGAGTGAAAGTGAAGTCGCTCAGTCGTGTCCGACTCTCAGCAACCCCATGGACTGCAGCCCACCAGGCTCCTCCATCCATGGGATTTTCCAGGCAAGAGTACTAGAGTGGGCTCTGTTAAGATAGTTATCCAGACTGTAAACGATTTGCCTTTGCAGACAATGTTATATGAGGTATTTATATCTATAAGGCTCTTCTCCAGGTTGTTTAAACTGCAGTGTCCCTGAAAGTGGCATTGTGAGAGAACCCTGGGAAGAAGGTTTGGGGAAGTTCTGGTGTTAACGTCATCAAACTTAACTGGCCTTAGGGTTTGCCTCACATGTGCTACCCTACTTTTGGAGCCCTTTCCTTGATCATCAGGGCCACCCCAAATGACTTGGATGTATGGGAACACCTTCTCCCCTTGCTTGACAGGGAACTGGGTTGGGGGCATGACAAATGTGTTGTTAGCCATCCGAACTGGAACTGTCAGTTCAGTTCCCCAGGGGGACTGGGGTAGTTACTCAGAATCCTTAGGGTCCAGAGTTCAAAGCTTTAATGACATTTTTTTTCCCCCCATGAATACCACATTAGTATTCAAGGAGCTGGAGACCAGTCTAAACTTCATAAGAATGTGTGACATCCTGACTGTGAACCAGATATTCTTTCATGCAGAATTCGGAAAATCAAGTTCAATATTTGTCAAGAAGCACCTGAGCTCTAAACAACAGCTATAATCTGAAACAACTGTCATAATTTCTTTTGAAGTTAATCATTAAATGGAAGTTGAACATCATCCTCAAGTATGGTGAATTATCAGTAATTATGGGATTGTGATTTATCTTGCAAAAAAGGTTTATATTATCACTAAGGTAGTTTTTCAGAGAAGGCAATGGCACCCCACTCCAGTACTCTTGCCTGGAAAATCCATGGACAGAGGAGCCTGGTAGGCTGCAGTCCATGGGGTTGCTAAGAGTCGGGCACGACTGAGCGACTTCACTTTCACTTTTCACTTTCATGCATTGGAGAAGGAAATGGCAACCCACTCCAGCATTCTTGCCTGGAGAATCCCAGGGACAGGGAAGCCTGGTGGGCTGCCATCTATGGGGTCGCACAGAGTTGGACACAACTGAAGCAACTTAGCAGCAGCAGCAGTAAGGTAGTTTTTATGGATCTCCGATTCAGCTATTTAATTTAGAACTTTGTTGAAATGTCACACCCTTTAATTCTCATTTTAAATTCCAAGGATTTTATAAAAATAAGCCCATGAAATACGTTTTACTTTTTCATATTCAATGACTATCAAATTTTACTTCAATTTTCTCAAGAGAATATTTATTTTCCACTATAACATAGGTTGTAAAGATGCTTATATTAATAAATATAGGTAATAAATGGATAAGCAACAAGAGTATATTGTACAACATGGGAAAATATAGCCATTAGTTTGTAGTAACTTTAAATGGAAGATAATCTATAAAAATATTAAATCACTATGCTGTACACCTGAAACTAATGTAATATTATTATAAATCAACTATACTTCAATTAGAATAAAAGCAAGTAAGCTATTTGTAAGAAGAAAAATATTTGGTATGTAAATAATATCATCGTAAACTTTCTGTCTTAAGTCTGTAGTTGGGAATCATTCTGATAACTATTATTTAATATATCTAGTCTGACCAAACATTTACAAGGTAAAGCCTAGATTAGCAGATATTTGCTTCTTAGATGTTGTATAATTTAACTCAACCGATATGGCTTATCTAGCTGATTCTTTAAAGAGAATTCTATTATCTGAACAAGATCATTTCCTAGTATCTTCTCCCTTCCCCCATCCAAATCTCTTGTATGTTTGGCTCTGTGCTATGGTTAACAAAAGCGTGTAGGGGGAGATTTTTGAATCTTGTTTGCAGGTGTACAGATTTCAGACTAGTGAACTTTGAGTAAAGATTCTGGGCAACATTCTGGGCAACGTTTAGAGACAGTGTTAAGGAAACTTCCTTATCCATTGATTTTTAATTGACCTGACAGAAGAAAAGCTGTTTCTTCTAAATGTCGTTATTTTAGTTCCAGTTAATTAGCTCTAAAAATATAATATAACTCCCAAGACAATTGTCATAGGACCTTGAAATGCTGGCTTTCATTATTGTCACCTATAGAATGTGGGGTTGGAGAGTATGAAGTGGAAAGTTTCTGCCATTTGTAAGTGCACAAAATGATAAAAATAGTGTTATCATTTTTTCCTCAAGTTTTTTTGATCTTTAGTGATATGTTGCAAAGAATCTGTGAGATCTTTGGGAAAGTCATAAATCAGTTTATAATCAATATATACTAAACTCTGTGAAGAAATGGGATTTAGCATAGTTAAGAGTTCATGTGAACAACCCTTATTTTCATGAAAGCTGCTTCAAATTGCAACAGATTCTGACTGAGTAAGAATTCATTGAGTACTAATTATTTTGTGTATTATTTGTGTAAGTCTCCCAATAATCTTATGATTTTTAGTAGTCTTCTATTTTTTGGTACCTAATACATTTCTGAAAAATATTCTTTGTGATTATAATTTCTCTAATACTATTGTAAGTAGCAAATTTAGTAAGTATGTACCTAATACTGGGTTGGTCAAAAAGTTCATTTGCATTTTCCCATAACATCATGCAAAAAAAGGCAAATGAACTTTTTGGCCAATCCAATGTTGTTTTAAAAGACAATTTACCAGAAATTTTGGTGTTCAATGAAAAATTAAGAATTGAGTCCTTTAGATGATGCTGTTAAGATGAGGAAAAGTATGCTTTTTAATCAGGCCATAAGAATAAAGTTCATTATTATAACATTTTTTCTTGTTAGATTTCCTTTTTCTTCTTGTTTAATGTAGAAGTCACAAGACAAGGAAAAGGCAAAAAATGCAGATACTTTCTGCTTTTATTTTCAGTGTTTCCTTGGAAACTCCATCATCAGATCAGATCACATCAGTCGGTCAATCATGTCCGACTTTTTGCGACCCCATGAATCGCAGCACGCCAGGCCTCCCTGTCCGTCACCAGCTCCCAGAGTTCACTGAGACTCACATCCATCGAGTCAGTGATGCCATCCAGCCATCTCATCCTCTGTCGTCCCCTTCTCCTCCTGCCCCCAATCCCTCCCAGCATCAGAGTCTTTTCCAATAAGTCAACTCTTTGCATGAGGTGGCCAAAGTACTGGAGTTTCAGCTTTAGCATCATTCCTTTCAAAGAAATCCCAGGGCTCATCTCCTTCAGAATGGACCCGTTGGATCTCCTTGCAGTCCAAGGGACTCTCAAGAGTCTTCTCCAACACCACAGTTCGAAAGCATCAATTCTTCAGCACTCAGCCTTCTTCACAGTCCAACTCTCACATCCATACATGACCACAGGAAAAACCATAGCCTTGACTAGACGAACCTTTGTTGGCAAAGTAATGTCTCTGCTTTTGAATATGCTATCTAGGTTGGTCATAACTTTCCTTCCAAGGAGTAAGCGTCTTTTAATTTCATGGCTGCAGTCACCATCTGCAGTGATTTTGGAGCCCAGAAAAATAAAGTCTGACACTGTTTCCACTGTTTCCCCATCTATTTCCCATGAAGTGGTGGGACCAGATGCCATGATCTTCGTTTTCTGAATGTTGAGCTTTAAGCCCACTTTTTCACTCTCCACTTTCACTTTCATCAAGAGGCTTTTTAGTTCCTCTTCACTTCCTGCCATAAGGGTGGTGTTATCTGCATATCTGAGGTTATTGATATTTCTCCCGGCAATCTTGATTCCAGCTTGTGCTTCCTCCAGCCCAGCGTTTCTCATGATGTACTCTGCATATAAGTTAAATAAACAGGGTGACAATATACAGCCTTGACGTACTCCTTTTCCTATTTGGAACTAGTCTGTTGTTCAATGTCCAGTTCTAACTGTTGCTTCCTGAGCTGAATACAGATTTCTCAAGAGGCAGATCAGGTGGTCTGGTATTCCCATCTCTTTCAGAATTTCCCACAGTTTATTGTGATCCACACGGTCAAAGGCTTTGGCATAGTCAATAAAGCAGAAATCGATGTTTTTCTGGAACTCTCTTGCTTTTTCCATGATCCAGCGGATGTTGGCAATTTGATCTTTGGTTCCTCTGCCTTTTCTAAAATCAGCTTGAACATCAGGAAGTTCACGGTTCACATATTGCGGAAGCCATATGCATACCCTTAATTTTTCCTGCAAACTGGTCTGAGGAAAGGGTGTAGTGATCTTTTCTTCCTCTAGATGGCACTCTCTGTTGGAACATGTTAAGCTGGTGTCAAGCATTTAAAATCAGTTCAGTCACCCAGTCCAGTCCACTCTTTCCGACCTCATGAACTGCAGCATGCCAGCCCTGCCTGCCTATCACCAACTCCCGGAGTTTACCCAAACTCATGTCCATTGAGTTGGTGCTGCCATCTCAAACACTGTTGCCCCTTCTCCTCCCGCCCTCAATCTTTCCCAGCATCAGGGTCTTTTCCAATGAGTCAGCTCTTTGCATCATGTGGCCAAAATATTAGAGTTTCCGCTTCAACATTAGTCCTTCCAATGAATATTCAGAACTGATTTCCTTTAGGATGGACTGATTGGATCTCCTTGCAGTCCAAGGGACTCTCAAGAGTCTTCTCCAACATCACAGTTCAAAAGCATCTTTGCTTTCCAAAAGCACCAATTTTTTGGTGCTCAGCTTTCTTTAGAGTTCAACTCTTACATCTATACATGACTACTGGAAAAACCATAGCCTTGACTAGATGGACCTTTGTTGGCAAAGTAATGTCTCGGCTTTTTAATATGCTATATAGGTTGATCATAGTGCTTTTCTTCCAAGGAGTAAGCGTCTTTTAATTTCATGGCTGCAATCACCATCTGCAGTGATTTTGGAGCCCCAAAAAATAAAGTCTGTCACTGTTTCCACTGTTTCCCCATCTGTTTGCCATGAAGTGATGGGACCAGATGCCATGGTCTTCGTTTTCTGAATATTGAACTTTAAGCCCACTTTTTCACTTTCCACTTTCACTTTCATCAAGAGGCTGTTTAGTTCCTCTTCATTTTCTGCCATAAGGGTGGTGTCATCTTCGTATCTGAAGTTATTGATATTTCTCCCGGCAATCTTAATTCCAGCTTGTGCTTCCTCCAGCCCAGCGTTTCTCATGATGTACTCTGCATATAAGTTAAATAAGCAGGGTGACAGTATACAGCCTTGACGTTCTCCTTTTCCTATTTGGAACCAGTCTGTTGTTCCATGTCCGGTTCTAACTGTTGCTTCCTGACCTGCATACAGGTTTCTCAAGAGGCAGGTCGAGTGGTCTGGTATTCCCATCTCTTTCAGAATTTTCCACAGTTTATTGTGATCCACACAGTCAAAGACTTTGGCATAGTCACTAAAGCAGAAATCGATGTTTTTCTGGAACTCTCTTGCTTTTTCGATGATCCACCAGATGTTGGCAGTTTGATCTCTGGCTCCTCTGCCTTTTCTAAAAACAGCTTGAACATCTGGAAGTTCATGATTCACGTATTGCTGAAGCCTGGCTTGGAGAATTTTGAGCATTACTTTACTAGCGTGTGAGATGAGTGCCATTTTGCAATACTTTGAGGATTCTTTGGCATTGCCTTTCTTTGGGATTGGAATGAAAACTGACCTTTTCCAGTCTTGTGGCCACTGCTGAGTTTTCCAAATTTGCTGGCATATTGAGTGCAGCACTTTCACAGCATCATCTTTTAGGATTTGAAATAGCTCAACTGGAATTCCATCACCTCTACTAGCTTTGTTTTTTCCAGGATGTCTGGCTCTGGGTGAGTGATCAGACCAGCATGGTTATCTGGGTTCATGAAGATCTTTTTTGTGTAGTTCTGTGTATTCTTGCCACCTCTTCTTAATATCTTCTGTTTCTGTTTGGTCCATACCATTTCTGTCCTTTTGCCAAGAGAATGCGCTGGTCATAGCAAACACCCTCTTCCAGCAACATAAGACTCTACAGATGGAGATCACCAGATGGTCAACACCAAAATCAGATTGATTACATTCTTTGCAATCAAAGATGGAGAAGCTCTATACAGTCAGCAAAAACAAGACTGGAGCTGACTGTGGCTCAGATCATGAACTCTTTATTGCCAAATTCAGACTTAAATTGAAGAAAGTGGGGGAAACCACTGGACCATTCAGGTATGACCTAAATCGAATCCCTTATGATTATACCGTGGACGTGCCAAATAGATTTAAGGGACTAGATCTGATAGACAGAGTGCCTGATGAACTATGGATGGAGGTTCATGACATTGTACAGGAGACAGGGATCAAGACCACCCCCAAGAAAAAGAAATGCAAGAAAGCAAAATGGCTGTCTAAGGAGGCCTTACAAATAGCTATGAAAAGAAGGGAAGCAAAAAGCAAAGGAGAAAAGGAAAGATATAAGCATCTGAATGCAGAGTTCCAAAGAATAGCAAGAAGAGATAAGAAAGCCTTCCTCAGTGATCAATGCAAAGAAATAGAGGAAAACAATAGAATGGGAAAGACCAGAGATCTCTTGAAGAAAATTAGAGATATCAAGGCAACATTTCATGCAAAGATGGGCTCGATAAAGGACAGAAATGGTATGGACCTAACAGAAGCATTTAAAATTGAACTGCATAAAACATTTACCAAAAATGCTTGCTGCTGCTACTGCTGCTGCTAAGTCGCTTCAGTCGTGTCCAACTCTGTGCAACCCCATAGACGGCAGCCCACAGGCTCCTCTGTCCCTGGGATTCTCCAGGCAAGAACACTGGAGTGGGTTGCCATTTCCTTCTCCAATGCAGGAAAGTGAAAAGTGAAAGTGAAGTCTCTCAGTCGTGCCCAGCTCTTAGCGACCCCATGGATTGCAGCCTACCAGGCTCCTCCGTCCATGGGATTTTCCAGTACTGGAGTGGAGTGCCATTGCTTTCTCCAAAAATGCTTACTGATGTCATATAATCTCTGAAGATCCACATAGCAACTCCGTGGACATTTTATGGGGAGGAGGCCAAACTTCACACATAGAGCTCTGTGTGACTGGACAGTAATTGTTTGATTCCAAATCTCCCGCCTTTGTTTTCACCATTGTTATAATACTAATAATTTGACTGTTCAGAACAGATTCAGAAACTAGCAAAAACAGACTAGTACATATTTATTGAAATATTTATTAAGTAATAAATAATGGTTGAATTAATGAATTAGTGAAAAAGTGAATTGTAGCACAGTAGACTCTGTCCTCCTTATCACCAAGACCAGTCATTATTTAATAGTTCTTGAGGAGGAAACTTAGTGACCACGGGAGAACTTCTTGCCATATTGTTGAGATTTTGTCTTCTGTGGTAAATGTAGTATCATTAGTAGCACTGCTTAAAGCACAGAATTGATAATATATTTTAAAAATGCCTAAAAGTTAAGAATATGTAGTCATGACTTGGTGTAGGGGCAGGTGTAGTAGCCCTACCATATTTCACGAAGGTAAATGTTTGAAAAATACATTGTACTGAGGATGATATCATAATTCTTTGATCTTTTGGATAATAGGTTGTGGCAGAACCAGAACCAGAACCAGAACCAGATCAGAGCAAAAATATCAAAGTCAGCTTTCCTAAAATGTCTATGGGAGGTCTCACTCAGTAAAAGCAAAGCTCATTTTATTGACCATTGCATTTCCAGAAGGTAAAGGAAATACTCGGGGAGCTGATACCCTGAGCCTAATTTTGACCCTCTGTGAGGGCTTAGTTAGTGAACATAATGGGAAGGGCTAATGTCCAGAAAACTAACTTCATGATTACTCAACTGTAGTGACCTTTCACTTCCCCTCCAACACTGACATGCAGAGTCACACTCTGGATGTTGTCATCATCTGGAACCGTTTGATTCAGAAATCTACAAATTCCCATATCTTCCTTGCTACATTCTCTGTTCTCTCTCATAGAGATTGAGTACCTGAATTTCCTCTTTGTGTGGCAACATGTGCCTGGCCTTTTTCTTTTCTCTACCCAGCCTGTACCCCGTTTTTGACCATACGAATTATTCTTTCACCTGTACCCCTGATTGCTTCCTCTTATGCTTCTGCTGCCTCCACTCACCAGAACCCTCATTTCAAGATCAGTGATACAATCTGTATTCTCTATTATGAGATCCAAGCAGCTGAATCCTGGAGAATCTGAAACGTTTGAGAAAATTGAACACATCAGAAATTCAAAGGTTTCAGCCAGCACCCCAGGAAATCCTTTTATTTATCTTTGATCACTATTCTCTCCATCCTTGTTTTCCTGCTTCCCATTTTGCTTTTTGATACCAAACTTACTGTAATTCTTCTGGAGACTTGACTTGAGCCTCTCTTCCTGTCTGGAATGCCTTTATTCTCTCCTTTTCTCCCTTTACCTGTTCAACTTTTTTCAAAATTATCTTGTTCATGAGGCTTCCCTGACCACTCAGATTGGGTTCAGTACTTCTTATCAGTACACAGTGCCCTGTGTATTGGTTTGCCTTTGCCACATAATGTGATCTTCCTGGGGGTGGGCAGAGACTGGGACTGCTTTCCCACTTGTACTCTTAGTGCCTGGCACAAAGCGGGTGTTTAGTAAGTGATAGGTAAGTGAATAAATAATAAACAGAAAGAAGACTTGAAGCAAAGCTGGAATATAGAGACTTGGAGATACAGAGTTCCTAAATAGCAAAGAAAAGATAGGTAAGGTGCCATATGTAGTTTCTAGAAGGGAAAGTGGTTGTAAGATGTCCATAGACGGAGGCTTTATTGAACAGTTGGAAATAATTTGTGAAGAAAAAGTAGAGGCAATGTGGCCAAATGAACTCACATTTTGAAATAACATGTGCAGGACAAGGAAAGAGAAACAAATAACAAAAACAAAATTATTTATATATAAAAGAGGAACACAACCCTCTGAGAATAATGAGCTAAGATTTTTAAAATATCAAAACTGACCTTTACATTTTATATATAGAACATGAAAATAACAAGCAAATAATGGATTCTTCTTTTAAATAAACCAACCCTATGATCAGAGACAGAGAATAAATGCAACTTCTCAATTTCTGTTTTCTTTGCATCTTCTCTAACATGAAGAATGATCTATACACAGATTAATAAGGGTAGAAGTAAGAAGAATAATAGGAGAAAATCTAAGCCCAAGATTGAGAAGGAGATTGTACCAGAACCTCTGGTTGTTCTAAATGAATTCACACCTCAGGTTCAGATTCTGAGAAAATTTGTTAATGTCATCGCTCAACTGGTAATCTTTGAGTTATTACAGTGAATTTGAAAACTTTTAGAAGATTGTGAGGACTAAACTTCCAAAATTATAAAAAAGAATGTATATTCCATAGACTTTAGTGAGTTTGAAGTTATCTCCACAAAAGCTTCTTAAAGATCATTTTAAAAGATGTGCAAATGTTTACAGAAAGAATAGATGGACAGGAAAGGTTAAGGAGAGTCTCTAAACTAATTCATGCAGATGACCCAGCTTCTGCTTTTGTTGGGGATGTACATGTACAGATCAAGAGAATGCTGCAGCTGTAACGTGCATAGACTCCCATGAGGTGTTTGACGTCATCTGTTCTATCATTCTGTTTTGGGGGACACATGGAGAGCTGGGCTCTAGTATAGGTACAGTTATTGAACAGTGGAACTTGATTTTAGTTACTGCAGCCATGTGGGAAATCTCTTAGAGGCTGCTGTTTTTGACACTGTTTCACTCATCAGTTTAACACCTCCCACTTCTCACTCTCAGCTGGATTACCCTGTGGTTTATTTCACTGAGAAAATTGAAGCCTCCAAATCTTGGTCTTCCCACTGCCAGAAACACGAGTCTTCCTGCATCTGTACTCGTGAACTCTGTCATGCTTCTTACTCCATTGACTCAACTGCACTGTTCCTTCTGCTTGCACATTGGAGCCTGTTTATTTTGCCTCCTCATTGTTGCTGGTATTATCTCCTCATTGTAGCTTTTCATCTGTTTTCCTTTTTCTGTTGGAGAAACATGCTACATGAATATGCTATGATAGCTTACAAACATGCCATAATATCTTTTTTTCTTAAAAAACTAAACGATTCCCCTATCCAGAGTCCCCTTCAAGCTGCCACCTATTTCCTTGTTACCCTTTTTGACAGAACTTCTCTAAAGGGTTTTCTAACACCTTGCCTCCATTTCTGTGCCATTCTTTGCCGCTCCACTGAGGCACTGTTTGACAGGGTTGTCAGTAACTTTCATGTTGCTAAATCCAATGGTCAGTTCCCCATTTCCATCTTACTCAACCTCTCAGCAGTATTTGACACAGTTGATCACTCTTTCCTGTTTCAGGTTTTCCTCACTTGGTTTCTGGGAAGGACCATGCTCCTGAATTTTTTCTGCCTCACATGCTGTTCCTTCCTGGTCTCCTATGCTGGAACCTCTTTGTCTCCCTAACTCAGTGATGTAAACTCCAGGGCTCAGTCCTAGAACCTGTTCTCTGCTCCACTTGCACTCATTCTCTGGGTCTCCCCCCCCTCCCCCCGCGTTGAGTACTCTAGCCACTAGCCACAGTCCCATCATTGCAGAAAGTTCTTTCAGACGGCATTGCTCTGGGTTATTTCATCCATATTATCTCATTAAAATGCATCTGCATGCTGATAACTCCCAAACTGATTCACCTGTTCCAGCCTCCCACCTGAACCCAGCTTGGTATATCCAGCTGCCTACCTGATACCCTTTACTTGCTTCTTAAGAGACCTGTCAGACTTGACAGAGCTAAGGGTAAACTTTATTATACTTTCTCTCCCAAACAGTCTTGTGTATAAATGATCTGGGCTGTTCCTCACATAGCCTTAAAAAAATTTGGTAGTCTCTCTTTTTTCTAAAAAATTTTTTGGAGGTTAGTCAAGGAAAGGAGGGTGGGCAGGAAGGAGACTTCCACTGTTTGGGAGAGACAGTTCCAGAGGAACACCCCTGTTTCTTTCTACATCTTACTTCAGTCCCTGAAAAGTAAGAGTGAGTGACTTTTCACACTTTTGTAGTAATATCTAACTTCTTTTTTTCTCTTGCATTCAGTAACTGGTGCATCAAATATACACTAGTCTCAATGCCCTGGAATACTTTTTCCCCAGATACTCACATGGGCTGTTTTGTTACTTCATTCAGGGTTTTGCTCAGAATGTCCTCTTTAGACATTCCCTGCCAACCCTATCTAAAGTAGCCTTCCTGTCATTCTGTATCCTTATTCTGTTTTACACTGGCATTACATTTATTTTTTCTGTCTCTGCCCCACTAGAATCCATGAGCAAAGGGATTTTTCTTTTTGTGTCAAAAATAATAGCTGGTGTATAGTAACTGTTCAATAAATGTTTGTTTGATTAAATGGCGTACTGATGAGGACACTTATGTCATTTCTAATGACATAAAACCAGAGGTTATAACTGCCACATTGTCAGTTTTTTGTTTGGTTTTTTTTTTGGTTATTTTATATTTTACACTTCACTAGTTGCTGAATTAGAGAAAGTGAAACCTCTTGTTTTTCTGAAAAGGTCATTTATATGATTATAGGCATTTTGCTAGGATTCATTTCATTTATGGTAAAATTTTAAGAGTATAAAAATTCTAGTAATATTGTTGGGAGCAAGTTTTATTTATTATGACATTTAATAATAGTTATAAGTTGAAAATTGTAATGATGATGAATTTGAAATTTGGCATTTTTGCTATAAAGTACAAAAAGTAACAAGACAGGGTCCGTGGCCTTAAGGAACTTGTTACCTAAGAGGTAAGATAGTCATCAGATAAGTAGCTACACAGGGGCAAAAACATGTAATGTTCTAAAAGGCACATTTTCAATTTATTAAAAAACTGTATTTCCATACTTTATGGACACCTAGCATAATATAGAGTGATTTTTTTAAAGTCAAAACACAGCTGTGAATAATGAGTGCAGGAGGCAGAGTGCAGGAGGACACAGCTCATTGTTGTGGCAGGTGGGCTTATGATTTTGGATGGATATCCAAGCTGGACCGTGTACAATATGGAGATAAAGAAACCATGTCAGGGGCTTTCTAAGAGCATTAAAAAGCCCCTCAGCTTGGCCTGGAAATGTCTCTCAGTAAGAGAAACAGATGGATCCAGTTTTCTGGCAACTTTCACTTCTAGTAGACAGCCTGAGTTAGCTGGAATCGTTTTAGCATCTGAGATAAATGACTCCATCTTGTAGTAATCCAGGCTACAGGGTGCCAGTAGTCAGAACAATTCATACACTACCTCCTTACGCTCATCGTTCGATAGGTGATTTCCTTGTCTATAATTTTAGAGTTAAAAATATAAGGATGATGCAGTAGGAGCAGGTATGGAAGGCGTTTTGAGACTCCACTCCAGGACTGTTTTGTTTGATGGAGCAGTTGATGCCTTGGTGGTTGGCCAGTGGAGTGGGCACGTAAGACTGAGATCCAGTCTGTGCTTTGGTAGCTGTGTGCCATGGACTGCACCATCCTAGGAAAAGTGTTTTTTCCCTAATTCACACAAAGTCTTGTGTAGTTTAAGTGCAGTTCTGTCCTATTTCCTGCCTACTTTATTCTCAAGGGCCTAGAATAGTGTGTAGTACAAGAACCGTCTGTCAAGCTGAACGGAATTCAAGACAGTGCTCTAGATTTGAGCATTTTAAGCAATTAAAGGTCATTTTGATTTTAAAAGCTTGTGGCTCAAAATAAACCTTACTGTTTGCCTTATAACTATAATAAGAAAATATTTTTCATGCCTCTGCCTGGTATAAGTTATAGCAAAGAAGAAAACTACAGAGAAGCATCTTCTTGCTACCCCAGAAGTAGGAATTTATCCTTTGATATTCCAGAAATAGCCTTCACTGTGTTATACGTAGGCGATTAATTTTTTAAAATTCAGAAAGGGTAGGAAACTTGGTGGTGGTTTATTCATTCGTTGGCTGTAGTATTTTCTGAGTTCTCATGTATTCTCAAATATCTTTTACAGGAAAGTAATAACTTGACTGTCATAGTATATAGATGATATTCTACTGCCTTCTAGATTTCATTATTAAGAAGACAGATGGTGCCCAATTCTTCCTCCTTTATAGTGGTTTACTGGAGGTTATAAGTTGGGAGTTGGGAGAGGAGGTGTAGGGAGCTGTGATCAGGTTGTCTTGTACATATCAAATATGTTCCAAGACTTCATCTCTCAAGATCCCATTCTTAAAGCTACAGGCATTTTTTAGTGTGCTCTTGAGATTAAAAAAAAATTGTTGGCTGTTTCATGCATCAAATATGAAGACTAGCCTCTGGTTTTTATGTCAGAATTTTAATTTTTAAAATTATTTGTGTTTAGCTATCACCATTAATGGTTATTCTGTTTTGTTTTGTTTTATCCTGGTTTTTTTTTTTTTTTTTGGTAGGTGTAGCTTTGTTCTAAGAATATTTGTTTCGTCCAGTTCATGAACTCAAATTATAAAGACCCTAAATGTTACAGAAGTGTTGAAAGATTGGTGAGTATTTAATGTAACATATATTAACAGCCAAAATACTTGATTCAGTCTAAGACTTTGAAACTAATAGTTATATGACATTAATTAAAACCCAAAGTGAAAATACCTAAACTTTCTAGGCATGTAAATTATGGTTTATTCATACTGTGGCACATTGCACAATGGTTTAAAGGAATGAACTTAATGTTGAGAGGGAAAAGCAAAGTTATAAAAAGATGCATACGTTTTTAAAATAAATGATACTGAATATTTTATGACTATGATGTATCAAAATTATAAAAATATATATGGAAATGATAAAACAACAACTAAGGAGGTGGAAGAGGTATGGGTGGAGTGTAGCTTTCCTGTACTATAAGGTTTGATTTCTCTACACACATACACACGCACACACCCACCCCACCCCGCCCCCGCCCCCATACACTAGAACTGAACTGAACATAGTTTAATGTTAATACTTGCTAGATCTGAGGTCTGAGTATTTGCTATAACCTCATGTTATAGAATCTTTGTTTTTTTCCAGGCATTTGAAATGTTCCAAAAAAACTTTTAAAAAATGCCATGCAATCATCTTTTCAGTTGGCATTCAGAATGGCTGAAAAACATTCAGTTAAATTCAGCATTCTTATTAGATGTGTGGGAAGAAATAAGTATTTCTTACTGTACCAGGCAGAAGTGCCCCCCCTGCCAGTGTTGTTCTGCTAGTGCTGTTAATAACTAATGCAGCTAGAAGAGTGAAAAGTGTGTGCATATTGGATGGAAAAGTTCACATTTTTTGTAATTTGTAGTTGACATGGTTTTAGACCTGGAAATTCCAATAAGATCAATAAGAGAGTTCAGTAGGAAGTTTGGATATAGGAGTAAGGTTTGGATATCTCAAAATAAATCTACTTCCTGTAGGCCCCCTATATACCAGTTTTGTATCCTAGTTAGAATATATAATGGGAAATAAAATCCCATTCAGAATAATGATGAAAACTATAAGACACATGGAATAAACCTAACAGAAATATATAACAGTAATTTCTACTTCAAGGAAATAAGATAAATGTGCAGGTATTATAAGGTGTTTATTGCAGTTTGTTTATGATAGTAAGAAGCTAGAAACAACCTAAATATTCAACAATGACAAATTGACTACATTGTTTAGTACATCTACTAATGAAACACATGTACTATATGTAAAATACACATGCAGTGGAATGTATTAAAAACAGTAAGCATACAGCTATTAAACAGAAAGAGTTCATGTAAAGATTTCCGAACTATCTAAATGAAACAATCAGGTAATAGATCATTTATATATGATACCCTATATATGTAATTGTGTATGTATTTTATATACATTTTTAAATACAGAAAAATGTTTCTGCATATAATTCTTTTACTGACATGGCGTCTTATGTGTTTAGGAAGTGAGATTGAACTTATTTCCTCATCAATTGTCTAAAAATTCATGTTAATTTCTATTATCTTAATTTCTAGAAGATAGGCCCTAATTATTACCACAGTTTTTTTTGTTTTTCACATTTTTTAAAATTTCTAAAGTTGCACTGTGCCTTGCAACTGAAGGTGTCTTATATAGTCAGTGGGCTGCATTTGTGGAAGAGTTATATTCTTGCGTACCCTTGAATGAACTTGGTCGTAGCTGTTCACAGTGTCAGCCCTTCAGTTGAGTTATGTGCATTGTCAGTACTACATCTGATGAATTTTCCGTGTTGCCTGGTTATTTACTTTCTACCAGTCTCCTCTGGTAAGATTAAAAAACTTGCACAGCCTCAAAACCTACAGAATGATGTCAGCGTCTTTGGGTTCTGTCAGGTGAAAAACAGTTTATATTTTTAAAGATCCATTTATCTTTCAAAATATGTACAACAAGAGTATTTTATAAGTAATGGGTTTATTTTTATTCTAGATTGAGGCCATTTTAGAGAGGAAGTCAGCATTTACTTTCACCGCCACCACCCACTAGTGTTTTCTTTCCCAGCTTTGACTTACCCGTGCTTGCTCAGTCATTTCACACCCAGGACTGATTTCTGCCATGCAGGAATATTTAAGGAGTACCAGACTAGATCAGGGAGAAGGCAATGGCCCCCATCTCCAGTACTCTTTTTGCCTGGAAAATCCCATGGACAGAGGAGCCTGGTAGGCTGCAGTCCATGGGGTCACTAAGAGTCGGACACGACTGAGCGACTTCCCTTTCACTTTTCCCTTTCATGCACTGGAGAAAGAAATGGCAACCCAGTCCAGTGGTCTTGCCTGGAGAATCCCAGGGACGGCGGGGCCTGGTGGGCTGCCGTCTATGGGGTTGCACAGAGTCGGACACGACTGAAGCAAATTAGCAGCAGACTAGATCAGAACTATGTCTGAAAAGATTATAAGGTTAGGTACCAATGCCCAATAATTTAAAGTCAGTCTTCGATTAAAAACAAATAGCAACAAAAACATATATTAATAGTTTTATACAACATTTTTATTTTCCTAATCTTTTCTGTAATATTTATTTTATAGCTCGGTCATGAGCACTGACAGTAACTCATTGGCACGTGAGTTTCTGACCGATGTCAACCGGCTTTGCAATGCGGTGGTCCAGAGAGTGGAGGCCAGGGAGGAAGAAGAGGAGGAAACCCACATGGCAACCCTCGGACAATACCTTGTCCATGGCCGAGGATTTCTGTTACTTACGAAGCTAAATTCTATCATTGATCAGGTAACATTTTCATATCAAATCATTTTTTTCCATCAGTAAATTTTAATTATAGAAAAGTAATTTCTAGGTTGCATAATTTCTGATAGTCTTTTTGAGATAAAGTCCTATCTCTCTCATCACTCAGACAAGGAAAAGTAACTCCATTTATGAACATATTGTTTATTTGAATACTTTCCAAAATGTCTAAAATATCTTACAGTTATAAACAACCTTTTTTCTAAAATGCTTTCATATACACTATGCTTTTTAATTTTAATATCAGTGTGAGATAACTATGATTGTTAGTAGCATGATTAAGAAAAATCTGCATTTGTACTTTCAATAAGTATCAGGTATATTTTTTTAAAGTTTAGTGTAAATTATATTTAAAGAACTTGCCAATTCTGGGGTGAAAATACAGAATCCTTTGTGTAAACTAATAATTACTAAATCATCTGGTTTTCATACATTACTGTGTTTGCTTAAACAATGGTAAGACCATGTGGTATTTTGCTGTTTCCTTATTATAGAATTAACAGAATTTTAAAGCTAGTTGGGACTATGAAGATGTTTTCATCTAACCTCCTTTTGTAGATGAAAGACTGAGATCTGAAACATTAAATAACTCAGACAAGGTTAACTTGAAGCCTAAATGCAATTTTTATCTATTTCATTTGATTAGAAAACAAATATTTATTTTATGAAAGAAAAGCCCACCATCTGCTTTCACCATCTACTAACTAACATAGGTAATAATATTTCAATTAATTTAAATTTAAAGGATAATAAACACTCGGTAGCACCAATATGATAGACAGCTTTAAACACTTTAAGTGTAAATTTAACTGTTGTAAAATAAAATTTCCTTGTCATGAAAGCATTTTGCTAAGAAATACATATATTGGGTAAATATAGATGTTAAAATTAAAGCGGCTATTTTCACTATAAGCTAAGAAACCTAACAATATAAATCAGGAAGTATTTGTTCACTGTGGTATCTACCTGTCATGGAATTTTTCAGAATATTTTCAGGTTTATATATTTTTATTGCTGCTGCTGCTAATTCGCTTCAGTCGCGTCCGACTCTGTGCAACCCCATAGACGGCCTCCCCCCATGCTCCCCCGTCCCTGGGGTTCTCCAGGCAAGAACACTGGAGTGGGTTGCCATTTTCTTCTCCAATATTTTTATTGAGGTAGCATTGATCTATAACATTATATAGGTTTATGTAATTTTATTCTTTTTTTAATGTGATTGATCAAATATGACTAAATGGAATTTAATTTTTAAATATTTGGCTTCTATAAAATAAATTTTAAAATAAAAAATGATTTGTTAGACCACATGTAGTGATTTTATATTTCAAAATTTTGATGATTTAGTATACATATCATGCTCTATTTATCTTCTTACCCCACATTAGAACAATTCTGTGTTTTTTCTCTCTTTTTTTAAAGATACTACTTATATAGCATCAGAAATAACAGTTATCCAGGAATAAATCTGATGAATTATATATAGATTTCTCTATAAAATACTATAAAATGTTGTTGAGAAAAACTAAAGAATACTCAAATAAGGGTGGAACTACATAATTTTCATGTACTGGGAAAAAGTCAATATTTTATTCTCCAAATTGATCTGTAAATTCCAATATAATCCCAAACTTTCAGTAGCTTTTTTAAATGCCAGCTTTATTGGAATATAGCTTACATATCAAAGAATTAATCTATTTCATATGTGCGACTTGGTGGTTTTTGAGTGAAGTCGCTCAGTCGTGTCCAACTCTTTGTGACCCCATGGACTGTAGCCTAACCAGGTTCCTCCGTCCATGGGGTTTTCCAGGCAAGAATACTGTCGTGGGTTGCCATTCCCTTCTCCAGGGGATTCTCCCGGCCCAGGGATTGAACCCAGGTCTCCCGCATTGTAGGCATACGCTTTACCGTCTGAGCCACCAGAGAAGATCAGCGTAGTCACACAGAAACGCAACTGTCACCACCGTCAGTTTCAGAATATTTTCACCCCCTCAAATAGAAACCCGGTGCCCTTAGCCATTACTTCCCTGTCCCTCCCATCCGCCTTGGCCCTCAGCAAACACTGATCTATTTTCTGTCTTTCTCTTTTGAGTTGTGAAGTATCTTTCACTGTACTGTTTAATGATTGAATGTGAATGTGAAAGTCATTCAGTCCTGTTCGACTCTTTGCGACCCCATGGACTGTAGCCCGCCATGCTCCTCTGTCCATGAGATTTCCCAGACAGGAATACTGGAGTGGGTTGCCATTCCCTTCTCCAGGGGAACTTCTTGACCCAGGAATCGAACCCGGGTCTCCTGTGTTGCACGCAGATTCTTTACCGTCTGAAGCCCATTAAATGATTGAACTCATTCAACTCATAATTGCAACATTTTTTCCTATGGCAATATTTTTTTAATGTCTTCTTTCTCCCTAGTTACTCACTTTTTGGAATATCTGTAGCAATGGTGGTAGGGACAGTAGAAGTAGAGTGAAAATAAAATATTAATGAATAGCCATTTAAAAAATAAGACTTCTCAAGGTTTAATTGTTTAAACCAGAAAATGGAGAATGATCTTTAGGCTCTTTAAGGGGAATTTAACTATATAAGATTTAATCATTTAAGATGAAATCAAAGCACTGGATTCAAAGCTGTACAGGAGAAACTAGCTTTTATCTGTTTCTCATATGTTGAAACACTTCTTGGATACTCTGGAGAAGAGGCAGTTTAAATCCTTACAATACTTCTGCTTTATTAACATATTTAATATAAGGAATTAAGCAGACTTTTTATTAATACGTAATTTACGTATAGGAAATGTACAGTATTTTGTTGGGTAAGTTTTGACAAATATGTAACTTCTATAACCACCACCCAAACCAATGGTTAGAAATTTCCACCACCCTAGAAAGGTTTGTCATACTCCTTTTCACTCAGCCACTCCCCTTCCCCCACTGCAAGATAACCACTGTTCTGACTTTTAACATCTAAGTATAGTGTTGCTTGTTCTAGTACTTCCCATAAATGTAATCATGCAGTGTGTACGCTTGTGTCTCGGAGATGATTCATCCATGTTGCTTAAATCAGTAGTTCATTACTTTTTGTTTCTGGTTAGTGCTTTGTTGTATGGATATACCATAATTTTTTAACCATTCTCCTGTTGTTTAACCATTTGGGTTGTTTTGTTGTTGTTCTTTAGTTGCTAAATTGTGTCTGACTCTTTTGTGATCCCCATGGACTGTATAGCCCACCAGTCTCCGCTGTCCATGGGATTTCCCAAGCAAGAATACTGGAATGGGTTGCCATTTTCTTCTCCATTTGGGTTGTTTACCACTTGGCTATTGTGAATAAAGCTGCTGTGAATATTCTTATAAATGTCTTTGTGTGAATATGTTTTCATTTCTTCTGGATAAATATCCAGGCATATGATTCATCAGCTATAGGGTAGGTGTTTAGCAGTATAAGAAATTGCTAAACTGTTTTTCAAAGTGGTTGTACCACTTTGTTCATTCATTCAGTGGTGTATGAGAATTTTCATTCCTACCAGTGGTGTATGAGAATTCCAGTTGTTCTATATCCTCTCTAATATTTGACATTGCCAGTTTTTTTAGTATTAGGCATTCTAAGTGAATGTGAAGCAGTGTCTCATTGCAATTTTAATTTGCATTTCTGTGACAACTTATGATGTTGAGCACTTTTTAGTGTGTTTAATGTCCGTTTGTATATCTTCTTTTGTGAATATCTGTTCAAGTTTTGTGCTCATTTTAAAACTCAGGTTATTTGTTTATAATCTAGTTGTTATAATTCTTTATGTATTCTGGATAAAAATCTTTGTTGAATTGCAAATACTTTCTCTGTGGCTTGTCTTTTCATTTCTTTCTTTTTTCCCTGCCTGAGCTATGAGGCATGCAGGATCTTAGTTCCCCACCAGGGGTGGAACCTGTGCTCCCTGTAGTGGAAGCATGGAATCTTATCCACTGGACCACCAGGACAGTCCCACCTTTACATTTCTCAACAGTGTCTTTAGAAAAGCAAATTTTTTCCCTTTGTGAATAGTGCTTTTTATATCTTGTCTAAGAAATCTTGGTCTTACAAACCCAAAGTTGCACAGATATTCTCCAATGCTTTTCCCCCTAGGGGCTTTTTTGTTATTATTTTTAGGTCTTTTAGGTCTGTGATCCATTTTGAATTAATATTTGAATATGGTTTGAAGTAGGAATTATGGTTCATTTCTGCCCATCCACTCATTTGTTCTACAACATTTCTTCTTAAAAGTCTGTTCTTTCCCCTACTGAAAAACATTGCCACCTTGGTTAAAAATCAATTGACCATATATTTATAGTTTATTTTTAAACTCTCTCTTCTAGTCTGTTATTTCTTTCACTAATACTATACTGTCCTGATTACTGTAACTTTTATAGTAATTCCAGAAATTAAATGGTGTAAGTTCTCTAATTTGTTCTTTTTCAAAAATGTTTGAAGAACATTCTAGATCCTTTGCCTTTCCATATACATTTTAGAATCAGCTTATTATTTCTGCAAAGTGCCTGTTATGATTTCAGTTGTGATGTTGTTGAATCCAGAAATCAATTTGAAGAGAATGGACGTCTTACATACTAACAATCCTGAGTTTCTCAATCCATGAACATGATATAAATCTCTTTGTTTGAGTCCTCTCAAATTTCTCTACAGTATTTTGTGGTTTTTAGCATTGAGGTCTTATGTAATTGGGCATAAATTTGTTCTAAATAGTTTATCCCTTTTGTGAGATTATAAATGGCATTTAAAATTTTTATTTTTCTGCTGCTTGCTGCTCATAGAAATACAGTTGATTTTTGTATGTTGACCTTGTGCCCTGTGATTTTACTAAATTTATTTACTTATCTATCTTGAAATTTTACTGTGCATTCCTTAGGATTTTCTGCGTAAACAGTCATGTCATCTATAAATGATTTCACTTCTTTTCAAATTTTTATGCCTTTTATTTCATTTTCTTGTGTTTTTCTTTGGCTTCTAGTACAGTGGTGGGTGGAAGTGATGAGAGTGGACAGCCTGCCTGTGTTTGGCCTGAGAGAAAGGCATTCAGTATTTCACCATTAAATCTTATGTTAGCTCTAGATTTTTCCCAGATGCCTTTTATCACAATAAGGAAATTCTCTTTTAGTCCCAGTTTGTTGAGAGTTTGTATCCTAAATGAATGTTGGATTTTGTCAAATACCTTTTCTGTGCCTATTGACACTATCATATTATTTTTTTCTATTAATGTAGGTGGATTACATTGATGGTTTCTAAATGTTGAACTAACTTTGTATTCCTGGAATAAACCCAATTTGGTCATAGTTTATCATATACAGAAATGTTAATCTGTTTATTCTTAGGGGAAAAATACTTAAATAGAAAAAATATAATCTTATTAATGGTTAAAGATAACAGACTGGAAGTTTATACTGTGACCTTTACAAGTTTTTTGAAAACTTGTAAACTTGAAAACTGCCCAGCCTAAAAAAATAACAATTACCCTTGATTTTAATGTTGGTATCAGTATCATCTAGATGGTGGCTTTGGTGACCCAATTGCTCCAGATCTCAGTATTCTCATCAGTAATGTAATATACATCAGTAACATAAATACATCTAGTTGGATGACTTCAAAGATCTCTTCGAACATAAAAGTGATTTATTTCTATGTCGTATTTGATAGTAATGGTTTCTAATTTCTTCTATACCCTAATCATGGACATATATCACTTAATTCTAATGTAATGAGTAAAAAATAACATGATTTATTACCAAAAAAATATATCAAAATTGAACTAGAATACACAACCATGTGTTATATAACATTCTGCTTTTAAAATTTCCAGTATGTATAGTTTCCATACCTATTCACATTCTGTGGATGTTCTATAAAATTGTTATTTATTTTGCTGAGTAAAATATCAAGAACAGGCTAGACGTTTATGAACAGAGTATAGTTTTAAAAATATAATAGGTTTCTTTAACCTTTGCTATTTTATATGTAAGAGAGTACTTTAGTCTTCTTACATTTTTGTAGTATTGTTTCTTTAATATGTGGTACTATATAATTGGCCTATCATCATAATACATAAAGTAAGTTTAATTGGAAAATATAAGACTTTTAAAACTGTGGCTACACAATTCATTCACTGGTTTATTCAACAGTATCTACTATGTTCTAGCACCTCTGCTACATACAGAGATATAAGAATAGAGATATCTTTACCAGGAACTCATAGCTTTTGGAGGGATGGACAGATTTTTTTTTTAAGGATGACAAACTGTAAAATTATTGGGGCATATAAAGGAGAGAGTCCTCAGGAAATGCTTCTTAGACAGATTGACATGTGTAAATAGGAATTGGCAGTGTAAAGGGGGAGGAGGCATTAGACCAAAGGAACTGCAAATGCGAACACACTGAGCTCTGGAGAAGAATCTACTTAGGAGGGTTAAAGCAAAGGCTGCATGTAGGGGTTGGGCTAGTGGGGAAACTGATGGCAAGCCTTGTCTACTGTAGTTTTGTTGTTCAGTCGCTCAGTCATGTGTGACTCTTTGCGACCCCATGGACTGAAGCATGCCAGGCTTCCCTGTCCTTCCCTATCTCCCTGAGTTTGCTCAAACTCATGTCCACTGAGTGGGTGATGCTGTCTAACCATCTCATCCTCTGCCACCACCTTCTCATTTTGCCTTCAGACTTTTCCAGCATCAGGGTCTTTTTCAAAGAGTTGGTTCTACCATAGTAAGTCAGTCTACCATAGTAAGGAATCTTAATTTTATTCTGAAAATATTAGGGAGGTTTTTAAGTAAGAAAATAAGCAATGAAAAGTATTCTTCAGATTTGACAAGTCAGTCACTGACAATATTATTAGCAAGAATTGTTTCTGTTGGAGAATAATGCAAACTTTTCAATTTAGTAAAGGTAATAACAATGAATGGGTTTTAAATTACTACATCTAGATCTGCAGATTCTGTTTACACATATGCCAGAATTTATCTGTGTATGATTGGTCTAACAGGGATGAGGAAGCATAGCAGATGCTGACATTCCTACTTCTTGGAAGAGTTGGAGTGTGATCACAGTGGAAATGGTAGCCACTGGACAGCAGTAGATAAACCATTGCATTATCTCCTTTATACCTAGGCTAGTAGACAGGAGCAGTGAGTGTATCAGTTGATTGCTATGTAACAAACCACAATTCAAAAAATTGGCTGCATTAAAAAATGATTTATTTGCTAATGATTCTGTGAGGTTGGCAGTTCAGACAGGCTCAGCTGGGATCACCACCTCTGCTCCTTATGGTGTCAGCAGGGATTACATCTAAATGTGCAGTTGGTTGGCAGAAGACTGAGAGCTGCTGGATGGGACTGTTGGCCGGCTGCCTCAGTTCTCATCCATGTGGCCTCTCGTCTTTCAGAAGGCTAGTCTCAGCTTCTTTCCATGGGTGGAAGCACTCCAAGAGGCTCAGGGGGAGGCTGAAGAAAGTCATATAATCTCACTTCTGCCACATTCTGTTGGTCAAAGCAAGTCACTTGGCCAGCACAGATTTAAAAGATGAGAACACAGACTCCAGCACTTGATGGGAGGAAATCACTTGTGGCCATGTTTTATCTACCATAGTGTTTTCCCTCTGGCCATGATTATTAGCATCTCTCCCATACTCCCTCCCAGGACTCTCAGAGTAATGTTCCCTCATGGCATCCGATCGGAAGTCCACGAGCTCACGATATGCATCAGTTCTGTATGCACTCTAGGCTTCCCGGTGCAGCACTTTAGTAGCAGCTCTTCTTGACTGAGAGACTCGTGAACTAAAAAGACAAATTATCCACCCCCACACACCCTGTACACAGTGATGAGACAGGAACAAGTTAACCACAATACATACTTGTATTCAACAAGGGAGAGTGAGAGGAGGCACTCGCAGTCACTCATCCAGTGAAATCCAGCTAGGCAGGTGTTCTAACATACCTTTTTCTGTTTTTCAGACGGATTTCTACTTTGGGCACGTAAGGCTTGTGTGGAAAAACACCCTTAAAATTTTTAGTAATACTCTACTTTTGTCTGGCTAACAGGGTCTACTCAGTTCAGTTCAGTCACTTAGTTGTGTCCGACTCCTTGCGACCCCATGAACCGCAGCACACCAGGCCTCCCTGTCCATCACCAACTCCCAGAGTCCACCCAAACCCATGTCTTTTAAGTCGATGATGCCATCCAACCATCTCATCCTCTGTCGTCCCCTTCTCTTCCTGCCCTCAATCTTTCCCAGCATCAGGGTCTTTTCAAATCAGTCAGCTCTTCGCATCAGGTGGCCAAAGTATTGGAGTTTCAGCCTCAACATCAGTCTTTCCAATGAACACCCACTCCTTTAGGATGGACTGGTTGGGTCTCCTTGCAGTCCAAGGGAGTCTCAAGAGTCTTCTCCAACACCACAGTTCAAAAACATCAATTCTTTGGCACTCAGCTTTCTTTATAGTCCAACTCTCACATCCATACATGACTACTGGAAAAACCATAGCCTTGATTAGACAGACCTGTGTTGGCAAAGTAATGTCTCTGCTTTTTAATATGCTGCCTAGGTTGCTCATAACTTTCCTTCCCAAGTAGTAAGTGTCTTTTAATTTCATGGCTGCAGTCACCATCTGTAGTGATTTTGGAGCCCAGAAAAATAAAGTCAGCCACTGTTTTCACTATTTCCCCATCTGTTTGCCATGACGTGATGGGACCGGATGCCATGATCTTCGTTTTCTGAATGTTGAGCTTTAAGCCCACTTTTTTACTCTCCTCTTTCACTTTCATCAAGAGGCTCCTTAGTTCTTCTTCACTTTCTGCCATAAGGCTGGTTATCATCTGCATATCTGAGGTTACTGATATTTCTCCCGGCAGTCTTGATTCCAGCTTGTGCTTCATCCAGCCCAGCGTTTCTCATGATGTACTCTGCATATAAGTTAAGTAAGCAGGGTGACAATATACAGCCTTGATGTACTCCTTTTCCTATTTGGAACCAGCCTGTTGTTCCATGTCCAGTTCTAACTGTTGCTTCCTGACCTGCATACAGGTTTCTCAAGAGGCAGGTCAGGTGGTCTGGTGTTCCCATCTCTTTCAGAATTTTCCACAGTTTATTGTGATCCACACAGTCAAAGGCTTTGGCGTAGTCAATAAAGCAGAAATCGATGTTTTTCTGGAACTCTCTTTTTCGATGATCCAGCAGATGTTGGCAATTTGATCTCTGGTTCCTCTGCCTTTTCTAAGACCAGCTTGAACATCTGGAAGTTCAGTGTTCACGTATTGCTGAAGTCTGGCTTGGAGAATTTTGAGCATTACTTTACTAGTGTGTGAGATGAGTGCAATCTCTGGGCCTACTAGGTACCACCTTAAGTCTTTCTGGGGTTGTGACATAATACTCTTAGTATTATAGCCACTTAATAACCCATTTTTGATGGGAGGAGAGGAGGAAAGGGAATTGGGAGCTGGTTGGGTAGGCTATAGCCTATAGGCGAAATCCTGTTGCCATTGATCTGTTTGTGGGCAGCACACAAGCTAATAAGAGTTTTGGCATTTTTAAAACACTGTTAGAAGAAACAAAAATATGGGACACAGGCCATATATGACTCACAAAGCCTAAAATGTTTACATTCTGGCCCGTTACAAAAGAAGTTTGCAACTTCTGGTCTAAATAAAGAAAAACTATTTTTTTTTCAAAGCATAGTATCTGACATCAGTAGGGAAAACAGTACATGTAATTATCCTGAGACATCAAAAACATTTAGCAGAATTCATCTATTCTTGACAAAAACTCTAAAAATAGATTAAGAATAGAGTTTCATCTAAAAAGAGCAGGAAAAAAAGAAAAAAATTTATATTTATTTTTATTAAGGTATGAGTAGGACTTCCCTGGTGGCTCAGATGGTCAAGAGCCTGCCTGCAATGCAGGAGACCTGGGTTCAATCCCTGGCTCAGGAAGATCCCCTGGAGAAGGGAATGGCAACCCACTCCAGTATTCTTGCCTGGAGAATCCCATGGACGGAGGAGCCTGGTGGGCTACTAGTACAGTATTACTAGTAGCAAAAAGTCTTTGTTACTTTCAACATGGAGTAGCAAAAAGTCGGACAGGACTGAGCAAATTTCACATAGTTGATTTACAATGTTGTGTTAATTTCTGCTGTACAGCAAAGTGATTCAGTGAATATTCTTTTTCATATTCTTTCCCATTTTGGTTTATCACTGGATATTGAATATAGTTCGCTGTGCTATACACTAGAACCTTGTTGTTTATCAATTCTATGTATAATAAGTTTTAATCTGCTAACCCCAAACTCCCAATCTATCCCTTCCTCATCCCCCCAACCTCCTTGGCAACCACAAGTCTGTTCTCTATGTCTGTCAGTCTGTTTCTGTTTTGGAGATAGGTTCATCTGTGTCCTATTTTAGATTCTCCATGGAAGTGATTATTATATGGTATTTGTCTTTATCTGTCTTACTTCACTTAGTATGATAATCTCTTGGTCCATCCATGTTGCTACAAATGGCATTATTTCTTTTTTTTTTTTTTTTTGGCAGAGTAGTATTCCGTCGTATGTATGTACTGCATGTGCTTTATCCATTCATCAGTCAGTAGACGTTTAGGTTGTTTCCATGTCTTGGCCACTGTGAGTAGTGCTCATATGAACATAGGAGCACACATATCTTTTTGAATTATAGTTTTGTCTGGGTATATGCCCAGGGGTGGGATTGCTGGATCACATGGCAACTCTATTTTTAGTTTTTGGAGGAACCTCTGTAGTGTTTTCCATAGTGGCTGCACCAATTTACACTCCCACCAACAGTGTAGGAGCATTTTCTCTACATTCTCGCTAGCATTTATTTGTAGACTTTTTAAATCATGGCCATTCTGACCAGTGTGAGGTGGTACCTCATTGTAGTTTTGATTTGCAGTTCTCTGATAATTAATGATGATGAACATCTTTTCATGTGCCTGCTGGCCATCTGTATATCTTCTTTGGAAAAATGTCTGTTTCGGTCTTCTTCCATTTTTCAGTTGGGTGTTTTTCATTGTTATTGAGTTGTATGAGCTGTTTGTATGAAGAAATCAAAATAATTTTTATAAGCTCTGCAATAGAACCAGCATAAGAATAACTTTATTAGTATTCTGTTTGATATCATGTTTTAAAAACATGCAATAACAAAGGGGAATATGAAAATAGTGACAGCTAAATGTGAGAAAGATGGAGAAATAAAAGTTAATTTTTAAACTGATGTGTACAGAAAAATCCAAAAGATCATCCAGAAAACTGTTCAACAGAATTATAGAATATAAGACAAACATATTGTTTCCTTTAGCTAAATCTATACAACTAGAAAATTTTAAAAAGATTCTGTTTACAGTAGTACTGAAGAAATGTTCACATGTGTGTATATAGATACACATTTAAGAAATAATTATAAAATTGTGATAGAAGAAATGAAGGACTTAAATAGCACATATATTTCTGCTATGTCTGGAACATTAAATTCAGCATGTCAAAATTAAAAGTAATGCCATTAATATAAATTAAAATAACTTCAGTCCAAATTCCTTAACATGTCATCCTGAGATCCTTGAACCCCACTGATCTGGTGCCCATATGCCTGCAGCTTCCTAAACATCGCCTCTGATTTGGGATTTCAGCCTTTCCTCCCAATAAAATTGCCCTTTCTCTTCCATCCTGCCATCACTACTTTTGGATGGTTAGGATAGGCAATTAAGATAAAATACAATCAAAACAATAGAATTGTGGAAGAGACAGTGCCTGGCACCTGGTAGATAAGTGGCATGAACATGATTCTTACCACCTGGATGAGAGTGATCTCACTGTTTGTTATTGCAGTGGGGAATTTAAAAATGTGTGACACAGTCATTTTCCAAGCAGAGGGGAGAACATAAAATTGTAAGTATTAGATGAGGAGTACTGTGATTTCACTAGGTCGGATAGTTTAGGAATAGCCAGGAAATGGCTCTGTTTGGGTCATATATTGCCTAATTTGGCATATTGAGCCTTGAGCTAAGTGGGAGGGAAACAGAGAAGTTCCAGGCCACGTGTCTAAGAAGCCAGGGGCAGGAATGCCAGTTCACACAGCAGTGGTGATTTGCCAGTGTACTGTGGAGGAACACATGCTGAATTACAAGGACAGCCTTTCTGTAGCACTTCTTCACACACCCTTGAGGTTTTGGCAAGCTCTTTTAGAATGTTATTAGTTCCTCTACTAAAGATAAAGATTCAACTTAGAGGGACTAGGCAGGAATGTACCTGTCCAAAATTGGTTTACTGTTTTTTGCAAGATAATGTATCTTTTGCTGGCATCTTAAAAAATGTTGAGATAGGTACCGAGTACAAGCTCTGCATACAATTGTTATCTAGATATCTGCTGACTCTGAAGTGAAGCACATAGAAATGGCATAGAATTGCCCTTTGATACAATTTTTACTTTGCATCCAGAATTCAAAATCATTCAGGCAGGTAATGTTTATGAACATCCAGCTGTGTAGTAGGCATTGAGTGGGAAAAAGGGAGGTGATTGCTAAGGACTTGGGCCTGAGCCCTGGAATTCATGCTCTGAGAGAGGCCTGCAAAGTATGTTTGGGAAAATCTCCCATCATCTTTAGAGATAAATCCAAACCCCTTCATGTGACCCCCCTCCCCAAGGCCGCCTTGTATCTGGCACTGTCCACCTGGCTGGCCTTGCAGCCTTTTCTTAGTGCCCTCCCCCTTGCTGTGCTCCAGCCACACTGTCCTGCCTGCCATTCTATGAAGAAGTCAAATCCATTCCCACCCTTTGTATCTTTCCTATGAGCTCTTTTCCTCCATGTCTTTGCATGGATTCTTCCTTCTCATCAGTTAAGCATCTGCTCAAGTGGTCCGTCCTGACTAGCCTATTTAAATGTTCCTCTTTCCATCTTATTTAATTTTCTCCATATCACAGCATTCTGTCTGAAAGTTTCTTATCTGTCACCACTGTTTTCTGTCTCACCTGCTAGAGTGTCAGCTTTGTAAGGGTGTGAGTGTTGTCTTCCTTGTTCACCACTACATCCAGAATGTCTGGCACATAGTAGAGGCTCAGTAAATATTTGTTGAATGAATGAAAGAGGAAAATGGGCATTCAGACATTAACCATTCAGCAAATTGGTTGCTATACTAAATCAGGGTCATGAAACCTTACTTGACCTAGGAGCAATTGATTAGAGAAGTCTTCCCACAGAGGAACCAAGACCTGAAGGATGAGTTGGTACTTGGCAGATGGAAGGATGGTGAGAGAATTGTAAGAGCAGTGCATGTGAGGAAGATGTTTGAAGGACCATTGATGTTCAGGAAACCTTAATAGTACATGTAGGTAGGGGTTGGCTGTCGTGGTAGGAGTTAAAACTGGACAAGTCAGTAGGAATCATGTCATGAAGGGTCTTCCAGGCCTGAGAAGGGATTTAGATTTTGCTTTTGCAGAATTTTAAGCCTTTTCATAACCAAGATACTAGAAAGTAATAATCGGAATCCTGTCTCTACTTTCTCATTCCCCTTGACTCTTCAGCCTATTTGTAATCTGATTTGCACCCTCATCACTCCATCAAAACTGTGTTTGTTAAGGTCACCAGTGACCCTGTACTTGCTAAGTGCTTTCCTCCCATCATCTTACACAATTAAAGATCTGCAACTCTTGACCTGGTTAACTTTTCTTTCTTTTCTGAACTGCTCCCTTCCCTTGATATTTCTTGTTCTGCTTCTCTTTGGAGAGAGTTAACGTATCAGTCTCCTTTGTAGGCTGCTCTTTAGCACCACCATCTGCGGTTCTTCCAGTGTTGTTCTCCAGAACTCTGTTCTGGGAAGTCTGCCCCTCTCCTCCTGCATACTGTCCTAGGAAATTTCACCCATGTCCTTGACCTCTGCTCGGATGACACCCCAATTATTTACTTTACATCTTTTTCTTAAGTTCCAGTCATGTATATTCAGCTGTTTACTAAAAGGCTGAGTCCATTTGGAGATCCAACAGACATCTCAAACTCAGTATATCTAAAAAGTGAATCCATCATCTTTACCTCAACCTAACACCACTGCTAAATGTCCTGTCTTGATGACTGTGTTATCACTTGTTACCTAGTGGCCTAAATCAGAAACTTTCAAGTTCTTTTGGATCTTTTTTTTTTCCCATCCCATATGCCCCATAGTTAATCAGCTGCAAGACATTCTATTTCTCCCTTACGGTTTCTCAAATATGTCTCCTCCTTTTCAGTGTTACTGTCTGAGGCTTCAGATTATTATTATCTCTCATCTGTATTACTGTTTCCCTGCCTCTAACACTGATTAGTCCCTTCTCCTCCCCACCAGTTCTGTTGTCTATATAGTGGCAAATCTGATTATGTCACCCTGACCCACTCTGACCCCCTCCCCACAGATTGACATGAGCAATTTACACTTGATTTGTCATTAATTCCTCAACCACCCATGTCCCAAGTTTCCCAGGTGTAGCACTTCCAGACCTCTGATAATGATTGCTCCTTTTTCTGAACTCCTAAACTGAATGCCTGTGCCACACCCGGGTATGTACACATGCTGCGTGCCTTCTGTTCTTTAACTGCTTTGTGTGTATGTGTTCTATGGACCAAATGAGGGGACCTTCTCCAGGGCTTGGACCATATCCTCCAGAAAGGGTAAGACAGTAAATGCTATGGACCTAGTGTGCAGTCAATAAATATTTATCGGATGACCTTCACTAATAAGTCTGTCTCTCTTTACATATACTATTGTATTAATAATGTCCATTTCTCTTTTTGAAAATTGTGTTTTCTGAGTTTTAAATTTAACTGCATGAAGCCTTTTTGTTTTTCTAGTAATTTTTGTTACTGGTTTGCCAATTAATAGGGGTTAACTTTTCATTTGCACCTAGCAAATTTATCTTTTTGTAGGTGAGGAATTCTTACAATGTGCATGGTGGTAGTAACAGCAGCTACTTTTGGAAAAAGCAGCAAGAATGTGCTAAATACCGTCAAATACTCTTACCTTCTATCCTTGGGAAGGTTTATAAATTGCAAAGTATCACAGCTTTAATTGGATTTAAGATAGGTTAATTTGATTCTTCCTCCTCAAGAAACTGGGATTTTTTTTCAACTTAAAGATAAGGTATTAGAAATTACTGTGTTTCATGACCTCAGAGCATGAAGGATTCTTTTATTTCTAATACAGGCATTGACATGCAGAGAAGAACTCCTTACCCTTCTTCTGTCACTCCTTCCATTGGTATGGAAGATACCTGTTCAAGAAGAAAAGGCAACAGGTATGTTTCTTTTCTTTGTCATATCACTTGTGTTATCAAAATTCTACTGCGGAAAAACTTGCATTGAAAGGTTACTTCACTGTGATGGTTGATAGCAGCTCAAAATCAAAGCAGTGTATATTAGTGTGATATTTAATATGAAAAATTCTTTAGGCAAATACATTTTTATTTCTTCTAATATAAAAACGATAGAGAATTCCTTGAACGTAATGATGATTAGAAAATAGATGAAGAAGCAGAACAGCCTAACATTTAAAAATGGAGAGTGAAAAGTTTGAAGAAATCAAAGATTCTCTGCTTATTTTAAAGACTGCTTTCCATTACCAGTACTCAATCAATGACGTTTGCAGTTTAGTTTTTCTAATGTTGCTTTTAAAGGATAAATTTGAAGTAATGTTTTGTGTTAGGACTAGACAGGATTATTACACTTAAGGTCAACATATTTTTAATTTCTGATTCAGAAAAAAATATATATATCATATTAAGTACATGAAACTTAGTTTAAATGTTTCAATAGAGGGATTAACAGTTTTCCCCCTTCACCACTTCCGGAATATGCAGATTGTGAGATGTTTAAGGATCTCTCAGGTTGAAAAAAAAAATCTCTTGAATTGTATTTTAATGCCATATATGCATCTTTAATGTATTTCTGATATGGAGCTCTCTTTTAAGGGATTTATCTAAGGTCTTGTAATAATATTATCCTGCTTATTTTGTTGATTCACTGACTCTGCTCTTATTTTCTTCTGAATTTATAGAACTCACAAATTGTTAATCACTTAAGAACTCTAATTTGTGTTCTTTTGGTGAAGTTGTCTTCATTGCCTGCATCTTTTGCATATGTGGAATTTGTCAGACTCCTTTTAATCCTCTCTCTCTTAAAGCACAAGTCTTTTATTTAGATTTTTATTTATTCATTCTAAATTATAAGTGTACCTTTTGTATTATTGCAGAGGAAAAAGCCCAGTGTCATTATCTTTTTAATTAGTATGGAAAATTTATTCTTTTCTCTAAGATATAGGTCTTGAGTGCTGACCACACAGCAGCCCTAGGTTCTGGGCACTGAGGGTGAAACAGCAATATCTGCCCCTGTACCAAGTTCCTTGCGTAGCACATGCAGTAAATATTGTGAACCAATAACTCTCTTAACCCCAGTCTTGGAGAACATTTGTATCTATTGTATGATTTTGAAATAATTTGGGGAGATCTTAAGGTTCCTGAGTTATATCAGAGCTATAAACTAAATACTGTTTTGAGGATATAGTATACCTCTGTGTCTTAATTAATGGTGTTATTAGAGGAGATTTGTAAAGTGGTAAGAATAGTAATGCTAAATACCAGCATTGCTTTCCTAACTCTGTTCTCCTTGTTTTCAAAATCAATTTGTATTCTTTGATTCAGGGCCACTTTGTGTTTTGAGCAGGATAAGGAAATGAAGTGATGTGGGGAGGAAGGGGAGTAGAGACATACTAATAAGCTAGAAGAAGCCCCATAATAAAAATATACTGAGGACAAACTCCTAGAGAAGTAAGAGGATAATCACCTATGCATATTGAGTTTTAAAACGTATTAAGGTATTCTAAATTTTTTTTCTTCATTTTGTCAGATTTTAATCTACCATTCTCAGCTGGTATAATCCTGACCAAAGAAAAGAACTCAAGTTCTCAAAGATCTACTCAGGAAAAATTATATTTAGAAGGAAGTGCCCTGGCTGGTCAGGTTTCTGCAAAAGTAAATGTTTTTCGAAAAAGCAGGCGGCAACGTAAAACTACCCATCGTTATTCTGTAAGAGATGCAAGAAAGACACAGCTCTCCACCTCAGATTCAGAAGTTAATTCAGATGACAAAAGTATAGTAATGACTAAATACAGAAGGTCCCATGTGCTGCAGCATTTTGTAAAACAGTATCCTAAAGAAGACCACCTTACAGCTAAGCTTAACCACTTATCAACCAAAGAGCAGACTCCTCCTGACACCATGGCTTTGGAAAATTCCAGAGAAATGATTCCAAGAGAGGAGTCAAATACTGACATTTTAAGTGAGCCAGCTGCCTTGTCTACCATCAGTCACATGAACAATTCTCCATTTGATTTATGTCATGTTTTGTTATCTTTATTAGAGAAAGTTTGTAAGTTTGACATTACCTTGAATCATAATTCTGCTCTCGCAGCCAGTGTAGTGCCCACACTGACTGAATTCCTAGCGGGTTTTGGGGACTGCTGTAATCTCAGTGACAATTTGGAGGGTCAGATGGTTTCTGCAGGTTGGACTAAAGAACCAGTGGCTTTGATTCAACGGATGCTTTTCCGAACAGTACTGCATCTGATGTCAGTAGATATTAGTATGGCAGAGGTGATGCCAGAAAATCTCAGAAAAAATTTAACAGAATTGCTTAGAGCAGCTTTAAAAATTAGAACTTTCCTAGAAAAGCAACCTGATCCTTTTGCCCCAAGACAGAAGAAAACACTACAAGAGGTTCAGGATGATTTTGTGTTTTCCAAGTATCGTCATAGAGTGCTTCTTTTACCTGAGCTGCTGGAGGGAGTTCTGCAGATCCTGATCTGTTGTCTTCAAAGTGCAGCTTCAAATCCATTCTTCTTCAGTCAAGCCATGGACCTGGTCCAAGAATTCATTCAGCATCACGGATTTCATTTATTTGAAACAGCAGTTCTTCAAATGGAATGGCTGGTTGTAAGAGATGGGGTTCCTCCCGAGGCCTCAGGACATTTGAAAGCCCTCATCAATAATGTCATGAAAATAATGAGCACTGTCAAAAAAGTTAAGTCAGAGCAGCTGCATCATTCAATGTGTACAAGAAAAAGGCACAGACGTTGCGAATATTCCCACTTCATGCATCACCATAGAGACCTCTCAGGTCTGTTGGTCTCGGCTTTTAAAAACCAGGTTTCCAAAAACCCATTTGAAGAGACGGCAGATGGAGACGTGTATTACCCTGAGCGGTGCTGTTGCATCGCTGTGTGTGCTCACCAGTGTTTACGCTTACTGCAGCAGGCTTCCTTGAGCAGCACGTGTGTCCAGATCCTCTCAGGGGTTCAGAACATCGGCATATGCTGTTGTATGGATCCCAAATCTGTGATTGTTCCTCTCCTCCATGCTTTTAAATTGCCAGCACTGAAAAGCTGTCAGCAGCATATACTGAATATTCTTAACAAACTCATTTTGGATCAGTTAGGAGGAGCTGAGATACCACAGAAAACTAAAAAAGCAGCTTGCAACATCTGTACTGTTGACTCAGATCAACTAGCCAAATTAGAGGAGACCCTGCAGGGAAGCTCTTACAATGCTGAACCTTCCTCAGGTTTATCTAGTCCATCCTACAGATTTCGAGGGATCCTGCCCAGCAGTGGATCAGAAGACTTGTTGTGGAAATGGGATGCCTTAGAGGCTTATCAGAATTTTGTTTTCGAAGAGGACAGATTACAGAGTGTACACATTGCAAATCACATTTGCAGTTTGATCCAGAAAGGCAATGTTGTTGTTCAGTGGAAACTGTATAACTGCATATTTAATTCTGTGCTGCAAAGAGGAGTTGAATTAGCACATCATTGTCAACAGCTTAGCATTACTTCAGCCCAGACTCATGTATGTAGCCATCATAACCAGTGTTTGCCCCAGGAAGTACTTCAGATTTATTTAAAAACTCTGCCTACCCTGCTTAACTCAAGGTTTGTTATATATGTGTGTAGATACTTTTTCTCATTGTTGAAAAATCATGTTCAAAGATGTTTGAATATCTTTATTATTTATTTTTTCCTAGGATTTAATTTTAGTTTAACAACAACAAAATTTCCCATCCCATGTCAGATTTTTTTTAACATTTATTTATTTGTTTGTTTTACTGGGGTGTTTATAGAGAAGAGGACAGAGCCATTGATTTTAATTTCTCTGAAAAAAAAGTAAAGTTTTAAATCTATATCTGAGAAAAAAATGGATAAAACGCAGATACCCAACAGCAGGGGCAAAGTTAAATTAATTATATTTACTGGATGTAATATTATTAGCCAAAAATAATGTTAGCTAGGATCTATTGGGACATGAGAAAATGCTTATAATATTTTATAAGTAGCATACAAAAAATAAAAAATGTCACCCATTTATTTAGAGCTATGTAAAATATATATATAGTACCTAAAGTGTGTATGTGCATGATAATTATCAAAACAGTGAAATTAATGAAATTTTTGAATACCATATTTACACTTATTACCTGTATGTAGAAAAACTGGAAAATACAGGTAAGCAAAATGAAGAAAATTAAGATACTTAGAATCCCACCAGTGAGTTTTGTAGATTTTGTGATTGTCAACTCTCATACTTAAAAAATAATTTTGTAAATGAAGCTTGCTTCTGATAGGTAGTTGGCCTTTGAAATTAATGCGTATACCATTTTAAAAACTTACAGTAAAGTATAACATATCTGTGATCATTATTTTCACAACCATTAAAAAAAAAATCCTGACATTCTCACATTGTTTAAATAGAACTGTCTTTGATCTGAAAGTTTTATAACTCTGTGGTGTATTTGTGGACAGCCTGGATCTTTGCTGAGCTGATTTATACTAAAATTATTACTCAGATTCCAGTAATCCAGGCTTGTGAGTTTTACCTGAGACAGAGCTGAAAAACTTCAGATCTGTAGTTTAGTTTCTTTCCCTTGATGACATACAGATTTAAAATAAACAAAAGTCCTGAGTGAACCACCAAGTAGCCAAATGAATGGACATGCAAAGGCCTCCCTGCTTTCAGAGTGTCCATCACAAATATGGAGGTGATTGGGGCATGGAGAATTTATATAAGAGAAATTTGCCGTTTGGGGAAAAATATTCTTCCCTGAATTGCTTTGTTTCACTTGAGAGGCATGTAATCTGTTCTTTTCAAATGCTACTGGAATTATATATGCAGTGTTTGAAGAAGGATGTAAAAGTTGTTAGAAAGCAACTTGAAATCCTGGTCATATCTAATTAAGGACTTCAGCCAGATAATTGATAAAGTTGTAATAGATAGTGTTTAGTATATGCAGCAATGACATGTTTAAATAGTGTATGAATGATGTGCCTGTATGTAAATCTTTTGTACTTTTTTTCTCTCACAGGGTAATAAGAGATTTGTTTTTAAGTTGTAATGGAGTAAACCAAATAATTGAATTAAATTACTTAGATGGTATCCGAAATCACTCACTAAAAGCATTTGAAACTCTGATAATCAGCCTAGGGGAACAACAGAAAGATTCTTCAATTCCAGGTATTGACGGGATAGACCTTGAACAGAAGGAGTTGTCATCCTTAAATGTTGGTACTTTGTATAACCAGCAAGCTTATTCAGATTCTCAGAGTCTTAGTAAATTTTATGCCCGGCTCAAAGATGCTTATCCAAAGAAACGGAAGTCTGTGGTGCAGGATGTTCATATCAGCACAATTAACCTCTTCCTCTGTGTGGCATTCTTGTGTGTAAGTAAAGAGGCAGAATCTGACGGAGAATCAGCCAATGATTCAGAAGATACTTCCGGCTATGACAGTACAGCGAGCGAGCCTTTGCAACACATGCTGCCATGTTTCTCTCTCGAGAGCCTCGTCCTGCCCTCTCCCAGACACATGCACCAAGCAGCTGACGTTTGGTCCATGTGTCGTTGGATCTACATGTTAAGTCCCATTTTCCAGAAACAGTTTTATAGGCTCGGTGGTTTCCAAGTATGCCATAAATTAATATTTATGATAATACAGGATCTATTCAGAAATCCTGAAGAGGAGCAAGGGAGAAAGGAAGGAGATAGAAACATGAATGAAAATCAAGATTTAAACAGAATTTCTCAACCTGAGATCGCTGTGAAGGAGGATTTATTATCTTTGACTGTAAAAAGTGACCCCACACCAGCAGAACTGAGTAGTCTGAAAAAGAGTGCTGAAAGTTTAGGTAAATTAGAGTCAGAGCATCTTTCTTCCATAAATGTGGAACAAATTCCAGCTGTGGAAGCTGTTCCTGAGGAAACAAAAGTCTTTATGAGTCGAGAAAGCGAAACCTCGCTTCAGGGTATACGACTTTTGGAAGCCCTTCTGGCCATTTGTCTTCATGGCTCCAGAGCTAGTCAGCAAAAGATGGAGTTGGAGTTACCCAATCAGGTAAGAACTTATCTTTCATCTAACCATTGTGTAATGTAAATTTTTTTAAAGTTCTAATGTAATGCTATTGTCATTTTGTTTTTCCAAAGATTCTGAGTTTTGAGGTGCTCCTGTATGCTTAGCACAGTACCAGGTACTGTGGTGGACACAGAGGAGTACATGACTCTGTTCTTGCCCTCAAGAAGCTTAGGGTTTAGTTTGGAATACAGAACCCATGTGACAAAATTCACCAACCCTGAAAGGCATTAAATACACATTAAATGTCAGATGTCAGATCAATAATAATGGGTAAGTAAGTAGCAGCAGCAGCAAGTAAGTGTTAGTTGCTCAGTCATGCCCGACTCTGCGATCCCATGGACTGCAGCCCACCAGGCTCCTCTGTCCATGAGATTTTCCAGGCAAGGATACTGGAGTGGGTTGCCATTTCCTTCTCCAGCTATTGTATTTCAAAGTCCACACTCAACAGTCTTGGTGTGGTTCTGTTTGGTGCCCTGCCCATATCCCTTGCCAAGCTGATCCACCTGTGTACCATCTGCTGCAGATGTTGGCTGCTAAGGACTCACATCTGCACCCATCTCCCAAGGTGTGGGGTGCTGAGAGCCAGTGACTGATGGGTATGGCTCTTGGAATGGGGATGGCTCTGGGAGTGGGGACAGTCTCTGTGGTGCAGTTCAGGCTCCAGAGCTTCCCATGGAATTGGGCTGCAGTGACACATTTATTCTGAAACGACATCTTTGCCTGGATTCTTCCCCCAGCATATTCTGCCTTCCCCATGCCTTTACAAATTTCCCCTGAGAGCACATCTCAGCCAAAAAGGAATGCTTAGTTTTAGGCCCTGCTTCTAAGGAAATTTCAAATACGGCAGATTCCTTCTTTTCTTCCTATGTGCTAAGTCACTTCAGTCATGTCAACTCTTTGTGACCCCATGGACTGGAGCCCACCAGGCTCCTCTGTCCATGGGATTTTCCAGGCAACAATACTGGAGTGGGTTGCCATTTCCTGCTCCATCATATCTTGTCTGTGTGTATCTGTCTCCCACTGGACAGAGTTAAGGGAGAAGTCAATTTCCTATTCATCCTTACGGCTTCATCCCCTAATAGAAGAACAAGCGGTGAGAGTTCCCTTCCAGGACAGATAGGAAGGAGTAAAGAAGGGAGGAAGAGAAAAAAATTAGAATACAAGTGCTTCTTAGTGTCTTAAGGAATCACTAAGAAAAGGAATTAGTAAAATCTAGAAATGGTTAATGAAAACCTTGAGTTTCAACTAATCATTTTTTCCCTGATACAATTAATTTATGATACATTCAAATTCAAAAGCAAATAAGATGAGTAAAGCATTGGATAAATTAGAATATTATTCTTAATTGTAACAGGAGGATATTTGTATAAGCACTGGATATATAGTCATTTTAATTTCATATCAACTGCAAGTAAATGGACTAGCTTTTACTTAATATAAATATTAATTTATCATTTGTTTTCTCACTGTTTATTTTTTTTCTTAAAGCATGTTGATATTCTTAGTTTCTTTGCTTTTACCTTAGAACTTGTCTGTGGAAACTATATTGCTTGAAATGAGGGATCATCTTTCCAAGTCAAAGGTGATGGAAACAGAATTAGCAAAGCCTTTATTTGATGCCCTGCTTCGAGTTGCACTGGGGAATCATTCAGCAGATTTTGAGCACGATGATGCTATGACTGAGAAGGTATGAATAACATACAGTTGTGTTGTTATTGTTTGGGTGTGACTGGCAGAGGCAGAAGTGTGTGGGTTCAGAGTGTGACACCGTGATGTGGTTAGAACATACGGGCCAGGATTTGGTGAGGTGAGTTCAATGGGTTCTGTCTCCATCCTCTGGGATGGATTGTATTTACATCTCATAAGACAGAGGAGAGCAGTGTGACATGCTTTTCTTCATCTAATCTGGAAATTTACCGAGAATTGCTTCCAGGAGGATGGAAAGTATTGTTTGATGTCTCATATATAACTGATAGTTTATTGTGTAATAATGCAGGGATAGTGATGACTCAGCTGTCCTCTTTGCCTTATTTGATTCTATAGTGATATGGTTAATATTTACAGAACTCTCTTCTCACTTTAATTTTAAATCATTCAACATAAAAATGACTGGTCCTTGCATAGAAAGAAGTCATAGTTTTTTAGTTGTTCGTGTTAACTTCATTTTCTAAAAGAACTATTTTAATTTTTTCCATGAAACAGATATATACATACATAATTAATTTACCTCTCCTTTCATGTTTCTTTTACCTTTGTTTACCTTTATCTTTGTGTAACTTCTTTTTCATTCCTTGGTCTAGACATATTGGCATTTTATAATCTTCTGCCGTAATAGTTTACATTACTGTTTGTCATATAATGTAAAAACTTACTAAAATAACTACTAATGTCATAATCATATTACTGAATCAATTGGTTAACTGGAAAATGTTAAAATACCTACTAAAATGTCAGAATACCTATGTAGGTTAAAATATCTACCTACCTATTAAAAAAAAAAAGATTATTCTTCTTTTTAAAATGTTGCAATGATAAAAGTACTCTGAGCTTCTTTAAGTGTGTTTTTTTAAAGTGAAGATATTATTAGCATTTTTATAAGAAAAGGAAAATTTCATGCCACATGATACTGCACAGGGAGTTAATGCTGGAACTCTGATTTCAGAGATGCTTGTATGTAGACAATTGCACTCTGAAATCTTAAAAGGAGTTTCTTTGAAAATTTTTCATGTCTTTAGTTATCTAATTTATGAAACACTTTCTAAAAACCTTTGGAAAAATCTTTTCTTGAGCAAATATGTAAATATAATATGTATTTATTTGCATTAAGTTGTAAGAAGTATAATTCCACCTCATTGTGGTTTTTAGTCATCTCCTCTTGTATAACTAGAATGAAATTTCTTAGACCTACTTTTCAGTAAAACTGAAATGACCTGTAGTTTGTTAGGACACCTATTTTTTGAGGTGTTAATCAAGTTGGCTAAGAAATTCTGGAGAATTATGCTGTGTGAATTTCATAATGTATAATGGTTAATATCAGTTCCTAAGATTTTTTTCTTAAAATACTGAAGCTGTCTTCAAAATGACTTTTGAGAAATAAATATCTTATTTAAGAAAAATGAACAAACATTGCAACTTTTGCCTTAATTTAATTATACTGATCTTATAGAGTCATCAGTCTGAAGAAGAACTGTCATCCCAGCCTGGTGATTTTTCAGAAGAAGCTGAGGATTCTCAGTGTTGCAGTTTTAAACTTCTGGTTGAAGAAGAAGGTTATGAAGCAGATAGTGAAAGCAATCCTGAGGATAGTGAAACCTGGGATGATGGTAAAATATCACTGAAGTACTTGTGACTTCATTTGAAAGTCAGATTATTAACTAGCAAATGGTTCTTAATAATATCACTTTAGAACTTTTATTGCCTTATATTTGTAAAGTGTATTGCATCATTATTTTATTTGATCTTGACAACAAATTCTGGCGTTCTTGTAAGCAGTTTGAAAGTGAAAGTGAAGGTCGCTCAGTTGTGACCGACTCTTAGTGACCCCATGGACTATACAGTCCATGGAGTTCTCCAGGCCAGAATACTGGAGTGGGTAGCCTTTCCTTTCTCCAGAGGAATCTTCTCAACCCAGGGATCGAACCCAGGTCTCCTGTATTGTAGGTGGATTCTTTACCAGCTGAGCTACAAGGGAAGCCCAAGAATACTGGAGTGAGTAGCCTATCCCTTCTCCAGTGGATATTCCCAATCCAGGAATCAAACTGGGGTCTCCTGCATTGCAGGTGGATTCTTTACCAACTGAGCTAAGAGGGAAGCCCCTGTAAGCCGTTTAAGCAGTTTAAATCAATGAAATATATTTTTGTTATCACAAACATTGATGGAGTGTCTAAGAATACAGGGTGGAAGAAGACTCTGCTTTTATATGTATTCTAGTGGAAAAGACAAGAAATATCAGAAATAAGCAGTATGAAGAAATAAAACAGGGTAATGTGATAGTGACTGGGTAGTCAAAGAAAGCCTCACTGAAGATGTGTTTACATTGAGGCCTTGCTAGAAAAGATCTATCCAGCGGACACTGACAGGAAGAGCTTTGAAAGCAGTTTGTTACAAAGATTTAAGTAATACAAGGAATACAGACATCTCTTTGTGGCATCCAAGAATGCTGCAGCATAGGTTTCTTAGTTTACCACAGCCCAGCTTGTCCTTAAGATGGAAATAACATTGCATGTGATCCTTTGTTTCCAGGCCGAAAACTTGAATGGAGTAGAATGGAAGATATGGATTGAATAGAGCCAGGAGATTTCTGGGAGGGCTTTATCTTTTTATTTGCTGGTCTTATGACTGTGCCAATACTGTTAGTCTTCACTAAGTTTGCAGTAGTTATTTTCTTCACTGGCTGTTGTCTCTTTCAAATTGAGTGAATGGGAATAATCACTGATGTCCTACTTAAAGGGCTTTGATGGACCCATAGCAGGTGTTTTTGTTTTGTTTTGTTTTTACCATTAAGAGAGTGAAAAGAACAAAGGAACAGCCACAGATTGAAAGCCTCATACATATATATTCATGTGACTTACTTGATTTGTTAAACAAACTTTTTTCCAGCTTTATTGAGAAATAATTGACATATATCACCGTATAAGTTTAAGGTGGTTTGATTTACATATATTGTGAGAGGATTACCACAGTAGTTTTAGTTAACATTCACTATCTCATATAGATACAATACAAAGAAAAGAAATAAACATTTTTTCCTTGTGATAAGAACTCTTAGTATTTATTCTCTTAACACCTTTCCCGTATATCGTACAGCAGTAGTAACTATAGTCACCATGTGGTATGTTACATCCCTAGTACTTGTTTATCTTATAACTGGAAGTTTATACCTTTTGACCACCTTCTTCCACTTCCCACTCCCCCTTCCCCCCTAAGCAGATGCTTTTGAAAAATATTGCTATAATAGTGTCAGTTTTATCATAATACAGGCATGATTTAATAATGATAGATACCCTCCTTTGTGTAAGTTTGCTCACTAGATCTTAAAGAATTTTGGTCCAGGTAGAAATTTATAAATTTCTTACCTATATGAATTTTTAAAAAGAGTACAGCAGTTTCTTTAAAGAGCATAACAGTTAAATTTTCCAGAATGTAATATTCTGTGAGGCAATATCTATATCCCACTGAGAAAAAGGTCCAAGTATAAAATTCATCCAACCAATAGCCAAACCTACTGTTTTCACAGAGATATAAGCAAATGAACTACCCTATGATTTAGGTATTTTGGCACCAGAAAGTTTGGGATAGTACTTTTTTCCAGTTGTCTCAAAGGCGTGTTTTAAGTATGCATCACATGTCTATAAAAATTACTGTTGATAGTACTTGTGCTTCTAGTGAAGATCAAAATTACTTTTAAGGCTACTCATTTATCATCAAAGTATCCATATGACTTGATTATTCAGGATAATTACTGTAGTCAAAAATCAAGTAGTAGGAAAAGATTTTGTGAGCATCTTCTTATAAATAGCACTTTTGCCACTAGATCTCCTAAGTGATGAATGAGATTTGAAATTTTTTTCAGTGCTTAGGAAGGGAATAAAAAATAACCTTTTCTTTTTCTCCTTTTAGGGGTAGACTTAAAGCCTGAAGCAGAAAGTTTCATTGCATCAAGCAGTCCAAATGACTTACTTGAAAACCTTGCTCAAGGGGAGATAATTTATCCTGAGATTTGTACATTGGAATTAAATTTGCTTTCTACTGGTAAAGCTAAACTTGATGTGCTTGCCCATGTATTTGAGAGTTTTTTGAAAATCATCAGACAGAAAGAAAAGAATATTTTTCTACTCATGCAACAGGTAAAAGATATATTTAATTAAATGTGATCAGTATTTATCACACACATGCCCTAATTATTCATCTCTTTATATATAATCCAACTTGTCTGAAAATTCAGATGATTACTTACCTTTTATAATACTTTATGGTATATTTTTAGTACAAGTGATAGTCTAAAAATCTTCTGCTTCCATAGTTTTCCAAAGTAGGATAAAAATCAGTGTTGTCATTGGCTAACTATAAAAATCCTAGTGTATTTCTGAGAACAAGTAATATTTTTCAAATTGCATTTAATTTTGATATATGGTCATTATTTTGAAAAATCAGAAAAAACAGTATGAAAAACAAAATGAAAATTATGTGTAACCCTACACATAGCATTCTCTCCACTTATTTTAAAATATCTAGATATGTATATACAGTATCAGTTCAATTCAGTCATTCAGTCATGTCCGACTCTTTGCGACCCCATGAATTGCAGCACGCCAGCCCTCCCTGTCCATCACCAACTCCCAGAGTTCACTCAAACTCACGTCCATCGAGTCCATCTTTGACTCTGATGCTGGGAGGGATTGGGGGCTGGCGGAGAAGGGGACGACAGAGGATGAGATGGCTGGATGGCATCACTGACTCGATGGACGTGAGTTTGAGTGAACTCTGGGAGTATATACGGTATATACTATATGCCGTATATACAGTATTACTATCAAGTAATTTATTATGATATTACTTCTTCATGCTTTCATGAGGTAAGAATTTTAATTTCTTATTTTTTGTTTTTTAATCTTCAGGGAACTGTGAAAAATCTTCTAGGAGGATTCTTGAGTATTTTAACACAGACTGATTCTGATTTTCAAGGTGCGTTGAAACTTTGGTTTTAAACAATAGCTTTGAAATAATTTTGTTATGTGAAATGAAGAGTTGACAGTAATAGCTTCCATTGGCATAGTGCCGTGTGGTTTCAGAAGTAGCTTTATATGCATCATCTCTCCTGTTTCTCAGACCAATACAGTAGACATAATATAAGTATCTTGAATTTCTAGAGAGGAAAATCTAGATTCCAAGTGATCAAATGAGTTGTTTAGGGTCATGTATTTAGAAGTGGCATTGCTAGACTGTTCAGTTCAGTTCAGTCGCTCAGTCATATCCAACTCTTTGTGACCCCATGGACTGCAGCACGCCAGGTTCCCTGTCCATCACCAACTCCTGGAGCTTGCTCAAACTCATGTCCATCGAGTCGATGATGCTATCCAACCATCTTGTCCTCTGTCATCCCCTTCTCCTCCTGCCTTAAGTCTTTCCCAGCATCAGGGTCTTTTCCAATGAGTCAGCTCTGTACATCAGATGGCCAAAGTATTGGAGCTTCAGCTTCAGTCTTTCCAATGACTATTAAGGATTGATTTCCTTTAGGATTGACTGGTTTGATCTCCTTGCAGTCCAAGGGACTCTCAAGAGTCTTCTCCAACACCACAGTTCAAAAGCATCAATTCTTCGGCACTTAGCTTTTTTTATGGTCAAGCTCTCGCATCCATACATGACTACTGGAATAACCATAGCTTTGACTAGACAGACCTTTGTTGGCAAAGTACTGTCTCTGCTTTTTAATATGCTCTCTAGGTTTGTCATAGCTTTTCTTCCAAGGAGCAAGTATCTTTTAATTTCATGGCCACAGTCACCATCTGCAGTGATTTTGAAGTCCAAGAAAATAAAGTCTCTCACTGTTTCTATTCTTCCCCATCTATTTCCCGTGAAGTGATAGGACTGGATGCCATGATGTTCGTTTTTTGAATGTTGAGTTTTAAGCCAACTTTTTCACTCTCCTCTTTCACTTTCATCAAGAGGTTCTTTACTTCCTCTTTGCTTTCTGCCATAAGGGTGGTGTCATCTGCATGTCTGAGGTTATTGCTGTTTCTTCAGGCAAACTTGATTCCAGCTTGTGGTTCATCCAGCCCGGCATTTCACATGATACACTCTGCATTTAAGTTAAATAAGCAGGGTGACAAAATACAGCTTTGACATATTCCTTTTCCAATTTTGAACCAGTCCATTGTTTGATGTCTGATTCTAGCTATTGATTCTTATGAGACTGTAACCCAGTCTAAAGGATTGCTGCTCTGTCAGGTGTTACTTGAGTGCCTACTCTCTTCTTTGTACTTTCACAGACATTTGAGAAATTCTATACTAGATAGAACCCTAGATTTTAGCTGTAGAAACCTAAAGTTTAATTGGAGGATTAAAGCTGACATACATAAAATGTCAATTTGGGCTTGTCACATATTTTCTCATGGTTAAATTCAAGTTATGCATTTTGGGCAGGCATACCTCAGTGCATCATATCCAGGGGTTCATGATATCTGTATCTTAGCAATGATGATGTTGCCTTTGATCACTTGGTTAAGACAATATCTTGCAAGGTGCTTCCATTGTTAAGTTACTATTTTCTCTTTATAATTAGTAAGTGTCTTGTGGGGAGATAGCTTGAGACTATGTAAATATCCTTTTTCTATCTTACTTTAACCTATACTTTAACCTATTTTAGTATCCATTGATGATTTTTGGCTGAAATAATTAATATGGTATGCTATTTGTCAAATAGGAATTTTCTATTTTCATGATTCCTTCATTTCTTAATTGGAATTACACTGTAAGGAAAGCCTTCCCTTCTTCTCCATTTACTTAATTATGGCTATATTTTTATATATTGTGCTGGCACTTAATGGACCTTTTTAATCTGAAGACTTGTTTGTGTCTCAGCTCTGAGAAATTCTATTCCATTATCTTTTAATAACAGCTTTATTGAGGTATAATTCATGTACTTGAGACATAATCAACATAGTATATATTTCACCCATTTGAAGTATACAGTTTACTGTCTTTTAGTAGATTCAGAATTGTCCATTTAAAAATTTTTCTGTCACCCCAAAAGAAAGTTTTACAGAGAGTTTGAGCCTAGTACAGAAAGTACCTAGGTTAACATTAGTATATTTGCTATAGTTAATGTACCTATATTGTTAGATTATTAACTAGAGTTCATAGTTTATTCAAATTGCCTTCATATGTACTTAATGTTCTTCTTCTGTTTAAAGATCTTATCCAGGATTCACATTGCATTTTGTTGTCATACCTCTTTAGGTTCCCTCTTGGCTGTGACGGTTTCTTAGACTTTCCCTGTTTAATGACCTTGAGAGTTTTAAGGAGGACTGATCATGATGTCTTCCTACTGGAATTTGTCTGATTTTTTTTCATTGTGTATCTCACTGTAGTTTTTATTTGCATTTCCATAATGATAAGTGATGTTGATCATCTTTTCATGTGCTTGTTAGCCATTTGTATATCTTCTTCAGAGAAATGTCTATTCAAATCATTTATGCTTTTTAAAAATCAGGGTGTTTCTTTTGTTGTTGTTGAGTGTTAGTTATTCTCGGCATGCTCTAGTTATTCTCTGTATACTCTGCATAGCAAATCTTCTGCTGCTGCTTTTCCCCTTGGTTAGGTAACTCGGCCAGTCTGCAGACTTCACAGTTATAGTTGGTAGCCCTACATACATCCTGCCTTTTGTTGGCAGAATCCATTCATTTTCTTTAGAGAACAGTTAACAAGTTTGGGGCCTAATGGTTAACGATGAATTATCTGTGCTGAATACTCAGAATAAGGGAGAGAGGTGCATGTTCACAAACAAACCTTTTATTAATCCCTGTGCTTGCAGCCCTGTTGTTACTTTCTCCCCAGATTTTGCACAGATTGGCTCTCCATTCCTCTGAGTCTCTTTGTAATTCAGAGAGTCCTAGGCTGCAGCTTTCTCTTTTATCTCTCTATCCTTCCATCTGCAGGAAATATTTTTAAATCTCTCACTTGATGTGCTCCTAGTGCCCACTGCCTCCCCTGCTTTTTTCCTATTATGGGTTTCTTCCTTTTTGTTATTCTGTACTTTTAGTCCAGTGACTTTGTGGTGATAGAGGGGGGGGTGTGTGTGTGTCTCTAGTCCCCCATTTTGAACTGGAACCAATTAGTTTTGAACTGAAAAAAAAAAATCCACACACATACACTTTACTTTGGTCATATTATTTTCTTTCTTTTTTTTTCCGTATTATTTTCTTACTCTAAAACCTGTAACTGTCATGTTCAGTTCAGTTCAGTCGCTCAGTCATGTCTGACTCTTTGCAACCCCATGAACCTGAGTACTCCAGGCCTCCCTGTCCATCACCAACTCCCGGAATTTACCCAAACTCATCCCCATTAAGTCGGTGATGCGATCCCTTCTCCTCTCGCCTTCAGTCTTTCCCAGCATCAGGGTCTTTTCCATTGAGTCAGCTCTTCGCGTTAGGTGGCCAAAGATTTGGAGTTTCAGCTTCAACATCAGTCCTTCCAATGAACACCCAGGACTGATCTCCTTTAGGATGGACTGGTTGGATCTCCTTGCAGTCCAAGGGACTCTCAAGAGTCTTCTCCAACACCACAGTTCAAAAGCATCAATTCTTCGGCTCTCAGCTTTGTTTATAGTCCAACTGTCACATCCATACATGACCACTGGAAAAACCATAGCCTTGTAGATGGACCTTTGTTGGAAAATAATGTCTCTGCTTTTTAATATGTGATTCATGTTACTTACAGCATAAAGTCCATGCTATTTCTTAGTCTCCTTGCAATTTTCTTTCTGTGTCAGTTCATGGCTTCTATAAAACATGTTTCCTGAAACAGGACTTCTGTTCTTAGGTTTTATATCAGAATTATTTTGTCATATCCAAAAGGGAGATAATATTTATTTTGTAGGACTTTTTCTTTAGGATCAGCTGGGATAATGCATGTAAATATACTTTGATCACTTTAATATATATGCAATATATATGCTACAAATATTATTTATTATTTTACTCTCAAATGTTCTATGAATTTGTGTATTATACATGTAATATATATAGCATATGTAATATATACAAATATTATTCATTATTTTACTCTCAAAAGTACTATGAATTTGTACATTACCAGTTATATTTCATACTAAGCCTCATGATAGAATAAAGTGTTCAAACTAATCTTTAGTGATATTTAAATGTTTTCATAATTTTTAATATTTCTACTTTTGTTTATAGCATCTAATTGTCTCCTTAGAAAGTTATAGTTATAAATTAAACATTTTCAACATGAGAAGGTAGCAGACTCTTTTACAGTACCTAACAGCATCAGCTTATTTAAGAAATACTGTATTAATTTATGCTTCTTTAAATAACCTTATTTTACTTTGAGCTAACCACTCTTTCAGAAAAGTGGTTTTACTGTTTTTTTGTCAGCTGGTTAGTTGGTTTTCATTTAGTGATATTTCTATTTCTTCAGCAAATATTTGGATTATTAGATTAATTATAATCCATTTAAGATGTGACAATAGTATTGATATTTAATCTCTTTTCAGTGAAATTGTTTTTTCAGTTCCTTTAATTATTGTATATTGGCTTTAATTTTTCCCCTCTCTCTTTCTTCAATTTAGCATGCCAGAGAGTACTGGTGGATCTTTTGGTATCTTTGATGAGTTCAAGAACATGTTCAGAAGAGCTAACCCTTCTTTTGAGAATATTTCTGGAGAAATCTCCTTGTACAGTAAATATGCTATAATTTGACATTTTTTCACTGATGCCTAATAGAATTTTTTTTTTTAGAAATCACTAAGCTCCCTCTTTTGATGTGGTAACTGTTATACAGTCAACTCCATGTTATTGTGTGTGAAATTCTCAATTTTTTTTAAATTTAATATAATTTTTTTTGCTGTTAATATCGGGTCTTTCCCTGCAGGCTTTTTTTAAAAAATTTATTTATTTTAATCGGAAGCTGATTACTTTACAATATTGTAGTGGTTTTGCCATACAAAATTCTCAATTATTTTATTATTATACAATTTTAACTATTTCACTTCTGTTTTGGCAAGCTAGATACATCATTGGGGTCATAATCCCTTTACCTGATTCCACCCCAAGTCTGTGTGCTTAAGAAATGCTGAATAATTTTAATTACTAAAGATAATTATGAGTAATGATAACCATTTTGAAGGTTATCATGTTTTTTAGAAAATTATTATTCACTCTTCATTTATCTTCTATCACTTGTCTGTTGGTGCAATTTAGTGATTTTTAGACTCTTCTTTGCTGAGAAGCCCATTTTTATAATGAAATCTTGACTCAAAGCTTAAGCATTAAAACAGAAAGCCTTGGAGCTACTTTCTTTGAAGTAGGATTGGAGAATGTTCCTGAGCCCTGCCTGTTTCACCACCCTACTTAAGCCTTATAGACTCTGAAGGAGCTCTGTGGAACATGAGGTCAAAAACCACTAGTGCAGACAATTGAGGACTGACTATATATTTATGGGATGTTTCTGTTCTATTTTTCTGAGTTCATTTATCATAGTAATCAACATTAGATGTTATTTTATGAATGGGTAGGACATTGTACTGGGTTAATCTTTTCTATTTTTTTTTTACTAGTCTCCTTAGTTGTTGCTTTCCCCTTTAATTAAATACTTGTTTCTTCTCATCTCTTTTGTACATTCTGTGTTTCAGTTTAACCAGAAACTTGTAATTATAAATAAATCTCAAAAAGATGAACAATTTTTATTTGATTAGGGAAAAGGCATGTAAAATAAGGTGGAACGTAACTGAGCACTCAATTTTAGGAAGTCAGTCATGCCATAAATACCATTCAGAAACCTAAAGAATTTGCAAGGTCTCTGGTTCTAGCCCTCATTTAAAAATAATTGAGAGAAGTAACTGTAGTGCACTTGGAAATAAACACCTTTCTTTGGTAGACATGATTCCCGATACAATCATTGTACTTAATTTCTAATACTTAAAACCAGCTCAGAACTTTTTAGGTTTGAACCTTTTTAAAATCTTCCAAATCTAAAACAAATTAACCACAGGAGATTATATGTTTTAAGACTGAAATCTCTTTCATATTTTGAAAAGTGAAAGTGAAGTTGCTCAGTTGTGTCCGACTTTTTGCCACCCCATGGACTGTAGCCTACCATGCTCCACCGTCCATGGGATTTTCCAGGCAAGAGTGTTGGAGTGGGTTGCCATTTCCTTCCCCAGAGAATCTTCCCAACCCAGGTATCGAACCTGGGTCTTCTGCATTGTAGGTAGACGCTTTACCGTCTGAGCCAATATCGTAACACACAAAAATGAAAATTTTAATGATATAGTAGGTAGGAATTTATTTAAATATAAATGGTGATATACGTATGTGTATGTTTGTATTTTTGTTTATAACCTGATTTTCAAGATTATTATGTACCTTGTAACATGGCTGTAAAGTTTTGTTTGGTTTTCTCTTCCTTTAGGAAATTCTTCTTCTGGGTATTCTGAAAATTGTTGAAAGTGACACTACTATGAGTCCTTCACAGTATCTAACCTTCCCTTTACTGCATACTCCAAATTTAAGCAATGGTGTTTCATCACAAAAGTGCTCCGGGATCCTCAATAGTAAGGCCATGGGGCTGTTGAGAAGAGCGCGAGTGTCACAGAGTAAGAAAGAGGGCGACAGTGAGAGTTTTCCCCAGCAGCTGCTTTCCTCTTGGCACATAGCCCCGGTCCACTTGCCTTTGCTCGGACAGCCACACCTGTCAGAAGGTTTCAGCATTTCCCTGTGGTTTAATGTGGAGTGTATCCATGAACCTGAGAGTACCACAGAAAAAGGAAAGAAGACAAGGAAAAGAAACAAGTCACTGGTTTTATTGGACAGTAGTTTTGAAGGAACAGGTATGACAACAGCATTGTCTGTGTACCAAGACTTTTCAGAAGGCAGTTTTAGTTGAGCACTAGGAACACAGTGATACTCTGACTTACTGTCCACACGTTCTTCATGGAATGCCTGAGTGATGGTAGGTTCTGACGTACCAAAGCCTGAGTGGTCGAACAGCCTTAAACACCATTTTCTTCTGTACTTTTGCTTAGTGTGGGGTGGGAGGGGGAATATGAGGAGGGAGGCAGGTGGACCACCACATACACATCTGCTCTGGGATCACCAACCCCATTTTATGCCTCTGTTGTGGTCCCATTACTGGGTTAGGGTGGCTCCTGATATTTGAAAAGAAAGGCGTAGAACCCTGTAGCCACTTTACCATCCTTCTCTTACCTGTTCCCTGTCTCCTGTCATTCCACCTCTATTTCATCTCCTTTCTCTCTTGTAGTTCAAGCTCTCCTTCTTACGCTGTATCTTACCTCAGTGCCTCTCTCCTGGTTCCTGTCACAAAACGTGTAACCCCATCAGCCAACCTCCAGAGTGAGAATAAATTTCATTCCAGTTCTTTCTACAGCCTATTGAATCACTCTTTGTGACTATGAAACTGCTAGGTAGAAAGAACTTGTTCATTAAAAAGCAGTTTATGGTGGTAGGAAAGTGGGCTAATTCTTATGGTCTGTGGAATGAATGAAATGACTGAGCCAGAGGTTTGGGGGGTTATGATTATCGGGAGGTGCTAGCCTCAATAACTCTTCATTCCACAGAGTTTACACACCCCACTGGAGCCTCTGCTTCAGCACACTAGACCTTCACCAGTGTTTGGTTTCTAGGAACATCTTCTACCACTGACGTATAGATAGAGAAGAAAGCCTTAATGACACTGTCAAGACTGAAGGGTGGGAAATGTCACCTGGTATCTACAGTTGGAGCTCTAAATCTACTTTTCCACAGACATATTTCCAAGTTATTAGCATAGCATACTTAGGTATTTTTATGGGTTATCCTAGGAAGTTGAACTTTTAAGAAATCTTAGCAGATAATTTAATGTGTTGGGTAGTTAATAGAGTTTTCTTTTATAAATTGTACATCGAAAGAGCAGAGCAAAATGACCTAATACAGAAAACTCTTCATGTACATTAGATAGCACCTCATCGGTAATATCACATGTACATTGTTTAGAGCTGTCAATTCTTAGGTGGCAAAATTCAATTTACATTACTTTTCCACTCAGTTTTTGTCAGATGCTTGACTAATCATCCTAACATCTTTTTTTCATAGAGAACAACAGACTGGAAGGTGCAGCATATGTGAATCCTGGTGAAAGGCTCATAGAAGAAGGTTGTGTTCATATGATCTCATTGGGATCCAAAGCACTGATGATCCAAGTGTGGGCTGATCCCCACACCGGCACTTTTATCTTTCGGTAATAATTATCCTCAACTCTGCCCCCCATGAATAGCTTAGGTATTTAAATAATTTATGTAAAAGACATTAATGTGAAATCTGCTATAAAGATAATTGTAACAAAATAGAAAACTCTTATTTAAAAAAAGAAGGTAGATTCAAACAATATAATCTTTGTAATAATATATAAAATCTGTAATTAAACTCTAAAGTTCACTATGTTAATTCTCAGTGTATCTTAGACCAAATACTTACTTGAGTCTTATATATGGATGTATTCTATCCGATTGCAGTTATCTTATGATGTTATTAACAGGCAGCTGTTTTTCATGGAGATTATATATTTAATAGCCATTATCTCATAGACTTAGGTTCTCATTGCTGTCTTGTCCTTTTTTCTTGCCTCCTTTGTTAACTAGTATAGATACAAGTCTTTTATTTGTATTGAGTGAGTATGAATGGTATGATACTATTTTTATAAATATGTAAAAGTTGGATCATAAAGGAGGTGGCTGAGCGCTGAAGAATTGATGCTTTTGAACTGTGGTGTTGGAGAAGACTCTTGAGAGTCCCTTCAACTGCAGGGAGATCAAATGAGTTAGTCCTAAAGGAAATCAGTCCTGAATATTCATCAGGAGGACTGATGCTGAAGCTGACGCTCCAGTACTTCAGCCACGTGCTGCAAAGAGCCAACTCATTGGAAAAGACCCTGATGCTGGGGAAGATTGAAGGCAGAAGGAGAAGGGGATAACAGAGGACAAGATGGTTGGATGGCATCACTGACTCAATGGACATGAGTTTGAGCAAACTCTGGGAGATGGTAAAGGACAGGGAAGCCTGGCAAGCTGCAGTCCATGGGGTTGCAAAGAGTTGGGCACTGCTGAGCAACTGAACTACAATAATGTTTATTAAAATTTAAGTAAAATATTTTACTTCGGGATCTGTGTTCTGTAAATGTTATAAAGGTTACTAGGTAGTTTATGTAAATTATATCTTAATTCTCTTAGTAATCCCTCAGAGTAGGTTAGACCAATGATACATACTAGCATTTAGATATTTATGTATATGTATTAATTTCTGTACGAAGCAAACATTGCACTAAAAGGGAAATGGGTATATAGATAGTAATAATAAATTTTTTTTTTTGCAAATTGAATCCTGAAGATTATTGCCCAAATTGTTAATACTAGCAAATGAGCCAAATCTATTTTTAAGTTCATGAATTGAGGTTATAGTATAATAAAATAATCAAGCAGATTATGATATAAAACAAAGACCTCCTGACTTTTCAAGTTAGTTTAATACTAGAACTGGTTTTTAAATTGTACTTAAATATCTAGAGTTATACTTAAGTATACATGTTAAAAACTGATATCAGAAATTTCATGTTTCAGCCTATACCTTTACTCTTTTTGTTCAGTGTCTGCATGGATTCAAACGATGATACAAAAGTTGTGTTACTAGCACAGGTTGAATCACAGGAGAATATTTTCCTCCCAAGCAAATGGCAACATTTAGTACTCACCTACTTACAGCAGCCCCAAGGGAAAAAGAATATCCATGGGAAAATCTCCATATGGATCTCTGGACAGAGGTATGAAACACTTTTAGTAAATACTTAATAATCTCAGTTATAATTTTAATTATATGTTACAGCTTCTGATACAAATTACAAAAAGACTGTAGATGAAATTTACTATATTTTAATAGGAATCTGTCAAGTGAGATATTTTTCTTTTTTATCACTTACATACAAAATTAATTTGCCTTAGAAGAAACCGTTGAAGATTAATATTTGGATCTGGGGGACCATGCACAAATCTGAACATTTAGACATTTATGAATTTAGTTCAGCAAGGCCATATATTATAAGATAAATCCATAAGGAATTATTTAAGTGGCTAATAAAGCTAATACCAAAATTAAATCTAGAGTTTCAAAAGAAATTAGAATGACTAGAAAAAAATATAAGCCAGTATATCAGGTGATAGATTAAGATAGAAACCTAGAAATATACCAGGTGAAATATACCAGGTTTGGTTTTAGTACTATTTGACTTTTACAAACCAGGAGAACTGTGAGTCAAATTAATAAGAAATATCTTGTGAAATATCTTAATGTAAAGTTTAACTCAGAGAGAGTTGTAAGGTATCCTGGATGTGTAAGAGTTGGAAAGTATTTTATTGAATGAAATAGCATGAAAGGGAATACAGAATTGGAAGCTAGTATAACACAGGAAAGGACCGAGCTGGTTGGAAGGAAAATCTAAGTTGAATGATGAGAAAGAAAACTGAACAGGCATGATGATGCTGCGTGACAGCAGCTTTGAATCCAGGATGAGGCGGCTAGACCTTTTGCAAGGTATTTTATATACATTATCGTCCAATTCTCTCTAAAGTCTCTCAGAGTAGATTAGATCATAGAGATAACATATACCCTCAGCACAAATTAATCGATTTTTTCGTTCATTTGTTCATCAAATATTTATTGAGGAATTGCTATGTGCTGAGCACATGCAATATTAGGCCTGGGAGCTTGGTAAACAAGACAGACATGTTCCCTGCCTTTTGGGGGCTCATAGTTCAGTGAAGAAGCAGACAGCAAGGTACACAATTAAACGCGTGTGTATAAATCATGATAGGTACTGTGAAGACAACAAATGGGTCCTGAAACAGAAAATACCTGGTTTCCTGCTTAAGAGAAGGGCATCAGGGAAGACCTATCTAGAAAGAGATCATTTAAGCTGAGACCTGAAGGAAGGAGATGGAGTTTTGCATGAACAAGAGGGAGGAAGAGCGAGCCAGGCAGAGGAAAGGGCCTGTGAGAAAGAAGGGAAGCCTGTGTGCCTGTCAGCTCTGCTCTGGAGGCTGCGGGAGTCAACTGCTTACAGCCTTGCAGCCTCAGGAAGGCTGGGAGAAGAGGCTTGTGAACAGCTTTGGGGTAGCCAGTCTGCAGTGTCTGCCAAAGGAAGCAGTTTATTCATTTTAAAAAGTACATGAAAATATGTCATTGAATCTCAATTTCTATAATCCAAAGAAAATATTTTCTGAGAAGTTCTGTCTTCACAACTGCCTAAGCCTGAAGGCAGCTGTGGCACATCAGTATATGTCTCCAGAAGCTTGAATTGGTTGGGATTGGGGATGGGACTGTGAGAGTCTGCTGGACACTCTTCTCATTTCTGGAACTCTCAGCACCTACCAGGCAGTGTAGTAAGCACTTTGCACAGATGACCTCATTTAGTCCTTCTAGCAGCACAACAAAGTAAGAGATGCGTCTGCCCTTCCATGTGAGGCAGCGGAAACCCAAAATGCTGCTTGCAGTGAGGAGGGTGGCTGAAACTCAACCTGGACTCTGAGCCTGGATAGAGCCCTGCTTTAAAACCCTCTGCTCTCTTTAACGGGCTTCCCAGGTGACTCGGTGGTAAAGAATCTGCCTGCCAATGCAGGGGATGCAGGAGGAAGATCCCTTGGAGGAGGAAATGGCAACCCACACCAGTATTCTTGCTTGGAGAATCCCATGGACAGAGGAGCCTGGCAGGCTACAGTTCATGGGGGTCACAAAAAGTTGGACACGACTGACCATCCACATACATGCTTTACTAACCCTACAGCCTTTTGGTGAGTCAGGCAGGCTGACAGATATAGGAATCATAAACTAATCATTACACATATTCAGAATGAGTGTCTAGATGTTCTCTGTGGCCAGTTCTGAAGTTATGAACATCGCACTCAATTTTTACTCACCCACTTATTTGAACATTACTTTGAATTTACCATTTGGTATAAGTTAATGATTTTATCTAGTAATAGAGCATTGAGCAAGTGATCAAGGAATATAAGGAATATATTATTCCTTTGATTTAAATTTGGCACTATATCACTCTCGGAACTAATAAAATTATTTCTACAAGTAATACATTTCAAGATGTAACAACACTGAACAAAATGTTAATATTTTCTGCTAGTTGTTATTTGATGAACAGAACACAAATCTGGTAGGAATATATGGCACATAGTAGATAGTGTGAATTATTTTAGTGTTTGTTGAACTCATCTTGTATTGATTTTACAGGTTTTCTTTACCCTTAAGAACTGAATTAAGTCATAGTGCCACTAGGTGGCAGTACTGTTTCAGTTACAGCCATTGAGTTGGTTCAAGAAAGAGATGCCTGCACAGGAATAGAAGGTATCTCACTATAATGTTGTATGTCAATTGAACTTCAATAAAAAGGTTAGGTCACATCTTTCCTTTGTTAATAATATTCCTATTTAAATAGCTAAATGTATATATTAAGTATGGAATAGAAAGCCTTAAGGGAAAGTTTTTAAATAAATATATACCAAAATAGAATTTCTCATTATTAGCTTATTCTAAGTGCTTTGTCTTCGGAGAAGGCAGTGGCACCCCACTCCAGTACTCTTGCCTGGAAAATCCCATGGGCAGAGGAGCCTGGTAGGCTGCAGTCCATGGGGTCGCAGAGGGTCAGACATGACTAAGCGATTTCACTTTCTCTTTTCTCTTTCATGCATTGGAGAAGGAAATGGCAACCCACTCCAGTGTTCTTGCCTGGAGAATCCCAGGGACGGGGGAGCCTGGTGGGCTGCCGTCTATGGGGTCGCACAGAGTCGGACACGACTGAAGCGACTTAGCAGCAGCAGCAGCAGCAAGTGCTTTGTCTTATTTACAAACTTTGTCTTTACAAGCTACCTTCATTATCTTAAGAGAGTTTAAAACACTCTAGAATGAGGGAAGAGCTTGGCACTCTGCCATTTAAACAAGAAGATGAAGTTCTCCCATCGTGTGTGTCTCTAGGAGAAAGCATTAGTTTACCTTTTCCTACTTTGCCTTTTGTGAGGATTCCTATAACTTTTATCCATGAAGAAAAGCAAGAGATTAATCAAAAGCTCTGCAATATTTAGTGCTGAAAACACAGAAAATGCAAAAAAAGCATTGGCATTTCAGTGCCTTGTCAGAACAAAACCTGAAGAAGTGATACTCTTCCTGATTAGTTTTTGAAGAGGGCATGAGGTTTTAGGAATTGTGTACTGAGATGGGAGACTTTCTGGTAAAATCAGGGAGAGGTGGTAGATTCGTATTTTAAACCAGGAAGGTGAATATGCAGAAGTCAAGTGGCAAAGGAAACTTGCAACAAATGTCCATTCGTTCTTCCCTTGGCCTGGTGCGGATCACCAGGCGTCTCTGCCCCTTCCTCTTCTTTGGGGGGTTGTGGACCACCAGCACCTTGGACCAAGAGACAAGAGAATCAATCCTTCTCTCTTGCCCATTACCAATTATCCAATACTGAACCAAGAAACTTGTTCAAGAATTTTGCGTTATTAAACATTCACACTTCAAAAATCCCTGAAGTACCTCATTGTGGTTTTGATTTGCATTTCTCTGATCATGAGTGATGTTGAGCATCTTTTCATGTGTTTGTTAGCCATCTGTATGTCTTCTTTGGAGAAATGTCTATTTAGTTCTTTGGCCCATTTTTTGATTGGGTCATTTATTTATCTGGAATTGAGCTGCAGGAGTTGCTTGTATATTTTTGAGATTAGTTGTTTGTCAGTTGCTTCATTTGCTTCATTTCACACCAGTCAGAATGGCTGTGATCCAAAAGTTTACAAGCAATAAATGCTGGAGAGGATGTGGAGAAAAGGGAACCCTCTTACACTGTTGGTGGGAATGCAAACTAGTACAGCCACTATGGAGAACAGTGTGGAGATTCCTTAAAAAACTGGAAATAGAACTGCCTTATGATCCAGCAATCCCATGCTGGGCATACACACCGAGGAAACCAGAATTGAAAGAGACATGTGTACCCCAATGTTCATCGCAGCACTGTTTATAATAGCCAGGACATGGAAGCAACCTAGATGTCCATCAGCAGATGAATGGATAAGAAAGCTATGGTACATATACACAATGGAGTATTACTCAGCCATTAAAAAGAGTACATTTGAATCAGTTCTAATGAGGTGGATGAAACTGGAGCCTATTATACAGAGTGAAATAAGCCAGAAAGAAAAACACCAATACAGTATACTAACGCATATATATGGAATTTAGAAAGATGGTAACGACAACCCTGTATGCGAGATAGCAAAAGAGACACAGATGTATAGAACAGTCTTTTGGACTCTGTGGGAGAGGGAGGGGGGGGATGATTTGGGAGAATGGCATTAAAACATGTATAATATCATATAAGAAATGAATCGCCAGTCCAGGTTCAATGCAGGACACAGGAAACTTGGGGCTGGTGCACTGGGATGACCCAGAGGGATGGTATGGGGAGGGACGTGGGAGGGGGGTTCAGGATTGGGAACACGTGTACACCCGTGGCAGATGCATGTTGATGTATGGCAACACCAATACAATATTGTAAAAAAAAAAAAATACTAATAATAAAATAATAAAAATAAAAATCCCTGAAGTAATTGATTTAACTTTGTTTTTAATGTAGGAAGCCTGACGTTACTCTGGATTTTATGCTTCCAAGGAAAACAAGTTTGTCATCTGACAGCAATAAAACTTTTTGCATGATCGGTCATTGTTTATCATCCCAAGAAGAATCTTTGCAATTGGCTGGAAAATGGGACCTGGGAAATTTACTCCTCTTCAATGGTATATTTTTCCCCTTTAAAGCATTTTCAAGTTTTTTCTTCAGTTAACAAGTATTAAACTAAGTTAATTGTCCTGGATAAAGTATTTATCCCCGTTCCTTCACTTGTACTTAATAAGTACTGTATTTCCTAGATTCCAAGATGTACTGTTTTAACATATTTATAATCTAAGTGGTTCTTATAATTGATACATATATTTAATGCAAAGGCACATATCCTCCCCCACCCCCCTGCCAAAGAGAAGCTTATATTAAATCACTTTATAATTCTAGAAAATGCATTATAGCAGGTAAAGTTAGACTGGCTGTCTCTCTTACTTATAATTTTAGTATATTATATAAAAATACCAAATTTTAGATGAAGAAGAAATACATGATTTTTAAAAATGTATTACTCAACCTGCCACATAATAGCATTTAGACAGTGTTTATTGAATAAATAGATGGATGGATGAAGGAGTAATGATACCAATCCATATGTTGTTTTGTTTTGTTTTTTTAATTTTATTTTATTTTTAAACTTTACATAACTGTATTAGTTTTGCCAAATATCAAAATGAATCCACCACAGGTATACATGTGTTCCCCATCCTGAACCCTCCTCCCTCCTCCCTCCCCATTCCATCCCTCTGGGTCGTCCCAGTGCACCAGCCCCAAGCATCCAGTATCGTGCATCGAACCTGGACTGGCAACTCGTTTCATACATGATATTTTACCTGTTTCAATGCCATTCTTCCAAATCTTCCCACCCTCTCCCTCTCTCATAGAGTCCATAAGACTATTCTATACATCAGTGTCTCTTTTGCTGTCTCGTACACAGGGTTATTGTTACCATCTTTCTAAATTCCATATATACGCGTTAGTATACTGTATCAGTGTTTTTCTTTCTGGCTTACTTCACTCTGTATAATAGGCTCCAGTTTCATCCACCTCATTAGAACTGATTCAAATGTATTCTTTTTAATGGCTGAGTAATACTGGAGTATTTTAAATAAGGAACTTTTTTTTTTTTTTTTTGCTATTCAGGGGCTAAGATTGGCTCGCAAGAGGCATTTTATCTATATGCTTGTGGACCCAACCATACGTCCATAATGCCATGTAAATATGGCAAGCCTGTGAATGACTACTCCAAGTACATTAATAAAGAAATTTTGCAATGTGAACAAATCAGAGAACTTTTTATGACCAACAAAGATGTGGACATTGGTCTTTTAATTGTAAGTTTTCATTTTATAGGTTTTAACTTTTTAGAAACTGTTATGTATGTTTATTGAATGTGAATTAGCTGTGATTTGATTTTTAGAGTTTTTCTTTTCTGTTTCTCAACATGTTCTTTACTTACAAATGTTTTTCTTTTTAATTAAAATACTTTGACTTCCTCAAAATTTGTTTTCAGGTTTCAAATTTTCATCTGCTTTTCCTTGGAACTATATTTCTATACTAAGTATTAGTTTAGGTTATACCTGTTGTTAATCATTTGAGAAAAACATTTATGATATAATATATAATACATGTTAGCCTTAAAAATTGCTTATTATATTTCCTTTCCATACTTATAAATAAGTGCTAATTTTTATTTATATTAATTTTAATTATACATATTCAGATTTTAGAATATTTATTCTTTAATATCAATAGCAACTAGGAATTTTGCTTTCAAATTATTGCTAATTCTGCTTATATGAGACTTTTGATTGCATTTTGTATATTATTCTAATATATTGTTATACTAATACACAATTTAGGAGCTTGTAATGGATACTTTTCATTATAGCAACTAGGAAACTGATCCTTCATAGTCTAAAACATGTAAGTCTTGAGTGGTATTAAGTATCTGTGGTAAAATAGATATAGAATTTAACTAAAGATCTGGTATTAGACCCACAATCTTTTTCTCCATAAGGAGTATTCAAAAATGGAGGTTAGGGGCATTTTGGCTGTCCACTGTTATTGAATGGGGGCCAGAGATTGTAAATGTTCTATAACGCATGGGTAGTATCCAACCAGATTCACCCAGAGGACTTGCCAAAACACAGATTGCTTCAGTAGATCTGAAGTGTGGCCCAAGAATTTGCATTTTTGACAACTTCCCAGGTGATGCTGCTGCTGCTGGTTGGGGCCCACACACTGAGTATCTCTGCTTTAGGAAGACCAAGGAGCTCATACAGTGGATATTTGTTCAGATAATTTTAGCTCTCTAGTTTTTGGTTAATCCCTTTTTCACAAAAAAATACATATTCTTAACCTTTTATTTTGCCTGAAAAGAATGGAGGTTATAATTCATAAAATTCAACAGAAATTATCACAAGTCAAAATTATACAGGTTTTATGTGAAAAATCTTTTTTGAAAGCATATTTTTTTAAGCCTGACTTTTTTAGCTTGCTATTTTGGGGTTATGAGACATGAGTAAGAGGTCAGACAGACATGGTGCCCTCCTAGCAAGGTGTTGGTATCAGATGGGACTTGTTTCAGATAATCAGGCATTTTATCAGATTTTTATTGAAAACTACTGTAGATTTTTGATTTTGTTTTACCCAGCATAATCATGTACAGTAGACTGTGTCATCAGTTTGGTTGGTCTGCAGAGGTGCTAGATGATGTCTGATGAAACTGTACTTGCATCACGGTGGGCTGAAAAGGATGGGAGCCCAGAGCCCCCAGCTGCCACACCGTCTTCCACAAGCGTGATCTTCTGTAGCGGCCTCCATTGAGAGCACCTCAGAGTACATTGTTTTTAAAGTTTACCATAATTTTTAAAGTAATGTGATAGAATATTTGACAGAGAGCTAGAACCTAATCAAAACTACCCTTTGGTTGGGAGAAATACTCAGTTTGTTAGGTATGCTGATAGTTTGGAGTTTTATTCTAGTGGAAAGAATGCTCTAGTTTATAGAGTCATATTTAAATGAGTAGGCAACCCATGAGCAAATTCAATACCAAAATACATTTGAATACATTGACCCAGAGTCCCATCTCATAGGCTTGTAACGATTGGTTACTATTTATAAATGCATAGAACAGTTCATAGAACATGAATACGGTAGGGATTTGTTACTGGTGATAGGTGTAATTTCATGTTTATTCTCAAAAGATCAAAGCTGGAATTTTTCTCAGCCTTCATATGGTTTACATGTATTGACCACTCCTAAATGAAATGGGTCTTTTTCTTTGTGGAGAGCTGTCTTGCTTCTCATGTCTATCTTTGTTTTGTGCGATTGTCTTTTTTAAAACAAAGAAAAAGATTTTTTGCTTGTCTTTTCACTTTGAAATAATCCATTTGCTAGTTGATAATGTACTTGTTAAACTGTTTAGTTATTGAAGGAAAATATTTGTGTTTCAGGAAAGTCTTTCAGTTGTATATACAACTTACTGTCCTGCTCAGTACACCATCTATGAGCCAGTTATTAGACTAAAAGGTCAAATGAAAACCCAACTCTCTCAAAGACCCTTCAGCTCAAAAGAAGTTCACAATATCTTATTAGAACCTCATCATCTAAAGAATCTCCAGCCCACTGAATGTAAAACCCTTCAAGGCATTCTGCATGAGATTGGTGGAACTGGTATATTTGTCTTTCTCTTTGCTAGGGTAAGAATCACTGATTGTAATTTTATTTAAAGAGAAACTACTTCTTTATTATTGATAACTTTTAGGATTCTTTTTTGATTAACAGTAAAGCTATGTATCAACTATATTAAACTTTCAAGATTAAAAAAGCACACATTGTTTAGAATGTCATCAAAGTTTCTACCACAATAATTTTTTTGTTAAAATTTCTTTTTAATTTATGAAGATTTGGGACTTCCTTGGTGTTCTTGTGGTTAAGATTCCACTCCCAATGCCAAGGGCACAGGTTCAATCCCTGGTCAGGGAACTAAGAATCCTGCATGCCACGTGGTGCAGCCAAATAAATAATTTAATTAAATAATTTATGAAGATGTCAGAGTCTTCTGTTATCCAGAAATGTAATTAGAACCGTTAAGTATTAAGTGTATAAGATTTAGTATTGCCAGTGAGAAAAAAAAATGCTATAATAAAAATAGAGAAGAAATGTATTTCTTAAAACAAGATTTGTGAAACTTGTTTTTCCCTTGAAACTTCCATATGCTTGGAGAAAAATAAAGGTCAACAAATAAATACAAAAATAACTTATTTGGGATTGAAATTTTTTGAAAGAGAAGGAGAAAGTCAAAAAGTTTGACTCATGCCATGGATACTGTTTTAGAGAATTACGTTTATTTATCTGTTGTGTTTAGCCATCTGTGGGCTGGAACAATCTCTTTCCTGAGGTGGAGTAGACAGTGGTGTACATGACTGTTTCAAGGACTGCTGAAATCCAAACAGAGGGTACAAATGGTCTCGCTTCAGTACGAATCATTTCTACTTCCTTGTGGTCCAAATCCTTGTTTAATTAAAGCAACCCTGATCTTTTTCACTTCCAAGTTTTATGCTTAAGTGTAACTTCTGCACCATTGTCATATGTCTCCCTTTCTTTTTTTTCTTTAGTGGGGGCACCTTTGATTACTTTTGTAATAAGAGACATATCAATGTTAGTTGTTATTGTTACTGTGCTTATAAATACTTGGTTAGCATTTGACCTGCCATACTCTAAGCTTTCTTTCTTTTTCTTTTTCCATTTTTAATACTCTTTTTTGCATGTAGTATCTAGTTGGATAGATATTAAACTAGTGTTTTAAAATAAAAACTTTTCATTTAACTTCTCATAACATTTTGTGATCTACTTTTATAGCTTTGTATAATTTCAAAATGTGTATACTTGGTTTTTCCTTTTTCATCAAGTTTAGTCAGTTCGGTTCAGTTGCTCAGTTGTGTCCGACTCTTTGCAGCCTCATGGACTGCAGCGCACCAAACTTCCCTGTCCATCACCAACTCCCAGAGTTTGCTCAAATTCATGTCCATCAAGTCAGTGATGCCATCCAGCCATCTCATCCTCTATCGTCCCCTTCTCCTCCTGCCTTCAATCTTTCCCAGCATCAGAGTCTTTTCCGATGAGTCAGTTCTTTGCGTCAGGTGGCCAAAGTATTGGAGCTTCAGCATCAGTCCTTCCAGTGAATATTCAGGACTGATTTCCTTTAGGATTGACTGGTTGGATCTCCTTGCAGTCCAAGGGACTCTCAAGAGTCTTCTCCAGTACCACAGTACAAAAGCATCAATTCTTTGGTGCTCAGCTTTCTTTGTGGTCGAACTCACATCCATACATGACGACTGGAAAAACCATAGCTTTGAATAGATGGACCTTTATTGGCAAGGTAATGTCTGCTTTTTAATATGCTGTCTAGGTTGATCATAGCTTTTCTTCCAAGGAGCAAGCGTCTTAATTTCATGGCTGCAGTCACCATCTGCAGTGATTTTGGAGCCCAAGAAAATTAAGTCTGTCACTGTTTCCATTGTTTCCCCATCTATTTGCCATGAAGTAGTGGAACCAGATACCATGATCTTCATCTTTTGAATGTTGAGTTTTAAGCCAACTTTTTCATTCTCCTCTTTCACTTTCATCAAGAGGCTCTTTAGTTCCTCTTTGCTCTCTGCCATAAAAGTGGTGTCATCTGCATATCTGAGGTTATTTCTATTTCTCCTGACAGTCTTGATTCCAGCATATGCTTCTTCCAGCCTGGCATTTCACATGATGTACTCTGCATATAAAATAAATATTAAAGTTAAATAAGCAGAGTGACAATTTACAGCCTTGACATATGCCTTTGCCAGTTTTGAACCACTTTACCCTCTTCCTGAGAAATGGAACATTGTTCCATGTCAGTTTCTAACTGTTGCTCCTTGACCTGCACACAGATTTCTCAGGAAGCAGGTAAAGTGGTCATCTCTTGAAGAATTTTTCAGTTTTTTGTGATCCTCAGAAAGGCTTTAGCGTAGTCAATAAAACAGAAATGGATATTTTTCTGGAATTTTCTTGCCTTTTCTGTGATCCAGCGGATGTTGGCCATTTGATCTCTAGTTTCTCTGCCTTTTCTAAATCCAGCTTGAACATCTGAAAATTCTTGGTTCATGTACTGTTGAAGCTTAGCTTGGAGAATTTTGAACATTACTTTGCTAGTGTTTGAGATGAGTGCAATTGTGTGGTAGTTTGAATGTTCTTTGGCATTGCCTTTCTTTGGGATTGAAATGAAAACTGACTTTTTCCAGTCCTGTGGCCACTGCTAAGTTTTCCAAATTTGCTGGCATATTGAGTGCAACACTTTCACAGCATCATCTTTTAGAATTTGGAATAACACAGCTGGAATTCCATCACCTCCACTAGCTTTGTTCATAGTGATGCTTCCTAAGACCCACTTGACTTCACACTCCAGATGTCTGGCTCTAGATGAGTGATCACACCATCGTGGTTATCTGAGTCATTAAGATCTTTTTTGTATAGTTCTTATGTGTATTCTTGACACCTTTTCTTAATATCTTCTGCTTCTGCTAGGTCCATACCATTTCTGTCTTTTATTGAGCCCATCTTTGCATGAAATGTTCCCTTGGTGTATCTAATTTTCTTGAATAGATCTCTAGTCTTTCTCGTTCTGTTGTTTTTCTCTATTTCTTTGCATTGATCACTTAGGGAGGCTTTCTTATCTCTCCTTGCTATTCTTTGGAACTCTACATTCAGATGGATATATCTTTCCTTTTCTCTTTTGCCTTTCACTTTTCTTCTTTTCTCAGCTATTTGTAAGGCCTTCTCAGACAACCATTTTGCCTTTTTGCATTTCTTTTTCTTGGGGATGGTTTTGTTCACCACCCACTGTACAATGTTACGAACCTTCATCCATAGTTCATCAGGCACTCTATCAGATCTACTCCCTTAAATCTATTTGGCACTTCCACTGTATAATCAGAAGGGATTTGATTTAGGTCATACCTGAATAGTCTACTGGTTTTCCCTACTTTTTTCATTTAGGTCTGAGTTTTGCAATAGGGAGTTCATGATCTGAGCCACAGTCAGCTCCCGGTCTTGATTTTGCTCACTGTATAGAGTTTCTCCATCTTTGACTGCAAAGAATATAATCAGTCCAATTTTGGTATTGACCATGTGGTGAAGTTCATGTCAGGGAGGCCTGGCGTGCTGCAATTCATGGGATCGCAAAGAGTCAGACACGACTGAGCGACTGAACTGAACTGAACTGAACTGAGAGTCGTCTCGTGTTGTTCGAAGAGGGTGTTTGCTAAGACTGGTGCATTCTCTTGTTGAAACTCTGTTAGCCTTTCTGCTGCCTTTGTGCTGTACTCCAAGACCAAACTTGCCCATTACTCTAGGTATCTCTTCCTACTTTTGCATTCCAGTCCCCTATGATGAAAATGACGTCTTGTTTTAGTGTTTGTTCTAGAAGGTCTTGTAGGTCTTCATAGAACCTTTGAACTTCAGCTTCTTTGGCATTAGTGGTTGGGGCAAAGTTTTATTTTGATTACTCTTACACAGTGATGATCCCAGGAAAAATGATTAATTTTTTATCTCACATACATATAGGATCTTGCCAAAAAGAATTTTAAACTATGTTTTTACATACAGAAACTCTGTTTAGTATCCTTCCTCCCCTACAAAAGTAAAATTCAGTTTCCTTAAAACCCTTACAGGTATAGCCTACCTTTTGAGCTTAATCTCCTCCATCCAGGTTGCAGCCAGATAGGCAGCCTGCAGCCTCCTAGATGTACTGTGAATCCAATCTTCATCTCTCTCCTGACTGCGTCCCACCCTTAGACACCTGTTTATCCCTGCTTCCTGTGGTTTTGCTCTCTCTCCCAGTGATCTTCTTCACATAGGCTTCACATCCTGAGCAGGGTGGAGTCAGAAGTAGTTTTTATGCTCTCATGCATTCATATTGTCTCACTCTTCTTTGCCTTTTCAAATCATAATAGGATGTTTGTTTCTTACATACAGTAGTTGCCAGAAAGCATTGGGGGAATTGAAGTACAAGTCACAATCCTTAGTTTTTATTCTTACATCTTATGTTTTGACCTATCAGCAGGCCCCACTGGAGGTAGGTAGTCTGCCTATTTACAGTCTGAGCAGTCTGTCTATTTCATCTTCCACAGCATAGAACATAGAGCCTATTTGTTGACTAAGCATCAAAAATATGAGGCATTTTTCTGACACTTCAGATCACCAATAAAATGCTACTGACTTCTAAAGTTATCAGTGTTATTATAGTTAATTTATAGCATATTTGAGACATAAGAGCATGGAACTTACTGGTTTTATTTGTTTACAATTCTTAAGTAATTACAAACAGTGTCAGCAATAAAAAATAAACTTTCAAATGAAACTGATAGGTTGGTATTACATAATGGAAGATAACCCCACATGTTAAATTTTTAATCTCAAAAAATTAGAAAAAATTTATCTACTTTTTTTTTTTTTAGGTTGTGGAACTCAGTAGCTGTGAAGAAACTCAAGCATTAGCATTGAGAGTTATACTCTCATTAATTAAATACAACCAAGAGAGAATACATGAGTTAGAAAACTGTAATGGACTTTCCATGATTCATCAGGTGTTGATCAAACAAAAATGCATTGTTGGCTTTCACATTTTGAAGGTACGTTCTCATAAAACTGATTCTCAAGGTTTCGTATGCAGTGATACTTACCTCTTCATTAAGTCTCCTGGTAATAGAGTTTCGTGTTTCAGTTATTCCTGAAGAAAATTAAGGAAACTTGATAGTATGTATTTAATCAAACGAAGGCTCTTCTGGGTTTTTCGTCATTTAAATAATTACATTTTCATTTTCTTTAAAACATTTTAGAAGAATATAAGAAAAAATTAAGATTTTTAGATCTTGATAAGCCAGTGATACCTCCTGGGCTGGCCCCTCATTCTGTAGACTGGTGATAGTGACTCATGTAGGCTGCTGCTTGCTTCAGAACCCACAGGTATGGGGGCGAACCCAGTTCTCCAGACACCTAGTGCTGTGCAGTTCTCAGGAGGCAGTGCTGCTATAGAGTTATTATCTTAAAGCCGTATTAGCTTTTTACTGTGATTCAGCTGTAATCACATATTTAAATACCTTTCTAATTAAAAGCACTTGGTAACGTTGTGAAAGTATTTCTTTCCGAGGGTTCTAGTATTAAGGCAAAAGACCAATGCCTGTTCCCATGCCCCCAGACTCCAGCTCTTAAAGTGAACAAGATTCATACACTTGTGGCATGAATACTTCTTAGAAAAAGTTTAAAATTCAACAGATTCATTGAATTTTAAATATAGGATGTAGTTTATTTTACTCCATATTTGAAACTAAATAGTCATTTATAAATATTTGAAATTTGGGGGTTTTCTTATTACTTGAATTGTTGTACAAAACAAGATAAAGATACCTTGTGAAATGCTGAGTTATTCAGTAATTTTCTTTTGAATTTAATGTTATGACTGCTAAGATTGAAAGCTTAATATTTCTGTTGAATTTTTGGATTGATTATTGATGCATCTTGTATTAATGCTGTTTTTCTGTAGACCCTTCTTGAAGGTTGCTGTGGTGAAGATATCATTCATATCAATGAGAATGGAGAATTTAAGTTGGATGTAGAGTCTAATGCTATAATCCAGGATGTTAAACTGTTAGAGGAACTGTTGCTAGACTGGAAGATATGGAATAAAGCAGAGGCATGTACTTTATGTGGCTAAAAAGCATTTGTTATGAATTTACCCTCTTAGCAATTTTTATATGTACAGTACTAACCATATACACTTTGTCATATGGCTGATCTCTAGAACTTTTTCATTTGGTTTGACTACCCAGTGGACAACAGCTCCCCATTTCCCTTCCCCCGAGTCCCTGGCAGCCACCATTGTACATTCTGTTTCTTTGGTTTGATTGTATTAGATATTTAATACAAGTGGAATCATTGAGTTTGCCTTTTTGTGATTGGCTTATTTGACTTAGCATTGTGTCCTCAAGGGTTATCTGTGTTATAACATATGACAAGACTGTTTTCTTTCTTACACTATTCCATTGTATGTGTTTTCCACATTTTCTTTATCTGTTCATCTGTCACGGACACTTAGGTTGCTTCCACATTTTGGCTATTGTGAATTATGCTGCCGTGAACCTAAACGTGCAGAGATCTCTCTGAGATCCTGTTTTCAGTTATTTTAGACACATATGCAAAAGTAGGATTGCTGAGTCATATAGTAATTCTAATTTTTAAAAAACAGAATTACTATACCATACTATTTTCTGTAAGAGAGGCACCATTTTACAGTCCTACCAGCAATGTGCAAAGGATCCAATTTCTTTACCTGCTGCTGCTGCTGCTAAGTCGCTTCAGTCGTGTCTGACTCTGTGCGACGCTATAGACGGCAGCCCACCAGGCCCCGCCGTCCCTGGGATTCTCCAGGCAAGAACACTAGAGTGGGTTGCCTTTTCCTCCTCCAAATTTCTTTACCTGCTTACCAACAATTGTTATTTTTTGATAGTGTCTATTCTGTAGAATATGAGGTAATAATAATAACTTGTAGTTTTGATTTGCATTTCCCTGATGATTGGTTGATGAAGAGCATCTTTTCATATACTTATTGACCCTTTGTATATGTTCTTTGGAAAGATGTCCATTCAGGACATTTGATTATTTTTTTATTGAGTTATTTTATTTTCTGTTAATGAGTTGTAGGAGTCATTTATATATTCTACATACTAATCCCTTATCTCATATATGGTTTATAAGTGTTTTCTCCCATTTTGTATATTGCCTTTTCACTCTGTTGACTGTTTTCTTTGCTGCACAGAGAAACAAGTGCTTTTAAATATTCATCTAATCAGTCTTCTCAAAAACAAAACAAATTTACTGCTTCAGTGTAGCATTAATTGTAAATGGAAATCTAGAGATTAATTTCTGTGCAAGGTTTTAGACAGCCATAGATAATGGTGATCTGGAGAGTCAGGATCAGAACTTTGGCTGCAGGTAGTAAAGTAGTTGGAGAAGGCAATGGCACCCCATTCCAGTACTCTTGCCTGGAAAATCCATGGACGGAGGAGCCTGGTAGGCTGCAGTCCATGGGGTCGCTAAGAGTCGGACATGACTGAAGCGACTTAGCAGCAGCAGTAGCAGCAGTAAAGTAGTTAGAGCAGTACTCATGCTGGAAAACACTTGAATCAATTGGAGACTTGCATTTACCATAAACTCTGAAAGGGAATCCTACTAAGAGTATGTGGAGTTGAGTCAAGGAGAGGGAAACGGACACACTTCTGAGTAGGAGGGCCATGTTGCCCAGAAGTCAGAGCTGTATCCATTTGCGGAGCAAGGCTATGAAGTCTTGGCTTCACGGTAGGCATAAACTAAGGAACATGCTTTGATCTTAGATCTAGGCAATCTTAACAACTGGATGATGGATTGTGTGGTCTTCACAAGGACCCAGCAAGAAAAGTGAATGTGGGGCTTTTTCCTTCTGCCCTAGTAGCTAAAGTATAGTTTTTATGGTTTGGTTCGTAGAGCCTCCTCAGTTCTAGTGTAGACTGTAGATTGTCTAGAGTTATTTAGAGTGTAACACCATTATCATCAAATGCAACTGAAGACCAATTCAACGTGTATACCTTTACAATTTTAAAATATTTGGTTGCTTCCAAATTTGGCAACAGTCACCCCAGACTTACTATCAATAATGAGTTATGAAGCTAAAGAAAACTTTTCTAATCTATCATTAACAAAAATAAATTTTGACCAAACATGCTAGAGGAGAGACAGATTATTTTTCTATTCTCCTTTATAAAATTATATTACCAAATTATTGTTATATGAAGAAGCAGTCCAAGAATATGCTCCTACGAAACACAGGGGGAAGTATTATGGAGCTGTGTCAAGCAGCTAGCTTTTTCTAGATTTTATGGTATTTTTCAGTTTTTAAAACTTTCTATTTCATTGTGACTTCTCATTCTGAATAAATTCTCTTTCAGAATTTCAGAATGCACATCTCCATGTACATTCACGTATAATATATATGCATTTGTGAGCTTCTCTGTTGGCTCAGCAGTAAAAAATCTGCCTGCCAATGTAGGAGACACAGGTCCAACCCCTGCATCAGGAAGATGCCCTGGAGAAGGAAATGACAACCCACTCCAGTATTCTTGCCTGTGAAATCCTCTGGACAGAGGAGCCTGATGGGCTACAGTCTACGGGGTCACAAAGAGTTGGACACCACTTAGCAACTAAACAGTAACAACATATATACGTATGTATAAAAATACCCATGATGTTGCAAGGAGAGAAAGCTAATGAACATAGTGTTAGTAAATGCAAACAAATTGGATCGAAGGCGGTATGAATATAAACATGTAATAAAAAAATAGCTCAATTGTAGAGTATAAGATTGAATCTTAACTAAAAATTGACAGCTGTTTTAGTATTTCAAAAGAGGATGCTAATTTGAGCATTAAAAAAGTTTGACTAATAAGCAAAGTATTTTTTGGTCAAATCCGAAACTGGTATACATGGATACTTCAATGGATTTGAGATAAAATTTTCTTTCTTTTTTTTTAAATTTTCTTTTTTAATTGATTTTTTAGCTGAGTTGTTCTGGTTTTTGTTCATTGGTTGTCTGGTTGTTGGTTTACTTAGGCACTATTCTGTTTTAGTATTATTTTTCAGTCCTGAATCAGGTTTTCATATTTGAGCTGCTTTGTCTTCAAATTTTCATATGCCTTTTTCTTTCAGGGCTTCTTGATCCTGTCCTATTAAGAGAGAGGCCTTGGTTAGAATAGTATGATTAAGTCTATCAATTCCTTGGCCTTTTCATTATTCATTTCCATCATATAATGGCAGGAAAAACAGCAAACCTACAACCAAAACCCGTTAATTTTGCTTTTTGTTGATAGCTTTGTTGAAAGATCATTTGAAGTAATAAAATGAGGTGAAGATTATCTTTCAGTAGTGGTTGTCTATGTAAGATTTCTTTTTCACTATTATTGTGAATACTATGGGAGAAGCATTTTAAAGTACCCTAAGAGGATGCTAATTATTTAAACTGCATGTTTAGTAACTGTGTGGAGGATTCTATAATTTGGACTTAAAAGTAAATTAGTCCAAAAATTCAGAATTTCTACACTGTCAGTAAATATTTTCAATTTAGTACATTTTTTTTCCTAAAAGTATTTGATTAAATGCTGAGTACACAAATTAGCATTGAAGTCTATATGTTTTTAATAATGCTCTTTGAAAATACATTATTTGCAAACAATTTATGTGGATAATGTGTTTCTCTATAGTAAATAGTAAATAAGTTCCCCAAGATAATTCATCTTTTGAAAATACTGTGCATCATTTAATGCCACAGAAAGGTTAGTGTCCTAAAGCCCCTAATGCAGCATTGCATTGAACAGAAATTTTTAGAAATGACCTATTGTCAGAAAAAAATAATAATCTGGGAATAAATTTTTAGATTTGCTTTTTCAGACAGATTTAATCTTTGACAAATTGTGAGTGTTTACACAATGTTAAATTGATGTATTGCATGTCTTCTAAAAAGCACGAGCCAGGTTTTTCAGTAACCCTGTGCATATGTTTGTTTTCTCAGCACGGTGTTTGGGAAACTCTGCTGGCAGCCCTAGAAGTCCTCATCAGAGCAGACCACCAGCAGCAGATGTTTAATATTAAGCAGTTATTGAAAGCTCGAGTGGTTCATCACTTTCTACTGACTTGCCAGGTTTTGCAGGTACTCCTTATGTAACTTTACTTCTGGAGATATTTTCTGCAGTGATTTTTGTTTAATAACTGAATACCATGGACTGAAATTCTGTGGGACTTCCGATGAAATTTTTTCTATGAAAGAGGTAAAGAAAATGGGCAGAGAGAGGAGAACCTGCCCAGACAGGGGTGGTCTCTAGAGCCAAATAAGGTAGGAAGTTCCCGGAAAATGTGGACAGAGAGAATGCCATCAGCTTGGAAATTCTTAATAGCTTACAAGATTTCATCAGAATGAAGAAGGCAAGACCCAGATTTCTGGGAACTTTAAGCATGTGTGGTAGGTGGATCATCGGAGGTAGTGAGAATACATGATTATTAAGAAGTCCAAAGGCAAAAGAAAAGAGAAACAGATTGTTAACAAAAGCTTCACAATAGGTCAATTTAAGGGTTTTTTGTTTCTTTTTTAATGAGGTAGGATACCAGTGACTATTTGTAAGGAGTAAGTGGAGAGGGCAAAGGTGAAGAAGCTTAGACTGGGCTGAACTCAGGAATGAGTAATTGAAGTGGTGACCAGGAGCACTGGGATGTCACAGGGGTACGATTTGGGGGGGGGGGGGGGGAGATGGTTGTGGCAGAAATAACACTGAATTGCAAGTTCGGAGATCTATGTTCTTGTCTTGACTTGGCCATTGTGAGATCTTGACTGACTTTTGTAGACCCCTCTTCTCTTCATATATCTGAGGTAGTCAAACTAACCTGTGTTAAAGTTAATATCTAGATTTTAAGTTTTCTGATTCAGCAATACAAAAGAATATATGAAGAAGAGTGGATGTAGAGATATACTGTGTATTTGGACAGAGAGGAAAGATCTAGCCTTGATCTAGAAGCCAGCTGCTATGCACTGGGGAGGTGGAGTTGGAATATATAAGTAGTTTATTTATATCTGTCTTAATTTTTGGCAATAATGTAGCATTCTGCCAGGTCTGATTATTCCAGGCAGTAGATGATGCAGTAGAAGGAGATCAGAGGTCTGAGTTTGAGTTGTGCTGCACTACTGAGATGTTTTCTATGTGATTTAAGTTAGTCATACAATCACTTCAGGCCTTCATATTGTAGAAATGAAGGATAAAACCTCTCTGAGTTGTTGCGAGTAATAACTTTGTCGACTGGAACATACTCTATCCATGTAACCAGTTTTGTCTATCAGAAGTTTTCTCTTTTAAACCCAAACTAGTAGCAGAAGCAGTCGTGACAGTAGTACTAGTAGTAGCTAACATTTATGGGCCGTTGCTTTTAATAAAGTTTCATAGCAAGATTGCTTGAATAGAGAAACAGCAACTCAGTTTTATGGTAAATATCTAGTCTAGAGCAGGAAACCAACACAGTTCTATCTTAAACAGAATTATCTTGCTTAAATGAGAAATGTTAGTTAAGTTGACAGTTCTTTTTAAATTAAGGAGAGTTTTTTTTTTTTTTTTTCAGGAACACAAAGAGGGGCAGCTTATATCCATGCCCCAAGAGGTTTGTAGATCCTTTGTGAAAATTACAGCAGAAGTCCTTGGATCTCCTCCAGATTTGGAATTATTGACGATTATCTTCAATTTCCTTTTAGCAGTTCATCCTCCTACTAATACTTACGTTTGTCACAACCCCACAAACTTCTATTTTTCTTTGCACATAGGTAGGTATAATCATTTTTGTTTGATCTTGGCTGTTTCCACTTTCGTTTTTTTCTTCCCATTTGATCCATGTTTGCTTCATATTCATTGAATGACCTCTGTGCTAGAAACTGCTCAGTTACACACTGGAAATGGGACAGGACAGAGGGCCATACAGTGAACCAGACATAGTCTGTACCTTCAGAGAGCTTAAAAACCAAGAGGTGAGGGTAAATGTATGTGCTGAAATAATTATAATAAATGACATCTGGCAAGTACCTTATAGATACAAAAGAACTGATTTGATTTCAGGAGAGTTAGGGTTTCATCAGACAGATGTGGAGAGATTTAATAGATTAATAATCTCCCATGGGCATTAGAGAATTACTATCAGGTGAAGAGAGTGACTTAAAGCAAGGAAAAATAGAGAAAATAAAGAAGAGTGAATTTTACCTAATATAGGAGATTTGTAAAGGAGAATGCAATGGCACCCCACTCCAGTACTCTTGCCTAGAAAATCCCATGGATGGAGGAGCCTGGTGGGCTACAGTCTGTGGGGTCGCTAAGAGTCGGACACGACTGAGCGACTTCGCTTTCACTCTTCGCTTTCATGCATTGGAGAAGGAAATGGCAACCCACTCCAGTGTTCTTGCCTGGAGAATCCCAGGGACGGGGGAACCTGGTGGGCTGCCGTCTCTGGGGTCGCACAGAGTCGGACACGACTGAAGCGACGCAGCAGCAGCAGAGAAATAGTATCATAAATATAGCTTGGGATCATCATTTATTCAACCACACACAAAATCATATTAAATGAGTCCTTGAATATAAGATCAGAGAACTTAAACCTGTGTTCTACTCAGGAGTAATTGAAAAATTTTGTTTTGTTGTGTTTGTTTTGAGCCAAAGAATATGATATCAGTTCAGTTCAGTTCAGTTGCTCAGTCGTGTCTAACTCTTTGCGACCCCATGAATCGCAGCACGCCAGACCTCCCTGTCCATCACCAACTCCCAGAGTTCACTCAGACTCACGTCCATTGAGTCAGTGAGGCCATCCAGCCATCTCATCCTCTGTCGTCCCCTTCTCCTCCTGCCCCCAATCCCTCCCAGCATCAGAGTCTTTTCCAATGAGTCAACTCTTCGCATGAGATGGCCGAAGTACTGGAGTTTCAGCTTCAGCATCATTCCCTCTAAAGAAATCCCAGGGCTGATTTCTTTCAGAATGGACTGGTTGGATCTCCTTGCAGTCCAGGGGACTCTCAAGAGTCTTCTCCAACACCACAGTTCAAAAGCATCAATTCTTCGGTACTCAGCCTTCTTCACAGTCCAACCCTCACATCCAAACATGACCACAGGAAAAACCATAGCTTTGACTAGACGAACCTTTGTTGGCAAAGTAATGTCTCTGCTTTTGAATATGCTATCCAGGTTGGTCATAACTTTCCTTCCAAGGAGTAAGCATCTTTTAATTTCATGGCTGCAGTCACCATCTGCAGTGATTTTGGAGCCCCCCAAAATAAAGTCTGACACTGTTTCCACTGTTTCCCCATCTATTTCCCATGAAGTGATGGGACCGGATGCCATGATCTTTGTTTTCTGAATGTTGAGCTTTAAGCCAACTTTTTCACTCTCCACTTTCACTTTCATCAAGAGGCTTTTTAGTTCCTCTTCACTTTCTGCTATAAGGGTGGTGTCATCTGCATATCTGAGGTTATTGATATTTCTCCTGGCAATCTTGATTCCAGCTTGTGTTTCTTCCAATCCAGCGTTTCTCACGATGTACTCTGCATATAAGTTAAGTAAGCAGGGTGACAACATACAGCCCTGACGTACTCCTTTTCCTATTTGGAACCAGTCTGTTGTTCCATGTCCAGTTCTAACTGTTGCTTCCTGACCTGCATACAGATTTCTCAAGAGGCAGGTCAGGTGGTCTGGTATTCCCATCTCTTTCAGAATTTTCCACAGTTTATTGTGAGCCACACAGTCAAAGGCTTTGGCGTAGTCAATAAAGCAGAAATAGATGTTTTTTTGGAACTCTCTTGCTGTTTCCATGATCCAGTGGATGTTGGCAATTTGATCTCTGGTTCCTCTGCCTTTTCTAAAACCAGCTTGAACATCAGGAAGTTCACGGTTCACGTATTGCTGAAGCCTGTCTTGGAGAATTTTGAGCATTACTTTACTAGCGTGTGAGATGAGTGCAATTGTGTGGTAGTTTGAGCATTCTTTGGCATTGCCTTTCTTTGGGATTGGAATGAAAACTGACCTTTTCCAGTCTTGTGGCCACTGCTGAGTTTTCCAAATTTGCTGGCATATTGAGTGCAGCACTTTCACAGCATCATCTTTCAGGATTTGGAATAGCTCAACTGGAATTCCATCACCTCCACTAGCTTTGTTTGTAGTGATGCTTTCTAAGGCCCACTTGACTTCACATTCCAGGATGTCTGGCTCTAGGTGAGTGATCACACCATCATGATTATCTGGGTCATGAAGATCTTTTTTGTACAGTTCTTCTGTGTATTCTTGCCACCTCTTCTTAATATCTTCTGCTTCTGTTAGGTCCATACCATTTCTGTCCTTTATGAAGCCCATCTTTGCATGAAGTGTTGCCTTGGTATCTCTAATTTTCTTGAAGAGATCTCTAGCCTTTCCCATTCTGTTGTTTTCCTCTATTTCTTTGCATTGATTGCTGAGGAAGTCTTTCTTGTCTCTTCTTGCTATTCTTTGGAACTCTGCATTCAGATGCTTATATCTTTCCTTTGCTCCTTTGCTTTTCGCTTCTCTTCTTTTCATAGCTATTTGTAAGGCCTCCCCAGACAGCCATTTTGCTTTTTTGCATTTCTTTTCCATGGGGATGGTCTTGATCTCTGTCTCCTGTACAGTGTCACTAACCTCATTCCATAGTTCATCAGGCACTCTATCAGATCTAGGCCCTTAAATCTATTTCTCACTTCCACTGTATAATCATAAGGGATTTCATTTAGGTCATACCTGAATGGTCTAGTGGTTTCCCCTACTTTCTTCAATTTAAGTCTGAATTTGGCAATAAGGAGTTCATGGTCTGAGCCACAGTCAGCTCCTGGTCTTGTTTTTGCTGACTGTATAGAGCTTCTCCATCTTTGGCTGCAAAGAATATAGTCAATCTGATTTCAGTGTTGACCATCTGGTGATGTCCATGTGTAGAGTCTTCTCTTGTGTTGTTGGAAGAGGGTGTTTGCTATGACCAGTGCATTTTCTTGGCAAAACTCTATTAGCCTTTGCCCTGCTTCATTCCGTATTCCAAGGCCAAATTTGCCTGTTACTCCAGGTGTTTCTTGACTTCCTACTTTTGCATTCCAGTCCCCTATAATGAAAAGGACATCTTTTTTGGGTGTTAGTTCTAAAAGGTCATGTAGGTCTTTATAGAACCATTCAACTTCAGCTTCTTCAGTGTTACAGGTTGGGGCATAGACTTGGATTACTGTGATATTGAATGGTTTGCCTTGGAAACGAACTGAGATCATTCTGTCATTTTTGAGATTGCATCCAAGTACTGCATTTTGGACTCTTTTGTTGACCATGATGGCTACTCCATTTCTTTTGAGGGATTCCTGCCCACAGTAGTAGATATAATGGTCATCTGAGTTAAATTCACCCATTCCAGTCCATTTGAGTTCACTGATTCCTAGAATGTCAACGTTCACTCTTGCCATCTCTTGTTTGATCACTTCCAATTTGCCTTGATTCATGGACCTGACATTCCAGGTTCCTATGCAATATTGCTCTTTACAGCATCGGACCTTGCTTCTATCACCAGTCACCTCCACAGCTGGGTATTGTTTTTGCTTTGGCTCCATCCCTTCATTCTTTCTGGAGTTATTTCTCCACTGATCTCCAGTAGCATATTGGGCACCTACTGACCTGGGGAGTTCCTCTTTCAGTATCCTATCATTTTGCCTTTTCATACTGTTCATGGGGTTCTCAAGGCAAGAATACTGAAGTGGTTTGCCATTCCCTTCTCCAGTGGACCACAGTCTGTCAGATCTCTCCACCATGACCCGCCCATCTTGGGTTGCCCCACAGGCATGGCTTAGTTTCATTGAGTTAGACAAGGCTGTGGTCCTAGTATGATTAGATTGACTAGTTTTCTGTGAGTATGGTTTCAGTGTGTCTGCCCTCTGATGCCCTCTTGCAACACCTACCATCTTACTTGGGTTTCTCTTACCTTGGGCGTGGAGTGTCTCTTCACGGCTGCTCCAGCAAAGTGCAGCCACTGCTCCTTACTTTGGATGAGGTGTATCTCCTCACCGCCACCTAAGTTTTTACAATAAAATTCAGCATAGAGGAACAACGTGCATAGAAGTGAGTTGAAGCTTAGGGAACAGATGAGACCACTGAAGAAAAGTGTTGGGAGAAACAAGGAAGCTAAGGATAGAATTATTGGTAATACTATTTAAAGGATGGAACAAGATAGAATAATCTCAGTATTTTTTTTTAAATGGAATAATCAGATTTTTTAAAGAACTAAGAAAATGTGATGTGGTAAGAAAGCAAGCCAGAGAATAAGTGTGAGAAAGCTAAATAGTAAATTTAGAGAGGGGAACTGATTGTAAACAGCCATTTTAAGCCATGTAATAGTGAATAAAATGATACAGCTGCAGTAAAAAGCCAAGTGAAATTATACAGCATGACTTTGTATTAGGTTCAGCAAACATCTCGTGAATAAAGTAATGTCAAGATTCTGGTAGCACAGAGTAGTTGCAAAGATGAGTAAAATGTGGTCTTAGAGTCTAGTAAAGGGAAGACAGGCATAAACAGGTAAGTATAACATGTAGAAAGCACAGCAGTGCATTGCAAGGGGCTGTTTCCTGAAGGAGGAGATACCTGCTCTGAGTTGACTAGGAGTTGAAGGGAAGGGCCTTCCAGGCAAAGCAAATGGCTTGGTGTTGCTGACATTAATGTAAGGAAGAAGGCTGGTAAAGGGGCATGGAGACAGCTCATGGAGATTGCTCTAGATGAGAAACTTGGACTTTGTCCAGAGTGGTAAGGAGGCAACAGAGAGCCCCTGGAAGGTTTTAAGCAGAGCTTACCATTTGATGGAGAGAATGCTGGTAGCTATGAGGATTTGAGGGTGGCCAGATGTCCATCCTGGATATCATTGAGAAGTCTGCGATGATAATCCAGGTGAGAGGTGATAAAAGCCTGCATTATAGCACTGTGCTAGGGATGTGAAGAGTTCAAGAAACAGTCAGTAGAACCTGGAGACTGACTTGACATGGGTAAAGGAAAGGTTGTGGTCAAGGGTGGCTGCCAGATCCTGCATGGGAAACGGGTACTTCTACTATGGGAACCAGAGAACAAGGCAGGAGTGAATTTAGGGCAGAAGGATGACTCACATTTAGATTTGTTGCATTTGTGTTGCATTTAAGAAATCAAGCTGTTGAATTTAGAAGTATGAAGCTCAGAAAGGAAGATTAAGCTGGTTGTATTAATTTTTGGAGTCATACTGGGGCTGTGTAAAAACAGAAGATATACACCTTCCCTCAAGTAATGAAGAAATGAACAGTCTCCTTGGAAAGATCATGTTAGCATATAAAAAGTGAACAGTTAGCTGTTAAACTATAGAAATAACTATAAGTACAGTTGGAATTCAAAGAAAATAGAAGTTAATATAGCTAATGTTAGTTAACAAAAGAATCTAAACTAAGAAATTGTACAGTATCCTCACATATCAAAATGTGCATAAAGTACACCATTTTTTTGTCTTTGAATATTTTTGTACATGTTTGTATTTAATGACTTGCTTTTAACATTGTATTTTTGTCTTACCCATTTTAAAAATTTTCTCAAAATTTATTTTGATTCTAGATGGCAAGATCTTTCAGGAAAAAGTACAATCAATCATGTACTTGAGGCATTCTAGCAGTGGAGGAAAGTCTGTTACTAGCCCTGGATTTATGATAATAAGCCCATCAGATTTTACTGCTTCACCACCTGAAGGTAAACAAACAAACAAAAGTGATAATGAAAGTGTAGCCCTTTTTTATTTAGTTCTGAATATAGATGCATGTTTGCACAACCTGATAGACTAAATAAATGGAAAGCTAAACTTTAAAATTACAGAATATATTTAAGGATTCCATTTACTACTTTCTAATATTAGTAACTCACACTCAGTATAGCAAGTAATTCTCAGGAGAGCTTAGGAGATAGATGAGGCTCATGCTATTTTATTCTGGAATTCTTTGTCCACCTTTATCAGTCTTTCATTAGGCTTCTGATTTATTTTCTCATTTTCTTCAAAAACTTTGTCTTCAAAAACTGCTGTCCCCTTTCCATCTGAACTCATTCTGGACAATTTCACTTACCATGTGAGTGGCCATCCGTACTGCAGCCTCATTGCGATCCTTGACCCTGGGGACTTTCCCTCTACTTTACCTTCCAGTCTGCTTGTGTCCATCTTGAACATCATCAAAGAACACTTCCCACCTCTGAAATTCCAGTCTCCCACTCTCTATGAAAACTTCCTATCTTTCTGGTTTCTTTTTCATCATCCCCAAGTTTTCTCTGCCTGTTTTCCTCTTTCAGCATAGATTTCACTAGCCAATGAAAGACTAGGTCCCACCTCCAGCTCTGATACAAATTATTAAATAGGCCAGTAAGATAGAGACATGGATAGTAGGTGAAAGTATCTGGGTATTAAGCTCCAATTTTCTTTCTCTCCCAAAGAGTTTCTGTTATTCCCTAGCACATCTTATGGCCTTGTATTATAATTTTTAAGGCTGTGTTTTAATTAGTTTTATTTGGAATTTTTTAGGATGTGTAATTTTTAAAATCATTGAGCATCATTCTGAAACTTTTTCTAGTACAATCATGCCCCCATTTTCTCCAGGTCATTTGAACAGACCCCTTTGGCAGCCTTATTCCTCCAGCCAAAATCCAGAAATAACTAGGAAGAACTTCTGAATTATGGAGCTATTCTGTTGCCACAGAGCCTGAGCTCTAAGCAGTTCATTCAGTCCTTATTTACAGTATATCAGTACTTTTCAAGTTTTAGAGGCTGAAAAAATCACCTGGAAAGCTTGTTAAAACACAGATCCCTGGGCCCCTGCCTTCTACATTCTGATTCAGTAGGTCTGGGGTGGAGCGTGAGAATGTACATTTCCAGCAGTCACACAGCGGTGCTGATACCCGTGCTCCTGGCCCACAGACCACGCCTTCAGGAGCATTCATTTATATCCCATACACTAAGGATGAGAGTGATTTTTCTCATCTCCTTCTGTGTAGAATATGAGGAGCAGAAAACTGGAGAGCTGTGGCAAGAAGAGAAAAACTATTTCTTAATAATACCAGCAAAAAGTGACTGCAGAAATGAGGAGTGAGAGAACAGTCTAGGGACATTTAGCCTGATAATAATAACACCAAGTACGGCTATCACTGCTGTTTATTCAGCACATATTTATTATGTGCTTATTTTACCTTTGAAGAAAAGAACACTCATATAATTAAATTATTTACCTAGGGCCACCTAACTAACAGAACTGTCTCATCAAAAAGCCAACACTCTTTCCACTGTGTTAAGCTGCCTCCTTGGGACTTCCCTGGTGGTTAGGACTTCACCTTTTAATGCAGGGGATGCAGGTTCAATCCCTGGTCAAGGAGCTAAGATCCTGCATGCCTTGTGGCCAAAAAAAAAAAAATGAAAAACATAAGATAGAAACATTTTGTTAACAAATTCAAAAAAGATTTTTTAAAAAAGGTCCACATTAAAAAAAAAAAATCTAAAACAAACTGCATCCTAGTGACTGTTAGCCTGAGGTAAATGGATTTTCACTTAATTCACTTCATTAGGACCATTCATCCCAGTAACTTTGAATCATTCAGTCAATATTATATTTTATTAAGGAAACAAGAGATAGGTATTTTGGAAAATTTTTAATTAAAAGTAGTTGAAACAAAAATAGTTTTAACACAAATTTTAAGCATTAGTCACTACAGTCATTATCCTATATGTGTTCATGAACATCACTGGATAAATGGGATATTTCTGTGGTTGGGACTGACAGTACAAAAGAGAAGTGATCCCACTGAGCTGACTTTTCAGTGCTGTTTTCCTGTCTACTCTTACCAGGAAACAATTCTTCCAGTGCTGTTCCAAAGCAGGTAACTGCCAGTATGCTGCGTTCTAGAAGCCTCCCAGCATTTCCTACTTCTTCCCCTCACATAAAGCCGCGAAAACTGACTGGAAGTTTGGGTTGTAGTATTGACAAGTTACAGAGTTTTGTAGATGATGGCGTTGCTTCCCAGCCAGAGAAATGGAGCCCTTTGAGGAGTTCTGAGACACTGGAAAAAAGCAAACAAGACGCCTTCATCAGCAGCTGTGAGTCTGCAAAAATGGTTTGTGAAACGGAAGCTGCCCTTTTGGGCCAAGCCTCTGTCAGTGATGTCCCAAAAGGAGCCTTGGAACTTCCGGCGGTCAACATAGATCAGAAAGACTTCGGAGCAGAGCCCAGATCAGACGACGACAGTCCTGGGGACGAGTCCTGCCCACGCCGACCTCTTTACCTAAAGGGACTGGCCTCGTTCCAGCGCAGCCACAGCACCATTGCCAGCCTGGGGCTAGCTTTCCCCTCACAGAACGGCTCTGCGGCTGTCGGCCGGTGGCCAAGTCGTGTTGATAGGAACGCCGACGACTGGGAAAACTTCGCTCTTTCCCTTGGTTATGAGCCCCACCACAGCCGAACTGCCGGTGCTCACAGGTACATGTGTTTTTGTGTGACAGCCACTTCCTCCCTTTTTTTAAACTGTTCTTTGAAGAATTTCTGTACTTGTAGAATCTCTTTATTCTGTGACTCTGTATTCTGTAACAGTACAACGTGTATGTTAACAACAAGCAAAGATGCCTTTCTCCTTACTTTAATACTAGGTGATAATTCCATATTTAACTAAAGGCTAAACTATAAATAATTCTTGGAGAAAAAATTATCTAATGGTTAATTTAATTCCATATAATTATTAGAGAAAAACTCTTCAGTTTAGGAAAATTATATGGTTTATTATTGTTCCCCAAATCAGCACCATCAGTGAAACTTCCCACAGTGATGGAAATGTTCACCTGTGCTGTCCACTGCAAAAGACACATGCTTACTTGAAGTGTGGCCAGTGCAGCTGAGCAACTGAATTTTTAAATAGTTTAAACAGCACAAGTGGCAGTTGGAAATCACAGAGGTAGAGCAGACTAGTGTTTAGTAGACTATATATCTAAAAACTACTGGTGATTAAAAAGTGATGGCAGATTTGTTAATCACAGTTAAATCAGGAAACATTTTTAAACCTTATAAGCTTATGTTTCACATGTGAAAATTATTACTACTCATCTTAAGGTAATCATGATGCACTACTTTTTTTCCCCTGATACTGTGTTTATGACCCTTTGTGGGTCTCTGTTTTAGTGTAACCGAAGACTGCTTGGTACCTATATGCTGTGGATTGTATGAACTCTTAAGTGGAGTTCTTCTCATCCTGCCTGATGTTATGCTGGAAGATGTGATGGACAGGCTCATTCAAGCAGATACACTTTTAGTCCTCGTCAACCACCCATCACCTGCTGTACAACAAGAAGTTATTAAAGTAAGGGCAAATACTAAATATGTTGCTTTAATTTGGAAGAATAAATATATGTGTACTTTAAAGTTTGAATATATGTATTCAAATAGACCTGAAATCTTATTTTATTCTTAAGCATCATGAGCTGATATAATTTGTTACTGCTTATCCCAATTTTTATATGTATTATCATCCAATTTTAAGCCTTCCTCCATATATTACTTTGTATCAGTGTATTTTTTAAATCTACTACTTAGAAGGAACGCATAGATCATTGGAGGTCTCTCCTGAGTATATTATTGTCAAATGTTAGACACTTAACTTCAGGTTTAAACTCAGATGTCACCTTCTCAGAGAGATTTTCCCTAATCATCTTCTGTCTAGCCCTGCTCCTCATTTGTTTTATAATAGCATCCTAGTTATGTCTTATAACTACCTTTTTAATTTATGTACTTTTTATTACTCTCCCACACTGAAATATAAGCTCCATGAGGGTAGGCATCTTGTGTTTGATGTATAAAAGGTCCTAAGTACATTATTGAGTGAATAAAGGTTTGCTATGAATGGTTCCCATTAGGAAACAACCCTTTGAAATGGTCTTCAAAGAATCCCACTGTTTTAATTTGATGTGGGACATTGTGTAAGCAGTCTCAGTTCAACCCAGTAATTACTTAGCTTCCATGTCATGTGTAAAACACTGGGCTAGTTGCTCTGTGGGATATAAAAGGGAATAAGCCCCTGCAGTCAAGAGTTTATAGACCAGTGTAGGAGAGAGACATATACACAACTAAGTAAAATGTAAGAGCTTCTGTGATGGGTGCTTCAGTGGTAGTCTTAATAAAGAAGAATGGGAGCATAGGAAAAGCAAATAATTCTGATGGGGGAACAAGGGCAGGATTCATGCAAAAGCATTCATAATTTTGTATTATGCTGTAAACTTAGAAAGATTTTAAGTAGGGCAGTAAAGAGATGTGTGTTTTAGCAAAGAATAGTCTTATCACCACTGTAAGGGAGTGATCGCAGGGGAAAGAGGTGGGAGCACTGTGTTCGCAGGCTTACACTGTGATCCAGGGGAGAGATGATGAGTCCCTGATCTGGGGAAGTGGGAAGTCAAAGGACTGACAGATTTGAGAGACGTTCCCTGGAATAGAGGAGACAGACTTTGCTAATTACACGTGGGCAATCAGGATGAGAAAAGCCCAAAGTGAGATCAGCCTTAAAGTCTAGGAGGATGGTGCTTCTGTGCTCTAAGACCAGAACCATGAAAGAAGTGAGTTTGGAAGGAAAAATAATTACTTTGATTATATACATGTTACATTTAAGACGCTGGGAAAGAGTAAAAATTTAGGCCTATGCTTAGAATAAATAAAATGTCAGGAAGTCTAGAAAAATACAGGTTTAGGATATATATTTTTGTTCTTTGAGAGAAAGCATTGTACAGTGTTGACTAATCTTTCTTTTTTCAGAATCAGACACAAATGTTCTACTTATATTCAACTAAGGCTACCTAAGACCTCCAAGACAGAGCATCATTGGCATTCTATAGTAGTCAGAAAGTTTTAGGTTTGTTTGTTTTGCTGAAGAGGTGGCCCTTTTTTTTTGAGCTTTGTATGTTCTATACACGTGAAGTTAAACAACTTATAACTACAGGTATAGAACACTGTCTGATTTGTATATGTTATATAAAACTTTAATATATTATCTAAATTGTATTAATTTTTTTCCTTAGCTATTAGATGCATATTTTAATAGAGCATCCAAGGAACAAAAAGATAAATTTCTGAAGAATCGTGGGTTTTCTTTACTAGCCAACCAGTTGTATCTTCATCGGGGAACTCAGGAATTATTAGAATGCTTCATTGAAATGTTCTTTGGCCGACGTATTGGCCTTGATGAAGAGTAAGTGGATTCTTCCCTTCACCAGAATTGGGGATCTTTTTTCTTAAATGTAAAATTTATTAAACTGACTCTTAAAATTATTCTATCACTTTTAGAAAAAATCTGCTAGAAGTCATTTTCCAGGTAAACCAGTTTATTATTTTCCATGTGATATTCTTTTTATAACTTCTTCCTTTGCATTTCATTCACTAGCTAGGCACTGAAAAGAAAGAAATGCTGCATCAAATGAAAGAAAGTGATATTTAAGATTTGGCATACGGTGTTAACCTGAGAAGAAGGTGGCCCCCGTAGTCTCAGCAGCAGATTACATGAGGGATCCATAGACAAGCTCCGAACTCCCCTCAGGGATGCTGGTTATCTGAGAGAAGAGTAAACCAGCATACCAACTCCTGAGCTTTGACCTGGCGTTATGCTCATGGATTAATGAATAAGTGCAAAACTTAAAGAACATTTTTCTCCCAAGCCAAAAGTTTGGCAGAAATGTTAAGCTGTTATTTCTATATCTGATAAAGTAGAGAGAAGTGTGTCTTTTTATTAAGTGTCTGCTACTTGTTTGCAAGTAGGCCAGTTCAGACATCAAGGAATTGACCTATTAATTGTAGCATCGACAATATTGCTTTTCATTTGCATAAGCTTTTGGCTTTTTCAAAGCAATTCTGCATCATCTCATTTGATTCTCACAGCAGCCTTGAGAAGAAAGTAGACCAGGTATCATCACACACCACTTGACAGATAAGGAAAATGAGGTGTAAAACACATCAATAACTTCCCTCCATCAGTTCAGCTCAGTTCAGTCACTCAGTCATGTCCGACTCTTTGCGACCCCATGAACTGCAGCATGCCAGGCCTCCCTGTCCCTCACCAACTCCCGAGTTCACCCAAACCCATGTCCATTGTGTCGGTGATGCCATCCAACCATCTCATCCTCTGTCGTCCCCTTCTCCTCCTGCCCCCAATCCCTCCCAGCATCAGGGTCTTTTCAAATGAGTCAGCTCTTCACATCCGGTGGCTAAAGTACTGGAGTTTCAGCTTCAACATCAGTCCTTCCAAGGAACACCCTGGACTGATCTTCTTTAGGATGGACTGGTTGGATCTCCTTGCAGTTCAAGGGACTCTCAAGAGTCTTCTCTAGCCCCACAGTTCAAAAGCATCAATTCTTTGGCGCTCAGTTTTCTTTATCGTCCAACTCTCACATCCATACATGACCGCTGGAAAAATCATAACCTCCATCACAGGGGCAAATAGTATACAGGAACTCAAAATCAGATCAACAAAATGGCCAATTTTGCAATCATTTTTTCCTTATTTCATGGTTAGTTGCTTCTAACATGCTCTTGTGTATTATTTATTATAGATTTGATCTGGAAGATGTGAAAAACATGGGACTTTTTCAGAAGTGGTCTGTCATTCCTATACTGGGACTAATAGAGACCTCCTTATATGACAATGTGCTCTTGCATAATGCTCTCTTACTTCTTCTCCAAATATTAAATTCTTGTTCTAAGGTAGCAGATATGTTGTTGGATAATGGTCTACTCTACGTGTTATGTAATACAGTAGCAACCCTGAATGGATTAGAAAAGATGTAAGTTTAAATCATTGTTTAAAACTACCTCTGATTAACAACTTTGGAAAAGAAAAAACTTTAGTAGCAAGTTACTTTAAAGCATTTGATATTCCATAATATTTTCAAAGAATTTCTTTCCTTCAAATCTGATTAGATTTGAGAGGGTATATTTTCCATCATTTTCAATAAAGTTTGTTTTTTTTTAAAAAGATATTTATATGACCTACATTTAGGTATTTAGAACCTGAAAACAAGGAACAAATTTGTGTGTGTGCTCAGTCGCTTCAGTCATGTCCGATTCTGTGACCCCTCTGTCCATGGGATTTCCCAGGCAAGAATACTGGAGTGGGTTGCCATTTCCTTCTCTGAGGAATCTTCCTGACCCAGGGATCAAACCTGCAACTCCTGCATTGGCAGTCAGATTCTTACCACGTGAGCCACCTGGGAAGCCCCTGAACAAATTTACCTGTCCTCAGATATATTAACTAAGCTTCCACTGTGGTCTTATAGAAAGTATTATCCCCCTCTGGAATAGGAAATTTTAGAATTTGAGAGATATAATAACTTGTTGCAGATCATATAGCTAGTAAAGAGAGAACTTGAGGCTGAATCTTCTCACTTCAAAAGTCTCTGCTTTACAGTCAACATACTCTCCCACTTTTCCTACCCACTGTTTTCTCCCACTGTTAACTACCATACTGAATTTCTTTTTTTAATTTATTTATTTTTAATTGGAAAATAATTGCTTTACAATGTTGTGTTGGTTTCTGTCATATATCAACTGAATCAGCCAGAAGTATACATATGTCCCCTCAGTCAGAAGTACATTGGCAAATGGTTGCCCACCAGATTGATTAACAATTTTGAAAAATATATCAGGAGGTTATATTTTTATTTGGGTTTTGTGCCTTTGGTGTCCTCATTTAGGATATACAGTGTAACATTTTTATTAGCGTAATATTAATGTTACAAATCTTCAGAAGCACCATCTTACTGCATGTTAAAGTATTAAATATTAATATACTTTTGCAGAGAAGGCAGAGCATATCCTCGGTGATTCTCTAGGCCCGGGAGACTCACTAGGCCAGGGAGACTCTCTTGGTACAAGAGAGAATTCGTAGTCAGCTTAGTTCAGTTTTCACTGGGCACCTGTCTTATTTAGGGTCTGTGTCTTGTGCAGATGAGAAATACAAAGTATTGTATTTCCTCAAAACGTCTAGTCTTGATTACAGTATAGTACATGAAATTGGTAGAACTTGGAAAGAGTACCAGCAGGCTCCTTCTAAGAGCTGTTTGTTACTGCTGTTGTTTTAAGTAAATTGTGCTTACAGAATGTCCGTACACGCTACTCTATTGATTGGCCTCAAAAGTTACCATTTCTAACTCTTGCTTGATTTTGAAAACATGGAATGGGGAAGCTTAATATCACACACTGAGGTGGATGATCAAGGTTAAAAATTGAGGGACAGAAGTAACTAATTCATATTTATTAGGTACTTATAAGTGATTAATGTGGGCTTCCCAGTGGCTCATTGGTAAAGAATTTGCCTGCAGTGCAGGAGATGTAGGAGACACAGGTTCAATCCTGAGTCAGGAAGATCCCCTGGAGGAGGGCATGGCAACCCCCTCCAGTATCCTTGCTTGGAGAATTCCATGGACAGAGGCGCCTGGAGGGCTATAGTTCATAGAGTAGCAAAGAGTCGGACATGACCGAAGCAACTAGGCACACATGCGAGTGATTAAACCTTTGTCTCTTTTAACCCTTAAAATAACCATACTTTGTGTAAGTGGGATTCAGAGAGGTCAATTAATTTATTCAGAGTCACCATCTTTGAGAAGCCTCGGAATATACCTCTTCATGCCCATAGAACCTCTGGTGGCTGGGAACCTAGTGGTGCATGCCCACAGTATCTTGTGTTAGTCTCTGTTGTTACACTTACCACCATTTATTGGTTATAGTTATCTGTTCACTTGTCTGGTCCTCTGCAAGCTGAATTTTGACAGGAGTCAAAGTCTGTCTTTTTATCTGTCCCTAGCCTGTAGTTCATATGACCTGCCATAGAGTAAGCATGGATAAATATCAAATGAATGCATGAATGAATGAATGCATGCTAACAGAACAGGAATTTAAACCAATTCTTTTTGCCTTAAATTATTTATTCTTTTTCTTTAGCATTCCTTTGAATGAATACAGATTACTTGCTTGTGATATACAGCAACTTTTCATAGCAGTTGCAATTCATGCTTGCAGTTCCTCAGGCTCACAGTATTTTAGAGTTATTGAAGATCTTATTGTACTGCTTGGATATCTTCAAAACAGCAAAAACAAGAGGACCCAAAGTAAGATTTAATTTTTATGGATTGGGGGGAGCAGTTGTATAATAGCCAAAACTGTTATTAGAGCCTCATCTCTTTCTCTGGCTTCTATAGAGAGAGTGGGTTAGAGGAGAGAAAACTGTTTTACTAATTGTTCACCCTTAACTTTGTTTACTGGCTTTAAAAAGAAGCCTTTTTATCCCTCTGGGTCGTCCCAGTGCAGGGAGGAGGGAGGAGGGTTCAGGATGGGGAACACATGTATACCTGTGGCGGATTCATTTGGATATTTGGCAAAACTAATACAATTATGTAAAGTTTAAAAATAAAATAAAATTAAAAAAAAAAAGAAAGACCAAAAAAAAATAATAAAATAAAAAAAAATAAAAAGAAGCCTTTTTAAATGGCAAAAATTACAAGTGATGCCCTGATGTAATTAATAGCTGGCAACATGTCATTTAAAGAAGCTGCTGATTTTTCTTGCCAAGTAGAACTAAAAGGCTTATGTTGACTAATAATACCCTTTAATTTTCTTTGGTGGCAAATATGAAAGTGAATATGGGGCAGAAAAATGTGAGAATTTCTGGTTAAACGTTTGCCTTCTGTATTAAAAAGCCTATTCTTTTAAGACAATTACATGAAATGAAATACATTTGTGAGCTAGTATTTTTCCATTGAATTTTTTATAGTGATCCTTTGGAAATTTGCTTTAAAGTTGCTTTTAAAGACAGTTCAAAAATGTTTACTACCACCAAGAACCCATGATCAAAATTTTAAAATTTATGTCTAGTAAAATATTATTGACAGTTTTGATATTGTATTAGTATTAATATAAAGGCAACTCGATTACAATCACATAGCTTGAAAACATTCTAGTATCTTCTGTTTTTAGATATGGCTGTTGCTCTACAGTTTAGAGTTCTCCAGGCTGCTATGGAATTTATAAGGACCACTGCAAATCATGACTCTGAAAACCTTACAGATTCACTTCAGTCGCCTTCTGCTCCCCATCATACAATGTTTCAAAAGCGAAAGAGCATTGCTGGTGAGTATTTAAATAATATTTTACTTAATTATAAATAAAAGGGAGTTTGACTCTCCTATATTCTTACATCACTCACATTTTAAAACATTGCTTTGTTTCAGAAGTTAAACTGTCGTGTTTGAGAAGGTTTTCCTCCAAGAGGAGATTATTCTCTAGCTTTCTCTTCAGTGCTGTTCTCATTCAGTTATCCCTTGAGCTCCTACCATGTGCCCAGCACTGAGTTAAATGTTAAAGATGGAAGGATTAAGAAAGACACAAATTCTACCTTTATACCATAAAATGGTAGAGAAATACAGAGGATAGAAATAGAGACCATATAGAGCAGGGCAACCTGATTTACATGTAGGGTTAGGGAAGTCTCTGAGGAAGTAAGGTTTCAATACAAGGGATGAGAAAGGAATTAGAGAAGTCAGTGAGTGTTACAGGCAGAATGAACAGCTGATGTACAGGTGCCAAGGTAGCAAAAAGCTAAGCTTGTTCAGAGAACTGAAAGAAAGCCATGTAGCTGGAGTGTAGTCCTTGATGAGATGGTGCCACCAGGTGAGGTGCTACAGGATGGCGTGGACCAGTTCATATGGGCCACGTTAAGGAGATTTGATTTTATCCTAATGTTCAGTTCAGTTCAGTCACTCAGTCGTGTCTGACTCTTTGTGACCCCATGAACTACAGCACGCCAGGCCTCCCTGTCCCTCACCAACTCCCGGAGTCCACCCAAATCCATGTCCATTGTGTCAGTGATGCCATCCAACCATCTCATCCTCTGTCATCTCCTTCTCCTCCTGCCCTCAATCTTTCCCAGCATCAGGGTCTTTTCAAATGAGTCAGCTCTTCGCATCAGGTGGCCAAAGTATTGGAGTTTCAGCTTCAACATCAGTCCCTCCAGTGAACACCCAGGACTGATCTCCTTTAGGATGGACTGGTTGGATCTCCTTGCAGTCCAAGGGACTCTCAAGAGTCTTCTCCAACACCACAGTTCAAAAGCATCAATTCTTCGATGCTCAGCTTTCTTTATAGTCCAACTCTTACATCCATACATGACCACTGGGAAAAACCATAGCCTTGACTAGATGGACCTTTGTTGGCAAAGTAATGTCTCTGCTTTTTAATGTGCTGTCTAGGTTGGTCATAACTTTCCTTCCAAGGAGCAAGCGTCTTTTAATTTCATGGCTGCATGATTGCATCCGCAGTGATTTCGGAGCCCCCCAAAATAAAGTCAGCCACTGTTTCCACTGTTTCCCCATCTGTTTGCCATGAATTGATGGGACCAGATGCCATGATCTTCGTTTTCTGAATGTTGAGGTTTAAGCCAACATTTTTACTCTCCTCCTTCACTTTCATCAAGAGGCTCTTTAGTTCTTCTTCACTTTCTGCCATAAGGGTGGTGTCATCTGCATATCTGAGGTTATTGATATTTCTCCCAGCAATCTTGATTCCAGTATATGCTTCCTCCAGCCCAGCGTTTCTCATGATGTACTCTGCATAGAAGTTAAATAAGCAGGATGACAATATACAGCCTTGATGTACTCCTTTTCTTATTTGGAACCAGTCTGTTGTTCCATGTCCAGTTCTAACTGTTGCTTCCTGACTTGCATAATGGTTTCTCAAGAAGCAGGTCAGGTGGTCTGGTATTCCTATCTCTTTCAGAATTTTCCACAGTTTATTGTGATCCACACAGTCAAAGGCTTTGGCATAGTCCATAAAGCAGAAATCGATGTTTTTCTGGAACTCTCTTGCTTTTTTGATGATCCAGCGGATGTTGGCAATTTGATCTCTGGTTCCTCTGCCTTTTCTAACATCAGCTTGAACATCCGGAAGTGCACAGTTCACATATTGCTGAAGCCTGGCTTGGAGAATTTTAAGCATTACTTTACTAGTGTGTGAGATGAATGCAATTGTGCAGTAGTTTGAGCATTCTTTGGCATTGCCTTTCTTTGGGATTGGAATGAAAACTGACCTTTTCCAGTCTTGTGGCCACTGCTGAGTTCTCCAAGTTTGCTGGCATATTGAGTGCAGCACTTTCACAGCATCATCTTTCAGGATTTGAAATAGCTCAACTGGAATTCCATCACCTCCACTAGCTTTGTTCATAGTGATGCTTCCTAAGGCCCACTTGACTTCACATTCCAGCCACATATATGAGGCTTATAGTATCCTAAAAATTTTTAACTTGATAAAAGACCTTGACAGTCATCCAGTCCAGCTTCCTCGTGTCACAGATCTACCAAGGCCTAGAATTAGTCACTGCTAGATGGGGCCCCACACCCATCTTTTTGTGTCCTTTCACACCCACTCCTTCCAGGTCTGTGGTATCAGAGATTAGGATAACTTGTTTAAACTAAGAACATAATCTGATAATATTATCCTTGAATATATCCCAGATATGAATTTTTCTTTGTATTTGCTCCATTTTTGTCTCAAAGGTGACTCTACACACCAAGCTGTATTAACTGATAAAAATACTGATTACCTAAAATACTGGACAATCTAAAATGCTATTAAAATGTTTCAATATCTTGCAGGATGAGTCATTAAATCCTATTGTAAGTAATGTTTATAGAGGCTATTTGTGGACTTTGATATATGCTTTCATAATTTAAAAAAAGGTTCAGTTCCAATGAAGGATTCCATTACTCCTCACCTACCAAGACGTCATTTTGGTTCCTATGGTCATCTTCCGATGCCCTTCTTCAATCCAGTAAATCAAGACTCAATTACCTCCTTTTCTCCTGGATCCACTCCCTGGGGGGTGCCTCTTGGAGCAGGTGCAGTAATGGTGCAGGAAGCTGCTCCTGCCTCTTCAGCCTGAGGAAACCTTTCTCAGGAAATGCTTTTCGTAGGATTGAATCACATGTGATGCATGTTTCAAATTATTTTAATAATAAATTACTGAAATTACACTCTCCTTTCTGAGTTCTCCACTGTATTTGACTGATTTCTACTATGTCACTATATACACGTCTCAAAAATAATTTATAAAATTCAGCAATGTTGCTGCTGCTGCTGCTGCTGCTAAGTTACTTCAGTCGTGTCTGACTCTGTGCGACCCCATAAAGGGCAGCCCACCAGGCTCTGCCGTCCATAGGATTCTTCAGGCAAGAACACTGGAGTGGGTTGCCATTTCCTTCTCCAATGCAAGAAAGTGAAAAGTGAAAATGAAGTGGCTCAGTCGTGTCCGCCTCTTTGAGACCGCATGGACTGCAGCCTACCAGGCTCCTCCGTCCATGGGATTTTCCAGGCAAGAGTACTGGAGTGGGGTGCCATTTCAGCAATGTTAATTACCCAAAAATAGTAATGTTCTTGCTAAAACATGATATGCTTTTTAAAAATCTATTGATTATTTTGAAATACAAAGAAGTGAAACGGTATTTGAAAATGTTTGAATATATACACCCTTCTAATTGAGTTTTTCAGAGGACTAAAATTTTTCCAAAGGATATCCATCCTACTAAGCTATGTCACAAGCTGTAGCATTGTTATTTAGGACTTTGAAATCAGAGGTACTGTTGCACTTCTTCAAAGAGGGAAAAACATCACTTTCTCTTAATCACTCTCTTTCCTTGTATAAATTACCTTTGAATTAAATAAAGTTATTTTCATTGTCTGATAATCAAAAAGTTATAGCAGAAATGGTTTCTTTGATCCTTGTTAACTCCAGCACTTGATTTTAATTTATATACTTAAAGGTCCTCGAAAATTTCTCCTTGCTCAAACTGACTCTCTTCTGATGAAAATGCGTTCAGTAGCAAGTGATGAACTTCATGTGATGATGCAACGGAGAATGAGCCAAGAGAACCCTGTCCAGGCGACTGAAACAGAGCTTGCACAGAGGTTGCAGAGGCTCACCGTTTTTGCAGTTAACAGGATTGTTTATCAAGGTAGGACTAGAAAATAAATATGTTCTTGCTCAGATATTGAAATGAGAATAATTTAAGAGAGGGGTTTCCCTGGTGGCTCAGACGGTAAAGAGAACTGGCTAAATTTCAGCTTTTTTAACAGCATTAAAAATTTTTTAGTATCCATACTAGTAAAATAATTTATTGGGACCCAGTATCCTTGAATAAAATTCTACTTTTTAATATGTTAAATGCTGGCCTATACTGACCATTGAAATTTAAAATAGTATAGCACCTCCAATATATTTTTTAAACTTTTCTTTGAAATAGTCATAGATTCACATGCAATTGTTAGGAATACTTCAGAGAGATCCTGTGTGCCCTTTACCCAGTTTCCCCCCCATAGATCTTGTAGAACTATAGTTCAGTATCATACCCAGATATTGACATCACTACACTCAAGAAAAAGAACACTTCCATCACTATAAGAATCTATACGTTGCCTTTTAGAGCCACATCCACTTTTCTCCCACACCCGCCCCTTCCTTAATCACTGGCAACTATCAGTCTGTTCTCCATTTCTGTATTTTCATCATTTGAAGAATGTTAAATAAATGGCATCATACAGCATATAACCATACAGTATGGGTAAGATTGACTTTTTTCACTCAGCGTAATTCTCTGGAGAGTCATCCTGGATGTTACATGTATCAATAATCTGTTCCCTTTTTGTTTTTGGTAAGTAATATTCCATAGCATGGATGTACAGTTTAATCATTTACCTGTTGAAAGATGATCTCGGTACTTTCCAGTTTGGGGCTATTACAAATAGAGCTAGCTGCTATAAACATGTATGTGAAAGTTTTTGTGTGAACTCAGGTCTTTGCTTTTCTGGGATGAATATCAAAGAGTGCAGTTTCTAGGTGGTATGATAGTTGTGTGTTTTGTTCTTGCTAAGAAACTGCCAGACTTCTCGAGTGGCAGTATTATTTTATATTCCTACCAGCAATGTATGAGTGATCCAGTTTTCTGCATGTCTTCACCAGCATTAGAAGTTTCACTGTTTTCAGTTTTAGCCATTCTGATATATAATGTTGGGCTATAACTTTGTGGTTTCAGGGTGCACTTCTACAGGAGCTAATGATTTATATGTTTATGTATGAACGTTAATGCCTATAACAAACACTAAAAAAGCTATGCAAAGAAATATACTCAAAAACAATACAAATAAGCCAAAATCCTAAAAAATTTCAAGTGACACCCATTTTTTTTTAACTTTTCTAATTTATATTTGGGACAACCAGCCTCTAGAGTAAACTGTGAAATTGAACTGTTACCACATGCACAGCATTTAATGGGATAGCATGTTCGGTTAAACAGGTCTGCACGTCTACCTAATGTAAACATCACATGGTCTTCAATTTGTACAAGAACCTTCATGACTTTAATAATTTTGTAGTTTAATTCATCCTCATTAGTAAAATAAAGCTTTAATTTAGGGTTGCATGACTCATGTATGCTTAAATTTCTGCATTGTTTTAGGTGAATTCACTTTCTTTAGTATATTGTATTTTTTACATCAAATGCAGCTATTACCCATTTATATTGTGATAACTGAATTAGTAATTACATAGATTATTTTTGTCACTATCATTTTTAATGGCTCAGTATTAGTGATTTGACTAATTTTTTATTCTTCTTTTAATTCAAAGAATTTAATCCAGATATTATTGACATTTTGAGTACTCCAGAAAGTACAACTCAAAGCAGGACCTCAGCTTCCCAGACTGAAATTTCTGAAGAAAATATTCATCATGAACAGCCTTCTGTTTTCAATCCATTTCAGAAAGAAATGTTCATGTATCTGGTAGAAGGATTCAAAGTATCTAGTGTGAGTAAATTAGTTACATGGGAAATGATCATTCACAAAGAAGGAGTAGAGGTTTTATGTGTCTGTATTCAGTTCAGTTCAGTTGCTCAGTTGTGTACAACTCTGCGACCCCATAGACTGCATCACACCAGGCTTCCCTGTCCATCACCAACTCCCGGAGCTTGCTCAGACTCATGTCCATTGAGTTGGTGATGCCATCCATCTCATCCTCTGTCATCCCCTTCTCTCTCAGGAGTAGAAGTTTCTGTATTACGTGTTTTCAAAATCATATTCTTACACTTTCACAGACTTTTCTGAAACTCAGTCAACTCGAATTTTAATAATGAAGTAAAATGTATTGCTAATTTGCCTTTTTCAGAACTACTCACTTCATGCAGCATTGGTTTTTAAGTCTATAACCCAAAAGCTATTTTCTAATATTATAATTTATTAAATAAAATCAGCATCAGAAAAGAATAGGAATTTGATGATTACTATGAGAGCTTAAACTAATAACCTGTTTTTAAAGGACTTTATTTATAGCTGCTTACTCTAGAGTTATTATTATGGATAATTATGAAGTGCAGATGTTGGCTTAAACAGGTCTAATATCTTCAAAATTATGTAGAGAATTATGAGAAACATCAGGCTCCATTTATCATCAACTCACTTAGGTTTTTGTGGGTCATATATATAGTTGAACATAGGGAAAAAATTGGTCAGTACACTCATAGATAGCAAAGGCTAATCTAATTCTAGCAGAACTCATAAATCATGATTCTGCCAGTATAACTAGATTTTCTTGTCTGCAGGTTCCACTTAGAACTGAGTCATTCACAAAGAGCCCTTAGGACTAGGAGTAACTGGAGAGCCATTTCCAAAACTCAAAATAAACTCTAAAATGTACTAATTCCAATTTTTAAACCAGATAAAGGATATTTGATCAGGATTAGGTTAACCCTTGTGGGACCACCTTCGAAAGCACAGCTTATTTGGTTATTTGTTAAGGGATATTGATGGTCAATTTACATACAATTCTTAATTTGTGACAGTTTTACTCAATATTTTAGTCTTCCCTGGTGTCTCGGTGGTAAAGAATTTGCCTTCCAGTACAGGAGGCGAGGGTTCGATCCCTGGGTCATGAAGATTCTTTGGAGAAGAAAATGGCAACCCACTCTAGTATTCTTGCCTGGAAAATCCCGTGGACAGAGAAACCTGATGGGCTACAGTATATATATGCATGCTAAGTTGCTTCAGTTATGTCTGACTCTGCAATCTTATGGACTGTAGCTCACCAGGCTTCTCTGTCCATGGGATTCTCCAGGCAGGACTACTGGAATGGGTTTCCATGCCCTTCTCCAAGGGATCTTGCCAAGTCAGGGATCAAACCTGGGTCCCTTACATCTCCTGCATTGGCAGGCAGGTTCTTTACCACTAGCGCTACCTGGTCCATGGGGTCGTAAAAGAGTCGAACACAACTTAGCAACTAAACAACAGCAGCAATATTCAATATTTTAGTACTAATTCAAGCCTCTATTACAAATGCTTCTCTTTTATATTGTAAAATCCAGGTAGGCTTATTTACTGTTGTTCTTTGATGGTTCTTTTTTTTCTTTTTTTGCCGTTTAATATTTCCAAACCCTGGGTAGTTTTTTTTTAAGTGTCTTAGGACTTTAGCTTCTTTATCTCTGCCTTTTTAAATTGTGGTAAAATAAGACTTCCCTGGTGGCTCAGACAGTAAGCGTCTGCCTACAATGAGGGAGACCCGGGTTTGATCCCTGGATTGGAAAGAGCCTCTGGAGAAGGAAATGACAACCCACTCCAGTACTCTTGCCTGGAAAATCCCATGGACCGAGGAGCATGGTAGGCTCCTACAGTCCATGGGGTCGCTAAGAATTGGACACAACCAAGCAACATCACTCACTCACCATACATAACATAAATTTTGCTATTTTAACAATTTTTAAATGTACAAATCAGTGATATTAAATCCATTCACATTGTTGCGCAGCCATTACCACTGTCCATCCCTAGGAATTTTTCTGTTATCGGAAACTGAAACTCTGTGTTCATTAAACAGTAACTCCGCATTAGCCTCTCCCCCCGTCCCTGATAAACCACTGTTCTGTTAGTATATATCGCACTTATTTACCCATTCATCCATCAATGGGTATTTGAATTGTTCCTACCCTTAGGCTATTTTGAACGGTGCCACTATAAACATTGATGCACATCCATCTCTTTTAAAACCCTGTTTGTGTGGATGTGTATATCTTCCTAATTTCAACTGTTTAAAAATTCTAGAATAAAACATGTTCCATGATTTTTTAGGGCTGTGTTGGGGTTATTATATTATTGTTTAAGAAATTTGATCCTAATTCATTCCTGTTTTGATTTCAGGCTTCAGGTAAAACCAGTAGTTCCAAACAGCAGTGGGCTAAAATCTTATGGTCTTGTAAGGAAACCTTCCGAATGCAGCTTGGGAGACTGCTTGTGCATATGTTGTCTCCAGCCCACCCTTCACAAGAGAGAAAGCAAATTTTTGAAATAGTTCGTGAACCAAATCATCAGGAAATACTGCGAGACTGTCTTAGCCCATCCCTGCAAGTAAGTACCCCAATACTTCATAAGTAATAATTATTATAAAACTGTACAAATCAAGAGCTGAATTTAAACTGTATTTTCATGCCAAATACCATGAATATAGTTTTCTAACCAAACAAATATTTTCTGAGATCTTTCTTCAGATGCCATTTACCAGAGTCAATTTGTTTAATCTGTTTAATCCCCCTTCCTTTTTCCAGTGTTTAAGAAGTTCTATACCTGAGTTCTTATAAGATCCTTCATAGTTAGTTACTAAATCTTGAAGTGTTTTCTTTAAGAACTGTTTGAAGACTTTTTAAAGCATTATATTATCCATGAAACATCTGTACTGAATGGCTCAAATAGCAGTACATATAACATATTTCAAAAATATTTACAGTCAGTTAAAATACTTGTTGATCATCTGGAATGGTAAAATCAAAATACTCAAGCTGTTTTGGGCTCTATAAATTCTATCACTTAGCAAGCAGTAAATGGAGAATTTAAGTGGTGTAACTGTTCTGTTTAGCGGTTTCTTATGAAATTAAATATACTCTTAGCCTGTGATGCTAAAATTCCATTTTTAGATATTTACCTAAGAGAAATTAAAGCATATGTCCATAAAAAGACTAGTAGGAGAATATCCGTGACAGCCTTTTTTCTAATAGCCAAAACTGGAAATAACCCAAGTATCTGTCAGTGGGAGAATGTATAACTAAACTGTGGTGTATTTATACAATAGACTGTTACATAGCAATAAAAGTGAACTGACTACTGATGCACCCATTAATATGGATGAAGCTCAGAATTGTGGCGTCATTGAAAGGGACAGCCAAACACCAAAGAGTAGGCATTTTATGATTCCATTCATATGAAGCCCAAGAACAGGCAAAATTAAGATATAGTCATGGAATTTAGGACAGTAATTGTCTCTGTGAGGAAGGGGACAGTGAGAAGGGGAATTGAATGGAAAAGGGCATAGGGAAATTTCTTGGACATGCTCAGTCATGTCCAACTCATTGCAACCCCATGGACTGTAGCCTGCCAGGCTCTTCTGTCCATGGGGTTTTCCAGGCAAGAATACTAGAGTAGGTTGCCGTTCCCTTCTCCAGGGCATCATCCCAACCCGGGGATCAAACCCAGATCTCTCACATTGCAGGCAGATTCTTTACCATCTGAGCCATCTGTAAAATGTCAGCCTGGTTTCAAAATCAAAATTGTGAAATACAGCACAGTTGAAGAGTTTCTAGTTTTTATCTCTATAGCCTTCCCTCATTCTTTCCCTTTCCCTGTAGCTTACCATCCTTATTTGGTTTTTATTTGTGTTGGAGGTATAAGCAAATTTGTGACACACACACACACACACACACACGGGCGTGTATATGTATTTTCTCTCTCACTTCTTTATATGAAAAAAGGTAATGAACCATACAGATCCTTCTCACTCTACTTTCTTCAGCTAACAATATATCCTGCAATGGTTCCACAGCAGTATAGAGAGCTCTTCTTGTGCCTTTTTTTATAACTGCCTACAAGCTCTATTCCATCTGTAGTCTGCCTGATTTTTAAAGCTCCAAGCTTCTCTTCTATTGAATCTGGTTAATTCTCCAGCCAGTCTGTGGCTCCTCATCTTTTCTCTCATAACATCTTCACATCCCTTGTAGTCCTTCTGATAAGCTGCTTTTTTCATGTTGTCCCCACAGCATGCAATGCTCTTTCCTCCACTTTGTCTGTCTATATGCCTGTGTGTCCATTTAGCCATGCACCCACATCATATGGTACCACCTTCAAAACCTTCCTTCCTTCTTTTAGTAGGAACTCAGAACTCTTTCTTCTTGAAACTTCAACAAAAATTTTATTTTTACACATTTTGTTATTTTCTAAGAATTTGTGTTTAAATTCAATTCCTTAAATCAGTTTCCTGAGAGCAGGAAATAAGATTTCTATGTGTGCGTGTCTCCAAAAACAACTTTTCTAGTCCCAGAAACTACAGTCAATAAATGATTGATCAGAAGATGTTAAAATGAGTTATTAGAAACAGCTTCAGTGTCTAGGAAAATCATGTTTCTTTGGACATTCAGAATGAAAAAAAAAAAAAATTTCTGATAGTTTTTCAAGATGATTTTAAAATGTCACCGAATACTAAACTGAAATATTTTTAGAGTTCTATCAAGATTATTACCTTTAAGATGCACATATGAAAATATTCTAGTCGTTTACCATTCCTCTTTATTTGCCAACTCTTCAGGCCTTTTACTTGCAGAGCATCTGTTCATTTTTCTCTTTTGGTCAGGTAACAGCTGTCTCCTGACTAATTTAAAATGTTACATTAAAATGTGCTTTGCTATTTTCATCATTGCATATGTTCATCTTATGCTTTTGGGAAACGACATGATGTGATTCAGCATGTGAATTTAAATATCACCTAAAATGTAATAGTTTCCAAATCCATTTGTTGACTATTCACAGTTTAAAATATCATAAAGCCAAATACAGTGATATTTGTATGAGTGCAAATTGTTAAAAAATAAAATTATGCATGTTTAACTTGTTGGCAAAGTTAATGTCTAAATAATACATAGTGTACACTTAACAATCAGGTGTAATATCTCTGGCATGAAAGAGCCACTTAATGGAAAAAAGCTTTGATCTGCACAATAAATCAAAAGCAGTAAAACTGGCATGTGTGTGCTTATCAGTCACTCAGTCATGTCCAAATCTTTGTGACCCCATGGACTGTAGATGGCCAGGCTCCTCTGTCCATTGAATTCCCCGGGCAAGAATACTGGAGTGGGTTGCCATTCTGTTCTCCAGGGGATCTTCCCAACCCAGGGATTGAACCTGTCTCCCACACTGCAGGCAGATCTTTACCATCTGAGCTGCCAGGGAGGCCCATAAAATTGGTATAAACAAAGCTTATCTAAAAATGAAATTTCACGTTTCCAAAGTCAAATGATTGTCTAAAGCAAAAACGGTAGCCATGTCTTTTGGAATCCCAGCATAGATAATAAAAGTATGCATGTGTGCTCAAAAAAAAAAAAAAAAAAAAGCCACTTAAGAAATCGTGAATCAAAGTTTGGTTTAGTTTTACACTAGGAAGGACCATTTTCATTTTCTTAAGTAACATTTTCATTTTGTCTATAGGGCCTGTTCATAAAAGACTGACCTAAACCAAACCCTTCTCCCAAATATTCACATACTGAATACTGCCATCTTAACTGGTTTTAGAGTTTTTCACCTTTTGTTCTCCCCAGGGAATAGTGAATGCTTAAAAATGGATCCAAAGATACTTTTTTGTTCTGGTATTTTCTCCAGTGTTTATTCTCCTAAGCAGAAATTAAAGAGATTCTTTCCTTAAAGTTTAAAGGAAAGTTTCCCTTCCAGTTCAGCAATGGCACCCCACTCCAGTACTCTTGCCTGGAAAATCCCATGGATGGAGGAGCCTGGTAGGCTGCAGTCCATGGAGTTGCTAAGAGTCAGACACGACTGAGTGACTTCACTTTCACTTTTCACTTTCATGCATTGGAGAAGGAAATGGCAACCCACTCCGGTGTTCTTGCCTGGAGAATCCCAGGGACAGGGGAGCCTGGTGGGCTGCTGTCTATGGGGTCACACAGAGTCGGACACAACTGAAGTGACTTAGCATATGAGAAGAACTAAGAATTATTTTCCTTCATCCCAAGCTTATTTTCTGTATTCCTTTAGCAAACCCTCTCTAAAATTCTTTCCCCAAAAGCTTGTGTGCTTGCTTTTTTCCTTCTTTCCTTTATTACTTCTATTCCTTTCTTCTTTTTTTTTCCTCTTTTTTCCATTTTTTTACCTTTAACAATAAAAATTTTCAAACATACTAAGAAAAATAGAGACTAGTGAATACTTAATGAATACCATATGACCATCTCATAGGTCTAACTATTGTTAGTATTTTTATCATATTTATCATAATTTTTTTCCTGAGGTATTTTAAAGTAAATTATATAAATCATGACATTTTTTCAAAAGACTTTTTTATGTCACCATAACAACATTATTATACCTAACAAAATTAGCATATACTCTAATGTCATCATATACTCAGTGCATAATCGTGTGAGAATTTCTTCAGTTGTCCCCAAAATGTCTTTTTAGTTGATTTATTTAAACCAGATTCAGCCAAATAAATGCAGCAATAAAATTTAATTTACTGTGAAAGAATTTAAATGTAAGAAATAAACATTCTTTATGACTTAAAAATTTTTTAATTAAAAAAATTGTTACTTTTTTTTTAAAGCATGGAGCCAAATTAGTTTTGTATTTGTCAGAGTTGATACATAATCACAAAGATGAATTGACTGAAGAAGAACTAGACACAGCAGAACTGCTTATGAATGCTTTAAAATTATGTGGTCATAAGTGCATCCCTCCCAGTGCATCAACAAAATCAGACCTTATTAGAGTGATCAAAGAGGTAAGTCAGTGAAATGATAAGAAACAGTTTTCTTAGGAGATCCCATTGACTGTAACTAAAGAATGATTGAGAGATTTTTTTATTATAGAATACCACTGATGGTGAATTTCAAATGATAATTTTCTTATACTTTATATTGCTTTTTTAATATGAGAAAGCAAATAATCTTATTTTAAGGAGCATTTTATTCTCTTTGGTCATCCATATTCATTACCACTAGCTTTCAGGGAAGAAAAAGGTTTTAATAGTGACAAGCAAGTTGAATCATCAGCCTCAAGTTCTCAGTTCTTTAGTGAAAAAGCAAACTGAGGAAGCAAGCAGCTATGCAAACCCATTGGGTTTGGCAGCCCTAGTTAACTATTCCACCCTGATTTCTGTGACCCAAAGTGTGTGGAAACAAAGGGGAATTAGAACATTATTTAAGTAGGTGATTATTTTAATATTCTGGTCTCCAGGAGACAATTTTTTTTTCCTTTGTTAACTTGGTTTTAAATTTAGTTTGCTGGATTCTGTGCCAGTGTTAAATGATAAATAATAAGTTTTATATAGTATATTATTATCTAAATCTTTTAGGAACAAAGGAAATATGAAACTGAAGAAGGTGTGAATAAAGCCAACTGGCAGAAAACAGTTAATAATAATCAGCAAAGGTAGGATTTCACGTGTGCTAAAAGTTATGTCTTTTAGGAGCCCCATTATATTTTGCATATGCTTTTAGCTTTAATGTACCATGTTTTGATATACATTTAATGTTCCTATACATACGCTTAACTTACAGGCTTCTTGTCTGTTTAGTCTCTTTCAGCGTTTGGATTCAAAATCAAAGGATATATCTAAAATAGCTGCAGATATCACCCAGGCAGTGTCTCTTTCCCAAGGGATTGAGAGAAAAAAGGTGATCCAGCATATCAGAGGAATGTACAAAGTGGATCTGAGTGCCAGCAGACACTGGCAGGAGCTTATTCAACAACTGACGCATGACAGGTGGGCAATGTGGGAGGGCTTTCAGTGGTCTTGCACGAATGTTTTATATTGATGTTATTTTCACGCTAGAATAAAATTCATAATACTATCTCATTAGCTTAAATATTTCTGTTTAATAATTTGTAATTTATTTCCTCTTAAAGAATATACCTATGAGAATTTTTTTAATTCTTAGGAGGGAGAAAAAAATAATGAGAGAGAGAGACATTAGCTCTTCCAGAGAGTAATATCTGTTTATTGGCTTTCTTTTTAAAATATGATCTTTGCAAAAGAATAGGGAAATCACTGAAACAAGACAGTTGGGAAATACATCTTTTTCTAGTTAAGACTTCAGTAACACACTTAAAAAGATGCATCACAAATAGTGAAAAGAGGGAAATTAAAATATTATTCTCTGAATTTGGTTAACGTAACTGATTAGTATTATGACTTTGAGGAGCTATATACTAAAGCAAATTCCAGGTGAATGAATGAATTAAACTTAAAAAGTTTACAAAGCAGGAGAAAATAGAGTATTTATTAACTCTGATAGATAACCTCCTAAAATCAAACACAATTGAAGAAACTATAAAGAAGAAATTAATGGCTTTGAACTTTAATTTTTTTCCAGTGTATTTAACAAGCATAGCCACAACAAAACATCAAAACTTATTTTCAGCATGTATTTCAAAGTTAGTATTTTTATTATTTTAAAATCATAAAAGTTTGAAAATAAAAATTAAAATCCCAAATGTTTGAGCAAAAGACATGAATATATTCTTCACATAAGACAAGTAGAATTAATAAGCAGATGGGAAAATTGAATATTGCTAGGGGCTAATTTAGTTTTTTAAAATCTTTAGATACTATATTTTACCTTTTATGTTAAAATAAAAAGTTTTTTTAGGAACTCATCTCCACAGTAGTAATAAATACAGTATGATCTTTGCACTCAATATAATATTAGCCATTTAAAATGGTAATAATAAAAAGGCAGGATATAGGAATGTGTATATAAGAAAATATGTGTGTATATGAGTTATAACTGTAATTTTAAAAAATGAAAATCACTAACAGTATTTTGGTATGTTTGGGGTAGTAGAATTAAGGGTAATTTACTTCTTTTATCTATTTCTAAAAACTATTTCCTTTCATTTCAAATGTTAATTATTTTAAAACATTTTTAGAAATGTAATTGCTACAAAAATGAATAATTTTGTTTGTTACATTAGATAATAGGCAAAATGGGAAATGAAAAAAATTTATTTGGAAATTGATTTTTTTTCTTTAGTTGACTATACTAAGTCTAATATATCACAAAGCATATATAGTAGTCATGCTGTATCTTTTTAAAAATTTAATAGGTACAAGAAACTAGTAGCAGAGCTTGCCTTGAGGCAAGGAGACTGGACTCCAGAGCAGAGGGATACTTTTTTTTGTTGTTATTCTTTTGTACTGTGTGTATGCAGTGTGTTTGTGCTCGGTTGCTCAGTTGTGTCCAACTCTTTGCAACCCCATGGACTGCAGCCTTCCAGGCTCCTCTGTCCATGGGATTCTCCAGGCAAGAATACTGGAGTGGGTTGCCATTTCCTCCTCCAGGGGATCTTCCTGACCCAGGGATCGAACTTGAGTTGTCTGAGTCTCCTGCATTGGCAGGCAGATTCTTTACCACTGACCCACCTGGAAAGCCATGTGTGTGCATATCCCTGTCTAGTTATATAAATAGTTGGATTTTTCAATTGAGTGGATCAGTTTTGACTTATGTATTAAATTTTTACATAGTTTTTTTAAGTTATAAGTACTTCAAATTGCCACTTGAACCTTTCTTTCTACTTGTAGAGCAGTCTGGTATGACCCCATCTACTATCCAACTTCATGGCAGTTGGATCCAACAGAAGGGCCAAATCGAGAGAGGAGACGTTTACAGAGATGTTACTTAACTATTCCAAATAAGTATCTGCTTAGGGATCGACAGAAATCAGAAGGTAATAGGGACTTCTTGACTCTATATATAAATAGCAGATAACTGTGGTCATTACACAAAGATGATGTAATCTCTTTTCCTCAACAGATGTGGTCAAACCACCACTCTCTTACCTATTTGAAGACAAAAGTCATTCTTCTTTCTCTTCTACTGTAAAAGACAAAGCTGCAAGTGAGTCTATAAGGTAAATTTGAATCCGTAAGACATCTTCTCTTTTGTTGAATGTGTTAAAGACTTTAATAGTCTATTGCAGTGCTTATATGATACTTATTTTAGATAATGCAATGGTTTAAGAAAAGACCTGAATATGGCTCAAGAGAGGACAAAGTTGAATGCCCAAAATCCAAAGAGAACAGAGTTTTGATAGGGAGTTTTCACTGGACTTCAGTCTTAGTCTGCTATGTGAGGAAGATAAGTCGCACCTAACATGTCATAGCATTGTTGAGGATTGTGGGTCAGTATGGTAACTATTGATAGGACTGTCACTGTGGTTGTAGTGGAGGTTGTTATCAGGCCCGTTTTATAGATAAAAAACTGAGAGTCAAGATTAAGTGACTGGACTAAAGAATAGAACTTTTCTGACTCTGAATCCCCCTTTTCTCCTAGAATGCTCCATTTCTTTCCTGTGTTTGTTCAGAGGCATGAACCAATGTTTGCTTATGTACTGCAAAATATAAAATATTGAAGTCTCTTTTAAATAACTGAGTCCTTGTATTCTGTGTAGGGTGTAGGGATCATTCACCTTTTCTAAAAGTTGCCGTTATTTTCTCTGCTATTATAATGTCAGAAATGAGAAAATATTTTCATGTGGACTCTAACAAGACATTCTATGCTTTTGAAACTCTTGTCTGCTCTGCTGAAATCTTCTACTAGATAAAATAAAGCTTTTATTCTCTGAAATTGTTCAAAACATTTAATCATAGTAATTTTAAATATGTTTTGACAGAGTCAATCGAAGGTGTATCAGCGTTGCACCATCTAGAGAGACAACTGGTGAATTGTTATTAGGTAAGTTACATTTTGAAGATTTTTATACACATTCACTGCTCCTATTTTATTCTTAGATAATTTAAAACATTGTTTTGACAGACTGCCATTAAATGAGATAAACTGTCTCTAATATTGTATAGGTTATTTTGCCTTAACATTGTCTATAACGCATTGGACTCATGAATGTGAAGAAATGACAGTCTTATTTTTTGAAAAGCATATAAACAGCATCTTAATTTTTATAAAGTTAACTTTCTTCATGAGTATACATTTTTAAATTTGTTTTTTTTATTATGTATCAATTTTTAATTCTAAAGTAAAGAATCATTAGTATGTTTATATGCCTACTGTTTTAACGGATATCCCTATACATATGAAATATATCCACCTTGAGATTATTCTTAATTTATATTCTTCATTGTACTTCTGAGAGAAAGGCCAAGACTATCCGTGGATAGTTACATTTAGTGAGAAATTTTTTCCTCAAGACATGAAGAAAAAAAAAAAAAAAGACATGAAGGAATAGCATTAAACCACATAGTCTCTTTTTCCTTAAAGAACTGATTTGTATGCTGTGGGCCAGTTGTTCTCAAATCAGGGGCATCCAGATCACATGGAAACGTCTAAGAAAAATGAATTCTCAGGCCCTTGCCCAGAGCCACTGAATCTGAAACTCTGTGGATGGCATCCAGACATGACATTTTTATACACCCTGCAGTGATTCTGACACACCCTCAAATTAGAGAGTCACTGCAGTAGGCTAAAGCTCTAGAGCCTCAAAGCCCTAATGTGCAGAGTTTCAAGCTTGCCAGGGCTGAGCCCCACAGTCACTAGGATGGAGATGGTGCCCTTCTCTGAGCTGTTCATGCCAGGGCTCAGGGTGACCAGCATCCAGTGCAGAGCTCCAGGAGGTTCCCACCGTTTGCATACGTGATGTAGGGATGTGCATTACTAACAGCCTATCAAGCAGGAAAATTGGGGGGACTGTCTGAGCCCTGATGGAGCCATCAGAGGTCAGACAGTAAAAAATCTGCCTGCAACACAGAAGACGCGGGTTCGGCCCCTGAATTAGGAAGATCCTCTGGAGGAGGGAATGGCTACCCACTCCAGTATTCTTGCCTGGAGAATTCCATGGACAGAGAAACTTGGCACGCTACAGCCCATGGGGTCGCAAAGAGTCGAACATGACTGAGCGACTAACACGTTACTTTTCTGCCCTTTTGAGTGTTTAAGTCAGCAAAATAATTAAGGATTCCTCTTTTGCTAGAAAATTTAGTTCATAACTTGAATTCAGTTAATGTGTACAAAATAAAAGTAATATGCCAGTAACCTAAGAAAAATACTGGTAATAATAAACAGCCAACACTTTTTAGCACTAAGCACCACTGTTAATAAACATTTTACATATATTCTATATAATTCCCACAGTAACCCTGTGAAATAGAGTCTTCTCCCTACCCCATTCTTTTTATAAGGAAACTAAAGCACAGTGGGGTTAGGCAGCTTGCCCAGGATCTCATTGATGCTATTCAAAAATGAAAGTGAAAGTGAAGTTGCTCAGTCATGTCCAACTCTGTGACCCCGTGGACCGTAGCCCACCAGGCTCCTCCGTCCATGGGATTCTCCAGGCAAGAATACTGGAGTGGGTTGCCATTTCCTTCTCCAGGGGATCTTCCTTACCCAGGGATCAAACCCAGGTCTCCCACATTGCAGGCAGACACTTTAACCTCTGAGCCATACTTACTGAGTATTAAGAACTCCTGGGTTCTGGGATTCAAATTCGGTCCAGTTGACTCCAGAGGTGCTTTTAACTGTATAAGATAATAGCGCACAGATGTTTATAAACTCCCAACCAATTATTTTCTGCAGGTAAATGTGGAATGTATTTTGTGGAAGATAACGCTTCTGATACAGTTGAGTGTTCTGTGAGTAGCGGTTTAAATTTGCGTTTATATGAATCTAGACAAATTCCCACATGTATAAGTTTAATACAGCGAGAAAGCAGGTAGAACTGTTAAGAGTTCATTTCTTGTCACACTCTGTGTAAATTTGTCTGAATTCCAGTTTTTAAGATAATTTTAAAAAGAAGACCATAAGAAGACCATGCCATCCCCTCTGACTCATGTTCTGAGTTTCATAGCAGCAAGTATTATGGGTCAGATTCTGAAGCATTCGTATTATTTCAGTTTATGTCCATTCTTTCTCACCACTATCCTCTGTAGCATCAAACTTCTTGCTACTCCCTGTTTATTGTCACATACATTTGCCTTCAAAAAGAAAGAAAAATATTGTCTGATTTAGTAACTTAAGTAATCCTAATGTTCACTTAGCTTAGTAGTCATTAATTTTTATTCTTCTGGAAATACTTATATTAATCTGAAAATAACAAAAAGGACTCAATTCAAATTTTGGTACAGTAAACATTTTATTTGTTTGAATTCATTTACATGCCATTAAAATACTGCTTTGAGAGTCCTGTAACAGGAGAAATAAGGCTGTTTGTTTCAGAAGTTCTAAAGCCAGGAATTCATAAGGATGCATTTAAATAAGATTATGTACTGGTTAGTACATATTTGATTCAAAGAAATTAGGGAGTTAAAACATAAAATATTATTGTAAAGTAAATCATGTTAAAAAAATCATTAAAGTATTTCATGTAATCCCCCAAAATTGAATAGGCATTATTTTGTGATTTACATAGCAATTACTACAGTATTTATCCCAACTAACAAAAGTATAGTTATGTTATTTTTAAAGATATATCTTTTTAGAACAAAAGAGCTTAATAGTTGATACATGAATCAGCTTTTTTTCTGGATGGGTCCAAAAGATGACCTTTCCCACCTAAATGGAAGCTCTAAAAAGACCCTTGCTTTTTAATAATTGAAGGATCCTTCCTTTCTCTGTACTTTTGTAGCATTTGTGCTTATTTCCTGTGTGACATTTGCTGTCTTGCCTTTCCAAAACATGTGCAAATATCCTGTGCCCCCTTTTTATCATGTATAGATTTATTTCATGCAGAGCACTTAGCAAGCACCTTGCCTGTAGATGCTTAATTAATGTTTATTAAATTGAAAGTATGTTACATGTTGAAGCTAAACAGGGATGAATTTGGTTTTAAGAATGAGAATATTACCTTTTCATTAAAACATTTTGCTTTCCTTGTAATATATTTCCTCCCTCTATTTCTAAAAATTATTTGGGACACAGTAAGACACACATAGAGCAGACCAAAGTGTCACTTCCTCCTTACTGCTGTTTTTCAAATTTCTTTTTATTTTTGACTCCTAGAGATTTCATTTTCCCTTACTTTCTTTTTTTTTTTTTTCCCTTACTTTCTTGCAAGCTCAGCTATACGTTTAAAAGAATATTTGCTTACTAAAATCAGTCTGAAAAGTCTGCATACTTTATGATTCCAACCATATGACTTTCTGGGAAAAGGAAAACAGTAGAGGCAACAACAAGATCAGCAGCTGCTGGGTGGAGCAGAAGGGAATCTCACAGCAGTGAGACTGTTCTGTATGATACTGTAATGTGGACACATGTCATTAAACATTTGTCAAAACCCATTTGACCTACACAACACCAAGGTTAAACTATGGGCTTTAGTTAAGAATAATCTATTCAATAGTGGCTCATCAGTTGTAACACATGTACTACATGAGTACAAGATGTTCACCGTAGTGAAACTGAGTGCAGAAAAGCTATATGTGGGAACTCCATACTATCTGCTCAGTTTTATAAACACAAAACTTCTCTGGAAAATCCAGCCTATTAATAAAGTTTAAATGAAGTTTATTAACTCAGTTTTTTTTTAGATTTTATCCAGCATTTTGAAGTGTTTAGTAGCAGGAGGATTTTTAGAGAATCTTATCTGCCACTTTGCCACAGAAGGAAGGCTTTATATTTCATTTTGATAGTGTTTTAAAATATAAAATTAAAATGATTCTATTTCATGTAGAGCAAATGTTTTCATGTTATTTCCTTTGACTTTAGAGCCTTCAAGGAGAATTGGAACCAGCATCATTTTCCTGGACATATGAAGAAATTAAAGAAGTTCACAAGCGTTGGTGGCAATTGAGGGATAATGCTGTAGAAATATTTTTAACAAATGGCAGAACACTCCTGTTAGCATTTGATAACACCAAGGTAAATTTGCCTATATTGATAGATATACTTTTTCAAAAAGATCATAGAATCAGTTTAATTACACTCATACTGACTAAATGAAGTTTTAACTTACTTAAACTTTAACTATTTCTGAAGTCAAATGAAAATTACCCTATTTCTTAGTACTAATTAAAGTAAATCTTTGGTTATGTTAGGACTATTTTTGTCCTCCAAAACTGTATTAAATTTTTATTCCCCAGAGTGACTGTATCTGTAATAAGTAAATAAATGAATGTATAACCAACCTGAAGTAGTTTAACCTTGATAGTAGATTTCATTTTTGACAAACCCTTTCTTGACTGCCACATTGCTTCAGCTACTGTGTGTCTGCTTCTCTTGATAGAAAACCTCTTGGAAGAAATTGTGTATGCTTGCTGCTTCCAGTTCCTCTCCTCAGATTCTCTTTTGATATATGCTCCAGTCAGATTTTTTCCTCACCACCCCACCTGTAACCTCTGGTCAGCATCACCAGTGACCTGGATGTTGCTAAACCCTACAGTTGTGTTTCTTAGTCTTCATCTTACTTGACTTAGCAGCAGCATTTGACACAGCTGATTATTCTTTCTGTAAAGAAAGTGGGGGGAAAACCTTCCTCACTGGACTTCTGCATTAAAGTCTAATTGGCATCTCAAATTTAACATGGACAAAACTGAACTTCTAATTTTCCCCCTAAAATCTCCCGTTTTCCCCAGCTCCATAAATGGCAACTCCAGCCTTTCTGCTTGGCCAGTTCAAAAACCTTGGGGTTATCCTTGACTCCTCTTATTCTGTCATCCCACTTATTCTGACTCCTCTTAATCATGTACTCTTATCAGTAAATTCAGTTGGTTCGCCCCTCAAACCATACCCAGAATCTGAGTGTTTCCACTGCTGCCATCCTGGTCTAAGCCACTGTCAACTCTTGCATAAATCATTGCACTAGCCTCCTCACTGGCCTCACTGCTTCCACACTCCTCCTTCTTTCAGACTGCTCTCAACACAGCAGTTAAAATGGGTCAGATCGTGCCATTCCTCTCCTCAGAGGCCTCTGACCACTTTCTTTGTCACTCCATTAAAAGCCAGGACCTTACAGTGTTGAATAATCTTCAGATCAGATCAGATCAGTCGCTCAGTTGTGTCCGACTCTTTGCGACCCCATGAATCGCAGCATGCCAGGCCTCCCTGTCCATCACAAACTCCCGGAGTTCACTCAGACTCACGTCCATCGAGTCAGTGATGCCATCCAGCCATCTTATCCTCTGTCGTCCCCTTCTTCTCCTGCCCCCAATCCCTCCCAGCATCAGAGTCTTTTCCAATGAGTCAACTCTTCGCATGAGGTGGCTAAAGTATTGGAATTTCAGCTTTAGCATCATTCCTTCCAAAGAACACCCAGGGCTGATGTCCTTTAGAATGGACTGGTTGGATCTCCTTGCAGTCCAAGGGACTCTCAGGAGTCTTCTCCAACACCACAGTTCAAAAGCAGTTCTTTGGCGCTCAGCCTTCTTCACAGTCCAACTCTCACATCCAAACATGACCACAGGAAAAACCATAGCCTTGACTAGACGAACCTTTGTTGGCAAAGTAATGTCTCTGCTTTTGAATATGCTATCTAGGTTGGTCATAACTTTCCTTCCAAGGAGTGAGCGTCTTTTAATTTCCTGGCTGCAGTCACCATCTGCAGTGATTTTGGAGCCCAAAAAAATAGTCTGACACTGTTTCCACTGTTTCCCCATCTATTTGCCATGAAGTGATGGGACCGGATGCCATGATCTTTGTTTTCTGAATGTTGAGCTTTAAGCCAACTTTTTCACTGTCCACTTTCACTTTCGTCAAGAGGCTTTTTAGTTCTTCTTCACTTTCTGCCGTAAGGGTGGTGTCATCTGCATATCTGAGGTTATTGATATTTCTCCCGACAATCTTGATTCCAGCTTGTGTTTCTTCCAGTCCAGCGTTTCTCATGATGTACTTTGCATAGAAGTTAAATAAGCAGGGTGACAATATACAGCCTTGACGTACTCCTTTTCCTATTTGGAACCACTCTGTTGTTCCATGTCCAGTTCTAACTGTTGCTTTCTGACCTGCATACAGATTTCTCAAGAGGCAGATCAGGTGGTCTGGTATTCCCATCTCTTTCAGAATTTTCCACAGTTTATTGTGATCCACACAGTCAAAGGCTTTGGCGTAGTCAATAAAGCAGAAATAGATGTTTTTTTGGAACTCTCTTGCTGTTTCCATGATCCAGTGGATGTTGGCAATTTGATCTCTGGTTCCTCTGCCTTTTCTAAAACCAGCTTGAACATCAGGAAGTTCACGGTTCACGTATTGCTGAAGCCTGTCTTGGAGAATTTTGAGCATTACTTTACTAGCGTGTGAGATGAGTGTAATTGTGCGGTAGTTTGAGCATTCTTTGGCATTGCCTTTCTTTGGGATTGGAATGAAATCTGACCTTTTCCAGTCTTGTGGCCACTGCTGAGTTTTCCAAATTTGCTGGCATATTGAGTGCAGCACTTTCACAGCATCATCTTTCAGGATTTGGAATAGCTCAACTGGAATTCCATCACCTCCACTAGCTTTGTTCGTAGTGATGCTTTCTAAGGCCCACTTGACTTCACATTCCAGGATGTCTGGCTCTAGATGAGTGATCACACCATCGTGATTATCTGGGTCGTGAAGATCTTTTTTGTACAGTTCTTCTGTGTATTCTTGCCACCTCTTCTTAATATCTTCTGCTTCTGTTAGGTCCATACCATTTCTGTCCTTTATTGAGCCCATCTTTGCATGAAATGTTCCTTTGGTATCTCTGATTTTCTTGAATAGATCTCTAGTCTTTCCCATTCTGTTGTTTTCCTCTATTTCTTTGCATTATCACTGAAGAAGGCTTTCTTATCTCTTCTTGCTATTCTTTGGAACTCTGCATTCAGATGCTTATATCTTTCCTTTGCTCCTTTGCTTTTCGCTTCTCTTCTTTTCACAACTATTTGTAAGGCCTCCCCAGACAGCCATTTTGCTTTTTTGCATTTCTTTTCCATGGGGATGGTCTTGATCCCTGTCTCCTGTACAATGTCACGAACCTCATTCCATAGTTCATCAGGCACTCTGTCTATCAGATCTAGGCCCTTAAATCTATTTCTCACTTCCACTGTATACTCATAAGGGATTTGATTTAGGTCATACCTGAATGGTCTAGTGGTTTTCCCTACTTTCTTCAATTTAAGTCTGAATTTGGCAATAAGGAGTTCATGGTCTGAGCCACAGTCAGCTCTGGTCTTGTTTTTGCTGACTGTATAGAGCTTCTCCATCTTTGGCTGCAAAGAATATAATCAATCTGTTTTCAGTGTTGACCATCTGGTGATGTCCATGTGTAGAGTCTTCTCTTGTGTTGTTGGAAGAGGGTGTTTGCTATGACCAGTGCATTTTCTTGGCAAAACTCTATTAGCCTTTGCCCTGCTTCATTCCGTATTCCAAGGCCAAATTTGCCTGTTATTCCAGGTGTTTCTTGACTTCCTACTTTTGCATTCCAGTCCCCTATAATGAAAAGGACATCTTTTTTGGGTGTTAGTTCTAAAAGGTCTTGTAGGTCTTCATAGAACCGTTCACCTTCAGCTTCTTCAGTGTTACAGGTTGGGGCATAGACTTGGATTACTGTGATATTGAATGGTTTGCCTTGGAAACAAACAGAGATCATTCTGTCATTTTTGAGATTGCATCCAAGTACTGCATTTTGGACTCTTTTGTTGACCATGATGGCTACTCCATTTCTTCTGAGGGATTCCTGCCCACAGTAGTAGATATAATGGTCATCTGAGTTAAATTCACCCATTCCAGTCCATTTGAGTTCGCTGATTCCTAGAATGTCAACATTCACTCTTGTCATCTCTTGTTTGACCAGTTCCAATTTGCCTTGATTCATGGACCTGACATTCCAGGTTCCTATGCAATATTGTTCTTTACAGCGTCGGACCTTGCTTCTATCACCAGTCACCTCCACAGCTGGGTATTGTTTTTGCTTTGGCTCCATCCCTTCATTCTTTCTGGAGTTATTTCTCCACTGATCTCCAGTAGCATATTGGACACCTACTGACCTGGGGAGTTTCTCTTTCAGTATCCTATCATTTTGCCTTTTCATACTGTTCATGGAGTTCTCAAGGCAAGAATACTGAAGTGGTTTGCCATTCCCTTCTCCAGTGGACCACATTCTGTCAGATCTCTCCATCATGACCCGCCCATCTTGGCTTGCCCCACAGGCATGGCTTAGTTTCACTGAGTTAGACAAGGCTGTGGTCCTAGTGTGATTAGATTGACTAGTTTTCTGTGAGTATGGTTTCAGTGTGTCTGCCCTTTGATGCCCTCTTGCAACACCTACCATCTTACTTGGGTTTCTCTTACCTTGGGCGTGGGGTGTCTCTTCACGGCTGCTCCAGCAAAGCGCAGCCATTGCTCCGTACCTTGGACGAGGGGTATCTCCTCACCGCCGCCCTTCCTGACCTTCAACATGGGATAGCTCCTCTAGGAATAACTTAGCACTTCCTTATTCTTTCTGACCCTATCTTCTACTGTTCTATCCTTCACTCTCTCTAGTCCATCTGTGGAGAATTCCTTTTCCTTGACTATAGCAGTCACACTGATGCCTGAAAACCTCTGTACTTAGAGCTCCCTAAAATGCCACCTAGAATGCTTTTCCTCTTAGAAATCTACATGACTCACACCCTTACTTTTTTCAGGTTCCCCGATCAAATGTCCTCTTATCAGAGAGAGTTCCCTGATTGTGTATTTAAAACAGCAACCCCTTTCTCACTCCTACTCCCAGGAATCCCTTTGTTTCCTTGACTTTCCTCTCTTTTCTCTAGAGCACTTCATAGACCCCAACAGTGTCTGCCCAACAGAATGTAAAGACTGTTTTGTTAAGTGCTACAGCTCTAGCATCTTGAGCATACTGGTATATAGGTGCTCAGTCGATATTTGTTGAATGAATAAATGTTTCCTTTTCCTTGCAGAGTTTAGTATGCAAACTGTCATAAGTTCTCCCCCACCAACCTTAGCTTCAGCATCTGGCAACCTTCAGATTTAGGCTGTAGGTTTAGATTTTTATTTTTGCCTTGAACTGATTCATTTTTATTTTTGATTCTGATTAAAAAAAAATAGCATAGAAGTTGCCATCTTAACCATTTTCATGCATGCAGTTTAGTACTGTTAAGTATATTCACATTGTTGTGAAACAGTCCTCCAGGTTTAGGTTCTTAAAAACCCTGTGATGTTATGCCTGTTCAATAACTAATCTCATTCTTCTCATTCACTTTTAGTCTCATCCCTAATTATCCACATCTTTGGCTCATCTTCCTATGCCTGAAGCATATACACATTTAAGAGGGGTAATTCAGATTTGTTTTTCGAAAGGCCTGGTTCCTCTATTTTTTTCCATTTATTACCAATTATCATTTAATTACATTAGAAGAAATCAGAACACCCTTTTTCTGTGACAGCATTTTTCTGAATCTCTTTAAAAAAAGAGTTCATATATTAGTTTTCCATCAGTAGTGAAAATGAGGTATCCTGTTTTTATGTAGGATATTTTATTTCATTCTCAGGAAATAAATCTTCCTATCCCCATATTACAGTATGGGAACTATAGCACAAAGGGTTTAAGCAAGAAAAAAGACCTGGTCTGTCTAATTCAGAAAACCGTGCTCTTTCTACTACAGCGTGTTTCATGTATATAGATGAAGACTCTTCATTTTCTTTTACTGATTTTTTTCCCTTAGGGTCTGTATGTAAGTGATTTTTCTGAACAGACTTCTTAGTCTCTTACTGATTTCTCCAGCTGCAAAACATAGTGGTTAAGAGCCAAAAGTAAATGAGTGTAACAGAACAGAGACAGATTCAAATAGGAGGGGACTAAACTAGTGGTATGAATGGGGAGAGAGCAGGCAGAGGGGATCACAAAGTGCAAACTACTATGTAGGAAATAAACCATAAGGATATACTGTACAGCACAAGGACTGTAGTCAGTATTTCATAACATTTAAATGGAGTGTAATTTATAAAAATATTGAATCACTGTGTTGTACACCTGAAGCTAATATAATATTGTAAATCAACTGTACTTCAATAAATAAATATATACAGCACAACCTTTAGAGGAAGACCTAGATTTTAACCTTAATTCCCCACCAGTCAGTGTTATTGGGCAAAAAGTGTTTTCTTGAAGGACTTGAGATTAGTAACATGCCTATGATATCATGGATTCTTTGGAGGAAAGTGTCAAGACTAAAAATAAAATCTGGGCTGTTTTTTTCTCCTTCTGTTCTAGGTTCGCGATGATGTATACCACAGTATACTAACAAATAACCTCCCTAATCTTCTGGAATATGGCAATATCACCGCTCTGACAAATTTGTGGTATACTGGGCAAATTACTAATTTTGAGTATTTGACTCACCTAAACAAACATGCCGGCCGATCTTTCAATGATCTCATGCAGTATCCAGTGTTCCCATTCATACTGGCAGACTATGTTAGTGAGACCCTTGACCTCAGCGACCCATCAGTCTACAGGTAACTGAAAACATCATCACCTATTGGCTTTGTCAGTGTGCTGAATTTATGTCATTAAAGTTCTTCTCATGAAAATTTTCAAACGTGCAAAAAACAGAATGAATGTGTAATAAACCCCCATATGGTTATCACCCCAGCTCAATAATTATGAAAATTTTTGCCAAACTTGCATCATCTTTTTTTCCTTAAGACAAATCACACACATTTATGTCACTCGTATGTTCTATAGTATACATCTCTTAAGAAAAAAGTAAAACATTTTGTTACATAACTTCAGTGCCATTATCATATCAAAGAAAATAAAAACAGTTAATTTCATGGTGTCATCTAATATCCAGCCTATTTTTAAATGTCCCCTGATTATATAAAAGATGTCTTTTTATAGTTGATTTGTTTGAATCAGGCTCAGTATCATCTTTGGTTGCTTTGTCTCTAAAGACATAAATCTTATAACAGCCCTTATTTTTATGTATGTATTTTTCTTCTTATTCCTAACATTGGCTTATTTAAGGAAAAAAAGGTCATTTATCTTGTAGAATGTCCCCCGTTCCACATTAGCATTTAGCTTTTGTCCTCTAGCCACTGTATTTCCTAGGGACTGGAAATTACTTCTAAAGGCTTGCTTAGACTCAGGTTCAACTTTTTTTTAAGCAAGAACTCTCTAGAGGTGGTGGTGTGAACTATCAGGAGGCATGTGATATGCCACTGTTAAGGATGCTCAGGCTGATCTGTGGGTTCAGCCTCCCATTGAACTTGTTTGTTTCATTGATGATGATTTCTTGAGTCTGTGATTTCACTGGGGGTTACCGAATGGTGATTTCCTATTTTCTCATTTCTTGTACATTTTTTAGAAGAAAGCACATAAGATGAGCCTGGGACATTTTGTTGTTTCACAGAGCAAGAAAATTAATACAGTCTTGTCAAAAGAGTGGGAGCCATATTTGCACACCATGTTCACTGCAGCTTTATTCACATAGCCAAGAGGTGGAGGCAGCCCAGGTGCCTGTCTGTGGGTAAATAGTTGTGGAAAATTTGGTACATATGTAATATGGAACATTATTTAACATTAAGAAGGAGGGAAGTCCTGTCACAGGGAAGAACTTTGGGGATAGTGTGCTAAATGGAATAAGTCAGCCACAAGAAAACAAACACCATGTGATTCCACTTACATAGGTTGTTTAGGGTAGTCAGACTCAGAGAGTTAAATGGTGTTTGTTGGGGGGTGGGGGAGGAGGGCAGATGGGGACATGGGGAGTTGTTGCTCAGTAGGTGTAGAGTTTCAGTTTTACAAAGTGAGAAAGCTTTAAAGATCTATTGCACAACAGTGTGAATTAGTTAATACTACTGATCTAGGTACTGGAGGGTGGCTACGATGGTAAGTTCAGTGATGTGTGTTGTTTTTACTATAATTATAAAAAAATAAAGGACTTAGGAGCCAACTTGAAGTGGCTCTCACTGCCAAAGATAGGACAATCAGAGCATCAAAAAGTATAAAGACCATAACTAATTGAAACACATTTAAATAAAAAGAAAATACTTAAGTTAATAATGATACTCTTTAAAGGCCCCCAAAACAAAGCAAAACTAAACTCATTGGTTGCTGCTGGATGGGGCAACAATTCTCTACTTTTGAGATTTGACCGCTAAGGAAAAGAATTAAGCTTTTATCCTGCCTTTCCTGAAAGGGTTGCATTTTAGAGTAACCAAATAGCCATAGTTGATGAGGGACTATTCTGTTTCTTTAGTTTTCAATAACATTGTCTATTATCAAAAAGTCAAGAAATAGCAACTCCTGGCAAGGACGTGGAGAAAAGAGATCCTTTGCACTCACTGTTCCTGGGAATGTAAACTGGTGCAACCACTGTGGAAAACATTATGGAGGTTCCTCAAATATTAAAAATAAAACTGTCCTATGATCCAGCCATTCTACTTCTGGATATTTAATCCAGAGAAAATTAAAACCCTAACTTGAAAAGATATCTGCACCCTCATGTTCACTGCAGCATTATTTATAGTGGCCAAGATACAGAGACAACCTAAGTGTTCATCTGTGAATGAGCAGATAAAGAAAATGCAACACAGACACACACACACACACAAGAATACTATTTAGTGTTAAAAAAAAAAAAAACAAGAATGAAATCCTGTGACAACATGAATGGCCCCTGAGGGCATTATGCTAAGTGAAAAAGTCAGACAAAGACAAATACCATACAGATAAGTAAGGAGAAAAGGAAAGATATTCCCATTTGAATGCAGAGTTCCAGAGAATAGCAAGGAGAGATAAGAAAGCCTTCCTCAGTGATCAGTGCAAAAGAAATAGAGGAAAACAACAGAATGGAGAGATCTCTTCAAGAAAATTAGAGATACCAAGGGAACATTTCATGCAAAGATGGGCTCAAAAAGGACAGAAATGGTATGGACCTACCAGAAGCAGAAGATATTAAGAAGAGGTGGCAAGAATACACAGAAGAACTATACAAAAAAGATCTTCACGACCCAGATAATCACGATGGTATGATTACTCACCTAGAGCCAGACATCCTGGAATGTGAAGTCAAGTGGGCCTTATGAAGCATCACTACAAACAAAGCTAGTGGAGGTGATGGAATTCCAGTTGAGCTATTCCAAATCCTAAAAGATGATGCTGTGAAAGTACTGCACTCAATATGCCAGCAAATTTGGAAAACTCAGCAGTGGCCACAAGACTGGAAAAGGTCAGTTTTCATTCCAATCCCAAAGAAAGGCAATGCCAAAGAATGCTCAAACTACCGCACAACTGCACTCATCTCACACACTGGCAAAGTAATGCTCAAAATTCTCCAAGCCAGGCTTCAATAGTACATGAATCATGAACTTCCAGATGTTCAAGCTAGTTTTAGACAAGGCAGAGGAACCAGAGATCAAATTGCCAACATCCGTTGGATTATCAAAAAAGCAAGAGAGTTCTAGAAAAGCATCTACTTCTGCTTGATTGACTATGCCAAAGCCTTTGACTGTGTGGATCACCAAAAACTGTGGAAAATTCTGAAAGAGATGGGAATACCAGACCACCTGACCTGCCTCTTGAGAAATTTGTATGCAGGTCAGGAAGCAACAGTTAGAACTGGACATGGAACTACAGACTGGTTCCAAATAGGAAAAGGAGTACATCAAGGCTGTATATTGTCACCCTGCTTATTTAACTTCTATGCAAAGTACATCATGAGAAACACTGGGCTGGAAGAAGCATATGCTGGAATCAAGATTGTTGGGAGAAATATCAATAACCTCAGATATGCAGATGACACCACCCTTATGGCAGAAAGCAAAGAATTAAAGATCTTCTTGGTGAAAGTCAAAGAGGAGAGTGAAAAAGTTGGCTTAAAGCTCAACATTCAGAAAACTAAGATCATGGCATCTGGTCCCATCATTTCGTTGGCAAATAGATGGGGAAACAGTGAGAGACTTTATTTTGGGGGGCTCCAAAATCACTGCAGATGGTGACTGTAGCCATGAAATTAAAAGATGCTTACTCCTTGGAAGAAAAATTATGACAAACCTAGACAGCATATTAAAAAGCAGAGACTTTACTTTGCCAACAAAGGTCTGTCTAATCAGGGCTATGGTTTTTCCAGTAGTCATGTGTGGATGGGAGAGTTGGACTCTAAAGAAAGCTGAGCACTGAAGAATTGATGCTTTTGAACTGTGGTATTGGAGAAGACTCTTGAGAGTCCCTTGGAGTGCAAGGAGATCCAACCAGTCCATCCCTGAAGGAAATCAGTCCTGAGTGTTCATTGGAAGGACTGATGTTGAAGCTGAAATTCCAATACTTTAGCCACCCAATGCAAAGAACTGACTCATTTGAAAAGACCCTGATGCTGGAAAAGATTGAAGGCGGGAGGAGAAGGGGACAACAGAGGATGAGATTGTTGGATGGCATCACCGACTCAATGGACATGAGTTTGGATAAACTCCGGGAGTTGGTGATGGACAGGGAGGCCTGGCATGCTACAGTCCATGGGGTCACAAAGAGTTGGATATGACTGAGCAACTGAACTGAAGTGTGATCTCACTTATATATGAACTCTAAAAGTGAAAACAAAACACACAAAACAAAAAGCTAATCTCACTGATACAGAGGACAGATTGTAGGTTTCCAGAAGCATTGGGGGGTGGGAGGTGGGAGGAGTTGTGGCAAGATGGGTGAAGGGAGTCAAATGGTACAAACTTCTTGTTATGAAATAAACAAGTTATGGGGATGTGATGTAGAGCATGGTGACTATAGTTAATAATATGCCAAGAGAGTAAATCTTAAAAGTTCTCTAACACAGCACAAAAATTTTGTAAGTATATATGGTGGCACATGTTTACCAGACTTATTGTGATGATCATTTTGTAATTTTGAATATAGAGATATTGAATCATTATGTTGGATACCTGAAACCAATATAGTGTTATATGTCAATTACACTTCTCTTAGTTTAAAATTCTCTTAGTTTAAAAAAAAGTTGACTGCAAATATACTACTTAGTATATTAAAATATTTTAATTATAACTTCAAGAAATCATATTCAGTTTAATGTATTTGTCAATTTAAAAAGAGCAGATGGCACATTATTTCTCTTTTAGACATTTTTATACACTGCTAATGTACATTTAAATTTATACACTACTGATATAAAGAGATGCAGTCTTTCGGAAAGACAGTTTGACTGTATATAACCAAAGAACTCTTCAGAAATTGCATACTCTGTTTCAGCAATTTAACTTCTAGGACTTTTTTCTTAGGAAATATTTTCTTAGAGTATTTTCTTAGGAAATACTTTAGGATATGTGCTTGACCAGAAGGGTTACACCTGGAAGCGAGCTTCATGAGTGCAGGAGCCAGTTCATTGCTGATAACAGTGCCTGGCGCTACAAGCAAATACTTAGCCATAAGGTAGTCCTCACATCATTGTTTAAAGTAACTGAAATTTAGAATCAACCTAAATGTACAACACTGGGTTTGAGTATATTGTTCTATATTGTAGTCATTAAAAATGATACTGTAGAATTATGGGGGGGTTCTTTTTATTTTAAAGTGATATACATACACAAATAAGGAGGAAAACATACCTTTGCAGATATGTTGTAGTGATATATTGTGGTTGATTTTTGGTTTATTCTGTTTGCCTCATCAATAACTTCTGATTTTCCATCCACAACATTACTTGTGTTCACAAAGAACTATTTATACTCTTTAGAAAAAATTGCATGCCAGGATCATGATTTCTTCTATATTGAGATGTGACTTTTTATCTATTCTATTGATATAAAACTGTTTTTGCTTTTTAACAAAGTTTTTAGGATTGTGAAAGTTTCAAAAATGAAATTAATGTGTTTGCTAATTGCTAATTTTAATATCCCTATGAAATAATTTTCCTCCAAAATAGATATATCCACCCTGGCTAAGCAGACCTGGTTTGGCATACTGAAATGTGAGCAAATCTTCATGTTGATCTAGTTGTGGCACCAGATGTTGAAACTCCAGGTGGCTCCATCCCAGTGCCAGACCAGAGGGCACCTCAGCCAGAGGAGCATGTCCATCTTTGTTGGATCTTGTTCTCTTGCTCTTTGATGGGCCACACAGACATGCTGCTTGACTTTGTAGCTTTTAAAAGTGGGGATTCATCCAGTTTTCCTGCCTCCCTGATACAGTGTAAACACCAGCACAGACATACACATGCTTACCCACATTCTCTCCACCATACACATAGCGTCACTCACTATGCATGAATTAGATAAAATGTTTATTTCATACTTGCACTCCAAATCTCAACATAGTCATTGTGAGCATGTGTTGTTTTTTTTCAGTTTTCACTAACCTAATAGTTACGTAACATCTCCTTATGATCATACTCCTGGCCAAACTGCCCTTCACTCTTCATTGCTTAACTGGGTGTAGGGTCAGGAAATGGGGACAGAAACTTCCAGGGAATCATCTGCCATGGGCAGCATCAGTTACGATTTGAGGAAGTAGAGGAACCAGGGAGAAGAGGGAGAAGCTCTTCTTGGTTACTTGTAAGTCAAAAATTCATAATTGTAATACGCATCTGTTTAGAAGAATTCTGTCTTCACAGTTTATGAAATTATAATTGTGAATGGTGACTGTTAGTGGCAAAGCAACATGTGTAAGCACTAAACCAAGGGCCAAGTATCTTGTTGATCACTTATTTACTTGTATACATCTGAGGCAACTTAATCCTGACAGTATTAACCCACTTCCAATGTTTTCCATCATCCCTTCCTTTATAGAAATCTCTCCAAGCCCATAGCTGTGCAGTATAAAGAAAAAGAAGACCGTTATGTGGACACATACAAGGTAGGTTCAGTTTTCCCTTGTGTATTTTGATAAGTTAAAACTGGATTTTTGGTTTTTGGAGTTGTGTTTTACCTAATTTTCAATGTATAGTATTGATTTTTCTGTTTCCCACTTCCGTGTGCAACTGACAGGCAATGGGAAATCATTATGTGATTTTAAATATTCTTTTCTGTCTTAATTCTCTGAAAACACTTTGCCCCCCAAAATAAATACACTTATTGTATAAATTGGAAGCTCATAATCCATTGTTACGTTCAAATGTATGAAATAATTATATTCCTTATAAAAATCACAAAAATGTCCAGGAACCTGCTGTTTATATTCCCTAGTGTTATATATAATAATATCAATATATTTGTAATTTACCATAACCCCTTGTTATTCATCTCAGCAAATTGTACACAAGTTTGTTAACAAAAAATACTGGATTTTAAAGTTTAAAATAGAGGTTAATTATCTATTTCTGTGAAATTAATATTAATGGAATCCTGTTAGAAATTCAAAAAAACTCATTAGGCATATGTTGTATTCTTCACTCAGTATGAAGATAGGAACAGCTGAAGCAGTTTTCTCATATTCACCATGTTATCTTATGTCAAAATTTCAGAAAGATCCCTCCAGGAATCTTACAGCTGTCACTGCTTGATTCTTCTATAGCTAAAAATGGGGCAGTGCTATGGAAATCAAAAAGAAATGACTCCAGAAAATTCACCGTCACCTGACTTTATTAGAGACAGAAACTATGGGAGATGAGAATAGTGACAGATATTAAAACTTTGGTTGAGCTTCTTACTTTATGATAGGAAGATAAGAGTAGTTGAAGGATCACCAAATTCTTTTTTATTTCTGTGTAAGTCTACTGCAAAACAGCTATAAAATGTTATATTAAAGAATTTCAATAATGTGATACAGTTTTTACATTTCTCTTGCATTTCCTCTGTGAGAGAAGCATTTCTCTAAAGAACATAGCATTACACCTTGAAGCCGTCTTAAAATGCAGACATCTCTGGTGAAAGTGGCAGTTCTTATTTGTTGATCAGTTTGAACATTATGAGCCATTAGTAGGGAACCAGAGGGCTGAGAACTAACCCACTGAGAACAGGTGGGTTTTCTACGAGGGACTAAGAGGGTAAACGTGCAGACAGTCAAATGCTTCTTGAGTGGTCAGCCCTCACTGGGACACCAAGGAGGAGGCCCCCAAACACTCCAGAAGGCTGAGGGCAAGCTATGGAGGATGGCACCTAAGGGGCAGTAGAGAAGGATGGCAAAGAAGATGAGTGAGGCTTCTCCAGCTCTACGTGGAGCTCACTATCACCAATTTGGTTCCCGTGTCCTTCAGTACCTGGAGGAGGAGTACCGCAAAGGAGCCCGGGAAGACGACCCTATGCCCCCAGTGCAGCCCTACCACTACGGCTCCCACTACTCCAACAGCGGCACTGTGCTTCATTTCCTGGTCAGAATGCCTCCTTTCACAAAGATGTTTTTAGCTTATCAAGGTAAGGATGGTTTTCTAACTGCCTCAAAGGTCAGATTGGTCATCAGGGGAAAACCAGTTTGCTGACATCCTGAGAATGTATTAAAACTAATCAAACCATAGGAAAAAGAATTCTGCTTACTCTCTGAACAAAAGTCTCTTTAAGATATCTGCTGGGGAAAAAAAAAAAGATATCTGCTGGGACTTCCCTGGTGGTCTAGTGGCTAAGACTCTGCCCTCCTAATGCAGGAGGCCTGGGTTCGATTCCTGATCAGGGAACTAACTAGATCCCACATGCCTCAACTAAAAGATTCTGAATACCACAATGAAGATCGAAGATCCCACGTGCAGTCCAATAAATTTAATTTTTTTTAAGAGAAACCTGCAGTAAGCCAAATCATCTCGATAATGTCTCAGATTTCAGCCTCAAATTGAACTTTTCTACATTTATAAAAATGCAATTCACTTTTTAAAAGTTAAGATGTCATTCACATAGGAAAAACTTTACCCTCCCTTTTAAAGTTATGAATTCACTTTTTTAAAATGTTCAACTGAATGATTTCAGATAACCTGTTGTCTTTGGCCCCTAAAGGGGAATTTTAAGTTGTTATCAGTAGGTGGCTATTAGGAGACCTGCACTGCCACCTTCACCATAGTAACTACCTAGGGAGTCATCTTCAGTGGCCGCCCACACCCCTGAAGATGGCTTCAAAACTGGTGAATTCATTGCTTTGTGTGCAAGTAGGTTTCTAGTGAGAACTCTGATTTCTAGTGAGAAATCCTGTCAGTTTCTCATGAGTCAGTGGTACTAGCCCTGTAGTTGTTCCTCCTGGAACAGAATCCTTTGTGGAATCATTATCCATTCAATTACTCGACTCTTCTTGAACTTCTTTATATATTTACACTCATATGCATGCAACCTCTTGGGGGAATAAATTTTGTATTCTGTAGACCACTTGGTCTGTGAAAGGGGCTTTCTTGTATTTGTCCCTCTTCTATTTGTCAGTACAAAAAACAAATGTTGCATATGACAAGCTGTTCAAGTATTTGAATATTACTACCCTGCCTCCTCCTCCTCTCACTCTTGCTTATCCCTAGGCTAATTATGTGTAGTTAAGAGCCTCCTATATACAAGGCTTGCTGCAAGGGATGCAGAAATAAATAAGACAGTTTTGTACTTATTTAATCGATGTTTGCTCTGGTTTCCAAACCTGTCACTGTTCTGCTCGTCTTTCTGCATGTGTTCTGATTTGTGAATGCTGTTATTAAAAAGTAGCAGTCAGAATAAAAAAGGATATTTCAGGAATTCCCTGGCAGTCCTAGTGGTTAGGACTCCACATTTTCACTGTTGAGGGCACAGATTCAATCCCTGGTCAGGGGGCTAAGATCCTGCAAGTCAGGTGGTATGGCCAAAAGAATAATAATAATAAAAATGAAAGAATATTTCAGATGTGGTTTGGGACAATGGCAGTATACAACAGAACTGTTATTGCCTTTCATTTCTTTTCATGTCGTCCAAGAATCTATTAATATAAAACTCTCAGTCAACTATTATGCTAGATTTTCTTCACTGTGTATTTAAGAATGATTTTTTAAAAAGACAACAGGGACTAGCTCAGTCCCCATTCTATTCTTCTGATTAATTTAAAATGATTTGTGATGGGATTTTAATTTATTTCTCGACTTCTCGTTTAATCCAGGGTTTCTCACTTTGGCACTGTAGCCATTCAGAGCTACATAGTTCTCTAAATGGAGACGGTCCTGTGCACGTGGGACATTTAGCGGCATCCCTGGCCTCACCAGCCATGAGAACCAAAAATGTCCCCCGGGGAGCAAAAGTGCTAAGCTAACAACTGCCACTTGAGTTCATACATGTTCTAGATTATAGGAATTTGTAGTATTACTTTTTTTAAAAATTAAGAAACTACAGAGAATTTAAAAATTCAAACAGAAGCCTCTGTGTTTCTCCTGTTCCACAGTTCTACGTATTGTGATTCCACCATGGCCTCACAGAATTGCCTTTAATTTTCCTGGATTCCATTTAGATTAATAACTTTTTATCCTGAGTGAGTTAGTATTTTTTTTAGTGGCCCTCCCTACTTTCTGAGAAAAAAAAACAAAACAAAAAAATTTACAAACCTCGTTTCGTCCCAGATTTTATTTAGTGCCCAGCCAATTCTAACTGATTCAGCTGAATAGAGGAGAAAGTAGTAAAAGTGATAGAAAACGTTGCTTGGCAAAGCAGGTCAGGCTTGGGTAAGATATAGCATATTTTTAAAAAAATTGTGCCTTGCTTGATGCTGAAATTAGTCTCTGTCTCCACGTGAAAAGATATGTTCAAATTTCGACAGGTTGAGGGGAGTTTTAGATGGTACACGTAGTGCCTAAGAAGAATCCACACTGCTGATGTTTTCAAGAGCTGGAGTTTAGATACCATTTCATATTCTAGGCCAGAAAGTCTGTTAACTGTTGACAGAAAAGACAGAATTGAAACTCAGTCCTTGATTGTTAATAGTCTACACAAGGAAAGCTTAAAAGAATAATTATTAGTTTATTTTCATTCATAGGGAATTATACTTATTTAGCTAAGAGTTAGAACATTTAAAAAGCAGTGCCCTTGTCACCCCAGAAAGAGAAAAGAAAAGAGAGAAGAAAAATAGTTTTACTGATTAGAGGTAAAGGAATAATTCTGCTTCTTGATGCGGGGGTAAAAACTATTTTTACCTACTTGAACTTTAATTTTCCTTCCATATTTATTCATTCAATAAATAAATAATTATCTAGTTCCTAGAATGTGCTTGGTATGGTTGATATCCCAGGTGTCTGCTTTTATGGAACTTTCATTCTTCTTGGGCATATAGATATTTAATATTAATTAAACAAGCTACATAAATGTATCTAGTTACACGTGAAAGCATAATACAGCTTAAAAATAATACAGTCTCAAATTATGTAGAGTAATATTTATTTTCAGGAACACAAATAACCTCTTTTACATTATGGACAAATAAAATCATTTTAATATTTTTGAAGTATTGAAAGTAAATTATAACAAGTTTCAAATGGAATCAAGTCTTTGTGTCTTAAGTGTGTTATTTGTATTTCTTTTTAGATCAAAGTTTTGACATTCCAGACAGAACTTTTCATTCTACGAATACAACTTGGCGCCTCTCATCTTTTGAGTCCATGACTGATGTGAAAGAACTTATCCCAGAGTTTTTCTATCTTCCAGAATTCTTAGTTAACCGTGAAGGTACAGCAATAAATCATTTCTGATTTAAATTTCTTAGAGTTTGTATTTACTTTATAATCTTCCAAAAATAAAAATAGCTTTTGTAAGTTCTAAAATTTGAGACCCCAAATAAGAGAAATGCCTTTACTTACTAGGTATATAATTTTATTTCCAAGTGAGCTTGAGGATTTTAAATATTAACTATTAAAAGCATTTGTAAACATGTATATTTTAATTTTGTTACAGAAATTGCTTTATTATTTTCTCTGATTATAAAAGTTGTAATATGCTGATTACTTTTAAAAGTCATGAATTTATTAAAGAACAATCTAAATTAACCAAATGTCAATGATTTTATGAGTAATGACCAAGTTAGAAGTAAAACACTCTGACTAGACTTATTGAATAATGAAAAGTGACACTAGAAAATAAAATCAGATTTTCTGTGATGCCAGTGACCAACAGTCTCAGCTAATCATACCTGCTCTTTAATGTAAGATCAGTTAATCCTTTACAAGGTGTCTTTTCTTTCACTACTTAATTTCATATTTTTATGTGACTTTTAGGAATATGTGAAATTGAGAATTATATCTTTAGAGAAGTTAACGTGTTAGCCAATTACTTCAGAATTTTTTACTGTATTAACTAGCTTCTCTGGAGTTATTTAGATAATCCCTAATAAATCTGTGCTGCTAATTACTTGGAGCATGTTTCATAGTGTTGCCCAAGTAAGGAATGCCTCAGTGAAATATCAACACCTTCAATTTGGGGTACCTGCCTTGTGGTTCCTGCCTCAGTTAGTCTGCTGCTTGTCTCCCTGTCCATGGTTTCTTATATGTATGTTCCCATTATATATGCTGCTGCTGCTGCTGCTAAGTCGCTTCAGTCGTGTCCGACTCTGTGTGACCCCAGAGATGGCAGCCCACCAGGCTCCGCCATCCCTGGGATTCTCCAGGCAAGAACACTGGAGTGGGTTGCCATTTCCTTCTCCAGTGCATGAAAGTGAGAAGTGAAAGTGAAGTCGCTCAGTCGTGTCCGACTCTTAGCGACCCCATGGACTGCAGCCCACCAGGCTCCTCCATCCATGGGATTTTCCAGGCAAGAGTACTGCAATAGAGTGCCATTGCCTTCTCTGTCCCATTATCTATAGCTGTATAACAAATAACACCAGTACTTAGTGACTCACAACATTAAATGTATCACCCATGATAGTTTTTGCAGGTCAGAAACTCAGGAACAGCTCAGCCAGGTGGTTTTTATAGTGCTCAGGGTCTCTTGTGCGGTTACCTTCAGACTGGCTGCAGCAGGAACATTCAGGGAAACAGCAGCATGAGGCTGGCGGGCTGCTCCTTCTTTAGTGTCTGTAGTTTTCCGCATGGTTTCTCCACATGGACTATTGTGGACTTCTTGCAGCATGCAGCCTCCGACATCCTAGTTGGCAACTCCGGGCTCCTAACACGAGTGGCCCAAGAGAGATGAGCAGAGGCTGCATGGCCTTTTCCAGCCTAGCCTTGGAGGCCACAGCGTGGCCTTTGAGTGCATTCTGCTTGGGAGGTAGTCACAAGGGCCTGCCCACATTCAAAAGGAAGGAGCATAGACTTTGCCACTTAATAGGGGAGTAGTGAGATTCTAGAAAAGCATGCACAGCAACAAGTGTTGTTATAGCCATTTTTGGAGAAGATAACTTGCCATAGCATACATCCTGCCATTTCCTATGAGCGTTCCTGTAGGCCTTTCATTGTACCTCCAGGTACCCGCTCTGGGTGAAGTGTCTACCCCTCTGATGTGTCCAGAGCCCCAGAAAGTTAGAAATGATTTGAGTTCATCGAGCCCCCTGCTGCTTACCCTCTCCTGCTCAACCCTGACATGCCTCATCACTACTGTTCAATCAGTTCAATCAGTGAGTCTCTGCTGCCTCCCTTGAAGCTGCCACACTGAGTCTGGAGGTGCTCAGCCAGTCCATTTTGACACTGTCACCCTGCAGCTGTCAGATGACTGCTGGGCTTTTTGAGGTGACCCTCACCCTCACCCCTTGTTAATTTTATATAAGCCCTTGGTTTATATTTCCTATCATATCATATCATTTTCAGGTACTTCCAAAATTAGTGAAGATCCTTCCAGTTGTTTTCACAAAATCAAAAAGCAGTCAGACAGCAACTTACTTTCATATGGAGCATAATCAGCTTTTAAGAGGCTCTTTTAAATTTGTGTTCTGCTATGATGATCAGATTTTCTTTCCATAAAAAATAGCGCAAAAAATTTCTGTTCAAAGGTAACATTTCCTTTAGGATAATTTTTTTTAATTTTTTATTTAGTTTTCTAAACTGGAATATAATTACTTTACAATGTTGTGTTAGTGTCTGCTGTACAACATGAATCAGTTTTATGTATACATACATATATCCCTTCCCTCTCTAGGCTCCCTCCTACTCCTCCAAGAAACACTTCTGAGATTTTTGTTTACACTAGCAGTCTAATGAGACAATTAGACAACACCTTATTTACATCACAGAACACCCCTCTTAATATGTTAAGTATAATTTTGTTGTCTATGGGAATGCTTAGTGGAGATGAAATCAAAACAGACCTATAGATTTACCATAAAATAAATAGACTAAGTTCATTCTTGAAATGTATATACTTTGTTGAATTTTTTAAATTGCAGAATGCTAATATTTACTACACAAGTAGCCTTAAATTTATTATGTATTAACACCAATAATTCTGAAATGCTTATATAAAAGCCTTCACTTTATTTTAATCAAGATTACAATTGAGATGTTTTCACACTTGGTGCATTTGAAGATTTGATAAGTGAAATATTAGAAGTAGCAGGCAGTGATTTTCTGCTGCTTTTCAATATTATATGAAGAGGTGAACGAGTAAATTTGAGAGATTTCAGATTCAGTTAGGATAGATAGTGTTGATCCATGCAGCTCTGTGAGTCGTAAGTCAGCAGGTGAGCAGCAGTGTTACTATCCTCTGGATGCCCCTTTTCCTGGTTATAACACACAATAGCTATTTCTGTGAACTCTTCATGTCCGCTCAGTGGGCCAAAGGAAGCATGATTTGGAGGAGATAAACATTGATATTAATCTTCTCTTTTAGGTTTCGATTTTGGTGTGCGTCAGAACGGTGAGCGGGTTAATCACGTCAACCTCCCTCCTTGGGCACGTAACGATCCCCGTCTTTTTATCCTCATCCATCGACAGGCTCTAGAGTCTGACTACGTGTCCCAGAACATCTGTCAGTGGATTGACTTGGTATTCGGGTATAAACAAAAAGGGAAGGCCTCTGTCCAAGCCATCAATGTTTTTCATCCTGCTGTAAGTGACTCTTTTAAAACTCTGCATTTATATAAGATAGAACCTGAGTATTTAAAAGTTAGACTGTTTCTTTATAATACTCAAGTTCAAGAGAATAATTGACAAAGACACGGAACTTGTCCAAGATTTTTTCAGGTTTATGTTTCACCTCTTTAAGAATAACTTAGATACTGTCTGTCAGAGATTCCCTAAGACCACTCCAGGGTTGGATGAGGACTTAAGAACTCAGCATACAGTTGTACTTACAGTGAAGGGTACAAAGCAAAAGCAGCAAAGGGAAAAGATACATGGGGCAGAGCTGGAGGGCACCAGGCACCAGCTTCCAAGAGACTTATCCCAGTGAGTCACAGAGAACTCACTCAGTTCCTCCAGCAACAAACTGCCAGAATTAGGGCTGCCGTGCCGGGGTGTTTATTGAGGACTGGTCATGTGGGCACCCTCTCATGTCCAGAAGTTCTGGGCCTCGGAAGGAAACCAGGTGTTCGAGATACACCACATTGTCCAGCTTGGGTGCAGTGAACCAGTTTTATCAGGTAAAAAAGGTAGAAACTCTTCTGAAATCCGTGTTCCCAGACAAGGCCAAGGACAGGCCTTCCAGACACACCTTCCCAAGGAGAGCAGTTCAGGCCTGCTGTGTAACTCTTTTCTGCACGTCATCCTATATACATGTTCTGTTTTTAAATGGCGTCCCCTTTCCTTATTGTACAAACAATATTTGTACCTTGTTAGAATAATATCTAAGATACAGACTACAAAAGGAAGAAATTTTAAGATCAACTTTGATATCACCATCTAAAGATAAATATCAAACCACTTTCTTTTTCCTACACATATCACTTCATTTATATAATGATTTTATTTCTGTAATATTATCTTTTAAAAAATAACTTCATTTATTTATTTATGGCAGTGCTGGGTCTTCGCTGCTGTGCAGGCTTTTCTCTAATCATGGAGAGCGGGGTCTACTCTCCAGTTTCTGTGTGCAGGCTTCTCACTGCCGTGGCTTCTCTTGTCGCAGAGCTCGGGCTCCAGAGTATGCAGGCTTCGGTAGTTGTGGTGCACAGGCTTAGTTGCTCTGCAGCATGTGGGATCTTCCCAGATCAGGGATCAAACCCTTGTCTCCTGCGTTGGCAGGCAGATTCTTTAGTACTGAGCCACCAGGGAAACCCCCATGTATATAATAATATTAATGCTACTTATTATTCCAAAGTATGGATATCCGGTAATTTATTTAACTAGTCCCCTATTCTTGGATATTTTGTTAGTGTTCTTCTACTAAAATTAATATTCCTCTGATTATTTATGTACCACTTTACTTCTTTGAGTTAAATTCCCAGAAGTCGAATTGTTACACTTTAATGTATATTTTTCAATATTGTTAGATAGTCTACATTAAAAATTAAAAAAAAAACAAAAAACTATCCTTTTCAGGAAGTTTTATTTTCCCAGGCTCTGGGGATGCAAAGGTGAATAAGATTCACACAAGGACGGAAGATATATGAATGTCCAGTAAGCAAATGAAAAAAAGCTGGCATCTTTAGTCATCAGGGCTTTCCTGTGGCTCAGCAATAAAGAATCCACCTGCCAATGCAAGAGATGCAGGTTTGAACCCTGGGTCAGGAAGATCCCCTGGAGAAGGAAATGGCAACCCCTTCCAGTATTCTTGCCTGGGAAATCCCATGGACAGAGGAGCCTGGCGGGCTACAGTCCATGGGGTCGCAAAAGAGGCAGACATGACTTCGCATATATATCTTTATATATGCGAAGTTATGTCTTTAGTCATCAGGGAAATGCACATTAGAGCCACAGTGAGTTACCACTTTATATCATTGAGAATGACTCTAAATAAAAGACTAACAATTCCAGGTATTGAATAAATGGAATACTACTCAAAAATAAAGAGGAAATGTTTTATGCTGACTGAAAGAAACCTGATGCACCCTGTATGAATCCACTCCATTTACCTGAAATTCTAGAACAAGGAAGATTAATCTCCTAGTGGTAGAAATCAGAACAATGGTTGCCTCCAGGGAGTAGGGTATTGACTGCCTAAAGGACATCAGGGAACTTTCTGGGGGATAGAAATGCTCTGTACCTTGATTTTCATGATGACTCCATCAGATGGTACTTTAAAAATCTGTAGTGTTTTATTGTGTGTAAACTATACCTCTGTAGAAGTATATATGTAAGCTTTAAAGGTTTTAAAGACTGAGGTATAATTTTTAAGCTTCATATTTGATCTAAAATGTAACTTTAAAAGCAGTTAAGAGCTTCCCTGGTGGTCCAGTGGCTAAGACTCTGCACTCGCAATGCAGTGGGCCTGGGTTTGATCCCTGGACAGGGAACTAGATCCCATATGCTGCAACTAAGACCCAGCACAGCCAAATAAAAATATAAGCAATTAAGTTCATTTTGTTGTACAACAGAAACTAACACAACCTTGTAAAGCAATTATACTCCAATACAAATTAAAAGCAATTAAGAATTTAGACATTAACCTTCGTATACTCTGTGCCTATAATACTGGCACAAATTTTCAATTATTCTCATTTAAAATTCACATTAAAAGTATATGCATGCTAAAATATACCATTCAATTCTCATGTTACTAGATTTTTTCATTAATTCTTTGGGACTTTAGAGCTTTATAAAGGATAGAGTTGGTACCATTGTTCTAGAAATTTTAAATACAATTTATTTTTTTTGCCACACCTCATGGCCTGTGACATCTTAGTTCCCCAACCAGGGATGGAACCCTTGCCCTCTGCATTGGAGGCACGGAATCCTAACCACTGGCCCACCAGGCATGCCCTGTTTTAGAAATTTAACAAAACTCAATTCGTGGGACAAAACGAAGTGTAGCATTTAAGTGCACAGTCTCTGAATCCAGGATTGAGTGCACATCCTCATTCTGTGACTCTGCTACGTGCTGTGTGACCTGCAGTGTCACCTTAACCTCTCTATACTTTTGTGCAGATTTGTAAAATGTGAACAATAATACCAACCTCATAAATAAGAAAATGTATACAGGATAATGTCTGCCATCCAATTAAGTATAAATGTTAACTTTGTAAAAAGGAATGTAAAAATGCCTTTTGATCTTAATTCATCATTCACTAGTGTATGGGGTTCACTAGAAACTGATACCACAGAAGGTAAAGAAGTACTATTTTAAAGTAAATTTTAAGAGCTCTGGCTATAGGGTTATTCCAATCTCCTTTTGAATTTTTGAGTCTATTAAATTAAACAACCATAAAGAATGAGTCTGCTTAGATAAGCATTTATAACAGGTATTGGAGCCCTTGTGGTGGTGGGAGTGTGGTGGGCAAGGGGAGTAGATGTTGAAGATTATTTAACTTCTAAAGAACCTTTGAAACTTTATTTTGGCATTTATAGAAATGTTGTTTGTAGATATGAAAATGGAATTTGCTTCCTGATTAAATGCTGAAAGTTAAATCATACAAGCAGGATACACAAACATGACAGGTCTGTACCCAGCTTTAAAAAATGCACCTCACTTTCCGTCTGACTCTAACACTAAGAACAAAGGTGTAATAACACCCTTTACATTTAAGAGGTTGCAGTTCTCACTGCTACTCTTTCAGATTCTCTTTCAGTTCATTAGAACCTAAATAATACTGTCTTAAGCTACCTGGCAGCATTGTATCTCAGTTCATTTTTGCCTATATCGCTTTGGACAAGTGACTTTTTCAACAATGTAGTATTACACATGAAGTCTTTTTTAAAAGATACATGTACCAACATTAGGTGGGAAAGATAAAGGACAGTGGCATGGCAAATCCTGAATTTTTACTCCTTTTCTAGGCCGATTACTGCCCTAACCCGCCTTTCTCTTTAGCTTCATGTCCTAAGAAAGGTGACAGCATGGAGGACACCAGTCACATGGAATACTGTGTGCTGGCCTTTCTGCGGTGGTCTGGTTAAAGATGGAATATATTGAGTGTTTCTCAGCCAGTCTTCTGCCCCTTGCCTGGGAGGTGAAGCTGTCCTTCCTTCTCCACTGACAACTTCACCAAGTTGGCTGGGAAGGCTGAAAGAATATACATCACGTTACAGTCTTCTCACTGCCAGGTTCTTGTCAGGTTCAGCAGTATATGTGGAAACCTCAAAAGCAAACACACAGAGAGGGAATCGGAATTAAATGAATCCTCTCCAAGGATGAGTAAAGCATGGTTGTGTTACTCTTGAACTTACAAGATGGAAACCACAAAGACTTTGCTTGGGTTTCAGTGTTACTGGTGTTTAGACTCTTGATTCTTCAACCCAGACAAAAGAAAAGACATAGACATACAAAAATCTAGGTTCCTTACTAATGTCTCTGTATGTAAGAAAACATATCTCAATAATTGATATTTGTAGACATCTTCAAGATACGGGGGATATTATATGAGTTAGCAACACAAAATCATCCTGTGACACCAGCCATTGTGTCTTGAGAGGAATCCGACTCTTTCTTTGAGCATATTCACACAAAGAACAAAAGGGCATTTGAATATCACACAATTTCAGGCAGACACAGGTGCTTTGAACTTCGAGTTCTCATTCTTATGAATTGAGAAAGTTGGAGTGGGGCAGGATCCTCTAGTTTCCTTCAGACTCCATGTTGTCATATCCCTGAATTCTGTTATCTCTTTTGATTTTGTGGACCACCTGAAGTGATGTTGACTCAGCTTTCTGACCAATATCTGACAGACAGCCACAGAAAAAATAGATCCACTTACTAATCGCCTGCAGAAGCTATTTTGGATCAACTTAATTGAAAAATTTGTTTATTTTTTAAATCAGTTTTTACTAAAAGACAAAACCAAAGAAAAACCTCATTTTGTTTTTCTTTTTTTTTCAATTTGAGGTATAATCGACATACATTATATTAGTTTCCAGTATACAACATACTGATTCAGTTATTTGTGAAATGATCACCACAATAAGTCTAATTAACATCCACCCCCTACTTAGTTACAAAAATTTTTTTTCTTGTGATGAAGACTTTTAAGATTTACTCTCTTAGCAACTTTTCAAATATGTAATACAGTGTTGTTAATTGTAGTTATCATGCTGCACATTACATCTCCATGACTTATTTGTTGTATAACTGGAAATTTGTACCTTGTGGGCCCCTCTAACTCATTTGCCCCACCCCCACCTTTGGTAACTACCAGTCCTATGAGCTTGGTCTTTTGTTTAGATTCCACATATAAATGAAATCATACTTATCTGTTTGGTATTTTCCTTTGTCTGTCTGACTTATATCACTTAGCATAATGCCTTTAAGTTCCATCCATGTTGTAACAAGATTTCATTCTTTTTTATGACTGAATAATATTTAGTTGCATATATTTACCACATCTTCTTTATCCATTCCATGTATACATGCTTAAGTTGCTTCCATATCTTGGCTATTATAAATAAGGCTGTAATGAACATAGGGGTACATATATCTTTTCAAATTAATGTTGTTTAAATGCCCAGAGGGCTTCCTTTGTGGCTCAGCTGGTAAAGAATCTGCCTGCAGTGCGGGAGACTGGGGTTTGATCCCTGGGTTGGGAAGATCCCCTGGAGAAGGGAAAGGCTACCCACTCCAATATTCTGGCCTGGAGAATTCCAGAGAGAATGGCCAGACTGTATAGTCCGTGGTGTCGCAAAGAGTTAGACATGACAGAGCAACTTTCACTTTCACTTTCAAATGCCCAGAAGTGGAAATATTGATCATATGATAGTTCAATTTTTAATTTTTTGAGGCACCTCCATACTGTTTTCCATACTGGCTGCATCAATTTACATTCCCACCAGCAGTGCACAAGGGCTTCCTTTTCTCCACATCCTGCACTTCATATGTTTTGGATATTAACCCTTTATCAGTACGTGATTTGTAAACAATTTCTCTCATTCAGTAGGCTGTCTTCAGTTTATTGATGGTTTCCTTTTGCTGTGCAGATAAATGAAGTCTTACATGATATTCTTTTAAATTAGAAATTAATTTTATAAAATTACCTAATTAACACCAGTCAAGATAATTATTTTTGTTTCATCCATTCAGAAGCATTGATGATTCCTATTCTGATCTCTTTGAGACTATTAATGATTATCACTCTGTTCAAAAACATTTTAAAATCCTTTCCATTTGAAATTTGAGAAAGGAAATCCTTTCCATTGTCCATTGCCTGGAGAATAAAACAAGTTGTTTTCCCCTTTGGTATTATCACCAAGTCTTGCTTTTTACATTCCTCTCATTCTCTTTTTCTCTTCAGACATATTTTGGAATGGATGTCTCTGCAGTTGAAGATCCAGTTCAAAGACGAGCACTAGAAACCATGATAAAAACCTACGGCCAGACCCCTCGTCAGCTGTTCCAGTCAGCCCATGCGAGCAGACCTGGCTCCAAGCTCAACATCGAAGGGGAGCTTCCTGCCGCCGTGGGGTTGTTAGTGCAGTTTGCTTTCAGGGAAACCAGAGAACAGGTCAAGGAAATTACCTATCCGGTATGTCATTTGGATTTCAATAGAATTCAGGAAAATACGGCTCAACTCCTGAGACGTCAGGCCTTCTCCCAAGCTTTAGAGGCGCAGGGAATTGAGTACCATGGTCCCAGCCTGAAGGTGTGCACCAGCCAGTGAATACGGATGCCCGCACCACTAGTCCTGTGTGTAGAAGATGCTGTTTTAGAGATATGAAGAGAGTGCTCTGGGAGCTCAGGTCAGATTGTGGCCTCCCTGAGGGTTATTACTGGGGAAAGCCTCACCAGGCAGTGACATAACAGGCGTCGCAAACGGGAGGGAAGGAACCAGTGCAAACATGCCTAGCATGGTCCTGGTTGTCAGCTTCCCCAGAAGTAGTGACCAGAAGTGTAAATGTTTGAGTTCACAATTAAGGGGGAAATATTACATGATTTTTTGGCCCCTCCAGATTGTCATGATAAGAAGTATTGCCTCTTAAAGTAGGAATTAAGTATTAATTTATATTCTGAAATAGAAAAATAAAGCAAGCAAGCCTTAAGAGTAAAATGGATTCTAATCCTCAGCTAAATTCTTCATTATTAAAGCAACTTAAGTGGGAGCCTGTGACTTGTAAAGTGTTAAAGAGGTTTGCGGAAGGGAATCATAGAAAATGAAAAGACAAGGGAAAGAGGTTGTAAGATAAAGCAGAGATCTCAGATTGCAGTCATCTGTGATCCACTTTAAGAAGAAATGGTTTTTACAGACCTTGTTTTGACAACTGTTTCTTATAATAAAGTTACTTAAATACACTAAATGTAGAACACTAAATGTAAACTCTTTATGCTCATAGCTCGTATATATCAAATTTGTATGTTAAATGCAAGCAGAACTTACATAACTAGTAAGATCGAATTGAAATTTTAAAAGATCAATATGATAGACAGTATTGTTTTGCTGAACCCAGATCACTCATGTTGTTTTGCATAGTTGAAAGCTGTATTTTTTGTTTTATGTTTACTTGTCAGTGTAACTCATGATTTTGAAGCCTTACAAATCATTTTAATCATTATCATTACCAGGGTCATTAGTTTTAACTAGAATCTATTATTTTAACATGTCAAAATAATTTAACAGTACATCCCTGAAAAGTAATAAATACCATTTCATTTGCCACTATACTTATTGCTCATTAGCTAATTAAAGTTGGTGCATATGCAGCACCTGAGCAGGATGTCTGTTTGTAATAGGAATGGATACTAAACTGCCTCCTTCCCACCTCAGGACTTTCACACTGGCTGTTCCCTCCCCCTGGCATGCCCTGTCCCCGGATAGAGCACACATTTCACTCCGGTGTCTGCTTGCCTCAGAGACTCTTTCCCAACCCCTCATCTAACTAGCAACTCTCTTCCTCAGTCCTCTCCCCTTTCTTAGACTTGGTTCATAGCACTGGCGCCACCTGTGGAAGTACGTGTTCCTCATCTGTCTTGTTTATCACTGTATCTAATCACCAGAACACATATTTCTATGAGTGATTCTATATTTACTACCATTTTTTAAATGTACTTTTTACTTTTCTTGGTTTTAGAGTCCTTTGTCATGGATAAAAGGCTTGAAATGGGGGGAGTATGTCGGTTCCCCAAGTGCTCCAGTTCCTGTGGTCTGCTTCAGCCAGCCCCACGGAGAAAGATTTGGTTCTCTCCAGGCTCTGCCCACTAGAGCAATCTGTGGTTTGTCCCGAAATTTCTGTCTTCTGATGACATATAGCAAAGAACAAGGTAACATAAAACATGAAAATCATCCTAGGTCTATGTTTCAAGAGATTTGAATGTTTCCCCTCATCTGTGCTGCTATTTTGTTTCATTTCTGAGTTTTCTGAGTCCTTGGTGAAAAACCAGATTCAAATTTGTGTTCATTTAATGCAAAGTAGGAATTAAAACGTACTACATGAAAAAATGAGAACTAAAGGCAGTGTCATTTGAAACGAGAGGAAGAATTGAAGGAGACAAGAATAAATAAATGTCTCACGAGATGAAAACATTATCAATTTTATAGAAATATACACCTTGAGGTTCTTGAATCCCAGAATAGACGACTTATTTGACCAACAGTTCTAGTACCTCAGAAGAGACAGTCATGAAATAAAGCAAAATGAGGAAATCATGATAGCCTTGAAAATAGGTTTTAAAAATACATATGTCTGGAAAGCAATCTTTTCCTCACCTCTCTGCACTGACTCACTAAAAGCGACACATGGGAAAGTGCTGTCAGTAGGGGCCCTCTTGATATTTCTAAATGTCACCTACACGCTGGAAAACCAGTGACATTTTCCATTCAAGCAATTCCTCAGCCCTTCCAAATTAATCATTTTACTTAATGTGAAAGAACTCTCCCTACTTCCTAGGCCTGGGCTTTAAGCACTAAAATGAATGACTGAGGGCACCCATCTGTGCCTGTCAGGGGTATGCAGATTTGCCTGGAAACCAGAGTGTGGGCCTGACGCCTCTTGGTGTCGGTTCTGTGCGCTGTGCTCCTCCGGTCCTCACGGCCCCGCCCCCCACTGGAGCACCACAGAGCAGGGGCCCCAGGACCCGTGCCCCAGCATCAGCCACTTCAAGGAATTGAGCGTGCTGGCTGGACCACAGTTCTTTTAAACTCACTCTCCCTTCTGTCATGAGATGAATGATTGCCTTTATGGTTGCCAGTAATAAAAGAAGCCACATACCATTTTATCAAAGTTCAGTGAACTAAGAGGGTAAGGTAAATCTGTTTAATCATCGTTGCAATATCGGTAGCTTATTCTCACTAGTATGTTGCAGTCAGCTATGAGATGCGTCACCGGTAGTTTACTACTAATAACACTTAGAGGATCGAAATGTGTGAATAATTTGCCTTTAAGAAATTAATTAGAATGGATTGAAGTTTATCTGTGTTGATCCGAGAGAAAGGGGCTGGTATCATTGCTTCGCATGGCGGGACTTAAATACGTCCAGTGTAATAGCTGACCGACCTTATCCGTGCCACTGCAGTCACAAGCCCTTAATAGCTGTGTCCTTTCACATCACACTTTATTTCCTCATGGAATGTAAGTGCAATTTGGCAGAATCTAGGTGTGTCCAGGAAGTGGTATCATACAAGTTATGGCCATGAGCTCGCGTGACACGGTGCCTGAATTTGCACCCCGGTTCTGCTGCCTAATACCTGTGTATTTTTGTGTAATTTTGAGAAAATTACTTATGCTTCTCGAGTCCTGGCTTTTAATCTATGAAATGGGAATAATAAAAGGACTTACTTCACAGGGTAATTCACTATAATGATTAATTGAAATAATATAAGGAATAGTTAACACCTGACTCTGGTGTGCTTAATAAATGCTTAAGTGCTTAATAAATAAACGTCCATCAGACTGTAAGCACTCTGGAGCCAGGGACTCTGAGCATTCACTGCTGTGCCCAGTGTAGAACCATCCACAGGGGCATTTCCTAGAGGCCTTGAGTGACTAAGAGTGCAGCTGGCAGATGAAAGGTCATGTGTGTTGAACACTGTTATATTAAATAACTGCCCTCTAGTTACACATGTGTAATACAGTGTAGCAACTAAACTGCCATGGTTTAATGGTCTTTAGCTCAGTACAGGCCAATTACTTGAGAACTGACAATGCCTCAAAATTGTCTGAGGTGCTTTTTTTCCAAGTATACTCAGTTGGTCCCATTGGAGACACACCAAATTAGAATCTCTGGGGCTTGAGTCTAAATCTGCACATGCTCCAAAAGTCATTTTCTTGCAAACTCTTATTTAAGATCTACTATTCTAATAGGTAAAGAAATTTATTTTTCTTTTTTAAAAAAGATGGTGCATCTCGTGTTGCTGGAATGAGAAACCAGGGACAGTTATTGAGTTCTTACCACATGCCAGGCCTCGTGGTAAAATCTGGGAAGTCCTGAGGCTTATCTAGAGAGGAGCATATATGTAGCGAGGCTATCCTAATTTCTGTATTGCAAAACTGATGTCCACATTTGGAATTATACTCAACAAAACAAAAAGAAATCTGTGAACTACATTTTCAATGTGCTCTTGATTCATTCAACAAATATTTGTTTTGTTGCTTTATGTTATGTTATATTGTGCTACGTTTTATGCTATATATTATGCTGGGTACTCACATTCTATATAGTATAGATACAGCTATATATTAAGCAAGGTACTCACATTCTCCTTAAGGAACTCAAAGCTTCTTAGTTGTACAGGCAGCACCAGCTACCTACAGCCTTTATGCTGCATTAGCCCTAGTCAGTGTGCCCACAAAGCATAGATGATGAGAAACACCGGAAAAGGATGTCAGGATGTCCAGATCTTTATTCCAAAAGGACGTAATATTATGTTGAGAGTAGAACAAGAAAAGAACAGAACCTCATTATAAGAAGTTCCCCCATACAAAATCCTTGCAGTTGCAGGATTAAATTATTCTTATCAGGATTGCTTCTGCTCCAACAATGGTCCCTTTCTACCATTAGTAGTTCTCCATATTGATTTTTTAGTACGGGGTATCTAGAAAGTTATTTAAACATTATCTAGTTCATATTTATTATTAGAAGAAAAAGCATCACAGAACATAAATAGAAGAAGCTTAATTATCATTATCTTTTATAAAAATTTCTTAACAGAAATTTTAGTTCTAAGTCAAATAAATCCCTACCAAAATAACACAGGAGAAAAAGAATACAGTTCCAACCTTAGAATCCTATTAGCCTTAAAGAAATGAAACTAACATAAATCGGTCCATCTATGGCTATAAAGATGGTTTTGCACTGGAATGACCATGTTCTGCTATGTGAACTTCAGGCCTTACAGGCCAGAATGGTGTTTAGCCTGCCATTTCAGTGGGCTGTCCAATGATAACTGATCAGTGGCAACTAATACTTTTATTTCTCTTTCTTGAGGTGTGAGAAGCATGAATAGTACTGACATTCAGTGGTCAGCCATCCTGAGCTGGGGATATGCTGATAACATTTTAAGGTTGAAGAGTAAACAAAGCGAGCCTCCAATAAACTTTATACAAAGTTCACAGCAATATCAGGTAAACATTTTTATGAAGTACTTTATAATAATAATTGAACATAATGCTTTAAAAGGGAGTTAGACTGATGACAGCTAGGCTTTAATATCCTGTAGTTAGTCGAGAAGCTGACGACGCTAGACATGCCTTGTTTACGTGCTGACAGCCTTCCTAACTGCTGCTGTACTGACTGTGTCCCCAAAGTTTGTTCTCTACCCCAGCAGTCCCCAGCCTTTTTGGCACCAGGGATTGGTTTTACAGAAGACTCTTGTCCCGCAGAGCAGGGAATAGGGGGATGGTTTCAGGATGATTCTCCTAAGGAGCCCACAACCTAGATCCCTTGCATATGTAGTTCACAGTAGCATTCGTGTTCCTATGAGAATCAAGTGCCACTGATCTGACAGGAGGCGGAGCTCAGGCAGTAATATGAGTGATGGGGAGCGGATGTAAATAGAGATGAAGCTTCGCTCACTTGCCAGCCACTCACCTGCTTCTGTGTGGCCCGCTTCCTAACAGGCCACGGACTGCTACTGGTCTGTGGCCCAGGAGTGGGGGACCCCTGCTCTTCCCATCTCTTGTTGAGACTGTATCATAATCTCCTACTCAGCATCAGCTCACAGCAGTGTTGGAACAAAATCACAATTGATTTTTTTCTCAGTGTTAACTTGCCTTTTGTTACTATGTCATTTTCAATAACCAGAGCATCATCTACTGTACCTGGGTTTTTTAAAATGGACCGGGAATTCAGGCATCACCGCATGGTAGAAAGAGCCTTGGGCCTTACTAAAGCCCTGCCATCCCTGTGATCTGTGTTAGTGTCCAGCTCTGTTACTTACTATGTAGACTTTTGCAAGTAGCTTAACCTTTACCAACTTGAGTTTCTTTCCTCCTGCTTAAAACTGGAGTAGTCATACTCCCACTACTCTCTCATAAGACTGTTGTAAAAATGTCTCCAGTGTTTGTGAAAATATATTGTAAACTATAAAACACCATACACACACACATACACACACACACACAGTACTGCCACAACTTTTTCCAGGACTAAATTGTATGCTAAACCTTCTCTCTTTGTCTTTCCATGGGAAGTTCTTTTACTGCTTTCTGACTTCCATTACCTACATACACCTGGTGTCTACTCACACATCCTAACATTTGTCACCATTCCCTGAGCACCTTAGAAATGGAGTCAACGGAAGGCTTCCCAGGAGACATGGGTTCAACCTCTGATCTGGAAAGATCCCCCATGCCTTGGAGCAACTAAGCCCGTGCACCACAACTGCTAAACCTGTGCTCTAGAGCCCAGGAGCTGGAACTGCTGCCCATCTAGAACCCGTGCTGTGCAACAAGAGAAGCCACCACAATGAGAAGTGTGCACCGCAGCTTGAGAGGAGCCCCCTCTGTCCGCAACTAGAGAAGATCTCGTGCAGCAACAAAGACTCATCACAGCCAGAAATAAATAAATAAAAGTGTTTAAAAGAAAGAGAAGAAGAAAGAAATGGAGTCAGCTACTTGTAGGGAATTTTTGGCAGTGAAAAAAAGGAGAGCAGTGACTTGTTTGCTTAATCTTCAGTATGCCTGAAAAAAAGGTCACTGCCTTTTGTCATCTGGCTTACTAGTAAACTAACAAAAGTAAGAATAAAGGGCAGTGAAAAACAACCTTATTAGAAGTTTTAGTAAGAATTTCAACACTGCAAAATTATTTCCGTCATGTAAAGTTGGGCACAGAAACATCATTAAAGGTGAAAAAACACTCTCCTCAAGTCCTTTCAGCAAAACAGGATGATCCAGATTTTGAGCAAACGTGGTGTGATAAAGTACTTGCAATCAAATGACTCCCTAGATAAGAATACCATATTTCATTTTGTTCTTGGAATATGTCATTCACTTATTAGTTCTTTAGTTTGAGAAAACTTGTCCAGGATATTATCATACAAAGACCCACACTCTGTGATTTCACTTATCTGATCAATTTCATTATCGTCATTACATGTTAGAGTCCTGCTCTCTCTTTGCCTCATCTTCTGATTGATCTCTTAACTGTGAAACATATTCCTGTAAATTTTCTTCTCTTTTCTGTTATCACTGGAAAATGAAAAATTCTGAATTCCCAACTGTGTTCAATGACAACTGAAAGAAATGGTGTCTCTGGTCGTCTTTTATACTTTCTCAAAAGATGACAGCATTCTTTCGACAACGCAATAAGAGAACCAAAAGATGACAGTTTATATCACATTTTATAGCTTTTAGACATCTCAAAGTTACATAATACTCTATTACTATGTCTTGCACCATTCTAATCATTTCAAGTAAAATATTTATCTTAATTTTGTGAGCATATATTTTTTAAATAAATGTCAGAAAAGTAGAAGCATTTCTCATGCTTTTTAAGCATGTTCATCTTTGACTTGTCCTTTTCCTAGGTGACTAGTTGTGCTTGGGTCCCTGACAGCTGCCAGCTGTTCACTGGGAGCAAGTGTGGTGTCATCACAGCTTACTCAAACAGGTTCACAAGCGGCACGGTAGGTCCTGGGCGCATCTGTGGGATTTTCATGTCAGTGAGGGGAAGAAACCCTTTATAAAGTATAATTTATTTAGTATAAGAGCAACTTACATTTTTTGTACTTTAATCTCTTCTTCACAGATCTAATAATGTAAAAGGTCAATATCTAACTCTATTTTAGGTTTATTAGGATCATAGAAGAATTTTTTAAATAACTGTATACGGTCAGAGACAGAAAGTATTTTGAGTTATGCTCTGCTTTTTCGTGACATTTTGATGCTTCCCGCTGTTCTCAGTATCGACCTGAATGCTTAAAGAGTATCCCACAAGATTCTGTAAAATTTAGAACTGCAGAACTCCTAACATTCCTAATACACTCTGAGTGAATTAAATGACAGAAAAATCCAAGTAGCCAGTCTCTATTCTACCACTTACTGGAAGAAATTTTTCAGCCGTTCACTGAATCTTTTAAGATTTGTGAGTTCAATTATTAAAAGAATCTACAGAGGAAGACATTATGCCGTACTTCTCTTAATTTACTCTCATTTCTTTATTGAATCAGCTGTGCCATTGAAGAGTAGTGGCAAATTTAGAGTGATAACTCAGTGATAACCATTCTGTTCTAGAACATTCTGTGTGCCTTTTTTTTTTAAATTACAGTTTTCTCCATTATTTTATAAAACATGTTCTACTGGGTGAAACCTGTTTTCCTAGCATAGGGTGACACTAGGTTCCTTACTTTTCTGAGCAAGTTTATTCAGTTTTAAACCCTTGTTAAGGTTCTTTGCCACCTTCCTTAGGGTATAAATGTGACCATAATATTGTTTCTGTCTCTTAGTCTAAGGAGTCATTAAAATGCTTGAAGCAAAAGTGATATGATCCAATCAGCATTTTAAGACTATCACTGTAGAGCCTGCAAGGAAAAACGCTTACAGGGCCATGAGACTGGAAGGAAGGGTACCAGTTAAAAGGAGCTGTGGTGATGCAGGCAGCTATCCTGAGGACTCTGTAGCAGGAGGTGGGCTTCTACAGATTATTGCAGAACAGCGGGGTGTGTGCTCTAAGACTGACACACAGGGTGAAAGAGCCAGAAGTGGCCCAACCAGGTGTTAGGGAGCCTGAAAAACTACACTTGAGCTGGATCTTAAAGGATCACTTTACTAAGTGGAGAAAATAGGAAAGAGTATTTCATCAGAGTACACTAACAGCTTGGAATTAAAGGCGTGGTAGTTTGGGAGTGGCAGATACTTTGTCTGTAGTTCAGAGTAGAACTGCTGGGAGGAGTGGCAGGAGAGTAGAGAGAGGTGAGGGTCTTATACACAGGCCACAACTAGAAGAGTGCTAGGGAGTCTGAGCAGAGGGGTGTGCCTTCACTTTTGGAATGTCTCATTTTCTTTTTACTCCCCAAGGCCTAAATCAGATGTCAGTTTTCTAACGTCTCTGATATTTACTGCTGACGTTGCCTTTCCGCTTCTGAGCACACCTTTTTCCTTTTTCCTACACATACATTCTGATCTCTGCTGCAGAGTAGTCCTCTGCTTGTGTGCTCAGATCATTTGTTCCTTGTCATCCAAAAACTATCTTCCATCTTTTATTTCCTCTTTTCCCAACAGTTTGAACAGTCTTGTTCTTAGTTTTCCTTATTTCCATTCTCCCTACAATTTAAATTTTTAATTGTACACTAACACAGTATGCAGTATTGGTTTTTTTAAAAAAAAGGATTAAGTTGTCAATATAGGAGTAATTGTACACAGCATAGCTCTGAAGCAGCAGATCAAAGGTGTAGCTGTTATCATTTGAATACAGCAAGACGTGTGCTTCTGTTAGTTTGAAGTTATTGTAGGCTTGTGAAGTCTTATGTTGCATACCTTTCCTCAGTTCTACCCTTTCCTGAAAGCTGATTTTTCAGCTTATATGTAAGGGTTTTCTTTTTCTCCTAATAGGTAGTCAAGTCATGAGATAAACAGTTACTATTTAAACCATGTCCAAAAGTGTATCTTAGCTGTGTGATTTTATCATTGGTTGATCTAAGGGAAGGTTACCTGGGATTTTGTGGGTGTTGTCACTTTTTCTTGGGCACCATCTCATCATGTTGGGGTCCTGAAGTTGCAGATGTGACCCTGTGCCTGTGAGGTTGGCAGGAAGCACCTCATGTTCACTAGTTTCCGCTGCCCAAACCCACTGAATGCCATGGTTCTAACAGTATTTGTGTTCTTGTTTGTGTTGCCCTTGACACAGCAAAAGACAGGCTCCCAAGTGCCATGTAGGCTATAACTAAAATAATTGTTGCTTGAAAATATTTTCAAGGGAATCTTATGAAATACTTTCCTAAGCTAGTGAAGCTAGGAAAGTTGATTGGTTATAGGGAACTGTTATCTATAAGCCCTTTATATATTAGAGAAGAAGGTCTTCAAAGGTGATAACTGACCCTAAAATAACTGATTTTGAGTCATTTTTCACTAATTAATGTGCCTACGTCATCTTTATATAAGTGAACACCTGTATTTCTATTCTCTAAATTGATGGGAGGGAGAATAAATATACAGTTTATCCAAGGTAGTATCAAACCATTCAAGAACATTTTATGAAGAAGTAGGCAAGCAGAAGATTTCTGATCTACCCATGGAAATTATGTTCTGATCCCTCAGGGAATCATCTAGTAACACCAACTCTTAGAATCATTTTAAAGTGCAAAATCTAAAATTTCAACAACCACTGTAGGGTACCTATTTTCTGTTTACCCCATAAATATTATTCATAGTCATGAAGTAAAAAAAATACACATACATATGTATATATATTTTAACAAGCAAGGAGGGAGCTTTAGCCTTGAGTTAGATATTCTTGGATTATCTGTCAGTCCTAGAATGTTGACACTGACCTTGAGACAGCCCCTTATCAGTTCAGTTCAGTCGCTCAGTCGTGTCTGACTCTTTGCGACCCCATGAATCGCAGCATGCCAGGCCTCCCTGTCCCTCACCAACTCCCGGAGTTCACTCAGACTCACGTCCATCGAGTCAGTGATGCCATCCAGCCATCTCATCCTCTGTCATCCCCGTTTCCTCCTGCCCCCAATCCCTCCCAGCATCAGAGTCTTTTCCAATGAATCAACACTTCGCGTGAGGTGGCCAAAGTACTGGAGTTTCAGCTTTAGCATCATTCCTTCCAAAGAAATCCCAGGGCTGATCTCCTTCAGAATGGACTGGTTGGATCTCCTTGCAGTCCAAGGGACTCTCAAGAGTCTTCTCCAACACCACAGTTCAAAAGCATCAATTCTTCGATCCTCAGCCTTCTTCACAGTCCAACTCTCACATCCATACATGACCATAGGAAAAACCATAGCCTTGGCTAGACGAACCTTTGTTGGCAAAGTAATGTCTCTGATTTTGAATATACTGTCTAGGTTGGTCATAACTTTTCTTCCAAGGAGTAAGCATCTTTTAATTTCATGGCTGCAGTCACCATCTGCAGTGATTTTGGAGCCCCCAAAAATAAAGTCTCTCACTGTTTCCACTGTTTCCCCATCTATTTCCCATGAAGTTTCCCAAGAAAACAGTAACAAGGGACAGAGCAAAATGGGGGGGAGGGCGGGGGGAGGGTCCCAAGGAGGTTCTTGTCCAAAAGGCTGGTCCCTGAGAGTGAGGATGAGTCAGATGGGACCAACTCTTGCCTGAATATACAGCCTGGATTGGAATTCCCTGGGCTGTCCAGGATCCTTGAGACTAAACTTTGGATAAGGCGTCCCTAGACTGGCATGGTGATCCAGGTCATCCAGGAGAAACGAGGAAGGTGCTTGCATTCTATTCCACTAATAGAGGAATCCCTACAAATAATTTTCTAATGTAGTAACAAATATACAAAACCAAGCACACAAATTTACAGATAAAAAATGAATATGTGAAAAAAAAATGAATATGTGAAAAAGTTAAGCTTATTAATAGTTATAATAAGAGAAATGCAATTAAAAGCAACCTTGATTGCCATTTAAAACTTGGGAAATTTTCAAAGATTTCGAATGACCGCTGAGACACAAATGCAAGCAGAGAAGGAAAGGGCTCAAGCCTTTCTGAACAGTCAATTCTTCAGTCCCAGGCACCCTGAAGCATGGTCTGCAAGGGTGCTGGCACATCCCTGTGGCCCCACAGACTCCTGGCCCTGTGGGGAGGGTCCCAGAGGCGAACCAGAAGGGGCCCAGACCCAGGACTCATGCCCTTGTTCAGAGCCATCTTGTTGCTGTGATTGTGTTCAGTTGAAGCCCACATGCCCTAGCTAGACAGAAGCCACTGCCACACAACTTAGGCCAGTGGTTCCAAGGAAGACTGGTATTGCCTGGTCATTTGAGTCTTTAGGTAAAAAATATGTATTTTTATGTGAATAAGACACTGGACTATGGAGCACTTAAAATAGATGAGCTGCAGCTAATAAAGTCAACACAGGTATGTTTTAAAAACAATGGTGATCAAAAAAGGCAAAATAGATCGGATGCCTAAAGAACAATAAATACCATATTTATAAAGTTTATTGACATGAAACCCAGTGTGTTGTTTATTGTTATAGTAGCATATAGTAGAACATAAATTCTAAATACAGAGGAAACAAATGCAAAATTCAGGATAATAATAACTTCTGAGAAGGGAGAGGAAATAAGATGTAAAACAGTACATACACTATGTAATATTTAATGTTTTCTGTATTTAAAAAATAAGCTGATATTATAAAATGTTAGGATTAGTTTAACTGAGTGGTCAGTATTCAGATTTTCGTTGTATTTATACTTTCTACTTCTCTATTTTCTTTGAAATGTTGAAATACTTTATGACAATATAAACCTAGTATAAAACAAAAATTATACCCTGTGGACATCTGGCATCTGTGAACCATGTGGACCTTGGAACACGAGTTTGCAAGCTTTGATTGTGAAAATCAGTCCACAACTGTTGATGAGTAATACATTGCCATTGGTAGCATCAGGAGTCAGTGTAAAGCCTTTGCAAGTACACTATCAATACTGTAAAATTATTAATATTCACTGATCCACTGTGAGGATTCTGGAAGTTTATTCTAAAGGAGTGATATAGAGGAGGAACAAAACTTATGTACATAAATTTTAAAATTATGAAATAAATAATAAAATGTATTTACTTATGGCACTTAACATTTTGAAAACATTGGAAACAATTTTAAATATCTGTCAATAAAGGATGTTCAAGTAAATTATGGTATACTAACTGTATAGAATATCATAACACTTAAAAATCATTTTGAATACACTGTCAAAAATGAGAAATGCTTATGGGAGAATGTATAAAATATGAAATAGAGAACTATTTATATGGATATAATAATAACTATTAAAGTACATGTATATTTGGCCAGACTGGAAAAGAATAGACAAAAATGAAAAGCTTATCAGTTGATGAGATTACAGTCAATTAAAACTTTTTTTAATGTTTAACTAGTTCTACTCTTAAGAAAAAGTTGAACTAGGTTGAAAAAAATGTTTCGAGAAGAATGTTTGAGTCACTTGGATTGTTTTGTTTTTGAGATAACAGTACTAGAATACCTTTTGTCATGGCTTTTATCTTATACTTATTTTTTAAATTTTAGCCTTCAGAGATAGAAATGGAGTCTCAGATACATCTGTATGGGCACACAGAAGAGATAAGCAGTTTATTTGTCTGCAAACCGTATAGTATAATGATAAGTGTGAGCAGAGATGGAACCTGCATCATATGGGATTTAAACAGGTACAGAAGATTTCCAGCTCTAAAATAGCTGTTTTTAATGTTTCAGTTCTTACTGTGAGAAACAGATGCACTAAAATAATCTTTACGTTATAATAACTTTAAGCATGAAATACAGACTTTACCTTTGTAATCTTATTGAATTAAGAGATCAGTTAGGAATAGAGTTAGGAATCCCTTATAAATAGTAGGTACCTATACTGACCAAAAGAAATTATATAAATAAAAGAATGTAATTATATTTAATGTTCATATGCAAATTCATGTCTTTGGTCTTTCAGATTATGCTACGTACAAAGTCTAGCAGGACACAAAAGCCCAGTCACGGCCGTCTCTGCCAGTGAGACTACCGGTGACATTGCTACAGTGTGTGACTCAGGTGAGTTGGCCCCAAACCCAAAGCAGAGTGGTTGTACTAATGTGTGCTCAGCCAGCTGGCTACATCATAGGTTAAACCGTCACGTTACATCCCTCCGGTCCCTGCCAGACCTGAATACTTAGGGAATAGCATGTATGTGTATTCAGTTCAGTTCAGTTGCTCAGTCGTGTCTGACTCTTGCGACCCCATGGACAGCAGCATGCAAGGCTTCCCTGTCCATCACCAACTCCCGGAACTTACTCAAAGTTATGTGCATCAAGTCGGTGGTGCCATCCAACCATCTCATCCTCTGTCATATGTGTATTAAAATACAATAAAGTCGAAGATTGAGTCCATCAATTTAGGCATTGGCTGCGCTTAGTTGCTCAGTCGTGTCCGACTCTTTGCGACCCCATGGACCGTAGGCTGCCAGGCTTCTCTATGGGGATTCTCCAGGTGAGAATACTGGAGTGGGTTGCCACACCCTCCTCCAGGGCATCAGCAGAGGATCAGCTTTGTATTATGTGTGTCTTCTAGTTCCTGCAAAACAGTATTACAGAATAACAATGGAGGTATAATGTGCCCCAAATTTACATGAGAAAGATCATCTAATCAAATGTCTGGCTTTTAGTTTTATTTTCATGTATATGTATTAAAAAACTTGATGCATCCAGTAGGTAAGAACAGTTGGCAAGCTCATAAGTTTTCTGTTTGCATTTCCATTAATTGAAAGGAGTCTTCAAAAAACTGTTTCTTTTTGTCCACTCAGTACAGGTATCTTTGACACATCTGCAGTGGGTGGTGTTTTATCCTTTGCTTGAGTTTTTTTATATTGTTTTTTCCTGACACCAAATGTGTGGTCTTTCCAGACACTAAACTGTTCTCCGGTTCTGTGACACCAAATGGGTGTCCAACAGTGCAATTCACTTCTGGCACTAACTAGTTGAGGTTGGCAAACGTGGGAGTCTCAAGGCCCCCACCAGTTTCGATGATTCTCTCCAACAACTCACAAAACTCAATAAAACACTGTACTTACTACTGTAGTTCATTACAAAGTGAACAGCCACAAGAAAAGGTCCAGAGGTCTGTTCCTGTGGAATCAGAAGGCACCACCCTCCTGGCCCATGACTCTGTTCATCAGTCTCCCCTGTTGTTTAGGGGTTTTTTTTGAAGTTCCATTATGTAGGCCTGGTATATTCAATCATTGGCCATTAGGAACTGACCTCCGCCTCTAGCGCCTCTCCCCTCGGCAGAGGTGGGAGGTGCTATAAGGGCAGTTTCTCTGCTGGCCAGCCCCTACCTGAAGCTGTCTAGGACCTCCCCAGGAGTCATCTCCCTAACATACAAAAGACAGTAAATTAACAAGAGTTTAGGAGCTCTATGCCAGGTTCGTGGGTCAAAGTTCAGAGTTCTTTTTTTTTACCATACCACACTCATCATTCTTATATTCAAGAAAAGTAATGTCTCCAGTCATGCTTCAAGATTTCAGATGTGAAGTATTAATATTTGCCAGGCTTTAGCCTCCAGTCATAATGAATGTCATGTACACATTCTTATTCCCCAGTCAGCATAACTAAAGAGAAAGATCTTAAATAGTTGACTTTGGTAATAAAAGTGTGCACAGATGATGGGTGACTTTCTAACTGTTCTTCCTTGATTTGTGCATTAGAGGCTTTTAGTGTGTCACACACATCAAGAGGGGATCTGGGGGGTGAAATACAGTGATGACTTATCTAGAGTTCTCTACTTTCTTGTTTTGGCAACATTTGGAAGTTGGAACTGATCCTGAGGGAGCTGAATTTTGTAAAGTTAATTACTTTCCAGCTGCCAGTAGTGATTTATATCTGTGATATGATATCAGCTATTCATATGGGAACAAGAAACCAAATTACTTTTGCTTATATTTACCAACTCACTAGCAGGGTATTCAAGTGTCCATAGGCAGTACGCACAGTATAATAGAGTAATGGGTAGAACTTTCTTCCCACTTTGAACAAAAAGGCCTTCTCAACTTGTTTGAGGCCTCTCAATACATATACAAGAGGAGTCATAAAGAGCATTTGGTCGCGAGCATGATAAAAGTAATGACTTTTTAGAAGAGGACAAATTTATGTTTAGTGACCTGGACTACATTTCATTCTCCTATTTTTATACTCCAGGAAGGGAAGAAAGTTAACCAGATTTAACCTATCAAAAAATCTTGACTCTTTAGTGAGAACCATCCAAGTAACTTTAAAATCAAAATTTAAGATAAATATATATGTATGTGTATGTATATAATATATAATATGTATATGTGTGTGTATACACATATATAATCTCAAAATTTTCTGTATTGAGGCTAAAGACACACTGGCAAACTCATTCTTTCCTTATCCTGATTTCCCACGGCTTATTATGGGATGTGGTTTTTATAGTGATGATATAAAATTTATTAAACTATGTAAATATTATAGTAGATGGTTTCTGTACTTTTAAAAATCATTCTGCCACTATATCAAAAATACATGCATTTCAACTAGAGTTCATAGCCTTTTCCTGTTGCCAGTGGTACTATAAAGTTAATATAATATTCTAAAATTCAGAGTAGCGGGTAGTTCTCCTACCCCCTCAGTTACTTGACTGAGCATAACATTTTCAAGATTTATCCATGTTGTTGTCAGAACTTCATTACTTTTTATGGCTGAATAAAAATGAATTCCATTGTTAGATATACCACCTTTTGTTTATCCATTCACCTCCTGATGAACATCTGGGTTGTTCCCACCTTTTGGCTGTTGTGAATAATACTGCAACACACTAGACATTTTGGTTTGTGGTATTTGATGGTCTTGAGCATTTCTATAGGTGAAGAAGTATTTCTAATACTTATTTCTTTGCTATAAAATATGAAATCTTTTCACTGCCTTAATAAAGGAGAGAAATAAATTCTCTACTTTTATGTTGGTTCTAATGGAGAGATAAAATAAAGTGTGGCAACACATACTATGTCATCCCAACTTTATCATGCCTCTTAACCTTTTTCTTCATCAGTATGAGAACATTTCTCCAGAAAGGCTGGACACATCACCATAAGGCCCCAGACCACCAGCCCCAGTTTATTGAGGATGGCTAGCAATTACTGCCTCCTCCATTGCCTGGAAAACTACGAAAAGTTGATTACTCCTGGTCTTTGAAAAGAAAAAAATCCATTTAATAAGACATTGATTTATAAGATTCACTCTTGGACATTCTGAAGAATTAGCTTTCTTTTTAAGAATTAGTTTTTAACTCAACTTTGACTGTAACTTATTTCTTCTTCAGAAGTCCCATAACTCACTTCTTAAAGATACTGTAGTTTCACAGAATATTTTCTTCTCTTTTTGGAGGTTGTTTAGCTTTATAGGTACTTTCAGAATTAGATTCGGCAGTTTGTATGCTAAGATATTATGACTACAAAGAAATTCATGGTTAATTTCCATTGTTGCTCTACCTTGTAGGTTAATTTTTTATTTTAATTTTTTTCACTAGTCATCATCTCTAGATAAATAGGCCAACTCCGTGTGCCTTATGTAGCAATTTCACTTATACACTCTCCAGTCACAAGTTGCCTATGAACTTCATCAAACAGACAAGCGAGGCCCTCAGGGATTCCCCTCTGGGGCCCAATGTGGGGGGCTCTGCAGCAGCCACACCCTGGTGACCTGTGGGGTTTTGTGGTGTTTTAGCTGGTGGAGGCAGTGACCTCAGACTCTGGACAGTGAATGGGGACCTCGTTGGACACGTACACTGCAGAGAGATCATTTGTTCCGTGGCTTTCTCTAACCAGCCTGAGGGAATATCTATCAATGTGATTGCTGGGGGATTAGAAAATGGAATTGTAAGGTAAGAGGAGTTTGATTTCTTTGTGTCCTTTTGCTCATAAGGACATAGAAGTTTCAAAAAATATTGTTTACTATCTAAACATAATAATATTTAGAGATTTAAAATCACCTTAGGATATAGGTTCTTCTGGTGTTTCTGTTTTATTTCTAAATAATAATTTGTACATTCTTGAAATTTTATATTGTTTAACTATAAAAGGTGCAGTTCAGTTCAGTTGCTCAGTCGTGTCCGACTCTTTGCAACTCCATGGACTGCAGCACGCCAGGCTTCCCTGTCCATCACCAACTCCTGGAGCTTACTCAGATTCATGTCCATCGTGTCGGTGATGCCATCCAGCCATCTCATGCGCTGTCATCCCCTTCTCCTCCCACCTTCAGTCTTTGCCAGCATCAGGGTCTTTTCCAAAGTGTCAGTTCTTCACATCAGGTGGCCAAAGTATTGGAGCTTCAGCTTCAGCATCAGTCCTTCCAGTGACTATTCAGGACTGATTTCTTTTTACGACTGACTGGTTTGATCTCCTTGCAGTCCAAGGGACTCTCAAGAGTCTTCTCTAATATCACAGTTCAAAAGCATCAGTTCTTCAGCACTCAGCTTTCTTTATGGTCCAACTCTGATATCCATACGTGACTACTGGAAAAACCATAGCTTTGACGAGATGGACCTTTGTTGGCAAAGTAATGTCTTTGGTTTTTAATATGCTGTTTAGGTTTGTCATAGCTTTTCTTCCAAGGAGCAAGCATCTTTCAATTTCATGGCTGCATTCACCATTGCAGTGATTTTGGAGCCCAAGAAAATAAAGTCTGTCACTGTTCCATTGTTTACTCATCTATTTGCCATGAAGAGATAGGACTGAATGCCATGATCTTCATTTTTTAATTGTTGAGATTAACAATATGAAAATACACAAAGTATTCTTAATCCCATACCCACCTGAGCAAACTGCCCAGAATTAACCACATTAATCATTTATTGTGTTTCCTTACCAGATGATTTTTAACAAATAAAAACGTTGGTTAAATTTTTAGTAAAGGAAACTTGAGTTTGTGTAATTAGATGATGACTTTTTTTCTTCCTCTAGGTTATGGAGTACTTGGGACTTAAAGCCTGTGCGGGAAATTACATTTCCTAAATCAGATAAGCCTATTGTAAGGTAAAACCTCCCCCACCCCTCCCTGTTTCATACTGTACTCTGTGACTGTTTCTGTTGGAGAGATGGTAAAGCACACAGGAGTAAAGAGGAACGTAAGGAGGATCATTATAAACAACTGGCCATTTTTCGAACACCACGATGTCTGGGACCCCATGGCAGAAGGAGGCAAAGCGTTTGTGTTCATGGAGCTTAAAATCTGCGTCAGGAGTTCAGAGCCTCACATAAGGGTGTGCTGGGATCATGCCTGGGAACACCTCTTGAACTGTGGAAATTATATATTTTTTCCTTTCATTATTGAAAATACCATAATGGTGACTGATAGCTATAGGAGTGTGCTAGACAAGACTGATAAACAACCTCTTACCCTCTGCTCCATTAACAAATATGACTTTAAAAACTCAATTGGAGTAAGTGATTCAAATTTTACTGCATTAAAATAAATTTATTTTTAGTCCACTAAATGTAAAGTGTAATGAAATGAAATTATATATTAATAACACATTTTTTTATCTTTTCCTCTTTCAGGGAAATAAAATACCTCCATAAAATAATCCTCATTTATTTCTATATAGAGAAAATGTAGTACTGTTATATTTTTTGAAGTTTCCTATACCCATGTATTTGTTAAGTAATAACCCTAAATAGGAAAGGAAAAGAAAACATGCAAAGAGGGATCAGAGTGTGCCAATCTTTTGATCTTGGTTTTAGTCTGTATCACCTGGTTAGAATGAGCATCACAAACTTGGCAGCAGAACCATTAAACCATATTATTACAATCAAAACCACTTGTAGGTGGTTGTTTTGTCTGTCTCTCTGCTCCAGTAAAGGCTCTTAACTTCTTACACCAATTTCCACATGATCACCAATATGCCGATACAATTTTCAGAGACACAACGTAGAAACAGGACTCTTTTTTTTTTTTTTTTTAACAGCCTTACATTTTCCTGTGATGGCCACCATTTGTATACAGCGAACAGTGATGGGACTGTGATCGCCTGGTGTCGGAAGGACCAGCAGCGCTTGAAACATCCAATGTTCTATTCCTTCCTCAGCAGCTACGCAGCCGGATGAGTGAGGGGAACTCTGCACTCTCCACAGCACTTTAACTCCAGGCTACATTTACTGACTTCGCCAGTTTCAGGAGGTCAAAGCTGAAGACAGGGATGACCAAGCAAATCCAAGTAATGATACAGTCTATCCATCTCCACAAAATTCTGCTGCCTCACAAGGTCCTGAAAGGAAAGTTTTGTTCTAATTTAGTGATGATCTGGAGAGTTGTATCAAGGTTGAAGTCTGGCACAGTAAATTAAAATCATATCCTTGAAGTTTTTTTTTCCATAGAGGAGTCTAAAGAAAAACTTATCATCTATTTCTGTTTTCTATTATTTTCTATTATTCCCCCAAAAAATCCCAGTAGAATTTAAATTGGTTAGCTAATTGTTTACATAAAATTTGCTCTAAAAGATTATATTTTAAAAGTTTTCTGCCAAGATAACACACATACCTGCCCCTCCCCCCAAAAAGGAAGGATAAGGAGAGAGAATTCAGGACTCCATTATTGCTTTCTTTGAGCAGTAAGGAGTTCAGTAGGTGCCTCTGCACCAAACATTTTTTGGAATATCTGAATATTTGAATCTCAGTGTTAGGCAGTTTTTGCCTGTTGCCTTCTTAGCTCAAAGTAGAACCAGAATTTGTTTGACGGCCACAAACAACAACACAGGTATCTTTGATTTTCAGACACATTCTGTTTCTTCATAAAAATTGTACTTAAAATCTGCAACACTAGATAATGAATATCCTTAGTTGAGGCACTAAGATTTAATAAACAAAATGATCATTCTTTTTAATATCTAGCATTACAGAGCACTGAATGCTTAACAGTTTGCAACAGAAAGCCTCCACTACAAAAGAAGTTTGCACAGGTATTAGGAATGCAATCCAGATAAGGCTTTTAATCTAATATGCTGGAGAGTTTTCTTCCCCAAAACAGAATTACAAAGAACAGGAGATAGCTTCCTTTGTTTTAAATAGGAGGCAGAATCATTCTTTTAGAAAGCAGTTCCCACTGTTTCTGTTAACCTATTCTAGGAACAGTAGAAAAATCTGTGTACTCCACAGCAAACTTACACATGATAAAGACAGAATTCCTGAACCCTGCAATAGTCTGTTTCTATCAGGATAGTACTTGGGGTGCTGCTTTATTGGCTTTGAAAACACTGTAAAATAAGCTCAGTAATGTTACCATGAGATAAAAAAATATATTCCTGGCTAAGAATAACTTGCGTGTTTGTTTTGGAAATTTAATTCATATAGTGTTTACAGAAGTACTTTTGTAACTTCCAGACTTTCTAAAACATTCTGCTTAAAAACTGTATAATATACAATTCCAAAGTCTCTGCTGTCGAGATAAACACAAGAGGAGGCAAGTGGCCACGTGTGCTGGTAACCTTCCGTTGCATTCATAGGTAAGAACACTCCACGCTGCATTCAGATCATGGTTTGCACAGACCAGCTATTAATTCTGAGGTCCAATTAGGTGCAGAGATGAAATTACTCCTATTCACGTTGAAGTGATTTGCTTTGTTTAAAAAAAAAGATGCAGCTATTGTCTAGCATTCATTTTTCTACTGAGAACTTTAAATTAGTTCCTTATTAGAACAGATTGCTACTCAGTCTTTTTTTTTTTTTTTTTAAGCTGAATTTCATCATTTATCTGAAGAGAAAATATGCAAAATAACTGGTCTTGTTAAGAGTGCAATATTATATTTTTATGTAAAAATAAAAAAATAAATTGGGAGGATTATTTATTCAGCATGAATTTAATATGTATATGTTTGAAACACGTCATAATGTGCATGCTGTAGCAAATATTTCTGTAAATTATCACAAGCTCTGTTACCTTTGTATACACTGCCACTTCAAATTGGGAATAAATTTCATAAAAATAGATTTAAGGACCTGTTCTTAATACAGTTTAAATATTATGACCACATCTCAAATTGGTGGCTTTTTTTGGTAACTCATATAGTTTCTCTTTAGCCTCACTATAAATTTATGTCACTGGAAAGGATAACTTTCATTTCTGAATTGTGGTCTTTGTGAGAAATTTTGTTTTAACCTTTAAATGGAGTTTAGACAGAAATCCTAAGGTAAACCACTCATTTTTTTGAAAAAAAAAAAAAAAAGAATATCTGCCCCTCCCCTTGTTCTCCCCGACCAATAGCATATCTGTATTGGGCCCCTACTCTGTACCAGGGGCCACACTAAGTGCTGAGGTACAGTGGTTCCCTGCACTCCTAGAGAAAATGCTGTCAGTAACACGATGTGAGTCGTTACAAACGTGGTCAGTGCTGTGAAAGAGGAGCAGACGGTCCTCTGAGAGAATATAACTGAAGAATTCAATCTAGATCAAGGGGATCCAGAAAAGTCAAATTGTCATTGATAATGAATGGATGAAGAGAACCCTGACAGGTGAAAATGAACTCTGATGTGTTCCATGCCATCCGTCTGCCAAGGACTGAGGACCATCAGCAAGCAGGTGTGCAGTGAAGGAAACGCCTCGGCTTCTCTGGAGGGCCCTACAAAACAGTGGGTGAGTTCCATCTGCCCAACCGCACTCCAGGAACACAGAATTACTCTTTTTTTCTGCTTTGCATCTGCGGTGTCTGAAGGATTCTCAAGCCAAGAGCACACCTGCTTCTCAGTCTCTGTTCCTAAAAGAACTCAGGAGCAGCGTGTGTCAGTGTGATCTGGCCCAGCCGGATGTCCTCGCTTTACCTGCAAGCCTGAGATGGACTCTTCTGCTCCTCAGTACACAGTGCAAGCCCACATATAGGTGAGGGGGAGGGAGGGGCAGTGGGGAAGCTCTTCCCAGCCCCTCAGACAGGATCGGGAACATTCAGGGTGGTATGGCCACAAACTTCCTAGCCCCTCAGATCTGCTCCTCGCCAGTCTGGATGACTTGTTAATGTCTTGAGTCAAAGACAGAAGAGCTGCAGGGGGTTCCCGTTCCAGAGGGTGCCATGGGGCGATCCTGAGCCCACCCCCATCCACAGACACCCTGACTCCCCAGCTCCACGCTGAACAGTTCCCTCTGAAAGAACCCCAAGAGCTTGTGAAGCAACGCTTGAGAAGCTGGTGAGCAAAATCACATCAGAACAGGTAGGAGAGGCTGAGACATGCTCTCACCACAAACCCCACTCCCAGCCCAGCAGCCCACGGTCAGGACTGGGGACCAACAGGTCCCAGATGCTCCCTGAGGAGGGGAAGATTTTAACCCCACATTGGCATCCCAGATTTTAAGACCTGTACCTGAGAGATGCACCACCCCCCCTCCAAACATCTAGCTTTGAAAGCCAGTGGGCCTAGTCCATAAGACCCATGAGCCTATAGCATTTGAGAAACAAGTCTCTGGGGGCTCTCCCAGACCCACCAGGCTAGCACCTCAGGGCCCAGCACGGATGCCTCAGACTGAAAGGGGCCCAGTCTTCTCTGGGTAAGAGGCATGTTACGTATCTCAAAAGCCTGAGGAGCAGGCATTTAACACACTTCTAGAGGCCACTGAAATACTCCCCAAAGACAGCCGAGACCAGCAGGCACCATCTTCATGCTCAGCCTCTCCTCTCCTAGGATCTCCTAGGAAGGCACAGGTCTGGGGCTCCAGATTTTGTGGCTGCCTCCCAGAGGGATGCCCCTTCAATCCCCTGGCTCTGGTAGCCTACCAGGCTTACTTTCCCAGGTCCCACAGGACTGTAACAAATGGAGAAACAGTTCTTAACCAGCTACCACCCAGGGAACAGTATAGAAGCAGCAGACAAGCTCCCGTCTTTCCAGGAAAGAGGCCTGTGAGCTTATCTTCACAGCGGTGGGGCAGGAGAGGGGCTGCTGCTTAAGCACACATCCTGAGGTCACTGCAGGCGCTGGGGAGGCTGGTGGGTATCACATTCATGCTGGCCCTCTGTCCTGCCCAGGTCTCTAGCGTCTCAGAGAAAGGCGCTTTTGACGTTTCTAGCGTTGCCATCCAGAGGCCACATCCCTTGTGGCCTGGCTGTAGTGGCCAGCAGGGCTTGTGTTCACAGCTTCGATGGGACAGTAGCAAAGAAGCACTTCTTAACTACATCCTAGGGCTTCCTGCGCCTCTCCCAGTCTTTCCCAGAAAGAGGGCTACTTGTGTGCCTTAAAAGCTGTTGCCTGAGGGTCCAGCCTCCAATCAGCCTTTAGAAAAACAAAAACCTTTAGTCTTGAAGGCCTTCACTCACTTCCATGGAGCAAACTCAAGCAGTTACTGCTGAGATCGGTAACTTGCAGGACTCCTTTCCTCCTTAAGAGAAATACACAATTTGATGCAGCCGTTTTGAGCTGTTCTAAGAAACTAAGGCCTCCCACCTGGTCAAGGACAGTAACTACATGCTGACTACAAGCATGTAGACTCCAGACCAGCTAGAACCAGAAGGTAAGATTCTGGAAACATCACCCTGTTATTTCACCACCAACCAGTCAGAAGGAGAAGGTCCGCAAGCTGCTCGCACATCCTACAACCCTCTCAGCTAGCACTATCTTTAAAAGCCCTGGCCTGAAAGCCACTGGGGAGTCCGGGTCTTCTGAGCACCAGCTTCTCGATCTTGCTTGATTCCACAACAAACCCTTTTCTGTTCCAAAATCTGATGTTTCAGTTTGTTTGGTCTCACTGTGCGTTGGGCACACAACCTAGGGTTTGGCAACGGTTTTGGACAAGCCAGCTAGGAGCCTGTACCTGCGGCAGGTGGACCTCGGCTGGGGCAGCCCCTCCCTCGTGACCCCTGGAGCTGCCAGGGCTCATGTCACTTGTGGGAACTCTGAGGAGTATTCTGACTCACCATCAGCCCTTGGTCCATTTTGGGGTTAGTTGCTCCAGCTTGCGGGGACTGGGGGTTATCCCCCCAGGTTCATGCCCTTCCAGGATACAAGCCTATCTGGGCCATTCTCTCTTGGGAGCATCACCGTCTGGTCGTCAGGTCTCCATCTGAGAGGGGGAATGGAATAGTTAGGCTGCACTGGTCTGATCTTTTGTCTGAGCAACTGTTGTATTTGTGTGCATGTGTAAAGAGTACTCGTATTTTTGACAAAATGGGAAATACCAACTTCACCCCTGTCTTCCTGAGTCCTGGAGGCTGATCAGGACACCTGATCACTAAAGGCTTCAGGGAAATAATCTGTGTGTCTCTTCCTGGCTTTGACTTCTGTTAGAGGGTCCTGGCTCTGACAGCCCAAAGGGGCCCTGGTTTTGACTTCTGTTAGAGGGTCCTGGTAACGAATTATTTGTAAAGGGTTGGTAGACCTGAGTATACACTTTCACCAATCAGAAGAACTTACTGACCAACTCTCCAGAGAAGGAAATTTTCAGTGGTCTAAGAACAGCAGAATCTGTGTCTCCACCAAACCTTAGTCTAGACCTCTGTGTAGTCAGAGGCAGATCCTCAACTGAGACCCAAGGATATGGGCAACCAGACATCAGTCCCCTTGGCCAGTCCATCAGGGTGCATTATGAGTCACTGGAAACTGTGGCTCCACCTCAGTGATGAAAAAACACCTTTCTTCTTTTGTAATGCTGTCTGGCCACAACACCAACTAAGTGACCAGGAGAAATGGCCAGGGAATGGCTCGTTAAGTCATAGCACCATGCTCCAACTAGGCTTGTTCTATGAGAGAAGAGAATTGGCATGAGATTCCCTGTGTGCAATGCTTCTGGCCTTTAACCAGAGCAGGGACTCCAGGAAAAGTGCAGACTTAGGCCTGCTCAGCTGCTAACTCAAGGAAGAAGACCTCACTCTCCTTGTAGAAAGGACCCCCTGAAGACCCCTTATATTTATTTCCCTTTGCCCTGAGTGCTCCAAATAACTCACCACAAACTTCAGAAGATGACAGCAAGGCCTAACACCCCCACCTCCCGAATGGTTGAGGTGGCCTTTAAAAGGTTTTCAATAACCAAGATGTAACAGAAGAAGAAAAAGATGAAGAAGCAAGCCGCCTTGTCTGTGGCAGTGCTGCACATCACCTCAGGGAACCCAGGAGGAAAGAATAATAAAGCTTCACAGGTCGGCACCCCCTGCCACCAACGTGGGATGTGAGACATGCAGGCCACCAGCAAAGCTGGCTCCTAGTCAATGCGCTTACTGCAAGAAAGAGGGAAGACCTGAGCTAAACCTCCTTCCTTTCAGCTCCCATTAAGTAAAGAACCAGACTGGGGGCTCCCCAACTGGTCCATCGAAACACCCCATCTTCCTTGAGGAGCCCTAGTTACCCTAGAAGGTGGGGGAGAGCCAGTTGAGTTTTGTCTTGTTTGGCCATGCCGCATGGCATGTGGGATCTTAGTCCCCCCGCTCCAGGGATTGAACCCACATCCCCAGCATTGCAAGGCAGAGTCTTAACCACTGGACCACCAGGGAAGTCCCCAGTTGTGTTTCTGTTAGACAGCAGAGCCACATTCCCAGTGTTGACAACTCGAAGGGGTTCCCTCTCCAAGACATCAAAAGGGTCTCAAGGAAAGGAAGATACAAGGAAGTGTTGCCCTGAAAATTCCCCAGATGAGGCTCATTTGACAATCTAAAACTGGTTTTGCACACAGGCATACAAGCAACATCAGGGGGTAGGGGAGAGTTGACCGAGGCCAAGGTTTATACCCTGCTGAAGAGTCATAAAGATGTTCACTGAGAGCAGGAGGACAATGCACTGATGAAATAAAAACTTACATTTTAAGGAAAGACAAGAAAAAATTAAACATAAAACTATTTCTCTGCAGGTTTGGGCCTCCTCTTCCCTCCCCAGAGGGTGCATGGTGCATCTGCATTTAGTGTGACCCAGATCTTCCCCATGGCCACCTCCTGGCAGCAGCTACATAACTTCTCCACGGGATCTTCCCAACCCAGGGATCAAACCCATGTCTCCTGCATTGGCAGGCGGATTCTTTTACCAGTGAGCCACCTGGGAATCCCAAATGTTTACTCAGGATCTTATTAATGTTACTAGCTATATTATAAGATTATTCTTTCTTGCGTTTCCAAATGTATGACTGAGCCTCAGATAAAAATTAAGATGACTAGGCAACTTGAAACAACTGACCAGATTTATAGTTCTATGAGAGCAGTGACTGTAATGGTTTAACTCTAGAAATGGTAAGAAGCAACCAGAAGGAACCATTTTCAGGACCGTAACAGACTAGTTAAGACAGGTGGTCCAGAGGCTTTGGATTACTGTTAAGGTGGCCTAGTCCAGTAATAGCACAGTAAATGGCCTAGCAATGAAATCCTTGGCTGACCTGGGGGTGGGCATTCCAAGCATACGAAGACAAAATGCTTCCCAAATCTTGGTTGAAATTAAGACCAAAAGGGAAGGGTCTGTACAATAGAGAATGTTGCTTACCATCCAATTCTCCTAGAATCGAGCCCCTACAGTCACAGACCTATAACACATTTTGAAAGGGATTCAGGGTGAAGATCAGGATGAGGTACTCCGTGCTCTGGAAAACTGACAGAACTGGCCCTATGATAATTAGATATTTTCAGGAGAAATTTTTTATACAGATCTTCCCAACTTGGAAAAGCACTAGATCCATTAACTAGGATGCCTGTTCGTCATGGCTGGCAGCACCCTTCTACTGAGATGAACGCTCGATTTCAGGTACTCATCACCAGAATCGCATATCCTGACCTCCCTCACCCCCACCTCTTCAGAACAGGTCTCAGTGCTTTCTGAGAGACTGTCTCCTGGGCTACAGTGTTCAGTTTGGCTCACATAAAATTTTCCATTTTTTCTTAGATTGACTGTTGATTAGTTTTTGTTGACACTTACAAGAACAATGCATGAACAGAGCAAGAATCTCAACAAAGAGAAAGTGTAAGAAACTACAAACAGAAATCACAGAGCTGAAGAATATAATGACTGAACTGAAAAATACAATAAAGGAGTTCAACAATAGATTCAACGAAGCACCAGAAAAGATCAGTAAACTCTAAGACAGGGACAGCAGTGGAACTCATCCAATCAGAGCAGCTAAGAGAAAAAGGAATTTAAAAAAAGTGAAGAGAGTTTAAAGGACTTGTGGTAAAACATCAAGTAGATCAATATTTACATTATAGGGATCCCGGAAGGAGAAGAAAGAAAGGGGTAAAAGACTTATTTGGAGAAATAATGGCTGAAAACTTCCTAACCTGAGGAAGAAAACAGAAGTTCAGATCCAGAAAGCCCAGAGACTTCCAAATGAACCCAAGGGAACCCACACCAAGATACATTATAATTAAATTGTCAAAAGTGAAAGAACGGTTACAAGGCAATATTTAGAAAAGTGAGCAGGGAGAAAAGAAATTCAATAGCTTAACATCTGGACATTGAAACTGTTGGAGGTGTTGAATTACCCACGTTACCCTTACTTTGCTGATTATTCTTCAACTATTTCCAATGTCTCCCAAATTGGAGGCAAAATATCCCTATTTATTTAGAAACTGTCTAATCCTTGAGCAACTCTTTTTTTTTTTTTTGTAATATACTGGTTAGGTCAACACTCCATATACTATGAAGCCAAAGCATTTCAAAATTAACAGGCTTAAAAAATTGCCTGAGCAGTTGGGCTGGGGAGGGATGATGGGGGAGTAAAACAAAGAATGGCCATTTGAAATAACCATCCAAGACTGAGGTCAAAGGGAAGCAGAGAGATTTTAGGTTCAGTGTAAACTTGTATTTCAGAGTATCACACACAGAGTACAAACACACATAGCATTTATCAGCTTCCCCCATCCCAGGTTATATTCAATTTTAAACTTCACAATTTTAAAAGCAGCTACATCTGTCGATATAAAATATATACACTTGACTGTACACTGAGTTGGAAAGGAGGTACCACTAATTTTGTTGTGTTACATGCTGCTGCTGCTGCTGCTAAGTTGCTTCAGTCGTGTCCGACTCTGTGTGACCCCATAGACGGCAGCCCACGAGGCTCCCCCACCCCTGGGATTCTCCAGGCAAGAACACTGGAGTGGGTTGCCATTTCCTTCTCCAATGCATGAAAGCAAAAAGTGAAAGTGAAGTTGCTGTGTCTTGTCCAACTCTTAGCGACCCCATGGACTGCAGCCCACCAGGCTCCTCCGTCCATGGGATTTTCCAGGCAAGAGTGCTGGAGTGGGGTGCCATGAGCTGAACAGAAAAATACATCCTGCCCATTTGGGGGTGCTGGGTTGCGACTCAGCTATTTCAGAGAAACTAAATAATACAATGTGTCCTTTGAGGCCAAAAATGACCAGGAGATCATTTGAGTCTGGGCTACAGTATCCTTGCTCAAGTGCTGAGCTTGTTTTTTCTCTCATGAACAAAGTTAATGAGAGATGAGTTTAGAAAAGAGTGTTTTGTGGCAAAATTTGGCTCATTTCCAAAGTAAATTATTCTTATCAAAATTTCTGAAGGCTGATCACAATAAGTCATTCTTTCATCCTCAGATCTTAATTTTGTTAAAAAAAAAAACAAAACTTTATCATTAGAATACCATTTCGAGCATTAAGAAAAAAGACTACATTTTCTGAGATTTTTAGGAAAAAACCTAGAATTTTCATACTTGTTGACATAACCTAAATACAAATGGTTACTTAGCTAATTTCATCCTCATTTCAAGACTTCTGTTTTCTTAGAGGATTAGCTAATTATCTATGTGCTTTCTATAGATAATATTGTACACACAGTGTTTTATTATAACCAAGTAAAATCCACTCATGTGTACTCCTAGTTAGACAGGAGTTAGACATACTGGACACAAATATTTATAAGAAATTTTGAAGAAAAAGGAAACTTACTAGATTTGGACAGGGTAGAAGGAAACCAGCAGAGAGGGCAATAGCGGCCCACTCCAGTACTCTTGCCTGGAAAACCCCATGGACAAAGGAGCCTGGTGGGCTGCAGTCCATGGGGTCACACAGAGTCAGACGTGACTGAAGCAACTTAGCAGCAGCAGAAGGAAACCAGTGTTGCCCAGACTCAAAGGTATAAGAAAGTGAAAGTGGTCAGTGAGTTAGGGCCAGAAGGTGAAAGTGAGGGAATGAGGGGAAATTAAAAAGATAAACTAAGGACTTCTGCTCCCATCCACTTTGGGGAAATTGGGATCAGACTCACCCTGCCATCATAGACAACTGGAAACTGGAGATCCTGTGTGAAACAAAGATTTTCAAACTGGAAAACACGCAACACAGATCCATGATCCCTGAGAAAGAGGCTAAACTAAGTGAATCCTGTTGTTGCTTCAGCTTTCTGCCTGGGGGCTCTTACAAGCCACGGTGCAGAAGGGGCTCCTCCTGAAGAATACAGAAGTCTCGAAATGAGGATCAGAGGTTAGAGTTTGGGGAAGCTGAGAAACTGGAATTTGTGGCACAGAGTTCATCAGAAGGTTGCTGCCCAGACAAAGAGAACCAGGTTCCCAGTTGTGGAGGCCCTGGAGACTCTGGCTGAATGCTAAGTCGTGTGTGCAGAAGATGAAATCCCCTAGGTCTGAGCAAAGAACTCCCAGGGAGCTGTAAGCTGAACAAGTCCTAGAGCTCCCAGGGGAATTGAGTTCTAACCAATCAGAGGAAAAGACTTCGTTGAACATACAAGTATCCAGTCAATACCTCAGAAGAGTCATATCACAGTAGGAAGGCTAAACTAGTCTTAGAATAGAGGCTAAAGTCCTTTAAAATAAGATTCCAAAGTATCAAACTGATCCATAAGGAACTTAACTGCCTGCCAGGACAAAGTCCCTATTAAGTCAACAAAATCTAGGCACACAACAACATACATTAGCAATGTCTAGCATCCAATTTAAAAATTACTAGATAAGGCAAGAAATAAGAAAATGTGACCCTAAACTGGAGAAAACTTATTTGAAAGAAACAAACCCCAAGAAAGGAAAGAAAATGGAATTCAGAGAGAAGCATAATAAAATAGTTATTAAAATATGTTCAGTATGCTCAAGGATTTAAAGAAAAACAAATCTAATGAGAAAAAGGAAAGATTCCAGAAAACCATATGGAAATTCTAGAGATCAAGTATCCAAAATGAAAAAAAATTTAGATTTTATGTGATTTATTTAAAATTTTTCCAGTTTTATTGAGATATAATTGACAACAAACAGCCCAATCAAAAAATGGGCAGAAGACCTAAATAGACATTTCTCTAAAGGAGATATACAGGTGGCCAACAAGCACATGAAAAGATGTTCAATGTTGCTAATTATTAGAGAAATGAAAATCAAAACCACCATAAGGTATAGCACACACCAGTCAGAATGGCCATCATCAAGAAGTCTACACACGATACATGTTGGAGAGGGTGTGGAGAAAAGCGAACCCACCTGCACTGTTGTGGAAATGTTATTGTTGCAGCCTCAATAGAAAACAGTTTGTAGGTTCCTCAAAAAACTAAACCTAGAGCTACCATCAGTTCAGTTCTATTCAGTTGCTCAGTCGTGTCCGACTCCTTGGGACCCCATGAATCGCAGCACGCCAGGCCTCCCTGTCCATCACCAACTCCCAGAGTTCACCCAGACTCACGTCCATTGAGTCAGTGATGCCATCCAGCCATCTCATCCTCTGTCGTCCCCTTCTCCTCCCGCCCCCAATCCCTCCCAGCATCAGAGTCTTTTCCAATGAGTCAACTCTTCACATGAGGTGGCCAAAGTACTGGAGTTTCAGCTTTAGCATCATTCCTTCCAAAGAAATCCCAGGGCTGATCTCCTTCAAAATGGACTGGTTGGATCTACGATCCAGTAATTCCACTCCTGGGCATAAATCTGAAGAAAATGGAAACACTAATTTGAAAAGATACAAAGCACCCCAATGTTCACAGCAGCACTATTTACCATAGCCAAGATATGGAAGCAACCTAAGTGTCCACCAACACATGCATTTAGATAAAGAAGATGTGTATAAACATATATATATACACAATGGAATGAAAACTACTCAACCATAAAAAGTAGAAAAATTTTGCCATCTGCAACAACATGGATGGACTTGGAGGGCATTTAGTGAAATAAATAAGATAAAGACATACTGAATGTTATCATTTATTTGTGAAATCTAAAAAATAAAAAGAATGAATATAACAAAACAGAAACAGACAGACATAGAGAACACACTAGTGGTTACCCATGAGGAAGAGGAAATTGGAGAGAGGCAAGATAGGGGTTTGGGATTATGAGATACAAACTACCATCTAGAAAATAAATAAGCTACAAAGATATACAGCACGGGGAATATAGCCAATATTTATAATAAATTTAAATGGAGTATAACCTATAAAAATTTTGAATTACTATGTTGCACATCTGAAACAAATATAATATTGTATTAATAAATCAACTATACCTCAATTTAAAAAAAAGAGGAAAACTTCTGAATAACAATAGGACAAATAGAAAACAAACTAATAGCAAGACTCTAGATTTAAACCCAAACACATGATAATTACATAAGAAGTAAGTGATCCAAACGCTCCAATTAAAAGGCCAGGTTTGTCAGGCTGAATATAAAAGCAAGATCCAACTCTCTGCTGCCTCCAAGAAGAGAGACTCCCTCCTTAAAGATACAAGTAAGTTTAAAAGGGTGGGAAAAGATACATCATGCAAACACCATTGTAAGAAATCTGTGTGGCTATATGGATATCAAAGATATCAGACCCCAGGGAAAAGGAAGGGAAATGGATGTCCAGGATCTGGAGCCAGGTTGCAGGTGACAACAGCTAAGGAAATAAAATTTACATTTTTAGGCAGGACAAGAAAATTTAAACACAAAATTGTCTCTTTCTGTCCATTTGGACCTCCTCCCTCCAAATGTGCAGTGCACATTTCTGTTGCATATTATCAAGATGGTTCTCCAAGATGGGAGTGCATGCCTCAAGATAATTTTCCACCCTTTCTTCTGATTCTATCAATGTAACTTCTTAAAAGACCAGCTACTTTTAAGAAGCTTATTTCTCAGCTCTGTAGGGGGTTATGTATGGGCTTACCTGGACTATAATATCCTATATCCCTGGGGGACTTCATGTAAAAAATCAACATGCCATTTTGATATACGATCTTTTGTCTGGAAAAAGTATATGATTGTGCCTTTGACGTCTAACTGTTCTCAGAGCTTTCTGAGTCTATCTTCTGGGTTGTAATCCTGCTGCTGCTGCTGCTGCTGCTAATTCGCTTCAGTCGTGTCCGACTCTTAGCGACCCCATGGACTGCAGCCTACCAGGCTCCTCCGTCCATGGGATTTTCCAGGCAAGAGTACTGCAGTGGGTGCCATTGCCTTCTCCTGTAATCCTGAGTTTGGCTCAAATAAAATTCCCTTTTCTTCTTAGCTTGACGGTTAATTGAGTTTTTGTGAAACAGCAGTCCTGGCTGATGGACAGAGATAAGACAGAATCAGAATCACCTGGAGGGGAAGGCTGACATCACCAACTGCTGGGCCGCATCCCATTCAGCAGGGCTGGGTTTGGTCCTGAAAATTTGCATTTCTAACAAGCCCCCAGATGATGCTGATCTTGCTGGTCAATGGATTCACTGGGGGAGCCACTGGCTCCGAATGATCCTCTTCTTTCTCTTTAAAAAGGACAATTCTATCTTAAGGGGTATTGTAAGAAATTCGAAAGATAAAATAAGTGAGGAATCTGAAAGTGTAGATATTGATTTCCCTTAAAATCGACTGATTAGAATTAATTGAGATGAGAGTTGGGATACTAAGGGAACGGAGGATTCAACCTTAGCCAGCTACCTGGGGAGTGGTGCCTCTGAGTCAAGGAAATACAGAAGAAATGGATTTGGGGTGGAAATAACGAGCCCAATTTTAGATTTGTTGAATTTTAAATACAGTACTCATATATCTTTCTCACTTTTCCAAAAAGGTCAGTGCAGTGGCTTTTTTGAGTCCTTTTACCATAGTTTAATTATGTGCCTTAAATGGGCATTTCCAAGCTGTGGGGGAAAAAAATAAAATCTGTGTGATATGTTTGCTGGCCCCAGGTGGGCCTTCCTGACCTCTGCATTTGCGTCAGACACTTGGCGTCTTGGAAGGTGCACATTTGTCTAAGGCAAATGTCAAGTCAACCCTGATTCGAGATCTAAGAAACCGCGCGCCCTTTACCGCACGAAGGACGGTATTGGCCTCCTTTTCCTACCAATCTTGCTAACACTGCTTGAAGTGTAACGTAGCTTTCCTATTCCAAAGGTTTTGTATTATTTTACCAGGAGTTGGAAAAATGGACGGCGCCTATACTGTTTCTCCCTAAAGGAAAAGGATGATAATAACAGAGAAGTTTAAAACATCTCCATCGCAAAACGCTTACAGTTCAGAAGGCATGAAGCATCGCCAAGGATTTCCCCGCGGAAACAGCTTCTGCTGTCTACGAACACTGGTCGCAGCCCAGGAGCACAGCTCGCGGCTCGTTCCCACTCCCAAAGCGCTAGGCTGGCGCGGTCGTCCCCTCGTTTCCGTTACTTAGCAACGTCCGGGTAAATGGAGACAATGCCCTGTGAATCTACACCGCCTTGTGTATTAAGCATTTCTCCTTTCACTGCCCCCATGGGGGTGGGGTGGGTATATTATGTATTCTTTAGTAATGGATGGCTACTGGCCGCGCCCAGCACGGTTGGTCCAGGAACTAACCCGCAAGCAAGGATGAAGACACCAAAGGCTCTGGTCCCCAAAGCCCGCGAGGACCACGGCCCTAAGACCCTGCCTTTACCCCTCATCTCCCTTCCCCCAGCCCCTGGGCGACGCGCGCTCCTAGTGGAGAGTGGGGCCAGACGGGGGGCGCGGGGTCGAGCCGCGGGCGCGCGGAGCTGAGCGCCGGGTCGGGAAGCGGGGCCGAGGGGCTAGCAGAGTGCGGGGAGCTCCGGTGCGGGAGCCCCGGTGACGCATCAGTGACGTCGACGGCGGCGGGCGGGATTTCCCGGCCCTTCCCGGGCGCCCGGCGAGACCCCGCCGTGGAGGGGGCGCGAAAAAACGTGGACGCGAGGAGGCCGGGGGCCGGGGGTCCGCGTTCTGCGGGGGCCGGGACTGGACGCGCTCACGGAACCCGGCCTGGGGTGCTGAGCAGACAGAGTGGTTGGTGTCCGAGTGACTGCACGCTCCAGCGGGGCCGGGGCTCGCCCCCTGCACGCCCGCCCGGCCTCACGTGGTCTTTCCCCCGCCCGGGCCGGGAGGCGCGGGGCGAGGCGGGGCCGATGACGCGGCGCGGAGACCCCGCGGGCGGAGGAGGGGGGGCGCGGGGCGCGCGTTTCCACCGCTAGCCGGTCAGTATCGAGGTGCGGGAGTCCCGGAGCGGAACCGGCGCCGGGCTTGAGGGGCGATGCCACTCGGTCTGGCCGTCCCCCGCGAGCACCGCCCCGGAGACAAAGCCCGCGCGTGAGCCGCGCCCTCGGCCCGGGTAAGTGGGCGCCCGCCGGCGGGTCGGTCGGGGCGTGTCGGTGGGGAAAGGATGGCACAGCCCTTGCTCCTGTGAGCTCGGGACGAGCCGGAGACAAAAGGGAGACTCGGGCTGGACCGTCTCTGGAACTGGAGAGACGGGTCTGGTGCCTGCATCGTCCTACAGCTGTCGGAGGAAGCTCGCGAAACGCACACCTGTGATAATCTTGGCCGCGCACTGCGAGCCTGGCCCTTGCGGCGCCGGCACAGGTGGGTACCAGCGGCCCGGCGGGGGCTCCTCAAATCCGGGACCCTCCGCAAAGCCCTTGGGAAACCCGAGCGCAGGTTTGGACAGACAACTCGAAACGTTGAAGGGGTCTCCTGGGGGTCGCGGTCGCCCCATTTGTCCGGCTTGAAGCAGGGTAAGCTCCTGGGGAGCCTGTTTCCGTAAGTAGGTCATGGCAGGGACGTCCCCCATTGAAGAAGTGGACGGGCTAGTAGTGGCGGAAGAGATGGAGTGGCTAGTTGGTCATTTTATTGGGGGGAAATTTCTTTGGGCCCGAAGAAGCCCTCTTGATTCCTCATCACCGGGACACCTGCTCTGGGAGCAGTTCCGGCGGCGTCAGTGGACCATGGGGGCCCCTTATGGCGTCTGTCCTCCAGTCTGGTGCTGAAACGGGCTGCGCTTGCCGCGCGCAAACTAGCAGCGTTGGGGAGGCTTTGGTTTACTGTTTTAAATTACCTTAGGAATAATAACAAAAGGATGGGATGGGGCAGCGGGCAGAGGTGTGACTGAAGAAGACTTCGTAATTTAAAAATAAGGAGGACTTGCTTATTTCTGTGTGTCTTGGGCTAGGATGCTCAGAAATGCAAAAATGTTAAAGTTTCATCAAGTGATAAAGTGGATCGTGGACACACGTTCTCCCACCCTCTCCCCAGCTCCCCACCGACACCGGTTTTCTTCTCTTTCTGTCGCCTCCCAGGACTGTAAAAGGCTGGCACGGGGCTGGCCGGTTCAGTCTGAGCGAAGGGCCTGCTGGGCTGCGCTGGTGTTTCCTATTAAAACGTGCCAGTCTTATCATCTGCTCATGAGCCCTCACGGGTGGTGCTGCCTTCTCATAGAAAATTCAGTGGCAGACACCTCAGAGAGGCAGGGAAGGGACTCGGGCTCTTTGGCTGGCTTCTTGATTCTTTGGGGAAATCTTTTTCCTGATTTTTGCATGGTGTGGGGGAAGGGAGGCACCCAGCTTCTGATCTGGCCCTGTTCCCTGCAGGAGGCTACTGTGGAAGCAACCGAGGTGATAAATGGAAAGCCTGTTTCAGTCCTGAGAAACAAGACAGGGTACATTGTAAACTGGCAATTATTTTTGAAGTGTGAGGTTGGCTCAGTTATCAGCTGTGATGAGACATGGATACCGCAGGTCGTTCATGTCAATACAAGGTTTATTGTGGTGCTTCCCTAGTTAATGAGTAGCCTCATGTTGAGGTTATTGGGCTGAAATGACTATTTAGGACAACCAGCTTCCTGTTTTCTCCACCCACACATGGCTCCAATCCTCAGCCTCTTTAACATCCAGTTGCTCAGGGGAAGCCTCTGGAAGATGTTTGGCCAGCTGAGAGAAAAAGCACTGCAAAAGGGCCATTCCCAGTAATGCCGTGATTGGCCGGATAATTGCCTTTCGCATATTTCATGCAAGGCAGTGGTGGAGAAACAAGGAAAAAGCTTTTCCTTAAATTCATTTTACAGTTTTTATGGCCCAAATGACAATCCTTGGTGCCCCCCAAATCTTACTACATTCTTTGAAATGGTGAGAACTGGACACTGTCCTCTTGTTCCCCGGGTTCCCAGGAAGCAAGTGCCTGACAGCTGTCTCTGGAGGATGAGTTTGGGCTTAGGAGTGACTGTGTATGATGTCTCTCTCTCTCTCACACACGCTGACTCACCACATAACTACTGCTTACTGAAGAACGCAGCCAAATGGCTGAGAAAAGACTGAAGTCTACTAGACAGATCATTTCATTTATTTATAGCCACATTTCACTGTCACAGTTTTCTTACCTTGTCTCATTTTTGTTCTAGTTGAAGAAGGGAGACTACCTTATAATGCATTATGTGCTAGTAGATTGCCCTTTTTTCTTAATGGAATTTCAAAATGTCTTTAAGATATTACCTGATTTGTTCTCAGAACACCTTTATGAGAATTTACTAGTATCTAACCTTGCACATTTTCTCCATTTTTAATTTTTTTCCACTCTAGGCATACTCAGACATCAAGAGGCTTAGTATTCAGGTAGAGAGATTGCTCAGTATTCTTAAACCAGAAACTGAAATTTAACTTCTTTCATACACCAAAAATACTACCAAAAAATCCTTTCAACAATAACCAGCAAAGGAATTTTGATTGGAAGTCAAGAGAAGCTGAATGAGTGTGAGAAAAGAAAAACAGTGATATAAATTATAGTATAGAAATTAGCGTAATGCCACTGCAAGTTCTTGGAGCTTCCCTGATAGCTAAGTGGTAAAGAATCTGCCTGCCAATACAGGATACTCAGGTTCAATCTCTGGGTCGGGAAGATCCCCTGGAGAAGGAAATGGCAACCCACTCCTGTATTCTTGCTTGGGAAATCCCGTGGACAGAGGAGCCTGGCAGGCTACAGTCCATGGGGTCTCAAAGAGTTAGTCATAACTTAGCAACTAAACAATAACAACTGAAAAGTTTTAAGTAGCTGGTTAAAGCCATATGAAGAATAAACCAAATATCTTTTTAAATGATCAAAAGTGAAGACGTGCAAATGAAGTTTGCATTTAGGGAAGAAAGTAGAAGCGAGAAGTACTGCTGGAAGAAAAGAAAATATTACACAGGAAAACAATGGGTCCTTAAAAAGAAATTATGCAACAAGCTAGCTGGAGCATTCCAAGTCACTTTAATTGTCCAGGAGCTTTTGTTAGGTCAGATGGCAGCTGGTGTGCAGTCTTCCTGGTGGAACTTGGCAAACCAAATGGCAAGTCCTGTGAGGTTGGGGGAGTGTGGGTGTGTTGACGATAAGATGCTTGAGGAATGGGCCCTGGGTGTCCAAGGAGAAGTGAGGAGTGTGGTCAAGCTAATCTAGGCCCAAAGCCTTGATTTTCCCAGGTGTCTGCAGGTCGCCAGTGCCCCAACCTGGGAGGACCAGATGGCAGAGGGAGCATGGGGCAGCCGGGTGGAGGAAAGACCAGGCTTCCTCTGGGCCCATTATGTGGATGATCTGATTTAATCCTCACAGCACACCCGCAAGGTTTCTCTTTTTTATTGTTGTTCAAGCCGTGTCTGACTCTTTGCCACCCCATGGACTGCAGCATGCCAGTCTTCCCTGTCCCTCACCATCTCCCGGAGTTTGCCCCAAGTTCATGTCCATTGAATCAGTGATGCCATCCAACCATCTCATCCTCTGTGTCCTCTTCTCCTTCTACCTTCAGTTTTTCCCAGCATCAGGGTCTTTTCCAGTGAGTCAGCTGTTCACATCAGGTGTCCAAAGTATTGGAGCTTGAGCTTCAGCATCAGTCCTTCCAATGAATTCAGGGTTGATTTCCTTTAGGATGGACTGGCTGGATCTCCTTGCTGTCCGAGGGACTCTCAAGAGTCTTCTCCAGCACCACAGTTTGAAAGCATCACTTCTTCGGGGCTCAGCATCTTTACGGTCCAGCTGTCACATCCGTACATGACTACTGGAGAGACCATAGCTTTGACTATATGGACCTCTGCCAACAAAGTGATGTCTTTGCTTTTTAATACACTATCTAGGTTTGTCTTCGGAGAAGGCAATGGCAAGCCACTCCAGTACTCTTGCCTAGAAAATCCCATGGACGGAGGAGCCTGGTAGGCTGCAGTCCATGGGGTCTCGAAGAGTCGGATACGACTGAGCAACTTCACTTTCACTTTTCACTTTCATGCATCGGAGAAGGAAATGGCAACCCACTCCAGTGTTCTTGCCTAGAGAATCCCAGGGACAGGGAAGCCTGGTGGGCTGCCGTCTATGGGATCGCACAGAGTTGGACACGACTGAAGCGACTTAGCAGCAGTAGCAGCAGGTTTGTCTTCTAATTTCAGGTTAAAGGTTTCTCTTTAGCCAAAACAACAACAGGAATGTGCCCTTAGTGTCCTTTTTATCCAGGAATATTCTGGCAGGCTTTTTGTGGGTGATGGTGACTTTTTAAACTAACCAAGGAAGTGCATATACCAATCTCTGTGGTGTACATGCATGCGTGTTCTCAGTCAGGTCAGACTCTTTGCAACTCTGTAACCTACCAGGCTCCTCTGTCCATGGAATTCTCCAGGCAAGAATACTGGAGTGGATTGCCATTTCCTTCTCCAGGAGATCTTTCTTCCAAAGGATTGATACTTTTGAACTGTGGTATTAGAGAAGACTCTTGGGAGTCCCATGGACTGCAAGATCAAACCAGTCAATCCTAAAGGAAATCAGTCCTGAATATTCATTGGAACGACTCAAGTTGAAGCTGCAATACTTTGGCCACCTGATGCAACGAACTGACTCATGAGGGAAAGATTGAGGACAAGAAGAGACAGGGATGACAGAGGATGAGATGGTTGGATGGCATCACCGACTCGATGGACATGAGTTTGAGCAATCTCTGGGAGTTAATGATGGACAGGGAAGCCTGATGTGCTGTGGTCCGTGGGGTCACAAAGAGTCAGAGATGACTGAGTGACTGAACTGAATGGGGCTTGTGCTGTGAAGCTGAAGAAGTAGATAGAAGAGACAGATGATAGAAGTAATGCTTCACACATCCCTCTGGGGCCCACGTTATTCTCTCTGCCCCATCAAAGGCAGCACAACGCAGAGCAATAGCCCTCAATCCAGTAACTGGCAGGAACCGTGCCTTCTGCACTTCTTGTTAGTCCCTGTGCCGCCTGCTGGCGTTTATGTCTAACTGTCAGTGGTGGGGCCTTGTCTTCAACCCCTCCCCAGGGTCACCACCAAAGGCAAAGGAGCAGGGCCATAGCAATAGGAAGAAGGAAAACATTTTAAATTGGTTCCAAAATTCTTATTACAACACCTTTACAGCCACAGCAAAAAGGCGTTAATGTGAAAAATAAATGTGCCCTCTGTAGCTCCCGAATTCAACTGTATTTACTTCTTCCAGTGTTTCATCACACACATATGTAAAATCAAGAGATTTTTGCCAAAGCAAAATATAAAGTGAGTATAAAGATTCAAGTAGGAGAACTGGAATCAGAAAACAGGAAGCAAGGAAGAATGGGAGTATCGAGAAGGGTAGAAAGCAAGTAAGGAAGTTGCTGAGGGCAGTTTACTGGTAGGTTCTTTTCCATGATGGCCCCTCAGCCTCTGTGACTCAAGTCTGGACACTGTTGAGGGGCAAAGACTGGGGTGACAGACAGTGGGTGATGTCAGGACCCTCCCATCCTGGAGGGGCCCCCTTTTTATCTGTGGATCCCACTCAGTGGCCTCCACCCTCCCATCTTATCTGTATGAGGGTCCAGGCATACCCAAGAATTGGTGTCCTCTGGAGTGTTTTCCCAGGACGGCCATCTGTCCTGTTGCTCTGGAGTACCTGCTATGTATAACTTTTATGGAGATGTAGGAGAAGGGAAAAACTTTACATGCTATGTATACCTTTTATGGGAATGTAGGAGAGGGGAAAAACTTTTTCTCTTCCCTCTTAGGTTCTGTACCTGGGGCCTGCAAATTAAACTGATGATGGGTGAAAATAACAGGAAAATAGAGCTAGATTAACAGGGGGAAAGGTTTATCATGCATGTACACAGGCCCTTTGCAGGAAAGGAGAGAAACCCAAAGAATACACTTCAGAGCCTGTATACCCTTTTAACAAAGGGAGGTGAATTGTGGGAAAATGACAAAGTGGGTGAGGGTGGGATTTGAGCTTCTAGGGGTGGTAAATTTTGGGTGGGTATATGTGTGGCAAAAGTTAATGACAGATAAGGGTTATTTTAGTGAGGTCTACTTGTGTAGGCCCATCTTGGTGATGTCTTTCTTCAGTAATACTGGTTGTTTTCCTTCTCCTGGGTGATGGGAGTGTGGAAACACCTTCACAAAAAGAAATTTATGTCTTGGTTTTAGGTAGAAAGGGGGAGGCCAGAGAGTTCCTCCTGCATGCCGCTGCCTTTAGCTCAAAATAATCCTTATACCAAGGTGGCACCATCTGGGGATGGTATATTCTGATCCCAGGCTGCCCAGGTGGCTCAGTGATAAAGAATTCACCTGCCAATGCAGGAGACTTGGGTTCCATCCTTAGGCCAGGAAGATCCCTTGGAGGAGGGCATGGCAACACACTTCAGTATTCTTGCCTGGAGAATGCCATGGACAGAGGAGTCTGGTGGGCTACAGTCCATGGGGTCACAAAAGAGTCAGACACAACTGAGCGACTAAAGAACAATAACATTCTGATCTGCCTCAGAATTTCTAGCAGAACCTTTCCTAGCAAGATGCAGTGTAGCATCCTAAACCAGCATGACTAACCTCTCTTTGCTTTTAGTTTCTGTTCATCAGTCTTGGGAAAATTCTGTTTGCTCTGTGCCCCAGTTGATTGTACTTATAACCCAGGGGTTCCAGTGGTCGGTAGATGCTCATTTAGCCCCTGACACCTGTGGGGCCATGCGAACGAAGGAGGGTTGTGTCCTGGTTAAGGAGACAGATTACTGAAGTGTGTCCATGTATGTTTGATGTGGAAGCAAATGTTGCAGAGATGTAAAAACAGTCAGGCTTCCGGAGTTTTAATGGCTCTGTGGCCAGGAAAGGCTGATGGAACTTGAGTGGAGATTTCCAAAGCATTGAACCTCAAGGGAAATAATAGAGGGAAGCTGACAGTGACATCAGCCACCAGATTCTTTCTAGAACTAGGTGAGGTGCAGATACATAAACCGGCCTTCGTTAGCCTCCTGTATTTTCTTCTGCAGCTGAATTTTATCCAACAGGACAGGATCACCGGAGTCTTCTGCTGACTTGGACTTTGGGTTCCCGGGTGACCCTACCACCCCAGCCGTGTCTCTGAGGGGCTTCACCTCATCTCCCTTGCAGTTGGGGTTTGATGTTTCAGCTCCATTCTTCTCCACCTGGTTGGTCTTGTCGAGTTGTGCCTGTTTCTGGCTGTTTCCCACGGACCTTTCTGTGCTTCGTCCATCCACGTGCAGTGTGTGTGACCACAGCTGTGTCTCTACACCCTTAGACCTGTTAAGAGATCGGACAAAAGCACCGTGTGTCCTGTCCAGGCCCCACGTCCACTGTGCTCTCCTCGGGGTCACACTCCTCTGAACTCCCCAGCTTCTCTCCTTGTGCTGAAAGCTGTTTTAGTGAACAGTGTCTGAAATAAGTTGATTGTTGGCCTGGACCCAGACACATTTTCTTGGTCAGGGGATTTGTCCCCATGGAGTCTGCCGATCCTCACTGTGACCAGCCTTCCCAGGGAGGCCGGCCTTTCTCTGCTTTTCCTGAGCTTTACGGCTGAAAACTACATTCATCCAGATTGCTGGACACCAGGAAAGGACTTTCACAATGCATATATTTTGCTGAAAGTGGTAGATGTGTGGCTGATAGACTGTATGTAAACCATACATTTTTTTTTTCCACTGGAGGGAACTCTTTAAAAATGTGGCCTTTTTCTTCAGATTATAGTTTATGTTTTATTGAAGCATAGTTGATTTGCAATATTGTGTCAATTTCTGCTGTGCAGCAAAGTGACTCAGTTGTACATATATGTATATATATATATTCTTTTCATATTCTTTTCCATTATAGTTTTTCTTAGGATATTGAATATAGTTCCCTGTGCTACACAGTAAGACCTTGTTCATAAATCATACACTTTCAAGACGTTCATTTACTGAGGACTTCCCTAGTGGTCCAGTGGCTACAACTCCACACTCCCAATGCAGTGGGCCTGGGGTTCGATCCCTGGTCAGGAAACTAGATCCCACACGCCACAACTAAAGATAATGCGTGCCACAACTAAGACCGGTACAGCCAAATAAATAGACAAATACTTTTTTAAAAAAAAGATGTTCATTTACTGAATGTGTGACAAGCAGTTGAGTTCATGCACTAGGTATTCTGGGCACTAGCAATTTAAAGATGAATAAGACATAGTCATGCCCTTCAAAGAACTCATAATCTAGAGGGAAATACGTGTGTGTTAACAGCTCACCCACCCCAGGTTAACACTCTGACAGCCACATTTAAAGTGCTGTGGGAGCAGTGAAGCTGGGAGCATCGCTTCTCCCAGGGAGTGGCGGGCGCAGCAAAAACCTGACAGCAAGCTTAGCTCTTAAACTGGCCCTGGAAAGCTGAGTCACAGTTTTCAATCCAGACAAAGGAGAAGGGGCTTTCTAAGCAAGAGGGGCCAGGCTGTGTGAAGGCTCAGAGTCAGGAAAGTGCAGCAAGGAGCGGGGAGCAGGCAAAGCAGAGCCAGGGGATGAAGACTCATGAGTGGCAGGTGGAAGCGTGTTCTCTGGAGGAGCGCGCCCCAGGGCAGGTGTTCAGCAGATGCAGGATTGAGCAGGGCCCAGCCGTGGTGCTCTGTGCCTGCTGTGAGGAGTGAGTAGGAGATGGAGGGTGGGGAGAGCTGCCCTCCAGGGGAGCAGAAGTCGGGCTGCAGATGGAACCACAGCCGCTGGTACCCAGGTGGTAACAGGTGGTGGGTGAGAGTGCCCACCTGGAGGGTACAAGGGAAACCAAGTAGTCAGGCTTCAGAGAACAGATGCAAAGTTTGGGACAAAACAAAAGTGATTCTATAGAATACATGCTGTTTCTACTGCAAGTTCTCTTGTCCCTTAGAAGGGACCCAGCCCGCTGCCCAGCAGTCCCTGAACCTGCTCAGCCCGCCCCTCTTCGAAGCCACAGCAAACCACCACCACCCCGCTTCCCTGGATGACTCATTCTTGCTGCCGGTGGGGCAGTTGCAGCCCTGCTCCTTGTTTACGATTCCTTGGTCCCCCTGATGTGGCGGGTTTGATCCGAGGCTGCTCACGCCACCTCTCACCACTCGCTGACGTCGGGGATGACGGTTTATTAGCCTTCAATGAGAACGTGTCTCTCCCCAAGGGTGAGTCTCTGTTTTCTGTTTTTCCAGAACCTCCTGATCACCCTCTATTCACCCCCAAGCTCTGGTGGCCCCTGGCCAGGCTTCACGGTAACCATGGCAACTCACCTAAGCCGCCCACAGATTGGCCCAGGGCCCGGGTCCAGCCTGGGCTCCCTCTGGTTTTCATTGTGAAACGTGCCCCTAGTGGGGCTTCTCTCTCTCTCTCTCTTTTTCACAGTCCTCACTCTATCTGTTCTGCTGATTTTTCCTCACTGCACGTTCCAAGTGTGAGGAATGCAGAGCAAGCGTGAGGAATGCAGAGTGGAATAGGCAGGCAGTGGAGGGGAGAGTCAACAGTTGGGGCTCCTGGACTCTACAGCACAGGCTTAGTAATTGGTGGCACACAGGCTTAGTTGCTCTGTGGCATGTGGGATCTTCCCAGATCAGGGATCAAACCCATGTCTCCTGCATTGGCAGGTGGATTCTTTACCACGGAGCCACCAGAGAAGCTCCCAGGATTGTCTTTTGAGTTTTACAAACCTCTGATGGTCTCTGTGGGTCCTTCTTCCTTGTGTCTGATCACCCCCAGCTTGCTCAAGCATCCTGGGGGCCCGTTTCCCAGGCTGATCTCTCCCACTTCCCCCACCCCACCCCCGGAGCCAGGAGATGTAACTCCCAGCAAACACCACCTGCAGGAGCTCAGGTTTTCTGGAAACTCTAGGATGCCTGCATGCATCAGTTTCACGAGATAGCCTCCTCGATGGGGAAATCAGCTACTCGCCCTGAAGACCTGCTCCCACACAGTGCATACTTGACCTTAGAACACAGACATGTCCTCCCAACTCCCTTCCCACAGCAAGCAGCACCCCATGGCCCTGAGCACCCTGCAGGTGGCACCCTTGTTTGCTCTGGAGTCAGGAAGCACCCTTGGTTGTTGATGAGACATGCGAAGGTTGCTGCATGTCTGGTCTCCCAGTGCGACGAGGAAGGTCTGCTTCTCAGTGCTGACCGCTCTCCTTACACACACCCCCCAGGCCCCTGGGTTGTCTTGTCCTGCTCACCTCCTCTCTCTCAACACAGGGGTCCAGAGACAGGTCAGTCCCAGCCTTCCTCTGCTCCCTTTCTAGGTGCCTTTGGGGTCCTCGCATAGATGAGAGGGGCTTCCCAGGCAGTGCAACGATAATCAATCTGCCTGTCAATGCAGGAGACCAGGGTTTGCTCTCTAGGTCAGGAAGATCCCCTGGAGTAGGAAATGGCAACCCACTTCAGTATTCTTGTTGGAGAGTCCATGGACACAGGAGCCTGATGGACTACAGTCCATGGGGTCACAAGAGTCAGACATGATGGAAGGACTGAGCACATAGATGAGAGACTCCCTTGTACAGTTCAAACGTTTGGTACCCAAAACTCTTTTCTGAGCAGGGCTTTCAGAATCTACTTTCAAGTGAAAAGTAAAACACCTCTCTTTTCTTCTCGCTTTAATAATCCTAGCTCCCGAGCAGGCATTGTGGATGCCTCTGGCCGACTGAGAAGGGTTAAGTACAGGGAAGCAGAATCACTGCAGATGGTGACTAGCAGCCATGAAATTAAAAGACGCTTGCTTCTTGGAAGATAAGGCTATGACCAACCTAGACAGCATATTAAAAACCAAAGATGTTAGTTTACCGACAAGGTCTGTCTAGTCAAAGCTATGGTTTTTCCACAAGTCATGTATGGATGTGAGAGTTGGACTATAAAGAAAGCTGAGCTCCAAAGAACTGATGCTTTTGAACTGTGGTGTTGGAGAAGACTCTTGAGAGTCCCTTGGACAGCAAGGAGATCCAACCAGTCAATCCTAAAGGAAATCAGCCCTGAATATTCATTGGAAGGACTGATGCTGAAGCTCCAGTACTTTGGCCACCTGATGCGAAGAACTGACACATTGGAAAAGACCCTGATGCTGGGAAAGATTGAAGGCAGGAGGAAAAGTGGACGATAGAGGATGAGATGGTTGGATGGCATCACTGACTCAGTGGACATGAGTTTGAGCAAGCTCAAGAGTTGGTGATGGACAGGGAAGCCTGGCATGCTGCGGTCCATGGGGTTGCAAAGAGTCAGACATAGCTGAACAACTGAACTGAACAGGGAAGCATGGAAATAAAGCACAGACGAAGTGTCAGAATATTCTCCTTCTACACCCTAGTCTGGACTTGCCTGTTTAGGGAAAGGAAGGACCCTCAGGGTCCCTGAGATGGAAGTGAAAGGAAAGATCCCTAGCTATTACCCGAGCAGTGTAGTGAGGCCAGATAATCAACCACTGACTGGCTGGTTAAAGGAAGTTAAGGGACTTAAGTTACCATCCCTCTGCCAGCCTGCAGCTTCCTCAGGGTGGTACCTAGAATTACTGCAAGAGTTCTCTAAATTTGCATCTCCACCAGGAACCCTGTAGACTGAACACAGGATGCTGTGCTTTTGAATTGTTGCTGTTGTGTCCGACTCTTTGCAACCTGATGGACTACAGCATGCCAGGCTTCCCTGTCCTTCACTGTCTCCCAGAGTTTGCTCAAACTCATTTTCATTGAATTAATGATGCCATCCAACCATCTCATCCTTCGCCCCATTCTCTTCCTGTCCTCAATCTTCTCCAGCATCAGAGTTTTTCCAGTGAGTCAACTCTTTGCTTCAGGTAGCCAAAGTATTGGAGCTTTAGCATCAGTTCTTCCAATGAATGATCAGGGTTAATTCCTTTAGGATTGACTGGTTTGATCTCCTTGCAGTTTAAGAACTCTCAAGAATCTTCTCTAGCACCACAGTTTGAAACCATCAATTCTTTGGCACTCTGCCTTCTTTATGGTCCGACTCTCACATCTGTATATGACTACTGGAAAAATCATAGGTTTGTCTATATGGACGTGATGTCTCTACTTTTTAATGTTCTGTCTAGGTTTGTCATAGCTTTTCTTCCAAGGAGCAAGCATCTTTTAATTTCATGGCTGCAGTCACCATCCACAGTGATTTTGGAACTCAAGAATGTAGAATCTGTCATTGTTTCCACTTTTTCTCTATTTATTTGCTGTGAGGTGATGGGACCAGATGCCATGACCTTAGTTCTTGAATGTTGAGTTTTAAGCCAGCTTTTCACTCTCCTCCTTCATTCTCATCAAGAGGCTCCTTAGTTCCTCTTTGATTTGTGCCATTAGAATATTATCTGCATATATGAGATAGTTGATATTTCCCCCAGCAGTCTTGTTTCCAGCTTGTGATTGATCCAGCCCGGCATTTCACATGATGTACTCTGCATGTAAGTTAAATAAGCAGGGTAACAATATACAGCCTTGATGTACTCCTTCCCCAATTTTGAACCAGTCTCTTGTTCCACGTCTGGTTTTAACTGTTGCTTCTTGACTTGCATATAGATTTCTCAGGAGACTGGTAAAGTGGTTTGGTATTCCCATCTCTAAGAATTTTCCGGAGTTTGTTGTGATCCACACAAAAGCTTTAGCATAGTCTGTGAAGCAGAAATAGACATTTTTCTGGAATTCCTTTGCTTTTTCTATGACCCAATGTATGTTGGCAATTTGATCTCTGGTTCTGCCTTTTCTAAATCCAGCTTGAACATCTGGAAGTTCTCAGTCCACCTACTGTCAAAGCCTAACTTGAAGTATTTTTGGCATTGCTTTTCTTTGAGATTAGAATGAAAACTGACCTTTCCAGTCCTGTGGTCACTGCTGAGTTTTCCAAATTGTCTGGCATATTGAGTGCAACACTTTAACAGCAGCATCTTATAGGATTTGAAATAGCTCAGCTGGAATTCCATCACCTCCGCTAGCTTTGTTCATAGTGATGCTTCCTGCACAGTGATAAGGTAACAATGAATCTCAGTCTATTACTGAGTTCTTTAGATCATTTTATATCTCCTGAGTCAGTGGTTATCAAAAGTACTGACATAAAGGGGACTTCCCTGGTGGTCCAGGGAGACTCTGCACTCCCAGTACAGGAGGCCTCGGTCAGGGAACTAGACCTGGCATGCTGCCACTGAAGAGCCCGCCTGCCACAACTAAGACCTTATGCAGCCAAGTATATAAATGAATAAGTACTGCCATAAAGGAAACTGCATTTTTCATTACTAGTATTGTTTTGGAAGGTACCCATATGCTTAAACTACTGAAACCATGGTTTGTGAAATCCCTTCCATTTCTAACACTCTGGTTCGTTACCAATGTCTTCTTAAGGTAAACGTTCTAAATATGCAGGAATTCCCTGGTGGCTCAGACAGTTAAGAATCTCCCTGCAGTGCAGGAGACCGGGTTCTATCCCTGGGTCGGGAAGATCCCTGCAGAAGAGAACAGCTGCCGACTCTGGTTTTCTTACCTGGCGAGTCCCGTGGAGAAATATCTTTGCTGTCGGCGTTTTCCTCATTGCTTTCCTGCATCAGCCGCTGGCCTCAGAGCAGGAAGACTCTCTAAGCAGCTTTCCTTTCTTCCACAGGCAGTGAGTGCAGACCCTCAGGGGAGGGGTCTTCCCCAGGTAGGTATAGAGGGCAGTTCTGAACCTGGCTGTCGGTCCCTCACCCTCCCTGGCCAAGTGGGAACTAGTTAGCGATCAGTGGGGTGAACTTCGCCATCACACAGGGGCCCCACCTCCCCAGCCCTCTCTGCTTTGGAGTCTCCTCCCATCCCCAGGTGAGCCTTTGTTTGAGCAGAGCTTCATTTTATCTGCTTATCAGATTAGGATACTGGTTTTGTTTTAAACTTTTTATTCTGTACTGGGGCTTGCCAGGTGGTACTAGTGATAAAGAACCCGCCTGCCAGTGCAGGAGACGTAAGAGACGTGGGTTCTATCCCTGGGTCAGGAAGATCTCCTGAAAAAGGAAATGGCAACACGCTTCAGTATTCTTGCCTGGAGAATCCCATGGGCACAGGAGCCTGGGCAGGCTATGGCCCATAGGACTGAAAAGAGTCAGACGCAACTGAAGTGACTTAACATGCATGTAATAGCCAATCAACAGTGTGATGGTTTCAGGTGAATAGCGAAGGAGAGGTTGGGGGGAGTCCCTTGTATGGCCAAGTCCCTAGCTGTTCACAGGACATTGGTCTTTGCATCCTTCTCTATTTACTTACAGAGATTTTGTATGTGAGCTGGACCACTTGTATCATTTCCTTACTTAAAAAAAAAAAAAGTCTTTATTGAGCTTGTTACAATATTGCTTCTGCTTTATGCTTTTTCATTTTTTGGCTGTAAGGCATGTGGGATCTTAGTTCCCTGACCAGGGATTGAACTCACACCCCCTGCATTGGAAGAGGAAGTCTTAACTGCTGAATCACCAGGGAGGTCCCCATTTTCTTGCTTTTTATAGTCTCTTCTCAGTTAGACTTTTCCCGTCTCAGATGCCTCTTCACAACAGCCAGTTGACTTCTGATTAAAAGGAGAAATAGCCAGAGCCAGCCTCCCCGGCCCACTGTCTTACTCAGACATGGCTCAGAGCGTTCCCAGCGTGGTCCAGCCATTTGGTACAGGATGAGCTTTTTCTCCTCCAGTGCTTCACGTAGGGAAGCTGGCACAGGTCAGATCAGCTCAGCATCTCCCGTGGGCTGTGGCTCCTTTGGCTGCTGGGAACAGAGAATTTATCTCTGCTTGCCTCCAGCCCCAGCCCTGCCGCTTCCTTTCCTTGAGGACTACTCTCCACAAACAACTGCTTTTCTGTATCTTCAGCAGGGTGTTGATACATTAAAGAAAAACTCAGGTCAGACTCTGCATCTTTTTTCTTGGAAAATACCCAGATTATTTTCAGGCTTTTTAAATGTGACCTGTTTTTTTTTTCCTTCCACTGCTGATAACATTTTCTCCTCCATGCATAGTTCACTTGAGCCCCACAAAACATTCTGTCTGCAAAGTATGAGTAACTGCCTTGGAGAAACCCCGTTAATGCACGTGACAAAGGATTGGCCCTGTTAGTCGGTGTCAGTTCTTCCTTCCTCTTTATTATTTTTTAAATTTTGGTTGTGCTGGGTCTTTGTTGCAGCACGTGGACTTCCCTAGCTGTTGCACACAAGCTTTGCTGTCTCAGAGATATGTAGGATCTTAGTTCCCCAACCAGGGATTGAACCTGCATCCCCTGCTTTGGAAGGTTGAGTCTTAACCACTGGACCACCAAGGAAGCCCCTTTCCTTCCTCTTTATAAAGACAGCTGACTTTGAGTTGTCATTTGGTCTTACAAATTCTCTTCTTCTAGAAGGAAAATTGCATTATTGTGTTTTTCTTTTTCTTTCAAGATCAAGACATGAAGTTGTTGTTGTTTAGTCACTAAGTCATGTCTGACTCTTTGTGACCCCATGGACGGTAGCCCACAGATCCCTCTGTCCATAGAATTTTCCAGGCAAGAATACTGGAGTGGGTTGCCAGTTCCTCCTGCAGGGGATCTTCCTGACCCAGGGATCAAACCCACATTTCTTGCATCTCCTGCATTGGCAGGAGGATTCTTTACCACTGCACCATCTGGGAAGCCCAGTTTGCATCTACTAACTCTAAACTCAGTCCACCCTACCCCTTCTCTCCCTTTCCCTTGGCAGCCACAAGTCTGCTCTCTATGTCTGTGAATTTTATTTTTTGTAGATAGGTTCATCTGTGTCATATGTTAGATTCCACATATAAGTGATATCATATGGTATTTGTCTTTTGCTTTTGACTTCATTTAGTATGATAATCTCTAGTTGCATCCATGTTGTTGCAAATGGCATTATTTTGTTCTTTTTATGGCATAGTAGTATTCCATTTTCTATATGTAGCACATCTTCTTTATCCATTCATCTGTCAATAGACATTTAGATTGCTTCCATGTCTTCAGATCAGATCAGATCAGATCAGTCGCTCAGTCGTGTCCAACTCTTTGCGACCCCATGAATCGCTGCACGCCAGGCCTCCGTGTCCATCAACAACTCCCGGAGTTCATTGAGACTCATGTCCATCGAGTCAGTGATGCCATCCAGCCATCTCATCCTCTGTCGTCCCCTTCTCCTCTTGCCCCCAATCCCTCTCAACATCAGAGTCTTTTCCAATGAGTCACCTCTTGGCTATTATAAATAGTGCTGCTACGAACAATGAACATAGGAGTGCACTTATCTTTTTGAGTTAGTGTTTTGAGGAACCTCCATACTGTTCTCCATAGTAGCTGCACCAACTTACCAGCAGTGTAGAGGGTTCCCTTTTGTCTACACCCTCTCCAGCCTTTGTTTTTTTGTAGACTTTAATGATGGCCATTTTGACCAATGTGTAGTCATGCCTCATTGTAGCTTTGATTTGCATTTCTCTAATGATTAGCAATGTTGAGCATCTTTTCATGTGCCCATTGACCATCTGTAAGACATAGAAGAGTCTTAAATGCATATTACCAAGTAAAAGAACCCAATCTGAAAAGGTCATATACTGTATGATTCCAACTATTTGACATTCTGGAAAAGACAACGTTATGGAGACAATAAAAAGACAAGTGGTTGCCAGGGACTGCCAGAACGCTGAGGATTTCTTTTTTAATTGACTGTTTTTTAAGAGCAGTTTTAGGTTCACAGCAGAACTGAGCACAAGGTACAGAGTTCCCAAGGACCCCCTCCTCCCACATATGTACAGCCTCCCTGCTATCAGCGTCCTCAACAAATCAGGCACAGCTACAAGTTATAAACAGACACTGACACACCATCATCACCCAACGCCCACAGTTGACATCTGGGTTTATTCTTGGTTTCGTACATTCTAGGGGTTTGGACAAATTCTCGGAAGAGTTTTTTGGCAGTGAGACTATTCTGTTTGATTCTGTGATTGTGGATACATGTCATTATACATGTGCCACTTCCCTGCTAGGAGCTACTTTCAAGGCCAGTTCTTCCCTAGGTTCAAGAGAATCACCAGTGTGTTACAGGTTTTCCCAAGAGCCACAGTTTACTCTCTGTCCTCCTCTCTGGTGTTCAAGAGCCAGTTTGTAAATAGCACCCTTGACCAAGACAAATAGCAGGTTGCTAAAGGTGAGATGAACGGTGATGGAGCCGAAGACAACAAAGAAATCTTATTTGATCTGTTTTACTCCTAAACTCTCATAGGAAACTAATAATACTGGAAATAATTGACATACACACACACACACTCACAATATAGAGTAAAATATTGATGCTTTCTGACAAAATCATCTTATTTTTTTTTGAAAAGATGAATTCTCCAGAAATGTGAAAATGAATGGTTTGCCCTAAGAATGCCTACAGAAAATTTGTTCTTCTTAAATAATGCTAGGAGCAGACATATGAGAGCATTTATCCTTTTCTCAATCAAGAATTACATGGAAAACTCAAAAGTATCATCTTCTGTCAGCCACTTTCCATTTTAGAAAGGAGCTTTTCTGTTGAAATAATGTCATGTCAAAGTGGGGTACGACGCAGTCTGACCTACACCAGGCTCTTTCTAAAGGCTTACCTGGGCCCCGTGACCCTGTTCTCCTGTCTGACATCTCCCTGTTAGAATGGGGATGTCTGTCTTATACCTGTCACTGTGGTATTTTGGAAGCAGATAACTTGTCTGATTCACAGGTTCACAGCTGGAGAGGCATTTTTTCCTCCAGATGAATCACAACTCAAGTTCTTACCCACACTTGATTTAGATGACATTTAGATGAGAGTTTGGACTTCCAAGTCGATGCTGAAATAGATTAAGACTTTTGGCCTATTGGGATGGGATGAATTTATTTTCTTGTAGGAAGGACATGAGTTTGGGGGGACCCAGAGGGTAAAGGGTAATGAGCGGAATTGTGTGCCGCATGAAATTCAGAATGACTTTGTTTGGAGATAAGCTTTTAAAGAGCTAATTAATGGGGTCATGTGGTGTCTTTATAAAAAGAAGTTAGGACACCGTCACACACTGAGCAAAGACCGTTTGAGGCCACAGCGAGAAGGCAGCCACCTGCAGGCCACGGAGAGGGTCCTCAGAAGAAACCAGCCCTGCCTGGAGACCCTAAGCCAAAGCCCAGTTTCTTGTCTTTTCCAGCCTCTAGAGGCTACCTGTCTTCCTTGAGGGCCCCCTCCCATCTGCAGAGCCAGCCAGCGGTTGCAGCATCTTCAGATTTCCGGCTGTGACACCAACTTTCCCACCTCCTTCAGCATCTCAGCATCATGGTCCAGCTTAAGCAGCTCGGACATGTAACCCAGCAGGCAGAAAAGAGGTGACTTCATGCTCTGTGAGGGCTGATGTAAAACTGCTTAGTCATTCAGTCGAGTCCGACTCTTTGAGACCCTGTGCATGGGATTCTCCAGGCAAGGATACTGGAGTGGGTTGCCATTCCCAACTCCAGGGAATCTTCCCAACCCAGGGATCGGACCTGGGGCGCCTATGTTGCAGGTGGATTCTTTATTTGAGCCACCAGGGAGGCCCACAATGTAAAAGCAGTAGAGCACCATTAGACTCTTAAATAAATAATTTATTTGCTTCCTTTTTGGCAGCACTGGGTCTTCGTTGCTGTGCGGGGGCTTTCTCTAGTTGCCATGAGTGGGGGCTACTCCCTAGCTTCTCAATGTGGTGGCTTCTCTAGTTGCCAGGCATGGGGTCTAGAGCACAAGCACCGTTCCTCCAAGGCATGAGCGATCTTGAAGTTCACATTCCTGGACCAGGAATGGAACCCATGTCCCCTGTATTGGCAGGTGGGTTCTTAACCACTGAACCATCAGGGAAGCCGCTCTGTTCGACTTTTTAATACTTGTTCCTGTCGATTAAGACTTTGGACTCCATCTGAAAGGGCCAAAGAAAAACTTAGGGAGTGTCTGGGCTGGAGAATCACAGGGAAGATGAATCTTTTGTTTATTTTGCACCAGTTCATCAAGCGCTCTTAAATATGACAGCTGGTCTGCCAACCTTCTCTAGTTTTTTTTGGCTTTAGTTCAGTTCAGTTCAGTCACTCAGTCATGTCTGACTCTTTGCGACCCCATGAACCGCAGCGTACCAGGCCTCCCTGTCCATCACCAACTCCCGGAGTCCACCCAAACTCATGTCCATTGAGTCCGTGATGCCATCCAGCCATCTCATCCTCTGTCGACCCCTTCTCCTCCTGCCCTCAATCTTTCCCAGCATCAGGCTCTTTTCCAATGAGTCAGCTCTTCACATCAGATGGCCAAAATATTGGAGTTTCAGCTTCAGCATCAGTCCTTCCAATGAACACCCAGGACTGATCTCCTTTAGGATGGACTGGTTGGATCTTCTTGCAGTCCAAGGGACTCTCAAGAGTCTTCTCTAATACCACAGTTCAAAAGCATCAATTCTTCGGCACTCAGCTTTCTTTATAGTCCAACTCTCACATCTATACATGACCACTGGAAAAACTGTAGCCTTGACTAGATGGACCTTTGTTGACAAAGTCATGTCTCTGGTTTTTAATATGCTGTCTAGGTTGGTCATAACTTTCCTTCCAAGGAGTAAGCGTCTTTTAATTTCATGGCTACAGTCACCATCTGCAGTGATTTTGGAGCCCAGAAAAATAATAACAGGTCAGCCACTGTTTCCACTGTTTCCCCATCTATTTGCCATGAAGTGATGGGACCGGGACCAGATAAGAAGGGCAGTCACCAGGGGACTGGTAACCAGCAGGCTCCAGCACTGTTCAGACTGAGCGTGTTTCTCCTAAGGACCCTTTGTCTCAAATCTACTCCAGCACATACCATGCTGAACGATTCTTACCCTGTGCCTGGTTAGCATCAGTGTGATTAGTTATTATTAGATCAGGCAGAGGATATCAGGCAATCAAGATGTAAATTGAGTAATTGAGACCCAGATTGTAAAATGCATCAAGCTTGACTACAACTATATTTAATTTGCAAAGTAGCTCTAGTAGGAGCGGGAGTGGCCCTGCCCCTGCTCAGAGGACCAAGGGGACCGTGTTCCCACGAAGACGTGGAGCTCAAGTGGTCCAGTACGTGTAACAGCACCCACTTCTCTGCCACTGCCCTCCAGTGGTCCAGACATCATCTCCATCCCAAAATGACTGAGAAAGAGCAAGGTTGTCACGTGAGGCTAAACACACCACTTGGGCTTCCATATATACATATAGAAGTCTGCGCCCTCTGCCACTTTAGCAGTTGTGAATCTTGGGGTGATTTAGTGATCCTTTGTTTGGAAGCAGATGTGACCTGCATTATTGTGGGGGGTGGATGAGGGATGAGATACTCCACAAGGTGCGCTCTGCGTGATATCTTGGTGACAATTGTGAACCAATGTATCCAAAAGCTGAGGAGAAGGGATCCTAGACGATGACTCTGAGTGTCGGGAGAGCCTCGCCCCAGTTTTCATGCCAGGAGCGTTGTCGCCTGTGGGTCAAGCATCGGACAGGATCTCAGGGTGACAAAGTGGCTTCCTTACATTCTGCCTGTAGCCCCTCTAACCTGTGGGGACCGGCTCAGAGAGCAGATCTACGTGAAGACACCATGTGGGACAGGAAACTGGCTCCAGCCCCAGGCGTGGCTATTAATCCAGGGTTATTCTGGGGCTCTCTCTCCAGTGATCTGATTCTTTCCTGAGCACCCCTGACTCAGCAGGCTGACCCCACCGGTCTGCGCCCAGAAATGTCATCCAGACATGAGCACAGCTTCTCACGGTGGAATCCTTGCTATAATCGATGCCTCCTTGTATTGGGTTTTCTAAATAGAATTTCTTAAGTTATTAAAAAAAAATTTTATTGACTTATAGTTGATTCTCAAGCTTGTGTTAATTTCTGTTACACAGCAAAGCAAGTCAGTTTTACATATATACTCTTTTTCATATTCTTTTACATTATGGTTTATCACAGAATATTAAATATCATTTCCCGTGCTAGACAGTGGGACCTTGTTGCTTATCCATTCTATATATAATGCTATAATTTGCATCTACTAATCCTAAACCCCAATCCTTCCCTCCGCCACCCCTTGGCAACCACAAGCCTCTCACCTGTATCTGTGGGTCTGATTCTGTTTCATGGATACATTTGTTTGTATTGCATTTTAGATCCCACATGTAAGTGATATCATACGGTATTTGTCTTTCTCTTTCTAACTTACTCTGCTTCGTATGATGATCTCTAGGCTCGTCCATGTTGTTGCCAATGGCATCCTTTCATTCTTTTTAATGGCCAAGTGCTATTGCATTTCACCTGTGGACCACACCTTCTTCATCCATTCATCTGTTAATGGACATTTAGGTTGAATCCATGTCTTGGCTATTGTAAGTAGTGCTGCTATGAACACAGCAGCACAGGTATCTTTTTGAATGGGAGTTTGTCCAGGTGTGTGCCCAGCAGTGGGATTGCTGGGTCACCTTCCAGCTCTATTTGTAGTTTTCTGAGGAGCCTCCGTGTTGTTTTCCATAATGGCTGGCCCGGTTTACATCCCCACCAACTGTGCAAGAGAATTCCCTGATCTCCACACCTGCTCCAACATGTATCATTTGTAGACTTTTTGATGATGGCCAGTATGACCAGTGTTAAGTGGTACTTCGTTGTGGTTTTTATTTGCATTTCTTTAATTGTTAGCGATGGTGAGTTCTTTTCAGGTGCTTATTGGCCTTCTGTATGTCTTTTTAGAGAAATGTCTCTTTAGGTTTTTTGCTCATTTTTCCATTAGGTTGTTTTTTGGTTATTGAACTGTGTGAGCTATTTGTGTATTTGGGGGATAAAACCCTGTTGGTCACATCATTTGCAAGTATTTTCTCCCATTCGATAGGTTGTCTTTTCATTTTGTTTATGGTTGTTTTTTTTTTTTTTTTGCTATGCAAAAGCTTGTAAGTTTGATTGGGTCCCATTTCCTTATTTTTGCTTTTATTTCTATTGCCTTGGGAGACAGACCTAAGAAAACATTGGTATGATTTTTGGTCAAAGAATGTTTCATCTCTGTTCTCTTCTGGGAATTTTGTGGTGTCATGTCTTACATTTAAGTCTTTAAGCCATTTTGAGTTTATTTTTATGATGTGAGGATGTTTTCTAGCTTCACTGATTTACATGCAGAAAACTTTTCCAACCCCACTTGCTGAAGGACTGTCTTTTTCCCATCATATATTCTTGCCTCCTTCACTAAAAATTAATATACTGTAGATGTGTAAGTTCATTTCTGGTCTCTGTATGCTGTTCCATTGGTCCATTTGTCTGTTTTTATGCCAATACCATGCTGTTTTGATTACTGTAGCTTTGTAATATTGCCTGAAGTCTGTAAGGATTATGCCTTCAACTTTGTTCTTTTTCCTTAGGATCACTTTGGCAATTCTGGGCCTTTTATGGTTCCATGTAAATCTTAGGATTATTTGCCTTAGTTCTGTGAAAAATATCATGGATAATGTGATAGGGATCACATTAACTCTATAGATTGGGAAGTGTGACCATTTTAACAATATTTACTCCTCCTCTTTCCATTTCTTTGAGTCATCTTCAGTTTCCTTTATTAATGTTGTGTAGTTCTCAGCATTAAGTTAGTACTTTTGTCTCAAGACTCGGAAGTCTTTCCAAGGCCACAGTGTTTCCCTTGCACAGTCTACAGACTTCTACTGAAACACTTACCTGGTGCCCCAGCGGTAAAGAATCTGCCAGCAATGCAGGAGACCACCTGCCAATACAGAAGATGTGCAATCAATCCCTGAGTTGGGAAGATTCCCTGTAGAAGAAAATGGCAACCTGCTCCAGTATTCTTGCCTGGAGAAGCCCATGGACAGAGGAGCCTGGCAAGCTATATTCCATGGGATCACAAGAGTTGGACACGACTTAGTGACTAAATCACCACCATTGGTTAGGGAGATGCAAAGCTGCTGGGACAGAGAGCCCCAGAAAGACAGTGATATAAAATGCATAGAACAGTTCTCTCCATCACCTCCAAGGCCAGAGGTGAGCAGCCCAGCTGGATGGGACAGCTGAGCTGTAAGTGCATGTCAGAGACACAGGCTCTTTATAATCTGTTTCCCTCTCCTGCCTCTGGGCTGTAGTCCTCAGTCTCTCCTGAGCACCTCAACCCCCTGAAGGGCTGGTTAAACCATTTTCCACTCCCACTCAGCAGGTCTCAGTAGGGCTTGAGAATTTGCATTTCTGACAAGCTCCCAGATGATCCTAAGGCTGTTGGTCCAGGGATCCTGCTTGGGGAACCACTGCCCAGGGGCCTGTCTTTGCCTGCCCTGGCTGATTACCGACACATCCGTGGTCCAGATTATGGAGTGGGGAAGGTGTGTGGAGGCGCACACACACACTCACATACACGCACGTAGTATCCTAAGGCCCAGGTGGGAAGTGGCAGCCTGTATTTCCACTCATTTTCCACTGATGAGAAAACTCACAAAGCCACGCCTACCTGCTGGGGATGCTGGAGAACAAGTTCATGGCCATGTCACTGAAAATAATCAATAAACAATCTATAATAGGAATAGAAAAGAATTCTGTTGAAGCCGTACTGAAGATATAGCCCAGAAGATAGCCTCTCAAGGTATTCAGCACACTTTTATATCTTGTCAGAACAAAGAACATTAAACAAGCTGGGACATTAAGGCTGGGACTCCTTTGATAATAAAGACTCCTTTCCCAGGTGCCAAGGTCATGCTACCTTGCTGTGTATGTGCTGGTCTATTTGTTTTTTTTTTTTTTTTTTTTTTGAAGTTTGAGGGATACATTCCTTCAAACTTTAAAAAACAAATAGACCAGCACATACACAGCAAGGTGGCATGACCTTGGCACCTGGGAAAGGAGTCTTTATTATCAAAGGAGTCCCAGCCTTAATGTCCCAGGAAGAGGGGCATTTAATCTTTATTTTTCACATGGCCAGTGTGCCCTTTTCTTTAATATTTAAAGCAGATGTTTGGGGTCTTCCCTGGAAGTCCACTGGTTAAGACTCCAAGCTCCCAATACAGGGGGCACAGGTTTGATCCCAGGTCAGGGAACTAAGATCCTGCATGCCACATGGCACAGCCCAAAAATAAATAAAATAAAAATAACAAAAATGCAATGAAAAAAATAAAGGGGCCAGAAAATGCAAGAGGATACTTAAACTTTTGGGGGAAAAAAATTTTTTAAAGCCACTGTACAATGTAGGTTTGATCGGCCACAAACAGTCTATTTTAGCTAGTCTAAAATTCAAGTCATGCATGTATGTAAGCAATAATGACCTCCCCATACCTCAGTATGTGAGCATCTGTTTTATCAGCTACAATTATATTATTATGAGAAAAGGGGAGAGTGGATTCTGTTGGATGCTTGTGTACACCTATGACCCTACAGTCCTGCCTTAGTTATTCTCCTCCGGCCCCTGAGCTCTCTCTGGGGACAGGCAAGCCTCGTGCCCCCTGGCCTCAGAGTCTTTCACAGAAACCCACAAATATGCTCCAGTCCACATCAAGTCCTCTGGTTCTACATCCACTTAGAAATATATGCTGCATGTGTAAGAGGACATCCATTGACCTGCTGCTTGGAACCACGTGTGACACCCCCAGTGGAGACCGTGACTCTTGTTCCTCAAGGCCCAGCATTGTTGTTAGCAAATGCATGTGACTGCAGTTAGCCTGCTTCACATCCAGGAGCTAAATTAGCTCCATTTAGGATGTGAAACAGCAGCAGCCGTGGATAATTAACATCACTGCTCTGAAGCCCGGATTTGCTCTTGCCCAGGCAAGAGTCATGTCCACATGGACCTGGGTTGTGTTGACTCTGGGCACCCAGGCATCTATGTACCTCTGTGCACCAGGGGCTCCTCCCAGCCCATGGCCACCTGGTAGATCTTCCCAGGCCCCCACAGTGAGACCACAGCATTTTATTTAGGGATGAGTATATTTTCTTCAGGGGGGAAAAAAAAAAGCTTTGGAAAACATCATGGTAACATTTAGTGCTATTAAAAAGCAGTGTTTTTTACCATGTGTAAAATAGATGCTTGTGGGAAGCTGCTCTATAGCATGAGGAGCCCAGATCGGTGCTCTGTGATGATCTAGAGGCGTGGGATGGTCGGGTGGGAGGGAGGTCCAGGAGGGAGGGGATATATGTATACGTACAGCTGATTCACATGTTGTACAGTCGGAAGTAACACAACATTGTGAACAATTATCCTCCAATTAAAGAAAGAAAGCATGTTTCAGCAACCAGATCAAGGAAGCCAGTGAGGAGCTGGGTTCCTGGCCATACCAACACCTGTCCTCCTTTGAGAAGCAGCGATGATCCTATAGCCCCTCAAGGGACCAGAGCGGCTGGTGGGCTGACATCTGAAAGACGCTCCAAGCATCAGAGGGAAGACACTGTGTGCAAATGCCAAGTGGATGAAATCAATACAGCTTTTTCCTGATGTGTGGTCTCTTAAAGTGCCACCGGAATTAATCATCTGAAAGAGGAGTCCCCAAAGCTGGAAGGGACTGTGGCTCACATTGAGGGTCAGGAGAGCAGTGACCCCACCACCCGCCACCTTCACTACCAATTCAGGTGTCTTGGGGAAAGTCTCGTTGTCTTGGGCTCAAGATCTAGTCCAACAGAGGGCTTCTCCACCTACAAGGTACATGTGAATGACTCGGGTTAATGTGGATTCCATGCAGGCCTGGGTGGGGCTGAGATCCTGCGCCCATCCCCCCAGCAACCAGGGCTGCTGCTATGGGTCCCTCCCTGCCCTGCTGATGGAGTGTGTGCCCTAAGAGGACCAGCTGGGACCCCACGTGACTCAGATGCACAGCAAAGCCTGAGAGCCAGTGGACTCGCGCCTCGCTTGGAAGGCTTAGGATGTCAGGATCTCTCTGCAGAGCAGAGAGGGAAGCGGAGGTCCGGGTGCTGAGGTGGGACCAGCTCCACGAGGAAGTATCCCTGGCCACGGAAGTCTTAGGTATGGCCATTGTCTGGCTCCTCATCTGGAGGGTCTCTAGGACATGTCTGTCCATCTGTCTGGCTCCCTTTGGAAGATTATTGTGGGAGTGGGGATTCCTGGTGGAAACCCTGCTGGACCCTCCTTGGCTTCTCCAGTTGGGACCCTGCTGGGCCCCCCCAGTGACTGAAACTAACTAGCAGTGGAGATCCCACTTGGAAAACCCGTGGCTCGAAGACAGAGACGGAAGTGGGTCTCGAGAGGACTGTGAAAGAAACAAGGAAATAGGCCAAAAAGAATTTTCTTTTTTTTAATTTATTAATGTTTACAATGTTGTGTTGATTTGTGCTGTACAGCAAAGTGATTCAGATATATATATATATGTTATTTTTCAAATTCTTTTCCACTATGATTTATCTCGGGATATTGATTATAGTTTCCTGTTTTACACAGTAGGGCCTTGTTGTTTATCTATCCTATATATAATAATTTACATCCGTTAACCCCAAACTCCCAATCCATCCCCCCCCGTCCCCTCAGCAGCCACAAGGCTCTCCTCTATGTCTGTGAGTCAGTTCGTTTTGTATATTTTATGCATATTTGTTTTGTATATTTTACACAAATGTAAGTTCATTTGTGTTATATGTTAGATTCCACATATAACTGGTATCAGTAAACTCTTTCTGACCTATTTAACTTAGTACAATAATCTATGGGTTCGTCCATGTTGCTGTAAATGGCATTATTTCATTCTTTTTTATGGCTGAGTAATATTCCATTGTATGTATGAACCACGTCCTCTCCATCCATTCCTCTGTTGATGGGCATTTACATCGTTTCCATGTCTTAGCTGTTGTAAATAGCACTTCTGTGAACACTGGGGTGCGTGTATCTTTTCAAATTACAGCCCCCAAAGGGGTTTCTAACAGCAGAGAATGAGGAAACAAAACAGGGAAGGAGAGGAGGATAAGACTCCATAAAAGCCTAACAGCTTTGTGGGGATGAGAAATGTCTCAGTTCAGTTCAGTCGCTCAATTGTGTCCGACTCTTTCCGACCCCATGAATTGCAGCACACCAGGCCTCCCCGTCCATCACCAACTCCCGGGGTTCACTCAAACTCATGTCCATCGAGTCAGTGATGCGTTTAGATGTAACAAATAACTGTGACAGGAAGAAACAATCGCCTTGGAAACAGAAGGCATTGGTGTCTGTGAAGCTGCACAACTGGCCAAATATCTGAAACCAAAACACGTTTGGAGGCCCCTCTAGCCTGGGGGATAAACAGCATTGTGAGTCTAGTCTGGCTTCGTTTTTGCTTTGTTTCTGGGATTTCCTTTAGGATCTCTGATGAAAGTGAAAGAGGAGAGTGAAAAAGTTGCCTGAAAATTCAACATTCAAACAATCCAAGATCATGGCATCTGGTCCCATCACTTCATGGCAAATAGATGGGGAAACAGTGGAAACAGTGAGACACTTTATTTTCTTGGGTTCCAAAATCACTGCAGATGGTGAGTGCAGCCATGAAATTAAAAGACTCTTGCTCCTTGGAAGAAAAGCTATCTAGACAGCATATTAAAAAGCAGAGACATTACTTTGCCAACAAATGTCTGTATAGTCAAAGCTATGGTTTTTCCAGTAGTTAAGTATGGATGTGAGAGTTGGATTATAAAGCTCAGCACCAAAAAAAAATAAATAAATAAAGCTGAGCACTGAAGAATTGATGCTTTTGAGCTGCGGTGTTGGAGAAGACTCTTGAGAGTCCCTCGGACAGAAAGGAGATCAAACTAGTCAATCCTATAGGAAATCAATCCTGAATAGTCATTGGAAGAGCTGATGCTGAAGCTGAAGCTCTAATACTTTGGCCACCTGATGAGAAGAACTGACTCATTGGAAAGACATTGATGCTGGGAAAGATTGAATGCAGAAGGAGAAGGGGATGACAGAGGATGAGATGTTTGAATGGCATCACCAACTTGATCAACATGAGTTTGAGCAAGCTCCAGAAGTTGGCGATGGACAGGGAAGCCTGGTGTGCTGCAGTCCATGGAGTCCCAAAGAGTCAGACATGACTGAGCGACTGAACTATACTGAAAGGACATCAACCCTGAATATTCATTGGAAGAACTGATGCCGAAGCACCAATACTTTGGCCACCTGATGATGTGAAGAGCCAACTCACTAGAAAAGACCCTGATGCTGAGAAAGATTGAGGGCAGGAGGAGAAGGGGGCGACAGAGAATGAGATGGTTGGATGATATCACCAACTCAATGGACATGAGTTTGAGCAAACTCCAGGAGATAGTGAAGGACAGGGAAGCCTGACGTGCTGCAGCCCATGTGGTCACAAAGAGTCAGATAGGACTGAGCAAGAACAACACTGGGATCCCAGGAGATGGATGCTGCAGGGCAGGGTGCTGGGAGTTCAGGGGGAGGGAGTTCCATTGTCCCAGAGTCGTCCTTTCTGGAAGAGGGAGTGTGTGTTAGTCACTCAGTCGTGTCCGACTCTTTGTGATCCCATGAACTGTAGCCCACCAGGTTCCTCTGTCCATGGGGATTCTCTAGGCAAGAATACTGGAGTGGGCAGCCATTCCCTTCTCCAGCGGATCTTCCTGACCCAGGGATCAAACCCGAGTCTCCCGCAGGAAGGCTTTTTGCCATCTGAGCCACCATGGGAAGCCCCAGAGGAGAGAAGTGAAGTGAAGTTGCTCAGTCATGTACAACTCTTTGCGATCCCATTGACTATAGCTTACCAGGCACCTCCGTCCGTGGAATTTTCCAGACAACAGTACTGGAGTGGGTTGCCATTTCCTTCTCCAGGGGATCTTCCCAACCCAGGGATTGAACCCAGGTCTCCCGCATTGTAGGCAGATGCTTTACCATCTGAGCTACCAGGGAAGCCAATTTTCTCCATCTTCACATTTTTCTACAATGGGCATATTTCAGAATTTAAGAAAATATAAGCTGTTTCTGTTTGGCAGAGGTGGTCCGTGGCCTCCGGATGTTCCCTTGTGCTCTTGGTCAGCTTGGGGGCTTCTCTTCCCACCTTTAGCTCACCATCTCCCCTGTGGCCTGCTCCAGGAGAGACAGCTGCTGGCCGCAAGGACAGGACTTCGAGGGACGGGCTGTATAGGGATCAGCCGGCTCCTGCCGCATTGGTGACCCATCTCTGGTTGTGCTTCCAGGCGAGCTCACAGCAGGGTCCTGACGCAGCCTCTCGCCTGTCGACTGTCAGCTGCTCCTGCCGCCAGCTGGTCCCCGGCACAGGCCTGACACTCTGCCATCTCTCAGCGGGTGAGGACGTGAGGGGCCCTGACCAAGAACAGGTTCTTGGAGGGCGGGGGTCGCTGCTAGCAGGTGCACTGTGGGCCTGGGGTGAGACTGGCCGTCGGATCCTCGATGTGTGGCCAGGTCCTCACTCCATCACTGCATTCTCAGCCCAGATGCAAGGCCCTTATGGAGGCTGTTTCACCCCTCATTTCACATTATCCCTCGTGTGAGTGGGTGATGGGGGAGCAGCAGGAGATACAAGCCATCTCCATGGGTTGCTGGCCTTGGCTTGGAAATCAAGCTGTGTCCTTCCCCACCTAGGAACAGAGATATGACTCAGGCTGGCATCCTTGGCCAGCTACTTGCTATGACAAAGGGGATGGGGGGGATTGTCAACCAACACCACCGCTGCCGCCCCCTCCCCCACAGTATAAGCTGCTCAGTCCCTTCAGGCCAAAGGCAATAGCTGTCTTTCAGAGATTTCCTGGAGAGACAGACTGCAGAGCTCTGCCAGCCAACACTTCACAAGGGTCTGTGGAGATAAGGCATGTTAGGGAGGATGGCTGAAAAGGCACGAAGACATCCACTCATCCAGAAACTGTAAAGACTGTCCTGAGTCAGGTCAGATCAGCAGCAGTGGGGATTGCAGCATCGTGCGCTGCCCTGCCCCCGACTCTGAGTTTACCAAATTACACACCACAAAGTGTGGCCGTCAGAACCTCCCCAGGCAAGCTGTCTGTGTGAGTGTATCCATGTGCCCGAGGAGAAAGATACCTGACCACACACACTCACACACATCATCACACTCGTACACCTGTGTGCACACTCACACCCCCCACCCATACATCTTTATACCCACACCCCACTCACCTGCACACACTCACACACACCCTCACCTGCACACATTCACACATACCCTCATACCCAGACGTGCACACAGTACAGAGCCCCCTCCTCCTTCTCTGCCTCCCCCGCCTCTCCCTTTCTTCCCTCCTGCGGATCCTGAGCTCAGCTTCCTCTAACCAGCCCCCTGGGTCCCCGCCACCCCCAAGTCCCCTAACTTGCGAAAGCCCCAAACTGGTGATGAGGAAAGAGAAGGATTGATTCAGAAATGGGGCAGGCGGATCAGGGCCTGAAGGCAATGATTTCAGGGTCCTTTTTCCCCTGTCAGTTGGGCTGGGGAGGCATGGAACTGGCCTGCATCTTCTCCCTCCTTTTGTGTGGACACAAGAATGCATAAACACACACATCCACAGGGGGACCGCCGCATACACAGGCCAGCAGAGTATGCCCGTCAGGCACATGGGCACAGGCAGGGATACAGCCCCAAACACACATGCAGAGATGCGCACACATCTGTGTAGAGTAGGGCGTCGGCAGCTGCTCCCCCGAGTTTCAAAACCCCTTCTGCTTCTCCAAAACCAGCTCCTCTGCTTCTCCTTCTCTTCTTGTTGAATAAAAGTTTGCAACCAAGAGAGGAACACACCCCTGTTAACTCTGACTTTGGTGGCTGCCACGTATCACAACAGGCAAATTTTATTTTTCAAACATTGGGAATAAATGAAGTTGACGTCAGGCCTCATCTGGGCCAGAGAGTCATTGCTTGAATGAGGAAACCCGGAGTGTGGTCTGCACACCCCGGGAACGGCCCAGCCCCCTCACACCTCCCTGTGCGCTACACAAAACCACTGTCGCCTGTGAGACCCACCCCCGGCTCTCAGGCCTGACGGCGTAGGTCTCCAGGGAGTTTCTCATTAAACAGGGTAACAGTAACCCATGGCGTGTGCTTTCCTGCAGAACAGTTAGCATCACAGGGGTCTTCCGTGCTTGGAATAGGGGATGGAGGGGTGTTTGTGTGTGTGTTATTTAAAAACAATATAAACTTTTTGGAATAATAGCAAATTTAAATGAATGATAAAGCAAGCTCTTGCAGGGGAAACTTGTGCTTTGCACTATAAACAGCTAGGGGGCGCTCTGTGAGAGGAAAGAGCCCTGAGCTAAGCGGCAGCGCTTTCCGTTTGGGTCCTAGACCAGCAGGTCTTGGCTGTGGGAAGAAGCTCTTGGCTTTTATTTCTCTGAGTTTTGCTCTTTCTTGATGTGCAAAACAAAATTCAGACTGTTTTGCCAACTTTTAGAGATGCTTGAGGAAAGAGTGAAAGAAGGTGTATGACAGTGGTGGGCTTCCCTGGTGGTCTGGTGGTTAAGACTCTGCGCTTCCGCTGCTGGGGGCACGGGTTCAATCCCTGGTCAGGGAACTAAGATCCCACATGCCATGCAGCAAAAAACAACAACAGCAGCAACAACAAATGTGTATGAAGATGATTTATTACTAACAAATCACTGAACAAATCTCAATCAAATCTCTTATGGCAGTGGGGTGTAAGGATAGGAGAAAGACATGGGCTTCTGTTGTCAGGCTTTCTCAGCCCTGGTGACAGGGAGCAGATGGCAGGTGGCCCAAGAAGCCCATGTCTTGCTCCCATCACTCAGGTGATCCTCTGATCCCAGGAGGGTCTGCTCCCGTGACTCCCCAACCTGGACAGAGAAGCTGCAGAGGATGGGAGGGGGAGAAAGTGGAGGGGGGCTCTGCTTTCAGACAAGCAACTCTTCCAAACTCCTTAGCTTTGGTTGTTCCAGGGGCAGCAGAATGAAAGAAGGCATGTCCAATAACAGCACCACCAGCATCTCCCAAGCCCGGAAAGCTGTGGAGCAGCTGAAGATGGAAGCCTGCATGGACAGGGTGAAGGTAAGCGTCACAGGCCCGCCTGCCCTCTGACCAGCACTCCGCTCACAACAGTCCCCCCATGTCCAAAGCAGCCGCGTGAGAGTGAACACGTCACCCCGAAGAGCATCCAGCCGACGCTGGCAGCTGTAACATTTACAGACAAGCGTTTGCTCCAGGGTTCCAAGCATGCCCGAGGAGCCAAGGGATGCAAAATATACAGTGTGTGTGAATTCCATAAGGAATCGCCTAAAATAGACCCGTGTTCATCTCAGTTCTCTCTAACTCAGTTGTCATGCCCGTAAGCGAGAGAGGGAGTTGAACCATGCAGTCCATCATAGTTTTCCTGCCTGGTCCAGTGACTCGGAGATGAGACAACATCAGGTATTTTGACAGGGGTGCTGGGGGAAGTGCCGCGTCGAATCATGTATGCATTTGTCAGCTGCTCCTTGGGTGAAAGGGAAGGAGGGTACCAGCCTCCTCCCCCCCGTTCACTTCACTGAGGAGCCGAGATGTCTTTGCACTGGGGGAACAATGCCAGCTCTTCCCCAGATGCCACTTCAAAGGGAGCAGGAGGCCAGGTGGAGCGAGAGGCCCCGAGATGCCGCTTAGTTAGGTGCATTGACTCGAATGGAGCTGGAAGTGCATCGGGCATCTGACAGCAGAAAACACCAGTCCAGTGTGTCTGTACCCTGTGAGGACATAAAACCAGGGCTCTCACCCAAACAGGACAGAATCTGTGGGGCAGCGGGTGACTCCTACTGCCCTCTGTTGGTGGAGCAAGCAGTCCCTCCCGGAGGCTCCCACTGCCCAGAGCTATGACCAGATAACACCAGCTCTATCAGTCGGCCTCCATCCATCCCCCTCCCCAGGGAGCTTCGGGTACCAGCTATCCAAGGAGGCAGCAACATGCCCAGTAAGTGACATGATGTATACAAAGCAAGAAGGGAATGCAGGATGATACACATCAGTCTAAGCGGACTGGCTATATCTGCACATACTGATACCAGCTACAAATAAAACATCTTTAATCCTTAGCCTAGAGAAGGGAGCAAGAAAAGAAACAGTTCTGAAAGAGGAGGAGCCCAGTGGTGTAGAAATGGGTCTAAGGATGAGCATTGCAGGCACTAGTGGTTCAAAGGCAGGACAGACTTTTGCTGAGAGGACAAGGATGCGAGGGGATGCACTCGTTGGACAGAGATCCCTGAGCACCCGCCCTGCCCTTGGCACGGTCCTGGGCTAGAGAAACGAATGGAATGTTCCCATCACGTTGCTCAGAAAAGACTTCCTGGAGCCATGAGCAAGGGATTGGTTGTGAAGTGACATGGGGGCGGAGGGAAGGCTAGTATGAGCTGACCGTGGCTCATTGCAAGCACTTGGACTTGACAGAGAAGCCAGTTGTCGTGCTGGGAAGGCAGCTGTGTGCACAGGAACAGGTCATGAAAACAGCTGGTGCGCAGCTGGGGCCGTGGGATGACCTAACCGCAGTCGATAACGTTGCCAGAGGCCAGGGGGCAGCAGAAGCCGTTGCCATGGTGGGGAGTTCTGGTTTGTCAAGGAAGATGCTCTCCATGGTAACAGATCCTCTCTCGTGACCATCAGAACCCCAGGAGTCATGGTGGAGTACACATCCCCATGGGGAAGGGCTCTTCAGGAGTCACTGCCGGATATGTCAGTCTCCCAGAGAAGGAGCGGAGGTCACAGGGCAACTCAGAATCCAGTGTGCTATTCAGGTGGTGTCACGGGCTGGGCGGTCCCGTTCTTGCAGTTCTGGGTTGTGGAACTGCAGCTCCTTGATCTCGTGAGAGGCCTCCCGGGGCCCCTGTAGCCTCTATGGTGATTACAGGGCCCATGACAGGTCTGGTTCTGAGCTGGCAGAGTTTGATCCCTGAAGAGATGATCTGGGACTGCCTGAGGACAGAGGTGGCCCCCAGGAACCACATCCCAGCCAGAGCTGCACAGTCACATGTGGTTTTTTTGTTTGTGCTCACACAGCCTCAAACGTTAAGTTTTTAAAATTGTGACTAGATACACATATAATTTGTAATTTTTACCGTTTTTAAGTGTGTAATTCAGTAGCATTATGTACATCCCCAACATCATGCAGTCATCCATTTCTAGAACTTTTTTGTTATCCCAAACAGAAACTCCACCTGTTAAACTCTCGCTCCCTGTCCCCTGCCACACAGCCCCTGGAAACCTCTCTTCTACTTTACATCTCTCTGAATTTGGCTATTCAGGGTACTTCATTCCTACAAGTGGAATCATACAGTATTTGTCTGTATTTTGTGTATGGCTTATTTCACTTGGCATCTGCCTTCAAGTTTTGTCTGGTGTCTGAATTTCATTCCTTTGTAAGGCTGAATAGTATTTCGTTACATGTATCTACCATATTTTATTTACTTATTCGTGTGCTGATGGACATTTGAGTTGTTTCCACCTTTAGCCTTTTGTCAGTAATGCTGCTACGAACATGGAATGCATTCGGGTTGGTGCTTTCAGCTCTTCCCTGTGTACAGCCAGAAGTCGTACTGCTGGCCTATATAGTGATTCCATGTTCAACTTTTTGAGGAACCACGATGTTGGTTTCCATGATAGCCATACCTTTTTATATCCACCTCAACCTCACTCCTGGGTCAGGAAGACTCCCCTGGAGAAAGGAATGGATCCCCGCTCCAGTTTTCTTGCTTGGAGAATTCCACGGACAGACTGGCCTGGTGAGCTGTAGTCCATAGGGTCACAAAAAGTCGGACACGATTGAGTGACTAACACTTTTGACTTTCATCCCCAGCAATGCACAGGGGATCCAGTTGCTCCACATTCTCGCCAACACTTATTTTCCTTCTTAAAAATAATAGCCATTCTAATGAGTGTTAAGCTCACACTGGATTTTTAAGCACTAGACACCGCTTGCTTCAGGGCACAGGAGGGCTTTGGGGAAAAATCTACTTGATGCAGCTTGGGGGAAAAAAAGATGTATATTGCTATCAATTAGCTAGACTACAAACAGAATGTGGAAAGAGAATCCATCAAGGATACCCCAAATTGACCATGATAAGCACCTTGTTGTTCAGTCGCTAAGTCATGTCTGACTCTTTGCAATGGCATGGACTGTAGCCCATCAGGCTCCTCTGTCCATGAGATTTTCCAGGCAAGAATACTGGAGTGGGTTGCCATTTTGTTCTCTGGGGATCTTCCCCATCCAGGGATTGAACCCATGTCTCCTGCATTAGGCAGGCAGATTCTTTACCACTAAGCCAGCAGGGAAGCCAACAGGTGCCTTGGGGAGGGAGGAAATTGGAAGAGTGTCACCAAGAAAAAGAAGTGGCCTCTCTAGGGTGGGTGAAAGTTCATCACAGGAAATGAAGAAGGAAAGAAGGATCCTGGGGGTAAATGGCAGAGGGAAGCTGTGTGGGAGGAGGAGAGGAGCAGTTCCTAGAACTCTCTGACCTCGTACAGTGAGGGGACCTCCAGGCGTTCCCCTGTGCGCCATGCCAGCCACGGAGCCCAGAGAGAGGCATGAACAAGTGGAAACAGCTGGAGGCCCTGTGGGAAAAATAATCGCAAAGAGGAGTCCCACAGAGCCAGCTGTGGGTAGAGGCACCCAGACACAGCCCGGGAAGGACACACGTTGGGTGGGAAGCCAGGGACGAGCCCCATGGCTCACACGGTGTGTTGCCAACTGCAGAACCCGCCTCCAGGCTTCATAGTTTTCTCTGCTTGGAAGAGTATCTCGTGGAGAAAGGAAGGAAAGGATGATATTTGTAGCTCAAGGAAGTAAAGGAGAGAGAAGGGGAAAAATACTGCATTATGCAGCTATTTGGGTTGCAAAGGTAGGAAGAAGTATCAGTGTGAACTCAAGAGAGGTTTGGGCAGTTCATGGAGGTATAATGTAGAAACATCCACTATGATCTTCAGGTGCTGTCTTTCTCCGGAGACGTCATCTGCACAAAAGCACCGGTGCAATAGACTGAAGTAGACTTTATTGCAGATTTTGTAGGACATAGAACAAAGACTTCACCATGTAGCCCCCAGCCAGCCCGCAAACCCCACATGTTACAGAGACCCTCCCCACACTCACCTTCAACATCCTTCTTAAACCTCCCTACCCTTACCAAATCAGATCCAGCTGATCACCACTCAAAAATCAATACTGGACAGAGAGACAAATGTTGGTAGGAAAAAATTGCTTTTATCAGAATGCTGGCAATCTGGGGAGATGGTGGACTTGGTGTCACCTAGAAACCACCTCTGAGGATTCTGCTAGCCCATGGAAGGTTTTAAGGGGAAACACGGGAAGTAATCTTGGTGGAGCCTTGAGATGGGGGATCAGAACCGCCCCCCACGGCGTGCAGGCGTGTGTGCGGGCCTCTTGATCCCTTGAGATTCTCCCTGAAATACTGTCTTGTTCACAGTTTGTTCTGGAGATTCCTGAAGGGGAAGCTAGGGAAGAGATCTGGTCACCTGTGCACTACTTATGTTTCATTTCTGTTACACTTCTTTGACCTATGGAGAGAACCCACAAGTTAGGCAAGATATTGTGTGATGAAAAGATTTGAAAGGTGTGCCAGGGCCCGAGATGAGTGGAGCATGGGGTTGCCTCGTTTAAGATTAGTGATAAGACAAAGGGGCCCCCCGAGGATAGCTCTTTCTTGCCAAAAGCAACTTACACTACCTGCGTTCCTTTAATGTTATTGACAGCTTCCCCAGACTCCTCCGTCTCCCCCAGCATTCGGGTGACTCTTCTCCATCCCTCCTCCAAGCTCACCAGGCCATTTCCCAATGAAGCTGGGTGTTCCACTTTGAGAACCTGTATCAGCTGCTTTGACATATACACACTACTGCATATAAAATAGGTAACTAGGGACCTCCTGGTGTGGTCCAATGGTTAAGGCTCCATGCTTCCAATGCGGTGGGCATGGGTTTGATCCCTGGTTGGGGAGCTAAGATCCCACATGCCCTGAGACACAGCCAAAACAAATAAAATAAAAACAAAAGAAAGTGCCTAGCAGATAGTAACCACTAGAAAATATTTTAAAAAAAGAAAAAGATAACTAACAAGGACCTACTGTGTAGTACAGGGAACTCTTTTCAGTACTCTGTAATGACCTATATGGGAAAAAGTATCTAAAAAAAAGTGGATATATGTGTGTATACAACTGATTCACTTTGCTGTATGCCTGACACTACACATTATAAATCAACTACGTGCTATGCTCAGTCACTCAGTCATGTCCGACTCTGCAACCCCGTGGACTGTAGCCCGCCAGGCTCCTCTGTCCATGGGGATTCTCCAGGCAAGAATACTGGAGTGGGTTGCCATGCCCTCCTCCAGAGGATCTTCCTGACCCAGGGATTGTACCCAGGTCTCCCGCATTGCAGGCAGATTCTTTACTGTCTGAGCCACCTGTACTCCAATAAAGTTTTTAAAATAATAATAATTAAAAAAAAAAATCCACATGTACTTCATTCATTGTAAGTATGGGGAAATTCAACATGTATGGCTTCCCCAAAAACAGAAAGCTTAGAAAATAATACTCAGGATCCTAACAAAAATGAAGAGCACGTAAAGATAACTTGGAAGATGTTTTGGTCCCTTGGAAAAGAACACCCATAACCTGATTCTTACTCTCACCCATTAGAGGCTCAAGCAATATAAAATTCTATTGGGAAAGCATATACACAGCATGGATCATCAAATAGGGAAAATTTGTTGAGAACTGAAGGCAGATATGAGCTAAGCAAAGTAGAAGAGGCTTATGTAAAGAAAATGGTCTCTAGAGCCAACCTGTCCAGCCCGAGAGAAGACATCAGCTCCAGAGAAGTTGACGTTCCCTGGAGGAGGCGCAGAGGCCCTGAGCAGGCCAGGCCCCAGGAAGGCTGTTGAGAGCTCCTGCTCCACTGGGCACTGCTCAGGGTGCCCTGACTCTCCTGCCACTGGGCCAACCCCATGGACTATCCTGGCAGACACTGGGGAAGGATGGACACCCTCAGTGAACTAGTAGCTCTGAGCCAGGGATCAGGAAGCTGACATTTGCCAAGCAGCGCTAGGCCCTGCTCCCTCACGCACCTTCAGTAGATAAACAGCTATGTTTGTGCTCACATCCCCCCAAAGGGTTGCCTTTAGGCTGAAATTAATTTTGTCAACCTAAGCTTGATCTGCTGATTGTTGACAGATCACCCTGTTCCACATCGGCCTCCTTTCTTTTTCTACTTTTATTTATTTATTGTTGGCTGTGCTGGGTCTTCGTTGTGCAGACTTTCTCTAGTTGCAGTGAGCGGGAGCTACTCTCCATCGCGGTGCGTGGGCTTCTCACTGCAGGGGCTTCTCTGGTTGTGGTGCATGGGCTGAGTTGCCCCACGGCTCGTGGGATCTTCCCAGACCAGGGATCAAACCTGTGTCCCCTGTTTTGACAGGCAGATTCGTAACTGCCTGACCACCAGGGAAGTCCCCATCAGCCGCCCTTCTATAGACTACTGAAAAAAGTCGGGCAGGTCAAGAAGAGTGGCAGGTGATGAGTGGGCAAAACGGTACCCAGAGGCATGGCAGCAATGATGAAAGCAGTGCTGAAAGTATTGACACAGAAGCAGAGGGGTTCTGTCGCGAGAAATAACGACAAGTGTTCACAATCCTTCTCCATCACAGGTATGAAAAATCTGGTGAAAACAGTTTGGAAAAGGGCAATAGCTTTAGAGAAAGACTTATTCCCATTTACTTTTGGTCTTGGAGATTTTCTTGTTTGACACTTAAAGGAAAAGCAGGTACATGATCAAAAAACATTTTAGTTAGGAAATACAAAGACCCAAAAACTGAATTTATGGGTGTTCAAGATGGAGGTTACATGTGCTGTGCTTATTCTATTTAGAACTTTTCTACAAACCATAAATGAGTGCTAGAGAATTAGACACTCCCTGAAGCATACTTAAGGCTCCTCGAGGAGAAAGGGAGAAATTAAAATGAGAATGTGAGAAAGTGGGCATCTGTATCTAGGGGCATTAAATCTTATTTTGAAAATAATGCAATTTTTCTGTTCGTGCAAATAACACTTATTTTAGAAAATTTTGGAAAATATAGAAAAGTATAAAGAAAATTTAAACTATAGCCACTATGTTTTCATGTTTTTCCATCTAGCTGTTTACTTATAAACTATACCTAGTTTTCTTATAAAATTGAGGTTATAATATACATTTTGTTGACAAAAGTTCAATTAACAATCAAGTTAAGAGAAAAGGAAACTTTATTTGAGCCCACTGAAGCTGATAACCTAGGAGACAGACTCTCAGAAGCTCTGAGCACTATTCTTCCCATTAAAAGTAGAAGGTACAGTCGCATGCATTTTCAAGACAAAGGATCGTACATCAAAATGACATATTGATATTTTACGTAGAGTTAACCAAGGTTAGAGAGTCCAGGTAAACAGGTAGCAAGGGAGCAGCAAGTCACCATGATTGCCTACAGCATTGGAAAAGAACGTTATTCTTTTAAGAAGTTATATTCCTAGCATCAGAAGAAAGGGGGGGAATGCTCTTTACAGCTGAGCAAGCATTCCCATGTTTGAGATGCTCTGGTTCATGTGTAATGCAAAAGCACCCTGCACGTTAGGGAGGAGGGAGGAGGCCCAGAGAGAGAGAATTTTGTGTTTGATTTATCTTGCCTTAAAGTGTAAATTTTAGTTCATCAATTTATTACTTTTTGCAATTTGATTTATCATTGACCAGTATACTGTGATTATATATCCAGGTCAGTAAATACTCTCCTAAAATGTACATCTTTAATATCTTTATCATCTGATGTGCAATTGTTTAACTGGTCCCCTATTCTTGGGCATTTCCATTCTTTCCATTTTTTCAGCATTGCTTCTTTTATTTTTCAATTGAAGTAGGGTTGATTTACAATATTTTGTTATTTTCAGGTGTATAGCAAACTGATTCAATTATGTGTATATATGTCAGACTATTTTCCATTGTGGTTATTAAAAGATATTAAATATAGTTCCTTGTGCTGCTAAGTCACTTCAGTCGTGTCCAACTCTGTGCAACCCCATAGACGGAAGCCCACCAGGCTCCCCCGTCCCTGGGATTCTCCAGGCAAGAATAGTTCCTTGTGCTACACAGTAAATCCTTATTATCTATTTTATGTAAACAGTAGTGTGTATCTGTTAATCCCATACTCCTAATTATCTCCCCCCAACCCTTTTCCCCTTTGGTAACTATGAGTTTGTTTTCTCTGTCTGTAAGTCTGTTTCTCTTTTGTATATAGAGTCATTTGTATTATTTTTGTATATAAAGTCATTTGTATTATTTTGTGAAAGGGAAAGTCACTCAGTCATGTCCAACTCTTTGCAACCCTGTGGACTATACAGTCCATGGAATTCTCCAGTCCAGAATACTGGAGTGGGTAGCCTTTCCCTTCTCCAGGGGATCTTCCCAACCCAGGGATCGAACCCAGGTCTCCCACACTGCAGGCGGATTCTTTACCAGCTGAGCCACAAGGGAAGGCCATATTATTTTGTAGAATCCACATATAAATGATATTTGTCTTTCTCTACCTGACTTACTTAGTGTATTATTCTCTAAGTCCGTTCATGTTGCTGCAGATGGCAATATTTCATTCTTTTTAGTGGCTGAGTAATATTCCATCAAGCACACACGTGCATACATATATCACATCTTCTTAAGCCCAGTTGTCTATTGATGGGCACTTGGGTATTTTCATGTCTTGGCTATTTTAAATAGTGCTGCAGCGAACATTGGGGTGCATGTATTTTTGCAAATTGTAGTATTGTTTATTTGTGGGAGCTTAAGGAAATGATGCAAATAAACTTATAGGCCCACAGACATAGAAAACAAACTTGTGGTTACCAAAGGAGAAAGGAGCAGGAGAGGGATAAACTAAGAGTTTGGGATTAACAGAGAGATACATCACTATCTATAAAATAGGTAACCAGCAGGGACCTGCTATATAGCAGGGAGCTCTGCTCAGTATTTTGTAATAACCCATAAGGGAAAAGAATCTGGAAGACAGATATAAATGTACGTATAACTGAATCACTTTGCTGTACACCTGAAACTAACACAGCATTATAAATCAACTATACTTCAATAAAAAAATAAAATTAAGGGGCAAAGAATATAAAACATGCTACAGAAAATCAAAATTAATGACACAGAGAACAGACTTAAGAAACTCTCACAGTAGCAGAAGAAAAAGACACAGATCAACGCAGTTAGAGGATGACAGAAATAAGACTGACCACATTTCAATATTGAATGCTGATGTTCCTAGCAGACCAGATGAAACAGAAAATACTCCTGAGGAAAGAATATTAAAAGGAAGATTGGAATATGCAGATCCAGACAGCTCATCATATTCCAGAAAAGAATGTAACAGAAAACAATCAACCCTGAAATACACTTACAGCTGAGGTTGAAAGTGAAAGTGTTAGTCGCTCAGTCGTGTCCGACTCTTGGCGACCCTGTTGACTCCAGCCCACCAGGCTCCTCTGTCCATGGAATTCTCCAAGCAAGAACACTAGAAGGGGTAGCATTGGTGTTTTTCACAGCCATCAGGATGGCTACTGTCACCAAAACAGAAAACAACACACTGGAACCTTGGGGCTGCTGCTGCTGCTAAGTCACTTCAGTTGTGTCCGACTCTGTGCAACCCCATAGATGGCAGCCCACCAGGTTCCCCCGTCCCTGGGATTCTTCAGGCAAGAACACTGGAGTGGGTTGCCATTTCCTTCTCCAATGCATGAAAGTGAAAAGTGAAAGGGAAGTCACTCAGTCGTGTCTGACCCTCAGCGACCCCATGGATTGCAGCCTTCCAGGCTCCTCCATCCATGGGATTTTCCAGGCAACAGTACTGGAGTGGGGTGCCATTGCCTTCTCTGACCTTGGGGCAATATTGCCAAGAATGTAAATGGTGCAGCCACTAGGAAAAACACTATGGCAGTTCCGCTAAAAAATTTTTTTTAAAGAATTACTCATAGGATATATCAATTCCACTTCTTAGTATGCACCCCAAAGAACTGAAATCAGGCTCTTTGAGAGTGATTTGTACACCTAGTTCATAGCAGCATTATTCAGAAACACTATGAGGTAGATGCAACCTAAGTGTCCATCAGCAGATTAATGGATAAACAAACTGTATACAGGCAGACCTTGGAGATATTACAGGTTTGATTAAAAGGCCACCACAGTAAAGCAACAAAGTGAGTCACAGAAATGTTTTGGTTTCCTAGTGCATGTAAAAATTATGGTTACACTATACTGTTGTCTGTTAAGTGTGTAATAATAGCATTGTGTATGAAAAATGTTACATTTAAATTTAAAAGCACTTTATTGCTAAAATTGCTCATCATCATCTGACAATGCTTGGTTGTCACAAATCTTCAATTAATAATAAAAACGCGATATCTATGAAGTGCTAAAAAGTGAAGCACAATTAACGAGATATGTCTGTATATCTACACAGCAGAATATTATTCAGCTTGAGAAAGAAAGTAATTCTATCACTGTTTTTGAAGAAAGCAAACAATTCTAATTTCAATTAGATAAATGTATGAGAATATCCAGAAATTTTTTAAAAAGTATATATATTTGAGGAGGAAGAGCTGGGAGAAATATCAATAACCTCAGATATGCAGATGATACCACCCTTATGGCAGAAAATGAAGAGGAACTAAAGACCGTCTTGATGAAGGTGAAAGAGGAGAGTGAAAAAGCTGGCTTAACACTCAACATTCAAAAACCTAAGATCATCACATCGGGTTCCATCACTCATGGCAAATGGATGGGGAAAAAATGGAAATGGTGGCAGATTTTATTTTCTTGGGCTCCAAAATCACTGCAGACAATGACTATAGCCATGAAATTAAAAGATGTTTGCTCTTTGGAAGAAAAGCTATGACAAACCTAGACAGTGTTACTAAAAAGCAGAGACATCACTTTGCCAACAAAGGTTTGTATAATCAAAACTATGTTTTTTCTAGTTATCATGTATGGATGTGAAAGTTGGACCATAAAGAAAGCTGAGTGTCAAAGAAATGATGCTTTCGGGTTGTGGTGCTGAAGAAGACTCTTGGGAGTCCCTTGGACAGCAAGAAGTTCAAACCAGTCAATCCTAAAGGAACTCAAGCTTGAATATTCATTTGAAGGACTGATGCTGAAGCTCCAATACTTTGGCCACCTGATCCAAAGAGCTGACTCATTGGAAAGGGCCCTGATGCTGGGAAAGATTGAGGGCAGGAGGAAAAGGGGGCAACATAGTATGAGATGGTTGGATGGTATCACCGACTCAAGGGGCATGAGTTTGAACAAACTCTGAGTGAGAGATAGTGAAGGACAGGAAAGTCTGGCATGCTGCAATCCGTGGGGTCACAAAGAGTTGGACATGACTTAGCGACTGAACACAATATATGTAGAATATTCCTACAAGTTTATTATAAAACTGTAGTATTTAAAAATTTATAATATTCCTTTAGGAATAGATGAACAGAAAAAAATAGGAAGTCCCTAAATAGGCCCAAGTGTATTGGGAATTTGAAGTACAATCCAGATGGCATCTCAGCTCAGTATAGAACAGATTATTAATGTTGCTAGAAATTGCTAACCCTTTTGAAAATAAAGTTGCATACCACTAGTTTTATCCAGATAAGTATCAGATGGGTTTTATTTGTCTGAAACTGCTGCTGCTTAGTCGCTTCAGTCGTGTACAACTCTTTGTGACCCTATGGACTGTAGCCCGCCAGGCTCCTCTGTCCATGGGATTCTCCAGACAAGAGTACTAGAGTGGGTTGCCATGCCCTCCTCCAGGGGATCTTCCTGACCCAGGGATCCAACCCAGGTCTCCTGCATTGCAGGCAGATTCCTTACTGCTGATTCACCAGGGAACCCCATATTTGTCTGCTAGGGCTGGCATAACAGAATAGCACGGAATATGTGGCTTAAACATCAGAAATTTATTTTCTCACCCTTCTGGAGGCTGGAAGTCCAAGGTTAAGGTGTTAGCAACTTAGTTGCCAATTTAGACACTTGAGCAGTCTGCTGAAGCCTCTCCTGTGGCAGACAGCTAGCTGCCTTCTCACTCTGTTCTCACACAGCCTTTCCTCTGTGCTCATGTGAAGAGCCTTCTAGGGTCTCTTGTTATTAACTCATGCAATCCTGTTCGATTCAGGTCCCACCCTTATGACCTCATCTAGCCTGAATTATAGTCATTCTTTCTTATCTGTAGGGGATTGTTTCCAGGACCTTCCTTAGATACCAAAGTTCAAGAATGCTCAAGTTCCATTTATAAAATGGTATAGTATCTGCATATAACCCACACTCTTCCTATCATATAGGTTTTAAAAAATGTTTATTTGGCCGTGCCAGGCCTTAGTTATGACATGCGGGATCTTTAGCTGAGGCATGTGAACTCTTAGTTGCAGCGTGTGGGATCTAGTTCCCTGACCAGAGATTGAACCTGGGCCCCTACATTAGGAGCACGGAATCTTAGCCACTGGACCACCAGGGAGGTTCCTCATGTACTTTAAATCATCTCTAGATTACTTATAATGCCTAGTACAGTCTAAATGCTGTGTAAATATTGTAAATACTTGCTGGTGTGCAGCAAATTCAAGTTTTGCTTTTTGGAACTTTCTGTTTTTCTTTTTCTCCCCCAAACATTTTCAGTTCGTCGTTGGTTGAATCCACTGATAAAAAATCCATGAATGCAGAGGGCCAGCTGTCTCCATGGAGGCCCTGTCTCTAAATACAGTTAGACTGGGAGTATGGACCTTAAAAATAAAAGTCAGCTACTTTACCAGCAAAGATGGATTTATTTGGAAATAGCAGAGACTTGCAATTCAGGCAGATCATGCTACAGCAGAAACTATATGCAAGTCCAACAAACAAAGGAGAAGAATGTTATTTTATAGAGAAAAAGGAGAGTTCAGAATGATGGTAGTTTCTCACTGGCCAAGTTGCTAGGGTAGTGGATTTCTTGTGGGAGATTCCGTGTACCTCTTTTCCTGTTGGGGCTTGTAACTGATGATTCTTTTCTGTTGAGGATTCTTCTGCTGGCGTTTGAAACCGAAATGCTTCCTATAATTGACTTGCACAGTTCTGCTTGAGAGCTCCCCCTTCTGGCTTCCTGGCTCCATTTTAATAAGGCTGGTAAGGCAGTGGCACCCCACTCCAGTACTCTTGCCTGGAAAATCCCATGGACGGAGGAGCCTGGTAGGCTGCAGTCCATGGGGTCGCTAAGAGTCGGACACGACTGAGCGACTTCACTTTCACTTTTCACTTTCGTGCATTGGAGAAGGAAATGGCATTTAAATTTAAAAGCACTTTATTGCTAAAATTGCTCATCATCGTCTGACAATGCTTGGTTGTCACAAATCTTCAATTAATAATAAAAACGTGATATCTATGAAGTGCTAAAAAGTGAAGCACAATTAACAAGATATGTCTGTATATCTACACAGCAGAATATTATTCAGCTTGAGAAAGAAAGTAATTCTATCACTGTTTTTGAAGAAAGCAAACTTTCTTTTGAAGAAAGCAGCCTAGCGGGCTGCCGCCGTCTATGGGGTCGCACAGAGTCGGACACGACTGAGGCGACTTAGCAGCAGCAGCAGCAAAGAACCTGCCTGCCAGGGCAGGAGACATAAGAGACTCTAGTTCAATCCCTGGGTCAGGAAGATCCCCTGGAGGAGGGCATGGCAACCCACTCCAGTATTCTTGCCTGGAGATTCCCCTTTATTAATGTTTGCAGGGGTTATGGCTTCAACATGAGTCTGGGGAAACATATTTCAGTCCATAACTTTAATCAAAGATTTAAATATAACAAAACCAAAAAAGTACTTGTAAAATAGAAGCAAATATTTTATATAATGTGAGTTTGGGAAGGCCAAGCATATTCCAAAATCTAAGTGAAAGTGGAGAGTGAAAAAGTTGGCATAAAGCTCAACATTCAGAAAACGAAGATCATGGCATCCGGTCCCATCACTTCATGGGAAATAGATGGGGAAACAGTGGAAACAGTGTCAGACTTTATTTTTCTGGGCTCCAAAATCACTGCAGACGGTGACCGCAGCCATGAAATTAAAAGACGCTTACTCCTTGGAAGGAAAGTTATGATCAACCTAGATAGCATATTCAAAAGCAGAGACATTACTTTGCCAACAAAGATATGTCTAATCAAGGCTATGGTTTTTCCTGTGGTCATGTATGGATGTGAGAGTTGGACTGTGAAGAAAGCTGAGTGCCGAAGAATTGATGCTTTTAAACTGTGGTGTTGGAGAAGACTCTTGAGAGTCCCTTGGACTGCAAGGAGATCCAACCAGTCCATTCTGAAGGAGATGAGCCCTGGGATTTCTTTGGAAGGAATGATGCTAAAGCTGAAACTCCAGTACTTTGGCCACCTCCTGCGAAGAGTTGACTCATTGGAAAAGACTCTGATGCTGGGAGGGATTGGGGGCAGGAGGAGAAGGGGACGACAGAGGATGAGATGGCTGGATGGCATCACTGACTCAATGGATGTGAGTCTGAGTGAACTCCGGGAGTTGGTGATAGACAGGGAGGCCTGGCGTGCTGCGATTCATGGGGTCGCAAAGAGTCGGACACAACTGAGCGACTGAACTGAACAGTTCATTAAATAAAAGTTTTAATTGCATTTAAAAAAAAATTCTATATGGTAAAAATCTTCCGATCAACAAATTAAGAGAAACATTTGCTACCTGAGTAACAAAAGGTTAATATCTTTAAATTTAATTTCTCTGAAAAAATAAGATATAAAACAGCCTCCCTTTTAAGAGAAAATAAAGCAGATAAAAAGGATCCTCCCTTTTTAAAAGAAAATGCACAACCGACATGAATAGGCAATTTGAAAAGGAGACATGTAAAGGGTCAATATATGAAGAGACATTTAGCTTCAAAAATAATACAAGAGGAACTTCCTGGTGGTCCAGTACTTAAGACCCTGCACTTCCACTGCAGGAGGCCCTGCAGGTTTGATCCCTGGTCAGGGAATTAAGATCCTCCAAGCTGCATGGCATAGCCAAAAAAAATTAAAAAAAAAAAACAACAGAAAATAATACAAGAGTTGTGCCTCCAAAAAACAGTGAGATGCACTTGGGGAAAAAAAAAAACTGAGATCCAGACTATTGATGTTTTTAATTGTCACTGAAATCCCGTATTGTTATCAACTGTTAAAGGAAGTGAGCAGTTTTTTGATAGTTGGAGTGGAAACTTACAGTCTTCCCAAAGAGTGGTTTGGAATATGTATCAAAATGTTTATTGTGCATATTCTGACCCAGCACACTCTCTTCTAGGGATTACCCGAAGGAGACAATCTCACAAATAATGAAGAACTGTGAGAATTTCATCAGAACACTATTATAATGTCAAAAAATTATGTTTTTGTCCATCAGTAGGGATTGGTTGGGCTTCCCTGGTGGCTCAGACAGTAAAGAATCTGTCAGCAATGCGGGAGACCTGGGTTCAATCCCTGGCTCAGGAAGATCCCCTGGAGAAGGAAATGGCAACCCACCCCAGTATTCTTGCCTAGAGAATGCCATGGACAGAGGACCCTGGAGGGCTCTGGAGGGCTGGAGGGCTACAGTCCATGCGGTCGGAAAGAGTTGCAGACAGTTGAGCAACTAAGCATACACACAGATTGGTCAAATAGTGTCAATGAAAAATTAATCAGAAAGAAAGGGAAGATTTTATTGGAACCGAATTGAGGATTCAATTCGGGAAGAGCATCTCAGAAAGCTCTGAGAACTGTTCCGCCTGTTAGAGGTCAAAGCAGAGTTATGCAAGTTTTTTGAGTCGGAAGGCTGCACATCAAATAATGTGTTATTGACAGTTTGCATAATCCTGGTCTGCAAGTGCAAAGTGGTGGGTCATGTGACCCCTGTAAGGTCAAGAAGGAATGTCATCTTGGAGGAGTTGTCTTACTGAGGCTTGTACACGAGTACATTGATGGTTGGACGGCATCACCGACTCAATGGACACGAGTTTGATAAACTCCGGGAGTTGGTGATGGATAGGGAGGCCTTGCGTGCTGCAGTCCATGGGGTCGAAAAGAGTCAGACACAACTGAGTGACTGAACTGAACTGAACTTACTGATGCCAGGAGAATGTTGCATCTGATGGTTGAGCAGGTATTTCTGCCAGCGGGGAGGTTTGTGCAATGCGTCACACACAATGCACAGTGGGGAGAGAGAGACAGCCAAATGGCAGAGAAAAATTTTTGTGTCTTAAGTTTTTCTTGTCTTGCCATAAAATACGAATTTTATTTCATCTGAAGTTATATACAGACAGTGTTACACTGTATCATCTGACTAAATGCTGTACATCTGTGTGCTCCGAGTGATTATAAAAGCATATTGCAGAACAGCATGTGACATTGTATGTACAAAGATGGATAGTAAGATGTTTGTAAAGATGTTCACCAAATGTTCTCCCCAAATGTCAGGGTTTCTGTTGATTTTTACTTCCATCTTTGTCCTTTGGGGTAATTTTACAAACAAATAAGGATTATTATTGTCATAAAGGCAAAAAAGCTATTTCCAAAGTCAAGTTCTTCCTGGAAATCACGCCCCTGCAGAAGTGCCGCCTCCCCCAGCACTCACCCCCTCCCTCCTCTGAACTTCTTTTTCTTATAGTTATCTATTTATTCGTCTGTGTTGGGTCTTAGTTGCAGCACAAGGGATCTTTGTTGGGTTATGTGGGATATTTTGTTGTGGTGCGCAGACTCTCTGGTTGTGGCGGGCAGGCTTAGTTGCTCGTGGCATGAGGGATCTTAGTTCCCTGACCAGGAATCAAACCTGTGTCCCCTGCAAGGTGGATTCTCAACCACTGGGCCACCAGGAAGTCCCTCCTCTGAACTTCTTACCTGTGTAGTACGAGGTTGTCTGAAGGGGGGAGGGAGCCGCACAAGGTGACCTCTTAGTGCAGGAGACAGAAAAGGGGGCTCCTCTGTCTGCTCCATTCAGGATCTCACCGTCACACCGTCAGCCCAAGCCACTGTATTCAAACCGGGGAGTGGTGTTTAACTACTGTCAGTTCACTTAAACAATTTAATTATTTGTATGTGCATTATTCTTTTTGTATAGAATCTGTCTTCCTGTCTCTTCAGGATTAACAGCCCAGTGCAAAATATGAGCATATTCTTAGGGAAACACATTGCATAGAAATCATAACTTATATTCCAGATTAAAGTGTAAATTTGGCTGGGATTGTCTTTATACTAATCATTTCCTCCGGGAGCCTGGATAATCCAGAGCTGTTTGCTGGAGCCAGTGGTAAGTGTCCAAAAGTTTTCTGACATAGCCCTTTGGGCATCAACATCATGATTCTTGTTTCACGTGTGTGTTTGAACCAGGTTTTTTTTTTTAATCATAATTCTTCTAACAGATACATCTTGAACACACTGTTGTTCAGTCACTAAGTTGTGTCTAACTCTTTGAGACCCCATGGACTACAGCATGCCAGATTCCCTGTCCTTCACCATCTCTCAGAGCTTGCTCAAACTCATGTTCATTGAGTCGGTGGTGCCATCCAACCATCTCATCCTCTATCGCCCCCTTCTCCTCCTGCCTTCAATCTTTCCCAGCATCAGGAGCTTTTCCAATGAGTCAGATCTTTGTATTAGGTGGCCAAAGTATTGGATCTTCAGCCTCGAACCTTCCAATGAATATTCAGGACTGATTTCTTTTAGGATAGACTTGTTTGATCTCCTTGCAGTCCAAGGGACTCTCAAGAGTCTTCTCCAACACCACAGTTTGAAAGGATCAGTTTTTCCATGCTCAGCCTGTTCTTCGTGGTCCAGGTCTCACATCTGTGCATGTTATCCTTATTTTTTACAGCATTTCCTACGAGTTGCAGCTGCACTGCCAGTTTGTGAATTCTTTGGAAGGAACAAAATTTTTTTATGGTTTTATTTTGCCAAGAGATAAAACATGTACTATTAAGTTGGATCATGGAAAAAGCAAGAGAGTTCCAGAAAACCATCTATTTCTGCTTTATTGACTATGCCAAAGCCTTTGACTGTGTGGATCACAATAAACTGTGGAAAATTCTGAAAGAGATGGGAATACCAGACCACCTGACCTGCCTCTTGAGAAATCTGTATGCATGTCAGGAAGCAATAGAACTGGACATGGAACAACAGACTGGTTCTAAATAGGGAAAGGGGTACGTCAAGGCTGTATATTGTTACCCTGCTTATTTAACTTATATGCAGAGTACATCATGAGAAACACTGGACTGGAAGAAACACAAGCTGGAATCAAGATTGCTGGGAGAAATATCAATAACCTCAGATATGCAGATGACACCACCCTTATGGCAGAAAGTGAAGAGGAACTCAAAAGCCTCTTGATGAAGGTGAAAGAGGAGAGTGAAAAAGTTGGCTTAAAGCTCAACTTTCCGAAAATGAAGATCATGGCATCTGGTCCCATCACTTCATGGGAAATAGATGGGGAAACAGTGGAAACAATGTCAGACTTTATTTTTGGGGCTCCAAAATCTCTGCAGATGGTGACTGCAGCCATGAAATTAAAAGACGCTTACTCCTTGGAAGAAAAGTTATGATCAACCTAGATAGCATATTCAAAAGCAGAGACATTACTTTGCCAACAAAGGTCTGTGTAGTCAAGGCTATGGTTTTCCAGTAGTCATGTATGGATGTGAGAGTTGGACTGTGAAGAAAGCTGAGCACCGAAGAATTGATGCTTTTGAAGTGTGGTGTTGGAGAAGACTCTTGAGAGGCCCTTGGACTGTAAGGAGATCCAACCAGTCCATTCTAAAGGAAATCAGTCCTGGGTGTTCATTGGAAGGACTGATGCTAAGGCTGAAACTCCAATACTTTGGCCACCTCCTGCAAAGAGTTGACTTATTGGAAAAGACTCTGATGCTGGGAGGGATTGGGGGCAGGAGGAGAAGGGGATGACAGAGGATGAGATGGCTGGATGGCATCACCGACTCAGTGGACATGAGTTTGAGTGAACTCCAGGAGTTGGTGATGGACAGGGAGTCCTGGCATGCTGCAATTCATGGGGTCGCAAAGAGTCAGACACGACTGAGCGACTGAACTGAACTGAAGTTTCTGAAGCCAGCGCAGAAAATTCTGAAGCCAAAGTCAGTAGTTATTTAAACAAAAGAAGTAAGGCTTAAATATCATGGTGTTCCCTGTGAACAAGTTTAAAAAAAGCAAAATTGGGGAGATCTTCACGTTCTGATAGATCACTGATAGATGATTTAAAGGGTCTGGTGAAGTCCAGGAAAAGGGATATAATTAAGATAATAGGGACTTTCCTGATGGTCAGGTGGCTAAGAGACAACACACCCAATGCAGGTGACCGGCTTCAATCCCTGGTCAGGGAACTAGATCTCACATGCCACACTGAGAGTTCGCATGCCACTCAGCCAAATAAATATTTTTTGAAAGATGTTAGATGATGTTACGGTAGAAAGAATGGCATTTCTAAAAAAAAAAATTAAATATAAATTATGTCATATGATGTAGCCAAAAGTCTAGAGGCAATGCTTGTAGATTTTTGCCTTTTTCATATGTCTCTTCTGTGCTCTGTAGCAACTCTTTCTTATTCCACCTTCTGCTAGTTTAGCAACTGAGGTTTAACCCTTGTCTTCATTTCCCCTTCCTCTGCCAGAAACATTCGTAGCCCTTTCCCAGACCTTTAGACGTTAAATGATTCAGATGATAACATTCTGCAATCAGATTTAGACATAAAATTAAGAACAGGGGTTATGAATGAGCACTTCGAGAAACAGGTATCAGATAAAAGGAGAGAAATCTTTCAGTTAAATCAGAGAGTAGAATGTGAGTAGGAGACCAGGAAGATGAAACATGCCTCCCAATTCAAGGGGACATTGTGGGCAAAGGTGCCTCGGAGATCAAATTGCCCTAATCATTTCTGAGAGATTACTTCTTGCAAAAGGAGCAGGGGGTAGCAGAGGATGAGATGGTTAGATAGCATCGCCGACTCAATGGACATGAATTTGAGGAAACTCCAGGAGACGGTGGAGGGCGGAGGAGCCTGATGTGCTGCAGTTCACGGGGCTGCAAAGAATCGGACACAGCTTAGTGACAACAAAAACCACTTCATGTCTATGGCCCAAACAGCTTTCCCATCCTACCAAAAAGTAGCCAAATGAATAATGAAATAATAATACATTGTACGTATAACACATCTATTGTGTCATTTAGCCACAAACTACCAGGTATTGCTGTTTCCACAAGAGTGGAAACTGAGCACCGTCCATCTGGGACGTTGTCTTCTGACTCATAACCCGCTGCTTCCTTTCTGAGATGCTGCTAGCTTTCTAGAATCACTGGAGCTAGAACCCACTTGTTATGTTCATCTTTCACTCCGACATCAGTCCCAGGAGACTCTTCAGTGACTCACTAGTTTCTGTCACCAAATAAATCACTCTCTTGGTGAGCTTGCAAAATGACTGAATTTTGGCTTCCTTTGTGGGAAATCGTGATGTGTCAAAGCTGAGACGCGGTCAGAGTCATGTAGGACACATACCAACCTGTTAAAAGGGTTTGGTTAAATTAAGATCCTGGGTGGACCTGGGTTAATCACTCTAAACGCAGTTCCTGATGGTGAAAGCCACGTAATAGTAAGCTCTTACTTAGATTAACTTGGGGATGTTAAAACTCTCTTTCAAGTATCTCAGAATTACCTCTTAATATGTAGTCAACTTTTACAGTAGGTTCTTGTTATCAATTTTAAGTATAGCACTGTGTACATGTCAATCCCAAACTCCTAATCTATCCCTCCCACCCACTCTTCCCTGCTGGTGACCATAAATTCATTCTCCAAGTCTGTGAGTCTGTTTCTGTTCTAAGTTCATTTGTATCATTTTTTTTTCTAGATTCTACATATAAGTAATATCACATGATGTTTATCTTTCTGTGTCTGACTTACTTCGCTTAGTATGATAATCTCTAGGTCCATCTGTGTTGCTGCAAATGTGCAATCAACTTTTGATATGAAAAAAAAAAACCCTGTATGCTGGTGATAGTGAACAGCTGCTGATTCGTTAGTCTGGACATTTGACTTTAGAATTCAGAGAAGGACTCTCTGTTATATTATCATGTATTCACACATATCTCCCACCCACTCTCGTTTCCTCCAGGAATAACCTTACTCCCTACTAGATGCTATTTGTGGCTTAGGACCCAATGATTGAGAATTTCCGATATTGATCTAGTCGATACACAACATTTGCTGGAAACCACTGGAAGCCAAATGTCTGCTGTATCAGAATACCGTGGACTTCAGTGACTCAAACAGTAGAAATTCATTGTTCACAGCTCTGTAGGCTGGGAAGTCTGAGATGAAGGCACCAACAGCAGGTTCTGGTGAGGCCTCTCTTCTAGGCTTACAAATGGCCACCCTCTTGCTGTGACCTCACATGGAAGGGAGGGAGAGAGAGACCTTTTCTCCTATAAGAGCACTAATTTTATCACCTACCAGGGTTCTTGGCCTCTTTAATCAGTACAAATTGATCAGACTCCAGACAAGAAATTCAAGCAAGGCTTTTCTGGGGCTCCTGCTGCAGCTGGTGGTGGGGGTCTGGAGGAAAGAAGTACAGGTTTCCTTGCTTCCTCACTCTCCTAGGCGGGGCAAGCCGGCTTCTTATATAGGATGAGGGGTGGAGCTGGAGGGGTGGTTTAGGAGGTTTGCCCAGTGCATTGGTGCTGTTGTGTGAAAGGGGCATGCACAGTACCCAGCTTTTACTCCCAACACCCTGTTTTTGCTCCCAACTCTTCAGGAGCAGCAGTTGGGTTTTGGTCTTTTCCTATCGTGTGTCCATAATTTGCCCCAGCTGTACATTGTAGCACAGTTATTTTTAGTCCCTTATAGTTTCTTTGTATTTCCGTGCTCAAGGAGACCAGGTGCAAATATTGCAGCAAAGGATCCCAGGTCCCAGCCCATCTCAGTTCCATTCATGAAGTTTCAACCGTCAGGACCTAATTACCTACCAAAGGCCCCATCTCCATGGCACTGGAGATTTTGGTTTCACTTATAAACTTAGGGGGTGGCGGGGGAGGGACACACACATTCAGCCTATAGCATAATTACTTGGAAGTATCTCAAGAATGCCCTTAAAACTTGGTGTTAGGACTTCCCTGGAAGTCCAGTGGTTAAGACTGCCCTTCCAGCGCAGGAGGTCCAGGTTCCATCCCTGGTTGGGTAACTAAGATCCCGCATGCCTCAGGGACAAAAAAAATCCAAAGCCTAAAACAGAAGCAATATTGTAACAAATTCAATAAAGGCTTTAAAAATAATAAGTATTGGTCACTCAGTCGTGTGTGACTCTTTGTGACCTGATGAACTCTAGGCTCCTCTGTCCATGGGATTTTCCAGGCAAGAACACTGGAATGGGTTGCCATTTCCTTCTCCAGGGGATCTTCCTGACCCGGATATCAAACCCCAGTCTCCCACCTTGCAGGCAGATTCTTTAAAAAACAAAGCAAAACTGGTGTGTTAATCTCAAATAATATCCAACATTAGAAGAAAGAAAAAAAATTCACAAGGATTCACCCTGTAGCTTTAGCTCAGAATTCAGAGGTGAGACATAGACCTGTAATATCCTCAGGGTTTTATTAGGGATACATGGCATATGATTTCTTCTGTTGGCACTTGTACCAGGTTTGACCTTGTAAAAGGTATCGTTGCACAGTGGGGGATGCAACCTGGCTGTGCTCTTGACTCTGATCCCGCTTTGTTTTCTTGGCGGGGAAGGGAGGAACAGACAGAGCCATCAAGAATGCCTGTGATCTATTCCAAGTAGTAGTGTTAAATAGACCAGGATTGCTGGAAAATAGCTGTGAGTCGCTGTACTTTAGATGCTTAGATGCAAAGGGTAAATGCAGTGGGAGTCACAGCCAGAATAGTGATTATGTCATCTGTCTTGTCCTGGAATGTGACTTAGTAATTGCAACATTTTCTTCCCATCATTGAAGCTTGTAATTATAGTGCAACAAATGGGATTATGTGCTAACTTGAGCTGTTTTAATCACCTCTTTTACTCTGAAATGTAATGGTAAAATTCCACAGTTGTTCCCTAGCTCCCAATTCTTTTCTCTTTTCAACATCTGTTATCTTGTAACTCTTTAACACCTCAGTACTAAGGAGAGGAGGCAGAGATGCTCTGGGCATTTTGTAACAGCGGACTTAAAGGCAAAGCAGACTTCAGGCTTGATAAAACATAAACAGTAATGGAGTCTTAAATTTCAGAATAAAGATTTCACTTTGAAAGTAAATTGTCTATTTTATGTTCAAAGATGGCAGATGTTTCTAGGATATGGTGACGTCTGCATGCAATATTTTGAATACACTGAAGGAACTTTGAACCATAAAAATCAATCTAGGGCTGATTAAGGAAACCCTCCCTTTCAATCTAAGGAGTCGGTTTTTAGTTTAATTAATGCCCAGATACTAAACTGTGTGTTAGGGTGTCACCTTTCCTGTGGAAGGCTCATTAAGATGATCATTACATGTGTGTATCTTTTCAGATCCCATTACAGCAAGCTTCAGGGGTTATCCAAGATACTTTGGTTACACAGGAGTAAAGGGACCTTGGACACTGCATGAAATAAAGCTGATGGCGAAGGTGGGAAAAGGTGGAAAACTCCTTTTGTTGTAAAAATGACTTAACATGCTCATACTGTGCTGTAGGATGTTCTCAATAATTTGAGTGCATCTGTAAAGCTAATACTGTGTGGAGCTGACCCAGATCCACACAAAACTGGGTGCTGATCACTTGGTACCAGTACTAACAATTCTGGTTTCATTCTTGTAGTACAGGTGCTCCAGATGGCACACTGCAATCCAGAGGCGTGTAGATATAACTAAGCAAACACATCTGTGACCCTGAAACAACAAAGCGAGGCATTCTAAGAACAGCTTGTTTTCTTGAAAGAAAAATTGTGGCATCAAGCGCAGTATCACCTTTGATAGATGATAGAAAAAGCCCTAGGTTGGACCTGCTTAGAGCTAGCGAGGCCACATGTTAATGGCATGGTTGTAGACCCGGGGCTGTGAGGGGAGCAAATACACAACCGTGAGACCGGAAGGAGACCAGTCTTAACTCACCTCCGCAGTTCAGTTCAGTTCAGTTCAGTTGTGTCCGACTCTTTGCAACTCCATGAATCTCAGCACGCCAGGCCTCCCTGTCCATCACCAACTCCCGGAGTTCACTCAAACTCATGTCCATCGAGTCAGTGATGCCATCCAGCCATCTCATCCTCTGTCATCCCCTTTTCCTCCTGACCCCAATCCCTCTCAGCATCAGTCTTTTCCATTGAGTCAACTCTGCATGAGGTGGCCAAAGTATTGGAGTTTCAGCTTTAGCATCATTCCTTCCAAAGAACACCCAGGGCTGATCTCCTTTAGAATGGACTGGTTGGATCTCCTTGTAGTCCAAGGGACTCTCAAGAGTCTTCTCAACACCACAGTTCAAAAGCATCAATTCTTCGTCATCTCTTCAAGAAAATTAGAGATACCAAGGGAACATTTCATGCAAAGATGGGCTCGATAAAGGACAGAAATGGTATGGACCTAACAGAAGCAGAAGATATTAAGAAGAGGTGGCAAGAATACACAGAAGAACTGTACAAAAAAGATCTTAATGACCACGATAATCACGATGGTATGATCACTCACCTAGAGCCAGGCATCCCGGAATGTGAAGTCAAGTGGGCCTTAGAAAGCATCACTACAAACAAAGCTAATGGAGGTGATGGAATTCCAGTTGAGCTATTTCAAATCCTGAAAGATGATGCTAGGAAAGTGCTGCACTCAATATGCCAGCAAATTTGGAAAACTCGGCAGTGGCCACAGGACTGGAAAAGGTCAGTTTTAATTCCAATCCCAAAGAAAGGCAATGCCAAAGAATGCTCAAATTACCGCACCTCCTCAGGGCGACCCCTAAAGCCCCATTTTTTGAACCCCTCCTCCCATGCCTTGGCCGGATGGTTGGGGATGCAGTGCCCCCTTGCGGTGCGGTAGCTCTCAGAAAATTAGTCAAATCTGCCCATAATGAATGGATGTTGACAAGCATCTAAACAAGTAAACTGATCAAGAGGAAGGAAGCTGTAATAATATTTAGCAAACCAAAAAGCCAAAAAAAAAAAGTGATGATATTTAGTAAACCAAAAACCAAAAAATACCTGCTAATAATATTTGCAAACTTCAGACCAGCTGGATCCTGTTGTTAGTAGGTAAACTGAAGAACATTAAAATTTTTTTATTTAATTTGGACACAGGTGGAGTCGAAGCTGGCAATGCCAAACCAAAGGTAGTTAGCACCATCCGTTGACAGGCAGAGGGCAAGGTGTTTGGAGAGAAGATGCTGAAGCAAAGCACTATTTGACAGGTTTAGCTTAAGCAGTTGCACTAGGTGGGAAAGCCTGGCTGGCTGGCTGTGGTGGTCTTAAGTTTCACTTTTTCAAGTTCTCTGGCTTAGGCGTTAGTTTAAAAAGGCTTTGCTGTGCTCAGTTATATTCATCTCTTTGGGACCCTATGGACTGTAGCCTGCCTGGCTCCTCTAGTCCATGGGATGTTCCAGGCAAGAATACTGGAGTGGGTTGCCATATTCCTCCTCCAGGGGATCTTTCCGACCCAGAGATTGAACCTGGGGCTCTTGTATCTCCTGTCTCGGCAGGCAGATTCTTGACCACTAGCACCACCTGCAAAACCCTTAGTTTAAAAAGGCTGCTACTAAGGAATTAGAGCCAACCCAGTGTAATAGCATCTTTGTTGATACACGAACAGCATGCAGGTCACAGCCTAGAGGAAGGAGTCTCAGAGCAACATTGGAGCATCCATCCAAGCCAGGGCAAAGGAAGAGGAAGCCAGTCCCAGCTGCTGACACTTAACTGTTATGGTTTTCTTGGCAAGATTGTCCATGGGGGCTGCCCTGGTGGCCCAGTGGTTAACACCCCATGCTGACAGTGCCGTGGGTGCAGGTTCAATCCCTCATCAGAGAACTAAGACTCCACATGCTGTGCAGCATGACCAAAAGATTATTTTTAAATTGTCCCTGGATTAAAAAAATGACCTAAGAAATTTTAGTTGCAGGACTTCTCCTGGTCACATGAGTTCCCAGGTAGCTGGTCTACAAAAAGAGTGTGCTGGCCCAGCAGACAAGAACTTTCCAGGCCACCTTCCAGGTACAATTTTCATGAACAATTAATCAGGCAGCTACTGTATGTAGTGTTTAGCTTCAGTTAGCTTCTGGCTACTGTATGTAGCCAGACCGCTTCACGTCAGTCCTGGTCTCTCTCTTACCGGTTGTATGAACTTGGACAGATTTCTTAACTTTCATGCCTTAGTTTCCTCATCTGTAAAGTGACTTTGCTGCTGCTGCTAAGTCACTTCAGTCGTGTCCAACTCTGTGCGACCCCATAGATGGCAGCCCACCAGGCTCCTCTGTCCCTGGGATTCTCCAGGCAAGAATACTGGAGTGGGTTGCCATTTCCTTCTCCAATGCATGGAAATGAAAAGTCAAAGTGAAGTCGCTCACTCATGTCCGACTCCTAGCAACCCCATGGACTGCAGCCCACCAGGCTCCTCCGTCCATGGGATTTTCCAGGCAAGAGTACTGGAGTGGGTTGCCATTGCCTTCCCCCACAATAAACCATAATTGTGTAAAATAACCTAATTTGTATACTCTTCCTAAGTAAAGTCTACATTACCCTCTCCTTATCTCACTTTTTTTTTCCTACGCAACCTGACCCCTACCCCAAATGCAGGTGTCAGATTCCTAAAAAGCCTCTGGAGGAAAGCTATGAAAAAATCAGGAGGCATGCAGGTTTGTGGAAGAAACCAGCTAACCGGTTCAGAGAAATACTTTCACTGCCAGTTTTATGGTCCAAAATGCAGAGTGAGACCCGATTACATCTCAGGAAAATTCCCAGGGCAGCGAGGAGTTGGCTGAGATGCAATACCCATAAAGTCCTCTCTGGCGGAGAAAAGAAAAGGATAGGAACCTTCAGCCTGGGCAGAATCTTCATTCCGTCCCCAGCAGAGAAAATCAGGTGCTTCCATCTTCCGTGCTGCCCCCTGGTGGCAGCAAGAGCAGGCCTGGCATCGGCACATGCTCTCCCGGATGTTAGTTTTTGGAGCCAAGTACAAAATCTTTGGGTGTCCCTCCAGCACGGCTGTTCTGTCTGTCTGCGGTCGGGGAGCCAGGGAGGGGCTGCGCTCCCAGGACGGGGCCAGCCTCTGGATCCGGTTTGCTGCGTTTGGCCAGGTCCTCATTGTGAGCCTTGCGGATGTGCCCGTACGGGTCCCCTGACTGCGTGTAGCTGCGCAGGCTGTAGCGGCACTCGTAGGGTCGCTCCCGCGTGTGCACTGTGGCGTGACGCCGCAGTGTGTAAGAGCATGAGAAGGTCTTCCCACACGTCTTGCAAGTAGGAACATCTTCAGTAAAACCCCCAAAGCTTCCTGGGGCTGTTTCACACTCAGAAGGCAAGTAGAGTGGCTCATGCAGGCCGGGTGGAGCAGGCAGGGGCGAGGTCACCAGTCCTCGATGATACTGCCCTGGACCTGGCAGCAAATGGTAGGGTAGGTGCGAATCTGGCGGCAGGAAGTGGTCATTGGGCCCCACCTCCTCCAATCCTGCTGCCGTGGCTCCTCAAAGGCCTCTGGCTGGTGGGGGCTGGCCACCATACATGGCTCCTCCAGGAGGGAAGAGTCCCTGACAATAGTATTTAGAAGAATTAAATGAGGCCAGACATATAATGGGGCTTCCCCGGTGGCTCAGTTCAGTTCAGTTCAGTCACTCAGCCATGTCTGACTCTTTGCGACCCCATGGACTGCAGCACACCAGACTTCCCTGTCCACCACCAACTCCCGGAGCTTACTCAAACTCACGTCCATCGAGTCGGTGATGCCATCCAACCATCTCATCCTCTGTCATCCCCTTCTCCTCCTGCCTTCAGTCTTTCCCAGCATCAGGGTCTTTTCCAATGAGTCAGTTCTTTGCATCAGGTGGCCAAAGTATTGGAGCTTCAGCATCAGTCCTTCCAATGAATATTCAGGACTAATATCTTTTAGGATTGATTGGTTTGATCTCCTTGTAGTCCAAGGGACTCTCAAGAGTCTTCTCCGACACCACAGTTCAAAAGTATCAATTCTTCGGTGCTCAGCTTCCTTTGTGGTCCAACTCTCACATCCATACATGACTACTGGAAAAGCCATAGCTTTGGCTCAGTGGTAAAGAATCTGCCTGCCAAGGCAGGAGATACAAGAGACGTGAGTTCAATCACTGGGTCAGGAAGATCCCCTGGAGGAGGAAATGGCAACCCACTCCAAACTTCTTGCCTGGAGAGTTCCATAGACAGAGAGGTCTGGCAGGCTACAGTCCATGGGGTTGCAAAGAGTTGGGCACAACTGAGCGTGCACACACACACACACAAGACGTATGACAATGTGTTTAGCCCCAGGGCTTGGTGCATGTTAATAACAAGGACTCAGTTCATGCCAACTATTATTTTGATTAATGATTTTATACGGTTGTCTCTTGAATTTGTTTAATATGGATCTGCCACAAGATATGAGCCATTCTTGGCTTGCCAGAAAATCATGTCTCTGGGATCGGTTGGCTGGAACCAGCCTCTGGATAAAAGGGGCAGGTTCACCAGGGTAACTGCCCCCATGTGGAACTGGATGGGGTGGGGTGCTCAGACACCCCTGTCTCCGTAGCCCTGCAGAGGTGTGCAGCTGTGCTTCTGTGATGTTTTAGTGCACCCTGATTATTTTAGTAATGTTACAATTTTTGAGTCTTCTCAGACCCCTGGAAAGCAAAAGTCTTGCCTTATTTTTTCCCCTATATCCTCTCAATTAGCTGAAAGATTGACACACAGCTTCCTAGATAAAATTGTAAGGTTTATAGAGAATTCAGAATGAATGGAAGCATTCCCTTGTCCCTAAAAGTGAAATAGATGGGAAAAAGGAAAACTAGAGATAGGGGATGATGATAAGACTTTAAAAAAATATATTTATTTATTTATATTTGGCTGTCCCAGATCTTTAGTTGTGGCATTTGAACTCCTAGTTGCAGCATGTGGGGTCTAGTTCCCTGCCCAGGGATCAAACCTGACCCCCTGTATTAGGAGCATGGAGTTTTAGCCACTGGACCAGCAGGGAAGTCCCAAGACATTCTTAAATGAAGCATCTGGAAGAACTCACTGAAGTTAGAGCTAAGAGGACCTGGCTCTTAGGGAGGAAGATAGATGCTCGAACATCGCCACCTTCTTGCGCATGCCAGCCTGGGCAGTGGTGAAGACCGGTTCGCAGTGGTTGTGGGAGGAGCCGTTGGGTGAATTCTGTGGTCATCTTAATACAGCGGCCATGGAGAAGACCCCTTGCCTCTGTGGGCTGAAGGAGATGCCTGGAGTAGAGAGGAGGGGACTGCGACCCAGGCAGGGGAGAGCCCTTGGCTTTGGTTCAGAATGTGACAAGACTGATGCCAGGCTCAGGCTCCACACCCAAGCACTCACGGTGTGATTCTGGTTTTTTGTATGTCTATCGAGTTTTTTAAAAAAAATACATTTGTTTATTTGGCTGCACCAGGTCTTTGCTGTGGCACGCAGGGTCTTTTAGTGGCGGCACATGACTCTAATAATAGTTGCAGTGTGTGGAATTAAGTTCCCTGCCCGGGAATCAAACCCAGGCCCCCTGCATTGGGACCGCGGAGTCTTAGCCACTGGGCCACCGGCAGAGTCCCTCCCTCACACCTTTGTGGGCTCCAGAGTCAGCTTCCCTGCTCCTGTTCTCTAGTCCCTTGTGGTGGCCTCATAGGTCCCCTGCAGGCCTATATGTGTGGCCTCCACCTCACCTGGGAGATTCCTGTATGGGTGTCCTGTAAATCACTGCAAACTTCATTCTCATTCAACCCAGCATCCATTTTATTTAGGCTCTACAGCACTGCGGTGGTGCTATCGGAGCTAAAACTACAGACCGTTTAGAGTAAACAGGATCTTGGAGATAGCTAACTCTCCCAATGTTATAAATGAGGAAGCTAAAGTCAGAGAATTTGAGTGACTTACCTAAAGTCGCACAGTCATCTTGGGGCCAAGATGGACAGGGAGGCCTGATGCTCCATCCCACACTCCCAACAAATGTAGACTTTGTCTGGAGTTAAGGGGACTCATAGGCTCAACTTTTAGTTGTTTCATCAGAAGGAAAAATTTATTACATATCTCTACTAAAATTATGTGTTATATTCTAGCCACTGCTGAAAGAGGTAAATCTGGGCTGGAAATTAGAAGATTTTCTATAAAATTTTGGAAGACGGGCCAGTTTTTTTTTTTAAGTTTTGAGCATTGGTAGCATTGTTTTTGTTTTGTTTTTAATATTTATTCGTTTGGCTGTAGCAGGTCTTAGTTGTGGCATGCGAGACTTTTGTTAATAGTTGCAGCATGTAAGATCTAGTTCCTTGACCGGTGATTGAACCCAGGCCCCCTGCACTGGGAATGTGGAGTCTTAGCCACTGGGCCACTAGGGAAGTACCAACAGCCAATTTTTAAAACCTGGATGGAAGGTGTAAGGCTTGTGTGTACTGGGGGCCTTCAAACATTTTTCATTCTCCTGCAGCTTGTTTATCATTCTGGGGAAGATTTAGACACTAATCGCATGAAAAGGTTTCCTTTTGACTGCTATATACTTACTGCAGCCTGTGGCCTCTAATAGGCACTTACAGGCAGAACAAGCCAACCGGCGGGATGATTCAATACGCAGGCCAGTCATTTGCTGGACTCGTGACCTAGACCACGGGCCCAATGAGCTGGTCCCTTCCTCCTCTTAGCAAACGCTTCCCAGCGCCTTGCCTACTCCCACCTGCTTCTCCCCTGGAGCTCCTGGAGATTACCTGGAAGATAATTGGATCCACAGCTGCCAAGTGTCAACAGGCTTCAGAGAAGCCTGAAAGGAAAATCAAAGAGGTTTCTGGTCAGGAGCAACTCTCTCCTCAGAGAGAGTTGGCCTTCCAAGTTCAATGTGGGCTTGTTGGGTGTAGCTTATGTGTGTGTGTTCTCTGTAATGTGCTTATGATCTGTGTTCTCCTGGGGAGGATCAAGTGCTTGGGTTGGTCATGAGAGTGAATTGCAGTAAAACAATAACACTAATGATAATAATTACAATCACCAGGGCCAGAAATTGGCTTTATCTGTCTAGAGGTAGTTTTACAGAGTCATTGGTGAGGCTTCTGGCCTGGAACCTTCACTCATCACTCAGTTCCGAGTAGGACTAGATATCGAGACCTTCCTGATGGTGCCTCATACCTCTCCTGGTATTGATCTACACTTCTACTGGGTGGCACCTCTTCCTGTCACCTAGTCCAAGCTCGTACTGCTTGACCCATGACAGGCCACTAAGTCGAGAGACGAGTTGTCGGGGCAAAGAAGAGTGACTTTATTTGGAGAGCCAGCAGATGGAGAAGATGGGGGACTAGTGTCCCAAAGAACCATCTTCCCTGAATTAGAACTCAGGTTTCTTTTATACTAAAGGAGGAGAGAGGGTGGCTGGTTATTACAAATTTCTTGGTATTGGAATCCTTTGTTCTCACAGCTGTCCACATAGCTCTGGTCACAATATTCCCATAAACCTCCAACAAGATAAATGCTCTTCTCTGTTCTGCAACTTTCTATCTCTCTGTGAATGGAAAAGTGTTGTACTTTTAAAGGTCAGAGCCTTGAGAATGGGCTCTCCTGTATATTTCAGGAGGAGCATTCTTTTTATGAAAGATGCAGAGCCTGCATGACAAAGCACAGATAACACAGCACAAGGGTTAGAGCTAAAGGAATAGATCCAATATGGAGTCAGGCTTGTTCTTCTCTATTACATTTCCTCGGAGGCAACTTGCAAAACCCGTCTCCTCTGGATTTGCACAAGCCCTCTCTCCAGGCCGCGGAATGGCCTTGCCATCGGCAGTGCATGCAGCACAGCCTATCCTCAGGCTTGTCCACTTTCCAGACCGACACCTCTGCCTCGGACCCACCGTGAACTGGCCTCTAACCCTGCACTTGTGCTGTGTACCCCCCCAGGTCTCCCAGGCAGCAGCGGACCTCCTGGCCTACTGTGAAGCTCATGTGAGGGAGGACCCTCTCATCATCCCAGTGCCTGCGTCAGAAAACCCCTTCCGAGAGAAGAAGTTCTTTTGTACCATCCTCTGACTCCATTTGTTATGAAAATGTCTCCTTTTCTGGCTCTAAAATCCCTGGTAGAGGCCGCGCATGCTCTTAGCTTTAGGAAGCTCTGCCCACACTCACCCCTGCCCAACCAGCGTTACCCCGCTGCCTGTCTTTTCATTGGTTTTCTTCATTGTCTGCAGTTTCACCTTTTCTTTTCATGTTTCTGTTATTTTCATTATTTGAAAAGAAAATACACATTTTTATAGCCAAATAACAAATGTGCCAAGTTAAAAATAAGTATGGGTGTAAGGGCTTAAATTTTTTAAACATCAGTTCCCAAGTTTACTTACATCAAGTTTATACATTTCAGTGGATAATTTATTGAGAAGAGAAAAGGTACTCAACAAGCCCCCCATTTACCATCATTCAGTATCAAATTAGAGCATTTTGACCAACTGAAGTCCGTGGATAAAGGTTCCATCTCTCTTCCTGGAGAAAGTTCTGGAAGTTTTCTATTTCCTGCTTTTCCATCATCCTGTTTAAAAAAGAAAGAACCCACATCACTGGATGGTTTTCTAAATAGGGTCATCCAGGGGCCCTGTGACTCAGCCCCAGATGGGGAGCCCAGACCCCTGTTTCCCACTGATTGTCCTTGATTCCCTTTGTAGGTGGTCCTTCTGCAAATGTAGGTGGTGGGTAGATATTGGAGTGAGCTTAAGTGTAAATGTGGCCCCATTACTTCTCTCTACGTGCTCCAGCCAAGCAGGCCAGTGGCACGTTTCTTCTCTCCAAATACCACTTCATCCTGCTTCCTCCTATTCTGGCTCCTGCCCTGCAGGGGCTGCATTAATAAGGGCCTGTTCTGGGCACAGCACTGGGCCCTGCAGGGTTTCACCAGGGTGGCCCCTGCCCCAGAGGAACGAGTCAGGGGGAGCAACTCACCATGTAGCATCCAATGATCGAAGCATTCACATGTATCCACTTACTTAATCCTCCAACAACATACATCTGTTCTAAAAAGGAAAACTGAGGCACAGAGAGACCATGTAGTTTCCCCAAAGCTATAGATAGTAAACCAGAAGGCTGGCACCTGAGTGCAGACAGTCTGGCCCCTGAGTTTCACTGTCTTCCAGCCATACCTGTTTGCAGGTAGGTAGGTAGACCTGAAAACAGCCTGAACCGTGTGCCACGAAGCACCATTGCTGGGGTCTGCTCAGCAGCACACTTCTCTTCCCATCTTCCCTGGGAGCAGACGTGTCAGTCCCATATTCTGGCAGCTTATGGAAAATGATATGTGTTTGCCCACGTGGAAGGCTAGACAGCTTTTGGTTTTTCTGAGACAAACTTGCAGGTTCCACCTAAAACAAACTCCTATCACTCCAATAAAGGAAGGGAGTAAACCACAGGGCAGAGAGTGAATGCTCTGTCCACGTTTGCCCTGATCCATTTGTTTGGGAACTTCCTCCCACCCTGGCTCTGGCAGTAGCTACACTGAGTGATTCTAGGCAAGCCACTGTATGCCTGGAACATTCCAGTCTGCAGATTGTGGATAGTGGGCAGTTACTCCTCCTGTCCATCAGAAAGGAGATCAGTCCTGGGTGTTCACTGGAATGACTGATGTTGAAGCTGAAACTCCGGTACTTTGGCCACCTGATGCAAAGAGCTGACTGATTTGAGAAGACCCTGATGCTGGGAAAGATTGAAGGAGGGAGGAGAAGGGGACAACAGAGATTGAGATGGTTGGATGGCATCACCAACTCGATGGACATGAGTTTGAGTAAACTCCGGGAATTGGTGATGGACAGGGAGGCCTGGAGTGCTGCGAGTCATGGAGTCACAAAGAGTTGGACACGACTGAGCGACTGAACTGAACTGAACTCTTCCTGTCTTTGCTCTAAGATGGGGAGGTGCTACATAGATGAAAGCTCTGATTATCGTTTAAAACAAGTAGGTTTACTGAATGCCAGGATATAGTATAGGGATCTAGCATGCGTGACTTCAAAGATCCATGGTTCAGTTGGAAGAATCATGTAAAATCACCCACAAAAAAGGCAATATAATTTTCAGATCAATTAGTGACTTGCTACCCTTGTAAATGATTTTAGTACATTTTTATTCTTTGCTTCTTTTGTTGAAATCACTTCTTCATTTCATGAAAGCTCCCTGACAATACCAGTGTTGTTAGGAAGCTGTGTGCTCAAACTATAGCGTAATTGTGTGCTGTCTGTGATAATATGACTTCCAGTCTCCCTCTATTTTGGTTTATGACCAGGATCTCTTTATCCTGTGGTCCATGTCAACATCATTAACTTGATCAAGCAAAGCACAATCCATAAAAGCACATTAGAGAGACTGGGAAAGTGGGACAACACAGAAACCAGCTAAACCAGGTCAAGAGAGAACTAATGCGCTCCTCGACTTCACCAAACTTTTTTCCTTTTGTTTTCGCTTTCACCATCCCTCCATGTTCTCTTCCCTCTCCTCCTGTCTGCCTTGCATCCCTCCATGAAATGCTTTTTGTCTTTTCACTACACCTTTTCCTTTCAAACCTACAGCATTTTGTGTGGCTTGCCCCTTCTGATGTATCCCTGAACTCAGTGTTGCCCTTAAAGGCGAACTCATGCGCATGGGCTGTGAGACACACAAGTGTGTGGATGAGACCCTCCCCCCGGCAGCGGTGGGGATCCGATGAAGCTGCCTGGAGTGAGCAGTTGTCATATGGCGTTTCCAGCTTGTCCAACACCTGACCCCTTTCCTGAAGGGGGAAATCATGAGATCACCCCATATAAACAAATGTGGTGGGATGCAGTGCCTCCAGCACCATGGATGCTGAAACGGGAACGTCTTTCCTGTCACAGGTGCACCCCCTTCTCCAGCACCAGACTGACCAGGCAGTGACCAGTGACCTAGGGTGAACTCCCTGGACTCCCATGCTTAGGACTGTGAGTTTGATGCAAGTGACACAGAAATTAAGGGATGCTGAGATTCATTTCATGGGAGCTGTGATGGTCCAGGGGTGGCAGTGGTCCATCATGAAGGTTTCCAAGACTAGCAGGCCGCAGGGGTGGTGTCCACTGGTAGTAGTGTCTAGGGATGACGGAGTCCTGAGCAGATTGTTTCTGCTTCATTCCTTGGCCCCACTGGGCTGTCGTGGCCCCCACCTGTCTTCCTAACTCTCCTTTCTAGCTTTCTGTCAGTTCGGTGAGCATTCAAGCTCCATCCAATAAATTCCTCATTCTTCTGTGAAATAGCCTGGGTTAAGTGTACTTATCATATGACCTAAAGACTCCATTCCTAGGTGTCTACCCAAAAGAAATGTGGATGTATATTCACCAAGAGAAATGTACTAGAAAATTCATAGAAGCACTGTTCATAATAACCCCAAACTGGAAAGTACCCACATGCCCATGTTGAATGGATAAACAAGTTATAGTATATTCACACAGTGAAGCCCTACACAGCAAGGAGAAGGGATACTCGTGCAGACACACGCACGACACTGTGTGAGTCTCACAAGAGGAGGCAAATCTGTACCGTATAGTTCTGTTTACATCAAGTGAGAAACCCGGCAAAGCTGTTTGCAAGTAGTTATGTAAGTTACTCTTAAATGGGCACAAGGGTGTTCCTTGGATGTTCTGTTCCTTGATCTGGTTGCTGGTCACTTGGGCGTGTCTATTTTGTGAAAATTCTTTGAGCTGTACACTTGTGGTTTGTGCTCTTTTCTGTATGTATGTTGTACTTCAATAAAAAGTGTGCTTAGCAATTGAGAATCCTATGGTTATTTCCCATCCCTCCCCCCACCCCGACTTTTTTTTGACAGCTCAACTTTTTACTCCTCTTTAGGTGTAACATCATTAGTGGGATATTTAAGTATGTGATAGCATTCTGAAATACAAAGTACTTGTAATCCACAGCTCTCTGGACAGAGAGTAGCTCCCAGAGTATTGCAGACAGAGCCTATGAATGGGGCGTGTGAATGCCATGTGTGGAATCTGTGTTGTTGGGAGAACAGTGAGGAATCCTCCTGGGATTTCCCTCTTGGCTCAGCCTCTCTGTCAGTGAGGCTGACGACTTCGTCTCAGCCTCTCCTGGCTTATGACCACTGGAATGAATGGCTAACAGGCCACAAAGCCCTGTTATCAGACACCACCTCAGGGGGAAAGAGCTCTAGAGGCATCAGCTGGCTTTGCAATGATTCATCTTAATACAACCCAGTGTCCCAGGCAGCCCGACCTGGAAATACATGGAGGGAAACTCAGCTCCCTTGACTCTGCCCCCGCCCATGGGAATGCTGGGCCCCTTCCAAACCTCTGGTTGATTCTGAGCTCCTTGTCTCTCAGCTCCCAGGTGGCCTGGCCATTCTCCTTTGTGCAGCTCTGATGCATCAAATCCCAGGCTGATCACAGAGTCACTTCATGCTGGGACTCCTGCTACACGAATCCACAGGTCTTACCTTCAATGCTGAGCACCGCCCCCACAGAACTCAACAATGAGTCTAAGTCAGCAGCAGCTTCCCTCTGAGGGAGTCATGGAAAGAGAACAAACCAAAGGTCAGAGGGGATTTTGTTCTGATGACTGTTCCAATTTGACATGGGAATAATGACAGCTAGTGTTTGGGGACTCCCCTGATGGTTCAATGGTTTAGACTCCATGCTTCCCATGCAGGGGCCATGGGTTCAATCCCTGATCGGGGAACTAGAGATCCCACAAGCTGTGTCATGTGGCCAAAAACCAAAACAAACAAAAAACAACTAGTGTTTTGACCTGAGAAGAAGATGGGCTGAGATCATAGATTAGACAGACTTCACCCCTATACCTCATCTTCAGCTCTTCAGCGTGGTGGGAGGACGCCAGGGCACAGGCAGTTTCTCCACCCTGCCCCATGTCCCAGCTCCTTCTCCCAGGGTGCACACCACTCTACCCTCCCCAGGGTGCACAGCCAGAGCAGGAAGGGTGGGGAATAAGCTGGAGGTCTGCCCAGTTTCAATGTCCCTGAAGATACGTGTGGATGAGCTGATGTCAACTCCCGCTGGTCAGGACCTGATACCCCATCCAATTTCTAATAAAACCCTTAACACTTGACTCTGTGTTAACTGTTAATAAGTTACTGATTTATAAGATGTTCAGGTCCATACTACTACTACTACTAAGTCACTTCAGTCGTGTCCGACTCTGTGCGACCCCATAGACGGCAGCCCACCAGGCTCCCCCGTCCCTGGGACTCTCCAGGCAAGAACACTGGAGTGGGTTGCCATTTCCTTCTCCAATGCATGAAAGTGAAAAGTGAAAGAGAAGTTACTCAGTCGTGTCCGACTCTTCGCAACCCCATGGACTGCAGCCTACCAGGCTCCTCCATCCATGGGATTTTCCAGGCAAGAGTACTGGAGTGGGGTGCCATTGCCTTCTCCATGCATGGTAGTTAACCAAACGCTGAAGCAATAGTGACCACTTACCTTTAGAATGGATAAACAACAAGGCCCTACTGTACAGCACAGGGAACTGTTCAATATCCTGCGATAAACCGTAATGGGAAAGAATAGGAAAAAAAGCGACTGAGTGCACACACGCGTGCGTGTCCAACTCTTTAGGCCCCCGTGGACTATAGCCTACCCGGCTCCTCTGCCCATGGGATTCTCCAAGCAAGAATACTGGAATGGGTTTCCATTTCCTTTCCTTCTCCAGGGGATCTTCCCAACCCAGGGATGGAACCTGCATCTCCTGCATTGGCAGGTGGATTCTTTACCACTATCACCACCCTGGAAGCTCATATATATATATATATATATATATGTGGTGGGCTACAGTCTATGGGGTCGCAAAGAGTATAACCGAGTCACTTTACTATACAGCAAAAACAAACACAACAGTGTAAATCAATTGTACTTCAATAAGATAAAGATTCTCCAGTGACATAGAATGGCCTTGTGTGTGTGTGTGTGTGTGTGTGTGTGTGTGTGCTCAATCATGTCCAACTCTTTGCAACCCCATGGACTGTAGCCCACTAGGCTCCTCTGTCCATGGGATTTTCGGGCAAAAATACTAGAACAGATTGCTGTGCCCTCCTCCAGGGGATCTTCCCAACCCAGGGATCAAACCTGAGTCTCCTGCATTGGCAGGTGCAGTCTTTACCACTGAGCCACTTGGGAAGCCAGAATGGCCTCTTAGGCCCTACTTATTCTCCAAAGTCACTTTCACACATCACTGCCCACAAAACCCCGTGCTCCATCTACACTGGTCGTTGTTCAAGTCCACTTCACTAGCCCTGTTCCCTGCTGCCGCAGGGTTTTTGCACCTGCTGCTTCCTCAGCCTAGGACATTCTTCATTCCTCTCTTGGTCATCTTCAGATCTCAAGTCCAAAGTTGCCAGCCCTTCCCTGAACCCTCTGACCAAGTCAAATCTATCTGTAGGGTCTCCCTGTGCTCCGAGGCAGTCTGTCGCTGCTGCAGTTTTACATTTGTACGTGTGGCTGCTCAGTGCCCGTCTGCCTCCCTGACTACACCTTCAGCTCCGCGAGGGCAGGGTTTTATCCCTGGCCCCGACATGTCACCTGGCACACGATGCAAACCTGGTAAGTACGATCCCAATGAGCAAATGGAAGTCACTACCAGTACTTCTGTGACCCTGAGGGTGTGTACTCTTCATAAGCTGCAAACCAGGGTGAATGAACCCTCAGATGACACTGAAATAATAACCGAGGCAGGGAAGGAAAGAAACCACTATTTGCTGAGTGCATCACTTATTGCAAAGGAAAAAAATGTGCTCGACCAAGGTGTTCACATTTTAACCCTCACAGCAACTTTGTTGTAAGATTAATTATCCTCATTCTGTAGATGTATATTCCTTAGATGTATGTGAGGAAACTAAGTTTGATTTAAGTAACTCATCCAATATTCAACAAGTACTAAGTGATGCCTGGAATTCTGATCAGTCCTTCTAACTTACCACCACCAGAGCATCTGTAGTCAAATCAAGGAGTGTAAGAGTTTAAAGCTTTTCAGATCCTTCACTCTGTGTTTTTTAAAAAAGCTACTAGGAAACCTGGGAGAATGCTCTTTTTAAATTTTTAATGGTAATTATATTTGTCTTTCTAACTTTAACTGAACTTCAGATTTCTGCTTGTTTTTCCATTTTGGGTCTGCCTAATTTTTTGGCCATGCTATGGGCCCACAGCATGTGGGATCTTAGTTCCCCAACCAGGGATGGATCCTACGCCCCCATGCAGTGGAAACATGGAGTCCATGGACGATCGGGGCAGTCCCAAGCCCTCTTGACTTTACAGCAGGGGTCCCCAGCCTCTGGAATGATGATCTGAGGTGGGGCTGATGTCATAATAAGAGAAATAAAGTGCACAGTAAATGTAATGCTTGAATCATCCTCAAATCATCCCCCTACCAGGTCCGTGGAAAAATGGTCTAACACAAAACTGGTCCCTGGTGCCAAAAAGGTCGGGGACCGCTGCTTTACTGTATGATTATGCTTTCAAGCCATTTAAAACCGTAAAGCACCTGCGTGGATAAACCCACCTTCACACTGTATGGCTGAACGCTGGTTTAATTGTAGTAATTCAGGACAGGGGAGGGCAGTTTCTGGTAAGTGATGAAAGGACAGCTGGAAGAGGAAGGACACATTGTCCCATGAAGCGTGAAGGAACATCAGCCAGTATAGTTCAGGCCTAAATGCCTATTGTTTGGAGGAGGGGGTACTGAAGTGTTTCTGTGACAAAAGTGACCTATTATTACCATGCCCAGGTGTGCACTTAAGTACTAATTCTCTGACTTTTCCTTCCCAAGCATTTGGAACATTCTTATCATTTACTTGGGGCTTTTACATTTTTTGTTAAATTCTCTTTTTGGTTTTTCAGTTAAACTTCATTTAACTTAATTTTAAGTAGAAACCAATCCCCAGGCAGAATAAAGAGACTCATTGCCCTTGATAAAGTCAGCCCTCTGTAGCTGATGCCACTTGTATGACACCTGTTTTTTTTTTTTTTATCAAATAATGTAGTGTCTCATCTTAGCTCTGCCTGGTCTCTTACACTCAGAAGTACAGATCACCATCGGCACATCTTGCTGCAGGAAAAATTACATGCAAACAAGACAATGCAAGAGAAAGGAGAGGCCCCACTTGGTCAACACATAATGATCGAGGCTGGAGGTATTTGGGAGACCAAAAAACACAGAGTGCTAAGGAGCCTGGTCTTGGAGTCAGAGAGACTCAAATTAAAACCCAGCTCCGCCATTTACCAGCTCCACCACTGCTCTGAACTTTTATGACCTCATCTAGAAAAATGAGGATAGCAACACCTATTTTAGAAGAATTCAATGGAATAACGTAAGTATTCAGCTTTGCCTGGGTGGGACATACACATGCTCAATAAATAGGGACCGACTATATACTTTTGAACGTGGTGTTGGAGAAGACTCTTGAGAGTCCCTTGGACTGCAAGGAGATCCAACCATTTCATCCTAAAGGAGATCAGTCCTGAATGTTCATTGGAAGGACTGATGCTAAAGCTGAAACTCCAATACTTTGGCCACCTCATGCAAAGAGCTGACTCATTGGAAAACACCCCGATGCTGGGAGGGATTGGGGGCAGGAGGAGAAGGGGACGACAGAGGATGAGATGGCTGGATGGCATCACTGACTCGATGGACATGAGTTTGAGTGAACTCCAGGAGTTGGTGATAGACAGGAAGGCCTGGCTTGCTGCGATTCATGCTGCAAAGAGTTGGACACAACTGAGCGACTGAACTGAACTGAACTGATATATGTCTTTGAGGGCTTCTCTGGTGGCTCAGTCAGTAAAAGAATCTGCCTGAAATTCAAAATCTGCCTTCAGTTCCTGAGTCGGGAAGATCCCCTGGAGAAGGAAGTGGAAACCCATGCCAGTATTCTTGCCTGGGAAATCCCATGGGCAGAGAAGCCTGGCAGGCTACAGTCTGTGAAATTGCAAAGAGTCATATATGACTTAGTAACTGAACCACCAGCATATATATCTTTTATTATAGTGAAAACCAAACCAGGTTCAGAATTTAAAATAAGACTCTGTTTGTTTATTGTGGAAACAAAACCAGTTTCAGCATTTAAAATAAGACTTTCTTGGGACTTCCCTGGCAGTCTAGTGGATAAGACACCACACTTCCACTGCAGGGGACACAGATTTGATTCCTGGTCAGGGAACTAAGATCTTGAATGCCAAAAACTAGAAAAAAAAATTACCAAAAAACATCATTTATCAAAGAGGCATCAAAAAGGAAGGAGAGAAGGTCAAGCTTAGCAGCCAGTAGCTGAGCAGCCATCATAGTCCAGCACCTTGACACATCAAAAGTATAGGCTTCTTTATATATGTAAAGGAGGAGGAGGTCCCCAGACCTAGAACAGCCTTGTGAAGAAGGGGCCTCATGCTAGACAAGGAAATAAGGCCTGGCAATCATGACCATTAGAGTCAGAGGTCAGGCCTATAAATTGTAAGTCTGCAAACTTCAGAATTGCTGTTTTAAAACGTGATACTACTACTTATCTGAAGGAGGACAAAGTGTTTGGTAAAACCTTCAGTGTCTCTGAAGGGACCATGGTATTCACCCAAGGAAGTAAACCATTAAGGGTCTCTCTGATGGCTGGAACTTTCTACGACCAAGCAGTGCTGTCTTTGTGTGGCTGAGCTGATTTTTCTCTGTTTTCGTCCCCTGGTTTTTACCTTTGACAGTTTTTTAGCATTTATTTATTTGGCCGTGTTGGGTCTTAGTTGCAGCTTCTTAGTTGTGGCACGTGGGCTTAGCTGCCCTGTGGCACATGGGATACCAGCCCCTCGACCAGGGATGGAAGCCCCATCCCCCACAGTGGAAGGTGGACTCTCAACCGCTGGACCACTAGGGAAGTCCCCCTTGGACAATCTTGAATGAATACATGCTGGACCAAAACTGCTAAGGCAGGATCCCTCCTCTAGATACCAGATCCTACAGGACATGGAGGAAGGGCTCAGTAGGTCAGGCTGGACTGGTGAGGAAGGTTCCCCTGTTGTCCCAGCTGGATGCTGGAGGAGAGATGGAGGAGGGGGTCCCCAGGGGTTCTGCTAGGGAGAGGCAGGGGCTTGTCAGAGCCCAGGGGCCAGTTATTTAATTATTGTTACAGGCTAAATTATTATGGCACCCTAGAATTCATATGGTGGTATCTTAACCCCCAGTAACTCAGAATGTGACTACATTTGAAGACAGGGTCTTAAAAAATTTTTTTTAATTAATTAATTTATTTTTTGGCTGTACTGGGTCTTCACTGCTGCTCGAGCTCTGCTCCGGTTGTGGTGCATGGGCTTCTCATGGGGGTGGCTTTTCCTGTGGCAGAGCACGGGCTCTGGAGGGCCCAGGCTGCAGTGGCTGCAGCATGTGGGCTCAGTAGCTGTGATTCCCGCCTCTAGAGGACAGGCTCGGGGAAGGCCATGGCACCCACTCCAGTACTCTTGCCTGGAAAATCCCAGGGACGGAGGAGCCTGGTGGGCTGCAGTCCATGGGGTCGCTAAGAGTCGGACAGGACTGAGCGACTTCACTTTCATTTTTCACTTTCATGCATTGGAGAAGGAAATGGCAACCCACTCCAGTGTTCTTGCCTGGAGAATCCCAGGGACAGGGGAGCCTGGTGGGTGGCCGTCTATGGGGTTGCACAGAGTCGGACACGACTGAAGCGACTTAGCAGCAGCAGCAGCAGCAGACCACAGGCTCAATAGTTGTGGCACGTGGGCTTGGTTGCTCCGCAGCATATGGGATCTTTCCGAATCAGGGATCAAAACCAAGTCTCCTGCATTGGCAGGTGGATTCCTCACCACTGAGCCACCAGGGAAGCCTGAAGACAGGGTCTTGACAGAGGTATCAAGCCAAAATGAGGTCTTTAGAGTGGGACCTAATGCAATATGAGTGTGGTGTCCTCATAAGAAGAGGAGGTTAGGACACAGACACACATGGAGGGAAGACCGCGTGAGAACACAAGGAGACCGCCACGCGCAGGCCAAGCAGAGACGCCTTTGAAGGAACCATGCTGCCAGCCCTGTGATCTCGGACTTGTGTCCTGCAGAGCAGTGAGAAAATAAATGTCCCTTGTTTAAGCCACCCAGTCTGTGGTACTTTGTTATGGCAACCCTAGCAAACTAATACCATTTTCTAATTTTCATATAGAATTTACCAGGTGCCCATCCAACTCTTAGGCCCTTTGCAAATATCACTTTATAGCTCCTGTGAACAATACTTAGAGTACCATGATTATGCCCATTTTAAAGATGCCAAAATGAGGTACAGGAAGTGGAGTGACTGTCGTGTCACCCAAGTAGGAACAGGCAAAGCTAGAACCCAGGTAGTTCAGTGCCAGAATGCATGCTCTTAACCACTTTGCCAGGCTACCTCTTGGAGTAAATGGGTAACAGTTGATACCCAAGGACTTCACCAGCAGTCCTGCAGTTAAGACTTCACCTTCCCATGAAGGGAGCATGGGTTCGATCCCAGGTTGGAGAACTAAGGTCCCATATGTTGTGGGGTACAGCCAAAAAATTAAAACATAAAATATTTGACACCCAGAGTTCAAGTGAAAATAGCAAGGAGCCAAACAGGGGACCAAGGACGCAAGTGATGCAAAGGATCCCAGCAGGCGGTCAGTCATCACGGGGACAGGGAACACATAAACTTCGCCTAGCTGGCACATGGCCACAGGGCAGGTCACGGGGCCAAGCCCCAGTTGTGATGGGCCTGGTTAGAGTAAGATCCGGATTCATGTAATGTCTGGGGAACTAGAATTTGTCAGAAAAGCATGTGGAGTAGAGACCACAGTAGAAGTCAAATCTTGCAGACTGGGACCCAAAATAGGCAGAAGTCAGGCCTGAGGATTCAGGGCAGAGGCCTCATGAGTAGAAGAGATGGTGGATGTGATCAGAAGAACATCACATGTTTCAGCCAGGTGACAGGTACTGTTTTTCCAAGTCAGCCTCATTTGGAAGGGCTGGGGACAAAACTCTACAGATGTGGGCAAGGATACTTGAACACAGATTGGAACTGATTGTGTGGGACTTGGGAAGCCCAACTCTGGAGACCAGAAAAGGCAGAAGGAAGGGAAAGTGGGAGAAAAACTTTTCCAGGGGGTGACCAACCTCTGGGAAAGCCCCTGCTCGCCTGTGGAGAAGGAGACACCTTTATAGTAATTATCCTGAAACCTACCACTGAGGCCACACTCAGTTCCACTAACAGAGAAAGGCTTGAAAAAACTGACTGCTGTGAGAGAGAGGATTCCCAGAAGCAAACAAATTTGACATCAGAGCATCTTGAAAGAGAAGGAAACAGGATTCCCTGTCCTCCAAAAGCTGTTATCTTTTTCCATGCTGACCTCTGACATTTTATAAACATCCTAAAAGCAGGCTATATTTTTTTATGAAGAGGGGAATTGTTTGAAGAGATAAACTTCTAAACATCTTGGTTGAAGAAGTCTCTAATACAGAGTATCCTGGATGCAGAATCTATAATGATTCAGTGATGATCAACTATGCATTAATAACACTTTCCTTGTGGTGTCCCTCGTGGCTCAGATGGTAAAGAATCTGCCTGCAATGTGGGAGACTTGGGTTTGATCCCTGGGTCAGGAAGATCCGCTGGAGAAGGAAATGCCAACCCACTCCGGTATTCTTGCCTGGGAAATTCCATGGACAGAGGAGCCTGGTGGGCTACAATCCATGGGACCACAAAGTTGGATACAACTAAGTGACTAACGCACTCCTATAATGCAAATGCTGATAAAGTAAACTTAAGATCTAAATATTCCACTAATCATGAAGACTAAGAGAAAATAAGTTCCCCCAAATCTATTGAGGATAAATGAGAGACTCATTTAACAAAACACTACACTTAAGCTTTGCCAGTAGAATATTTGTATTTAAATACAGATATGTGATTAATTCTTTAGTGGTCAGAGTGAGTCAGATATTTATAATATAGATTATATTATATTTTTATAGCACTCAGATAACAACAACACATTACCAAGAGTTTATTTGCCCACCAAAATCTTGACTAACTTGTATATAATTAACGTGAATTATCAGTGCATCTTTTACTTTAGCATAGCTATTTCAATTTTTTAGAGCATATTTGTTTACTGAACTACCAAAAGATGTGATAAACTATCTTTGTAGCTTTTGCTTTACTTGGGAGCAGAAAAAATAGAAATTCCATAAAGAAATTCTAACAGCTAGCCAAAGGAAATGTATATAACAAAAGTAATCAACCATATGTAAAACAGACAGCTAGTGGGAAGTTGTTTTCATAGCATAGGGAGCTCAGCCTGTTGCTCTGTGACAACTTAGAGGGGTGGGGTGGGGTGGGAGGGTAGGAGAGTTTCAAGAGGGAGGGGACATGTGAATACCTATGGCTAATTCAGATTGATGTATGGCAGAAACCAACACAACATTGTAAAGCAATTGTCCTCCAATTAAAAATAAATTTTAAAAAAGTAATCAATGCTAGACTGGGAAAAATTCTGATTTCATAATCAGTGTCTGCCTCATAAACATTAGACCACACATTTCCTATCAATTATGAGCTAGTTGTTTTAAGGCACTAGTTAATCTAAGTGATTTTTTTCAATTTAATTACCAATGTTTTACTGGCTTTGCTGCTGCCGCTGCTAAGTTGCTTCAGTCTTGTCCGACTCTGTGCAACCCCGTAGACGGCAGCCCACCAGGCTTCTCCGTCCCTGGGATTCTCCAGGCAAGAACGCTGGAGTAGGTTGCCATTTCCTTCTCCAATGCATGAAAATGAAAATTGAAAGTGAAGTCTCTCAGTTGTGTCCAACTCTTAGCGACCCCTTGGACTGCAGCCTACCAGGCTCCTCCGTCCATGGGATTTTCCAGGCAAGGGTACTGGAGTGGGTTGCCATTGCCTTCTCCTGGCTGGTACCAAGTTTGAAGTAATGGCAGAAAGGCTCTGGACCATGTAAAATGGGAGAAACACCCAGAGCATCTCACACTTGTTGAGTATTTGCCATGTACAAGTAAGCAAGTTTAATTTAACTCTCCTAGAAATCTCCATGACAATATTCACTGTTATGACTCCTAGTTTACAGATGAGGAAACTGAGCAGGTGTGTGCTGGTAAACAGTGATAAGCACACTGACAAAGAATTAATCTCAAAAATATACAAGCAGCTGCTGCAGCTCAATTCCAGAAAAATAAACGACCCAATCAAAAAATGGGCCAAAGAACTAAACAGACATTTCTCCAAAGAAGACATACAGATGGCTAACAAAAAACATGAAAAGATGCTCAACATCACTCATTATCAGAGAAATGCAAATCAAAACCACAATGAGGTACCATTTCACACCGGTCAGAATGGCTGCAATCCAAAAGTCTACAAGTAATAAATGCTGGAGAGGGTGTGGAGAAAAGGGAACCCTCTTACACTGTTGGTGGGAATGCAAACTAGTACAGCCACTATGAAGAACAGTGTGGAGAATCCTTAAAAAACTGGACATAGAACTGCCATATGACCCAGCAATCCCACTGCTGGGCATACACACTGAGGAAACCAGAATTGAAAGAGACACGTGTACCCCAATATTCATCGCAGCACTGTTTGTAATAGCCAGGACATGGAAGCAACCTAGATGTCCATCAGCAGACGGATGGATAAGAAAGCTGTGGTACATATACACAATGGAATATTACTCAGCTATTAAAAAGAATGCATTTGAATCAGTTCTAAGGAGATGGATGAAACTGGAGCCTATTATACAGAGTGAAGTAAGTCAGAAATAAAAACACCAATACAGTATACTAACGCATATATATGGAATTTAGAAAGATGGTAACGATGACCCTATATGCGAGACAGCAAAAGAGACACAGATGTATAGAACAGTCTTTTGGACTCTGTGGAAGAGGGTGAGGGTGGGATGATTTGAGAGAATGGCATTGAAACATGTATATTATCATATGTGAAACGGATCGCCAGTCCAGGATCGATGCATGAGACAGGGTGCTCAGGGCTGGTGCACTGGGATGACCCAGAGGGATGTGATGGGGAGGGAGGTGGGAGGGGGGTTCAGGATGATGAACACATGTCCACCCATGGCTGATTCATGTCAATGTATGGCAAAAATCACTACAATGTTGTAAAGTATAGCCTCCAATTAAAATAAATTAATTAAATTTAAAAAAATAGTAATAAGCAGGTTAGGGAAGGGGGCGGGTATGGATTTATAGATTCTGTCCATTTTCATGGTGTTAATGCTTCCATCAAAGCTGATGTCAAGTTATCAATATGATACCAACAGGCTTGCGATGTTCCTGAAAACTTAACAATTGGCTGTCATCAGCCAATCAACTCACTTGCTCAAGATCAGCGAACATGATCAGTAAGTGGAAGAGCTATGATTCGAACCCAGGAAGTCTGACTTCAGACTGTGTTCTCAACCACTATGTCAGCCTGTTTTTAGAAGGAATAATTCACAAGTGTTAAAGGGGGACAGGAAAAGGACCTACTGTCCCCAGAGCTGCACTTGAGCCAGAGGCACAATTAGGAGTGAAGAAGTGCCTAATGGCTCTAACTAAAGACTTCAGTAAGAAAAGGAAAGAAAAGGATGATGCTATATATTTTGTTTCTTTCTTTCTTTTTTTTTCATAAAAATGCTCTGTTCCAGAGGGCTCCTTAGATGGTGGGGCAGACAATTAAGTTGCCTTTACTTGTGGAGTCTGCTAAGACTTGAAAAATAAGTAGGAATTAGCCAGGTCGCAAAGCTGTAGAAACGAGAGCTGGCCGAGAACCCAACAAATGCAGAAACAAAAGTCCAAGGTGGGAGGGAGTGTCTACAGGTAGTTATATGGTTTTTTTAATCAACAGGTAGTTATGTGTTTTTTTTTAAGATTTTTTTTGACATGGATAATTTCTAAAGTCTTTATTGAATTTATTACAATATTGTTTCTGTTCTATATTTTGGTTTTTTGGCCCAGAGACATGTGTGATCATAACTCCCTGATCAGGGATAGAACCTGCACCCCTGCATTGGGAAGGTGAAGTTTCAACCACTGGACCACCAGGGAAGTCCCAGCAGGCAGTTCTGGAGCCCTGGAGGAGTTATAAGTAAGGAAGTGGCCAACAGGGAGCTGAGGGAGGGTGGGGCTAGGGGCCTGGTAAACTGAGGCTAGGGTGTGAATTTTTTGCTGAGGGCATCAGAGAGCCACTGAGAGTTTGGGGAAGGGGGTTGAATCTATCTGATTTGCATTCTGGACTCTCCTGGCCACCACAGTAAAGGGAAAGGACTGAAAAATCATGTGAGTATTCCCCCCTGACCTGACCTCCATTTTCTCTATCTTCCATTTCAGCTGATCTTTGCTAGCGCAGCTGCTGAGGAACCTCGGAGCCAGACACATGGACACTTGGTGGACCACGTGACCCTCCAGGTGGCCCTGAGCTCACATATCTTCAAGGAGCAGACAATCCTGTTACCAGGAGGAAGCAAGTGGGTGGAAAGTGGAGAGAGAAAAAAGCAAAGTGCCCAGGACCTTTTCAGGTATTTTCCATGTTTGGAGAGATGTGGAGGGGAGGCTGTGAGCAGGTTGCGCGGTGAAGTAGGTGATGCAGGTAAGGGTGTCTGCAAAGCTCTTTCTTACCAGCCTGCCAGGAGAGCTTCCCTCAGGCCTGGGAGGCCGGGGTGGCCTCTGGTGGGGAGTGGAGACCCCACAAATCAAAAACAAACCCCAGAGCAAGAAGGTTGTCTAAAGGGGCTCAGCGGAGATGCCAAGAAAGATCCAAAGGATCTTGAAAGCAGACAGACAAGTGGGAGAATCAGGAAGGTAGGAACTGCTCATCCCCGTGGTGGGGAACCTTAGAATGAAGACTCCTTTTGTGTGTCTTGTCGTTGTTTAGTCGCTAAGTCATGTCAGACTCACAAATCCATAGACTGTACCCCACCAGACTCCTCTGTCCATGGGGTTACCCAAGCAAGATTACTGGAGTGGGTTGCCATTTCCTTCTCCACAGATGTACGTGTGTATGTGTTAAAAAACAAAACAGAAGTTTAACCTCAACAATTTTTAATTATACGCTATAGCATGTTATATGCATGTTCTGTTGTTCATCAGACCTCTAGAACTTTTTCATTTTGCATGGATAAAATTCTATATTCCTGATTCCCCTTGGCCTCCCCTGCTGCTGCTGCTACTAAGTCACTTCAGTCGTGTCCTACTCTGTGCAACCCCTGAGACGGCAGCCCACCAGACTCCCCAGTCCCTGGGATTCTCCAGGCAAGAACTTTGGAGTGGGTTGCCATTTCCTTCTCCAATGCATGAAAGTGAAAAGTGAAAGTGAGGTCGCTCAGTTGTGTCTGACTCTTCGTGACCCCATGGACTGAAGCCTACCAGGCTCCTCTGTCCATGGGATTTTCCAGGCAAGAGTACTGGAGTAGGGTGCCATTGCCTTCTCCGTTGGCCTCCCCAGCCCCCAGGAATCCCCATTTACTTCCTGTTTCTTTTTTTTAAAATCTTTTTTGATAGTTATTTTCATTTTATTTATTTATTTGGCTGCCCCGGGATCTTTAGCTGCGGCATGTGGGATCTAGTTCCCTGACCAGGAATTGAACCCAGCCACCCTGCATTAGGAGCAGGGAGTCTTAGCCACTAGAGCACAGGGAAGTCCCTACTTTCTGTTTCTGTGACTTTGATTCGTTCAGATATGCATCATAGAAGTGGGATCCTACAGTTCTAGTGTGCCTGGCTTATTTCATTTAGCATCATGTCCTCAAAGTTCATCTGTGTTGTGGTATAGGACAGGATTTCGTTCTGTTGTAAGGTTGAATAATATTCCATTGTATGGGCATTACTTAGTTTGCTTATCCATTTATCCCTCCATGGACATAACGTTACTTCTACCCCTTGGCAACTGTAAATAGTACTTCAATGACAAGGGTATCAAGACTCCTCTTATAAAGACTCGAGGCATCTGGCAGAGTGAGCTGTCAAGATTACTATTATATTCACAATACTATATACTGTATTAATTACTATATATACAATACTGTGCTAATGCTAAGTCACTTCAGTCGTGTCCGACTCTGTGCGACCCCAAAGACGGCAGCTCACCAGGCTCCCCCGTCCCTGGGATTCTCCAGGCAAGAACACTGGAGTGGGTTGCCATTTCCTTCTCCATTGCAGGAAAGTGAAAAGTGAAAGCGAAGTTGCTCAGTTGTGTCCAACTTTTAGTGACCCCATGGACTGTAGCCTACCAGGCTCCTCCGTCCATGGGATTTTCAAGGCACGAGTACTGGAGTGGGGTGCCATTGCCTTCTCCGATACAATACTGTATACTGTATTAATTACTATAATAATTATACCATAGTGCTTTCTCACTTTTGTTTTTTTACCATGGTCCACAAAAAGAAATATATTTTGTATCACAACTCAGGACACACATAGTGCTATGGTTTAAAATCTCTGTAGGACCCCAGAATTCATATGTTGAAATCCTGACCCCCAAAGAGGATAGGGTGGGGACCTTTAGGAGGTACTTAAGTCTTGAGGGTGGAACACTTGTGAATGGGATTAGTACCCTTATAAAAGAGGCTCCAGAGAGATCCCTAACCCCTTCCACCATGTGAAGACACAGCAAAAAGGCACCAGCTTTATTTTTAGTTTTTTAAGGAACCTTCATACTGTTCTCCACAGTAGCTGTAACAATTTACATTCCCATAAACAGTGCAAGAGGGTTCCCTTTTCTCCACATCCTCTCCAGCATTTATTGCTTGTGTAAAGCACAGGGAATTCTACTCAGTGCTCTAGGATGACCTAAATGGTAAAGGAATCTGATAAAGAGGGGATATACGTATACGAAAAGCTGATTCACTTTACTATACAGTAGAAGCTAACACAGCATTGTAAAGCAACTAGACTGTAATAAAAATTAAGGGAGAAAAAAGGCACTAGGAATGAGGACATGAACCCTCATCCAACCATGCTGGAACCCTGATCTTGGACTTCCCAGCCTCTAGAACTATGAGAAATAAGTTTCTATTGATTACAAGCTGCCTAACTAGACTAAGACACATACAAATGTTTCAAAAAGTATTTTTACATTTACTCTGTGCAAGGTTCTCTGATCTTTTCCATTCTGTTCTATTATATATTTTTGCTCTATTATATGTAAAATATTATATATTTGTGTTCTGTTATACACACACACACACACACACATATATACTTGTTAAGTGCTGGGCATGCATACTAAGTTGCCCTCAGATGCACCAGTGGATCCTGACCTCTACCTTGAAAACCACTTTTGTATTATGTATAATTAAGAGGACTGGGCTTCCCTGATAGCTCAGTTGGTAAAGAATCTGCCTGCAATGCAGGAGGCCCAGGTTCAATTCCTGGGTCAGGAAGGTCCGCTGGAGAAGGGATAGGCTACCCACTCCAGTATTCTTGGGCTTCCCTTGTGGCTTAGCTGGTAAAGAATCAGTCTGCAATGAGGGAGACCTGGGTTCAATCCCTGGGCTGGGAAGATCCCCTGGAGAATGGAAAGGCTGACCACTCCAGTATTCTGGCCTGGAGAATTCCATGGACTGTATATCTTCCATGCACTGTATATCTTCCCTGGGTCGGGAAGATCCCCTGGAGAAGGAAATGGCAACCCACTCCAGTATTCTCACGTGGAGAATCCCATGGATGGAGGAGCCTGATGGGCTACACTCCTCCGGGTCGCAAAGAGTCAGACACGACTGAGCGACTTCACTTTCACTTTCACTTTATAGTCCATGGGGTTGCAAAGAGTCAGACACGACTGAGCGACTTTCACTAAGAGGACTGGTTGCCTTTGAATTCTCCAAAAGAGAATCCCTTTCACTCTGAAAGTGCTAGTGGCCAATGTCAATTTTTCTGGAGATTTGGCAGGAGAGATGGATGGAGGAAGGTTTTGTATCACGGCTGATTTTGTATGTCCCTTTGCACAATAAACTGTAGAAAATTCTGAAAGGGATGGGAATACCAGACCACCTGATCTGCCTCTTGAGAAATTTGTATGCAGGTCAGGAAGCAACAGTTAGAACTGGACATGGAACAACAGACTGGTTCCAAATAGGAAAAGGAGTACGTCAAGGCTGTATATTGTCACCCTGCTTATTTAACTTCTATGCAGAGTACATCATGAGACACGCTGGACTGGAAGAAGCACAAGCTGGAATCAAGATTGCCGGGAGAAATATCAATAACCTCAGATATGCAGATGACACCACCCTTATGGTAGAAAGTGAAGAGGAACTAAAAAGCCTCTTGATGAAAGTGAAAGAGGAGAGTGAAAAAGTTGGCTTAAAGCTCAACATTCAGAAAACGAAGATCATGGCATCCGGTCCCATCACTTCATGGGAAATAGATGGGGAAACAGTGTCAGACTTTATTTTTGGGGGCTCCAAAATCACTGCAGACGGTGACTGCAGCCATGAAATTAAAAGACGCTTACTCCTTGGAAGGAAAGTTATGACCAACCTAGATAGCATATTCAAAAGCAGAGACATTACTTTGCCAACAAAGGTTCGTCTAGTCAAGGCTATGGTTTTTCTTGTGGTCATGTATGGATGTGAGAGTTGGACTGTGAAGAAGGCTGAGCGCCGAAGAATTGATGCTTTTGAACTATGGTGTTGGAGAAGACTCTTGAGAGTCCCTTGGACTGCAAGGAGATCCAACCAGTCCATTCTGAAGGAGATGAGCCCTGGGATTTCTTTGGAAGGAATGATGCTAAAGCTGAAACTCCAGTACTTTGGCCACCTCATGTGAAGAGTTGACTCACTGGAAAAGACTCTGATGCTGGGAGGGATTGGGGGCAGGAGGAGAAGGGGATGACAGAGGATGAGATGGCTGGATGGCATCACTGACTCGATGGATGTGAGTCTGGGTGAACTCTGGGAATTGGTGATGGACAGGGAGGCCTGGCGTGCTGCAATTCATGGAGTCGCAAAGAGTCGGACACGACTGAGCGACTGAACTGAACTGAACTTGGACAAGTTTGTTCCACCAACTGAGAGTGCTCCCCTGTCACTCCTCCCCCGTGCGGGACAGGGTCCCTTCCTCCCTTCTTCCCCCCAGGAACAGATGCCTCCCTTTTCATGTTCCGCACAAAGTAGCACTGTTAGTTTCTTTCAGTTCAAGGCACCAGTTCACCTACAGGTGCTGGAGTTCTCCCTTGAAAGGGAGTATCACAGTATCTACCCAATAAAACTGTGCCTCTTGTGACCTGCTAGGAAATTAAGATTTCCTCCCTGGTATTACACATATGCACAATCACAGGCATCTATTACCCTACTGGATTGCCAGCAACTTGAGAATAGGAATTTGGAGAAGTCAGTAAATGTTGAATTGGTACAGGAATTCCCTAGTTAACTGAGGAAATGGTATTAGCCCCATTTTATAAATTAGGAAATGACAGTTTGCAGAGACTAAGTGATTATTACTTCTGAGGTTCTTGGACCCTTTAATCAATAGAAATTGATAAGAGGCCAGCAGAGGAATTCAGGCGAGGCATTCTGGGGACTTGAGCTGTAGCAACAGGGAGTGAAAACAAGTAACAGGTGGCCTTGTTGGAGCTTAGGGAGTGGGTTGATTTCTGAAATGGAGTGAAGGTTGGGGTAGGTCCTTAAATGGAGTGAGGGTGGGGGCGGGCCCAGGGGTGGGGCTGGAGGTGTGGCTTAGGTGGTCTGCCCACCCCGCCGGTGGTGCTGTGTGCGGGGGTCATGTGCTTTCACTCCAGACTCCTCAGAAATGGCAGTTGGGTTTTTGGTGATTTTTTGTTTTCTTACTCATAATTTGCCACGACTGGGCATGCATGCAGTTATTTTTAGTCCCCTGTAGTTTCTTTGTATTTTGTTGTTCAAGGAAATGTTTGTCCAGGTTTTAGGTGCCAGCTTGTCTCAGGACCACTCTACTGACGATCTGAGAGCTAGCCTTCAAACACAAGCCCACGGAGGCAGGATGTATCTGCATCAGACTCACAAATCAGTTCTTCCCCTGGCCCCCTGCTGAAGCGGCCCAGGAATGAACCAAAGGAGGTGAAACATCAAGCTTGAACCTCACCATTTCTGAGATGCATGTCCTAGTCTGTGAGTTTGCTGTTTCAGACTCAGCCAAAGCAAAAAGGCTTAGAAAAGATTAACAAAATGCTCCTGATTCTATTTCCATTTCATGTCTGAGCTCGTTGGGGACATCTCATCTGTAAGACAATTCTATTTGTTGAATTTAATGAGTGCCCTTGGTTACGACAGCAACATGTGTGTGGGTCCTTTTCAGACAAGGGTGCTCTACTTTGTCCCTGGATAAGACAGTGGGAAGAGAGAACCTACACAAACATCCTCAAAGACTTAGACCAGTCGTGCTGGCTGTTTACAAAACCAAAATCTTCTGTTCTTACTGTAGTAATATTACAAAAATGTGCTCAAAATCGTTGGTTTAGGCCAGTGTATAGAATGATATATAGAGTAATACAGAATCCTCTAAGTGGTTTAGCAGACTAATAAGTGAAATTTATGGGCTGAAATTAAACAGAGGAATTGTTCAATTCCTAAATGGAGCACACAGCAACATATGGTTGTGTGAAAGTGCCTTTGTCATGAGAATGAAGCAATTCAGAGGAGTTGCTGATTGGATGTGGGCCACTCTGCCTTCTCGCAAAGTATCTGATAATCTATTAGACGCTTCTCGCATGACGACAGTGACAGAAGGGAGCCTGTGGTTAAAAGCTGGATAAAACATTGAAGAACTGTTTAACTGCTCTGAATTCTGTCAAAGCCTCAGAATTGTTCCTCTGATGCTTTATTCCTCAGTCCAGTTAATGCCGTAAGAACTCATCACAATGAGAGATCTCATCTGGACCCATCAATCTCAGTTCCAGGAAAGAACCTCTGCTCATGTGCATAAGGATAAGTACAGTAAGACGTTCACAGCATGCACGCTGTCCTGTCGACTCTGCGACCCCGTGGGGAAGCACTTTAAAGCAGCCGCACAGCTCAGGAGTTAGGATAAACACTCTGATGTGAGAGATACATCTGGGTTTGAATCTTAGTTCTGCCACTTATCCCCTGTGTGACCTGGAGTGGGTTACCTAGCCTCTCTGTGTCTCAGTTTCCTCATTTGTAAAATGAAGGTGGAAATGATGCAACCTATGAGGATACATGAATGAGAATTTGTAAAGCACTTAGAACTGTGCCTAGCAGATTGTGACTCTTATATATATGTCCATCCCATGGGGAAATGCCAAAATAAACTGTGACATAGTCATCCAGCGGTGCAATTTCGTAATAAACAGAAGCCCAAGTGAATGAATGAGGTCCACATATATCAAATAGGGCCTTGAAGATAGAACATTGAGTGAGAAGAGCAAGTTATAGAACAGTAATTAAAATATGCTGTTTTGGTAGATTTGAAAAGCAAAACAGTATGACATATTTTGATGGACACACACAGAGACAGTTAAAGTGTAAAAACGTGAGCCAGGGCTTCCCTGGTGCTCCAGTGATTAAGAATCTGCCTTGCAATGCAAGGGACCTGAGTTCGATCCCAGTCTGGGCAGATCCCACATGCCTGGGAGCAGCTAAGCACATGCACCACAACTAGAGAAAGCCCAAGTGCAGCAACAAGGACCCAGCACAGCCAAAAACAAGCAAATAAATAAACCTTAAAAAAAAAAAAAAAAAAAAAAGTGTGAGCCAGAGGCTATTCCCCAAATACACTATTTTGGATAACTCTGAGAAGGGAACAAGGAAGCTGCAACTCTGGGACTTCTTGGAGGTCCAGTGGTTAAGACTCCACGCTTCCACTGCAGGGGGTCGATCCCTGGCCAGGGAACTAAGATCCCACATGCTGTGGGGAGCTGCCAACAAATGAAAACAAGCTTCAGTTCTGCATGTGACAAAGTTAGCATCCGGTGGGACAGAGGTTTTCAAACTCTTGTGGGTGAGTAGGCTGCTTTGGAGGTGGTCCTGAGTCCGCTATACATGAAACTGTTTAACTCAGAATGGAACTTGAGCCCATGTGCTGGTATTCGAACCCAGACAAAACCCTCCTTGGGACTTGAACCCATGATCTTTCAATTAGAATCACTCACCTGGTATCTGGACTTACTGAGGCTCAGGTCCTTTGCATCTCATCACAGAAAGAATTCAGTGAGAGACAAAGTGATAGGTAAAAAATGGATTTTATTCAGAGAGAAACACACTCCACAAACAGAGTGTAGGCCATGGCAGAGGACAAGTGTGGGGGCCTCGAAATGTGGTGTGGTTAGCTTTTATGGGCTGGGTCATTTCATAGGCTAATGAGTGGGCAGATTATTCCAACTGTTTGGGGGAAGGGGGTGGAGATTTCCAGGGGTTGGCCCACTGCCCACATTTTGGTCTTTGAAGGTTTATCTTGGATCTGTCATGGCGCCTCTGACTGTGTCTTTTAGCTTATTAATGTGTTACAATGAGCCGGAGAAGGCGATGGCACCCCACTCCAGTACTCTTGCCTGGAAAATCCCATGGACGGAGGAGCCTGGTGGGCTGCAGTCCGTGGGGTCACAAAGAGTTGGACACAACTGAGCGACTTCCCTTTCACTTTTCACTTTCATGCATTGGAGAAGGAAATGGCAACCCACTCCAGTGTTCGTGCCTGGAGAGTCCCAGGGACGGGGGAACCTGGTGGGCTGCCGTCTCTGGGGTTGCACAGAGTCGGACACGACTGAAGCGACTTAGCAGCAGCAGCAGCAGCATACTGAGGATGAAGGTCTAGACAAGTTGACTTGTCTGCCATCTTGGACCCATTTGGTTCTAAGCAGCTTATGTTGTGCCCTTGGGCTGTGTCTTTCTTTCAAAGGTTGTGCCCAGCCCCCTTCCCTCCTATTTCTTATGGATTTGCATGTCACCTAAGGTCCCCACCCACAAGACCTCTGCCTAAGCACCCTGCATCATGTTTATCTTTTCACCATTAGGCCCCAGGGCTTGCCTCAGTGTCTGACTCTCAGCAGCTACTTAAACATTTGTTGAATTAAATTTTAAAACAGGACATTCTTAAACATTTGTTGAATTAAATTTTAAAACAGGACATTTGGGCTTTTTAATTTTTTTTTTTTTTTTGCTGAAGTATAGTTGATTTACAATGTTGTATTAATTTCTGCTGTACAGCAAAGAGATTCAGTTATATATATATATATATATATAGTGATTTAACACTGGATATTGAATATAGTTCCCTGTGCTATACAGTAGGCCCTTGTTTTTTTATCCATTCTATATATGTAAAACAAAATATTTTTGTAAAATGTTTAAGCCATTCGAATGTCAAGACATTTACAAACATGTAGTATAATGAAGGCACTGGCAACCCACTCCAGTACTCTTGCCTGGACACTCCCATGGACGGAGGAGCCTGGTGGGCTGCAGTCCATGGGGTTGCTAAGAGTCGGGCACGACTGAGCGACTTCCCTTTCACTTTCCACTTTCATGCATTGGAGAAGGAAATAGCAAGCCACACCAGTGATCTTGCCTGGAGAATCCCAGGGACAGAGGAGCCTGATGGGCTGCCGTCTATGGGGTCGCACAGAGTCGGACACGACTGAAGCGACTTAGCAGCAGTATAATGAAGTAGAAAGGTAACTTACACTAAAAGCGCTGAGTTAGCTGTGTGATGGGTTAATCAATAAAGGAGGGAGTGGTCGAGATGATGAAGGGTATCATAGCACAGTGGCTCTCCAGTCATTACACAGACATGAAAGGCAGTGTTGAGAATTAAGCGCTGAGATAATGGAGGTGCCATTGAGGCAATTCTGAACTGTAGACGCTTCATCACTTCAGTTATATGATAAACATAAGGCACACATTCAGATAGCTCATCCCTACCACAATCTCACATCCTTCTGGCTTGTCACTCACTCACAGCCATATCCTTCCCTCTTCTCCATCCCTTCAGAGGCCTCCAGCACACAGATCCCTCACTTCCTCGCACTCACATAACCCTTTATTTTCCTCCTTTCTGTCCCTCATCAAGTTAGGTCCACGATCCAACTCGAAGAGTTAGATCCTCTGAGAGGATCTTCAACCTACATCTTGCCAACTCCCTAGATCCCCTTACCCTGTTTTCTTTGAGCCCTCCTGGTGGAACCCCAATCCTGGATAAACACATCTTAATTTGAAGGTGTCCTTCACCCTCAGGTTGCTGATCTGTGGAAGAAACTCACAAAGCACGATGTGCCTCAGGAAATGATTCTGACGCAGTGGTCAACACCATGCAGACAATCTGGAGGCTACAGAGCAGAAAGCCCCACACAGCACATCAAGGAGTTTGCATCACGTGGGTTAACAGATCAACCTAACACATTATTGACTGGCGGATTTTGTAGAAACTAACGCCTGTGGCCAGCGATGCATTATGTAAGTGAACACTGATGCGTCTCCAGTCAAGACGTGTTAATACATCTCTAGTCGGCAAGTTGTTAAAAGACTCAGGAAGTAGCAAGGGGAAAGGCAGAGGGCAGGTCAGCACACTCAGAATGAGGTGCAGGCAGGGCAGGACTCTGCATTCTGCATGTTTGGCTGTCTTGTTTCTCCCCCTGCCACACCAGCTTCCTCACTGATGATGAGGACCAGAGGAGGGGGTTGGACAGGAGGGTTTGGCAGATGAAAGGTGCCCGGAGCCAGTATCTCCCCATCAGAGAGCCTCTGGGCAGCACCCCAGCCAGAGGGGCTCACCAACAGCCTGATCATCCTCCATGCCTTTCACCCGCATCTGGGGTGAGCTGCATACGCGGGGCAGTGCAGATGACACCAGGTACGGCCAGGGCAGGAATGGCGGTGCCATCAACCTGGGGGTGGCAGGACTCATGTCTTATGAATACGTAAGGTATGGTTTGGTGTTCCCAGCCCTTCTGTGTAGACTGACACTCTCCTTTGCTCCATCCTTTTGATTTATACTTAGCACACACATGTGCTTTATTTATCCTATCTTTGACATGTCTTACAGATTGATTACTTAAAATGTTATGTAATTTCCGCCTCTGCGTCACAAGTTCATTGCTTGTTATCCACCCCAGTTGCTTTTCTTGTTTTCTATATAGCAGAATTGAATTTCCTTATGTAATACTTTTTTTTTAAGTTTAATGATTTTTTACAGTCTTCTAAAAGATTAGCATTTATTGATTTTGATGGGCTTTCTCTGGTTGCGGCAAGCGGGGGCTACTCTCCAGTGGTGGTGTATGGGCCTCTCATTGCGCTGACTTCTCTGTTGCAGAGTATGGATTTAGTTGCCCCTCAGCATGTGGGATCTTCCTGGACCAGGGACCGAACCGGTGTCCCCTGCATTGTCAGGTGGATTCTTAACCATTGGACCACCAGAGAGGTTCTGTAATACTTTAAACATCTATATTTCTGGGATGCTCCTCGCGTGCCCTGGCTTCATCAGGCTAGCTCCTTCCTCTGCCAGCCTTTCCTCATGCGCTTTGCATGGTCACACCCCCTTCCTGGAGGCTCAAAGGCAACGTGTCCTTCCTCTGTGGTGACCCTGATTGTCCTTTCCTCCATGAAGGCAGGAGCCATGTCTGGCTTAAACTTTGCTGGATCCAGGCACATAATATTTGTTAAATGACCGAAAAGGAGTTAAACCTCGCCAGGCATATACACAGGCAGAATTACAACTGAGTCCCTGTTCTCTTTCCTATTTGAATTTATGTCTTATCACTTGTGCATTTCTGGTGTGCATGAGCTGTGCTTGCAAACTCTACAAAACATTCCACCTTTTCCTCTGATGACCTAAAACTTGGATTGAACTCTCGTACTAATTCCAGGAATCACACCTCCTCTGCAAGGCCTTCCTTAACTTTTCCAAGGTTGGTGTATTCCAATAGCACCTGGGTTTCCTTTACCGCTGGTGCTAATCACAGTATTTTGTGACTGCTCTTTGTTTGCTGGGGTTTATTATTTATTTGGCTGCACCAGCTCTTAGTTGAAGCATGTGGGCTCTTTTCACAGTGGCAAGCAGACTCTTAGTTGCTCATGTGGGATCTAGTTCCCTGACCAGGGATCGAACCTGGGCCCCCTGCACTGGGAGCATGGAGTCTTAGCCACTGGACCACCGGAGAAGTCCCTGTGATCATTTATTAGTCCATCTCTCCGTTAGTCTTTGCCTTGCTAGTCTTTCAGCTCAGTGCCTTTTATGCAGCAGATGGCTGGGTCAGTGTTTGTAGAGGAAGGAGCAGAGGCAGGCCTAGGCATCAAGCCTTCCTTCTCTTGGGCTTCACCATGATCCTATTTGCCTTCAGTGGTCCAACCTCTCCTGAGCAGAAGTCACCCCAGCCCAGCCTTGTCCCTCCAAACCCGTGGCAGCTCAAGAGAAGCCCAAGTAGAGGAAGGGAACAGTGGCCCTCTCCCTCCTCCCGCCGAACACTCCTCCTTTCCCCGGAGCACCCTGGCATGTATCCTCCAGAAGCTCCCATCTTCCCTTGAATCGTATCAGAGCTCCTCCTGGAGTGTAAAGTGAGCGGTCGGGGGAGTCCTTTCTGTCCTCGTTGATACCAGATCAAAGAGAAGAGAAACGGAGAGCCTCCATTAATTCAGGGAGCAGATACTCACTATCGACCACTTTGTAATGCCATTTGATAAATGGCTGTTATAGCAGAGAAGTGATTTTCGTCATTGTCATTTGTCTATTTTTAGACCAAGGAGTTCATCTGACATTCATTGCAGAGGCCTCTGCGCTGTGTGAATCTCACTGTCCCACTGTTTATAGCTTTGCAAATGAGGAGTGGCCGGCGCCTTCAGACCACGCTCTCTTTGGACCACTCCCCCACCCCGATCCCTTCGCTCGTAGAGAACAAGGGCATTTTATTAGCCTGACCTTGACTGACCCAGGAGGTATAGGGGCTGCTCTTGCTTCTCTGAGAAGTTACTTGTTTTTCCCAGTTCTCTGCATCCATGCCCTTTGCGTGTGGCTTCACAGCTCCCCCTGCTGGAGGTGGCGTGTATTTCAACACACACTGGGCGTGCCCTGTGGGAGGCAGTGACCTAACTCGTCTGCGCCTCAAACTTAAGAAACCTCACCTGTGCTTCTGACTCTGCCATAAAAAGGACTGGTAGTGGCTGTCCCTTCAGCATAAATCCCAGAACCACGCAAGCAAGGTAGAGCCACCCCATCCAATTCACAGTCTACAGCTGTCACCCCTCCTGACTTGCAGATTCATGAACGAGAGTGAGCACTGAGCTGTGGTGTGGTTTCTTATGCAGCAGTCACTGACTGACCCAGCTCTCTACCCTCTGTGTTTCTCTAGCCTCCTAGAAGAAAGGAAACCAACATGTCTAGGCACCTGCAGAGCGTTTTCACATACACGATTATATTTACTTTTTCCAACGTCCTATGAGGTAGGCATTCTTTGTCGCGTCCTACAGACAAGGCAACTGAGGCTCAGAGAATGAAGTAACTCATCTGAAGTTGTGCTTTTAGTAAGTGACAGATTTAGGATTCCAAACCAGGTCTTCTGACTTCACGAGAAACCCCACTTGCAGTGCCAAATCCTTTCTAGAGATCAGATGAGGTCGCCAGAGCATCTGATTGCCGGCTCCATGGAAGGTAATTATAGGCTTTGGGCCCCAACACTAGTCATCAGGGGAGAGAGATCTTCACCTCATTGTGTATAAATCAGAAGGAAAAACTGTTTAACAGTGTGTAAGATGGGATCAGGCACCGCTGCCGCAGACGACATTCACCCTAATAGTTATGCCAATGCGGATAATGAACCCCCATGCATAATTAGCTGTTTGGAATTACCCTTTTATCTTTTGAGATCAAAATATCATCCTGTCCTCTGACTCAGAATGCCTCTGATATGCTTGCTGAATTAATGTAATGTCTGTCGTTTTGGAAACCCAGTACCATCCTCCCTCCTAGCATTTGAAATTCATTTCTTACAAAATTATCACGCTGCAATTTGCCATAAGGCTTCTCTGCACAGATTTTGGTCAAGAAGCTTTGAAGTAATTTTAATAGTATGCCTTAGGCGGGTAGAAAAACAATGTTGATTTTTAACCTAAACAGAACACAAAGGTATGGGAGAAAAACTTTTTTCTTTGATCTCCTAAAAGCAAGATTTCTCACATATCTCCAGGTAGCAAATGAACAAGGAGGAACAAGATGAAAAAAAATCAGGGCAGAGACGGGTACAAATGAATGTCTTCTTTTGTGCATAAAACCCAAGTCACTCAAAGGGGATTAAATTATTTTGTAATTTGAGAAATATGGACAATAGCCCCCAGCGATGGCACCCCACTCCAGTACTCTTGCCTAGAAAATCCCATGGACGGAGAAGCCTGGTAGGCTGCAGTCCATGGGGTTGCGAAGAGTCAGACATGACTGAGCAACTTCACTTTCACTTTTCACTTTCATGCATTGGAGAAGGAAATGGCAACCCACTCCAGTGGTCTTGCCTGGAGAATCCCAGGGACGGGGGAGCTTGGTGGGCTGCCATCTCTGGGGTCGCACAGAGTCGGACACGACTGAAGCGACTTAGCAGCAGCAGCAGCAGCATCCACAGGGGATTATGTTCCAAGACCCCCAATTTCGGCACCCTGAAGCCACAGCTAGTACCAAACCCTATATACAGTTTATTTTTTCCTATACATACATACTTATGATAAAGTTTGATTTGTAAATTAGGCACAGTAAGACATTAACAAATGCAACCAATGTAAAACAGAATGATTATAACAATATATTGTCATAAAAGTTATAGAAGTGTGGCCTCTCAAAATGTCTTTTTAAAAAAATATTTTTATTTTTTTAACTGTGCTGGGTCTTAGTTATGGCACTTGAGATCGTCACTCTTCATTGTGGCATTTGAACTCTTAGCTGCATTATGAGGGATGTAGTTCCCTGACCAGGGATCAAACCCAGACCCCCTGCATTGGGAGCATGAAGTCTTAATCACTGGATCACTGGGGAACTCCCCTCAAAGTATTTTACTGCATTATGAGGGATGTAGTTCCCTGACCAGGGATCAAACCCAGACCCCCTGCATTGGGAGCACGAAGTCTTAATCACTGGATCACTGGGGAACTCCCCTCAAAGTATTTTACTGTAGTACACTCACCATTCTTCTGCTTGTGATGATGTGAGATGGTAAAACACCTGCATGATGAGATGAAGTGAGCTAGTAGAATTTCCTAGAATAAGGGCATTTGGGGGAGTCTTGCAGAGACAGCAGACACTTCTTATTCATTGTCAAAGCCGTTAGTGCCTCTGGCTTTGCCAATTCCAGAATGGCCAAAGGATACATCTCAACATCCATGACCTCTAATGTTAACAGGGAGTTGGTATGGGGTAGACCCCTCCAGTACTGAGACCACCAGGCATGCAATTCAATATGGTTGATATTGTGGATGGCATTTAGCATTTCCATGAAGCTGAAGAGGAAGTGGAGGACATGACAGAGCAATACAATTCATTGAGTTTAAAAAAGGCAGAGGACTCACCACCAGGTGTTTGAATTCTGGCCCTAATCCAAATATTGCAATTTTTTGTCCCCATATTCCCTTATAGGAAACTTCTTACTAAATAATTGGGATTGAGTTGTAAAGTTGAATAAAAACAAGTTATGTCCAGTCCTTTTGGGGGTTTTATTGTTTGTTTGTTTTAAAGCAACTGTTAGAATTTCATTTTCTTAATCTTTGTGATATATTTTCTAAGAGTTAAAGTTGTAATAGCCTCATTTTAGTTTAGCTGTCTTCATGTTTGAAGGAGAGCAGGAAACATATTTATCGACTTTACCCATATGTTTTCTTTTTTTATTAATTAACTAGTTTATTTATTTTATTATTTTTGGCTGCACTGGGTCTTCTACTGCGTGAGAGCTTTCTCTAGCTGTGGCGAGCAGGGGCTCCTCTCCGGTTGTGGGCGTGGACTTTTCATTGCCGCGGCTTCTCTTGTTGCAGAGCACAGGCTCTAAGTGCGAGGCCTCCAGTGGTCGCGGCTCCCTAGCTCAGTTGCTCCACACCATACGGAATCTTTCCAGACCCGGGATGGAACCCGTGTCCTCTGCATTGGCAGGCAGATTCTTATCCACTGTACCGCCTGGAAGGTCCACCCATATGTTTTCTAATTTCATGTTCAAAACAATTTAATGTTCAAAGTATGCCCTGTGAGTCTCATTTCACAGATTAGGAATCTGAGACCTGAAGAGGTTATATATTTTCCTTGCTCAAGGTCACATAATTCACAAATACGAATCGGTTTTGAACTCAGCTTTGATGGGCCTGCAAAGAATATTCTAATTCTGTCTTTTTCTCTTAGAGTTTTTTCTGAATTTTAAGTCTTGAATTCTTCCAAGATGACTTAAATAATGTGTGCTCTTTCACTTTATCATTTTCAACTTCTAAAATGTTTAATCTTTGGCCAACTCTTGTCTTATCTTTGATAAAAATAATTTTGGTATCATTTGTAATCATTTTGAAATATTTGTAATCTCTCAATAGCCAGGTCCCCCAACATCTATCAAAATTGGACTTGACTAAAAATTTATATGTACAAATAAGAAATGTATTCATATAGCAATGCATGTACTGAATGGAACTGGTGGCATTGATAGAAATTACTCTGTATTAGGAGAAAGAGAGTTCATATTTTAAAGGTCAAATGACTCACTAAGAAAACACAACTAACATATTTTATAATTGCTCAAATATTATTTCCTCTTTGAGAGGTGTTAGAGATGTTTCTTTTCACAAAAAGGTACATAGTAAATTTTCCAGAAGTAAAACCCAGTTTGAAATCTGTTTGGAGCATTTGCCTGGGGGAAATAGATGGGGAAACAGTGGAAATAGTGTCAGACTTTATTTTTGGGGGGTCCAAAATCACTGCAGATGGTGACTGCAGCCATGAAATTAAAAGACGCTTACTCCTTGGAAGGAAAGTTATGACCAACCTAGATAGCATGTTCAAAAGCAGAGACATTACTTTGCTAACAAAGGTCTGTCTAGTAAAGGCTATGTTTTTTCCAGTGGTCATGTATGGATGTGAGAGTTGGACTGTGAAGAAAGCTGAGCGCCGAAGAATTGATACTTTTGAACTGTGGTGTTGGAGAAGACTCTTGAGAGTTCCTTGGACTGCAAGGAGATCCAACCAGTCCATTCTAAAGGAGATCAGCCCTGGGTGTTCTTTGGAAGGAATGATGCTAAAGCTGAAACTCCAGTACTTTGGCCACCTCATGTGAAGAGTTGACTCATTGGAAAAGACTCTAATGCTGGGAGGGATTGCGGGCAGGAGGAGAAGGGGACGGAGATGGCTGGATGGCATCACTGACTCGATGGACGTGAGTCTCAGTGAACTCTGGGAGTTGGTGATGGACAGGGAGGCATGGCGTGCTGCGATTCATGGGGTCGCAAAGAGTCGGACACGACTGAGCGACTGAACTGAACTGAACTGTACACAAAGTAACCTTTACCAATACTTAGTCGCCTTTAAAAAAAAAAATTTTTTTTAAGCTGCAAGCTCTTTACTGCCACCTACCGGTAGAAAATGCAATCGACTGCCAAGTGCACAGAGGACTGCCTTGAACAGAGAACCCGAGCTTTGAATGGAGCTCTGTCCCTGGCAGTTCAGCTGAAGAATCCGCCTGCAATGCAGGAGGCCTCAGTTCGATTCCTGGGTTGGTAAGATCCGCTGCAGAAGAGATAACCTACCCACTCAGTATTCTTGGGCTTCCCTGGTGGTTCAGACGGTAAAGAATCCGCCTGCAATCCTGGAGACCTGTGTTCTATCCCTGGGTTGGGAAGATCCCCTGGAGGAGGACATGGCAACCCACTCCAGTATTCTTGCCTGGAGAATCCCCATGGACAGAGGAGCCTTGCAGGCTACAGTCCGTGGGGTCACAAAGAGTCGGACACGACTGAATGACTAAGCACAGCATAGCACATATCTGTTTTATTACAAGTCCCAGGTGTCCTGGCATCTATCCAATTAACACTTGTCTGGTGTCCTTTTTCTCGAAAAACTCTGAAGTGGATGATAAATTATATGGTTATTACTGGATCTTTCCATCATATGAAATACTTGAGTTAGTCTGATCTCTCCCAACTAAGTGCCCACACACATCTTTAATCTGAGTCTTCCTCCTAGCTCCCATTCTCTTTCCTGCCTTCACAATCAAGCTTCTTGAAAAAGTAATCTGTACACCATTTCTACTTTATTACATCTTATTATTCCCTCAACTCACAGGATACTCCCTTCTGCCCTAAGTAGCTCAAAATTCTGCCACTTACAAGATCAAATCAGTAGGCACCTTTCTGTCTTTGTCTTCGTTCCAGCTGCTTTAACAAAGTGCCATAGACAGAGTGGTTTATAAGCAGTAGAAGTTTATTTCTCACAGTTATGAAGACTGGAACCTGAAATCAAGTTGCCAGCACGATTGGATTTTGATGAGAACCCTCTGCCGGCTTGCAGACTGCAAATTTCTTGTTCTAGAAATTGGTAGAAGGGAATGACCTTGCTCTCTAGTCTCTTCTTATAAGGGCACTAATCTTACCATGAGGGCTCCACCCTCATGACCTCACTACCTTCCCAAGACCCCACCTCCAAATACCATCACTGTTGGGAGTGAGATTTCAGCATATGAATGTGGGGGACACATTCAACCTTTCTTTTTAACATTTATTTATTTATCTGGCTGTGTTGGGTCTTAGCTGCAGCACACAGGATCTTCTATCTTCCTTGCCACATGCAGGATCTTTTAGTTACAGCACGTGAGATCTAGTTTCCTGACCAGGGGTTGAACCCAGGGCCCCTACACTGGGAGCTCAAAGTCTTAGCCACTGGACCCTAGGGAAGTCCCCAGTCTGTAAATCTTTACCTTGCTTTGTATATTGACAGCGCTGTTCTCAGTTGCTTGTCTTCCCTCCGCACTGCACTCCCATCTTCCGTGACACTTTCTCCTGCTCTCCTCCTGTATTCTGACTTCCTTTCAGTGTGCTTTGTAATTTCCTCTTCCTCTGCTTGTAACTAAAACCTTGTGTCTGTATTAGACCATCCCTGGGTAATCACACATGGATTCTGCTGCAGTCAAGTTGCTAAGGACTTCCTAACTCATCCACTCAGTCATTCATTCAGAAATATTTATGGAATGCCTACAAAGTGCCTGTCTTGGGATATGGCAGCAAACAAAACGGAGGGAAGTTCTTGCTCTGCGTGGGGGGGAAAAAATAAGTAGACTGGACAGTATATTAGAGGTTGATAAGTGATGTAGAATAGAATAATAGAGATTAGGAGTTGGGGGAGGTTGTATTAATAATTTTCAGTGGAAGGGATGGGGAAGGCTTCCTTGAGAAGGTAGCAATTTAGCTGACTTGAAGGAAGAGAAAGAGTGAGTTATGAAGGAACTTGGAGAAAGAGTGAAGGAACACACAGTGCAAAGATCCTGAGGCAAGAATGTAGGTGCCATTCTCAAGGGAGGGCAAAGGAGCAAGTATGGCTCTGGAACAAAGGCAAGAGGGGGAGGGTAATAGGGATGAGGTTAGAGGACCCTATAGGCTGTTGTGAGGACTTTAGCTTCCCTGTGAGTGAACTGATGAGCCATTGTAGGGTTTTAGGTTGAGAAGTGGGATAGTCTTATTTATATATTTTTGTCTCTAAGTTACTTATTTATTTGGCTGTGCTGGGTCTTAGTTGGAGAAGGTGATGGCACCCCACTCCAGTACTCTTGCCTGGCAAATCCCATGGATGGAGGAGCCTGGTAGGCTGCAGTCCATGGGATCGCGAAGAGTCGGACACGACTGAGCGACTTCCCTTTCACTTTTCACTTTCATGCATTGGAGAAGGAAATGGCAACCCACTCCAGTGTTCTTTCCTGGAGAATCCCAGGGACAGGGGAGCCTGGTGGGCTGCTGTCTATGGGGTCGCACAGAGTCGGACACGACTGAAGCGACTTAGTAGTAGGGTCTTAGTTGCGGCATGCAGGATAGTTAGTTGCGGCATGTGGGATCTAGTTCCCTGACCAGGGATCGAACCTGAGCCCCCTGTATTGGGAACCCAGAGTCTTAGCCACTGGACTACCAGGGAAGTCCCTTATTTATGTTTTAATAGACTCACTGTCTTAGATCAGGTTTCCTGGGAAACCGACTCAAACTCAGAGTGTTTACAGGAGGTTTATTGGTTATTGGAGACACCTATAATGGAGTGCCTGTCTGTTCACTCATATCTGACCTTTGCGACCCTATGGACTGTAGCCCACCAGTCTCCTCTGTCCATGGAATTTTCCAGGTAGGAATACTGGAGTGGGTTGCCATGCCCTCCTCCAGGGGATCTTCCTGATCCAGGGATTGAACTTACATCTCCTGCATTGCAGACAGATTCTTAACTGCTGAGCCATCAGGGAAGCCCTATAAGTGTGAAAGGGAAGCTGAATTGGGCAGAAGAAGAAGTTGAATTGGGATGCAATTGCAACAGAGGCCATGGGATGGCTTTTCAGAATGATCCTAGATCTCTTTATTGTATTTAACTAGTCACTGTATGCAGGTGGCCTCTGGGGAGACAGCTGTGCCCTTGGGCAAGGCAGCACCCTTCGGCTCAGAGCTATTTCCAAAAGGAGATTCAGCTGAGACTCATTAGCAGTCCTCTCTCCATCCAGAAAAGGAGATCTTGATGGTGTACCACTGCATCCTCTTAGCTCCACCTGGTCTATTTAGTTCGAGTCTAGAAACATTCCTTCACCTCCTGGTTGGCCCCTGCTGCTGCAGCCTGCCTCAAAGTGCAGATGATACTCATCATCTTCCCCCTCTGATGCTCCTGGTAGGTACCCCCCCGCCAGTCCATTCTCAACACAGCAATGTGGATGATCCTGCTAAAACACAATCAGATCATGTTACTCCTCTTCTCAAAACCATCAAGTAATTACTCTCCATTTCAGAGTGAAAGTGAGAATCCCTTTCATGATTCATATCATATTCTCGCTTGAGACTACATCTCTCATCTCATCCTGTATTCTTCTCCTCCTTATTCATCCTGCTCCCATTACACCAGCCTTCTTCCTCTTCCTTGAACACGTTTTGTAAAACAGTTTGGCAGTATCTGCTTTCCTACTCATCTTGGAGAAGCCTTAAGCAAGTCGGACAATCAAAACACAAGATGCCTCACACTGAAATGTTAAGAATTCCATCTGGTGGTGTAAAAAAAGTTGTCTTCTGCAAAGATTGTGTGATTGTTTATTATCATTTAAACTAATTCTTAATTTAAAAGAATTCAACTATTGGCTGAAAAAAGAAAGATTCTAAAAAGAATCATTTAAATAGTACACATTACTTGAGCAGTGTGTGCCCTAGGCAAAGGCTGCCTAGTAATCCTGAAACCCTTGAAAAGAACATCTGATTAGTTTTAAAGGTTTCCCAGCTATTAGCCTGGGCCTCCCAGGTGGCTCAGTGGTTAAGAATCCACCTGCCAACCAGGAGATGAGGGTTCAATCCCTGGTCCAGGAAGATCCCCTGAAGAAGGAAATGGCAACCCACTCCAGAATTCTTGCTGGGAAATCCCATGGAAAGAGGAGCCTGGCAGGCTACAGTCCATGGGGTTGCAAACAGTCAGGCATGACTTAGTGAGTAAACAGCAGCAGCAGCAACTATAAGCCCAAAGAATTCAACTTATTGTTTAAGTGACTAAGCAAGATGGTTTCCTTAGGGTAGAAAGTGAATGAAGAGCTACAGAGAAACATTAATGATAAAGAATTAGAAGAAAAAATCCACAGATTTTTGCATACACAAAATCACACATACTATTTTGGCTATTAAAGAGATTTTCAAGGGTAATTTTTACTTCATTGGTTGGCAAATAAGAACTAGACTCTATTCAAAGGATCTGAATAGACAATTTTTCCAAAGAAGACAAAAAGATGGCCAGTAGGTACCTGAAAACATGACCAATATGACTGATCATCAGGGAAATGCAAATCAAAACTACAGTGACATGTCACCTGAAACATGTTAGATGGTTATCATCAAAAAGACAAGAAATAGAAAGTGTTGGCGAGGATGAAACATGTGTGAGACTCACTTTATTGCGATATGAGCGGTCTGAGACAGAACCCACAACATCTCTGAGATATGCCTACATTGATCAGATCTTATGGTTAGAAATGTCCTAAAATATGGGAAAATGAAAATATTGATGATTTAAATTCATAAAAGTTTTAAATGTTTTATGTATCAAAAGTCATTAAATTAAAAGACAATAAGAAAACTATTTTCAACAAATATAAATATAAAGGGTTAATATCCTTAATATATAAAGGGCTCTTACAAATAGATTAAAGGCAAAATACACAGATAATTTACAAAAGAAATAGAAGCACCTAATAAACATAAAAATATTTAATCTCATTAATGAAAAAATACTTTGCTCCTTGAATTAGAATTTTTTTAATGCTAATGTAGGTAGGATGAGATAGAAATGTACTTGTTAAAGGAAGACATACATGTTGATACAATGCCAGCATGAACAAAGAGCCTTAAAATAATATTTATAAAGGAAATCATCCAAAATGTGGGTGAAGTATTATGCACAGAAGTGCCAATATCATTTACTATAGGGGAAAAATGGGCATAACCTATATGTCCAACAATAGGTGACCAGGTAGTGTAAAAAAATGATTACTCAATTAAATTATATTTTCTAAGACTACTAATTAAATATGAAAAGGTTTATATGTTAGGTGAAAATAAATGGATGTAAATTTGTTATTTATAGTATAATAGCAAAATTTTAATGGGAAAAAGCAACATATGATTTGTATTTGGTGTGATATAATTTCTTCTCTCAAAAAAAAAAAATAGAAAAAGGAACTTTCTTTAACCAGCGGTTAAGACTCTGAGCTTCCACTGCAGGGGGCACGGGTTTGATCCCTGGTTGCGGAACTAAGATCCTGCATGCTTTGTGGTACAGCAAAAAAAAAAAGAAAAAAAGAATTTCTTCCTTATATTTTTCTGTATTTTCCAAACTCCCTTTTATAATGTTGTGCAACTTTTGTAGTCAGAAAAAATATTCTTCCCCAGAGCCTTCAGGATAAAATCCAAATTCCTTAGCATAGCGTATACTCATGATCTGGCCTGGGCCTTCTCTTCACTTTCTCGCCATTTCCTAGTCCAGACTTTCCTATGGGCCTACCAAATTGCTTGCATTTCCCTAATTGCCATGTCATCACTGTCTTGGGGTTGTTTTCTTGCTGTTTTATTTTTGCCTGGGATGCTCCTGAATGCCCTTCTCCCCCTCTGGCCTGGCTAACTGGCCTCTTCAAGCCCCAGCCGTTTGTTTTCAAGGCATAGCCTCCTCCGGGGCGCCTTGGGGTGGGGCCATGCTCCTCCTCTGTGCTGCCTTCACAGTCCGTGCGTGGCTCCCTTCTCACAGCACTGCTCCCCTGAATTGCAGTCAGAGTGACCAAGCCTCCCTGGTTGGCCTCTCCCTAACTCTTACTCTCTGATATCTTGTTCCCATCTTAGACAACGAGCATCTTAACTCCACAGACTGTTCACATCATCTCTGCGTTTAACATTTTTTATTCTTCCCAGTATACCTTTTTTTGGACCAATTTTTTTTTTTTCAATTTAGAAAAATATTTATTTTGGGCTGCACTGGGTCTTGGGTGCAGCGTGGAGGCTTTCTCTAGTTGCGGCGAGCTGGGGCTCCTCTCCAGTCGTGGGGCCCAGGCTTCTCATCGTTGCGGCTTCTCTTGCTGTGGAGCACGGCCTCTCGGGCACTCGGCCTCAGCAGCTGCTGCGTGCGGGCCCAGTAGTCGCAGCTCACGGGCTTAGCTGCCCTGTGGCATGCGGGATCTTCCTGGACCAGGGGTCAACCTGCATTGCAAGGTGGATTCTTAACCAGTGAACAACAAGGGAAGCCCTTTTTTCAGGTTTTTTTTTTTTTTTAATTGAAGTATAGTTGATTTACAATGTTGTGTTAATTTCTCTTTTTAAAAAAATATTTACTTATTTGGCTGCATGGGGTCTTAGTAGCAGCACTCAAAATCTTCCATCTTCGTTGGGGCATGTGAACTCTAAGTTGCTGCATGCAAACTCTTAGCTGTGGCATGCGGCGTCTCAGTTCTGTGGCCAGGAATCAGACCCTGGCCCCCTGCATCGGGAGCCGGAGTCTTAGCCACTGGACCACCAGGGAAGTCCCTGTTACTTTCTGCTGTGCAGCAGTGTGATTCACTTATACATAGATGTGCATTCTTTTTTCAGAGTTCTTTTCCATTGTAGTTTATCATCTCTTATGCACTTCACTCACTTTAGTCTTAAGTTTATCAGGTGATAAAGATAACAAGGACAAGAAGGGTGACTGGTCCTGTCAACAGGTGATACAGGCCACTCTCACTGTGGTGATATATGAAGATGCTAAAAAGTTACTCATAACTCTGTTATAGGCCTGCCAGACACCAGTGAAATTCCCTCAGTAGGTTAAAGCATCTTGGTAGTTGGAAGGAACATGCTGATTAGTTAATATATTAGGATAGTTTAGTTTATTCCTCCCTTTCAGTTCAGTTCAGTCACTCAGTCATGTCCGACTCTTTGTGACCCCATGAATTGCAGAACGCCAGGCCTCCCTGTCCGTCACCAAATCTCAGAGTTCACCCAAACTCATGTCCATCGAGTCAGTGATGCCATCCAGCCATCTCATCCTCTGTCGTCACCTTCTCCTCTTGCCCCCAATCCCTCCCAGCATCAGAGTCTTTTCCAGTGAGTCAACTCTTCAGAGGAGGTGGCCAAATTATTGGAGTTTCAGCTTAAGCATCAGTCCTTCCAAAGAACATCCAGGACTGATCTCCTTTAGGATGGACTGATTGGACCTCCTTGCAGCCCAAGGGACTCTCAAGAGTCTTCTCCAACACCACAGTTCAAAAGCTTCAATTCTTCAGCGCTCAGCTTTCTTCACAGTCCAACTCTCACATCCATACATGACCACTGGAAAAACCATAGCATTGACTAGACAGACCTTAGTTGGTAAAGTAATGTCTCTGCTTTTGAATATGCTATCTAGGTTGGTCATAACTTTCCTTCCAAGGAGTAAGCGTCTTTTAATTTCATGGCTGCAGTCACCATCTGCAGTGATTTTGGAGCCCCAAAAAATAAAGTCTGACACTACTTCCACTGTTTCCCCATCTATTTCCCATGAAGTGATGGGACCAGATGTCATGATATTAGTTTTCTGAATGTTGAGCTTTAAGCCAACTTTTTCACTCTCCTCTTTCACTTTCATCAAGAGGCTTTTTAGTTCCTCTTCACTTTTTGCCATAAAGGTGGTGTCATCTGCATATCTGAGGTTATTGATATTTCTCCCGGCAATCTTGATTCCAGCTTGTGCTTCTGCAAGTCCAATGTTTCTCATGGTATACTCTGCATAGAAGTTAAATAAGCAGGATGACAATATACAGCCTTGTCGTACTCCTTTTCCTATTTGGAACCAGTCTGCTGTTCCATGTCCAGTTCTAACTGTTGCTTCCTGACCTGCATACAGGTTTCTCAAGAGGCAGGTCAGGTGGTCTAGTATTCCCATCTCTTTCAAAATTTTCCACAGTTTATTGTGATCCACACAGTCAAAGGCTTTGGCATAGTCAATAAAGCAGAAATAGATGTTTTTCTGGAACTTTCTTGCTTTTTCGATGATCCAGCAAATGTTGGCAATTTGATCTCTGGTTCCTCTGCCTTTTCTAAAACCAGCTTGAACATCTGGAAATTCATGGTTCCCGTACTGCTGAAGCCTGGCTTGGAGAATTTTGAGCATTACTTTACTAGCGTGTGAGGTGAGTGCAATTGTGTGGTGGTTAGAGCATTCTTTGGCATTGCCTTTCTTTGGGATTGGAATGAAAACTGACCTTTTCCAGTCCTGTGGCCACTGCTGAGTTTTCCAAATTTGCTGGCATATTGAGTGCAGCACTTTCACAGCATCATCTTTCAGGATTTGAAATAGCTCAACTGGAATTCCATCACCTCCACTAGCTTTGCTCGTAGTGATGCTTTCTAAGGCCCACTTGACTTCACATTCCAGGATGTCTGGCTCTAGGTGAGTGATCACACCATCGTGATTATCTTGGTCGTGAAGATCTTTTTTGTACTGTTCTTCTGTGTATTCTTGCCACCTCTTCTTAGTATCTTCTGCTTCTGTTAGGTCCATACCATTTCTGTCCTTTATTGAGCCCATCTTTGCATGAAATCTTCCCTTTGTATCTCTAAATTTCTTGAAGCGATCTCTAGTCTTTCCCATTCTGTCGTTTTCCTCTATTTCTTTGCATTGATCGCTGAGGAAGACTTTCTTATCTCTCCTGGCTATTCTTTAGAACTCTGCATTCAGATGCTTATATCTTTCCTTTTCTCCTTTGCTTTTCGCTTCTCTTTTTTTCACAGCTATTTGTAAGTCCTCCCCAGACAGCCATTTTGCTTTTTTGCATTTCTTTTCCATGGGGATGGTCTTGATCCCTGTCTCCTGTACAATGTCACGAACTTCCGTCCATAGTTCATCAGGCACTCTATCTATCAGATCTAGTCCCTTAAATCTATTCCTTACTTCCATGAATAATCATAAGGAATTTGACTTAGGTCATACCTGAATGGTCTAGTGGTTTTCCCTACTTTCTTCAATTTAAGTCTGAATTTGGCAATAAGGATTTTATGATCTGAGCCACAGTCAGCTCCTGGTCTTGTTTTTGCTGACTGTATAGCGCTTCTCCATCTTTGGCTGCAAAGAATATAATCAATCTGATTTCAGTGTTGACCATCTGGTGGTGTCCATGTGTAGAGTCTTCTCTTGTGTTGGAAGAAGGTGTTTGCTATGACCAGTGCGTTCTCTTGGCAAAACTCTATTAGCCTTTGCCCTGCTTCATTCCGTATTCCAAGGCCAAATTTGCCTGTTACCCCAGGTGTTTCTTGACTTCCTACTTTTGCATTCCAGTCCCCTATAATGAAAAGGACATCTTTTTGGGGTGTTAGTTCTAAAAGGTCTTGTAGGTCTTCATAGAACCATTCAACTTCAGCTTCTTCAGCATTACTGGTTGGGGTGTAGACTTGGATTACTGTGATATTGAATGGTTTGCCTTGGAAATGAACAGAGATCATTCTGTCGTTTTTGAGATTGCATCCAAGTACTGCATTTCTGACTCTTTTGTTGACCATGATGGGTACTCCATTTCTTCTAAGGGATTCCTGCCCACAGGAGTAGATACAATGGTCATCTGAGTTAAATTCACCCATTCCAGTCCATTTGAGTTTGCTGATTCCTAAAATGTCGAGATTCACTCTTGCCATCTCCTTTCTGACCACTTCCAATTTGCCTTGATTCATGAACCTAACATTCCAGGTTCCTATGCAATATTGCTCTTTACAGCATCGGACCTTGCTTCTATCACCAGTCACATCCACAGCTGGATGTTGTTTTTGCTTTGGCTCCATCCCTTCATTCTTTCTGGAGTTATTTCTCCACTGATCTCCAGTAGCATATTGGGCACCTACTGACCTGGGGAGTTCCTCTTTCAGTATCCTATCATTTTGCCTTTTCATACTGTTCATGGGGTTCTCAAGGCAAGAATACTGAAGTGGTTTGCCATTCCCTTCTCCAGTGGACCACATTCTGTCAGACCTCTCTACCATGCCCGCCCATCTTGGGTGGCCCCACATGGCATGGCTTAGTTTCATTGAGTTAGACAAGGCTGTGGTCCGTGTGATTAGATTGACTAGTTTCCTGTGAGTATGGTTTCAGTGCGTCTGCCCTCTGATGCCCTCTCGCAACACCTACCGTCTTACTTGATTTATTGATTCCTCCCTTTAATGCTCACTAATTCTGAACAGCTGTTTAAATACTGCTATTTAATACTGCAATCCGCCCCATTTCAGTCCCACATTCCCAATTTCCTGTCCCTGTTCTACTTTTCATATTTTCTGTAGTGCATGCTGGTAAAATGTATTTCTTGATTATAGTCTGTCTTCTGCCCCCTGCCCCCACCATCACAGAACAGGAAACTTTGTTTTTGTTCATACATTTATCACAAGTGCCTACAAAAATGCCTGGCACATAGTAGGTGCTAAGTAAGTATTTGACAAATTAATAGATCTACCTAAATTTGGGATTATACCTCTTTTGGGGTTAGCTCATTATAATTCTTTAATCACACGATGAAAATTTTAGGATTTTAAGAGAGGCATTTTACTGCCTTTCTGAAGATAAAAAAGCAGGATGCCCTTAGTAACAACCAATTGTTACTTTCTGACAATTTCCTTAATTAAAATATAGAAAGCAGGTCAGCATAGTGGGGACTCTTGGTGGTTTAGTGGTTAGGACTCTGCACATCCACTGCAGGGGGCACAGGTTCAATCCCTGGTCTGGGAACTAAGATTCCATGGGTTGTGAGGAGCGACAAAAAAAAAAAAATTCTAGACAATACATTGTCTCCTTCCTTATTCTGGGACAAGGGCACACTGATATTGGTGACATATATCCGGGAGCCACAATGATCACACCCTACTAATTCCATGTTTCCCACAAGGATGACAAATTGTTTTTTCTTGTCTTCAGGGCTTTTAGGGGCCATGAAGAGTATGTCGGCGTCCTAAAGCCTGGAGAATCCTGTGAACAGAGGAGCCTGGCAGACTACACTCCTTAGGGTTGCAAAGAGTCAGACACGACTGAGTAACATACACACACATAAAGACTCCCCAGACTGTTTAGAATTAGAGTGTGTGTGTGTGTGTGTGTGTTCAGTTGGGTGCAACTCTTTACAACCCCAAGAACTGTAGCCTGCCAGGCTCCTCTGTCCATGGAATTTTCCAGGCAAGAATATGGAGCAGGTTGCCATTTCCTCCTCCAAGGGATCTTCCTGACCCAGTGATTGAACCCATGTCTCTTGCATCTACTGCATTGGCAGGCAGATTCATCACTGCATGACTTTAGAAACAGTAGTGTTTCTCAAATTTGCATAGTATATTGCAGTAGCCTGCATCTAAGGTGACCCTGTGGAAAATTCTTAAAAGAGATGGGAATACTAGACCACCTTACCTGTCTCTTGAGATACTTGTATGCAGGGTAAGAAGCAACAGTTAGAACCAGACATGGAACAATGGACCGGTTCAAAATTGGGAAAGGAGTACGTCAAGGCTGTATATTGTCATCCTGCTTGTTTAACTTACATGCAGAGTACATCATGCAAAATGCTGGACTGGATGATTCACAAGCTGTAACCAAGATTGCCAGGAGAAATATCAACAACCTCAGATACGTAGATATTACCAGTCTAATGGCAGAAGGCGAAGAGAAATTAAAGAACCTCTTGATGAGGGTAAAGGAGAGTGAAAAAGCTGACTTAAAACTCAACATTCAGAAAACGAAGATCATGGCATTCTTGTCTCACCACTTCGTGGCAAATAGATGGAGAAAAAGTGGAAACAGTGATAGATTTTATTTTCTTGGGCTCCAAAATCACTGGAGATGGTGAACACAGCCATGAAATTAAAAGTCACTTGCTCCTTGGAAAAAAGCTATGACAAAACTAGACAGCATATTAAGAAGCTAAGAAGCAGAGATATCACTTTGCCAACAAAGATCCATATAGTCAAAACCTAGCACATACATGCCCACTTGGTTTTTCCAGTAGTTATGTACAGAATGTGAGAGTTGGACCATAAAGAAGGCTGAGTGCCGAAGAATTGATGCTTTCAAACTAATGGTGCTGGAGAAGACTCTTGAGAGTCCCTTGGACAGCAAGAAGATAAATCAGTCAATCCTAAAGGCAATCAACCCTGAATATTCACTGGAAGGACTGATGCTGAAGCTGAAGCTCCAATACTTTGACTACCTGATGTGAAGAACTGACTCATTGGAAAAGACCCTGATGCTGGGAAAGACTGAGGGCAAGAGGGGAAGAGGGTGATAGAGGATGAGATGGTTGGATGGCATCATTGACTCAATGGACATGAATTTGAGCAAACTCTGGGAGATAGTGAAGGACAGGGAAGTCTGGCATGCTACAGTTCATGGGGTTGCAAAGAGTCAGAGACAACTTAGCAACCAAACAACAACAACAAAGGTGACCCCCAATCATCCTTGCCTCCTGGTCTCCACACTCTTATGTGGTCCCTCCCACAGTGAGTCAAGGCTGGTCTGTGTGACCAATAGAATCTTGCACAAGTGACCATGCATGTCTTCCAGCACTCATCCTAAAAGGCTCTGTGCCATCTACACTGGTCTCTCAGGTCTCCAGCTCTTAGGAAGCAAGCTGCCATGGTGTGAAGACTCTGAGGCAGCTCGTTGGAAAGACCCACTTAGAAAGGTCAAAAGAGAGCACCAACTTGCCAGGCATGGAAGTGAGCCACCCAGGAAGTGGGTTCTCCAACACCAGTCAAGCCTTCAGATGACCACAGCCCCGGCTGACCTCTGCCTGCAACTTTATGGGAGATCCTGAAGCAAAATTTAGTTCCTCAATTCCTGACCCACAGAAACTGTGAGGCATAATAAATGACTGTTATCATTTTCAGAGTTTTAGAGTAATTTGTTAGGTAGCAAGAGATAACTAGTGAAGTGAAAGTCGCTCAGTCGTGTCCAACTCTTTGCGACCCCATGGACTATATATACACTCCATGGAATTCTCCAGGCCAGAATACTGGAGTGGGTAGCTCTCACCTTCTCCAGGGGATCTTCCAACCCAGGGATCCAACCCAGGTCTCCCTCACTGCAGGCTGATTCTTTACCAGCTGAGTCACAAGGAAAGCCCAAGAATACTGGAATGGGTAGCCTATCCCTTCTCCAGTGAATCTTCCTGACCCAGGAATCGAACTGGGTCTCCTGCATTGCAGACAGATTCTTTACCAACTGAGCTATCAGGGAAGCCCTTAACAAATAGAGATATAATAAAAAGAGACAACTAACAAATATACAAGTTCCTTTAAGATGAAAAAATTACTTCTGACCCTACATTAATTAAATTATTTTTATTTTACTTAAATAGTACAAACATACAGTATAAACTCCTTAGGCTTATAGCTTTTATACAACAATTAAAACACATTTTAAACGTAATACAGACCATATTACAAACCAGTCAAATAAAAAGCAATTTTAATTGCTGAAGTTAAACTGCCACTCAGTGAGACTATGGTGCTGACGGTGCCTAAGACCTCTTCTCCTGGCCTGTTCAGTGACTTGAATAAATTACCCTTTATCCCTTAAGCCTGTTTGAGTGGATTTTCTGTGGCTTTCAACCAAGGCTTTTTCCAACAATATATTGGGTTGGCCAAAATGTTCCTTTGGTTAGTGAGCATGTTTAATAGAGTCCTTGGTAGAAATGAAAAACGCGTCTTTTATTTTTACTTAAACAGAAATTTTTGGTCAACCCCGTGGTTATTTTCTGTTTCCACAATTTGGGAAACCTTAAATAATCGGAACACCATAAGCTAGGCGCTCGTTTTCACCCTCTCCGTCTTAACATTGGTACCCTGACCATCTCGCCCCTTCACTCACTGCCTCAACCACGGCACTCGTGCGTTTGACCAGAGGCGAGCCGGAGGGGCCAAGTCCTCAGGCCGATGGGCAGCACTTCGTCCCTAAGGAGCGCTGCAGGGGTCCTGCGCACAGGGGTCTTGGAGCCCGTGTTGTCCCGGCGCACGTACTGCAGCAGGTGTGCCTGCATCTCGTTCTACTTGCAAGTTCCCAGAGCCAGTTGGAAACCGGGGCACGTGGAATTTTACCCTCGATTGGACCGTCACTGTCGTACTCCACAATTGAACTCCTAGGCGCGATCTTAGTCATCGGAGTTCCTAGAGGACAGGACAGGGCAAAGAGCCGGGTACACGTTGCACCAGGACTAATACTGGATGATTCACAGCTGAAGGCAACTGGGCTGCCTCGCCCCGATCTCTGCGCCAAGGAGACGTCAGCAAGATCCCATCGCCCACACAAGACTAGCGTTCGGCAGAAGGAAGCCCTGTGTGATTTAAAGGAAGAGTACTCCTTTCCATCGCCCTTACACCTTAGGCTGTCAGCACACAGTACCTCAGCTGTGTTTCCCTCTCTGGGTAAAGGCGGTCCCGGAGTCCTGGGTGGCCCGGCACTACCTCGGCTTGGCCATCAGGGGGCAGTAGGCCTCGAGGAAGGTTGCGCATGCTCAATGTGGGGCCTCGCGCTTCGCCTTTGCGACCGCCGAGTGACGGAAGCGAGTTCTTGGGATTATGGGAAATATGGTTTCTCAGCCCCGGGATGATTGGTCTACTCCTTGCTTGAGCCCAGGGCGGGACTTCAACTCCCGGCTACCTGGTGGGAGCGGGAGGGGATGCGAGAGAAGGGGGCGGGGCAAGAGAGAGAAAAGGTGGGCGGGGCTGGGGGAAGGCCCAGCGAAGTGGGCGGGGCTCCGGCCGGCTGATCCTCCACCGCCCGCGGTCGGAGGAACGTGAGTCGCGGGCCCTGGAGCCGAGAGGAACCTAGACGGCAGCGGGCGCGAGGGCGGGTGTCCCCGGAGTGGTCGTGAGGGAGTTGGCCGCTGCCCCTGGGCCTCCCGACTTGCAAGTCCCCTCTCTCTCCACCGGGACGCGGGAGAGCCCTGCGCGCGGCGGGGGCGCGAGGTGGAGCCGGCGGGGGCGGCCAATGCGAAACTGGCTGGTGCTGCTGTGCCCGTGTGTGCTCGGGGCCGCGCTGCACCTCTGGCTGCGGCTGCGCTCCCCGCCGCCCTCCCGCGCCTCGGGGGCTGGCCCGGCAGGTGAGGACCTGGGGCCGGGCCGGGCGGCCCCGAGGCGGGGAGGCCGGCTCCGAGACTCCTGGCGGCCTCCTCCGCGGGTCCCGGACTGGGGGGAGGGCGGCCCTACGCGAAGTTCCGCAGATGAAACAAATAACCCTCTTTATCCGCGGGGCGTTAACATCGGGCAAACTTGAGGGCGCTTCCCACCTCCCCGCGTTTCTCAATGGCCACAAGGCTGGTGCACGCGACCGCAGGTCCTCCGGCTGTCCCCAGGCCTGGCCGGGAGCAAAGCCCCGTGGGTCCTTCTGCCCCGAGCGGCAGCTGCTCAGCCCAGCGCAGGGCTACCAGGTTGCTTTTTTCCTGCCCAAGTTGTTGGTCTTATTCGGTCAAGACTTTGAGGTCTTCGGGCCAGGGATCAAGTTTGTGCGTGTTTTAAAAGGTGGCTGGGTTTTGCTTTTAAGGAATAAGTTTGCTTTAAGAAGGTACTGTACTTTGTATTTTTTGAAAACTCTGATGTAAGTCTGTTGAACAAATTTAGGCATGAAGTAGGGAATGGCTCCGAGTGGAGTTGCTCCTGGGAGTTTCCTTTGCAAAGCCTGCTAATGAAACATACACGAAAGTACCGAGTTCTTTACCTATGTTAACCGTTTGCTCTAAAAGTTATTCTTTCGTGGGAAAACCTTTGTTCATGTTCGCTTCACAGCCTGATAAATAGAATGCTTTGCCCACAGCACAGTGGATTTGCTGTTAATGAATTCCACCGCTCCTAAGACTTAAGGTTTCTTTTTTTTCTTGTCTTCTTTTTTAAGGGCTTGCCCTAGGACATATTATTTAAAGAAGCCTGGAAGGCTGTTGTAAAGATGAGATAATAGTCGTTTTGGTTTTTAACTCCATTGGGAATTTTTTTCTTACCACTTTTCCCCAAGACAGTTGTTTGCTTGTGCAGTATTTTTAAGGATTAGAATTGAATATTTGCAATCCTGAGATGGCTCTGTGCCTTAACTTAGAAGTAGAAAGTATAGAAACTAATTTGGCAATCCTCAAAGCAGTCTCATTGTTATAATTGGAGTTCTTTATTCTGGTAACACTCTCTTAAAATCCTTTTCTCTTAGACAAGCTACAAGCTCTTTGAAAAGACTATTTGTGTGACCTGAATAGAATTAAGATCCTATTTAAATGATTTAATGAAAGTGCAGCATTTCAGGACATTTAACTTAACAGGTTAGGATTTTGGTTTTGTTTTATTTTTTTAGACTTTTGTAAATGGACCTGAGGAAAGAGTGCTATATATAGAGAGAGAGAGAGAGCACTATATATATAGATGTGTGTGTGTGTATATATATATATAATGCTCTGTAAGATTCATTGTGTTTGTATTTTACAAGTTGTTTTTTTGGTTTGATGAGTGAGCTCTACTGGAATTTACTTTTAGAGTGTACTTAGGATATTTATGACCTAAATATCTTTTAGGGTCCATAAACAAGCAAAAACCCTGTTTTCTTTTAGATGATAGCCATTCTGACAAGTGTGGAGTGATATCTCATTGTGATTTTGATTTGCAGTTCCCTAATGATTAGGGACAGTGTTCTTGCCTGGAGAATCCCAGGGACGGGGGAGCCTGGTGGGCTGCCGTTTATGGGGTCGTGCAGAGTTGGGCACGACTGAAGCGACTTAGCAGCAGCAGCAGCAATGATTTAGGGATGTTGAGCATCTTTTCATGTGCCTATTGGCCATCTGCATTTCCTCTTTGGAAAAGTGTCTCCAGTTCTTCTGCCCATCTTTTAATTGGGTTGTTTTTTGATGGTGAATTATATGAGCTGTTTATATATGTTGGATGTCAATCACTCATTGGTCACATCATTTGTAAATATTTTCTCCTATTTGGTAGATTGGCTTTTTGTTTCTGTCAGTGGTTTCCTTTGGTATGCAAAAGCTTTTAAGTTTAACTAGATCCCATTTGTTTATTTCTGCTTTTATTTCCTTTAGGAGATGGGTCCAAAAACATTGCTGTGATTTATGGCAAAGAGTGTTCTTCCTGTTTTTTCCTCAAAGAGTTTTATAGTATCTAATCTTACATTAAATTATATGTAAGATTATATACTGTGGTGTTGGAGAAGTCTCTTGAGATCCCTTGGACTGCAAGGAGATCCAACCAGTTAATCCTAAAGGAAATCAGTCCTGAATTTCATTGGAAGGACTGATGTTGAAGCTGAAACTCCAATACTTTGGCCACCTGCTAGGAAGAACTGACTCATTTGAAAAGACCCTGATGCTGGGAAAGATTAAGGGTGGGAGGAAAAGGGGATGACAGAGGATGAGATGGTTGGATGGCATCTCCAACTCGATGGACATGAGTTTGAGTAAGCTCTGGGAGTTGGTGATGGACAGGGAAGCCTGGCGTGCTGCAGCCCGTGGGGTACAAAGAGTCACACACACGACTGAGCGACTGAACTGAACTGAATCTTATATTGGGTCTTAAATCCATTCTGAGTTTATTTTTGTTTATGATGTTAGAGAATGTTCTAATTTGGTTCTTTTACATGTAGCTGTGCGATTTTTCCCAGCACCACTTACTGAAGAGATTTTTTTCCCATTGTCTCATCTTGCCTCCTTTGTCATAGATTAATGGACCATAAGCGTGTGTGTTTATTTCTGGGCTCTCTGTTCCCACTGATGTGTGTGTCTGTTTTTGTCCCACTACCATACTATTTTGATGATTGTAGCTTTGTAGTGTAGTCTGAAGTCAGGGAGCCTAATTCCTCCAGCTCTGTTCTTCGTTCTTAAGATTGTTTTGGCTATTTGGGGTCTTTGGTGTTAAAAATTATTTGCTCCAGTTCTGTAAGTTTTACGGCTTCACATCCAACCCTCTTGATGCTTGTCTTTGTTCCTGGAGCTAGTCCCACCGTGCTCGCATTTTCTCATAGTGCTCCCAGCTCCCAGCCCCAATGGCAGCCCTTTGCCCTGAGTTTGCACTGGGTCTCTCTTGTGGTACCTTCCACTCAAGTAGCCAGTCTTCCCTGGACCACTCTTGGGGGTGAGGGAGTTCCCCCTTCCTATTTTTTTTTTTAAATTCCTGTGGGCTCACCTCGAAGTATTAAAAGTAACTTTGTAAACAACTTTTTTCTTTTTCAGAGTTAAGTTTCCCCCCTCCATTAGTTTTGATGGTGCCTTATCTGCCGTCTTGTGAGACCAGGCTAGGTTAAGGAAATTAGGAAGGAGACCTTGGAAAGGGTCTCACAGCTCTCAGTGAGGAGTTCAGTACTAGTGTGTAAGTTAACTTTGACTTTAAATGGATATTGTACATCCAGTCAAATGGTAAATAGAGTATTTTAATCTAAGTGAAACCTTGGAAAGTCCTAACTATTCCTTTTGCACTTCTGGTACTTTTGAAACTGAAAACAAAAGAAGCATCTCAATTGCTAAAATTTCCCACAAATCCTTTTCTCATTGTGTTGTCACCAGTTCAAACTAAAACATTTGAGCATTTTTACATTTCAGCCCTTATCCCTTAAGCCTAAAGTGAGAGAGAAAACCCAAAAGTTTGTTAGTATTCATCCCTGGTATTTACATTTTAAGTTTCGTTTTAGTTCTTTTTTCTGCCTCTTTGTCTTCAGTTTCATTAAGTCATGGCAGTATTTTTCAAAAGGGAGGTATATCTCCCCTGAATATTAAAAAAGGCTCTCTAACTTGCAGCTGACTCTGCAGATGTTTGAGAGCTGCTTCACTGCCAACTCCTGTTGTAGGTGTGGAATTTAAGCAGTAATCAAGATAATGTCCCTGCCCTCATGCAGTTTACAATTTTGAAGGGAAGACAGAACATAGGAAAGTAATTATTAAATGTCATAGGGGAGAGTGATGAGTGTGGTGGCAAAAATAAAGCAGCGTAAGAGGACAGAGAATGGTGTGCTGCTGTGTTACGTAGAGCGATCAGGGGAGGTCGTTTGAGGCCGCAGTTGGGCAGGAGCCTGAGTGCACCGAGTCAGGTGGGTTAGTGCCTGGTGCTGTTCTAAGGTGGGGCTTTCTAGGTGGTGCTGGTGGTAAAAAACCCGCCTGCCTATGCAGTAGACTTAAGCAGCGCGGGTTTGATCCCTGGGTCGGGAAGGTTCCCTGGAGGAGAGGACGACAACCCACTCCAGTGTTCTTGCCTGGGGAATCTGTGGAGCCTGGCGGGCTGCAGTCCATAGGGCCGCAAAGAGTCAGACCCGACTGAAGCGACTTAGCACACGGGCACGCTGTTTTAATGACCTTGAACAGGTGAAACCTGGTCAGAGAGAACAGCTGATGAAGAGCAAGCAGCTCTTCTATTGTGAAATCCCACACACCTAGGGTGAGGAGAGGACCGTGGAGGCATAGACAGCCATTTGAGCTGGAGAGTAACAATACAGGATTCCTCAGTTTTAACTTACTGCTTTTGGGTTGTGCCTTAGCAGGAATTAATTTAGCAGTTAACTTAGAAAAATGATGTGACAAAAGAAGTCTTTTCTCTCTAGGATATTTGGGAAGAAGGAAACCAAGACAGGAAAGAAGCATAGCCATTCAACAAATCCTTAGAGCACTGGGTTTTTAGTTTCAGCTCTCAAGGTATTCATAGTTTGTTAAATGGAAACTGACATGGGGCAAGTAGAAGGTCAAAGACAAATTGAGCTTGCTTAGCAGTTTCGCCGAGGGCTGGTTCATCTGAAATGATCCCTAAATGCTAAACTTGTCTCAGCACTTCTGTTGTTTCCTTATTTATAAGATGATAACCTCATAGGGTTATTGTGAAGATTCTGTTAATAAAACACCCAGAACAGTGCCTGATTCATGGTGAACACTTCGTGAATGTTAGAGAGGAATGGTGGTTTGATGGAGGCTAATGCCCATGCTAGTGAGGTGTTTTTTATTGGCATCTGAAATTGGTGAGAACGTGCTGCTGGTGTGTATAATGATTGTTCTAATCAGCAGATCTGTGGTGAACTTACATGTTTTCTTCATTTTCTAGGTTTCTGCCTATCTGTGGTTGATGTCATCTGAGAGCAATCACATAAGAGTGGAAATTTCAGTCTCAGTTTTAAGGATCTGTGAGCTTATTTTGAACACTCAGTTCTGAATTCTACCTCCACTGGTCTTTAATAAAATTTTGAATGTCAACTTTCAGTGCAGAGGCTAGCAGATTGCCAGACTCTCAGGGTGTACTACATACTAAAGAAGAGAAATGATCATTGCTTTTGGGGAGCTTGTGTGTAGTTTTAATGATTCTTGACATTATGAAGATTTGTTTATTGCTATATGTTTGCCATCTAAAGCAGTGAATGTAGGAAGTGCTCAGTAATTTAAAGGAATGGATCAAGAGGATAAAACTGGCAAAGTATGAATGGATTTGTCATTCATATACCATCCATTCACATTCCATGATTTAAATTTTTTACTTAAGTAAAACAAGCTTCTTATAGAAAAATTTGAAATTAGTTAAAAAAAAAAATGAAAGAAAATGATCAATACTGGGCAGTTTTTGAATGTACATACATAAAACATGTTTGGGGAATTATTTAGTATTAAAAGATTTTTGATATGTATATTCAGAAAAGTGCACATAAATGTAAACTTGATGTAATTTCACAAACTCAGTTTGTTGTTCAGTTGCTCAGTTGTGTCTGACTTTGCAACCTCATGGACTGCAGCATGTCAGGCTTCCCTGTCCTTCACCATCTCCTGGAGCTTGCTCAAACTCAGGTCCTTCGAGTTGGTGATATCATCCAGCCATCTCGTCCTCTGTTGTCCCTTCTCCTGCCTTCAATCTTTCCCAGCACCAAGGTCTTTTCCAGTGAGTCGGCTCTTTGCATCAGGTGGCTGATGTATTGGCGCTGCATCATCAGTCCTTCCAGTGAATATTCAGGAGTGATTTCCTTTAGGATGCGCTGGTTTGATCTTGCAGATCTGCAAGAGAGCCTCAAGAGTCTTCTCCAGCACCACAGTTCAAAAGCATCAGTTCTTCAGTGCTCAGCCTTCTTTATGGTCCAGCTCTGACATCCATACATGACTACTGGAAAAACCATAACTTTACTAGATGAGCCTTTGTCAACAAAGTAATGTCTCTGCTTTTTATTATGCTTTCTAGGTTTGTCATAGCTTTTCTTCCAAGGAGCAAGTGTCTTTTAATTTCATGACTGCAGTCACCATCTGCATTGATTTTGGAGCCCAGAAAAATAAAGTCAGCCGCTGTTTTCACTGTTTCCTCATCTATTTGTCATGAAGTGATGGGACCAGATGCCATGATCTTCATTTTCTGAATGCTGAGCTTAAGCCAACTTTTTCACTCTCCTCTTTCACTTTCATCAAGAGGCTTTTTAGTTCCTCTTCACTTTCTGCCATAAGGGTGGTGTCATCTGCATATCTGAGGTTATTGATATTTCTCCTGCCAATCTTGATTCCAGCTTGTGCTTCATCCAGCCCAGCATTTTGCATGATGTACTCTGCATATAAGTAAACAGGGTGATAATATACAGCCTTGACGTACTCTTTTCCCAGACTGTAACCAGTTCGTTGTTCTGTGTCCATTTCTAATACAAACTGAATACACCCAGTTAATCAGCACCCAAATTAAAGACAGGAAAACTGCCAACACCTTAGAAGCTTCCTTTGTGCTCCCATGGCCAGGAGTGGTAACAGGATCCTAATCTTTAATGCAGAGATTTGCCGGCTTTATGTGCTTTATGTAAATAGAATCATATAGTACATAGGGCTTCCCTGGTGGCTAAGGTGGTAAAGACTTTGCCTTCAGTGCAGGGGCCTTGGGTTTGATTCCTGGGTCAGGAAGACCCCCTGGAGAAGGAAGTGGCTCCAGTAGGAAGGAAATTCCCACTCCAGTATTCTTGCCTGGAGCATTCCATGGACAGAGGAGCCTGGCGGGCTACAGTCAGGGAGTCACAGAGAGCTGGACACAGCTGCGACTAACACACTTTATGTACATAGATCTCATAACCTGCTTCTTTTCATAAGATGTAGAACAATGTTTAATGATTTGTTTAAAGCATAATGTCGGTGGCTGTGTAGTATACTGGCATATGCATACACCATAATTTATTTAACTAGTGCCTTGTTCATTGTATTCATGTAGTTTGCAGTTTTTCATTATTAAGAAACGACTCTGTGATGAATAGAGGTCTTTTAATGCATCACCGGTTATTTCTTTAAAATGTATTTTTAGCTAAGGACAAAAGTTACAGAATTCTGAGGTATTTGATGTGTCATGGGGAAATTTCCTGCAGAATACTATACTGGAGTACATTCCTGTCAGCAGCATAGGAGAGTAGCCTTTTCCTGGTAACAACTGCCTGTATCAAAATATCCATCATTAGGGCATTGTCATTTAAGAAGATATTTGTCAGTTTGGATGTAAGAGAAAACTCGTGTCTTATTGCTGTCATTCAAACTTGGCTTCCAGTGACGTTGAACTGTTTTTCATAGATTTGTTGGCTCTTTACATTTCTTTTTCTGTGAATTATCTTTTTTTGCCCATGTTTACTTTTTAGTTGGGTTGGGTTGTTTTTTTTTCCCCCCAATTTTCAGACATGAGAATTGAACAAGCTGCCCTATGCTTGGAACACTGAGCAGAGGTGATGAAAAATGCAGAAGGGGACTGGGAAGTTGGGCTGCGTTCTTACACAGCATCCACTTGGAGGGGTTTGTGTGTGTGTTTAATCTTGGTTGCGCCATGCAGCCTGCCGGGATACTGGTTTCCTGACTAGATGTCAAACCTGGGCGACCGCAGTTAAAGCGCTGAATCCTTACCCCGAGGCCACCAGGCAGCTGTCTCCTTGGAGTTTTATACTGTGTAACACAGTATTCACAGATGCGTTGCGCTGATCTACGTTGGTGGTATGTGGTAGAAGAAACCACAGGCTTTTCTTTAAATTGGGGTATAATTGACTAACAAGCCTCAGTTCAGTTGTGCAGCTGAATGATTTGATACATGTATATATCCTGAAATATATATAGCTAACCATAATATATTTAGTTAACATCTGTCACCACGCATAATCACAGTTTTCTTTTTCCTGTGATGAGAACTTTGAAGACCTACTCTGTTTAGCAACATTTAAATACAATGCAGTTTTGTTTTGCTTTTTTTGGCCCTGCTTGTGGAATCTGTTTTCTGACCAGGGATTGACCCCAAGGCCCCAGCAGTGAAAGCCTGGACTCCTAACCACTAGGCCACCAGGCAACTCTCTACAATACAGTATTATTAACTGTTGTCATCGTGCTGTATTTACAGCCCCGGAACTTATTTTATAACTGGAAGTTTGTACCTTTTACCGTTTTGCCTACCCCCATCCTCTGGCGAACACCAATCTGTTCTCTATGAATTTGGTGTTTTGTTTTATTAGTCTGTCTTTGTCTGACTTGCTTCACTTAGCATAATGCCCGCAGGGTCTTGAGTGTTGCTGCAAATGGCAAGATTTCCTTCTTTTTTGTGGCTGAGTAACATTCCATTGTGTGTAAAGAATACATTTTCTTCATTCACCTATCAGTGGACACTTAGGTTGCTTCCATATCTTGACTATAGAAAACAATGCTGCAGTGAGCATCCCCATGTTCACTATCATGCCTATCATCTCCATTCTTGTCCTTTCTAGTGGAAGTTTTCATTTCCTTCAGATAAATGTCCAGAAGTGGTTTTGCTGGATCGAATGGGAGTTCTGTCTTTAATTTTTTGAGGAACCACCATGCTGTTTTTCATAGTGGCTGCATCAACTTACATTCCCACCAACAGTGCACGAGAGTTCCCTCTTCCCTACATCCTCTCCAACATTTATTATTTCTTACCTTTTTGATAATAGCCATGCCAGGAGGTGTGGTGAGATTTCATTGTGGTTTTGATTGGCATTTCCCTGATGATGAGTGATTTTGAGCACCGTTCACATAGCTGACAGCAGGCTGTATGTCTTCTTTGGAGAAATGTCTATTCAGATCCTCTGCCCAGTTTTAACTAGGATTCTGTGGGGTTTTGCTATTGAGTTGTATGAGTTCGTGATGTGTTTTGCATATTAATCAGATATGATTTGTAAGTATCTTCTGTTCAGTTGGTTGCCTGTTCACTTTTTGTTGATGGTGTCCTTTGCCGTGCAGGAGCTTTTTAGGATGAGGTAGTCTCGTTTATTTTGGTTTTTGTTGTCTTTGCTTTTAGTGTCACATCTAAAAAAATTATTGCAAAGACCACCATCAAGGAGCTTACTTGCCTGTGTTTTCTTATAGGACTTTTATGGTCCTACATTCAAGTTTTTAATCCATTTTGAGTTGATTTTTGGGTATAGTGGTCAGTTAGTGGTTCCGTTTCATTCCTTTGCATGTGGCTGTCCAGTTTTCCCATTTCATTTGTTTAAGAGACTGTCTTTTCCTTGTTGTGTATTCTTGGCTCCTTTGTTGTAATTGAATGGACCATATATGTGTGGGTTTATTTCTGGGCTCTCGATTATGTTCCATTGATCTGTGCGTCTGTTTTAATGCCAGTACTGTACTGATTACCGTAGCTTTATAATATGGTTTGAAACCAGGCAGTATGGTGTTTCCAGCTTTGTTCTTCTTTCCCTAGATTGCTTTGGCTATTCAAGGTCTTTTGTGGTTCCATACAAATTTTAGGATTTTTTTTTCTGTTTCTGTGAAAAATGTCCTTGAAATTTTAATAGAGATTGCACTGAATCTGTTGATTGCTTTAGCTAGTATGGACATCTTAACAATATTAATGCTTCTGATCCATTAGCATGGGATATCTTTTGTTTTTATGTTTTGCAGTTGATTTCATCAATATCTTATACTTTTCAGTGTACAGGTCTTTTGCCACCTTGGTTAAGTTTATTCCTAGGTATTTTATTCTTTTTGATACAATTAAAATTGGGATTGTTTTCTTAATTTCTCTTTCTGATAGTTTGATATTGTATAGAAGTACAGTTGACTTTCGTATATTATATATCCTGTAATCTTACTGAATTTATTAGTTCTAACAGAGTTTTTCGTTTGAGTCTTTAGAAAACTGTTTTCCTGGAAGTAGAAGTTCTCTAAAGGCAAAAATCTGTCATGTACTTCTCTTCTGCAAGAAAAAGAGAAATGTATGTGAAGTTACACAGTTCAATAGAAGCAACTTAGACATGGATTAGAAGCAGAGAGGATTGGCAGTGGCAGAGAGAGGTGAAACAAGATCAAAAAGTACTTTACAGCGGTAATCCGTGAGATTTTCACATACCACATGGTTATCTTTGTGTCTGTTTATTTATTTTTAGAAAAATCTCAAGAGGTCTGGGTGAAACCATTAGGATACCCTTATAGGTCCAAGTGAAAGATAAGAAACTGAGTTGATGCTTTGGCTAGAATTAATGTTGAGAAAGAGAGATCGGAGAACAATTTTAAGGAGATTTTGTGATCAAGAAAAGGTTGAATTATGTCTCATGTAATCCATCTATAAAAGATCTATTTTGATTACTGATCCAAAATAAGGTAGTGGTGTTTGGCATTTAAAGAGATGTTTCAGTTATGTTGAAATTTTTGTGCAGCAGCTTTGTTTTCTTATGATGTCAATAACTGAGGCATTTGGGATACGTTTAAATTTTCCTCTAATCTTTTAAAGCTTTTTAATCTTTTGAGAAGACATTTTGAAACAGATGAAATAAAGCATCTAAAGACTTTTTGGTGTCAGTCTTCTCTGATGAGGAAACTGAGGCCCAAGGATTTGAATAGCTTCTTACTGATACTGCGGCAGCATGTCAGCTCTACGGTCAGTCAGTTATGTGTGGATGATTGCATTTGCCTCACTGCTGTCCATAAAATGTACTTACTACCAGTATTTCTCTGATAAAGGAGGAGGAGGGAGTGGGTTGTCATTGCTAATTTTACATAAGCATTTAAATCATTGTCCCTTGAAGAAATAACATAGTTTTGTTGTCTTTTGAATAACTAGATCCTATGGGATATAAAAACATTGTGTTTAATGTAGTAACACTCTCCGGCCTTCAGTGATTTATTTTTGGAAACATTTTGGATGAGTTTTCACCACTGGAGAAAGATGAAATGGGATCCCTAATCAGAGCTATGTATAGGCTTGTAGCTTACAAGCTTTGAAACTGCTGATGATAAAAAGGACAAAATATCTTTCTATCTTTTTCTGAGGACAGATTTTTAAAATGTAATCTTGCCCATTAAATGACAATAGAAAATGAGTCATAAATATGACAGTAAAAATAATGACTTGTCACTTGTTTTTTTTCCCTCAAACTAGAAATGTTTCAGGAACTTCCCTGGCAGTCCAGTGGTTAGGACTCCAGACTTCCATTGCGGGGGTTGTGGGTTCAGTCCTTGGTCAAGGAAGATCCCATTTGCTGTGTGGTGCAGCCAAAAAGTAAAAGAAAAAAAGAAATGTTATTTCCCCTCTTTAGACTAAGTGATAAATGTTTGCTGCTTGTAGAATTTATTGGCATAAATAAGGGTTCTGATTCTTTGCAGCATGGTAGTCCTTCAGCTTTATCTCCCAGACTTAGTAACCAATATTAATGTGCGGCTTCCCCTTTGAAAGCAAATTTGTTGTTGTTAGTTGCTTGATTGCCTGCTGTTTGCCTGGTACCAAACCAGGACCTTTATACACATTATCTTGTTTAATTTTTACAACAACTCTATGAGAAGTATTATTACACCCATTTCTACTTAAGGAAACTAAAGCTTAAGAAGTTAAATAACTTTTATAGCTAAAGAGCCAGGATTCTGACTATAGCTTAATTGGCTCTTGCTGCTCACTGCTGTGCAGTTTATGCCACATTGACCTTCTGAACTGATTCTCATGAGAAACATCTCACTTGTTTTTAAGAATTGACATGCATGCTGTGCTGCGCTTAGGTGCTCAGTCGTGTCCGACTCTTCTGTGATCCCATAGACTGTAGCCCACCAGCTCCTCTGTCCATGGGAATTCTCCAGGCAAGAATACTGGAGTAGGTTGTTATTCCCTCCTCCTGGGGATCTTCTGAACCCATGGATGGAACCTGGGTCTCCTGCATTGCAGGCGGATTCTTTACCAGCTGAGCCACCAGGGAAGCGCATGAATACTGGAGTGTGTAGCCTATCCCTTCTCCAGGGGATCTTCCTGACCCAGGGATTGAACTGGGGTCTCCTACATTGCAGGCAGATTCTTTACCAGCTGAGCCCAGGGAAGCCCTACATACGTACTTTGTGAGCACAAATACATATATAGGTGTGGAAACAAAACGGCTACACCAAAATGTTAGTAGTGGATATCTCTTGTTGGTGAGTTTATGAGTGCTTTAAAATTTTTTTTCTTTGTATTTATTTGTCTTTTTTTTTTTTTTTTACAAGCATCAACATATATTATTTTGTAATAAACGTTTGTATGCTACATATTGGACTTAACAGTAATTGAGACGTGACATTTCAGCTTATTGTTGCTTATTTCTAGATCAGTTGGCCTTATTTCCCCAGTGGAAACCTAATCACTATGACGTGGTGGTTGGTGTGCTGTCAGCCCGCAATAACCATCAGCTTCGCAATGTGATAAGAAGCACCTGGCTGAAGCATTTGCTACAACATCCAGCGCTAAGTCAACGGTAGGTTCCTTGAGTTCACACCTTGCCTGCCATATTGAGTGAGTGTTCTGAAAAACCTCTTCTTGGATAGTCAGAGCTATTAATTCAGATATGTGGCCTCTTTTTCCCAGGAGAGAGGACTATCTCATTTTGCTTTTTCTCCGTGTAGTTGAGCCCCAAAAGTAAACTTAACCAAGATTTTAAGCCAAAAGATAGTTGGAGAGGAGTATATTCCATATTCAGAGGTTCACATACCTAGTTTTTATAGATACCTAGTTTGGTTGGTTTGTTTGCTTTTTCTTCATTGGCTTTTGGGTTTTTTTTGCTTTTATTTAGAAGAATGGTCCTTAAAAGGTTCTGTTCCAGAGTAGTTTTCTACTAGATGGATTTGTGTCTAAATATGCTTTTGACTGACTTCACAGAAAGACATTTAGTTTATTTCTGTTCTGTGGTGGTTTTTAGTTGTGTGTGGTCTACAATTTGTATAGTTTGCCGTCCTCTTTTTTTCTCAGCCACCCTTCCAGACTTGAGCTTTGATAGCATGTCACATGTTGTTGTGATTTTTTTTTTTAATTTGACTTTGTATTGGAGTACAGTTGATTTATCTGTTTTTTTTTTTTTAATACTTATTTGGCTGTTGGGTCTTAGTTGCATTACACGGGATTTTTTGTTGCAATGTGCAGGTTTTTGCGTTGTGGCGCACAGGCTTAGTTTAGTTGCCCCATGGCGTGCAGGATCTTAGTTCCCCAACCAGGCATCGAACCTGAGTCCCTTCCAATGCAAGGCAGATTCTTGGACCACCGGACCGTAAGGGAAGTACCAGCATGTCATGTGTTGGCATTAGATGGCTCAGTTATCGGTTAGGAGCCCAAGGTCTTCGTCTTCTCAAGAAAAGCAGCCTCTGAAGATTATGCAGTGAGGGGCTAGTGAAAGAGAGGCAGAGAAGTGTGGACTTGTAGTTGTGTGAAGATTCTTCTGTGCTTGTGTGAGGTCACTGAGAAGCAGAGAAGGCCCTCAGGATCGTATACAGCCGGCATGCTTGGGACTGAGTAGCTATACGAGGGAACTGTGGTTGTGAATTTTCTCATCACCAGTAGTGAAATTTATAGATTTCCTATCTTATTCATAGCAGCTTCCATTCCTTTTCAAGACAGGTTTCTCTAGTTCATGATCGAAATGATGATAGAAGGGCCTCGGGATCATCACTGCTATAGAACCACCTTGAAAACCTGCACTTCTGATTGCCTTTCCCAGCTCGGAAAATTGCTTCCACCTTTGATCCCTTGTTTTATTTTCCATACTGTAACTAGAATGATCCTTTTAAAAATAGTCAAATTATGCCAATTTTCTGCTCATACACCTCCACTAACTTCTCTTCTTGCTCAGAGTGAAGTCCCAGGTCTTTTTTGTGGCCTTTGGCCTTACCTGCATCTACTCCCCCTGCACTGGCCACCTTGAATACCTTCAGTGTGCTCCTGCCTCAGGGCCTTTGCACTTGCCATTCCCTGCCTGTGCCCCTGTTCCACGCATGTCCTCATGGCTCACTTCCTCACTGTCTTCAGGCCTCTACTTAGATATCACCTTCGCAAGCAGTGCCATGTTAAATAGTACCATTCCAACTCTGTCTTCTCTTACTGGACTTATTTTTTTTATGATATGTATCACAAGCTAGCATGTTTATTATACTTAGTTGTATATTTACAAATTTTGTCTTTCCCCACAAACTGTGTTTTATGAGAATAGGGGCTTCAGCTTTTTTCACTGGTATATTTCCAGCACCTGGAACCTAACTTGGCAGAGTAAGACACTCAACAACTATTGAGGGGATGATTGAGAGCTACATATAATGAGTAGAATTAACATTCAGTCTCTCATCGATAGTTTATTTGCTGTCATAGCATTAGGGCTTTAAATTAAGTAAGCTTGGTGATTTGTTTTATTAAAATGATGGGATATCTATGTAAAAATAGGTATTAGCTAAATACTTTTTCCTGGGGCAGAGTAATTTTGTGGACCTAGTAAGACTAAGGTAGCTTAAATTCTGTAAATATCTGCAATAATTTAACACATTTGTTCATTTCTGTTTGTACTTTTATTCTAAACAGCTATATTCTAGTTTGTAAAAAGTATTCTGGCATAATTGGCTGTTAATAAAAGAAAGCCTTTGCATTTCTGTGGTTATGGCTTACTTTCAAGTCTTGTATTTCACTGAAGGAGCCAGACTCCACATACATTTCAAGGACTCTATTTAATTAAAAACCTTTGTAGTGAAGCTGTAAGTTGTCAGTTTCTCAAGTGTTTATTATCCTTTGTGCAGGTGGTATGCTATGTATAGATATATCCAGTACAGCCTGAGTCTTTATGGGGGCTTGGAGTTTAGTAGAAGGAAATAGATGTAGTAGTGTAATAAAATGTTATGTGTGCTGTGATATCAGAGAAGGCAATGGCACCCCACTCCAGTACTCTTGCCTGGAAAATCCCATGGATGGAGGAGCCTGGTGGGCTGCAGTCCATGGGGTCGCGAAGAGTCCGACACGACTGAGCGACTTCACTTTCACTTTTCACATTCATGCATTGGAGAAGGAAATGGCAACCCACTCCAGTGTTCTTGCCTGGAGAATCCCAGGGACAGGGGAGCCTGGTGGGCTGCCCTCTATGGGGTCGCACAGAGTCGGACATGACTGAAGCGACTTAGCAGCAGCAGCAGCAGGAACCAGACAGTGTGTTGAGAGCTCAGGGGGTGGGTGAGACTCATTTAGACAAGGACTGCTAAGGGCTGAGCTAAAGTGGTGACTTTTTAAGAAAATAAGGCTACTGAACGTAGAAAGAGAAAGAGAATGCTAGAATATTTGCTAGTTTTCTAACTTGGAGAATAATGAAATCATCCATCAAGACAAAAAGTGCTAGATGAGAAGAGCAGGTTTCATGAGAAAGGAGCTCAGTTATAGATTTGTTGAGTTTGAGGTACCTGCAGTCAGGGGTGTGATGTTAAATGTTTATCCACTGGCTATCTGAAGAAAAGCATGCTTATTTGTATGTATATGTTTGTTATAAACTTTATTGATACAAAGGCTGTGTAGTATATAATTGACAGAAACTAATGTTTATAAAAGTCTCGGACTTCATATAGCCAGTTGATTCTCAGAGTGTTTTCATCATTTGCCAGACTTTTGTATCTATAACCGGCTTGTTGCTGCAGTTGACGAGAGTATAATTCTGAGATGAGTATTTAAAGGTAAACTAAGATGCCAGCCGTGGCGCGTGACAGGGCGCTGAGTCAGGGCAGGGAGCGAGCTCTTTGCTGAATCAGATCATAGGTTTTGAACAATGGAAGAGTATTTCCTCAGTTTTCTGTGCTATTCACTGTGGAATGGCCACAATTTTTGTGTGTGTGTGTGTTTTTTTGTGTGTGTTTTTTTTTAAGGCTTTTATTTTATTTTGGAGGATGAGATGGTTGGATGACATCGACTCAATAGACATGAGTTTGAGCAAGCTCCGGGAGTTGGTGATGGACAGGGAAGCCTGGTGTGCTTTAGTCCATGAGGTTGCAAAGAGTTGGACACGACTGAGCAACTGAACTGAATCTTTATTGGGAGACTAGTTGATTTACAATGTAGTATTACTTTCTGCTATACAGCAAAGTGAATCAGTTATACGTGTATCCACAAGTTTTAAGTTTAATCTGAATTACTAACATTTTCTCCATCACTTTACGTCTGGACAGTCAACAGAACAATAAATCCAGCCTTTATTTGTAGTGCTTGCTCGTTTCCATGGTGTAAGTATTACCACTGTGGCCAATTTCAAGCTACATATGTCTCTAGACACAGACTTGGGGAAGATCAGCAGTGGCACAGCATCGTAATATCCCCACCCACAGGTACAGCAGATACACATAACCTCAGGAGCAGAGATGATAGTGAAATAATTAAGACAGGATGAATCTGAGCATTTGTATCATTTGTTCTTAATATAATGCATTTAATTGTAAGCTTATATAATTTAATTTTTAATAAAATCTGTGCTTAATAACCAGCTCACAAAATTCTTGAAAATTTTATAGTCGGCCCTCATGGCACAATGGGAGCAGGCTGTAGGACATAGCTGTTTGTGGGCCATCTAGCTGAAAATATACGATGAATTTGTGAATCTTTTCCTTAGAAGATGGGTCCAAGCTAGAGATGCTAATTCAGGAATCACTCCCAAGCTGGTTGAAGCCTTAGGAATAAATATTGTCCAGGGAGGGACTTCCCTGGTGGTCCAGTGGTTAAGACTTTACGCTTCCACTGCAGAGAGCTTGGGTTTGATCCCTGGTCAGGGAATTAAGATCCCAAATGCTGTGTGACGAGGCCAGAAAAAAATGTCCAAAGAGAGCAAGGGAAAAGAGTGAGTTGAGTGAGAAGTGATCCAAGGGCAAAGCCCAGGGGTGATGTCCACTCAGTGGACAGGCTGGGCTGGAAGAGCTTGGAGCCACCGAGCAGGGCCACGTGAAAAAGGAAGAGAGCTTTCTAAGGAGAACTGCACCCTCCAGGCTCAGGAAAGCCAAGTAGGGAAGGGTAAGGAGTGTTGATCAAGCAGCAGATCGGTAGTTATATTCGTAGTAGACATCTCTGTGGGCGTGGTGGGTACTGAAACTAAAATTTTGTGGTATAAAATGAGAAGGGAAAACCAGAGGCTGCAATTTTAGTTTTTCCCTTGTAGGACTTCACTGTAAAGGAAAGAAAGGATGGGGACAAGGAGGGAAGGACGGTGGATAAAAATTAATGTCAGGACATCATTATACTTATTATGTGTAGGGAAGGAGCTGTGGGTTACAGGTGGCTAGTGAAGCAAGATCTCAGGAGAAGTCCTCTCCTGGGATAGTAACACTACTTTTTTATTATTATGATTTTTATTTATTTATTTTTTGGCTGTGCTGGGTCTTTGTGGCTGCACGCGGGCTTTCTCTGGTTGTGAGCAGGAGCTAATTTCTAGTTGTGATGCACAGGCGTCTCATTGCGTTGGCTTCTCTTGTTGCTACTCATGTGGGATCTTCCTGGACCAGGGATCGAACCCATGTTCCCTGCCTTGGCCTAGAAAGGCTACTGTTGAGTAGAAGGAACACTTTCTGAAAGAGAAGGAAGTGAGTGGAGAAGTTCACCGATAGAGACAAGTTTTTAGGTGTGGGCATGAGAAGTTGGCTTTACCATAGTTTGCAGTTAAATGGCCTGAGTGTCAGCTGGTGGCCAGGCTTGCCCTAATATTGTCCTGTGGTAGAGGGCTTCCACATCAGTCACTTGGCAGTTAGCAACTTCTGATTTGCCTGTTCCCCCTTTTTGCTAGACCAAAAGAATAAAGTTAGAATTAATCCTAATAAATACTCGTTGTCTCAAAGTAAAAGCTCTGAAATGGGCATGAAGAAGCATGCATGTGCGAGGTGAAGATCAGTAACTGATGTTAATGCCAACACATCTCTCAGTGTCCTTGTGAAGTTCATAATAGGTGCTCATGGCTGCACTGTGCCTGTGGAGGACAGGGAAGATCCTTATTCCTGCAAACTACTCAACATCACGAATCCAGGTAAGTCTTTTCCTCAGCCCTACCGCTGCCGTGTACAATGGTCTTCCCTTACCCACGGGAGATGCATTCCAAGACCTCCCCCGGCCCGTGGATGCCTGAAATCTTGCATAGAACCAAATCCTATGTACACTGTTTTCCCCTGTTCCTCCATAGCTGTGATACAGTTTAATTTATAAATTAGGCACAGTAAGAGATTAACAACAGTAAATAGTAATGCAACAGTTATAGCAGCATACTGTAATAAAAGTTATGTGAGTATGATCTGTCTCTCAGAGTATCTTACTTACAAATTTAATGCTTTTTCCATATAACTAAGCGCTTATCACACATGGCCATAACTTTGGCAGTTTGAATTGTGACAGCACAATTAACATAGATTTCTTTTTCCTCCTTCACAGTTTCACAGATAGACTATTGTTCTTATGGTAGATCTTAGCAACTTCAACTATGATGTTTTTTCCTTCCCTTATTCAGTGGAGAGCTTTCACTTTTTCACCTAAAGGAAGCACTTTCTGGCTTCTGTTTGGCACATCTGAGTTGCCAGCATCACCACTCTTGCCCTTGGAGGCCTTATTGACATAAAATAAGGATCACTTGAACACAAGCACTGCCGTGCGTGGATGGTTGACCAGATAACCCAGACGGCTGCTGAGTGACTAATGGGCAGGATGTGCTGGACAAGGATGAATCACGCACCAGGCAGGGTCAAGCTGGATGGCTCAAAGTTCCATCATGCTGCTCAGAAGGGCCCGCAGTTTAAAACTTATGAATTATTACTGGAATTTTTCATTTAATGTTTTTGGACAGTAGTTAAATGTAGGTAACTGAAAACTTGGGAAAGCGGAACTGCAGTTAAGGGGCGGGGGGACTACTGTGCAAATTTGATGTTAAGGAAGAGTTGTTGAGATAAATAGTATAGCAGTCTATTTTTGGCAGACTAAAATCAAACTTTCATCGAAATTTATCTTTCCTCCTTTCTGACAGACTAACCACTTTGTGCGTCTGTGAAGATTCCTTATGAATATATATATGATTTTAGGATTCAGGAGAGTTTATTTTTCAGTATGGTTCCTACACGTCTGGAAATTCCTTGTGTGTAGATAAATCCTGAGTTAGTAAAGTTTAAACTTGCAGAAAACTGCTAATTTCACCAGCCTGTTGATTTATAATAGCCTTGATACAGATCTTATGAATCACCTTTCTCTAAGAACTATTGCCTAAGGTACAAAAGAAATAGTAAAAAAAAAGAGAAAACACAATAATTTTATTTTATTCCTTACAGTTAAAAATTTGTGGGAGCTCTGATAAGATTAAAGACAAGTGGTCCTAATTAGGTTCTCTGTGTTGCCAGGGAAACAATTTTAGGAAGGTGATAACTTTATACCTTTATTTATTAGCATTTCCTATTATGTTCAGCTCTGGTTCTGAGGGAGGTTAAACTTCCCCCCATCTTGAATCTACTGATTATGACTTCAGGTGTTTTAAGACCTGTCACATGTGTATAATTATGTGCACTTTGCCTGTGTAGGTAGCAGCAGAGTAATGGTTAGGAGTAAGGGCTCTGTAGTCAGGCTTCCTGGCTTTAAATCTAGGCTGTGCCATTTCCTAGCTGTATGGCCTTCAAACAGTTATTTACCACTTGCAACCTCAGTGTCCTGATCTGTAAACTGGAGGTAAAAGTATTATACTTACCCCGTCAGGACTGACGTGAGGATGAAATAAGTTGATACATATGAAGTATTTAGTTCTGGGATATGTTCGGTGTTTAATACTGTTATTTTTTTGAAAACCCGCCTTTTTATAAAATTGGGTTGTAATCAGCTTTTTAAATAAATTGGACCATATTTTCAGGTCTGTATTGTGAAACAGATGTTTCTTACTTAGAATGTCTATGAATTTGGTTAACGTTGTAAGTAAAGTTTTACGTATAATTGTGCTTTTCTGGGGAGAGGGTGACAGTGACCGTCTCCATTTAACATTCGCTGAGGTCCCAAAGGGGCCGCGAACCTAATAAAACACTGTATTACCCATGATGTAAGAGAACAGATTATATTTGAAATTCAAATCCAGGCCAAGCCAAATTTAAAGAAAGCTTTAACCAGACTTTCTATTATTTTAAGTGCTGTTATTCATTAATAGTAAAGGAGTGAAGATTTTCATTAATAGAAAATTTTCATGTATATAATATTTAGGTTACCAATTTGTAAAAATAGGTATAGCTAAATTAGTATTTAGAATCTAATTTTATCGCTTTGATTTAAATGGCATTTAGATTTATTTCAGTACCTTAAGGTCATCATGAACATTAATCATCATGATACCCTGGATGTATAGAAGTTTAATTAATAGGATTATCAGAGCAGCAGGCTATCTTGTGTCCAGATGGCTTGAAGTTCAAGGTACATTTGTTTTAGATAGAAAATAATTTTTCTAGATGGTTATAATTTTATTTACACATTCTCATTTATAAAATATATACATATTATTGTCAGTATTAAGATTAATACTTACGGTATTAAGTATTAATATTAAAGTATTAAGTATTAATATTTTGGTATTAATAAGATTACATTTTATTTTCAGATACACAGAAATTCTGTTTTCTTCCCACACTCTAGTGGATCATTTGGGTAAGTGTGGGAAGAAAACAGAATTTCTGTGTATCTGAAAATAAAATGTAATCTTTATTAATATTGAATGTCTTGACTGACAATATGTGTATATTTTATAAATATATATGTTATAATCTTTAATAGATGTGCTTCACTTTGGATATCCTATTTACTGAAAATATTAAAGAGAAAAATTTTTGTTATTTTCCAGTATATTTGGAGTCTAGACTGTCTGGCCAGTGCTTGCCCCAACCCATGACAAAATCTGTATCCTCCTTTTTTCCCACCTGCTCATGTTTGTAAGTGGGTAGGAGCCAACAATTCTATTTAGTCCTATTTTATTGAGCAGCTACTAAGCGTAAAATAGCACACTAGGAACTCTAAGGTAGGGATCCAAATGATCCTCTGCAGTGTGGGAAGGAAACAGAATTTCTGCTTGTCTGAAAATAAAATGTAACCTTAATTAATATTGAATACATTGACAATGCATATATATTTTATAAATATGAGTATGTGTGCAAATGTTTTTAACTAACAGGACCTGCATCAGGGACTGTGTGACCTGCAGAGTTGGAAAATCATAGCTCTAAAACATACAAAGAATGTAGAATAATCTTTTAAAATAAGTTTGTAGATTCTTTCTCAAGCTGGCATTGATATTTTCAGCCATATTAACTGTTTCATGTAGTCTATCCTGATTCATTTATGGTAGCTGAGAAAGTCATCCCAAAAGGCCTGCTTTTGTCATTGATTAGATTCTGGGGGAATAGAAAGAGCACTGAATCTGAAGTCAGTAGGTATGGGTTTGATTTCTGCTCTGTCACTTGCTGTGACCTTAATCAGATACATCTCTGGAGCTCATTTTCTGACTGTAAACTGGAGATAATGCCACAACCACAGAGGGTAGTTGTAAAGATTAAATCTGATGGTATGTGGCACATGGTAGGTGGTCAGAAATGCTGTGCTTAATGTGTTTATCTTTGTCAGTACTATAGGCTAGAGCTTTCCAGTGCTATTTGAATTGATTCCAGTTACTTTTGTACAGTCATAACTGCCCGACATCACAAAAAGTGCTCAACGTGCAGTAGGATTTTTGGAATTTGCAGAGCAAGACTAAATGTACTCATTATTTATGACTGCAGTTAGTACTGTTTTAATATCACCATTTATCCAACCTTTCCCCATTTATCCAATCTTTAATATTCCCCTATAGTGTTTATACATACAGAGGCACATATGCATATGCAAAAGTTTATTAAAGTACCTCTAATAATTATTTTGCTAAGATGTGGCTGAAAATTTTGTTCTTAACAAATAAATTGTTGTTGTTTTTTTTTTTTTTTCTGAAAGCAGTGTTTTTCTGAAGCACTTTAAAAATGTATTGCCATTTGTGAATCTAGATAACAAATCTAGATTTTGCTATCAAGCATACTTCATATTGGTAAAATAAAAGATTGTGTTTGATTGTGTAAAACTCCTTTTCTCATTATTACTTCCTTAGTTCTGAATCAGGAGATTGAAGCATTCAGTTTTTCGGAAGACACTTCATCAGGGCTGTCTGAGGACCGAGTTGTCAGCGTGAGCTTCCGGGTTCTCTATCCAATTGTTATTACGAGTCTCGGGGTGTTTTACGACGCCAGTGATGTGGGTTTCCAGAGGAACATCACTGTCAAGCTTTATCAGGCAGAACAGGAGGTATGCGCTGCTTCGTACATGCTTTTCCCCATTTTTATTTTTCAGAATCATCAGCTTTTTCCTTGTGGCAGTGCGTAGGTTGGGAGACTTCCAACTGTCTTCCCTTATGATTAGACACATTGTAGTGTAGTGTATTATAATGCTGGTTTGAGAAGAGACTACTGATGAATAAACATGTTATACCCAGGAAAGGAGGAGTTGGACCAGATTAGAAATTTCCAACCTAAAATCCCTGAAAGCTTAAGGAATTTAAAAAGCTGTTGATAAGTATTAAATATTTGGGACTCATAGGTGTAAGCAAGTATGATTGCCTCTTCCTTCCAACCCTGAAAGTCTATCAGCATAATACAGGCTAACAGATACATCAGACCTTTTTTATAATAAGAGCATAGAGGAAATAAAAGTTTAAAACAGCTGGGGTTACTGTTTCTGATATTTGAGGAAACCCATTTGTTTCCTCAAATTTGTTCAGAGTTTGTCTGAAGGAGTGTAGCAAGGCATTGTATTTGAAAAGATCTGTCCCAGGACTTTAAACTATAGAAATCTTAAAAGAATTATACAGTGAGTGCTATATATCCAGAGAAGGAAATGGCAACCCACTCCAGTACTCTTGCCTGGAAAATCCCATGGACGGAGGAGCCTGGTAGGCTACAGTCCGTGGCGTCGCAAAGAGTCGGACACGACTAAGCAACTTCACTTCACTCACTTCATACTTTCTCACTGGAGGAGGAAATGGCAACCCACTCCAGTATTCTTGCCTGGAAAATCCCATGGACGGAGGAGCCTGGTAGGCTACAGTCCGTGGCGTCGCAAAGAGTCGGACACGACTAAGCAACTTCACTTCACTCACTTCATACTTTCTCACTGGAGGAGGAAATGGCAACCCACTCCAGTATTCTTGCCTGGAGAATCCCATGGACAGAGGAGCCTGGCGGGCCATGGTCCATGGAGTCGCAGAGAGTCGGACATGACTGAAGTGACTAAGCACACACGCACACCATATATCCACCAAGTAAATTCTACAGTAGTTAACGTTTTGCTGTATTTGCTTTATGACATCTCTTCAGTTCAGTTCAGTCACTCAGTTGTGTCCAACTCTTTGCGACCCCATGAATCACAGCACATCAGGCCTCCCTGTCCATCACCAACTCCCGGAGTTCACTCAGACTCACGTCCATCGAGTCAGTGATGCCATCCAGCCATCTCATCCTCTGTCATCCCCTTCTCCTCCTGCCCCCAATCCCTCCCAGCATCAGAGTCTTTTCCAATGAGTCAACTCTTCACATGAGGTGGCCAAAATACTAGAGTTTCAGCTTCAGCATCATTCCTTCCAAAGAAATCCCAGGGCTGATCTCCTTCACAATGGACTGGTTGGATCTCCTTGCACTATAGTCATTCATCAATCTAGCTTTTAAAAAAATACATATATTTTAGGGACTTTCCTAAAAAGTCGTGGTCTAGTTGTTAAGACTGTGTGCTTCCAACTCAGGGCACACAGGTTTCATCCCTGGTCGGGTAACTAAGATCCCACACGCTGCACAGCACAGCCAAAAAAAAATGTGTTTTAGATTAACTCACAGGCTTCAATAATATTTCAGCCCTAAACACTTCAGTGTGCTTATCATTAACTAGATTTTAATATTTGCGGTTTAAAAAAATCACAGAGAATAATGTGCATAAACTACATAAACCTGTGTAATCCAGGCTCCTGTCACCCTGCCCCATTCCCTAGAGGCAATCACTATTCTCATTGTTTTTAACCATGGGCTAGTGTTGCCTATTGTAGGAGTTCATTTATAAAGAGAAGCATATACTAAGCAGTCTTCAGATTAAGGCTTCTTTCACTCAATGTGATGTTTTTGAAACTCATCCATGTTTTTGTATATATCAGCAGATTTTTCCTTTTCCTTGTTTTAATTGCTAAATTGTATTCCAGCAGTACATGGTATTTATCTGTTCTGTCAATGGGGAACAGGTATGTTTCCAGGGTTTTTCCCCTTTTTTCTTTTATTGTTGTTGGGTTACATTTATTAACTTTGGAGTATTAAAGCAACTTGCTATTCTTCTTGATCATGATGTATTAATTCTTTTTACGTATGGCTGGAAATTGTGTTTCTTATGGACAGCATATAGTTGCTGCTGCTACTGCTAAGTTGCTTCAGCCCTGTCTGACTCTGTGCAGCCCCACAGATGGCAGCCCACTAGGCTCCTCTGTCCCTGGGATTCTCCAGGCAAGAATACTGGAGTGGGTTGCCATTTCCTTCTCCAATGCATGAAAGTGAAAAGTGAAAGTGAGGTCACTCAGTCCTGCCCGCCTCCCAGCAACCCCATGGACTGTAGCCCACCAGGCTCCTCCGCCCATGGGATTTTCCAGGCAAGAGTACTGGAGTGGGGTGCCATTGCCTTCTCCAAGCATATAGTTAGGTATTCCTTTTTATCCAAGTCTGAGAATCCCTGCTATTTATAAGGGCTATTTATTCCATTTACACTTAAGGCAATTACTAAAGTGGTTGGATTTCAGTTTTTCTTTTTGCTATTTGTTTTCTATTTATCCTGTGTTTTTTGTTTCTCTTTTCTTCCTTTTCTACCTCTTTTGGGTTGAGTATTTTTTAGAATTCCATTTTAATATTTCTATTTTCCATTTAGCTACAGCTCTTTGTATTATTATTTTGTGTCAGTCTGGTTGACATAAGAATTACAATGTATGTTCTGAACTTTTTCAGTCTTCTTTAGCATTGTACCCCTTCATGTAAAATATAAGAACCTTGGAACTATATAATTCCATTTACTGTTCCCCATCTTTTTGTTCTAATTGTCATATGCCTTATATCTATGTGTGCTATAAATCCCACAACACAGTATTATAATTTTTGCTCTAAACAGCTAAATATGTATTAGAGGAAAAAGTCGTCTTGGCTACTTTAAAGACTTTCTCTTTATACACACTTGGTTTTATGCCATTTGGCTGTGTTATATCTTGGTGTGGTTTTTCTTCATGTGTTCCTCTCAGGGTTTGCCAAGTTCCTTCAACCTGTAAATTTATGTCTTTTAACAAATTTAGAGAACTTTTACCTATTTTTCCTAAAGAAAATTTTTTCCCAGCCCCATTTCTGTCCATTCCTTCTGGGATTTCAGTTACTTATAGTTTCTTTTTCTCTAAAATATCCCATTTTTCTAAGCTTCCTGTTTTTCTAAATTCATCTTGAACATATTTTCTGTGTGGCTTTGACCTAGATTATAATGATGGCTTTAAAATCCTGTCTGCTATACTAAATTTGAGTCATCTTGGCGTGTCTTTGTTGATTATCATCTTTTCTCTTGCATACAGTAACATTTTCCTGTTTTATTTTACATCGAGTAACTTTGGATTGAAACCTAGATACTGTGAATAATTCATTGTAGGATTGTGGATCCTGTTGTAGTCTTTGAGGAGAGTTGCTTTTGTTTGTTTGTTTCTTTTTTATATGTATATAAATACATTTATTTTAATTGGAGGCTAATTACTTTACAATATTATATTGGTTTTGCCATACATTGACATGAATCCGCCTTGGGTGTACACGTGTTCCTCATCCTGAACCCCCCTCCCACCTCCCTCCCCATCACATCCCTCTGGGTCATCCGAGTGCACCAGCCCCGAGTATCCTGTATCATGCATTGAACCTGGACTGGCGATTCGTTTCACATATATTGTACATGTTTCAATGCCATTCTCCCAAATCATCCCACCCTCGCCCTCTCCCACAGAGTCCAAAAGACTGTTCTATACATCTGTGTCTCTTTTGCTGTCTCGCATACAGGGTTATCGTTACCATCTTTCTAAATTCCATATATATGCGTTGGTATACTGTATTGGTGTTTTTCTTTCTGGCTTACTTCACTGTATAATAGGCTCCAGTTTCATCCACCTCATTAGAACTGATTCAAATGTATTCTTTTTTATGGCTGAGTAATACTCCATTGTGTATATGTACCACAGCTTTCTTATCCCTTCATCTGCTGATGGACATCTAGGTTGCTTCCATGCCCTGGCTATTATAAACAGTGCTGTGATGAACATTGGGGTACACGTGTCTCTTTCAGTTCTGGTTTCCTCCGTCTGTATGCCCAGGAGTGGGATCGCTGGGTCGTATGGCAGTTCTATTTTCAGTTTTTTAAGGAATCTCCACACTGTTCTCCATAGTGGCTATACTAGTTTGCATTCCCACCAGCAGTGTAAGAGGGCTCCCTTTTCTCCACACCCACTCCAGCATTTATTGCTTGCAGACTTTTGGATCACAGCCATTTTGACTGGCCTGAAATGGTACCTCATTGTGGTTTTGATTTGCATTTCTCTGATAATGAGTGATGTTGAGCATCTTTTCATGTGTTTGTTAGCCATCTGTATGTCTTCTTTGGAGAAATGTCTGTTTAGTTCTTTGGCCCACTTTTTGATTGGGTCATTTATTTTTCTGGAATTGAGCTTCAGGAGTTGCTTGTATATTTTTGAGATTAGTTCTTTGTCAGTTGCTTCATTTGCTATTATTTTCTCCCATTCTGAAGGCTGTCTTTTCACCTTGCTTATAGTTTCCTTTGTTTTGCAGAAGCTATTAAGCTTAATTCGGTTCTGTTTGTTTATTTTTGCTTTTATTTCCAATATTCTGGAAGATGGGTCATAGAGGATCCTACTGTGATTTATGTTGGAGAGTGTTTTGCCTATGTTCTCCTCTAGGAGTTTTATAGTTTCTGGTCTTACATTTAGATCTTTAATCCATTTTGAGTTTATTTTTGTGTATGGTGTTAGAAAGTGTTCTAGTTTCATTCTTTTACAAGTGGTTGACCAGTTTTCCCAGCACCACTTGTTAAAGAGATTGTCTTTTCTCCATTGTATATTCTTGCCTCCTTTGTCAAAGATAAGGTGTCCATAGGTGCATGGATTTATCTCTGGGCTTTCTGTTGTTCCATTGATCTATATTTCTGTCTTTGTGCCAGTACCATACTGTCTTGATGACTGTGGCTTTGTAGTAGAGCCTGAAGTCAGGCAACTTGATTCCTCCAGTTCCATTCTTCTTTCTCAAGATTGCTTTGGCTATTCAAGGTTTTTTGTATTTCCATACAGCTCTGTGAAAAATACCGTTTGGAGCTTGATAGGAATTGCATTGAATCTATAGATTGCTTTGGGTAGTATACTCATTTTCACTATATTGACTCTTCTTATCCATGAACATGGTATATTTATCCATCTATTAGTGTCCTCTTTGATTTCTTTCACCAGTGTTTTATAGTTTTCTATATATAGGTCTTTAGTTTCTTTAGGTAGATATATTCCTAAATATTTTATTCTTTTCGTTGCAGTGGTGAATAGAATTGTTTCCTTAATTTCTCTTTGTATTTTCTCATTATTAGTGTATAGGAATGCAAGAGATTTCTGTGTGTTGATTTTATATCCTGCAACTTTACTATATTCATGCTCTATTAGTTTTCTGGTGGAGTCTTTTAAGTTTTACTTCTTCTTTTCCAATTTGGATTCCTTTATTTCTTTTTCTGCTCTGATTGCTGTGGCCAAAACTTCTAAAACTATGTTGAATAGTAGTGGTGAAAGTGGACACCCTTGTCTTGTTCCTGACTTTAGGGGAAACGCTTTCAAATTTTCACCATTGAGGATAATGTTTTCTGTGGGTTTGTCATATATAGCTTTTATTATGTTGAGGTTCAGTTCAGTCGCTCAGTCGTGTCCGACTCTTCGCGACCCCATGAATTGCAGCACATCAGGCCTCCCTGTCCATCACCAATTCCTGGAGTTTACCCAAATTCATGTCCATCGAGTCAGTGATGCTATCCAGCCATCATATCCTCTGTCGTCCCCTTCTCCTCCTGCCCCCAATTCCTCCCAGCATCAGAGTCTTTTCCAATGAGTCAACTCTTAGCAGGAGGTGACCAAAGTATTGGCGTTTCAGCAATAGCATCAGTCCTTCCAAAGAACACCCAGGACTGATCTCCTTTAGAATGGACTGGTTGGATCTCCTCGCAGTCCAAGGGACTCTCAAGAGTCTTCTCCAAGACCACAGTTGAAAAGCGTCAATTCTTCGGCACTCAGCTTTCTTCACAGTCCAACTCTCACATCCATACATGACCCCTGGAAAAACCATAGCCTTGACTAGACGGACCTTTGTTGGCAAAGTAATGTCTCTGTTTTTGAATATGCTATCTAGGTTGGTCATAACTTTCCTTCCAAGGAGTAAGCGTCTTTTAATTTCATGGCTGCAGTCACCATCTGCAGGGATTTTGGAGCCCCAAAAAATAAAGTCTGACACAGTTTCCACTGTTTCCCCATCTATTTCCCATGAAGTGATGGGACCAGATGCCATGATCTTCGTTTTCTGAATGTTGAGCTTTAAGCCAACTTTTTCACTCTCCTCTTTCACTTTCATCAAGAGGCTTTTGAGTTCCTCTTCACTTTCTGCCATAAGGGTAGTGTCATCTACATATCTGAGGTTATTGATATTTCTCCCGGCAATCTTGATTCCAGCTTATGCTTCTTCCAGTCCAGCGTTTCTCATGATGTACTGTGCATAGAAATTAAATAAGCTGGGTGACCATGTACAGCCTTGACGTACTCCTTTTCCTATTTGGAACCAGTCTGTTGTTCCATGTCCAGTTCTAACTGTTGCTTCCTGACCTGCATACAGGTTTCTCAAGAGGCAGGTCGGGTGGTCTGGTATTCCCATCTCTTTCAGAATTTTCCACAGTTTATTGTGAGCCACACAGTCAATAAAGCAGAAATCGATGTTTTTCTGGAACTCTCTTGCTTTTTCGATGATCCAGCAGATGTTGGCAATTTGATCTCTGGTTCCTCTGCCTTTTCTAAAACCAGCTTGAACATCTGGAAGTTCATAGTTCACGTGTTGCTGAAGCCTGGCTTGGAGAATTTACTAGCGTGTGAGATGAGTGCAATTGTGCAGTAGTTTGAGCATTCTTTGGCATTGCCTTTCTTTGGGATTGGAATGAAAACTGACCTTTTCCAGTCCTGTGGCCACTGCTGAGTTTTCCAAATTTGCTGGCATATTGAGTGCAACACTTTCCCAGCATCATCTTTCAGGATTTGAAATAGCTCAACTGGAATTCCATCGCCTCCACTAGCTTTCTAAGGCCCAGTTGACTTCACATTCCAGGATGTCGGGCTCTAGGTGAGTAATCACACCATCGTGATTGTCTTGGTTGTGAAGATCTTTTTTGTACAGTTCTTCTGTATATTCTTGCCACCTCTTCTTAGTATCTTCTGCTTCTGTTAGGTCCATAGCATTTCTGTCCTTAATTGAGCCCATCTTTGCATGAAATGTTCCCTTGGTATCTCTAATTTTCTTGAAGAGATCTCTAGTCTTTCCCATTCTGTTGTTTTGCTCTATTTCTTTGCATTGATCACTGAGGAAGGCTTTCTTATTTCTTCTCGCTATTCTTTGGAACTCTGCATTCAGATGCTTATATCTTTCCTTTTCTCCTTTACTTTTTGCTTCTCTTCTTTTCACAGCTATTTTTGTAAGGCCTCCCCAGACAGCCATTTTGCTTTTTTGCAATTCTTTTCCATGGGGATGGTCTTGATCCCTGTCTCCTGTACAATGTCATGAACCTCCATCCATAGTTCATCAGGCACTCTATCAGATCTAGTCCCTTAAATCTGTTTTCTCACCTCCACTGTATAATCATAAGGGATTTGATTTAGGTCATATCTGAATGGTCTAGTGGTTTTCCCTACTTTCTTCATTTTAAGTCTGAATTTGGCAATAAGAAGTTCATGATCTGAGCCACAGTCAGCTCCCGGTCTTGTTTTTACGACTGTATAGAGCTTCTCCATCTTTGGATGCAAAGAATATAATCAGTCTGATTTCAGTGTTGACCATCTGGTGATGTCCATGTGTAGAGTCTTCTCTTGTGTTGTTGGAAGAGGGTGTTTTCTATGACCAGTGCGTTCTCTTGGCAAAACTCTGTTAGTTTTTGACCTGCTTTATTCTGTATTCCAAGGCCAAATTTGTCTGTTACTCCAGGTGTTTCTTGACTTCCTACTTTTGCATTCCAGTCCCCTATAATGAAAAGGACATCTTTTTTGATGTTAGTTCTAAAAGGTCTTGGAGGTCTTCAGAGAACCGTTCAGCTTCTTCAGCATTACTGGTTGGGGCATAGACCTGGATTACTGTGATATTGAATGGTTTGCTTTGGAAGGTTCCTTCTATTCCTGCTTTGTGGAGAGTTTTTATCATGAATGGATGTTGAATTTTGTCACAGGCTTTCTCTGCATCTTTTGAGATAATCATATGGCTTTTATTTTTCAATTTGTTAATGTGGTGTATTACATTTGTAGATATTGAAGAATCCTTGCATCCCTGGGATAAAGCCCACTTGGTCATGATGTATGATCTTTTTAATGTGTTGCTGGATTCTGATTGCTAAAATTTTGTTGAGGATTTTTGCATCTATGTTCATCAGTGATATTGGCCTGTAGTTTTCTTTTTTTGTGGGATCTTTGTCAGGTTTTGGTATTAGGGTGATGGTGGCCTCATAGAATGAGTTTGGAAGTTTACCTTCCTCTGCAATTTTCTGGAAAAGTTTGAGTAGGATAGGTGTTAGCTCTTCTCTAAATTTTTGGTAGAATTCAGCTGTGAAGCTGTCTGGACCTGGGCTTTTGTTTGCCGGAAGTGTTCTGATTACAGTTTCAATTTCTGTGCTTGTGATGGGTCTGTTAAGGTTTTCTTTTTCTCCCTGGTTCAGTTTTGGAAAGTTGTACTTTTCTAAGAATTTGTCCATTTCTTCCAAGTTGTCCATTTTATTGACATATAATTGCTGATAATAGTCTCGTATGATCCTTCATATTTCTGTGTTGTCTGTTGTGATCTCTCCATTTTCATTTCTAATTTTATTGATTTGATTTTTCTCCCTTTGTTTCTTGATGAGTCTGGCTAATGGTTTGTCAATTCTATTTATCCTCTCAAAGAACCAGCTTTTGGCTTTGTTGATTTTTGCTATGGTCTCTTTTGTTTGTTTTGTTGTTTGTTTCTTTTAGCCGTCAGTTGAATTGCTGGGCATAGACCCTGAACCCTGTCTCCCTTACGGTGAGCAGCAGCTGATGTCTCCAGTCTGTTCCCTTGGACTTAGATGGGCTGCTCGGATTCTGCTTCAAATGTGTATTTCCTGACTCAGCTGCAGACTAGTAGAGTTAACAGGAAGGATTGAGAACTGTGACCCTTTCCTTTCTGGGTTTTTCTTCCTCACTTGTTAGCCAGTGTGTTTGCCTCCACTCTGTCTTCCGATTTGGAACCAGAAAGACTGCAGTTCTTATTTCAGAATTTTAGTTGTCCCCTGAGTATGCCTCAGACAGAGAGCCATTAAAACAAAATATATAGGGCAAGCAGATCCAGTGACTTTCTCACCTTCTGGGTATAGCTTTTCCTCCGGTGTATCCTTTGTGGATGTTCCAGTGTCTTCAAATCTCTTTTTTTTAATGTTTTGTCTACTATACGTAATTGTTATCTGTAGGAGACTTGGCTTGTTGTCACTGGAAGCAGAACCCTGTGCAGTTTTTTTAGGCATGTTTAAAAATGTTTTTGTGTTAAGGTTGATTGTTATTAACAGATACAATGTCAGAGTCACCAATAAACACCCAGATCAATTTAATATTAATTTTTTTGTTGGTCGTATTCCTCCATCCTCTAAAGAACTTGTTTAGTTTGTAAATGTGCTTAATGACATAAATATAAGAGAGGGAGCAAATCTTAGTGACGATTCCAGCCATTATGATTCTAGTGAAAAGAGCTTTATTACTTAAGTATAGGAGTTCATATATTATTGTGGTTAAAGGTTGCATTAATACTGAAGCTCAAATAGGTAACTGCAAGAGCCGTACTCTGAATTCCACTGTCAACCTTACCTAGAAATTAGGATCAATCTTGAATTTTTTTCATGATTAATTGTCTTAGTATATGTAGTGGGGTTTTTTTGTTTTTTTTTTTTACACTTCTTTTATTTCTTTATCTATTTGGCCGCACCAGGCCTTAGTTGCAGTCTATGGGATCTAGTTCCCTGACCAGGGATCAAACCTGAGCCCCTGCACTGGGAGCATGGAGTCTTAGCCACTGAACCACCAGGGAAGTCCCTATAGTCTGTTTGCATTGTCACTCAAGTAGTTTGATTCAGATGTACAATATTTTTATCATGTTGATTTAATTTTTAGTTGCCATATTTTTTTTACCCAAGGAGAGATTACTCTTTGTCCTCAAGGAAGGTCTGATCTCAGGTGGATTGCAGTGGGTTCACAGGTAGTCACAGTGTATAATGTATTACCACTGTATTGCCATAGACTAACGTTGATGAAAGAAATAACGCTTAATTCGTTTAAACTCCCTTCGTTCTGAACTTCTGCATGGTCTTGATAGCTTTAACAGAAGCATCTCCTGTAGCAAATTGGTATCTAAGAATAGCTATGAGAATAAGGAAATGTTCTTGCCTAAAACAAAAAGGAAGGACCCAAAGAAAACAATAGACATAATGAGAATCAGTCTTTTTTTAATGTTCCCGTTTTTGTTTCTGTTTGTTCGTCTAAAGGTTCTTTTTGAAGGGTGATTCCTGAGTACCTTTGTTCTATGTAGAAGTCTATGATCTTTCAGTTTATTCTTAACCCTTTGGGGTTAAGTAACTGAGTTGACTTAACACCTTACACTTCCCTTAATGCTCCTCACCTCAAGGCATCGTTTTTATTTTTTTAAGGTTATGTGGATTATATTTAGTGTTTTAGAAGTTCAAGACAGCCTTGGTGATCTTAAATAGCTTTACTTAATAACCATGATTGCCCTGGAAAGCCCAAATGATGCCTAAACCACAGTAGAACAATGTTAGTAGCCACTGTTGGGGCCACTGAGAATTTAGAGTGTCAGCTGTGTGAAAACTTGCTGCATCTGATGGGAAGTATTTCTTCTTGTCTTTTCCCCACCCAATCTGTAGGAGGCCCTCTTCAGTGCTCGCTTCAGTCCTCCGAGCTGTGGTGTGCAGGTGAACAAGCTGTGGTACAAGCCTGTGGAACAATTCATCTTACCCGAGGTACTATAACGAAGAGACTCTGGTCTTGATGAGGGCCGTTATCGCCCTGGAGATGTGCTTCCAGGGGCAGGCATTTGATGCTTTCCTGCCAGGACAGCTCTCCAGAGTGACAGATGACACTGCAGCAGGGGTGTACTAGCCGTAGCCCTCTGCACTCCTCCCACCAGAGAGCTTCATGGTGCCCCAGAGGTTCCCGACCACACCTTGAGAGGCATTGCATGCTACCATGGCTGCTTCAGTGGAGTAGAGCACTGCATGACTGCCTTAGTGACAAAGCTTAGTAGCAGGTGTGGTTGTTAGAAAGACGCTGACACTGTTTGAGTACATCAGATAGTTGCTTATCTAAACAGCAAGGAGGTGGAGGGAAGTGCAGATAGGCTAATGCCAAAAAGGTGGGTCACATTCCAAGATAAATTAAACTTCTCCAAGTTGTGGAAGATGTTTGAAACCATAACTATTCCTCAGCTGCCAAGGGCCTCATCAGCCCTGGAGTTAAGCCCATATGTGGTGTATCACATCGTGTATCACACAGTTAGACACGAACAAACCGCTACCTGTCAGCCTCACCCTTTCCAGGCTATTCCAGTCTGTCTGAGTACCTTTCTGAGCAGAGCGTTTTGGAACCACTGTGCAAGGCTCAGTTTCCCAGTCCTCTCTGGCAGACACCGTCAGTCAGCTTTGGCATTCACCCAGGGACACCAAAGCTGGATTAAGATGTGGAAGCTGCATGATTGACCAGCCCTGCTGGCTAACCAGGAAGCCTCTTCCTGCCACTGGTCACGTGGGTGATATTCACACTTGGGCAACAACAAAGTCATGCATTTTATAACATGCTCTGGATCTTTGGAGCTGAGTACAGGTAGTCAAACTGTGTATGTTAATTCTATGACAGTCAAAGTGAGCTCCTTTATTTCACCTATATGTGAACTTCTGTTGAAAAACGTGAAGAAAAACAAAACTGAAACAAAAAGTTTCCGAGTTCTCGGTGTTATAAAAAATGACTGTAGTGAACATCTTTACACTGTCTTTGGGGTACCCAACTGGTTGTTTTCTTAGGATGAATTGTGGGTTCAAATTTTTACATATTTTTGAGGCATATGATTTGTTTTTTGGAGAACAGTTGAGCAGTTTATATCCATTTGAATAGTCATCAGCATTATATGAGTTTACCTGTTTGTGTCCTTTTTAAATTTCATATATGAACTTTTTTCCTAGTTAAAGGAGGTATGCACCATCAAAGGTATCTCTTAATTAATACTAGTGGTTCAACTAAGAAGGATTGGCCAAGTGTTGGATCTCAGTTTTTGTTTTTTTAAGACATTTTTCATTTTCACCAATAACTTAATTATTTTTAATTTTTAAAAATATTTGTTTATTTGCGTGCGTCGGGTCTCAGTTGCAGCACAGGGCATCCCCGTTGCATCGTGCGAGATCTTTCACTGCAGTGCGGGGACTCTGGCTGGGGCGTGTGGCCTCAGTAGCTGCAGCACGCAGGCTTAGTTGCTCTGCAGCAAATGAGATCATAGTTTCCTGACCGGGGAGCAAACCCACATCACTTGCCTTGGAAGTACGGACCCAAACCACTGGACCACCGGGGAAATCCCGGATTTCCATTTTTGAAGGAAGTCATTCTTTGATTTGTTAACTCATTTACTCAGAAAATATTTTGTGAGCACCTGGTGTATGCCAGGCACTGGGTCTGCTTGAGGACATAGCACAGCAGTCCCTACCCGTGAAGCCGCTTGTGTACTGGTGAGGGTTGTTGTTGTTTAGTTGCTCAGTTGTGTCCAACTCTCTTGAGACCCCATGGACTGTAGCCTGCCAGGCTCCTCTGTCTGTGTGATTTCCCAGGCAAGAATACTGGAGTGGGTTGCCGTTTCCTTCTCGAGGGGATCTTCCTGACCCAGGGATTGAACCCAGCTCTCCTCATCAGCAGGTGGCTTCTTTACCACTGAGCCACCAAGCCAACTAGTGAGGACAGAAGAGCTAACATTGATGTTGTGCTTACCCTGCTGTGTCCCAGACACAGCTGTAAGCAGATTTCCTACACTGACTTGTTGGTGACGTCTTCTAGGATTGAAGCAAGTCATCGATGAGAGTCCTTCTTTTCTACTCATAGCCAGTTTGGGCAGAACCTCACTCAGACCTTGTGTGATTCCCAAGGGAGAGGAGAGTGATTCTGTGGGGACCAAGAGTGCTAGCATGTGTTAGGTGCTGTCCAGAAAGGTCTGGAACCTGCTGGAAGGTTGATTTGCACAAATGACTCACGAGGATTAGCATGAGTAGGAAAGGAAAAACTGCCGCACCAGGAAGTGAGTAAGTCTGTGCGGGCACAGTTGGGTGCAGGTGTGTGATTGGGCGCCTGTGAGTGAGCTTGAGTCCCTGCTCTGCCGCTCAGCGGCTCTGTGACCCGGCGCTAACTTCTTCCCCTCCCTGTGTCTGTTCCCTCCTCTGTAAGGTAGACCCATTTCAGAGGATTGTTCTAGCATGTAAATGATTTCATGGGGCTTCCCAAGTGATGTGGTGGTAAAGAATCCACCTGCCAATGCAGGAGACACAAGAGACAATCCCTGGGTTGTGAAGATCCCCTAGAGTAGGAAATAAGTACCCACTCCAGTATTCTTGCCTGGAGAATTCCATGGACAGGGGAGCCTGGCGGGCTACAGTCCATGGGGTTGCAAAGTGTCGGACACGACTCAGCATACACACACTTAACACACTCAAGTGATTTCGTAGATGTGGAATGTTAGGACGTGCTCCATGTGCTGAGCGCTCAGCAGATCAACGTGTGCTGTCCTGTCGCTGCTGGCTCTCATGTGGATCTGTGGTTCTTGTTCTTCGAGAGCAGGGTCTCTTCTCCCAGGGGACCCTTAGCAAACGTCTGGAGTTGCTTTTAGTTGCTGTAGCCAGGTGTGGAGCGTGCCTGCCTCCTGTGGCAGAAGCCAGGGATGCTGCCCAACATCCTACAACATACAGGACAGTCCCCACAGCACAAGATGACCTGGCCCCAAATGCCAGGGGTGCCCGGGTTGAGAAACTCGAAGAGGAAGGAGTCCCAGGAGGAACAAAATAAGCTTTAATATTAACTTCAGCATAATCGCAATAATGCATCTACTCCATTATTTTGGTCACCTCATAGAAAGATTTACAGTTTGATTAATTAGTTAGTCCATATTATACTTTCCCTTAGAATGTCTTTGTCCTTAGGAAATCCGTGCTGAAGCCAAGGTGAAATGTATTTTACTTTCAAGTGATTTAGCAACAAAGAACAGCAGAAGAGTGGACAGAGATAAAGCACATGGGGCCGGGGACTCCCAGGTGGTTCAGTGGTTAATACTCTGCCCTTCCGCTGAAGGGGGGCAGGTTTGATCCTGGTCGGGAGACTAAGATCCCAGTGCCATGCGGCATGGCCAGAAAGTTAAATAAAAAAGCGCACAAGTGGCCAAACATTGCCAGTTGTTGAGTCTAGAGGATGTTGTGTTAATCTGAACTTTTCTATGGGTTTGAAGTTTTTCAGAAAAAGAATCTAGGTCGGGGCGAAGGGCTGCCTTCCTTGCCTGTGTTTAGGTTGGTATATATGGTAGAAGGTACTCATGATGGGAAGGACTCAGTCAATCAGGCAGTGGCCATTTCAGTTATTAAGATGTTCGCTAGCTAAAGCCTTGTGCTATTTTTTTTTTAATTAAGATTTTATTTTATTTATTCTTATTTTATTTTTTGGCTGTGCCGTACAGCATGCGAGATCTTAGTTCCTCAACCAGGAATTGAACCCGTGGCTCCCTGCAGTGGGAGCACAAAGTCTTAAGCACTGGACTGCTAGGGAAATCCCAGCCTTGTGATCTTTATTTCCATTGAAGCTTTAAGCTAAATTGGCTTTTGATTTTTCATTACATCAGAGTAATCTTTTTTTCTTTTTATAAATGTGCACTTATTTAATAGTGTCTACATCTGAGGGAGTAGGATTGTGGATGAATTTTATTTTCTTCTATATATCTGTTTTTTAAATGTCCTGAAATAAATATTAGCCTTATTAAAAGAAAAAACTTTTAAAAATAAAATCCTTTCCTTTTACACAAAATCCTGGTTTTGTTGAAAGCTTGTTTAATTTCACGTATATATTCATTTTTGCTGCATCAAGCCCTCGTTGGACTTACTTGCACAGAAAAAAGCGATAGTGATGAATGGGTTTGCCTACATATCATCCACAGAGAATAACCAAAGAAAAACAGATCGTTGATCGCAGTTGCAAGGGAGAAGTAGATAATTTGTTCATCATCATATTCTCTCTAAACTTCACAGTCTGCTGGAGTAACATGTCAGCAGTGTGGCTTGTCAGCTAATAAGCAGGGTTCTTGCAGTATTTTCGTTGTGTGACTCACTAAAGCAGAAATCTCAGTGCGGGGGTGGGGGGTGTCGCACATTTAAATAGAAGACTGCTGTGTGCTTCTCTTTAAATATTTCTCTAATTTCATATTTCTTTTAGTAGTGCACCTGAACCGGAAACTAATTTCAATAAAAAGACTGTTCATTGGACCCAAGTCACTAGAGACAGTATTGTCAGTATCGTGGGTACTTACATACTTATTTTTTATGGAAGTTAAAATTGTTCAGCAGTAGTCATCTCTGCAGGCCATAAGAAATTGTTAATGGTTACAGGTGCAAAAATACTGTGTATGTTTAAGCTACTCTATTGGTTTGCATGATGAGTTAGAAATAGGACACAGAAGGACCACATGGGTTGCAGATGCTCACTTACGTTACAGGTGAGAGGACTTATGAGAGCTCTTTTTTCCAATCTGTACTGTGCTGTTCTTTCCTACCTTTTACTTTTGTAATTATGTTTTTATTTTCAGAAGCAATTACATATTTGATGTCTGCTTTCAAGGGATACTTGTTTTGGGTCATGCTGTGTAGCATGTGGGATCTTAGTTTCCTGACCAAGGGTTGAACCCAGGCCCCCTGCATTGGGAGCACAGATTCTTAACCACTGAACCACAAGTCCAGAAGTCTCCCTCCCTTTTACTTTAATTTCTTGATCTTAGCAGGGAACTGTCATAAACAAGGTGTTAGGCATCTGCAGAGATTCCTAGCTTAGTGATTGCTTTGTGTCAGAGAGTAGGAAGAAGGCATTTGAGAGAAGCGGGGAACAGAAATGTTAACAGTGACATGGAGCAGGTGCAGGAGAGGTGGGGAAGGGAGAGCTCTTTCCCCCCTCACAACAAAACAGCTGGCAGCTTCTGTAAGTTGAGTGAATGAACCAGGATCACTTTTGAACCAATGAGTGTTTATGGTAACTACTCAATTTAGTTAACATTATTTTTTTTTTTCTAATATTTATTCATTTGGCAGCCCCAGGTCTTAGCTGCAGCATCAGGATCTTTCATTGCGGCATGCAAACTCTTAGTTTGGGCCTGCGGGATCTAGTTCTCTGAGCAAAGGTTTACCCTGGGCCCCCCTGCATTGGAAGCACCGAGCCATAGCCACTGGACCACCAGGGAAGTCCCTGCTCAATATTATGGATCTTATATTGGGACCCAGTCAAGGAAGATGGAGTTGGTGCCGGGCAGGAGAAATAGCAGCCAGGTGCCAAGTGTCAGTTGAATGGAGTGGACAAGAGAATTACTTGCTTTGTCGTATTTGCCAGATTTCTGTTTTCAAGGTGAAGCTTTTTTGGGTTTACTTTGATATGGTTCATTTGGAACTATAATCACAAAGATTCCTGGTGACCTAACTGCTACCTCCAGGGGACACTTTGAGTCGTTACCTGAGTTGACTGCAGCCTTCTCTTAGCTTATGTTGCTGCTGCTAAGTCACTTCAGTCATGTCTGACTCTGTGCCACCCCATAGACGGCAGCCCACCGGGCTCCCCCGTCCCTGGGATTCTCCAGGCAAGAACACTGGAGTGGGTTGCCATTTCCTTCTCCAATGCATGAAAGTGAAAAGTGAAAGTGAAGTCGCTCAGTCGTGTCCGACTCTTCGCGACCCCATGGACTGCAGCCCACCAGGCTCCTCCGTCTATGGGATTTTCCAGGCAAGAGTACTGGAGTGGGGTGCCATTGTCTTCTCCGTAGCTTATGTTGGGTTGGGCCAAAAAGTTTGTTGGGTTTTTCCGTAACATCTTTTGGCAAAACCAGAATGAACATATTGGCCAACCCAATATGATATACATCCTTCTGGTTCTGCTTAATCTGACGCAGTCCTTCTTCCCTATTCCTCTTTTGTTTTCCTCTTAAACTTTAATCATTAAGAGCTGATACCCAGCCTTCAGTTTATTTTATTCATTCTTCTAGGCAGTTTCATCTATTACCACCTGTTTGTTACTGGCTGTTCAGTCTGTCTGCAGCCCACATTTCTTACGAACTCTGTATGCACTTCAGCTGAACGCCTCCACTCGGAAGGTCCCCTGGGTGTTCTAGTGGTGATAGCATCTCCATCCACCCATTCTCACCTCCTGTATTTTCAGTCCTGGGTCATAGTGTCTCCTTTTTTTTCAGGTCTCCAAACCAGAATCATGGAATTTATCCTCAGCTCTCATATCCAAGCATTCACTAAGCCCTGTCAATTCTTTCTCCTAAACATATTTGGTTTTCCCCACTTTCTTCAATTTAAGTCTGAATTTGGCAATAAGGAGTTCATGAACTGAGCCATAGTCGGCTCCCGGTCTTGGTTTTGCTGACTGTATAGAGCTTCTCCATCTTTGGCTGCAAAGAATATAATCTATCTGATTTCAGTGTTGACCATCTGGTGATGTCCATGTGTAGAGTCTTCTCTTGTGTTGTTGGAAGAGGGTGTTTGCTATGACAAGTGTGTTCTATTGGCAAAACTCTATTAGCTTTTACCCTGCTTCATTCTGTACTCCAAGGCCAAATTTGCCTGTTAACTCCAGTTGTTTCTTGACTTCCTACTTTTGCATTCCAGTCCCCTATAATGAAAAGGACATCATTTTTGGGGTGTTAGTTCTAAAAGGTCTTATAGGTCTTCATAGAAACATTCTATAAAGAAAGCTGAGCATAGAAGAATTGATGCTTTTTAACTGTGGTATTGGAGAAGACTCTTGAGAGTCCCTTGGACTGCAAGGAGATCCAACCAGTCCATCCTAAAGGAGATCAGTCCTGGGTGTTCATTGGAAGGACTGATGTTGAAGCTGAAACTCCAATACTTTGGCCACCTGATGCAAAAAGCTGACTCACTGGAAAAGACCCTGATGCTGGGAAAGATTGAAGGCAGGAGGAGAAGGGGTCGACAGAGGATAAGGTGGTTGGATGGCATCACCAACTCAATGGACATGAGTTTGGGTAAACTCCGGGAGTTGGTGATGGACAGGGAGGCCTGGCGTGCTGTGGTTCATGGGGTCACAAAGAGTCAGACACAACTGAGTGACTGAACTGAACTGAAACATATTTGGTATCAGTCCTTCCAAATTTTATCACTGTTAAAGTTTTAGAAGAGCGTGATATATTCCAAGGGGAAGAGGTGGTTGTTTCCAGGAGAAAGACTTATGATTAACCAAAAGCAGCCTCATATAGTCAAGTCTAGGACTTAGCTTTCAAGTCCTGTTGTTGACCTTGTAGAGTGTATAAACCAGAGTGTCTGTTGATTCATCTTTAATGGGTGTTAGCACATTAAAGTGGAGAAGGCAATGGCACCCTACTCCAGTACTCTTGCCTGAAAAAATCCCATGGACAGAGGACCTGCAGTCCATGAGGTCACTAAGAGTCGGACACAACTGAGTGACTTCACTTTGACTTTTCACTTTCATGCATTGGAGAAGGAAAGGGCAACCCACTCCAGTGTTCTTGCCTGGAGAATCCCAGGGACGGGGGAGCCTGGTGGGCTGCCGTATGTGGGGTCACACAGAGTCAAACACGACTGAAGCGACTTAGCAGCAGCAGCAGCACATTAAAGTGGTTTGAATGCTTAAGGCCACTAGCTGGTAACCTCCTTCTGGTATGTCAAGGCACCTAAAAAACAATCTGAACCATTAGTTTGGGAGTTGAATTTGGTTACAGCAATGGGAGGTGAGTGTTTTTGAGAACTTTCTCATTCAGGTGGGATGTGACCAGAAGACTTCATACCTTCCAGTTATTGTATCTTTCTCCCCTTAGACATTGCTGCAGTGCCAGAATTCTCTCTGAAACCAGCTTTCCTTTAGTGTTATAAGGTATTGATTTTACTAATTAAGCTTCAACCTTAGAGCTCTTCCCAGTTACTAGGAACATTTTTTTCTTTACTATAAGGATTTAATTAGTTCAACTCAGAGGGCAGTCTCTTTAAATTTATTTTTTAATCAAAATATAACTGACTTTCATTTTATTAAAGTATATAGTATAATGATTCAATATTTATATATGTTACAAAATGATCAATGCAAGTCTAGTTAATATCCATCACCAGACAGAGTTATAAACTTTTCTTGTGATGAGAATTTTTAAGATCTGCCTTGGAGTTTAGTAAGTCATGTCCAACTCTGTGACCCCATGGACTGTAGCCCCTCAGGCTTCCCTGTCCATGGGATTTCAAGGGCAAGAATCTGTCTTAGCAACTTTTAAATATGCAATACAGTATTATTAACTGTAGTCACTGTGCTGTTCATTACATCCTGAGACTTCTTTTTTCTTAACTGGAAGTTTGCACTTTTTGATCACCTTCACCCGTTTTAGCTACCTCCTACCCACCTCCCCCCCCAGCAGCCACCCATATATTCTCTGTATTAATGAGTTCCGGTTGTTTTTGTTTGTTTAAGATAAATGAGATGAAATCACTTAGCATAATGCCCTCGGGATTTATTCCTGTTGTTGCGAATGACAAGACTTATTCTTTTTTATGGCTGAATGATATTCCATTGTATACAAATGCCTTATCTTCTTTATCCATTCATCCCTTGATGGACACTTACGTTGCCTGCAAGTCTTAGCTGTTATAAATAAAGCTGCAGTGAACATGAGGGCACATGCATCTTTTCGAGTTAGTATTTTCATTTCTTTTGAATAGATACCCAGAAGTGGAATTGTTGGATAATATAATAGTTCAAACCTTTTTTCACAATGGTTGCACCAATTTACATTCCCACCTACAGTACCCAAGGGTTCCCTTTTCTACACGTTAGCAACATTTGTTTTTTTTTTTGTCTTTTAGATACTAGCCATTCTAACATGTATGAGGTTATATTTTACTGTGATTCTGATTTGCATTTCCCTTATGATTTGGTAATGTTGAGCACCTTTTCATGTACCTGTTGGCCATTTGAATGTCGTCTTTGGAAAAATGTCAGATACTCTGCCCTTTCTTTAATTTGGATTCTTTGGGTTTTTGTGTGTGGGTGCTTATATATTTTATGATTTGCCAATACTTTCTCTCATTTGGTAGGTTGTCTTTTCATTTTGAAAAGTTGATAGTTTCCTTTGCTGTCTAGAGCTATTTAGTTGGATGTAGTCCTACCTGTTTATTTTTGCCTTTGCTTTGGTGTCAAATTCAGAAACTCATACCTAAGGCCGATGGCAAGTATCTCACTGCCTGTTATCTTATAGGAGTTTCATGGTGTCAGGTCTTAGGTTCAAGTTTTTAATCTTTTTGAGTTGATTTTTGTGTACAGCGTAAGTTAGTACAATGTCATTCCTTTTGGCACTTCCCGAGTTCAGAGTGGTTAAGACTCCACACTCCCAATGCAGGGAGCACCGGTTCAATCCCTGGTCAGGAAACAAAGAACATGCATGCTGCATGGCATGACCTAAACATTTTTTTTAAAGAGAGACTGTCCTAGCTACCTCGGAATCAGGAAGCTGGCTCTTATCAGACACCTTAATGTGCTGGTGACTTGATTTTGGACTTTGCAGCCTCCAGAATTATGAGAAATAAATGTTTGTTCAGTTCAGTCGCTCAGTTGTGTTTGACTCTTTGCGACCCATTGGACTATAGCACGCCAGTCCTCCCTGTCCATCACCAACTCCCAGAGTTTACTCAAACTCATGTCCATTGAGTCAGTGATGGCATCCAACCATCTCATCCTCTGTCATCCCCTTCTCCTCCCACCTTCAATCTTTCCCAACATCAGGGTCTTTTCAAATGAGTCAGTTCCTCACATCAGGTGACCCAAAGTATTGGAGTTTCAGCTTCAACATCAGTCCTTCCAATGAACACCGAGGACTGATCTCCTTTAGAATGGACTGGTTGGATCTCCTTGCAGTCCAAGGGACTCTTCAAGAGTCTTCTCCAACACCACAGTTCAAAAGCATCAGTTCTTTGGCTCTCAGCTTTCTTTGTACTCCAATTCTCATATCCATACATGACCACTGGAAAGACCACAGCCTTGACTAGACAGACATTTGTTGACAAAGTAATGTCTCTGCTTTTTAATATGCTTAGGTTGGTCATAACTTTCCTTCTAAGTAGTAAGTGTCTTTTAGTTTCATGGCTGCAGTCACCATCTGCAGTGATTCTGGAGCCCCCAAAAATTAAAGTCTCTCACTGTTTCCCCATCTATTTGCCATGAAGTGATGGGACCAGATGCCACGATCTTAGTTTTCTGAATGTTGAGCTTTAAGCCAACTTTTCCATTCTCCTCTTTCACTTTCATCAAGAGGCTCTTTAGTTCCTCTTCACTTTCTGCCATAAGGGTGGTGTCATCTGCATATCTGAGGTTACTGATATTTCTCCTGGTAATCTTGATTCCAGCTTGTGCTTCATCCATACCAGCGTTTGTTATTTAACCAAATAAAAAAAGAAAAGACTGTCCTTTTCCCATTGGATATTCTTATACCCTTCATTGTGAATTAAGTGACCGTGTATGTGTAGGTTTATTTCTGAGCTCTGTTCTGTTCCATTGAGCTATGTGTCTGTTTTTAATGTCAGTACTGCACTGTTTTGATTACTATAGCTTTGTAATATAGTTTGAAATCAGGAAGCGTGATGCCTCCAATTTTGTTCTTCTTTCTCTAGATAGCTTTGGCTATTCAAAGTCTTTCATGAGTCCTTACAGACTTTAGGATTGTTTGTTCTATTTCTGTGAGAAATGCTATTGGGATTTTGATAGGGATCGCACTGACGACTGAAGCGACTTGGCAGCAGCAGCACTGAACAGTATTGACATTTTAACATTTTTAATTCTTCCAATCAGTGATCATGGAATATCTTCACATTTGTTTGTGAGTTCATCAGTTTCTCAGCAGTCTTAATTCCTAAGATAGGTGTTTGTTTATCCTTACCTGGATTTTTGAAATAACTCGGTTACCACTCTCCGTACCAGCCTCTGCTCCGTTGCCTCTCTGAGACTGGAGTGACCTTTCTAAAAGTGCAAATGTGATTGTGTGGCTCTTGCGCTTGTAACCGTCTGTGCTTGCCACTGCCTTCGGTAGAGAGCAGACTCTGCTGGAGCGGGCGGAGCTGGCCTCCGCCCAGCTTTTGCTTTCTCCTCAGCCGTGTGCTTTAGTGGTAGTGCACTCACTACTTAACATTTTCTGAATATCCAGTGCCGTTTCAAGTCTCCCCTTTCATTTGTTATTTTATCTGCCTCCTTCCTGTTTTTCTGGACTCAAACTCCTTTAAGCTCAGCTCTCCTAGTCGTTGAAGTTCTGTCTGACGACCCCAAACAGTGACTTTCCTTTGTCATTGAGCATGTTATGGCATATTGTGAAGTGAAGTGAGTGAAGTCGCTCAGTCGTGTCCGACTCTTTGCTACCCCATGGATATAGCCTACCAGGCTCCTCCGTGCATGGGATTCTCGAGGCAAGAGTACTGGAGTGGGGTGCCATTTTCCTTCTTCAGGGGATCTTCCCGACCCAGGGATCGAACCCGGGTCTCCCACATTCCAGGCAGACACTTTAACCTCTAAGCCACAAGGGACTCCATGGCATATTATGCTTACTTAAAGATGTGGCTATTTCTTTTTTTCTTTCAATCTTCAAATACATAGCCCACAGCCTGGTACATAGTAGACATTCAAAAGTTTAAATAATGGCTCATGTCTGAAATAAGATTGACCCCAAATTTAGTTTTATATACATGTTTAGTTACCAAAAAAGTTTTCCTGATTATAAAAATATGAAAATGTTTGAAAGTAATACTTGTTCACTGTTGAAAACTTGACAAAAATACAGAAAAGTTAAAAGAATATGATGCCACCCATCTGTTGTACGGCATAGTTGGTGTATTTCTTCACAGTCTTTTTTTTTAACTGCACAGGGTCTTCGTTGCGGCACACGGGCTCTAGAGCATGCGGGCTTCCACAGCTGCCGTGTGCAGGCTTCGTTGCTCTGTGGCATGTGGGATCTTAGTTCCCCAAGCAGAGATCAAACCCGCATCCCCTGCTTTGGAAGGCAGATCCTCAACCAGTGGGCCACCAGGGACTCCTCTTCCTAGTCTTTTAAAAATGCTCCTGTGTACATTATCTATGTGTGAGAACATTTTCTTGTTTTTACAGAAAAGATCAAGGTTAATGAACATCAAGTTTAATAAAGAGCTGAGGTCTCCCAGGGGAAATGTAGAAGTGAGCAGGAGCTATTTGTAAGATGAGGAAATGGAATCCTTTAAAAAGGCAATGCATTGTGCAGTATATGCTTTATCACTGATCCTCAAACAGCCCTTTTACATAGGCCTCATCTTCTCCGCCATAAAGGCTGGGAAATAATGACACAGGTTATGTCTGCAGAGTCTGCTCTGAGGAGCCCTAGGGCTCTGCAACGCACACCAGGAGTTTCACAGATAATGAAATTTAAGGATACATTTGCAAAATATAAAATAACACACTGCCCAAGGAATCCAGATTCTTTCAATGTTCTTATCTTTTGTGGTAGAGAAGTTTTATTGTCTTTTTTTTAAAAAAAGCTTGCAAATCATTGCCCTAGCTTATGGGACAAGTTCAGTTCTGTCTAGTTCCCTTATAATGCTGGTTGAATGAAACATTACTATAAAGTACTTTATCTTTTAATTTTAATACATAAAATGTTTTTAGGATGCTAAACCTGTATCTTTTATGTCCTGTTGTATACCAGAATTCTACTTGCTTTTGAGTTCAGTGTCATTGAGCTCCTTATTTGAGTAATGCCTGGTATCAGGCATTCTAGATGCTGGTTGATAAGACAGACAAGATCACTGCTGTTCTGCTGCTTGCAGTCCAGCGGGAGGAGCAGTTAGATGGGCAATAGAAAAGTAAATATCAAGAGTGGTAAGTGGTTTAAGAAAATAAGACAGGCTGGGGACTTCCCTGATGGTCCAGTAGCTAAGACTGGACCACAGTCGTGATGCAGGGGCCTGGGTTCATCCCTGGTCAGGGAATAGATCCCACAGCTGCAGCTAAGAGTTCACGAGCCACAACTAAGACCCGGTGCAGCCAAATAAATAAATATGAAGAAAAGAAGACAGGCTGACGCGATAGAAGTTGGGAGTTGGCTGCCTTCTGTTCAGTCTCTAGAGAAAGCCTTCCTGAGACTACAGTGGAGCTGAGACCTGGGCAGTACTGAGGAGCCAGCCATGCGCAGATACTAAAACCAGGAACTGTGGAGAGATTAGAAGATACTAGAATTCAAAAGAGGGACGAGAGCATAACTTCTAAGTTCCAATTTTAATACTAATAATTACTAAGGAAAAGTTTGATTTGATAAGATAAAAATTATGGATTAAAAAAAAACAAAAAAAACCTGGGAATCTCCTGGCGGTCCAGTGGTAAGGACTCGGCGTTTTCACTGTGGTGGCCCAGGTTCAACCCCTGGTTGGGGAACTGAGATCCCACAAGCCTTGTGGCATGGCCAAAGAAAGAAAAAACAAAGAAACCTGTAATATGAAGTGGCAAACAATTCTGGAAAAATAGTATATAAAATATTACATGATTAAGGTAATTTATTACAAGCTCATACAGACTAATAAGAAATATATAAAACTCAGTGGTTAAATGGTAAAGAAGCATGACAAGGCACTTCCCAGAAGAGACGGTATAATTGATACACATCATTAAAAATCAGAAGGCACAGGGATTTCCCTGGCGGTCCAGTGGTTAAAACTTGGTGCTTCCATTGCAGAGGGTGCAGGTTCGGTCCCTGGTCAGGGAACTAGATCCCACAGGCCACGTGGCACCCCTCCCAAAAATCAAAAAGAAACGCCAATTAAAAAATCATTTCTTTAAATCTACTAAATTAGCTTAAACTTCTCTTCTTTTACTAATATCCCACACTGGGAAAAGGAGAGTGAAACCAGGCATTCTTATAAATTGCTAATGACAGGCAATTAGGCAGTGTGTGCCGAAATGCATATGAAATATCTGTTACTGTCCTAGCAATTCCATCTCTTTAATTGGAGAATAATTACTTTACAGTATTGTGATTGTTTCTGTCTTCCATCAACATGAATCAGCCATGGTACACACATCTCCTCCCTCTTAAAACCTTAAAACCCATCCCACCCCTCTAGTTGTCACAGGGCACCAGTTTTGGGTTCCTTGTGTCATACAGAAAATTGGGGATTTATTAAAAAAAAAAAAAAAAAAAAAAGATTTATTGGGGAAAATAAACATTTACACCAGAACACGCCTCACATTGCTTTACTAGTTATTTGAAGTGAAGTGAAGTGAAGTCGCTCAGTCATATCCGACTCTTTGCGACCCAGTGGACTGTAGCCTACCAGGCTCCTCCGTCCCTGGGATTCTCCAGGCAGGAATACTGGAGTGGATTGCCATTTCCTTCTCCAGGAGATCTTCCCAACCCAGGGATCGAACCTGGGTCTCCCGTATTGCAGGCAGACACTTTACCATCTGAGCCACCAGGGAAGTCGGGTCTAAATGTGTGCCTTGGTATCTCTGATTTTCTTGAAGAGATCTCTAGTCTTTCCCATTCTGTTGTTTTTCTCTGTTTCTTTTCATTGATCGCTGAGGAAGGCTTTCTTATCTCTTCTTGCTATTTGGAACTCTGCATTCAGATGCTTATATCTTTCCATTTCTCCTTTGCTTTTCGCTTCTCTTTTTTTCACAGCTATTTGTAAGGCCTCCCCAGACAGCCATTTTGCTTTTTTGCATTTCTTTTCCATGGGGATGGTCTTGATCCCTGTCTCCTGTACAATGTCATGAACCTCCGTCCATAGTTCATCAGGCACTCTATCAGATCTAGTCCCTTAAATCTGTTTTCTCACCTCCACTGTATAATCATAAGGGATTTGATTTAGGTCATACCTGAATGGTCTAGTGGTTTTCCCTACTTTCTTCAATTTAAGTCTGAATTTGGCAATAAGGAGTTCATGATCTGAGTCACAGTCAGCTCCCAGTCTTATTTTTGCTGACTGTATAGAGCTTCTCCATCTTTGGCTGCAAAGAATATAATCAGTCTGATTTCAGTGTTGACCATCTGGTGATGTCCATATGTAGAGTCTTCTCTTGTGTTGTTGGAAGAGGGTGTTTGCTATGACCAGTGCATTCTCTTGGCAAAACTCTATTAGCCTTTGCCCTGCATCATTCTGAATTCCAAGGCCAAATTTGCCTGTTACTCCAAGTGTTTCTTGACTTCCTACTTTCGCATTCCAGTCCCCTATAATGAAAAGGACATTTTTTGGGGGTGTTAGTTCTAAAAGATCCTGTAGGTCTTCATAGAACTGTTCAGCTTCTAAAGCGTTACTGGTTGGGGCATAGACTTGGATTACTGTGATATTGAATGGTTTGCCTTGGAAACGAACAGAGATCATTCTGTTGTTTTTGAGATTGCATCCAAGTACTGCATTTCGGACTCCTTTGTTGACCATGATGGCTACTCCATTTCTTCTAAGGGATTCCTGCCCAGAGTTGTAGATAAAATGGTCATCTGAGTTAAATTCACCCATTCCAGTCCATTTTAGTTCGCTGATTCCTAGAATGTTGACGTTCACTCTTGCCGTCTCCTGTAGAGATCTCTTCAAGAAAATTAAAGATACCAAGGGAACATTTAATGCAAAGATGGGCTCGATAAAGGACAGAAATGGTATGGACCTAACAGAAGCAGAAGATATTAAGAAGAAGTGGCAAGAATACACAGAAGAACTGTACAAAAAAGATCGACCAAGATAATCACGATGGTGTGATTACTCACCTAGAGCCAGACATCCTGGGATGTGAAGTCAAGTGGGCCTTAGAAAGCATCACTACGAACAAAGCTAGTGGAGGTGATGGAATTCCAGTTGAGCTATTTCAAATCCTGAAAGATGATGCTGTGAAAGTGCTGCGCTCAATATGCCAGCACATTTGGAAAACTCAGCAGTGGCCACAGGACTGGAAAAGGTCAGTTTTCATTCCAATCCCAAAGAAAGGCAATGCCAAAGAATTCTCAAACTACCGCACAATTGCACTCATCTCACACGCTAGTAAAGTAATGCTCAAAATTCTCCAAGCCAGGCTTCAGCAGTACGTGAACCGTGAACTTCCAGATGTTCAAGGTGGTTTTAGAAAAGGCAGAGGAACCAGAGATCAAATTGCCAACATCCGCTGGATCATCGAAAAAGCAAGAGAGTTCCAGAAAAACATCGATATCTGCTTTATTGACTATGCCAAAGCCTTTGACTGTGTGGCTCACAATAAACTGTGGAAAATTCTGAAAGAGATGGGAATACCAGACCACCTGACCTGCCTCTTGAGAAACCTGTATGCAGGTCAGGAAGCAACAGTTAGAACTGGACATGAAACAACAGACTGGTTCCAAATACGAAAAGGAGTACGTCAAGGCTGTATATTGTCACCCTACTTATTTAACTTATATGCAGAGTACATCATGAGAAACACTGGGCCGGAAGAAGCACAAGCTGGAATCTAGATTGCCGGGAGAAATAACAGTAACCTCAGATATGCAGATGACACCACCCTTATGGCAGAAAGTGAAGAGGAACTAAAAAGCCTCTTGAGGAAAATGAAAGAGAAGAGTGAAAAAGTTGGCTTAAAGCTCAACATTCAGAAAATGAAGATCATGGCATCTGGTCCCATCACTTCATGGCAAATAGATGGGGAAATAGTGGAAACAGTTTCAGACTTTAATTCTGGGGGCTCCAAAATCACTGCAGATGGTGATTGCAGCCATGAAATTAAAAGACGCTTACTCCTTGGAAGGAAAGTTATGACCAACCTAGATAGCATATTCAAAAGCAGAGACATTACTTTGCCAACAAAGGTCCGGCTAGTCAGGGCTATGGTTTTTCCTGTGGTCATGTATGGATGTGAGAGTTAGACTGTGAAGAAAGCTGAGCGCCGAAGAATTGATGCTTTTGAACTGTGGTGTTGGAGAAGACTCTTGAGAGTCCCTTGGACTGCAAGGAGATCCAACCAGTCCATCCTAAAGGAGATCAGCCCTGGGATTTCTTTGGAAGGAATGATGCTAAAGCTGAAACTCCAGTACTTTGGCCACCTCATGTGAAGAGTTGACTCATTGGAAAATACTCTGATGCTGGGAGGGATTGGGGGCCGGAGGAGAAGGTGACGACAGAGGATGAGATGGCTGGATGGCATCACCAACTTGATGGATGTGAGTTTGAGTGAACTCTGGGAGTTGGTGATGGACAGGGAGGCCTGGTGTGCTGCAGTGCATGGGGTCGCAAAGAGTCAGACACGACTTGAGCGACTGAACTGAACTGAAATGTGTGCCAGTGGGGAGATGTTAGAGTGACTCAGGATGCATTCACTCCATGGCATTGGTACAAGCCCTTGAAAAAGAGCAGTCATAACAGCTGAAGTCACAGAAGGAAATGCCTTTGATGCAGTGGGAAATGACAGAACAGCAGCATGTAAAACTGTCAAAAAGAGGTCTTTGAAAATGTTGATTTAGATGTGCATAAAAAGACTCCAAGATACACATTAAAATGTTACTATTGGTGTGTTGGAGTGCACAACAGAAGTTTTAAATGATGTGTCTTAGAAAAATAAACCTGTCCCTAGAAACTTACTGAAGACCTAAATGACAGCAATAAAGAAACTGACTCTGTGTTCATCTTTCTACAAAAGAGCTTTGAAGGTACAATCGTGTGGGAGAGCCAAGACCTCCAAGGCCTCGTGTCAAGGAATCTCCACAAAGTGACCGTTAACGATGGAGGAGGAGTTCTCAGAGTCGTTACAGTAAGTCCTTCCTTTTTTATTTTGAGTTGTTTAGCATACCTTAACATTTTTTAAAATCTTAAAATGTTTTTAAGTTTACTTTTACACCAACTCATATGGAACAACGAATCTTATGTTTTAGAACATATGTAATAGAAAGTGTTGAGTCACCATAGTAAAAGACGAAAAACTCAAATGTTCTGTGATTTTATAGCTTCAGCCTTCGTAGACAGTTTGCGATTAGTGCATTTTAGGAAGTATGATGTTTTATTTCTTGTTAGTTTTTAGGTTAACATCTTTTTAAGTTCATTTACTCAGTAGTAGTTAGAGTATTCAGTCTCACTTAACAGTATTATGTCAGTTACAATACTATAGACAAAAGTATTAGAAAGTAAGATTGAATATTCACTGTCATTTATATTTCTGGGCTTTGTGGTTTTTATTTTTCATTTGCCAGATTTTCTTAAAATTTAAAACAGGTAGATTTCTCAAAGTGTAGGATGATAAAAAGGTGTGAGCAGACTTAAAATGATGAACTTTAAATAAATAAGTGGCGGTGTGGTGTGGTCATAGAATTGTTCTCCTTGAATTCTGGCCTAATGATTAGGAAAGCACTTGGCATTTAAATTCACAGGGTTAGTACATTTCATTAATTAACCTTATTCACATAAATTAGTCCTTGAATTTGAAATGAAAATCATGAGGTTTGTGATTATACATTCAGAAAGCATTTATTGCATACTCATTGTGAGGCAAGAAGAATCTTGGGAGACCCGTAACTGTCCCACAGAGGGATTTACAGTCCAGTGAGGAAGACAGACATTAAACAGACAGACATTCAGGTGTAATTACAGCCTTAGCCTTGGAGGCCATGTTTAGGATTTCATCCTCGATTATGCAAAGTCCTTTATTTAATATACAATGTGTTATGACAGAATTCTATACTATTCAGTTTACTGCATAAAAGGAAATCAGTTTACTTCTGAGTTTTGGGCTAGAATTAAGGTAAAGACTCACATGATCTGCTTTGGGAATGAATATGGTTGTGGAGGGCTGTGAAAGTTCAGTCATGTCCAACATGGGTGATCCCGTGGACTATATCCCGCCAGGCTCCTCTATCCATGGAATTCTCCAGGCAAGAATACTGGAGTGGGTACCTATTCCCTTCTCCAGGGTATCTTCTCGACACAGGATTGAACCTGGGTCTCCTGCATTGCAGGCAGGTTCTTTACCATCTGAGCCACCAGGAAGCCTTGTGGAGGGTTAACGGTAGCTTTAACACTCAGCTAACTGGAAAAAAAAAAAAATTGATTGCTTTGGAGCCTATTCTAAGGAACCCAAGTGCAAATAAAGGTTTTCATCATAAATGCACAGAGCTGGAAGTTTTCCTAAGCCTTGCTCCCTTGCCAGCAAGTAATAACCTCAGAAAATTTTCAAAAGCAAAATAAAAGCCAAGATGTGACATTTTAGATAGAAGTTAATAAAGTAGTGTCAAGTTCTAAACAAGCCCAAACTGTATAGTGTGTAGTTTTTAAAAAGAAGAAAAAAACAACTCTTCCCCCCCCCCCCTCCAAAAACAAGTGTGCAATCTTTTGTGGAACTACAAAGTTGGAATCTGTAGCATTCACCTCTAGAAATTTTCTCCACATTCAGCTACAAATTATATTCTGAATTAAATGGTGATTTACCTCAGTCACCCCAGAACACTTGTGTGTCCACTGGCCTTAAAACATTACTTTGTACAGTAGAGCTCTGCTAGAGGGATCTGTTCAGAAAAGGACTAGGCAAGCAGTAAGGCCCCTTGATTGGGTGAGTATGTAGAAAAAATGCTGTAAAGGTGCTGAGGCTTGACTGACGGTCTGATCCAGCCTGCAGCAGCTGGGAGACAAGCTTCACCCAAAGGGGAAGCCCCTCACTTCAAGGAAGGGCCTTGGGTAACCTGTGAGGTGAAAAGAGGCTGTCTCTAAAAACAGCAGCTCCTCCAAAGCTGAGAGGTGGGCAGGGCTGTTGTTGGCTGTTGGCACAATAATCTCTGGGCACCTTCAGCGTCATTAGTCAGCAGGGCTCCTCTGGTTCAGCTCTTGGCTTAGAAGGCTTTTCACTGTACGGGAGCAGACCCTTTAAAATGTGCCTGGTGTATTTGAACTCACGGGCATTCTCCAAGTACGTGATCGTAATTTTAAGTGTGGGTGTTTGAGGATGTAAAATAAAATTGGTTTTGGTAATAATGTTGGTAGCAAATTCAAGAATATGTGATTCTGTGTAAGCTGGAATTCTGAACATCAGTCCGGAGATTATTGGGTATACCTATCTTGGACATTGTAATAATTAGACGACAACAGCAAAAATAGAATGCTGATATCCTGATAGCATCTTAGATGGATTCATGTGCCATGGAGTCACGTTATGAATTTTGCAAAATCAATTTTCAAGTGTAAGGAATGTATTTTTAGCCATGAAGCATCAAGCACTTCTGTTCTCATTTCTTTCAGACTGGGGAGGGTGCCTTGCCTCATGAATTCATGGAAGGTGTGGAGGGAGTTGCAGGTGGTTTTATTTATACCATTCAGGGTAAGTCCGCTGGTTGGAAGTTGAAAAGCATACTGAATCTCACCTACTTCATCTTCATACTTTAGTCATGAAAGGTAATTTTTTTTTTTAGTTATTAAAAAGTTTTTATTGACAAATAATTCACATACCATATAGCTTATCCTTTTCAAGTGTTTGATTCCATACCTTTTAGTATATCCTGCATTCTGCTATCACCTCCACTAATTCAGACTCAAAAAGGAGTCGCTGTGTTTGTCTTCAGTGATGCTTCTGGAAATACCTATATTTGTGAACTTCTGAGAATTCTGCATTAGTGACCCCTAAGAACAGCTATTGTAGATGCTGTTGATGGTGGTCACTTGTCCTGAGCATCACTTACAGAACAAAGGTGCCCAGTGGTGGTCCTGTCTGATTTCTCAGCTCTGCGGATCAGGGATTCCTATGAAAGAATTTGGACCCAGCTCCTCTGAAGTCACCCTGAGGTGAAGCAGAGTCCGTATCCTGAGAGGCAGTTCCTCAGGGGGACTCCTTTAACGTGCAGGACTGAGGATGGGACAGAACCCTCTACTTGAGGCCACTGTATGTAGTTTGAAGATGGGAATGGCTGTGGCGCCTTTTTTCTCCTCTAGCATCTTTATTTATACAGTGTTCCCACACAGTATTTATTTACATTACCCCTAAGGGAAAGTCAGAATAGGTACATAGGTTTTGCCCACAGACTTGCCATTAAACATCAAGATGTAAAGTTTAGGGATCCTTAATTTTAGTCCAGAGATTTTTCATAAAACTATGAGACCACTCTGCCGGGGTGGTATCAACTTAGCTCACCAAAGACTAGCTAATGGCTCCCCTGGGGAAAACTCAGGTCAGGAGGCCAGGTTCATAAAGCAGCTCACACGTGGGGGCGGCTACAGGTGTACACACCATCTGACTTAATGTCCCACAGCTTGCTTTCTTGTGCCAGTCATGTCAACTCCGTACTGTCAGGGGACTTCAAAAACTTGAGGGGCCCTTTAGACTTCTGGCACTGAACTCTTCTACAGGGAGCAGCTACTGTGTCTTGAACAACTGTTTATCTTAAATTTTCTCTCTGAGGCCAAAGGATTAAGGTTTGGGTGAGAAAGGGTAAAGGAATTAGAATGAATAGATTTTACTTCTCATGTACTGGATATATCTGAAAAGCTGACTATGATTTTTTTTTTTAATTGAGAATTTTTGTGCTGTTTTCTTAAGAATCACGTGGTACACAAATTCTCAAATTTTGTTGGGTGTTAGCATCTCTGGCTGGGCCCTGCCTCAGGTTAGAAAATTAAGAATCTTCAGGATTAGAGCTCAGATACCTGTATTTTAACAAGCTTGCTAGATGGATTTGATGCCTCTAAAGTTTGAGAGGCTGTAAACTGTATGATTCTTGTAGATGGCACCTAGACAGATGGTCAGATTTAAAACACACAGATAGTATACTCAGTTTCCAGATATATGCAATATAAGCCAAAGTATACAATCTGTTACTGAAAAAGCCTGTATTTAATTTCTGCTCTTGTTACCAACCGTTTTCCTATTGCCATAATTTTATAACACTTATACTTTCCTGCAAGGGTTAAATTGTGTATATTTATCCTTACCTTTAAAGTGACAGGATGTTACAGTAAGAATTGAGAAGGGACCCAGGATCATTTAGGCCCGTGCTTCTCAAAGGGTCATTTGTGGTCCACCTACATCAGAGTTACAGGAAGTCACAGGTTAGAAATACAGATTCCTGGGCCCCGCTGGCTCTCTAGGCTTGGGGCTTAGAAATCTGTATTCCATAAGCATTCCTGAGAACCACAGACTTAATCCAGCTCCCCCTTTTACAGATAAGAATGCTGAGGCCCAGAAACATGCCGTGTGTCCAGTATCCCACAGACAGTGGCAGAGGCGGAAATCAGAAACAGGTCTTCAGCCCGCACTGCAGTCTGTCTGCAGTTATAGAGCGGAGCACTAAGTTACTTCTGTTTCCTTCCCTCACCGCTCAGACACCCATTTGTCATTTTTCAGAGATTTTCTAATTTTCCAAGTTGACAAAATCCTGTGCCACTGAAAGAATTGCTGACTTATTTGAGGACAGTCCATGCACAAATGTGACAAATGATTCATTAGCTTGTGAGATGGTAATTAAAATGTCTTGGAAGCACATTGGTAATCATTTTTATTATGGAATAGCATAATTAATCCAGAAATAGTGCTATTAAACACTTATATGCCCTTGTTGCTTAGAACTAATAAATGTTTGCATTTTTTCATATTTGCTTTTTTTTTTTGGAGAAATGAAGCATTTCAGATACAGTAGAAGCCCCTCCCTCCTAGGACTTCCCAGCCCTGCTCCTCCTGCTCCCCTCGGAGCGGACACCACTGTCCTAAAGCTCGTGTGCATCCTTCCCAGTCTTACTATCCTACTCTCTCCTACAACATACAGCTTTGATTAAAGTATCTCATAATTTATACGTGTAGTATATATAGCAGTTGGCAAAATACTTTTTTTCACTCAGCAATATTTTTTAGTGCTGTTCCTATTAACATCCAAGATCAGGTTGATTTTTTTTAATTGATTTTATTGACGTATAGTTGATTTATAATGTGTTAATTTCTGCTGTACAGAAAGGGTTTCAGTTACAGATATATATATATGTGTGTGTGTGTGTATATATATACACATATGTGCTCCTTTTTCATATTCCCTTCCATTGTGGTTTATCACAGGCTACTGAATACAGTTCCTTGTGCTGCCCAGTAGGGCCTTGTTGTGTATCTATCCTATATATACATAGTTTGCATCTGCTAACCCCAAACTCCCGGTCTATCCCGCTCTCTCCTCCCTTTCCCTCTTGGCAACCACAGGTCTGTTTTCTGTGTCTGTGAATGTTTCTGTTTTGTAAATAATTTCATTTGTACTGTTTTTTAGAGTCTACATATAAGTGATACTGTGTGGAATTTGTCCTTTGCTTTCTTACCTCACTTACAAGGATAATTTCTAGGTCCATCCATGTTGCTGCAAAAGGCTATATCATTCTTTTCTGTGGCTGAGCAGTATTGCATTGTATATATGTACCATATCTTTACCCATTCATCTGGCAGTGGACATTAGGTTGTTCCCCTGTCTTGGCTGTTGTGAGTAGTGCTGCTGTGCAGGTTAATTTGTTTAACTGCTATATCCCATTACGTGAATATACCATGATTTAGCCATTCTTATTGGTAGGCATTTAGACTGGTTCCATTTTTCACTGTCACAAACGTGTTGCCATAAATACCCTTGTGACCGTGTAAAATAGTCTCTGGGAATGCACCTACAATTGGATTTAGTGAGTTGCACGGTCGGACACCTTCAGCCTAACCAGGTGTTGCTGAATTGCTCCCCACAGTGAGCCCCTCAGTTTATCCTCCCACCAACAGTGTGTGGGGGTCCTGGTTTCCCTCCCTCAAAATCCCTAACAAATGTTTTCTGTTAGGTTGCCTTGGGAGGAGTATTAGTGTGATAATGTTACAAGTTCTAGGTCTTAAGCTTGCAGTAGCTCTTTTTTCCAACTCTTTTTATTTATATTTTCTATTATTTTTTTAATTTATTTTAATTGGAGGTTAATTACTTTACAGTATTGTATTGCTTTTGCCATACATCAACATGAATCCGCCACGGGTGTACACGTGCTCCCCATCCTGAAACCCCCTCTCTTTTTAGAAGGCGATGCTCTTTTAAAAACCCTTCATTCTCGCCCTCGAAGACTTCTCGATCATATACATAATCTCCACGAGGAGGATGCCTTACTAAAGGAGGAAAGCAGCCTCTATGACGACATTGTGTTTGTGGATGTTGTCGACACTTATCGGAATGTTCCTGCAAAATTACTGAACTTCTATAGATGGTATGTTATAAAAATGTTGGGTAGGTGTTGTTTTATTTTTCTTTTGATGTAGAAGCAGTTTATCAATAACATCAAACCACTGAGATTTTTTTAAACAAACAAACCTAAGAGCCCTGAGTACCTGTGGTGTGATCTATCATCCCCTAGTTCTTTGTGAGGACTAATCTTCTGAAATGGTGCCTTCTTTCTCTTAGCAGATCCATAATGTGAGTGCTATTAATCAAAAGCAAGGTAGAAGATGGTTCACTTTGAGTCATTCCTGCTTCTCCATAGTTGTCTGGAGCCAACATTAGGTGAAAATCAGTGAGTTTGAAAGTGGTGTTTCATCCCCACTCACCTAATTATCTCCCATTTACAGTCACTCACACCCAGGTTACTGATCTGAGTTCTGTTCAGCTGAACATCCACATTGTATTTCTGTTCTGTCCTCCACTCATTGAAAAACTACCTGCCCTGATTCCAAAACCTTTAATAAAGATGAAATTCAACAACCCTTAGAGTCTACCATATTGTTACTTCCCAGACCCTCCAGTATTTCTTGGGTCTTGGTTGTAACTCCTTTTAATACCAACAGTAAGTATATAGTAACTTATTAACTGAATACAAGTAGTTGTTAATATTACTAAGTTACTCTAGAGTCCCATAACTTTCTGTTGAGCCTCTGATACTGTCTACCCTGACTGTAGATGTAAAACCTTCAAACTCTGTCTAGATCAAGCACATTAAGTATACTCACATCTTTTGTCTTTTAAAAAAAAAAAAAAAAAAAAAAAAAAACTTTATCAGAGAGCTTGTTGCTTGATGAGCCCCAAAGGCTGTCCCTTCTGTTCTCTGTTGCTCATGGGAAATTACCAACTTCTGGTCCTGAGGGGTAGACAGTTTTTATGTAGTTTCATAGCTGGGGCAAATCAGTATAATTCTGGAGACCTCTTGTGGTTAGAGGGCAGATATAAATAAGAGTCGGAAGTGTGGGTATGCCCGGAATACCAGGATTAAGTTTGACAGCTGTAGTGAGAAGAACCTTCTTTTAGCTCGAGGCTACTGATGGGGCTCCTGTTGGTGGGGCCAAGACAAGGACATGAAGAGGTGAGGAGGGGTAGTGGAGATCAGGACTGCGGAGTTGTAGGGCTTTCTATAGGGAGCTGATTCTCCACTGTAGAAGTTCAGGTTTTGTCTTTGCCGCTTGCATGTCTCTGTGATCTTAGTCTCTCTGCCGCTGTCTCTTCTGGGCCTCATGTCTGCTGGGACACTGCAGTGCCCTATTAACAGGCTGCGTGTCCAGACCCACTTCCCACTCATCCCAGTCGACCCTCCACACTGTAAATGACATCTTTGTTATTCATTCATCTTTATCCAGGGGCTCCATCAGTGACCTCAGTGTCCCTTATCACGGAAGTTTATTTCTGATTAGCAAGTAAATAGTATGTATATCTTCTGCTGTTAACGGAAAATACAACTTGAGAAACATAGGGTTATGCTTTCGGTTGTGGATCTGTTGTTAAAATTCACCATTTTGTGACCTAATGAAACCTTTTCTCCAGATTTCTTAGTTCAAATTTCTGTCATCTTACTGGTTCTTACTTACCAAGACTGGGTTTTTTAACAAAGAGGTACAGGGGTTGGCAGTGTGAAACGGAAGAGTCAGTTTTGTCTGTAGTTGCCATTAGATACTTTTTAATGTCTAGATAAATGAAGTCACCCTTTTGTGCCTTCCAGAAGGTCATTGGTGATGGCTGAACTACTGAAGATCGTTTCTAAGGGGAAATGTGTTTCAGTGTTTTAACTCAGCTTTTTAAACACCATAGAATGCGAGTACAGTATAGATAGCAGCAGAGAACACATTCTTTTGTGTGCCGGTGTTCTGTGGAAGGACCTGTGCCCTCACCCTGGGCCTCTTGTTAGGAATGCAAGGGGCAAACTTCTGCTGCTTAACAGACACGCTGGCCTCTGCGCAAGGCCTGAGAAGCGTTGGATTGTATGTTCCATCTAAGCCAAATCTTTTTTTCCATCGTGTTCTTTTCCTTAACACCTTTTCAGATCGGCTCGACCCCCGTCTGCTGGGCCACTGTGCTAACACCGAGTGAGGATTCGTTGGCAGCAGCCGTCTCCTCTTAGGGCAGGTGCTCTTGATATTGGAGGGGTGCCCTGACTCCGTATCCCTCTTTTCGCCAACAGGACTGTGGAAACAACCAGCTTTGATTTGTTGCTAAAGACGGATGACGACTGTTATATAGACTTGGAAGCTGTGTTTAACAGAATCGCCCTCAAGAATCTGGACGGGCCTAATTTTTGGTGGGGAAAGTAAGTTAAACATTGTTAGCCCATCGATGTTCATTTCATGTACTGAGCACATGTAGTTAAAAAAATATGGCTGAGATAGGAAATTTCCCTGTTAGGCTCCTGAGTTACTATGTTTTATTAATTTACAATTAAAGGGGAAAAAACTCTTTGTTTTATTAATTTACAATTAAAGGGGAAAAAACTCTTTTAAATGGAAAATCTCAGGCTAATGTAATGAAGGGGGGAAATTAACGTGACTTTTATCACTGTGCCCTACAAGTACCACTGAAATTAGAAGCTGCTGTTCCTTAAATGTATGATACATTTCTGAAACCATTTGCTATGTCTCTAACTATGGAGTGGTGATTTATTTTTCATTTATTTTTTAAATATATCTATGCAAGATGATTCGGAAACTCCATGAGAGAGTTTAACATACCAGTCTTTATATAAAAAACACCACTAGATACTTAATTCCTTAAGACTAAAAAAATAACCTCTTCTTTCCTTGCTTCTGTAACTTGTTCCTTTGCAGTGTCAGTCAAGGACTCAGGCTTAGCTAGTGGTAGGGAGGACCTGTGTCCGAACAGCAGAAGCCCATTCACTTTCAATCTTAGTTTCAGACTGAACTGGGCAGTTGACCGGACCGGGAAGTGGCAGGAGCTGGAGTACCCCAGCCCCGCATACCCCGCTTTTGCGTGTGGGTCAGGGTATGTTATCTCCAGGGACATCGTCCACTGGCTGGCTGGCAACTCGGGGAGATTGAAGACCTACCAGGTAATTAAGGACTTCTGACCTAAAAGTCCACTCATCAAGCAGGTTTTTTAACTCGACCTAGTATTTCAGCCCTAAAAGCAGAGCAGCTTCCTTTGGGGAATGTATGGTATTCCTTCTGTATAGGAATCAGCAGCCCTCAGAGGTTAGGGATACACTTCTATCCCTTAAACCTTGGCTGTAAATTTTATTCCTAAATCGTCTTTGAACGTACTTCTTACGTTTTCAGCCTGTATTTAAAGGCATAGTCCCTGAAGGAATGTAAAGATTTAGTCTTCAGCGTGCTTAGTCTTCCTTCTTATGAATATAAGCTTTTTATTTTTTTTGCTGATTCTGGTGACAATGTCAGTATAACAGCTCTGCCTGGGTCTCAGGTCCACAGTATCTTTCATACTGTTGGTGCTGGAAGTTCAAGGTCCATGCAGAGGGGCTGGCCACCTGCTTAGTGTGTAGTCCCACTTCATTGTGGTGTGTTTGCTTCATGTTAATAATGACCAGCAGCTTTTACTTTGTGTATCAGTGTTAAAACATGCTCAGCATTTCATACTAGAGTAATTAGAAAACAAGTACCAGGAGTACATGTGGGAGTGGGTGTGACAGACACTGTCTTGACCAATGAGACAGCACTGGAATTTTTACTTTCTGAACCTTCTGGGGCATGTGCAGGGTGAAGATGTAAGCATGGGCATTTGGATGGCAGCCATTGGACCTAAAAGATACCAGGTGAGCAAGCCTGAGCAGGGCTGGCCGCAGGGCTCGGAAGAGGTAAGTGAGGTTTCTCTTATCCAGCCTTGGGCAGAAAGTGTGAATGCAAAGTCTTCTACTGTCGTAACAACTGTGCGCTTGATCTAATTCACTGTCATTGGCCAGGGTCTCATAAACCAAAAAGGAAGTGTTTTAAATGGAAGTTGTCCTACCCACAATGAGTCAAGTGTTTATACGTTTTTATACATTTCATTCAATTCTTGGCAGCTTTAAAACTTACAGGAGTTGGCTGACTTCAGATCCTGGCCGTGAGACAGCTCCACAGAATGAGACTCCAGCAGCGTGCCCACCTAAGCGGGGGCTGTGGTTCCAGGTGCTCAGGGGAGACCCTCCCCAACCCACCCACCTAGGGTCAGGGTGGAGACAGAAAGCCTCCCATTTCCTTTAATACCCCTGGAGGTGCTCAGACATCAGGGCCACAGCTCTCTGTGGGAAGGAGTCTGATTATTATGTTCCACCTTTTTATGTTCTCAAATTGAATGGAATCTGTACTCTCTGATATTATTGGAAGCAGAAGCCAGTCCATGGCGCTGGGAAGTAGGCTGGTGGGTGAGAACCTGAACTCTGATAAGACTCCTTTTTAACCCTTCCTACTCAGCCTACCAGCATGAACTTCACTGTGACCTGGAGCAAGTTTCTTCACTGAGTTTCTCATTCATGACAAGGAAATAATTCCTAGCTCACAGGTTATTGTGAGAACTAAACTGGATAGAAAGCCCTTGTACTGTCCCCCCAAATACCGTAACCAGTTCTCCAGAACACTTGCTCTTGTTCACAGTGCTGTTGGGCCAGCTTTTCTCCAGTAGCAAAGACAAAACGCTGCATTTGTGGTTCCCAAACTGTTTTTTTGTTCCAGGGTCACTACCGTGCACTCTCCCTATGCCCCATAAGCTGAGTGCGTGCACACACGCGCTCGTCTTTGAAACGGCCGCCACCTCAGTGGGCTCCGGAAGCGCCCGTGAACACCCGTTCTGTCTGCAGCAGGGGGTCAGCCTGCATTTTGTGTTCCGACAGGACAGCCTGTGGCTCTGTGAGAAGACCTGTGAACCAGGAATGCTGTCTTCCCCGCAGTACTCTCCGCAGGAGCTCGCGCAGCTGTGGAGATTAAAGGAGCTTTGCGGTGACCCTTGTCGGTGTGAAGGAAGAGGATGATGAGGGCGATCTGCTGTGTTAAAGGTCAAGGTGGGCGAATGACTGGCTGAGCGGAAGCCTGAGGTTTGGCCGCAGATTATACGGTCTTTCAGGATAATTCTTGGCTGGCACTTTCACGTCTCACCAATGTGATATTTCTTAACATTTGCACAAAATTTCCTTTTTTAAAAACAACAACAGATAACTCTAGTAAAAGAAAAACTTATATATTGGAAGCTCACTTTAAAAATACCAAATTGTTCATAAAAACAATATTCCTGAATCCTATTGCATCATTTCTAGTTGGTAATTCATCACCTATCATTTTGGTTAAAAGTTGGCCTAGTTCAGAAATGTTGAGTATTCTAGTCTGAATTTCAGCCTGGAATGCAGACTGGCTCTGGACAGCTAAGTAGGATAATTACAGGCCAAAAAGAACTCACGCTGTGTGTGACCTGTGGTCACTTACACCAAAGTGAGGGTTTCTGGAAATCAGGTCAGATTTTGTAAATCTCTGAATGAAGTGGGCAACCTGAAAAGGAACCATGGTATTTCTTACTTCTGGACCTTGGTTTTAAATTCATTCATTAAGTAGACTAAGTTCCAAGTATTCTTTTGCCATTTAACATAAATCCTGAAGATCACAGCTATATTAATACTCCTTTTTTTAATGCTACAGTAAAAGTAAAATCATACCTCTCAGGGTTTTAATGCCATAGGAAAAGATATTTCTAAATAGATGAAACAATTAATTTTGCTTTCTTCCATTGTAAAATGTTTACCTAATGTAAGTGATTTTCAATCAGAGCTGGTAATCTTCCTTAGAAAGAATGTATGCTCAGTTTAGGGTATAACTGTAGGGAACAGCACATAATTTTTGTGAGTACTCTAAGAAGAGAGAGCATAGCATATATATTACATAGAGGATACGCTTCCTTCAGTTTAAAGATTTTCCCAAATCAGCCAGATCATTTTAGTAATCTTTTAAACCAATAGTATGAATAGACCATTCCATTAATACTTATGAATACATCATTAACTTCAGATTTTTAGACTAGTGAGGTTCTATTTAGTACTTACATCTTCTCATAATGAAATAGTCATGAACTATGAAATAAAATCTGAAAATCATTAGTAGGTGCAAAGCCTTTATTATTGCTGTTATATACATGCCTAGAAATGTTTTCTTCCCTATGAAAAAATACAGCTATTCTATACTTAGAGCAAGTTGTAAACCTCTTTTGTTTTGGAAAGAATTGTCCCAATACGTCATTTATTTTCAGTGAAACCCAGTCATGATACATTATCAAACCTCTGGATTTTATTGGTTGGCTGTTACCATCGCACTAAGAGACAGTCTCCATTTTCCACAGAGTAGAACTGTAATGACTGGAGGTCATTTTCTAGTTCAATCTCTTTGCCCGGCATCTAAAATTAGAGCAAAGAGGTGGGGGTGATTAAGACAGATGTGGCAAAACATATATACCCACACACACCCCAACAAAGATGCATGTATGGTTTCTCTTCAGAACCAAAGCACGCTGCATGAAGGCTTAGTTTACCAGTGAGTCATACTGTGGGAAATGCAGCTTGACTTTGCGGTTTTTTCTGGGCAACTTACTTTGGGACTTTCGTAGGACAACAGAAGTTCTGACACAGGAACTTTGAGGAGACGTGACAGCAAGCCTTTCACCTTTTGGACTGTCATGGAGTCTGTCGAGGAAAGAAAAAGCATCAGTTCTCGCAGGTGACAGCTACCTGTAAGACGAGCTCACGTGCCAAGACCACACTGGTAGTGAGAGCTGTCCTTCCGTACTCCGTCCACCCAAGCAACGACCAGGGGACGGCTCACCCCCCAACGTGGGCCACCAGAGCAGGGTGTCACACCACTTAGGGGCTTGTTCGGGAGGCTGTGGGAAAACGGAGCTGATGTCAGACCTAAGTGCCCTTTGATGACTTTTCATGTCATGTCTGTGGTGTTTAATATTTCCTCCTTATTCTGAATAAACCAGAAATCATTCTCAGCACAGAAATAAATGTGAGTGAAATCATTAACTTTTTAAACCTGTGATTACTTAAAGGATGGTGGCGTCAGGTTTGGGCTCAGTGAGGACTTGTATCAATCTCTCTGGCCTTAGTTCCCTGCTCTGTAAAGTGAGGTGTGTAGACTAATGATCCACGTGCTCCCAGTCTGTAATCACTGTGTAATGTGTTCAGCACACACATGCAGGGGACCACTGGGCCAAGGGATATAACTGAATGAGGAAATGCTTTGGCTTGTTCAGAAAACACTATGAACTTCTTTCCAAAGATGGGCTGTGGTAAATATTGGATATTCTGATTATGAGAAATAGTTTTTCTGAAGCTTTAGCTGGAGGTACAGCAATAGTGTGGTGTTCCTACAGATATCACATGTATTCAGAAAAATATTTTTCTATCAAACATTTTTGTAAAAGCTGTGTCTTTATGCAACTTGTGATAATAAATGTTATCTTTATTTTAGAATAAAAACTTGCCTTTTCTTGTTTATGTATTGAAAACAGACACTAAATGGACATTTATAATGTCGATCGACATAGTTTGCTCTTTTATTTGTGAATATGGATAATCTTGTCCTTTCCAAGGGTTTAGGTAGACTGGCTTTCCTTGTTTACAGGGTGGTTAGTGATGGGTTAATAACTCCGACTGCTGAGTTTAGAGAATATATGACTCAGATTTAAATTGTTTATAGCATAATTATTACATATAATTTCTCCATATTAGTCTAATCTGTTAATTCTCCTTGAAGGTGAATAAAGCTCAGCACACGAACACGGTGAGTGTTCCAGGGGAAAGGATGGCCCCAGTTAGAGGAACACAGACCTAATAAGAGCATTCCTGCAAGTTGACTTCATGTAAAAGAAGGAAAAATGCAAACATGTCCAAAATCAATTATATTAAATCAATTATATTAACAAAAACAAGTTCTCTCTCACTTGCCTGTTCCCATTAGGGTCCTTACTAGCAGTATTTAAGTTTGAAAACAGAAATGAAGGGGAACCACTAATTTTAATTCAGCATTATGTAACAGTAGCAAAATTACATGTCACAGGAATAGAAACTGGGTTGCTAGTAAGGAAAAAGGGAGCAATACTGGTAAGTTGCTATTAGATGATGGTTTTCAATCGTAAAGGTATTTCTTTGGGCACAACAAAAGCCCTCCATAAAGAATACCAGGATAACCTTTTATTTTATTTGATAAAAATGAATTTAAAAAATCAATGTGAATTCACTGCACTGACAGGCAAATAATAGAAAGATATTTCACTAGAGTCATGTAGGATATTTTACTTCTTCAAGTCCTCACTGTGCTAAATTTAAGCTGTTTATATTTTAGTATTTAACTGTGAATCAAGTTTAATCTTAAGAGTCAGACTGTGTTTCTCTTTTGAGTGAAAGGTAAGTTACACTGATTTTTTGAGAGAAAACTATTTCAAATGTGTCCATTAAACAGTGTCCACGAGCTGTCTCTGCAGGGGCTCCTGACTGGTGAGGAGGAGCAAGCACTCAAGCCAATGCCACTGTTTCTCTGGCCCAGAGCAGCCTTGTGAGAACTAGCCAGCGAGGGCCTGTGGGAGCCCCTGATGGGCGAGCCCTTAGGCTCCTCCTCTGGGTAAGGCAGTAACCGCACACAGGGGCTCCTGATTCTAAAGCTGTTCTCTAGACAAGCCAAGAAGCTACGGGAGACTCGAACTTTCTGGGGGGAGGCGCACACAGGAGGAGTAGTTTTAGCATGATCAACTGTATTTTAGAATGTAGAAGACTAGTGAACACTTACAAGCTGTAAAAACCCACACTCTGAATGAACTGTTCTACTTCCAGCTGCCTCATGGGAGGGCCAGCGATTCAAAAGCAGAAAGAGGGGAGAGAGACATCCATTCTTACCCGGCAGTTGTTTCTCTATGACTTTCTGATCAAGTTGATTGGGATATTTTATCTTCAGTGCTTGAAAGTAAAAAGATTAACTGACATTAATTGAGCCCTGCTGGAGGAAGGGTTTAAATCATGCACATATTAACAGCAGTGATCAAAGAATGCAGCTCAGATCCCACTAAAGGAACAGGAATAGAAATGCCTTCTATTACTACTTCACTGAATTACAGCAACAAAAATAGCTGGACCAACATTCTACTGCTTTCCCTTTTCCCTTAAGTACTTCTTTCCTGACAGTTACCTAGGTTTTTAAGTTCATGAATTTCCAAATCAGAGTTCAACTCACTATTCAGATACTTCCTACATTTATAACACTGTTAAATAAGTTGTTTAAAGCATGGGGATTGCTAACATGTTCAACATTAGACTGTAGGTATGTTTGAGATCGTTTCTTTAAAAATTAAAGTGCCTGTCTAGGTATTTACTTAAGAGAAACAATCCTTATTAGGTCATCATCAGGGCTTCCTCGGTGGCTCAGCTGGTAAAGAATCCACCCACAATGTGGGAGACCTGTGTTTCATCCCTGGGTTGGGAAGATCCCCTGGAGAAGGGAACGGCTCCCCACTCCAGTATTCTGGCCTGGAGAAGTCCATGGACTGTATAATCCATGGGGTCGCAAAGAGTCAGACATGACTGAGCGACTTTCACACATCACCACCTGTTTTAGCATCTAAGGACTCGAATATAAATCAGCAGTCTTTGAACGTGGAGTTCTTACTTAGTAGCTGGTTTTTGAGCAAAAATGGTTGTTGTGTTTTCAGTTCCCCATCTTCAGGTGCACCATATTCTGGTTAAGAAGAAATAAAAAAGAAAAAGAAGGATGATAAACCAAAAGGCCACTGTGGGGGGTAGGGGTGGGAAGAAATGTATAGGTAAGTGTCAACCTAGCCTTTTCTTTTCCCAGGATGAACCCAGCTGCGGCTGGGATGGGAACCTGGGCTCTGCTTCCTTTTATCTGGTTACTTGGTTACTGTATTTTTTGGAGGGAAGGACAGACGGCAACTGCTTCCAAGCCTGGAACCCTCCTGTCATCTGCGTGTCACATCACTGATCCTGGGAGACACCGTCCCGAGAGACTGGTGAGATGAGGCTGTGCCTGCAGGTGCTTAGATGCAAAATTTCACCTTTGTCACAGTTCCTGTCCTTCTGGGTCCTGAGAAAAACTCCACTCATGGGCACTGTCACCGGGTTTCAGCAAGTATGCGCAGTGCTGGCTTGGGTGCTCAGAACCACCACTGGAAGCCAGGTACACTGCCAAGAAAAGCAGCCTCGACGCAAGGCAGAAAGAGGAGGAGGAGGGACTGCTGTCCACCTTTGGCCAGACCACGCAGGAGGGGAGACCTGAGCCATACCTGCAGGGCAGCTTTAGATCCTTCACTTCCCTGCCCCTGAGTGATTCAGAATTCACCTCAAGTGGCCAGGAAGTCGGGCCAGCTAATGGAGTAATCTGAAAGCGATTCCCACAGGCAGCTTTTCTTCCTCAAAGATGTTTCAGCCTGAAGCGTTTATGCAGTGAGCTCATATTAGGAAAGATATAAAAGAGAAACTGCATAAAAGTGAAATTTGGAATAAAAATGAAGTCCAAACAAAATGGAAAGTACATCGGGGACAAGGAGCCCTGGAGTCAGAGTGTCGGTGTCCAGGGAGCCAGGCTGGAGCAGGTCAGGAAGCGCCTTGCCCACCAGGCGCCAGGATGGGCGAGCACTCAGGAAGACAATGTGCAACTCATGAACGTTAAAATTACCCACAGAGCTTCAAAGAATACCAGTGCCTAGGTTCCAACTTAAATGCTCTTCATTAAAAAGATTCCCCAGGGTAGAGCCAGGGTTGGGATGACCTGGAGTCTTTCCTGCCCTTCCTAAAAGGAGGAAGCGGTACCCACCTCCTGAAACTGAAAGCTGGGTGAGTACGTGAAGAGACAGGCTTCTGGTGAAGAGCTGCTCTCCCCTCCTCCCCCGCTGAGGTGCTACAGATGTACCTTCTCTAAAGACAACTGTTTAACTATCTGCTCCCTGAGAGCTGCAGGAGGCCCTCTTGTCCATTTAGATGCCCAACGGAGAAAAGCAACAACACGGAGGACCTCCTCTAACACCCACAGGAAACCCTGTCCCAGTGGGGATCCCCCACGCCCAGGCGAGGGCCCTGGCGCACAGTACATACTGAGGCAGAGTGCCTGGTATCTAGGATGGGCTGTGAGAAATTCCTCGTTTGGCCTGTTTTTCTCTGGATCCTGATGTCCCCCGGCCTTTTTCCATTCATTTCCAAATGCTTTTCGGTAATCAAGCTCAGCCCCACGCCTCTCCTCTGGTTCAATCTACAGGGATGTGAGAAAAAAGCAAATCTATTAAAGCATTTTTCTAATATGTGTGTCTGGCACCCTGTCCTCCTCCACTGCCTACCCGGAGAGGATAATCAAACTGAGGCAACGAGATAAATTTCTACCTTTCCTTTTTAACATTCACAGATCCATGAGTTTATTCAAAAAGAACAACGGATCTCAGTTTTATCCTTTTCTTCATGAGCGTATCTGCCCACGAACCAGTTTCTGGAAGGTGCTTGCCTGAGGCCGGAGGCCACAGCATGAGGTTGCTGGGCTGGAGTAGCTGACTCACTGAGAGTACCTAGTATTCCGCCGCCCAGCCCTGCTCAAGTGACAGCAGCTGAACAGTGGTTCCCCTGCAGGCATCCGAGTGTAACCCCACCTGCTAGGCCAGAAAGAACTGCCACGACTCAAGTGCACATGGGTAATACCATTTGAAGGAAACGATATCTGACTGCCTTTACGATCCTCAGCTCCAACGTCTCTTTACACTGGACTATTTCATTTCCAATTTAAGAAATACCTCCCCAGGACACTGGCACTCACCGCACACTTGTTCAGGGTCCTCAGCTGACCGATCCTGGCGATGATGAACTGCCGTGTGGTCTGGGCATCTTTGCTGCCTTCAGTCAGGGGGTTTCTCGTGCAGGACAGCGCGTGCAGACTCGGCAACTTATCCAGCTCGTTCATAAAGGACCACTGAAATCCAAAACACATGAAGATAAACATGTTTCAGGCTAACTTTTCAACAGATTATTTGAACCAGTAGCAGAAAAGCAAGCCCCCAATTCCATTGGAGACAAGGAATTTCATCCCACAGCGAGCACCCACCAGGAAGACCAGGTACTTTACAACTATGCCGTGGAAACTGACGTATGGCTTTATATGAGGAGTTTCACTCTGAACAAGTGTTTCTCTTTCAACTTAAAATACTCCTTAAGAGCAGGCGCCTACAAACAGCATCCCGAGAATGGAAATAAGTAATGCAGTGCACACGTTCTGAAGACACTCTTACCTGCGCTATCTGATTGTCGTTTAGTACAAGGTACTGCAAGGAAGGAAACATGGAGGTTTTGCACCCTAGAAGAAAGAGAATTAAGTTACACAGCAGAAGGGAGAGAAAGCTGAAGGGTGGGGGAGCCGGGGGAGGGGTGACTAGATAATCTTAGGTACCAATTCCAGCATCCGGAAAATGTATAGAAGAGATTCCAATGTCAGAGAGGATGAGTTGTTCTAATCTGAAATGTAAAAACATGCAATTTGATTACACAGAACAATATAAAATGCTACGTGCTATCTGAGCAGACTAGATCTGTATGCACATTTTTTCCTACACCCTAGGTTTTCATCCCGTGTGAGATGCTCAGGAACCATAAAGTCCAACGTAGGGCACACAAAGCAGACTTGCTGTGCCACCTCCTGATGGATTCTGAGTCACCAAAACAACACCGGGTGCCTCCTGCTGTGCCAGGTGCTGAATGGGTCTCAGGAAAGAGGGACTTCCCCAAGCTCACTGAATGAAAACTTGTGATATTAGCCTCAGGGCCAAAATAGTCATCCTTCGCGTATCACAGTACAGGCACAGACTACATTGTGTGTGATTCACAAGTCATTTCGTGAATTCAAATAAAAATTTCCCAAAGGGAATTAACTGAATTTGGGATTTCCATCATCACTGTATCATATTTCCACTGAGAAAGTATATACAGCATAGGATCCATTCACTAAAAATCTACTAAACTCTACTGTAACAGGCATTTTAGGAGCAGGTTACCTGGGCAGATACGCTATTAGAAGCAGCTGGTTTTCATCAATTAATTGATTCGAGGAAAGGTCTAACAACTTCACTGTCTGTAGAACATCAGTTGGCCTGTATGGAAGATAAAAATTTTTTGACACAGTTTTGTCTTCAAAGATACAGCCTTAAAATACCTGGCTCTGGTGTTAAGGAGGGGTGTGGGGGTGGGGTGAGAGGCAAGTGTATGATATTATAAAAGGAACCATAAAGGATCCTGGTGGTGATGGGGATGTTCTTATCTTGACCGGGCCAGGGTCCTAGCTGTGATACTGACCATAGCTTCTGCAAGATGTTACCAGTGGGGGAAACTGGGGAATGGGTACACGTGATCTCTGGCTACATATATACATCTTATAAATGTATATGAATCCAAAATTAAAAGTTTTTTTTAAAAAAACTGTGTCTATATAATTAATAAATAGAATCATTCTGAACAGTAATCTCATTCATTTGACTCCTTGGAGAATTTGCTATAAACTTGTCCATGTTTATTTTACATGCTAATGATACCAACAAGAGAGGAGGATTAGGCGACAACCTATTTAACTGACAAGAGAACAAGCTTTTTTTACATACAGGGTCATCCCCAGGTATCCCTGGGGAATTAGTTCCAGGACCCCTAAGGATACCACAACCTGAGGATGCTAAGTCCCTTATAGCAAATGACACAGTCTTTGCCTATAACCTACATATATTGTCCATATCCTGTAAATCACCTGTAGAGTACTTAAAACACCTAATACAATGTAAACAGTTCCAATGCACGGCAAATTCAAGTTTGGCTTTTAAGGAACTCTCTGAAAAATTTTTTTTTTCCTGAGTATTTTCGATCTGTGGTTGGTTGGATCTGTGGACACAAAACGGGGGGTGTGGAGGGCTGCACATTGATACGCTGACCTTGAGCAGATAATGCTAATTTAAAATCCATTACTTAATCCTTACAGGTCATCCTACAGAACTTCCACTTAGAAATTACATATGTTTATGTAAAACTAACACAATTCAAAGCTTAAAATTATATAACTTAAAACTTTTACTCTGATGGGGTTTCCTCAATTAGAACCTCTTAGTGAAGTTTGAGTTGACAGTCTAATTTAAGGGGGCAATGAATAGTAAGTGTTTTTCTTATTTGAAAATTGTTCTAAAAATTAGGCATAATTAGGAGCATTTATTTATTCAGAATGACTAAATGATACACAGCTACTTCTCGGAGAATATGATTACATCTCTTTACTCTTGATGTTTGCAAAAACTACATTTCAATAAATGTAAGTGTTTTGAACTAAATAAAAAGAATGGCTAAATGGTGACAGATGCATTGATGTAAACCCTGGTTACCTTTCCGAAATGATGATATCGTTAGACTCAAGGTACAGTTTCTCAAGGACAGGCCAGCCAGAGGCACAGCAGAGCACCTGAGGGGAAACTCGAGTCAGGGTGAAGAGGCCTCAGTCACTCCCCCGTGTGCTTATTACTAGAACTTCCACATGAATTCAGTTTGGCTCCTGTTTTAGAAATAAATGCCTTTGGACATTTTGTTACAGATTCTGTCTCAGGCCAGGAGTGCTGGTTGCTGCTGCTACTGCTGCTGAGTCGCTTCAGTCGTGTCCGACTCTGTGCGACCCCCTAGACGGCAGCCCACCAGGCTCTGCCGTCCCTGGGATTCTCTACGCAAGAACACTGGAGTGGGTTGCCATTTCCTCTCCAATGCGTGAAAGTGAAGTCGCTCAGTCATGTCCAACTCATAGTGACCCCGCGGACTGCAGCCTACCAGGCTCCATCCCTGGGATTTTCCAGTCAAGAGTACTGGAGTGGGGTGCCATTGCCATCTCCGAGGAGTGCTGGTGGACAGCTGATAAAACTATGGTGTTAAAGAGACCGAGCTTCAATAACACGGGAGCACAAACTTCGGGCACCCGGAACCCATCAGGGTAGGCATCCGCCCGTCATCCAGGCATATCCTGACCTGTACAAAGCGGAACTGGGGATGGTAACTTAACCACATTCTCATTATTGGATACAGTTCACTTAACCAACAGAAGGAAACTGATGTTAAACTCCTTTCCTCACGTCTCAATGCCAATCTGGGTTTATAGAGAATGTGCTAATAGGACAAACTTTCTCTAACTGTTTTTACACTTGCTCACTGGACGCTGACTGCTACCTCCACTGTGCCCTTCCTTCCCGTTCTGCATGGAGAAGCCCTTAAGGAAGAAGTCAGGTGGTGGAGGCACGGACGGCCCAAGGGCAAGGCCACTTGTCCCTCCAGAGGTCCCCTGGCGGGACTTCACAGATGCACAGCTTGGCTGGGGCGCACTTATCCGCACTTGGTTTGAAATTGCAGTGTTCTCGGTGTGTGGAGTCAGTCAACCTCTGACCGAGCCGAGTAGTACCAGATCTAGGTTGCAGAGGCGGCCCGGCCCAGGACTCACGAGTCCACTTTCAAACCCAGCTGGGTACCTGAGCAGTGGCTTCGAGGAGCTGAACCCCAAACAAGAAAAGGGTATGAGAACCTTTCTGCGGCTAGGCCTCAGCCTTAAGATCACTCGTGGGAAAATTCGGGCAGCTGAAAGGCTTTTCAAAGCTTGGTGTGCACTTGGTGCAGACTGCTCAGGAGACACCAGAACTAACCAGAAGAGCCAAGAAAGAGAGGGCAGATTCAGAGACAGAAAATTCTACTAACTACGAGGATTTTGTAACCCCCGTCTGTTAGGCTGTTTAAAAGAACCTTATTATCTGGATAATAGGATGATTAAAATGAAGCCACCGCTGCGCTTCACTCCCTCATTTAACCAAGAATTTAAAACTACTTATTACTAGGTAAAAAGCAAAGAGTCAGACACAGCTGACCAACTGAACAACAAAACCAAAGAGACATAATTACCTCTGCCCATGTTATTCCTGTCTGGTTAAGGACTAAAACCTTCAGCGTAGAAAATGTTCCGGTTGGAGATGGTGAGCTCGAGGGAAATGTTAGTTTATTTTCACTGTGTAGAAGAAAAGACACAATGAGCTTATTACTGCAACAGAGGAGGCCCAACTGAGATGGTCACTGAAGGCAACAGTTTGGGATTTAACATGAGGGGGTCTGATTTGTTTCAACCTTAAAATGCAATTATATTAAAAATAAAATGTGTCAAGACTACCTAATTTTTAATAGTTATAATACACAATTCACTGGTATCTGACATGAAAAGGGGTGTTCATAGGGTTAGGCTGCCAGGTGAGGCTGCAGATTATCTGAAACACGAGGCTCAGGTGTCGATCTGTGAGGTCAGCTGCTGTTCTGGATGCTGTAAAATTCAGTCCTGCTCTCGAGAGTCTTACAGATGTGCTGGACTGTGAGCTAGAATTTTGCTTCTGAACAAAGCCTGCTGTCAGTATGGACGAAATAAATTGCTTCCCTTTAAGTTCCCTCCCAAGATCCTAATCTCAGAAGTTACCCCACATCTTTTTTCAGAAGGTACCCCATATTTTGTCATTTTGAAGGAAAATATCATTGAATAAAGCACATTAACCCTTATTTCTAGAGGAGGTGATACCATGGGTCAAAATATACTCTGCTCTGTTTGGAAGAATGAATAATTTAGGCCTGTCTACCTGCTCTGCTGAACCTGCCAGAGTCAGGTACAACTCACCTGTATGTGTGAGGCTGGCTCAGGTGTGAAAGGGGGAACCTGGCTGAGCCCTTGGAAACTTAGCTCCTGAGATTAAAACTAATCAGATACTCAAGAAGGCTTGGCAAACATCCGTAAAATACAGAGCTCAGTGAAAAGCCCTTATCAGAAATGAATTAAACAGTACCTCCACTGAAATAACTCATTCCTAAAGCAATTAAAGGCTAGAGGGTTCAGAACGAACAAGCACTTTTAATCACATCTCCTTCTCCCCAGTTAAATATCAAGGTACCCAGATGGCCCATCTTCTATGGTCAGGCTTGTAAAAAAACATGAAGACCTTCCAGTTTGGCATGGTAACCTAATGTTCCGTCTAATCAAAAGTAAAACACATTCCCTATTAATGAATCACCTCATGTGACCATTTAAAAAACTAGAATCAAAGAATATTGAAGAATACGTTAAACTTCAATAAATTCAACTCGGCTGTCCTCCCTGCCTCACTCCCACAGAGATGCTGTGAAGGAGCAGGAGAGATTAGGACTTCATAATCATGTGCAGTTAGGCAACTACCAGTTCATACCTGAGATTAAGGACTTCTAGGTGCTTGAGCTGATTGGCAATATCTATAACTTCTTCCCATGATGACAACAGATTTTTTGACAAATCGATGCTTCTAATATCTAAATGCACGTGTTAAGAAACAGTAATATGGAAAGATGCATAAGAGACAAGACAGTTGTTACCTCGGTTCTGGAACATGGGATTTTTACCTTTTCACTTTATACTTTCTAGTCTGCTTGAAATTTTTTCATGAGGACATATTACTTTTACCCCTTTTTAATCATCCAGGTGTTCATCTAGAAACTAAAAGGTTCACTGTCACATACTGCACAATTGAGGCAGATGCAATCAAATGAGTGCGAACCAAATGTCATTAACAATAATCCATTCCAGCATTACTCCCCCATCAAAAAAAACAAAAAAGGAAAAGACCCAACAGAGACGGTAACTGATTTGTCCAGCACCCAAGGTGTACCCACATACATTGTCTTTGGTACTGTGGAGCCCCTGCAGCCTTACGTCAAGCACACAAGTCTCCTCCCAGGGGGTACGGCTGAACTCTGCACCCTAGGAACCCCCAAATAAGGAGAGGTGCCTCCAGGGGGTCAATAGCAGTTACTTTGGAGACATGTTCCAAAGGGCTAAGAATGACCTGGAATTCTGAGGGTCTCCTGTAGACTGGATGGAGTTGGTGTGATACCCACCATCCCTGGTACAGGAATCCAGAGTGGGTAACCCAGGACAGAGAAAGGCCCCAGATGCCACAGGGGATGGTGTGAGGAGGCAGAGGAAAGCCTGAAGGGCTGGACCAGCTCCAGGAGGACTGTACCCACTACTCCAGCATGTATGGAAACTGTTCCTCTATCCTGCAAATAACGATTGGAGACCAAGTGTCTAGCAGTGAACATGCCCATCAAAAGCATGTGCATCTCTGGTGTGCCAGTTACAGACATGCCTCAGAGTAACAGAGCTGGGCCTGCAGCAAAGGAGGTGTGGGGGGATTTACACAGTGCTCACGAAGGCCACCTTACCGAGAAGGTGACCTGTGAGCAGAGCTGAAGGAAATGAGGGAATGCCACCCTGGAGAAGAGCATCGGGGCAGAGGGGACGACAGGAGCAAACACCCTGAAGTTGGAATGGGTTTGGCCTGTGGTGGGGACAGCAAGCTCGTGTCTGCCGGCGCAGACAGGGTGGAGGCACTGGAAGGGAGGCCCCAGAGCCCAGGTCAGATCACAAAGGGCTAAGTCTCTCTTAGTCTCTGCCTGCAAGGGGAGCTGCTGTGGTGGGCTGACTCGGGTCTTTTAAAAGGCCATCTACTGCACTGCTAAGGGACGCACTGCAAGGAAACGAAGACAGAGCAGAAAGGGGAGGCGGGAGGCTCCTGAACCAGAGGGGCAGCAGAGGGAAGAAGCTGACGGGACTTGTCAATGGGTTCAGATGAGATTTGAGAAAAAAGGAAGAGTTAACCCTGAGGGTTTTGGCTGGTGTCACTGGAACTGCCCGTTACGGAGAAAGACTAGAGAGAAGCATGTCTGAGGGGACATTTCAATGTAAGAGGACTGCAGACACCCCAACAGAGGTAGCACACAGCAGACAGACAGGACTGGGATAGAGGCCGGAGTGCAGGAGCCTGGCATCTACAGGCTGGACTTGTCTCATCAGGAAGGCTGAGGGTCAAAGGTCTGAGCCTGGGCGTGCTGACCTCTGGCACCTCAGCCTGCCAGAGAGACTGAGGGGGAGCAGCAACAGAGGGAAAGAGACCAGAATCAAAGAACAACAGCCCACAGCCCGGTGGCCCACCAGGTGCAGGCAGCATTTTGCTTTTTCACTGAAGAAAAAAACCGAGCAGTCAGTAACCGTGCTGCCTGGTGCGGACCAACGGCTGTGAATTTAGATCCCGATCAGCCTCAGCCCCAAACCCATTTTCTTATAGCCTCCAATGCAACAAGGCATCATTGCCCGTCAAACATGGAGAAAGTCACTTTTAATACAAATAGTGGCATCCATCAACAGGGCTGGTTGGAGAGGAAAGACTTGCCAATGAAGAAGCTCCACAAGGAGGCAGGAAGAGGGGAAAGCAGGTGGAGGAAAGGCCCAGAAGGGGATGAACCCAGCCGGGCTGGCAAATCAGAGCCTGTACCCTGCTCCAGCCGCTGTGGGCGTACTGAGGCCAGAGAGCTAAGGACGGTGTTCATAGTTTTAAATGGTTACATTTGAGGTGGTCATGGAAGCATCCACACAATATCCCAGTTTGCTGGTTGGCCACAGGCCTAAGATATTTATTCCCTGGCTCCTTAGGGGACAGCTTGCCAGCTCCTGACCTAAGGAGATCTGAAAGGACAGAGTGCACGAGGGCTTGGGAATAACACTCAGAACACTGGGGGCAGGATTCTTACGCCCTGATGATGAAACACGGAGCAGAACGGTGCTCATTCATGCTCCAGGGCTTGCTGCCAGCAGAGTGGCAGTCAGTGGAGAAAGCAGCAGAGAAAAGCTGGGCCTCTACCACTAGGAGAACAGCGGCCACCTGAAGGTGTCCATCCACATGGAAGGAAAAAGGGCTTCAAGTGTGGGCCAGCTAGACACCACCTAGATACAGAGCATGCCCAGTCCCCCCAGCTCCTCCCCCAGCCACTTGGCCACCCGCTCGCTCTGAGGGTCTCAAAGCCACCACAGGGGCGGTGGGGCTGACCCTGACATGGGCCCTTCCTCCTGCCCCTGCACTGCAGCCCCTCATGCTGCCATGCCCCGACTACTGCTCCACCCTAGACGCGGACCCGCGTGCAATGGCTGGGCTGGGCGCTTTTTGTGACCGGTGGTCAAACACCCACTGCCCTTCATTCTCATCAGTCCTGCTAACTCCGGGCCATCAGGCTGGTTGGAAAGGGTTCATGTCCAGTCATTCTCCACTCGCTTGTGCTTTCCCTTGTGTGCCTAGAATTATACGTGTTTCTACTAGCCTGTCCAGAGCACAGCTGCTGCTGCTGCTGCTAAGTCGCTTCAGTCATGTCCGACTCTGTGTGACCCCGTAGACAGCAGCCCACCAGGCTCCCCCATCCCTGGGATTCTCCAGGCAAGAACAGTGGAGTGGGTTGCCATTTCCTTCTCCAATGCATGAAAGTGAAAAGTGAAAGTGAGGTTGCTCAGTCATGTCCGACTCTTCGAGACCCCATGGACTGCAGCCCACCAAGCTCACCCATCCCTGGGATTTTCCAGGCAAGAGTACTGGAGTGGGGTGCCACTTCCTTCTCCACAGGGACCACCTGTATTTGGACTTCAACTTGATGTAGTGGCCCCACACACATACATGTACACATGCGCACGCATGCACACACACACACACACACACACACACACACACTTGAGAGCACACAGTCCTGGGAGCTCTGTCACTCTCGCTCCTGTGAGCAGAGGCTCCTCCCCAAGTTCAGAGACACCTCTTCCCAGCCAAGCTCTCCGATCTGACATGCTCCCACCACCGTCAGCCCTGGCTCAGTGAAGGATCTGAGAGAAGGATCAGTCTAGAAACGATGACTGGATTAAACACACCAGGCAATCCTTCAACTTCGGGCGAGAATTCAATCAGCAAGTGCAAGGCATTCATCACTGGGTCTGCAAATATAGGCCGTGACTTGATTATCTCAGCAAACCTCATTGCCTCATGTCTTGGGGGACATTCTTGCCCAGGAGAAAGCGGTATAAACAAGCAAGATGCTGATTGCCCAGCACACTGCTGACAACTCCAGTCAGCCGATCCGCACACCCAAACCCCTCTGCTGACCAGAGCTTTTCTCTGTGCTGAAAATGAGCCTTAAACCCCCCAATTCCCAGTCTTCTGAAACCATTTAGGAGGAGGCCAGGCAGATTATAGAATGCGCCACACACTTCTGTGGCACTCTGCTCCATATCTAGCTCCATTCCACACCCACCTCAATGCCCTGACTCTGTTGCCTAACCTGCAGAGGGAATGACCGCATCTGGGGCAAAGGAGGGGTGGGGGCGCTACTCACGGGCAGAAAGGACCAGTGGTCGCAAGTCCCAGCAGACCCCCAGCGCCAAGGGACTGCACCTCTGAAACACTGGCTTGGGCATCTATGCTTCAATTCCTATCACAAGGTAGGTAGTGTCAGAGTGGTTAGAAATATTTTGCTAAATGAAAGCTCTTCATCAGCCATCTCCTCAGTCGAGAGGCCTATGAGCTGCTGTCTTTTGCATAAACTATTATGCAGAAATGAAGCAGGTTAAGGAATTGAGAGAAGATCTTTTAAAGTTAGAGAAAGTCTATTTGATTTGCCACTTTTTGTTTTTAACGCTAAAAGATGCATTTATTTGAGGTTTGTTAGGACTGTAGCAGATCCAAGAAGCACTTGAACTGTGCTCTGCTGCTGCTGCTGCTGCTGCTAAGTCGCCTCAGTTGTGTCTGACTCTGTGCAACCCCATAGACGGCAGCCCACTAGGCTCCTCTGTCCCTGGGATTCTCCAGGCAAGAATACTGGAGTGGGTTGCCATTTCCTTCTCCAATCTACCAGACTACAAAATAGGGCAAGTTTATTATGATTTTTCTTTTAGACTGACCTCCTCTATTTTTAGGTGTGGGCATCAGAGAAACACAGGGCAAAAAACAAAGAGCACACTTACAAGAGATAGATGACAAATTTGGAAAAGCTTGTTTTTGAGGTATGATATCAAACCGCATTGCTGCATGAGCAGGAACCTTAATGAAGGAAAGGATTTACTTCCCTCCCTCTCAGGAAGGCCGTTGGGGCTGGTGCAGTGGCCCCGGGTCCCACCCAAAGCGCCACTCCCTCTCCGCGCCTTCCCTCCCGGCTGCCCTGGACGGCTCTCGCCCCACAGCCTGGCTGCCGAGCCCTGGACCCTCTGTCTGTGCTCAAAGAGGAGGCAGGCAGGGTGGTAGGCAACGGACAGAAGCCCCGTCCAGACACTCCACTTTACCTTTCCCCGGTCCGGGCGAGTCCCACACCCGACTTGAAAGCAAACAGTCTAGGAAGGTAACAATTTATCCAAGCGGCGACAACCTCAGGTGAAACCGAGTCCCCGTTAGGAGAACGGACATCGGGTAGGGAACCAGGGTGTCTGGCTCCAGTGTCCAATCCAGCCCGACCCAAGTGACGCGTTCTCACTGGAAAGGATACTAGGACAAGCTTTGGCAATTCCTCCTTTGTCACCAGCACCGTTTACTGCGCAGTTCCTCAAAGAAACGTCTTGCAACTTGCTCAGCTGACTGTATGAAAAACACACAGTTCACATGCAGACATAAACATGTACGCTATCCATCGGCCCTTTAAAAATTAAAAAGTGTTTTAGACACATAAAAAGGCACCAGAAATTACGATATCCACCGCCCAACTTAAGAAATAAAGCCTTACTGAAAAAAAAAAAAAAGAAAGCATCACAAACATTATACACAACACTGAAATCCTCTTGCGCCCCTTTCCACTGCCCTCTTTGAGCCCCTTTCCACTCCCCATAGGGGACCAGGGCACTGGGGTCAGTGTTGGCTTAATCTTAAGCATTTCTTAGTTTTGCTGTTTTTTTTTATAGTTTACTATTTTACTCTAATAGTTTTACTATATTTCCATGTTCCTAAACAGTTATTGCAGTTTTGAATATTATAAAATTTGACATGAACGGTAGCGTACGGCTTCCCTAGTGGCTCAGAGGGTAAAGCGTCTGTCTGCAGTGCAGGAGACCCGGGTTCGATCCCTGGGTCAGGAAGATCCCCTGGAGAAGGCAGTGGCAGACCACTCCAGGATTCTTGCCTGGAAAATCCCATGCACGGAGGAGCCTGGTGGGCTACAGTCCATGGGGTCGCAAAGAGTCGGACACGACTGAGCGACTTCACTTTCATTTTCCTGTGACTAACTTTCTCCCTCAACAGTACCCTGTCCAGCACTGAGATGGGACACCATGGACACGTGCTCTGGAACACACACGTTCACACCTGCAGTCTGTCACCTCAGAGAGAGACCACAGTTGATTTATTTGCTCCTCTGGTGACAGGGAGATTATTCCCAACAGCGCTAAAGGACACGCTACTGTATACTTTTTGTACTCACATGGCAAAATCTCTCTAGGGATATAGCCTAGAGAGCACGTGTGTGTATCTGTAGCCTTTTTAAATACTCTCAGAGACACTTTTTTAAGTGTAGAGAATCTGTGTTCTGTTCATCCAAAGAGCCCAAGTGTTACAGCACCGGAGAGTGTTTAGAACACAGGGTCTGGAGTCAGACTGCCTGCGTTCAGTCCTGATTCCACCCCTCCTCTGGCCTTGGATGTGTTAACATCTCTACACCTCAGATGGCACATCCACACGCCCGTGATCACGATGGCATTATTCACAATGGTCACATGTAAGCAAACCGAGTGCCCACTGACCAAGGAATAGAGTGCGGTCAGTCCATATGACGGAGTATTATTCAGTCTTAAAAAGGAAGGAACAACATTTGTGAACCTGGAAGACATTATGCTATGTGAAAGAGGCCAGTCACAAAAGGACAAACACTATATTCCTGCATTTATCTGAGGCACCTAGGTGAGAGTCAACTTCATGGACACAAACATAGAACGGTGGCTGCCACGGGCCGGGGGAGGGAGAGATGTGGAACTGCTGTTTAAGGGCTGCAAGGTTTCAGTCTGGGAAGAAGAGAAGGTCCGAAGATGGACAGGGCTGTTGGTTACACAACAGTGGGAATGTACCTAACCCTACTGAACTATACACTTAAAGTTAAGATGGGGATTTCCCTGTTGGTCCAGTGGTTAAGAATCTGCCATGCAATTCAGGGGATGCAGGCTCAATCCCTGGTCCAGGAACTAAGATCCCACATGCCTCAGAGCAACTAAGCTTACGCACCACAACTGAGTCTGTATACAGCAACGAAAAGACCCCACACACTGCAACTAAGGTCCGATGCAGCCAAATTAAAAAAAAAAAAATGGTTAAGATGGTAAATTTTACATGACGTATATTTTACAATGTTTATATGCTATCATTTAGTGGGTCGGTATTTGTGAACCCCTCAGAATACAGTGTGACATACACTAAGTCATTTTACAAGCATTTATAAAAATATAAAACTGACAGCCTCTGGGGGAATACCAAGACCAACCTGCAAAGCATGAGCCATTCCTGTCACAGAAACTTGAGGGAAAGGCAGCAGCAAAGTTCTGGGGCATAGGCTGCCAAACTTTCTCAGTTCACGGGGCCCTTAGCATTTCAGTCATTTTCCGCAGTGCCCCGAGGCCAAAAGAAAGTACCATTTAGTAACCAATTAGGGCCAAACAAGTTTATAATTATTTATGTCCTGTCAAACTAGTGTCTGCTGGGCATTATACAACTTTTCAAACCCTGGAGTCTGAATGGACCCCACCCCTCCTTTTCCTGTTCCATGATGATTTTCAGGAGATACAGTACTCGCTTTTCTTTCAGCATAAGAGTGACCCAAAACCCAGCTTTGCAGGTCTGTGACACCATGGAAAGAAGAGGAATATCGTTGAGACTCAACTACCTGCAACTAGCAGTTCACACCATGTCCGGCAGATGTCACTGTTCCCCTCTAAAATGAAAACTATCCTGCTAGACCCGTGAGTTCCATGTGGTGCCTGGAAGCTTAGGGATCCCGGTCTCAATTCAGACCTCAGTCAGAGCCACAGTCATCTCCAAAGAGAAAGCATACACAGTGGTTTTCATTTGGTTTTGCTTCCCTCAGTGCTGCAAACTCAAAGCTGGTCAGCTGGAATTATTAAGGAGATAATACAATGGCTTAAAGTTGAGGTTGAGTCGAGTGGTTCAGTTCAGTTCAGTTCAGTTGCTCAGTTGTGTCCGACTCTTTGCGACCCCATGAATCGAAGCACGCCAGGCCTCCCTGTCCATCACCAACTCCCGGAGTTCACTCAGACTCACGTCCATCGAGTCAGTGATGCCATCCAGCCATCTCATCCTCTGTCGTTCCCCTTCTCCTTCTGCCCCCAATCCCTCCCAGCATCAGAGTATTTTCCAGTGAGTCAACTCTTCGCATGAGGTGGCCAAAGTACTGGAGTTTCAGCTTTAGCATCATTCCTTCCAAAGAAATCCCAGGGCTCATCTCCTTCAGAATGGACTGGTTGGATCTCCTTGCAGTCCAAGGGACTCTCAAGAGTCTTCTCCAACACCACAGTTCAAAAGCATCAATTCTTCCGTGCTCAGCCTTCTTCACAGTCCAACTCTCACATCCATACATGACCACTGGAAAAACCATAGCCTTGACTAGCTGGACCTTTGTTGGCAAAGTAATGTCTCTGCTTTTCAATATGCTATCTAGGTTGGACATAACTTTCCTTCCAAGGAGTAAGCATCTTTTAATTTCATGGCAGCAGTCACCATCTGCAATGATTTTGGAGCCCAACAAAATAAAGTCTGACACTGTTTCCACTGTTTCCCCATCTATTTCCCATGAAGTGATGAGACCGGATGCCATGATCTTCGTTTTCTGAATGTTGAGCTTTAAGCCAACTTTTTCACTCTCCTCTTTCACTTTCATCAAGAGGCTTTTGAGTTCCTCTTCACTTTCTGCCATAAGGATGGTTTCATCTGCATATCTGAGGTTATTGATATTTCTCCTGGCAATCTTGATTCCAGCTTGTGCTTCTTCCAGTCCAGCGTTTCTCATGACGTACTCTGCATAGAAGTTAAATAAGCAGGGTGACAATATACAGCCTTGACATACTCCTTTTCCTACTTGGAACCAGTCTGTTGTTCCATGTCCAGTTCTAACTGTTGCTTCCTGACCTGCATACAGATTTCTCAAGAGGCAGGTCAGGTGGTCTGGTATTCCCATTTCTTTTAGAATTTCCCACAGTTTATTGTGATCCACACAGTCAAAGGTTTTGGCATAGTCAATAAAGCAGAAATAGATGTTTTTTCTGGAACTCTCTTGCTTTTTCTATGATCCAGCGGATGTTGGCAATTTGATCTCTGGTTCCTCTGCCTTTTCTAAAACCAGCTTGAACATCAGGAAGTTCACGGTTCACATAGTGCTGAAGCCTGGCTTGGAGAATTTTGAGCATTACTTTACTAGTGTGTGAGTTGAGTGTAATTGTGCGGTAGTTTGAGCATTCTTTGGCATTGCCTTTCTTTGGGATCGGAATGAAAACTGACCTTTTCCAGTCCTGTGGCCACTGCTGAGTTTTCTAAATTTGCTGGCATATGAGTGTGGTTAAGACTCCACATTCCCAATGCAGGGGGCACAGGTTGATCCCACGCACAGCACAGCAAGGCAAAATTAAGAAAAAAAAGCAAGCATCACTCCAACAGTGATGCCTACCACTTGTTATTCCTAAGAGTTCTAACAGCTTAGGTATTACTTTGGAAATGAGGAAACTGACGCTTAGAAACCAAAGAAGCTCTAACTGGTGTCAGGACTAGAAAGAAAGTGGCTGAGCTGACATCTGAACCCAGCCTGACGGACTCCAACACTGGGTCCTTTCCAGAAAGACACTAGCTCATTAGTGAACACGTTGATATGCAAGCAGTAGTCATTCACTAGAAATCTGAGTTATGCAGCTGTTCATAAACCAGGGGAGAAAAATCTGTTGGCAATTTGTTAACACTCACAGTGCCCATGGTGTTCTCTGAAAGAGATCAACCAACAGTGGGAGAAAGTACCTCTTCCGGTGTAAAAAAATTTTTTTAATATTTGCATTTTAAATGGAAAAAATTAAGCAAAGAACTCTAAACCTATGAAGGACATAGTTCTGTTAGTGTTAGTCACTCCGTTGTGTCCAATTCTTTAGGACTCCATGGATGGCAGCCTGCCAGGCTCCTCTGTCCATGGAATTTTCTGCAAGAATACTAAAGTGAGTAGCCATTCTCTCCTCCAGGGGATCTTCCTGACCCAAGGACCAAACTCGGGCCTCCTGCACTGCAGGCAGATTCCTTACCATCTGAGCCACAAGGGAAGCCCCACAGTTCTATAAATCAAGTTGTATAAGGCAAAAATCATCCACATTCGTTGTCTCTCAGTGGTGCATTAGTCATGACTCTTTCGTTCAATGTATATTTTCTAAATCCTCAACGATGAATGTATGTTGTTTGTAATTAATAGTCAAGTTACTACTTTTTCAAAAATCTTGATTTCTTTTGTGTGTGTGTTTTTTAAAATGCTAAAAACCAGAGATATCAAAAAATGAATTTACTAGGAGTTCCTTCATGGTCTAGTGGATAGGACTCTGGGTTCTCACAGTCATGGCCTAGGTTCAATCCCTGGTCAAGGAACTTAGATTCTGCAGGCCACAGGGTATAGCCAAAATTTAAAAATATATATATTTTTTTAATTTTAAAAAAGGAAATGTATTTACTCTTCAACCTTGTGCCCATGTGCAGTTAAATTCTGTATCATGTTTAAATCACAATAATAATAATGAGAACAATAAAAAGATAGCAAAGAATTTAATTTTGAACAGAATCACAGTTTAACTCTTTCAGAGACTGAAGGTGTCAACAGCAGCAAAGCTACTCTCCAGAGTGGCCACCAGGGGTCACTACTAGGACGCCTCATCCAGGTCAGGGTCACACACTGCACACTGACCATCACTCAAGTAGCGCAACCTGGGAAGTCACACAAAACCACACAGTTGTGCATGGCTTCGTGTGAATATTAGTTTCTACTCTGGTTCACATGGTGCAGCAGAATAAGCAATGAGGCTCTCTGAAGAGCATCACTGTGTTCAAAGAGTTTGAAAGTGCAGAGAAAGTTCAAACACAGCACTTTCAAAATGCATTTAGTGCCCCTTAGACACAGTCACTTCGGGGTACATTTTAAAAGCAAGAGCCCATGGTATTCTGATCTAGTAGGTCTGGGATGGGACCCAGAATTCGGCACGTTTCAAAAGCAGCCCAGGTGATGAGGGTGTGCAGAGACGGGAACTACTGGGTTTTAGAAGGTGCCATCCTGCTACACGGCACAGGTAACAAAGTAGACTTCTGTTTCCATTCCTCACGCATCAAATGTCCAACCTTAGCTCCGTAATAATTAGTCAACACAGTAGAGTATGGTATAAATAATAACGGGCAAATCAATGTTTTTCTTTCAATCTAGAAAAGTCCTGTGCTAAAATAAGAACTTTAATTTCCCCTAAATATTCAATCCTTGGATCCCTCTGATTGCAATTTGGTGATCTGCAGAAAAGAGACCCACTTGGGAGCAAAGTTCTCAGCACTGACACGCAGTCAAGTGAACTTAAACCCTAAACTTGGATGAAACTGTCAAAGTCAGCTCGACCATGATCAGTTTCACTTACCTTTGCTGTTTTATAACAGAGTCAAAACCAATGGTTTCTACAGGTTTATTTCCAATTATAACAATCTGCTCTGTTTCCTCTTCCTTTGGTTCATCTTCTAGCACATAGCGGTTCTTGATTGCAGTGAGAAAGTCTACTCCAAAATTTACTTTGTGTGGACGAATGAAGGATCCAGCTGTTGGGTGCCTGGAAACAGAGATAAACAGAACAGAGAGAGTATCATCTGTGGGGATATTTAAATAAGATCACACGCACAAAAATCCTTTATAAATTGTCAGTCTGCCACAAATGTAAAATGTCTGCATTTACAAATATATTAGCAAATAAAAGCAATTAAACAATTTTTAAAAAGAAGGAGAAAGCAAGTATCATCCACCAAGAATGGCTGTAAGGCGATGTTCTGAAGGTTTTCAAAATTTTCCATATGCTAAAAAAGTAAAAACAGCATAAAAGGGAATATTTTTTAAAAAGTGTAATTGATACAATTGATCATAAAGGGTTGAGAGCTGATGCAAGCAGGTAAAATCCCAATAAACAGATAAGAAATATAGAACAGATAATTCATAAAACAGGAAAGAGTATTACAATTGATCATAAAGGGTTGAGAGCTGATGCAAGCAGGTAAAATCCCAATAAACAGATAAGAAATATAGAACAGATAATTCATAAAACAGGAAAGAGTATTAAAACCATGGGGAAAAGTTTCACCTTGCTAATGATTAAGAAATGCAAATTTGGGGCTTCCCTGGTGGCTCAGTGGTAAAGAATCCTCCCACCAATGTAGGAGACATGGGTTCGATCCCTGGTCTGGGAAGACCCCTTATGCTGCAGGGCAACAAAGCCCATGCTCCACAACTACTGAGCCTGTGCTCTAGAGCCCACAAGCCAAAGCTACTGAGTCCACATACCACAACTACTAAAGCCTGCACACCTAGAGCCCGCACTCCACATTAAGAGAAGCCACAGCAACGAGAAGCCCATGTACTGTAACTAGAGAGCGCCCGCCCCCCGCCGCCGCAACTGGAGAAGCAGCTCACAGTGCAACTAACACCCAGCAGGGCCAAAAATTGAAAATTTTAAAAATAAATTAAAAAAAAGCAAATGCAAACAATGAAACTATTTTCAATAAAACTGGCAAAAAATAAAGTCCTAACATTCAAAGACTGCAAGGTTGAGTTCGTGTTTGATTGTATAATCATACCCCTGGGAATCTGTCAGCAGGCAATAATTTAAAAATAAAACAAAACTGCACTTCCAAAGAGTCTATATAATAGCATTTTTTAAAACTGAGGAATTCTGGAAACCATAAAAATGTCCAGCTGGACAGGAACTATTAAGTGAACCAGATAGATGAGGTCATTAAAGTATTCTAGCTGTAATACTTAAGAAAACTACTTACAGAATAATGCTGAGATTTCTAAAAACTGATCCAAATTGTACATGACACAGCTACAGAAGAATCTTATCTATGGCTAGACAAAGATTGAATAAGGACACAAAGAAATGAAAACACTTGTGGATAGCAGATTACATACAAAATCTTTTAAATTATCAGATCAGATCAGACCAAATTATAACCTGAACTAAATGAAAGTTCAAATATGGGGATAAAATTAGAGCATGAATATCCTATATTCTACAGAAGTATAGGATATCCTACCATAATTTATATTTACCACCATTTATATATTTTATATAAATTTATATTTACCATAATTTACATAATTTTAAATTATAAAATTGTTTTATAGCAATTTTTAGCAATAATTTCTAGAAGAATTTAATAAAAATATTAACCATATTGCCGTATGTAAGGACTGTTGTCAGGCTTTTCAAGACACTCAAAACAGATCTTTAGACACATTACATTTCACCATCTGCACTGGATCACGGCAACAAGACCTAACTTTCAGGGAAATCCAAGTATGCCTACAAAACAGCTAAAAATAGTAGTATCATTTGATCACAGTAGAGAATAAATGAGGAAATACACGAATCGCCAAAAATTGTACAATAAACACTATTTTGCCTTATGCCCTTTAACTCTTAGAGAACTCAAACTTCCCTATAAATCACCATAATTAAAGGGGGTGAAATACGACTGACGACAAATTTTGTCAATATAAACATATATACATTTTTTTCTGGAATGTGGCTCTAGAGAGATTACTAGATTGTGAAAGGTATTTGTAACCCCAGAGTCAGAAGTGATGCCTCAGGCAAAAAGTGGCCCCGAGGTCGTGAGAACCCCAGAGAGGGCGGCGTCCCGGAAGGCGACGGAGACGGGACATCTCTGTTGCCACAGAATCTAGCAATCTAGTAACCCTGGAAGAAGTAGCTGGGGTGGGGCCGTGAGGCGAATTCCAGTGAGAGGAGACTGGGCGTAGATTACTCTCACTCCGAGGAGTTTTATTGGAAAGGGGAATGTATGTTTTAAGACAGGACAAGGCATGAAATTTATATGCTGATGAAGATAACCCTACAAAGAGGCGGAAACTGTTGATGCAGGAAATTAAATTCTCTGTTGCAGCAAAATCACGTTCTGAATCTGTGTTGTCTGCTGGGGTATCAGAGGATCACTGTCTACCAGATGCTGCCTAGAAAATCCTTCGGTTTTTTGTTTTCTCACATGTTTTTTCATTGTGGTAAAAGTCACATAAAACATACTATTTTAACAAATTGAACTGTACACAACGTTCACACTGTTGTATGGCTCTCACCATCACCCATCTCCCCGATTGTTCACCTTCCTAAACAGAAACTCTGTCCCCATTAAACACTAACTCCCCACCCACTCCCATCGGGCCCCTGGCATCCACCAGTGTCCTTTCTGATTCTACGAATTTGACTACTCTAGGTACCTCATACAAGTGAAATTAAACAGTATTTGTCCACACCTAATGTATATTAGAATGCAGAAATAATATTGCTTTAACTGTAGGAATTTAAGGGATTAGATTTGACAGAGTGCCTGAAGAACTATGGACAGAGGTTCGTGACACTGTACAGGAGGCAGGGATTAAGACCATCTCCAAGAAAAAGAAATGCAAAAGAGCAAAATGGTTGTCTGAGGAGGCCTTACAAATAGCTGAGAAAAGAAGAGAAGCGAAAGTTAAAGGAGAAAAAGGAAAGATATACCCCTTTGAATGCAGAATTTCAAAGAATAGCAAGGACAGGTAAGAAAGCCTTCCTCAGTGATCAATGCAAAGAAATAGAAGAAAAGAACAGAATGGGAAAGACTAGAGATCTCGTCAAGAAAATTAGATACCAAAGGAATACTTCATGCAAAAATGGGCACAATAAAGGACAGAGATGGTATGGACCTAACAGAAGCAGAAGACATTGAGAAGAAGTGGCAAGAATACACAGAACTACACAAAAAAGATCTTCATGACCCAGAAAACCATGATCATGTGATCACTCACCTAGAGCGATCCTGGAATGCAAAGTCAAGTGGGTCTTAGGAAGCATCACTACGAACAAAGCCAGAGGAGGTGATGGAATCCCAGTTGAGCTATTTCAAATCCTAAAAGATGATGTTAAAGTACCGCACTCAATATGCCAGCAAATTTGGAAAACTGAGCAGTGGCCACAGGGCCAGAAAAGGTCAGTTTTCATTCCAATCCCAAAGAAAGGCAATGCCAAAGAATGCTCAAACTTACCATTGCACTCATCTCACACACTAGCAAAGTAATGCTCAAAATTCTCCAAGTGAGGTTTCAACAGTACATGAACCGAGAACTGCCAGGTGTTCAACTGGATTTAGAAAAGGTAGAGGAACCAGAGATCAAATTGTCAACATCTGCTGGATCATCAAAAAAGCAAGAGAATACCAGAAAAGTATCTATTTCTGCTTTATCGATTACGCCAAAGCCGTTGAATGTGTAGATCACAATAAACTGTGGAAAATTCTGAAACAGATGGGAATACCAGACCACCTGACCTGCGTCTTGAGAAACCTGTATGCAGGTCAGGAAGCAACAGTTAGAACTGGACATAGAACAACAGACTGGTTCCAAATTGGGAAAGGGCTATGTCAAGGCTGTATATTGTCACCCTGCTTATTTAACTTCTATGCAGAGTACATCATGAGAAATGCCTGGCTGGATGAAGCTCAAGCTGGAATCAAGATTGCTGGGAGCTTCTTCTGCCGCTCCTGGTGCTGCTTGTGTGCTCGTTCCGTGCGGACCTGGTACCTCTTTTGTGAAGCTGCAGCTGAGGAGACTCCGGCGCTCGCCATGGTGGACGAAAAGCCCAAGGAAGGAGTCAAGACTGAGAACAATGATCATATTAATTTGAAGGTGGCGGGGCAGGATGGTTCTGTGGTGCAGTTTAAGATTAAGAGGCATACACCACTTAGTAAACTAATGAAAGCCTATTGTGAACGACAGGGTTTGTCAATGATGCAGATCAGATTCCGATTTGACGGGCAGCCAATCAATGAAACAGACACACCTGCACAGTTGGAGATGGAAGATGAAGATACAATTGATGTATTCCAGCAGCAGACAGGAGGTGTCTACTAAAAAGGGAACCTGCTACTTTACTCCAGAATTCTGCTGCTCCAGACCAAGAAGACATTCTCAATTAGAAAACCGCAATTTGGTTCCACCACATCCCGACTACTACAGTCTAGTTTCTCTGTTCTTTCATTTTCCCCTTCCCCATTCCTTTATTGTACATGAAGTAACTGGTGTATGTGCACAAGCATATTGCATTTTTTTTTTTTTAACTAAATGGCCAATGGTATGTTTTGATCAACATCAAATGGAGATGGGATGGGGAAAAATACTGATTCTGTGAAAATACCCCCTTTTATCCATTAGTGGCATGCTCATCAGCTCTCTATCTTTATATTCCAGTAAGTTATTTTGCTCTCACTGTTTAACAAAAAAAAGAACAACATAAAAATTCTTGCATACCTTGTTCGATTGGAGAATTTTAATGTTTTTCATTTATCATTGTAAAACCAAGGACAATTTTATAACTTTTTTGTACATAGCTGTTACATGTAGGGCAATCTGTCTTTAAGTAGGGATAAATTACTCTAAAAGAAATGAATCCTAGATAGTTTTCCCTTCAAGTCAAGTGTCTTGTTGTTTAAATAAACTTCTTGTTTAAAAAAAAAAAAAGATTGCTGGGAAAAATATCAATAACCTCAGATACGCAGATGACACCACCCTACGGCAGAAAGTGAAGAGGAACTAAAAAGCCTCTTGATGAAAGCAAAAGAGGAGAGTGAAAAAGTTGGCTTAAAACTCAACATTCAGAAAACGATCATGGCATCTGGTCCCATCACTTCTTGACAAATAGATGGGGAAACAATGGAAACAGCGACAGACTTTATTTTGGGGGGGCTCTAAAATTACTCCAGATGGTGACTGCAGCCATGAAATTAAGACGCTTGCTCCTTGGAAGAAAAGCTATGATCAACCTAGGCAGCATATTAAAAAGCAGAGACATTACTTTGCCAACAAAGGTCTGTCTAGTCAAAGCTATGGCTTTTCCAGTAGTCATGTATGGATATCAGAGTTGGACTATAAAGAAAGCTGAGCACCAAAGAGCTGATGCTTTTGAACTGCAGTGTTGGAAAAAACTCTTAAGAGTCCCTTGGACTGCAAGGAGATCAAACCACTCAATCCTAAAGGAAATTAGTCCTGAATATTCACTGGAAGGACTGATGTTGAAGCTGAAATTACAACACTTTGGCCACCTGATGCAAAGAACTGACTACTTGGAAAAGACCCTGATGCTGGGAAAGATTGAAGGCAGGAGAAGGGGATGACAGAGGATGAGATGGTTGGACATGAGTTCGAGCAAGCTCTGGCACTTGGTGATGTACAGGGAAGCCTGGCGTGCTGCAGTCCATGGGGTCACAAAGAGTTGGACATGACTGAGCAACTGAACTGAACTGAACTGTTAGAAAGGATCCTAGTGTGAAGAACACAGTTCTGTTTTAATAAAACACATTTCTATCACTTGGCTAAAGACATTAAACATAGCTAGCCTCATTTTTAAAGGTTCAAAGGAATCTACCTAAGAGATGATCTAATGCAGGACTTCTCAAACTCAACCCAACCAGTCAGTCACTGGGAAAGCTTATTAGAACCCACCTTGCGATGTACACTCAGTGGTACTGGGCTGCGGCCAGGGGATTCTGATGCAGAGTGACCTCAGCTCCTACTTTTAGAAACTCATCTAATTCAATTCCATTTCAGTTGGAGATACTGGGATCACCATCACAGAGGTACACGAGCTGTGCTTGTGCTAAGTTGCTTTAGTCACGTCCAACTCTTTGCAACGCCATGGACTGTAGGTCACCATGCTCCTCTGTCCACGGGGCTCTCCAGGCAAGAATACTGGAGTGGGTTGCTGTGCCCTCTTCAGGGGACCTTCCGCAGAGGTGCACAGCCAAGACCAAAAACCGTGGAGTCCTGATGACCAGTGCACTATCCTTTCCTGCATCTGTCTCTACTCTCCTCACTACCAAAAATTTTAGTAGTTAGTAGATCTGTTAGTAGGTATTATTTAATGCTGTTTAGTAAAGAAATAAAACAACCACTTTAATAATAAACGAGAAAACAACAATGCAAAACAAATACCATGGTTTTCAATTCTGTCCTAAATATATACTTTTAAAAACTGTGGTAATGAACAATTCCATGGCATAGTCAAAGCTATAGTTTTTCCAGTAGTCATGTGTAGATGTGAGTCAGACCATAAAGAAGGCTGAGCACCAAAGAATTGATGCTTTCAAACTGTGACACTGGAGAAGACTCTAGAGAGTCCCTTGGACTGCAAGGAGATCAAACTAGTCAATCCTAAAGGAAATCAACCCTGAGTTTTCACTGAAGGACTGATGCTGAAACTGAAGCTCCAGTACTCTGGGCACCTGATGCAAAGAACCGACTCATCGGAAAAGACCCTGAAGCTGGGAAAGGTTGAAGCTAGGAGGAAAAGGGGACAACAGAGGATGACAAGGTTGGATGGCATCACCAACTCAACGGACATGAGTTTGAGCAAGCTCCAGGAGATGGTGAAGGACAGTGAAGCCTGGCGTGCTGCAGTCCATGGGGTTGCAAAGAGTTGGATACAACTGAGCGACTTAACAACAACGAACAATTCAAGAATAGACCTTTATTAGAGCTTAGTTTGGCTGCAGGCAGAAGAAAGGAGTCAGGAATGGTGTTGGATGGTTACAAAGTAGATGCTAGGCCTTTTTCAGATCAAGGATCATATCCAAGGTCAGTCTCCTCTGCAACATTCCTGGCAGTCTCTCAGAAAATAAAACAGTGCTGCAAATACTGAAAAATACCAGCTGAATGAGTGCCCATCAATAACCATAAATCTCCAAAGGTAACTAGTAATTCATAAAGATTCCACAGAAAAACTATCAAGATGTTCCATCTGAACACTGAAATCCTGAACCCTGTCTAAAGAGAAAAAACTGGGGGAGGGGAAGGAGTGAAGGGGGAAGAGCGCAAAAATATTTTTCTTATAAACACTCAGCATGTTCAAGGTCCTGCCTCCTTCTGCCCACCAATTACAGAATGCAGGTAGCAAAATTCACATTCTGACCATGGCCCTTGCAGAAACAGAAGACTCTCACAAAGCACTGTAATCAAGATTAGGTCTGCCCAACAGAGAGATAAAATTCAGGTGCCCAGTTAAATCTGGATTTCAGATAAACAACTGTTTTTCAATTGAATTTCAATTGTTTTTTTTCCATCTTTTTTCAGTATGATGCATGTCTCATGCTTACACTAAAAATGATTTACTGCTTATCTGAAATCCAAATTTCACTGTGAATTTTCTGTTTTTATTTAGTGAATCCAGCAACTCTACTCAAAGGTAAAGGGAGACCAACAGAGCCCAAAAGTACCATAGTAAACTTTTTTTAAACTGGGGATGGTTTAAATGCTGGGTGCTGGGAAATACTGGGTCCCTGAGGAGTATCAGATAAATGTTGATCTTGATACCTTGCTTATTTCAAGCTTGCCCAGAGCCTTCTCACCAAGATCACATAACTAACCATAACCATTCACCCTGAGAGAACTATTCACTCATTTAATGTATACCAAGAATTGACCTGGTGAACTAACTCATTTTCCCAGTAGGGGAGGAAAAAAAAAAGAAAGGTGAATAGATAGGCATCTTCCCGCACATTCCTTCTGAATGTCACAATTTCTATTTTGCCCTGATTCATCAAAAGCTTCTGAAAATGAAATCTCTCTCTTCACCTTTTACAGGCAGGGACATTCACCCTGCCTGTAACCTAACATCACACTTAGTGATTATTTTAAAAATTCTTCTATCACTTTACACCACATGCTCAGTCGTTCAGTTGTGTCCGACTCTTTGCGGCCCCATGGCCTATAGCCTATATCCTACAGAATCCTATAGCCATGGGATTTTCCAGGCAAGAACACTGGAGCAGGTTGCCATTTCCTACTCCAGGGGATTTTCCCAACCCAGGGATCAAACCCACGTCTCTTACGTCTCCTGCACTGGCAGATGCGTTCTTTACCACTAGCGCCACCTTGGAAGCACTTTGTACCATATCAGGAGAATATTTTACTTATTTTTAAATTAATTTTTATTGCAATATAGTCGCTTTACAGTGTATATAGTCAATTCTCATTAGTTATCTATTTTATACAGAGTATCAATAGTGTATATATGTCAATCCCCATCTCCCAATTCATCCCAGTCCCTAGGGAGAATATTTTATATTGATTTATTAATGCTCATTCAAGAACTTCAAAATACTTCACAACAATCTTAGGCTACACACAGTAAATCAAGAAGCTTCCATTTGTTAAGTTAGCCAGTATCATGGATAAAGTTTGAGACACCATGTCCCCTCTGATGCCAAGTATAAATTCTATTCATGGTGCTGGAGAACATATTTTAAGATTTCTTGATCACCAGAAAAGAGAAATCATATAATTACCTAGAAAGCAAACATTTTCAATAGCAGCTGAGGGTAAAATACTGACCCAAACAGTTCTAAGAGTTTAGAGTATAGGTTGTTTAGGTTGAGAAAAAAGCACTGGAAATCCACACACAAGGTACAAAGAACTTCAAGGTTCATCACCTTAACTGAACCACTCAACTCCTCAAAAGACAAGAGATGGAGAAAAAGAAGCACCTGAGAGAGACACTGATGACTGGTTCACAGTCACACATTTGGGGTAAACCTGTATACTACCACTGTATACTGAAAAAGTCACAAATATTAATTATGGGTGCTGTATATTGGCACCCTGCTTATTTAACTTATATGCAGAGTACATCATGAGGAACGCTGGGCTGGAGGAAGCACAAGCTGGAATCAAGACTGCCAGGAGAAATATCAATAACCTCAGATATGCAGATGACACCACCCTTAAGGCAGGAGGTGAAGAGGAACTAAAAAGCCTCTTGATGAAAGTGAAAGTGGAGAGTGAAAAAGTTGGCTTAAAGCTCAACATTCAGAAAACGAAGATCATGGCATCCGGTCCCATCACTTCATGGGAAATAGATGGGGAAACAGTGGAAACAGTGGCAGACTTTATTTTTGGGGGGCTCCAAAATCACTGCAGATGGTGACTGCAGCCATGAAATTAAAAGACACTTACTCCTTGGAAGGAAAGTTATGACCAACCTAGACAGCATATTGAAAAGCAGAGACATTACTTTGCCAACAAAGGTCCATCTAGTCAAGGCTATGGTTTTTCCAGTGGTCATGTATGGATGTGAGAGTTGGACTGTGAAGAAAGGTGAGCACTGAAGAATTGACGCTTTTGAACTGTGGTGTTGGAGAAGACTCTTGAGAGTCCCTTGGACTGCAAGGAGATCCAACCAGTCCATTCTAAAGGAGATCAGTCCTGGGTGTTCATTGGAAGGACTGATGCTAAAGCTGAAACTCTAGTACTTTGGCCTCATGTGAAGAGGTGACTCACTGGAAAAGACTCTGATGCTGGAAGGGATTTGCAGCAGGAGGAGAAGGGGACGACAGAGGATGAGATGGCTGGATGGCATCACTGACTCGATGGACATGAGTCTCAGTGAACTCCGGGAGTTGGTGATGGACAGGGAGGCCTGGCGTGCTGCGATTCATGGGGTCGCAAAGAGTTGAACACGACTGAGCGACTGAACTGAACTGAATATTATAAATAAGAGACTGCCATATTTACCTTAGGTTATACTGAAACTAAACGTGACGTGAAATTACCAGCACCCATGTTCAGAGGGAAGAAAATACAGGGAAGAATGTATGCCCTGAGCTGGGCTTTGAAAACCACCCTATCTGTTCCCAGGGTCTGCTCTCAATCGGCAGGGTGTCACCCCAGCAACCTGAGACGCTGGGGAGACTCCAGAAGCTGGGGGTTTCCAAAGACCCAATTCAATATACCCTGATATCCCGCTTACAGTGCAAAGGCCAGCAAACTAGTCTTCACAAGACACGTGTGCTAGAGCACATAACTGCACTCTACACCATGTCCAACACAATGTCGGCCACTTGATATTAACGCATGCTTCCGAAGAGATGGAGCCTTGAGTTCTGCTATCAAGATGGCAACTTCTGATTCACTTGCCTCATTTAAAATGGGTATACCACCCTTTTTGTCATTTACCTATTTCACAAGTCTAAGATGAGAACATTTATCATCTGGCAACGTTAAACTGCTCTGGCTTCATGAAAACAGCATCAAAGCATTAAAATGCTTACTGTGGTTAAAAAAAAAAAAACTGTAATTATGGTTTTCCAAGTAAAATCTGAAATATTAAGGAAGACTCCAATAAAGTTAGTAAGAGGTCTGAATTAACTTAATAACAAGTACACGTGATATCATCTATTTTGTGTGATTTAGAGATTCCAAGATACTGACATAATCTTTACTCGTTGAAGCCATGTTCAAATGAATATTAACATCAGTATTAACGACTGTAAAGGAAAAGGTCATTCCTTTAGTTTAGATCAGTGGCTACCCATCACATCAGAGCCAATGCACCCTTTTACACGGCCCCCAAAACAACCTGAAATGGAATTACCTACCCATATAGGATTTCAAAGTCAAGAAAAAAATGCCCATTTCATTGAAACAAAAGTAATTTATAATAAGATAATATGTATTTTGACGTGTAGATGCTCAGGCAAGGCTGTAACTAGGAGACACGATAAAACAAGGAGATGCTTATTTCAAGAGTAAGAACTGAAACACCAAGTCCGCACCCTTCAGCACTTCAGGGCAAATCCCACATCTGCCAGGACTGATGCAATCTTCACTGTACTACTCAGAGACTGAAAATACCATCACATCCAGAGACCACTAAGGACATGTAGCCACGGATGATTTGGGAGGTGCTGGAGCAGGCTCCACAGGAAACATTCCCTCAGCTGGAGGCTGTGTGAGGTCATGGTCCAGGTAAGGCATCAATAGGCCCAGATAAGAAATTTCTATGTCCACACCTTTCCAAACACATAAATTGCGCCCTTCATCTCCATAAACTCTTGACAGATTCTGAGCTGGCCTTGTGACACATGTGTCATCACCACTGGCCTCTACGAACATGCCAGTTCTTCTATCCTGACTATTCAAAATTAGACTGCTGAACTAACAAAGAGTTTGCGATTATCTAATTCTGACCCTCATTTTAGAGGTCAGTAAAATGTGATTTGTTTGGGGTTCTAAAGATTGTTAAAACCAAAGCATGAAGCTGCTTGATTTCCAGGAATGTGTTCACTGTACAACATTTAAACAATGATAAGCTTAATATTCCCCTTCAGGGATCATAGCCTTTCCATGGTGAAGGGGCTTGCGTAACTCAATGAAGCTATGAGCTATGTCGTGCAGGGCCACCCAAGACAGACAGGTGACAGGGAAGGGCTCTGATAAAACATGGTCCGCTGGAGGAGGAAATGGCAAACTACTCCAGGATTCTTGCTGCAAGAACCTCATGAACAGTATAAAAAAGGAAAAAGATATGACACTATAAAATGAGTCCCCCAGGTTGGAAGGTGTCCAATATGCTACTGGGAAAGAGCAGATGGAAATTACTAATATCTCCAGAAAGAATGAAGCAGCTGGGCCAAATCAGAAATGATGCTCAGTTATGGATGTGTCTGGTGGTGAAAGTAAAGTCTGATGCTATAAAGAACATTACTGCACAGAAACCTGGAATAGTTAGGTCCATAAATTAAAGTAAATTGGACGTCAACCAGGAGATGACAAGAGTGAACATCGACTTCTTAGCAATCTGTGAACTAAAATGGATGGGAATGGGCGAATTTAATTCAGACGACTATTATATCTACTACGGTGGGCAAGATTCCCTTAGAAGAAATGGAGTAGCCCTCAGAGTAAACAAGAGAGTCCAAAATGCAGTACTTGGGTACAATTTCAAAAACGACAAACCATTCAATATCACAGTAATCTAAGCCTATGCTCCAACCACCAAGGCCAAAGAAGCTGAACTTAAACAGTTCAGCTACAGCTCAGCTACAGCTAAAGACCTACAAGAACTTCTAGAATGAACACACAAAAAAAGATGTCCTTTACAGCATAGGGGATTGGAACGAAAAGCAGGAAGTCGAAAGATACCTGGAGTAACAGGCAAGTTTGGCCTTGGAGTACAAAATGAAGCAGGGTAAAGGCTAACAGAGCTTCGCTAAGAGAATACACTGGTCATAGAAAACAGCTTCTTTCAACAACACAAGAGATGACTCTACACATGGACATCACGAGATGGTCAATACAAAATTAGATTGATTATGTTCTTTGCAGCCAAAGACAGAGAAGCTCTACACAGTCAGCAAAACAAACAAACAAAAAAAGACCTGGAGCTGACTGTGGCTCAGATCATCAGCTCCTCACTGAAAAATTGAAGTAAGTAGGGAAAACCACTAGGCCATTCAGGTATGACAAATCAAATCCCTTATGATTATATAGTGGACGTGACAAATAAATTCAAGGGACTGAATTTATTCAATCCCAGATCTGGTAGACACAGTGCCTGAAGAACTATGGATGGAGGTTCATAACATTGTACAGGAGGCAGTGACCAACACCACCCCAAAGTAAAAGAAATGCTTAGAAGGCAAAATGGTTGTCTGAGGAGGCCTTACAGAGAGCTGAGGAAAGAAGAAAAACAAAAGACAAGGGAGAAGAGGAAAGATATACCCAACTGGATGCAGAGTTTCAGAGAACAGCAAGGAGAGATAAGAAGGCCTTCTTAAATGAACAATGCAAACAGGATGGGAAAGATTAGAGATCTCCTCAAGAAAACTGGAGGTATCTAGGGGACATTTCATGCAAAGATGGGCACAATAAAGGATAGAAACGCTAAGGATCTAACAGAACCAGAACAGATAAAGAAGAGGTAGTAAGAATACACAGAAGAACTATACAAAAAAGGTCTTAAAGATCTGGATAACCATGATGGTGTGGTCACTCATCTAGACCAGACAACTTGGGAGTCTGAAGTCAAGTGGGCCTTAGGAAGCATTACTATGAACAAAGCTGGTGGAGGTGATGGAATTTCAACTGAGCTATTTAAAATCCTAAAAGATGATGCTGTTAAAGTGCTGTACTCAATACATCTGCAAATCTAGAAAACTCAGCAGTGGCCACTGGACTAGAAAGGTCAATTTTCATTCTAATCCCAAAGAAGAACAACCCCAAATAATGTTCAAAGTACCGTACTTTTGCATTCATTTCATGTGCTAGTAAGGTTATCCTCAATATCCATCAAGCCAGGCTTCAACAGTACATGAACAGATGTACAACTTTCAGATGTACAAGCTGGGTTTAGAAAAGGCAGAGGAACTAGAGATTAAAATTCCAACACTTTGATTATAGAGAAAGAAAGGGAATCCCAAAAAAACAATCGCAGAAAAACAAAACATCTATTGCTTCCTTGACTACACTAAAGCTTTTAACTATATGGATCACAACAAACTATGGAAACATTTTAAAGAGATGAAAATACCAGATCATTTTACTTGCCTCCTGAGAAACCTGTATGCAGGTCACGAAGCAATGGTTAAAATCAGACATGGAACAACGGACTGGTTCAAAATTGGGAAAGGAGTACAACAAGGCTGTATATTGTTACTCTGCTTATTTAACTTATATTCAAAGTACATCATGTGAAATGCTGGGTTGGATGAATCACAAGCTGGAATCAAGACTGCTGGGAGGAATATCAACAACCTCAGATATGCAGATGATACCACTCCAAAGGCAGAACGTGAATAGGAACTAAAGAGCCTCTTGACAAAGGTGAAAGAGAGTGAAGAAGCTGGCTTAAAACTCAACATTCAAAAAACTAAGATCATAGCATCTGATCCCATCACTTCATGGCAAATAGAAGGAGAAAAAGTGGAAGCAGTGATGGATTTTATTTTCTTAGGCTCCAAAATCACTGCAGACAGTGACTGCAGCCATGAAATTAAAAGATGCTTGCTCCTTGGAAGGAAAACTATGACAAACCCAGAGTATAAAAAAGCAGAGACATCACTTTGCTGACAAAGATGCATATAATCAAAGCTATGGTTTTTTCCAGGAGTCCTGTATGGATATGAGAATTGGACCATAAAGAAGGCTGAGTGCAGAAGAATTGATGTGTTCAAACTGTGATGATGGAGATGGCTTATGAGAGTCCCTTAGACTGCAAGATCAAACCGGTCAATCCTAAACATTCAATGGATGCTGAAACTCCAACAGTTTGGCCAACAGTCGGCTGATGTGAAGAGCCGACTCATTGGAAAAAGTTGCAGACAAAAGGAGAAGGGAGGGACAGAGGATGAGATGGTTAGATAGCATCACTGACTCGATGGACATGAATTTAAGCAAATTCTAGGGGATAGTGAAGGACAGGGAAGCCTGGCATACTGCAGTCCATGGTGTTGCAAAGAGTTGTACAAGACTTAGCAACTGAACAGCAACAAAGCTTAATATTAAAAGATTCTTGCAAGAAATTGAAACTTAGGGAAAATAAACACCAATAAAAATTTTTTGAAAGACTGCCTGAAATTCCCCACCATCCTTTTCAGAGCTTCACATAGTTTCTCTGAAATCAAACAGGTAAAAATATCAGTAGCACTGTAATGTATAATTCTTTTCATGACAAGAGCTTTTAAAAATAGTGGCCTAGCATTCCACTATTTGGAGGTTCTATAGTTTGTTTAATTACCTAGTTCTTATTGGCTATCTTGTTAATGAACCAGTAAGAAGTGTTTATATCCATTCAATAAAAAAAGAAAAAACCGTCATAAAACAAAAATATACAGAAAAAGAAAAGAAAGCAATCCCACTTGTAAGGTTAAGACTGAGAGTTTTAAAAACAAGGGAAAAGGACTCCTCTGGTGGTCGAGCAGTTAAGAATCTTCCTGCCATGCAGGGGACACGGATTCAATCCCTGGTCCAAGAAGATGCCACGTGCTTCGGGGCAACTAAGCTCCCATGAGCTGCACCTACTGAGGCACACACGCCCTAGAACCCCTGCTCCACTGCAAGAGAAACCACTGCAATAAGTCTGCACGCTGCAACTAGAGTGCAGCTCCCACCTGCCGCAGTTAGAGAAAGCCTGCCCTCAGCACAGCCAAAAATAAATAAATAAAAAGCATAACAAATTAAAAAGATAATAAAAACAAGGCAAAAATTCTACAAATAGTATGGGCTTTTTAGAATACACTAAATTCTACATTATAACCACCCCAAGAGTCAAATGCCTCTTCTCCAGCCCCCTTTATTCAACTATTAAATATTCTCCTACATAACCATGTCAGGGACTTCCCTGGGGTTCAGGCAAGAATCCCTTCCAATTCAGGGAACTTGGGTTCAATCCCTGGCTGGGGAACTCAGATCCCACACGGCAGGGGGCAAATAAGCCTGTGTGCTGCAACTGGAGAGCAGCAGGAGTGCCAAAATGAAGATCCCAGGAGCTGCAGCTAGGAGCCGACGCAACCAAATAAACACATAAACATTTTAAAAATAAAGATAACCAGGCCAGTTCAAAATGGAAAATTACCTGCATTTAAAATACACAGTCCCTTCGTGGCTTCCATCGTGCTTTCCCCGCTCAGGATTGTCCCATTCTACTCCTAACCAGAGTCCTGGCAGAACAAGAAAACCCAAATGAGAAATTAGAACAAGGTCAGGCTCCATTTTTCTGCAACCAAATGCAGTTTCAACGGAAACCATATCACACAGACACCACTGGGGAAGAAAGAAGTCTTTAGGAAAAAAAAGTAACCTTGGACTCGGGACTTAATCAGCAAAGGCAACAGTAAGTTTGGTTCAAAAAAAATCAAAAAATACAACTGCAGAAAATAATTATAGCTACTGAGCACTTATGTGCCAGAAACTTTGCTTTATTTCATGTTATCCTTACAACAGACATTTCATCTTTACAAACGAGATGTTATCATTATCTTCTTTTTAACAGTTCCTGAACAAATACACATTTTTTTGAGTCCTAGCCTAGCAATATGCTGTTCATAAAGTAAAATTATATATATATATAATTAGTATTTTTCTTCAATATAGGTAAAATAACACCCAAAGTCACACATCTTCAGGTCATTCTAATTGCAGAAGCCAATACTTACCCACCATACTATGCCATGTATAACTCGTATCTTACATTTGCAAACCACATTCAGTTTTCAGAGCATTCTCTTACCCTCCCTTCTCTCTTCTCCCTATATTTATTAAGCACCCACTATCCCATGGACAGAGGAGCCTGGTAGGTTATAGTCCAAGGCACCACAAAGAATTGGACATGACTGAAGCAACTTGGCACACACACACACGTGCACACGGAACTGTGCTAGGTGCACAAGTCTGTGAGACAGAGTTTCACTTCTGGATCTACCCTCCTGCGGAGAAGTAGAAAATCTAGATAAACAATTTTTAAAAATCACTTGACACCAATTAGAATGGCTTGTGTCAACAAAACAAGAGAGAAAATAAGTGTTGGCCAGGGATATGGAGAAAGTGCTAATTTTATGCATTGCTAGTGGGAATGTAAAATGGTGTAGCTAACTGTGGAAAACAGTGCAGTGGTTCCTGAGCAAGCTACACATGGGATTATCACCTGATCTAGCAATTCTACTTCTGGGCAAACACCCAAAGAACTGACAGCAGGAACTCAAATAGGTATTAATATACTTGTGTTCACAGCAGCATTATTCAAAATAGCCAAAAGTGAATGGATGAATGGATAAAGTGTCCAATGACAGATCAATTACTCAACAAAATGTGGTCTGTTCACACAATGGAATATTCAGTCTTAAAAAGGAATGAAATTCTGACATATTCTACAACATGGATGAACCCTAAGGACGTTATGCTAAGTGAACTAAGCCAGACACACAAAAACAAACAATACATTCATGCTACGTCATTTCAGTCATGTCTGATTCTTTGCGACTCCATGGACTGCAGCCCAACAGGCTCCTCTGTCCATGGGATGCTCCAAGCAAGAATGCTGGAGTGGGTTGCCATTTCCTCCTTCAGGGGATCTTCTGGACCCAATTACTGAATTCACATCTCTTACTTCTCCTGCACCAGCAGGCAGGTTCTTTATCACTCGAGTCACCTGGGTTTTCTTAAGAGAGAAATGTTCAGTCCTTCACCCCAAAGTCCATGCACTCACCACCTGGCCCCCCCATCACCTGGCACTTTAGACCCAGGTCCACCTGGCACCTGCCTGCCACCGAGGGCAAGCGCGCCTGAAGCTGCCACCCCCGAGGCACTCTCCCTAGGGAGCCGCGCACTGAGAAAGGAGTCCACGAGGTCTCAGCACCGGCTGTGGCTGCTGTGCGCGAGCAACTGTCCGGGGGTGGGGTGGCAGGACATTGGGATTGGCTTGTCTAGCACAAACCAGTTTGAAGCTGAATAAAATTATATAAACTGAGTCATTTCTGATTAACTCTGCTAAAACCACATCATGAAACTAGAGCATAGCAAAGAACTGTCTTCAGAAAAAACCCCAAGTCTCTAAATAATAGGTTCATACCCAATACTGATGACGAGGCATCATAACTGGGGCTGATAAAAATTAACTCAAATACAGAAATCATGTCCTAAATTAAAATAAACCCCATTGCCCCTGCTATGGACTTGTGGGGGCAGGGGGAACACTGAGTATTCTGATTCATAAGGTATTCTGACTCCCGTTGAAGTTAAAGGGGTCATACTGAAAACCTTGAAAACATGTGTGTTTACAGCTGAGCATATTAGGGCAAAATTGAGACCAATGTTAGGTCCAAGTAGAAAAAAACCTAGAACGTGTGGGAGGAATTTTAACAAGGTTTCCTTTGCAGTGAGGTCCCACATTCAACTCAGTTTAACCCAGAACAGATGACAGCCATGGAAAGGGAGCCAGTCGACCAAGTCTCGAGGTCATACACAGAGAAGAGGGGACATGGCGTAGAATCAGGGTGGTCAATGGGACGGGTCCCCAGTCTCTTCCTGGGACCCCTGCAACCTCCAACCCAGAGCTCCTGCCCAAACCATGGAATCTGTCAGGATTTCTAACTTGGGGTGTTTCCACTTCCACAATCCCCCAGGCAATGGGGAGTGAGGGGTCTGAGAACTTCTGGCTCCGTTTCCTGGGCCATGATGGCGAAGGCATCCTCGGCCACCCAGATAGGACCTCATCCCACACCCCAGCGCCTCTCCCCACACAAAGGCGGCTGAATGTGGGGCGGGGGAGGGAGGGAGGCAGGACTCGGCACTCCAGGTTCAGTGGGGTGTTCCGGGTCGCTGCCCTGGAAACCCAACTGTGTGTGTGGTTCAGTCACAGCAGAGATGAAGTCTGGGGCCACCTATATGAGATGCCTAGAATACTCAAATTCATAGAAACAGAAAGTGGAATGGTGTTTGCCAGGAGCTGAGAGGAGGGTAGAACAGGAAATCACTGCTTAATGGCTACAGGGTTTCACTTCTGTAAAATGAAGAAGGTTCTGGAGATGAATGGTGGGGATGACTGCACATCATCATTCTACTTAAAATCACTGGACTATACAATTAAAGGCGACTAAAATGTTAAGCTCAGTTATGTGAAACTTACCACAATTTAAAATACACACACACATATATATATCTTTTAAACCACCAGAGAGCTAAAAAGGCACTGAAGAATTACAAGGCCAAAATGTGAGAGAAGAGGGAAACCCAGAGTTAAGCCTTAGAGCAACTTTTTTCCCCTGGGCATCTGCTGATTCTGGCAGAAAAGGTTGAAAAGCTAAAAAGCTGAATAAAGCTTTGTTCAGCTTTAGATAGAGCTTTTGAGGGAATAAGGCTTCCCTAGTGGCTCAACTGTAAAGAATCTGCCTGCAGTACAGGAGACCTGGGTTCGATCCCTGGGTCGGAAAGATTCCCTAGAGAAGGAAATGACAACCCACTCCGGTATTCTTGCCTGGAGAATTCCATGGACAGAGGAGCCAGGCAGGCTATAGCCCATGATCGCAAAGAGTCGGACATGACTGTGTGACTTTCACTTTCACTTTTGAGGGAGTCAGAGATAAATAATGAAAATCAGAGTCTCCCAAGGAAGGTGGAGGTTGCAAGAAACTCTCTAGGTTTTGTTCTGGGGCTTGAAATGCTTTCAACCTAAGAGCAAGAAGGAACCAACCTAAATAGACTAACCCCTGTAGCAACTGAAGGTTAACTTCAAACAATCACATTCCCAGATGTGCTTAGATGATCTGGGATTGCTGTGGACCTTCTGCATCTGCCAGAGTTCACTTCAGTCCTCTCTGGAAGAAGACACCACCCCTGCAAAGCTCAAATTACAACTCTTCACAACCAATATCTGGCACTCAAAGAAAAACAACTAAGCACGGAAAAAGACAAGAGTCTATGACTGGAAACCAAGAAAAACAACAGCCAACAGAAACTGACTAAAGAAGAGATTGCACCCAACTGTGTGAAGAGAGGCTGCAACATGGTCAAGAACTTGAACTTCGTCCTGCTTCTCCAGAGAAACTTATAAGCCTGGAGAAAAGAAGACATAACAGACGGGCTACAGGCACATAAAAAGATGCACATCGTTGCTAATTATTAGAGAAATGCAAATCAAAACTACAATAAGGTACCATTTCACACCAGTCAGAATGACAACCATTAAAAAGTCTACAAATAACAAGTACTGGAGAGGGTGTGGGCAAAGAGGAACCCTCCGACACTGTTGGTGGGAGTGTAAATTGGTGCAGCTACTATGGAAAACAATATGGGTGTTCCTCAAAAAATTAAAAATAGAGCTAACATATGACCCAGCAATCCCACTTCTAGACACGTATCCAGACAAGAATTAAAGAATTAAAAAAAACTCTTAATTCAAAAATACATGACCCCTGTGTTCACAGCAGCACTATTTTCAATAGCCAAGACACAGAAGCAACCTAAATGTCCATCAACAGATGGATGGATAAAGAGATGGTATATGCACACAATGAAATATTACTCAGCCATTACAAAGAATGAAATAATGCCATCTGCAGCAACACAGATGAATCTAGAGATTATCATACTAAGTAAAGTAAATCAGAGAAAGACAAATGCCATATGACATCACTTACATGTGGAAGCTACAATATGATACAAATGAACATATCTAAAGAACAAAAACTCCCAGATGAAGAGAACAGACTTGTGGTTGCCAGGTGTGGGGGTGGCATATAGGGAAGGATTGGGAGTTTGGGATTAGCAGTTGCAAACTATCATATGTAAGATGGATAAACAACAAGGTCTTACTGTATAGAATGGGGAATCATGTCCGATATCCTGTGATAATTAAGCCATAATAGAAAAAAATAAGAAAGAATATATATATGTAAAACTGAATCACTTTTCTGTAGAGCAGAAAATTAACACAACATTGCAAATCAACTATAATTCAATATTTTTTTTTAATTCAGAAGAAAGAAAACTGGATACTGAAAGATCAAAAATCGCTAACAACAACACAACAAAAAAAAGCTGAAGGAGGGTGGATAAGAAGCATTAAAAGAGGATAGGAGAGAATAATTGAAAAAGTAGTAGTCAAGTAGCTTTGAGTTTCCTTGCAGCAAAAAGAAAAAGATGCAATCCTCTTGTTCAGTAGGAAAACCATCTCTGTTTTTTCCCATTCCCTGAGCTAACAATAATTTGTCACAGAGTGTTTGTTTGTATAAAGCGCATTAAGATAATGAAGAACACATCACACTTGATAGCATCTTTATAACATATCCACTGGTGTTTCAGAAGTGGCTATTTCTTAATTCAAGCCTCAGCCGAAGTCCAGGATAGAAAGCTTGGTTTTGTAAGGGCTCAGATGGTTTTATTTTGCTTTCTGGTGGCTTCCTGGTACAACCAAAGGAATAAAAACTTAATCTCAAAATGGGACATCAGAATCATCTAGGGAGCACGTTTTAAGTGATGAGTCCTGGAACTTAACTCTGAAATAGTGAATTAGAATCTCTTCATGTCCAAACTGAGAATTCATATTTCTAACAAGACCCCAGGCACGCTGCATTAGACTCCCCTTGCTAGACATGTTACTTTGGCTAGACTTCTTTCTACAATGAAACGACAGTGATTCCAAACTGAAGTCACTTACAATAAACTGAACAACAGGTATTCTATTTATCTGTTACTAGTCCTACAACACATGGTTGATAAGGGTAATAGTTTAGTCAAACAAAGAGCACATTTTCTGTCATGAGGGCCAGTAATTACAGATTTTTATATTCATCACACTGATGACTGCAAAGTATTATGCTCTAACAAAAGCCAACATATTATTACTTTCCTACCGATGAAAATTCCTAAGAACATTTAAAAAAGTACTTTTTCCTAATTCATTGTAATAACAACAATAATCAGTCAGTTCAGTCACTCAGTAGTGTCTGACTCTTTGCAATCCATTGGACTGCAGCACACCAGGCTTCCCTGTCCATCACCAACGCCTGGAGCTTGCTAAAACGCATGTCCATCGAGTCAGTGATGCCGTCCAGCCATCTCATCCTCTGTCATCCCCTTCTCCTCCTGCCTTCACTCTTTCCTAGCATCAGGGTCTTTTCCAAGTAGTCAGTTCTTTGCATCAGGTGGCCAAAGGATTGGAGTTTCAGCTTCAGCATCAGTCCTTCCAATGAACACCCAGGACTGATCTCCTTTAGGATGGACGTGTTGGATATCCTTGCAGTCCAAGGGACTCTCAAGAGTCTTCTCCAACACCACAGTTCAAAAGCATCAATTCTTCGGTCCTCAGCTTTCTTTATAGTCCAACTCTCACAGCCATACATGACTGCTGGAAAAACCATAGCCTTGACTAGACGGACCTTTGTTGGCAAAGTAATGTCTCTGCTTTTCAATATGCTGTTTAGGTTGGTTATAACTTTCCTTCCAAGGAGTAAGCGTCTTTTAATTTCATGGCTGCAGTCACCATGTGCAGTGATTTTGGAGCCCCCCAAAATAAAGTCTGTCACTGTTTCCATTGTTTCCCCATCTATTTGCCATGAAGTCATGGGACTGGATGCCATGATCTTTGTTTTTTGAATGTTGAGTTTTAAGCTTTTTCACTCTCCTCTTTCACTTTCATCAGAAGGCTCTTTAGTTCCGCTTCACTTTCTGCTAGAACGGTGGTGTCATCTGCATATCTGAGGTTATTGATATTTCTCCCAGCAATCTTGATTCCAGCCTGGCCTTTCTCATGATGTACTCTGCATATAAGTTAAATAAGCGGGGTGACAATATACGGCCTTGATGTACTTCTTTTCTTATTTGGAACCAGTCTGTTTTTCCATGTCCAGTTCTAACTGTTGCTTCCTGACCTACATACAGGTTTTTCAAGAGGCAGGTCAGGTGGTCTGGTATTCCCATCTCTTGAGGAATTTTCCAGGTTGTTGTGATCCACATAGTCAAAGGTGTTGGCATAGTCAACAAAGCAGGAGATGTTTTTTTGGAACACTCTTGCTTTTTCGATGACCCAATGGATGTTGGCAATTTGATCTCTGGTTCCTCTGCTTTTTCTAAATCCAGTTGAATATCTGGAAGTTCTTGGTTCATGTACTGTTGAAGCCTCGCTTGGAGAATTTTGAGCATTACTTTGCTAGCTTGTTAAATGAGTACAACTGTGCAGTACTTTGAGCATTCTTTGGCATTGCCCGTCTTTGGGATCAGAATGAAAACTGACCTTTTCCAGTCCTGTGGCCACTGCTGAGTTTTCCAAATTTGCTGGCATATTGAATGCAGCACTTTCACAGCACCATCTTTTAGGATTTGAAATAGCTCAACTGGAATTCCATCACCTCCACTAGCTTTGTTCATAGTGATGCTTCCTAAGACCCACTTGACTTTGCATTCCAGGATGTCTGGCTCTAAGTCAGTGATCACACCATCGTGGTTATCTGGGTCATGAAGATCTGTTTTTTTGTGTACTTCTTCTGTGTATTCTTGCCATCTCTTAATATCTTCTGCTTCTGTTAGGTCCATACCATTTCTGTCCTATATTGTGCCCATCTCTGCATGAAATGTTCCCTTGGTATCTCTAATTTTCTTGAAGAGATCTCTAATCTTTTCTATTCTATTGTTTTCCTCTATTTCTTTGCACTGATCACTAAGGAAGGCTTTCTTATCTCTTCTTGCTATTCTTTGGAACTCTCCATTCGGGATACTAAGAAACTCATATCTAACATTAATCAAGAAAAAAGCTGGTGTAAAATTTTGATGACACAAACAGTAGATTAAAAGACCTCTAACTACTATATCAAAACCTCCTGGTAACCGCAAACCAGAAATGCACTATAAATATATAGTACATTCATATATATACATAAAGTATGTATACACATACATATACATATAAACATATATGTGTACATATATACATGGGCTTCTCTGATGGCTCAGTGGTAAAGAATCTGTCTGCAGTGCAGGAGACGCAGGAGAATTGGGTTTGATCCCTAGTTCAGGAAGATCTCCTGGAGGAGGAGATGGCAACCTACTCCAGGATTCTTGCCTGGAAAATCCCATGGACAGAGAAGTCTGGCAGATTACAGTCCATAGGGTTATACAGAGTCAGACATGACTGAGCATGCATGCACACATGTATAAACACACACAGAGAAAAAAGAAAAAGGAATTCAACCTCAACACTAAAGATAGTCATAAAATCATAAGAGAAAAAAAGAGAAAAAGACCTACAAAAGCACATCCACAACAATGAGCAAAATGGGAAGAAGAACATACATATTGGCAATTACCTTAAATGTAAATAGATTAACTACTCCAACCAGAAGACATAGACTGGCTGAATGGATATAAAAATAAGACCCATATGTATGCTGTCTACAAGAGACCCACTTCAGATTAGAGACGCAAAGAGTCTGAAAGGGAGGGGATGGAAGAAGGTATTCCATGCAAATGGAATTCAAAAGAAAGTTGGAGTAGCAATATTCTTATCAAAAAACAGGTCTTTAAAACAAAGACTGCTACAAGAGTCAAAGAAAGACACTACAAAATGATCAAGAAGTCAACCCAAGAAGACATAACAATTGTAAATATAGATGAACACAGCATAGAAGCACTTCAATGTAGAAAACAAACGTTAACAGACATAAAAGGAGAAATTGACAGCAACACAATAGTAGTGGGTGATTTTAGCACGCCACTTAAATCAATTGACAAATCATTCAGACATAAAATCAACGAGGAAACAGAGGCCTTAAGTGACACATTAGAACAGATGAACTCAACTAGTATTTACAGAGTATTCCATCCTAAAGCAGCAGAATGCACATTTTTTTCAAGTGCACATGGATTATTCACTAGGATAAATCATATGTTGGGTCACAAAGTGAGCCTTGGTAAATTTCACAAAATTGAAATAATATCAAGTATGTTTTCTGACCACATTGCCTGCAGATTCTAATCTAATCTTCAATTACAAGGAAGAATTACAAAATCTGTAAAAAACACAAAAATGTGAAGGCTAAACAACATGCGACTTAACAACCAATGGATCACTGAAGATGTCAAAGAAACCAAAAAATACCTAGGGCTTCTCTGGTGGTCTGCTGCTGCTGCTAAGTCGCTTTAGTCATGTCTGACTCTCAGCGACCCCATGGACTGCAGCCCACCAGGCTCCTCCATCCATGGGATTTTCCAGGCAAGAGTATTGGAGTGGGGTGCCATTGCCTTCTCCATCTCTGGTGGTCTAGAGGTTAAGAATCCACCTGCCAATGCAGGGAACATGGGATCACTCCCTGGTCAGGGAAGATCTCACATGCTGTGGAACAACTAAGCCCATGCACCACAACTACTGAGCCAACAAACCACAAATACTGAGCCCATGTGCCACAGCTACTAAAATCCACATGCCCCAGAGCCTGTGTTCCACAATAAGAGAAGCCACTGCAAGGAGAAGCTCAGGAATCACAGTGAAGAATAGCTCACGCTCTCTGCAATCAGGGAAAACCCAGAGGCAGCAATGAAGACCCAGTGCAGCCAAATAAATTAACAAATTTTTAAAAAAAGAAAAAAACCATCTCCTAAAACTCAACCACGAAGACATAGAAGACAGGAACAGATCTATCACAAGTACTGAAATTGAAACCATGAATTTAAAAAACTCCCAACAAACAAAAAGTCCAGGACCAGACGGCTTCACAGGTGAATTCTGGCAAACATTTAGACAAGAGTTAACATGTATCCTTCTGAAACTCTTTCAGAAAATTTCAGGGGAAGGAACACTCCCAAAGTCATTCTATGAGGCCACCATCACTCTGATACCAAAACCAAGGATATCAGATCAGATCAGTCGCTCAGTCGTGTCCGACTCTTTGCGACCCCATGAATCGCAGCATGTCAGGCCTCCCTGTCCATCACCAACTCCCGGAGTTCACTCAGACTCATGTCCATCGAGTCAGTGATGCCATCCAGCCATCTCATCCTCTGTCGTCCCCTTCTCCTTCTGCCCCCAATCCCTCCCAGCATCAGAGTCCTTTCCAATGAGTCAACTCTTTGCATGAGGTAACCAAAGTACTGGAGTTTCAGCTTTAGCATCATTCCTTCCAAAGAAATCCCAGGGCTGATATCCTTCAGAATGGACTGGTTGGATCTCCTTGCAGTCCAAGGGACTCTCAAGAGTCTTCTCCAACACCACAGTTCAAAAGCATCAATTCTTCGGCGCTCAGTCTTCTTCACAGTCCAACTCTCACATCCATACATGACCACAAGAAAAACCATAGCCTTGACTAGACGAACCTTTGTTGGCAAAGTAATGTCTCTGCTTTTGAATATGCTATCTAGGTTGGTCATAACTTTCCTTCCAAGGAGTAAGCGTCTTTTAATTTCATGGCAGCAGTCACCATCTGCAGTGATTTTGGAGCCCCCCAAAATAAAGTCTGACACTGTTTCCACTGTTTCCCCATCTATTTTCTATGAAGTGATGGGACCAGATGCCATGATCTTCGTTTTCTGAATGTTGAGCTTTAAGCCAACTTTTTCACTCTCCACTTTCACTTTCATCAAGAGGTTTTTTAGTTCCTCTTCACTTTCTGCCATAAGGGTGGTGTCATCTGCATATCTGAGGTTATTGATATTTCTCCTGACAATCTTGATTCCAGCTTGTGTTTCTTCCAATCCAGCGTTTCTCATGATGTACTCTTCACAGAAGTTAAATAAACAGGGTGACAATATACAGTCTTGACGAACTCCTTTTTCTATTTGGAACCAGGCTGTTGTTTCATGTCCAGTTCTAACTGTTGCTTCCTGACCCGCATACAAATTTCTCAAGAGGCAGATCAGGTGGTCTGGTATTCCCATCTCTCTCAGAATCTTCCACAGTTTATTGTGATCCCACACAGTCAAAGGCTTTGGCATAGTCAATAAAGCAGAAATAGATGTTTTTCTGGAACTCGCTTGCTTTTTCGATGATCCAGCAGATGTTGGCAATTTGATCTCTGGTTCCTCTGCCTTTTCTAAAACCAGCTTGAACATCAGGAAGTTCACGGTTCTCATATAGCTGAAGGCTGACTTGGAGAATTTTGAGCATTACTTTACTAGCATGTGAGATGAGTGCAATTGTGCAGTAGTTGGAGCATTCTTTGACATTGCCTTTCTTTGGGATTGGAATGAAAACTGATCTTTTCCAGTCCTGTGGCCACTGCTGAGTTTTCCAGTTTTCCAAATTTGCTGGCATATTGAGTGCAGCACTTTCACAGCATCATCTTTCAGGATTTGAAAGAGCTCAACTGGAATTCCATCACCTCCTCTAGCTTTGTTCGTAGTGATGCTTTCTAAGGCCCACTTGACTTCACATTCCAGGATGTCTGGCTCTAGGTCAGTGATCACACCATCATGATTATCTGGATTGTGAAGATCTTTTTTGTACAGTTCTTCTGTGTATTCTTGCCATCTCTTCTTAATATCTTCTGCTTCTGTTAGGTCCATACCACTTCTGTCCTTTATCAAGCCCATCTTTGCATGAAATGTTCCCTTGGTATCTCCGATTTTCTTGAAGAGATCCCTAGTCTTTCTCATTCTGTTGTTTTCCTCTATTTCCTTGCATTGATCGTTGAAGAAGGCTTTCTTATCTCTTCTTGCTATTCTTTGCAACTCTGCATTCAGATGCTTATATCTTTCCTTTTCTCCTTTGCTTTTGCTTCTCTTCTTTTCACAGCTGTTTGTAAGGCCTCCCCAGACAGCTATTTTGCTTTTTTGCATTTCTTTTCCATGGAGATGATCTTGATCCCTGTCTCCTGTACAATGTCACGAACCTCATTCCATAGTTCATCAGGCACTCTATCTATCAGATCTAGGCCCTTAAATCTATTTCTCACTTCCACTGTATAATCATAAGGGATTTGATTCAGGTCATACCTGAATGGTCTAGTGGTTTTCCCTACTTTCTTCAATTTAAGTCTGAATTTGGCAATAAGGAGTTCATGGTCTGAGCCACAGTCAGCTCCTGGTCTTGTTTTTGCTGACTGTATAGAGCTTCTCCATCTTTGGCTGCAAAGAATATAGTCAATCTGATTTTGGTGTTGACCATCTGGTGATGTCCATGTACAGAGTCTTCTCTTGTGTTGTTGGAAGAGGGTGTTTGTTATGACCAGTGCATTTTCTTGGCAAAACTCTATTAGTCTTTGCCCTGCTTCATTCCGTATTCCAAGGCCAAATTTGCCTGTTACTCCAGGTGTTTCTTGACTTCCTACTTTTGCATTCCAGTCCCCTATAATGAAAAGGACATCTTTTTTGGGTGTTAGTTCTAAAAGGTCTTATAGGTCTTTATAGAACTGTTCAACTTCAGCTTCTTCAGCATTACAGGTTGGGGCATAGACTTGGATTACTGTGATATTGAATGGTTTGCCTTGGAAACGAACAGAGATCATTCTGTCGTTTTTGAGATTGCATCCAAGTACTGCATTTCAGACTCTTTTGTAGACCATGATGGCCACTCCATTTCTTCTGAGGGATTCCTGCCTGCAGTAGTAGATATAATGGTCATCTGAGTTAAATTCACCCATTCCAGTCCATTTCAGTTCACTGATTCCTAGAATGTTGACATTCACTCTTGCCATCTCTTGTTTGACCACTTCCAATCTGCCTTGATTCATGGACCTGACATTCCAGGTTTCTATGCAATATTGCTCTTTACAGCCTCGGACCTTGCTTCTATCACCAGTCACATCCACAGCTAGGTGTTCTTTTTGCTTTGGCTCCATCCCTTCATTTTTTCTGGAGTTATTTCTCCACTGATCTCCAGTAGCATATTGGGCCCCTACTGACCTGGGGAGTTCCTCTTTCAGTATCCTATCATTTTGCCTTTTCATACTGTTCATGGGGTTCTCAAGGCAAGAATACTGAAGTGGTTTGCCATTCCCTTCTCCAGCGGACCACATTCTGTCAGATCTCTCCACCATGAGCTGCCCATCTTGGGTTGCCCCACGGGCATGGCTTAGTTTCATTGAGTTAGACAAGGCTGTGGTCCTAGTGTGATTAGATTGACTAGTTTTCTGTGAGCAGTGGCTGCGCTTTGCTGGAGCAGCCGTGAAGAGACACCCACGCCCAAGGTAAGAGAAACCCAAGTAAGATGGTAGGTGTTTCAAGAGGGCATCAGAGGGCAGACACACTGAAACCATACTCACAGAAAACTAGTCAAGGATATCACAAACACAAAAAGAAAATACTAGGTCAGTATCACTGATGAACGTAGATGCAAAATTCTCAACAAAATACCACCAAACCGAATCTAACAATATATTAAAAGGATCATACACCATGATCAAGTGGGAATTATTCCAGGGATAGAACTTTTTCAATATCCCCTAGCCAACCAGTGTGCTACACATTAAGAAAGTGGAGAATATAAACCATATTATCATCCTAACAGATGCAAAAAAAGCTTCTGACAAAATTCAACATCTATTTCTGAGAACAACTCTCCAGAAAGTGTGAACAGAGGGAACATACCTCAACATAGTAAAGGCCACATATGAAAAACCCACAGCTAACAACATACTCAATGGTGAAAATCGGAAAGCATTTCCTCTAAGATCAGGAACAAGACAAGGATGTCCACTCTCACCACTTTTATTCAATGCAGTTTTGCAAGTCCTAGCCATAGTAATCAGAGAAGAAGAAACAAAAGGAATCCAAATTGGAAAAGAAGATGTAAAACTATCACTGTTTGCAGATGACATGATTCCATGCAAAGAAAATTCTAATGATGCTACCAGAAAACTACTAGAGCTCATCAATGAATTTGGTAAAGTTGCAGGATACAAAATTATATACAGAAATCTACTGCATTTCTATACACTAACAATGAAAGGTCAGAAAGAGAAATGTAAGGAAACAATCCCATTTATCACTGCGTCAAGAAGAACAAAATACCTAGGAAAAAACCTACCTAAGGAGGCAGAAGACCTGTACTCTGAAAACTGTTAAGAGACTGATGAAAGAAATCAAAGATGACAGAAACAGATGGAAACATACACCATGTTCCTGGACTGGAAGAATCAATATTGTCAAAATGAGTATACTATCCAAAGTAATCCACAGATTCAATGCAACCCCTGTTAAATTACTAGTGGCATTTTTTGCAGATCTAGAACAAAAAAATCTTCACACGTTACTGACTAGGGGATTTTTGCAGAAACTAATGGCTGTGGCCAGAGATTTGTTATGCAAGTGAATATTGAAACGTCACCAGTCAATAATGTTTGGGTAACAGAAGATGTATTAATATAGCTCTGGTCTTTAAACTGTTAAGATTTGTATGGAAACACAACAGACCCTGAAGAGTCAAAAAAAAAAAAAAATAGAGCTGGAATAATCAGATTCCCAGACTTCAGACTATATTATAAAGCTATAATAAAATAATATGGTACTGGCACAAAAACACAAACGCAGATCAATGGAAAAGGAAAGAAAGCCCAGAAATAAATCCACACAGCTACTTGCAAACAGTACAACTGACAAGGGCTTAATTTCCAAAATATACAAATAGCTCACACAACTCAATAAAAAACCCCAAACAAGCCAATTGAAAAATGGGCAGAAGATCTAAATAGACACGTCTCCAAAGATGAAATACAGAAAGCCAACAGACACATGAGAAGATGCTTGACACTGCTAATTATTAGAGAAATGCAAATCAAAACTATAATGATGTATCACCTCACAGTGGTCAGAATAACCATCATCAAATAAAAGTCTACAAACAAATGCTGGAGAGGGTGTAAAGAAAAGGGAACCCTGTTCCCTTTTAGGAGCTCCCTACACTGTTGGTAAGAATGTAAATTGGTACAACCACTATAGAGAACAGTATGGAGTTTCCTTGAAAAAGTAAAAATAGAGATTGCCCTCATGATCCAGTGGTTAAGGACTGGGCACTTTCACCACTGGGGCCCATGTTCAATCCCTGGTTGGGGAACTAAGATCCTGCAAGCCCCATAAGGCAGCCAGAAACAAAAATTTTTAAAAAGAAGATCTCAAAAGAGAGCTTTACCATATGATCCAGCAATCTCACTCCCAGGCATATATCTGAAGAAAACCATAATTCAAAAAGATACATGAGGACTTTCCTGGTGGTCCAGTGCTTAAGAATCTGCCTGACAATGCAGGGGACAAGGATTAGATCCCTGCTCCGGGAAGATTTCACATTCCAAAGGGCAACCAAGCCCGTGCACCACAACTACTCAGCCCTCGGGCCCTAGAGCCCGTGATCTACACGAGAAGCCGCTGCAATGAGAAGCCTCACACCACAGAGGCTTCTGTGGAGGAGGCTTCTAGAGAGCAGCCCCTACTTGCTGCAACTAGAGAAAGCTCAAGCACAGCAATGAGAACCCAGCACAGCCAAAAAGAAGTAAATAAAACTCAAATGTCTTAATTCAGAAAAATTGTTTAAAAAAATACATACATGCAAATATTCACTGCAGGAGTATTTACAATAGCTAAGACATGGAAACAACCTAAATGTCCACCAATAGAGGAATGGGTAAAGAAAAGATGGAACATATATAAATGGAATATTCCTCAGCCATAAAAAACAACGAAATAATGCCATTTACAGCAACATGGATAGATCTTATCATACTAAGTAAATTTAAGTCAGAGAAAGACAAATATCATATGATACTGCATACATAGGGAATCTAAAAAATGATAGGAGGGGGTGTGAGGGAGGCTCCAGAAGAAGAGGATACAATATATACTTACGGCTGATTTGCATTATTGTACGCAGAAACCAACACAACACTGTAAAGCAATTATTGTCCAATTTAAAATTTTTAAAAAAGAAAAAATAAACAAAAAATGATAGGAATGAACTTATTAACAAAACAGAAACAAACTCACAGACTTAGAAAACCAACTTATGGTTACTCAAGGGGGAAGGTGGGTGGGGAGGGATAAATTAGGAGGTTGGGATTAACATATGCACACAACTATATATAAAATAGATAATCAACAAGGATACTGTAGAGCACAGGGAACTTTTACTCAATAGTCTGTAATAACCTATATGGGGAAAGAATCTGAAAAAGAATTGATATATGTATATGAATAACTGAATGACTTTGCCATACACCTGAAATTAACACAACAATGTAAATCAACTATATTTCAATATAAAATAATTTTTTTTACAAAAGAAAAAAAGCTAGGGTAGAATTCTGATGGCATAACAGCAGATTAAAAGACCTGTAATGTTGAAGGGTCATGTGTGTGTGCTCAGTGGCTCAGTTGTGTCCAACTCTTTGCAACCCCATGGACTGCAGCCTGCTAGGCTCCTCTGTCCATGGGGATTCTCCAGGCAAGAATACTGGAGTGGGTTGCCATGCCCTCCTCCAGGGGATCTTCCCAATCCAGGGATCAAACCCAGGTCCCCCACATTTCAGGCGGATTCTTTACCAACTGAGGCATCAGGGAAGCCCTGAAAGATCATATTATATGTAATTTTGAAGGACTATATGATTATCCATATTAAAGAATGTACCTACTCCACCTTATATCTTCAAGGACTGTAAACCAAGAAGTTAATAAGAACACAGTTTTTTAATAATCTGACTTATTGGTTTAAAAGAACTCTATTCACCAATATGACAAAATGAATCTAAATTAAAGTTTAAAGTATACATACTGTTTTTAAGAAAATGTGTTTATGTTTTAGAGAAGCACAGTGAAGCATCAAGGGAACATTTCATGAAAGTATGGGCAAGATAAAGGACAGAAATGGTGAGGACCTAATAAAAGCAGAAGACATCAAGAAGAGATGGCAAGAATACACAAAAAAACTATACAAAAAAGGTCTTAATGACTCAGATAACCACAATGGTGGGGTCACTCACCTAGAGCCTGGACACTCTAGAGTGTGAAGTCAAGTGGGCCTTAGGAAGCATCACTATGAAGCATCACTATGATCAAAGCTAGTGGAGGTGATGGAATTCCAGTTAAGCTATTTAAAATCCTAAAGGATGATGCTGTTAAAGTGCTGCACTCAAAATGTTAGCAAATTTAGAAAGTTCAGCAGTGGCCACAGGACTGGAAAAAGCTTTCATTCCAATCCCAAAGAAAAGCAGTGCCAAAGAATGCTGAAACTACTGAACAGCTGAGCTCATTTCACATGGCTTCAGCAGTACGTGAACCAAGAACTTCCAGATGTTCAAGCTGAATTTAAAAAGGCAGAGGAACCAGAGATCAAATTGTCAACATTAGTTGGCTCATAGAGAAAGCAAGAGAATTCCAGAAAAACATCTGCTTCATTGCCTACGCTAAAGCCTTTGACTGTGTGGATCACAACTAACTGTGGAAAATTCTTAAAGAAATGGGAATACCAGACCACTTTACCTGTCTCCTGAGAAACCTGTATACAGGTCAAAAAGCAACAGTTAGAACTGGACATGGAACAACTAATTAGTTCAAAATTGGGAAAGGAGTACAACAAGGCTGTATATATTGTTACTCTATTTACAGAGTACACCATGCAAAATGTCAGGCTGGATGAATCACAAGCTGGAATCACAAGATGACCGGGAGAAACATTAAGAATCTCAGATATGCAGATAATACCATTCTAATGGCAGACAGTGAGGAAAAACTAAAGAGCTTCTTGATGAGGGTGAAAGAGGAGAAGAACAAAGCTGGCTTAAAACTCAACATTCAAAATTTTAAGATCATGGCATCTGGTCCCATCACTTCATGACAAATAGATGGAGAAACAGTGGAAACAGTGATAGATTTTACTTTTTGGGCTCCATGGGGTCGCAAAGAGTCAGACATGACTTAGCAACTAAACAACAACATAAATATCTGTACAAAAAATAAAATATCAAACCTGAATCTGATCAAGCCTATATGTAACTACCAACCTACAGGGAAAGTATGGGACAGAAAAACTAAATATTAATGACTTCATGGGGATGCAATCTAAAAAATTCAGAATATGGGAAATTTTACAAGACAATTTTTTCAACAAATAAATGGTAAGGAAAAAAACAGAGAATCAATCCAGGAAATCCAATATCTAACCAAAATAATCACCAGGGGGATAAAAAGCAGGTAATATGCAAGGGTTAAATTATCAAAGGTATCCTAGAAGAAAACGTCTCATCACTGAAGATACACTGTGACCTCAAACTGAGCAGGATTAACCAAGAAAACACACCAGACAATGAGTCAAGAAACACCCACAGCTGGACACAGCTGCTCTCATCATAAGGCTTTCTGTCCTATATTGTTACCATGGTCACATATTATATTAATATATATCAAGAAAAGAGAAAGAAAACACAGCAGCAAGGCTTCCAGAATGTCCCACAAGATCCGACACTCCCCACGAGGCCCACGTACTCTACTTTGCAGTATCTGTGAGATGCCCAAGGTGTCAGCCCCTGCTTTCTTGAGGTGAAGTGGGTTTGTAGAGTTTCACAGTTTAATAAAGGCTGCCTCCGAGGTGGCCCTATGAGCATCAGGACCATCCTGGGGAGTGCACAGAGGGGCTGGGATGAATTCCTCCCCAAGTGGGTGGTCAGGGAGCTCACTCTTAGCTTGAGAGAAGGCTGTTCACACTGAGGTGAAGGGCGGGGTTAAGGGCGTCACTCCCAGTCCCCTGGCATGAGGGGCTAGAGGAATTAGGGCCCCCAGGCCCCCACACAGGGCTATAGGGCCACTACCCATGCTGAACATGGGGCTCTTCCAAGGGCCTCATTACTCTTCTAGGTTCCAGAGTTGAGGAGAGAGCATATCTCTGACTCCTGAGCAGTCTCCTTTCTCCCCACCCTTCTTCCTCCTCATCCGTCCTCAGTACTAAAGCTGTACTCTCCCAAGAAAGGAAGGCAAAGATGTCTCCATCTACCAGCTGCAGACAACTGACCTCCCTCAGCTCCTGTTTCAGTGGCAAGCAGAACAAAATCAGTTCCCCAGACAAAGCGGCCTGACCGAGCAGGCGGGGAGCATACGGGTGGACTGAGGAAGGGGACCCCTCAGTTCTGTCGCCCTCCTTCCATGGGTCTGGGTGCCTCCTGGCTCTTCCTCTAAATTGTGAAGCCACCATTTGTTAAATGTTCAGAGTCTGTGTCTTTAGCAGGAGATGGACCGAAGCAAAGGAGTGAAGCTCTTTTCTGTGAACAGTGATTATTCCCCCAAATAACAGCCAGATGCAGGCAGGGCCACCCAGAGATCTTACCTGCGGATACCAGTGGGAGCCACCTCCTTGGACTTAACTGGACTCCATGTTAACAGGATTCATGAAGGTTGCCCCTGCTCCCCAACACCATGGCCTGAAGGAGAGGCCTGGGGAGGAACAGAGGATCAGCCGAGGCAGATGGGGCTGAGCTGCTTCAGCAATCAGCCCAGGTCGCTCTAGAGGCCCTGCCCAGACCCTCTGAGGGAGTTCCCGGCCCTGCCACCTGGGGAACCAGGTGTAGAGTGTTGGAATCTGAGCTCACAGTTCTGCCCACTGCAGCCCTAAAGCAGATAAATAAAGCCCTAAAACAGCAGAGCCCAGAAATCAGTAGCACAGAGCAGCAGATCAAATTCCCACTCCATGGTTCATTCCGTCCCCTGAACTGACACCTCCCTTCACAGCTCCAAATATGCCCTGCCTTTGTGTTTCTTTCACATTTTACTCAGCTCAGGGAGGGCTTCCCAGTGGCTTAGATGGTAAAGAATCTGCTTGTAATGTGGGAGACCTTGGTTTGATCCTTGGGTCGGGAAGATCTCCTGGTGTAGGAAATGGCAATCCACTCCAGTATGCTTGCCTGGAGAATTCTGTGGACCAGAGGAGCCTGGGGGGCTACAGTCCCCGGGGTCCCAAAGAGTAGGACACGACTGAGCAAGTAACACTTTCACTTCAGGGGTTAAGAGTCAGAATAACTCCTCATGAATTCCTAACCAGGCGAGCTCAGGTCTACTTAACCTTTCTGTGCCTCAATGTCCTCATCCAGAAACTGGGATGATGCTGTCAACATCACTGGACGGGAGATCATTCCGTCATTCAACAAACGAACTGAGCGCCTAACAAGCACTCAGAGGGCTAGGTGTGGCTATTCCAGGTGCTCAGCAAACACCAGTAACTGGTCTAAGTGCTTTTAAGCTTTTAACTCACTGAGTTGTCCAACAGCCCTACAGCCACATCCAGTGAAATAAGGAGTAAGTACTAAATCTGTGTTCCATTTCTCTGCATCTTTGTACCTATCCAGAGATGAGTTCTACAAGAAAACCAAAAGTAGCACCAATTGAAGTAATGGAAAAAACTGCTGCATACAATGATATAATTAATAAAAAGTAAATACACAGAAGCTCCCTCTTGGCAGAATTATAATTTTATGGGGGAAGAATGCCTGATAATACATACATGAAGAAAGTATCAAAGTCACAGGCAACTTAATAAGTAAAAATAATGTACACCTCTTCATATTGTTAAAGTACCATTAAATAGCTTCCACCTAACTTACTGTATTTGTGAGGTGCCACTCCAATCTGCCTTTAGGAACTGGAATGAATTCCCCCTGGCTGCTGGCAGTACTGGCTTTTGGCAGTTGGCACTCAGCTGCAGGCCCCCTTTTAGAATTGTCTCCACTGGGAAAAAACACCTTGGCCCAGAGCACACCTCCTTCCTAAGGCAGCCACAACCCAGTGATAGATCATCACATCTCAACTATGAAAGACTCTGAAGGGCCATCCCATCTTCAGAGTTCCCCCACAAGATCAGATAAATCCTTTGTTTAGAATATTCATGGCACCTGGACTTTCCTGGCTCAGTGGATAAGAATCCGCCTGACAATACAGGAGACACAGGTTTGATCCCTGGTCCAGGAAGATTCCACATGCCATGGAGTCACTGAGCCCATGCGCCACAACTACTGAGCCTGAGCTCCAGGGCCTACGGCCACAACTACTGAAGCCCGCTCGCCTCGAGTCCCTGCTCTGCAGCGAGAGAAGCCATCACAATGAGAAGCCACACAACACAGCAAAGGGTATCGCCCGTGCTTGCTGCAACTAGAGAAAGCCCACGTGAAGCAATGAAGACCCGGCATGGCCAAAAATAAACAAAAATTAAAAATAAATAGAAGACTAGAACACTCATGGCCCAACTTCTCCCTCTGCCCAATCCAGCTCCCTTCCCTTCCCTTGCATTACTATCAATTCTAAGAGGACTACCTAATACAATTTTTGAATAGTAAACTTCCTAAATGTGAATCTCCATCTCAGTCTACTTCCCAGAGAACCAGGGCATTCGAAATTTCCAAGAATTGAACATTGATCCACTACTTTGAGACAGCAACTTGGCAATTATATATCAAGCATCGTAAACTATTCATAGTCTTGAGAAGCAATAGAACAGAAAGGGTATGGGCTCTAAAGCACAGTTTCAAATGCCAGCTTTTTACAGGAAAGCTTTGAGACCTGAGTCTCGGTCTCTTCATCTGTAAAAATAACATCTATATTCTAGAGCTCTTATAATTTTAGAGTTGTAATAATGTTCTTGTTCGAAGTGGAGAGCATATAAAAGCAACTGGTACACAATGCTGCTTAATTAGTCATGAAGGTTGCTAATAGCTGACTTTAAGATTAAATGTTACTTTCTCTTTCAATTTACCAATAATCCAAGTAAAACAAGAGAAGAAACCCTCTCCATACTAAATATTCTGGTAAATCTTAGGTCCATGAAGGCAGAGTCCCTAACCATCTAGTTCAGTGGTTCCCAACCTTAATGAACCTAGTAAAATGCCCTGGAGAGCGTCTTTAAACGCAGATGGCTGGGTCCCAACTCCAGAGTTTCTGATTCAGTAGTTCTGGGGTGGGGCCCAAGAATGTACATTGCTAACAAGTAATCAAGTGATGTTGATACTCCTTAGTGACCATATTTTGAGACCCTCTGGTGTAAATTTACCACTGAATACCTTGTATACATTTAAGCCAATTCCTGATATATAGAAGGCATTTAAATATTTGTTGACTGATTGACTAAGACATATAAATAAGTCTACTATACTACTGTCATTGACAAAAGTAAAAAAAAAAACCAACTAGAAATTAATGTCTAAAACGGAAGAATGATTAAACAAACTATGTACTATACTAAATGCAACCATTAAGAAATATAAGTAAAGGAGTGCTCTGGTGGCCTTGTGGTTAGGACTTTGGGCTTTCACTGCCATGGCTAGGGTTCAGTCCCTGGTCAGGGACCTGAGATCTCACAAGCCAAATACAAGTAAATCCATTTCTATACACTAACAATGACAGATCAGAAAGAGAAATTCAAGAAACAATTGCACTTACCATCTTATCACAAAGAATAAAATACCAAGGAATAAACCTAAGGAGACAAAAGATCTATACTCTGAAAACTGTAAGATGCTGATGAAAGAAATCAAAGAAGACACACCGATGGAAACCATATTCATGGATTGGAAGACTCAGTACTGTCAAAATGACCGTATTACCCAAGGCAATCTACAGATTCAATGCAATCCCTACCAAATTACCACTGGCATTTTCCACAGAACTAGAAAATAATCTTAAAATCTGTATGGAGACACAAAAGATCCCAAACAGCAAAAGCAATCTTGAGAAAGAAAAACACAACTGGAGGAACCAAGCTCCCTGATTTCAGACTATACTACAAAGCTACAGTCATCAAAACAGTATGGTACTGGCACAAAAACAGAAATATAGATCAATGGAACAGGATAGACAGTCCAGAAATAAACCCGTGGACCTATGGTCAATTAATCTATAACAAAGACGGCAAGAACATGCAATGTTGGAAAGACAGTCTCTTCAACAAATGGTGCTGGCAAAAATGGACAGCTATATGTTAAAAAAAAAAAAATGAAATTAGATCATTCTTTAACATCATACACAAAAATAAACTCAAAGATCTAAATGTGCATTAAAGATCTAAATGTGAGACTGGGTACTATAAAATTCCTAGAGGAAAACATAAGCAGAACACTCTCCAACATAAACTGCAGCAATATCTTTTCTCAATCTGTCTCCCAGAATAATGGGAATAAAAACAAAAATAAACAAATGGGACCTACTTAAACTCAAAAGCTTTTGTACAGCAAAGGGAACAATAAACAAAATGAATTGTCAACACACAAACTGGGAGAAAATACTTGCAAAGAGGACCTATAGGTGGCCAAGAGGCAACATATACAAATACTGAATCATTATATTGTACACCTGAAACTAATATGTTAATTATCTCTATAAAAAAGGAAAAGCAAGTAAAATAATGCTATAGAAACATAGATATATACCAAATCATAAGTGAAAAATGGTAACACAAAATTGTATTCAGATCAATTTGAATTACACATACATATGGATTAATGATACTAGAAATTTAAAAACTATTACTTCATTTTTGAGCTTAGGATTATGGGAATTCAAGTTTTGTTACGGTTTAAAGTTTATACTGAAGATATTTTAAGACTGACTTAATATAAAATAGTAACATTAAATAATTAGATAAGTGTATAATCAAATTAAGTCATGGATACCACTGAAGTAAAACTGTATCAGAGCATATATAACTTGGTTGTTAGCATCCTCAAATTGGTATCACAGACCTCTACTGAGACACCTAACAGAAACAACTACAAAATAAACACACACACACAAAATCATAAATTACCTGCCACAGGAGGGACAATGCCAGAAAAACGCACTGTTGCATGTTCCCCGTTAACTTCAACTCTCCGACCAATAACATCTGACGTCAAAGTGCTGTTCATTATAACATAGCCAGAATCCAAAATATGAGATCTAGGAAAAAAACATGACATTGACAACAGCTTAGTAAAATTTTTAAAAAAAAATTTTTTTTTTAACTGTATGCAGATGCTCATTAGGTCAACGCTTCTACCCAATTTAGCCTTCCTATTTTGGTGAAGAGAAGAACCTAAGGGTTTATGTACCAGACTCTCAGAATGTGATTTTACTTTACTCTTCGTTTTGATAATTTAATGCATTAAAAAAAAAAAAAAACCTTGCTTAACTCTAGTTAGCTCACATCACATGACTGTGTACTTTTACTAGGGATGGGAAGGGAAGGAAAGGAGAGGGGGATCAAGGTGACAGAGAAAAGGGAAAGGAAACATGCAACACAGGCATCATTCTCTGCCCAGGAAGTAGAAACACACAAATCCACAGAGCCAGGAAGGAACACATATGATGACAAATTTAGAACCCTAACAATAGGGGGCCCAAGAGAAAAGCATCATCTCTCGAGGAATGATCACTAGATCCAACTCCCACTTCAACAAGTCAGTTTCTTCAACAGATAAAAAAGAAAGAGATGGAAGGGGGAAAAAAAAAAAGATTAAAGGAAATATAAGAGGTGTCAACTAATTTCAATGTATGAACATTATTTGGAACCTGAACTCTTAAGAACTGTAAATAATTTTCAAAATAAATTATGAGAAAATTGAACATTTGAACGCTGACTAGATAGCTGATGATATTCAAGAATAATTGTCTCCAGTAAGGCTATTATAAAATCAATTTATTTGGTGGAAAAAACAGAAAGGGGAATTCCCTGGACCAGTGGTTAGGATTCCACGCATTCACTGAAGGGGGCACAGCTTCGATCTCTGGTCAAGGAACTAAAGATCCCGAATGCTGCACAGTGAGGCCAAAAAATAAAATTTAAAAAGTCAAAGAATAATTGTGAAATTTTTAGCTATGATAATGGCATAGTGGTTATGGCTTTTTAAAATACCTTACCTTTCAGAAATACACATTAAATTATTTACAGATTTTTAAAAGTCCTATTTTAGACATGTCACACAGTGGTGGTATAGACAACACACTGAAAGGAAGTAAAAAGCCGAGGGGCCAGTTAGGGAAATAGTGCTGTAACTCAGGTGAAAACAAGCCAAGAATGAACCAAGACACTGGCCTCCACCCTTTCATTTGACACATACTAAGCACTGACCACATGCTGGCTAAAACGCTGGACCCCACGTGACAACCAGTAAACCCTGCATGTATGATTCCTTCCTCAGAGTATAAGTACAGTGAGTGAAACCTGAGAGAAGGGTATGATTTTGGAGAAAGTTAAGAGCTAGAACAGGGTCTGGAGATTAAATGGATAGAAATGAATGATAGAATTGATAGAAACAATTGAAGACCAGGAAGACAAGATAGTGTCTGGGGTAGATGGTGGCACCAAACACCAACATGAGTAATACAAGAGGAGATTCAAGTGTGGAAGGGAAAACCACTTGTTTGAGGTGTCTATCGAATGTCATGACAGATGTAGGTCTCTAGTTCAAAGGATATGTTTTCACAGAACTGTGTATTTGGGAGTCATCACCTCAGTATAACAGTGGATGAGATTGGAAGTGTACCAGGTGAAAAGAAAAGCGATCACTGACAGAACTCTGGGGAAATATAATATTTAAAAGAGAGAGGGAAGAAACCTCTAAGAAAGAATCCGAGGAAAACCTGGTTTTCCTTTATTCTTTCTGGCTTTTCCCCCTGACTCTGCAAGTGGTGTTGAGAAAGTTGGACAGCTGCATATGAATCAATGAAGTTAGAACACACACTCTCATCATATACAGAAATAAACACAAAATGGCTTAAAGACTTAAATATGATATGACACCACAAAACTCCTACAAGAGATCACAGGCAAAACATTCTCTGACATAAACTGTACCAATGTTTTCTTTCAGTCTCCCAAGGCATTAGAAATAAAAGCAAAAATAAACAAATGAAGCCTAATCAAATTTACAAGCTTTTGTACAGCAAAGGAAATCATAAACAAAACAAAAAGACAACCTCTGGAATGTGAGAAAATATTTGCAAATGATGTGACCAACAAAGGCTTAATTTCCAAAGTACACAAACAGCTCATAAAACTCAACATCAACAACAACAAAAACCAACCACCCAATCAAAACCTGGGCAGAAGACCTAAAGAGACATTTCTCCAAAGAAATAGATGACCAATAAGCACATGAAAAGATGCTCAACATCACTAATTATTAGAGAAAAGCAAATCAAAATTACAATAAGGTACCACCTCATATCTGTTAGAATGACCATCCTTAAAAAGTCTATAAATAATAAATGCTGGAGAGGGTGTGGAGAAAAGGGAACCCTCCTACACTGCTGGTGGGAATGTAAGTTGGTGCAGTCACTGTGGAAAACAGTATGGAGGTTCCTCAGAGAACTAAAAACAGGATTATCAGCAATGATAATGATCCAGCAATCCCACCCTGGGACATACATCCAAACAAACCTCTATGTTAAAAAGTTACATGCACCCCTGTGTTCACAGCGGCACTGTTCACAATAGCCAAGACATGGAAGCAACCTAAATGCCCATTAACAGATGAATGGATAAAGAAGATGTGGTCCATACATACAATGGAATACTGCTGCTGCTGCTAAGTTGCTTTAGTCGTGTCCGACTCTGTGTGACCCCACAGACAGCAGCCCACCAGGCTCCCCCGCCCCTGGGATTCTCCAGGCAAGAACACTGGAGTGGGTTGCCATTTCCTTCTCCAAAGCAGGAAAGTGAAAAGTGAAAGTGAAGTCACTCAGTCAAGTCCAACTCTTCGTGACCCCATGGACTGCAGCCCACCAGGCTCCTCTGTCCATGGGATTTTCCAGGCAAGAGTACTGGAGTGGGGTGCCATTGCCTTCTCCCAATGGAATACTGCTGCTGCTACTGCTAAGTCACTTCAGTCGTGTCCAACTCTGTGTGACCCCATAGATGGCAGCCCACCAGGCTCCCCCGTCCCTGGGATTCTCCAGGCAAAAACACTGGAGTGGGTTGCCATTTCCTTCTCCAATGCATGAAAGTGAAAAGTGAAAAGTGAAAGTGAAGTCGCTCAGTCGTGTCTAACTCTTAGCGACCCCATGGACTGCAGCCTAGCAGGCTCCTCCGCCCATGGGATTTTCCAGGCAAGAGTACTGGAGTGGGGTGCCATTGCCTTCTCCCAATGGAATGCTACTCAGTTCAAAAGAAGGAAATAATGCCATTTGCAGCAACATGGATGATTATCCATGAGATTATCATAACAAGAGATTATCATACTAAGTGAAGTCAGTCAGAAAGAGGAAGATAAATACCACATGATATCACTTGTATGTGGAATCTAAAATATCACATAAATGAATTTATCTATGAAACAGAATCACAGACCCAGAGAACAAGTTGGTGGTGGCCAAGGAGGAGGGATGGAGTGGAATCCTTGGGTTAGTAGATGTTAAGTTTTTATATACAGAATGGATAAACAAGGTCCTACTGGTATACCACAAAGAGCTATATTCAATATCCTATAATAAACAAAAATGAAAAAAAATATTTTAAAAAAGAATGCATGTATACATATATAATATATATGTGTGTGTGTAACTAAACCACTTTGTGGTACTGCAGAAATTAACACAACACTGTAAAACAACTATAGTTCAATTTAATAAAAACAATAAATAAATGATAAAAAAAAAAATACAGGCAAACCTCTTGAGATGTTGTGTTTGATTCCAGAACACTGCACACTGCAATAAGGCAAGTACTGCAAGAAAAAAAAAAAAAAAAGGCGCAGGGGAGGGGAGGCTGAATTTTGACAGTTTGATTATCAAAGGGCAACAACAAAAACAAAGTAAGAAAGATAAATATGGGCGGACAGGGCAGTCAGAAGGAGCCAACATCTAGATCTAAACTTGCCTGGCAGGTTTGAAAAGCAAAAGGGAAATCAGCGCAGAGCCTCAAATTGGTGGGAAGAAGCAAAACAGTTCAGATAATCTGAAGAAAAGTCAACAGGAAGATGAGGGCAGGTGTGGGGAAGCCATGGTTTAGCAAGCTCAGACACACGTGGAGTCATGCAGCTAAGAGGTCTAGTCAGTAGGTAGGGCTCTGATGTGAAGTTCTAGTCCCCAAGGAGAAAAACTAGTAAGGTCACTATAGACCACCATTCCTACAAGAAGTTAAAGTAGAAGTCCGAATCTTGGTTCCTTGAACTAGAGTGCATGTGGGCTACCCAAACCCAGACACTCACAACTAAGCCTCACAATCAGTCTGAAGTTCTTGATGGGGCTTGGCCTAAGGAGACCACTTTAGAGATCACGCTCATAACAAGATGTCTGGATAAGAAGAAAGGGGCAGTGGTCAACTGGTGAGTAGGAAACCAAGTGGCATAAACGGCAGAAGTGAGAAAAGGAGACATGAGGAAGTCATCCTCATTTTCCTTTAATACATATAATTAATTTACAAAAGTTTAAAGTTCCTTCACCTGCTCAATTCTACTTGATCTCAAGTAACAATTCTATTCATTCCCATTTGTATATTGTGCCCACAGGATCCGAGATCATCCGTTATATGGTAGCCAAGGTCAGTTAATAACTGGTTCTACATCATGATTTCTTTTTTTTTTTTTTGGCAGCATCCTGCACCTTGTGGGATCTTAGTTCCCCAACCAGGGATTGAATCTGGGCCGTGAGAAGTCAAAGTGTGAACTCCTAACCACTGGACCACCAGAGAATTCCCTGCATTATGTATTTTTGATGATCCTGTCTAGTCTCTTAACTCTTCTAGTAATTGTTTCTTTATACTGTGACCTTCTGTAAGGAACTAGAGACTGGCTCCTTGTCTTGGTGCCCTATGCCTTGGTTTCTTCTCCCTCTGGCCAGTCACTCAGTAAGCCCCTGTATCCTGTTGTCAGCCCCACTGGATGTTAGTCACTGGTCCACCCTGCATTCCACAGCCTGTTGCTGTCATTTCCACCCGCTGATTTTAGTACTGCCCTCTGCAGCTATAAGAAACAACTACTCCTTTTTCCAGCTGACATTTAAATATTTGATCAGATCAGATCACAACAGTCGCTCAGTCTGACTCTTTGTGACCCCATGAATCGCAGCACGCCAGGCCTCCCTGTCCATCACCAACTCCCGGAGTTCACTCAGATTCATGTCCATCGAGTCCGTGATGCCATCCAGCCATCTCATCCTCTGTCATCCCCTTCTCCTCCTGCCCCCAATCCCTCCCAGCATCAGAGTCTTTTCCAATGAGTCAACTCTTCGCATGAGGTGGCCAAAGTACTGGAGTTTCAGCTTTAGCATCATTCCTTCCAAAGAAATCCCAGGGCTCATCTCCTTCAGAATGGACTGGTTGGATCTCCTTGCAGGCCAAGGGACTCTCAAGAGTCTTCTCCAACACCACAGTCCAAAAGCATCAATTCTTCGGCGCTCAGCCTTCTTCACAGTCCAACTCCCACATCCATACATGACCACAGGAAAAACCATAGCCTTGACTAGATGAACCTTTGTTGGCAAAGTAATGTCTCTGCTTTTGAATATGCTATCTAGGTTGGTCATAACTTTCCTTCCAAGGAGTAAGCGTCTTTTAATTTCATGGCTGCAGTCACCATCTGCAGTGATTTTGGAGCCCCCAAAAATAAAGTCTGACACTGTTTCCACTGTTTCTCCATCTATTTCCCATGAAGTGATGGGACCGGATGCCATGATCTTCGTTTTCTGAATGTTGAGTTTTAAGCCAACTTTTTCACTCTCCTCTTTCACTTTCATCAAGAGGCTTTTTAGTTCCTCTTCACTTTCTGCCATAAGGGTGGTGTCAATTATATTTTTACTTCCCCTTTCTCCTCGTCCTGTCCCCACCGTCTAAAACCCATTAACAGGGTAAACATTCCCACCTCCATCCTCATGTGAATTCCAGGATCTCCTCCATGATTCATTTACGGATTCTTTTCTTAATATGACAACACCTGTACACCGGAAACTAACACAACATTGTAAACCAACTACACTACAATAGAAACAAAAGCAAAACACCTAAAACTAAAACCATATTCCAAATGTGATGACTCGTGTGGGTTCAATGGTCTGAACATCACACCTCTAATAATATAGCTTAATATTACATTTCACTTTTTCTCCTTTTCATGGGAAAGACTGCTGCTTGCTATGAAGACTGCAAGGAAATAAAGTATATCACTTTCTGATCACAAAATTAAAATGTTTAAATTTCACTATTTAATTATGACCTTCCCTGTAATAGGAAATGGCAACCCACTCCAGTATTCTTGGCTGGAAAATCCCATGGACTCCTAGGAGCCTGGAGGACATACTCCACAGGGTTGCAAAGAGTCGATCACAACTGAGTGACTGAGCATGCATATATTATTACATTACACTAAAAAGCAGTTCTCAATAGTTTTAAAAGTCCTTTCAAGTCTCATTAACATGTAAACAGAATTTCATTACAATAGAAACAGATATATAATTTCTGTTCTATTTAACATTCTGCCAACATTTTTCTATACAGCCACAGAATCATAGTAACTAATTTACTCTTGTCATGTAGATAACACAATTTAATCTCTTCTCTATTGTTATGTTTTTATTATTTACTATTCCAAAGAAAACAGCTAAAAATATCTTTTAAAACTATTAGTATCCTCTTAAATATTTTCATAGGAAAAATTCTTGAGACAATTATTCCAAGTAAATAAATACACTTAAGATTCTAGACAGCCATGACCAACTTATTCATCAAAAAAGAAGTACTATCACTGACACCAAGAGAAAATCTACTTGTTTATTTCTCAGGAATTCTCATCAAGAGCTTTCAAATCAGGCCTTCTCTATTCTGTATTTGTATAACTAATGCTTGAGGCAGGAATTTAATACATTATATCATTATTATAAATGTAGAACTTTACATTCATATATATTAAACATCAAATAATCCAACATATTAACTATCTCTCCTGTGTAGTTTTGTAAAAACGAAGACAGAAAAGAATATAAGACTCTAACCAAAGACAGAAACCCATGAGTTAACACTTTTCAGTTACAAGCCTTTCTATTACCCACCTCACATTCAAGAATGTCATGAACTTGTGAAATGTTTCACTGAAATCAAAATACAGTCAGTCAGGAGACATAATCCTGTCAATCAAACACAGGAGGAATGGGGAAGAAGAAGGCTTCAGTTCAATTCAGTCGCTCAGTCATATCCGATTCTTTGCGACCCCATGGACTGCAGCACGCCAGGCTTCCCTGTCCATCATCAACTCCTGGAGCCTACCCAAATTCACATCCATTGCGTCACTGATGCCATCCAACTATCTCATCCTCTGTTGCCCCCTTCTCCTCCCGCCTTCAATCTTTCCCAGCATCAGGGTCTTTTCCAATGAGTCAGTTCTTCACATCAGGTGGCCAAAGTATTGGAGTTTCAGCTTCAACATCAGTTCTTCCAATGAATATTCAGGACTGATCTCCTTTACGATGGACTGGTTGGATCTCCTTGCAGTCCAAGGGACTCTCAAGGTCTTCTCCAACACCACAGTTCAAAAGCATCAATTCTTTGGCACTCAGCTTTCTTTACAGTCCAACTCTCACATCCATACATGACTACTGGAAAAACCATAGCTTTGACCAGACGGACTTTTGTTGGTAAAGTAATGTCTCTGCTTTTTAATATGCTGTCTAGGTTGGTCATAGCTTTTCTTCCAAGGAGCAAGTGTCTTTTAATTTCATGGTTGCAGTCACCATCTGCAGTGATTTTGGAGCCCCCAAAAATAAAGTCTGTCACTATTTTCATTGTTCCCCCATCTATTTGCCATGAAGTGATGGGACCGGATGCCATGATCTTCATTTTCTGAATGTTGAGCTTTAAGCCAACTTTTCCATTCTCCTCTTTCACTTTCATCAAGAGGCTCTTTAGTTCTTCTTCACTTTCTGCCATAAGGGTGGTGTCATCTGCACATCTGAGGTTATTGATATTTCTCTTGGCAATCTTGATTCCAGCTTGTGCTTTGTCCAGCCCAGCATTTCACATGATGTACTCTGTATAGAAGCTAAATAAGCAGTGTGACAATATACAGACTTGACATAGTCCTTTCCCAATTTGGAGCCAGTCTGTTGTTCCAGGTCTGGTTCTAACGCTTCTTGACCTTCATTCAGGTTTCTCAGGAGGCAGGTAAGGTAGTCTGGTATCCAATCTCTTTTAAGAATTTTCCAGAGTTTGTTGTGATCCACACAGTCAAAGGCTTTAGCGTAGTCAATGAAGCAGAAGTATCTGTTTTTCTAAAATTCTCTTGCTTTTTCTATGATCCAACAGATGTTGACAATTTGACCACATGCATAGTAAGTGCTTAAATGAAAAAGGCATTAAACTTTTACAGTAATAAGATATCTTGAGACTGAGAAACCACAGTCACACAACTTTTATTACTTTTATATGACTACAATTGTTCTATGTTATCATTCTTGTTAATCTCTTACCGTGTCTAATTCATAAACAAACTTGAGGGGGAAACACTATAATTAGAGGTACTATCTGCAGCTCCAGGAATCCACTCGTTGTTTCAGAACATAACCTCCACAGATAAGGAAGACTATTGCATTTTTCTTTTTTTATATATATCTAAAAATGTTTAGGATTTGGACCCCTGGCAGTCCAGTGGGTAGGCCTCTGACCTTGAACTACTGGGGGCCCAGGTTAAATCCCTGGTTGGGGAACTAAGCCTTCAGGCTAAGTGGGGCAGCCAAAAAATAGTTTAACATTTCGTTTTTAAAAAATATATTACTAAAAGCAACAAAAAAGAAAGAAATGTGTTACTATACCCAAGGAGTTGGTTTTCTTATACTACTTTTTAGTCTAAATCAATCCTAAAAGCTTTTAAGTTTTTTCACATGTTGATTTTGAGGTTCTGCTATTTTTCTTAAGAGGTGTGTTAGAGGGTCTAAGTCATTGGTTTAGAACTCTCTCTTCCTCTATTTTAGTAATCCCCTTTGCTTTTTTCTATGCATATCTTTTTCACCTAAATTTTGAATAGTCATTCTCCCTTCCCACTGACAACAGCTTTATTTGTATCTTATAGATACTTCCATACATATTTTATGCACATATAAGCAAACATATTCTTTTCTTTCTTTACACAGATGATGGCATACTATATGTGTGATTCTATTCCTTGTATTTTCATTCAATAATACATCCTACAGATTTATGCAGAGCCATATCAGGAGCGTTTAAATTTTTTATAGCTGCATAGGATTTGTATAGATATAACATGCTTTTGAACTGTGGTGTTGGAGAAGACTCTGAGAGTCCCTTGGACTGCAAGGAGATCCAACCAGTCCATTCTGAAGGAGATCAGCCCTGGGATTTCTTTGGAAGGAATGATGCTAAAGCTGAAACTCCAGTACTTTGGCCACCTCATGCGAAGAGTTGACTCACTGGAAAAGACTCTGATGCTGGGAGGGATTGGGGGCAGGAGGAGAAGGGGACGACACAGGATGAGATGGCTGGATGGCATCACGGACTCGATGGACGTTGAGTCTGAGTGAATTCCGGGAGTTGGTGATGGACAGGGAGGCCTGGCGTGCTGCGATTCATGGGGTCGCAAAGAGTCAGACACGACTGAGTGACTGAACTGAACTGAACAGTTTATATAACTAGTCTTCAAGCTGATGGACATTTAGGTTACTTCCAAGTTTTTGCTACTGCAAACAATACGTCAAGGATTAATCCTATATATTTATCTTTTACAGCTGTGCAAAAATATCTGTAGAAAACATTCTCAAAATGGGTACTGTTAAGTCAACAGGTATGTGCATTTTTAATTCTGATAAGTGATTATAAATGCCCCTTTCTAGAGGCTGACCCTATTTATAATTCCATTAGCTGTATATAAGCCCCCATATCATCACAACCTTGCCCTTCACAGAATATTAACACCCTTTTAGTTACCTGTCAGTCTGATAAATGAAATATGTATTTTATTTGCATTTCCTCTTATGAGAAGACCTAAGCATCTATTAATTTTGATCTCCTTTGCTGTGAACTGCATGTTCAGAATCCTTTGTCAATTTCCTATTGGTTTATTGATCTTTTTCTTAGTTCGGTTTTAAAATCTAAACTGTTTTCTGCATCCTCAAATAACTTGAAAAAAACTGAATGGAGAGACATAAGCAGACATGTGCACACCCAGATGTTCACAGGAGTATTATTCACAACAGCCAAAAGGGGGAAATAACTCAAATGTCCATTGATGGAGGAATGGATAAAACAAATACAGTATATATACACACTGGATTACTCAGCCTTAAAATGAAGAAAATTCTACCACATGATACATGAATGAATCTCAGAAAAACAACACTAAGTGAAATAAGCCAGTCATAGAAGGAAAAATACCATATGATTCCACTTAAGAGAGGTACCTAGGGTAGTCACCTTCAGCCAGAAAGCAGAATCTTGGCTACCATATGCTGTGGTGAGAGGGAAATGAGTTGTTCAGTGGTGACAGTTTCAATTTGGCAAAATGAACAGTGTTCTGAGGACAGATGGTACTGATAGCTGACCAATAATATAAACGTACTTAACACTGCTATGGAGAAGGCAATGGCAGCCCACTCCAGTACTCTTGCCTGGAGAATCTCATGGACGGAGGAGCCTGGTGGGCTGCAGTCCATGGGGTCGCTAGGAGTCGGACACAACTGAGCGACTTCACTTTCCCTTTTCACTTTCATGCATTGGAGAAGGAAATGGCAACCCACTCCAGTGTTCTTGCCTGGAGAATCGCAGGGACGGGGGAGCCTGGTGGGCTGCCATCTATGGGGTTGCACAGAGTCAGACACGACTGACGCGACTTAGCAGCAGTAGCAGTCTGTATTTTACTAGAATTTTAAAAATAATTTAAAATTTGACCCCCAAATTTTAGATTTTACAGAACTTTGATTCAGCTTTGACTGGGACACTGAATCCTAAAAGTATGGTAATCCTCTGTTTTTAAAATATACTTTCCTGATACCCAAAACACAGTTTGATTATACTCAACATTTTGTCTGGAGACACTCAAAAACAGTAGTTTCTTTTCCCACAACATTCAGGGTCTCCTACTTCACTTGTTTCTTCCTCCTTGTCAATGAGATTTCAAACCAAAGGAATCTTTTCTCTCATTTTGTTTTTTCCAAGAACTTCAGTTCAGTTCAGTTCAGTCACTCAGTCGTGTCCAACTCTTTGCAACCCCATGAATCGCAGCACACCAGGCCTCCCTGTCCATCACCAACTCCCGGAGTTCACCCAGACTCACGTCCATCGAGTCCGTGATGCCATCCAGCCATCTCATCCTCTGTCATCTCCTTCTCCTCCTGCCCCCAATCCCTCCCAGCATCAGAGTCTTTTCCAATGAGTCAACTCTTCGCATGAGGTGGCCAAAGTACAGGAGTTTCAGCTTTAGCATCATTCCTTCCAAAGAAATCCCAGGGCTGATCTCCTTCAGAATGGACTGGTTGGATCTCCTTGCAGTCCAAGGGACTCTCAAGAGTCTTCTCCAACACCACAGTTCAAAAGCATCAATTCTTTAGTGCTCAGCTATCTTCACAGTCCAACTCTCACATCCATACATGACCACTGGAAAAACCATAGCCTTGACTAGACAGACCTTTGTTGGCAAAGTAATGTCTCTTCTTTTGAATATGCTATCTAGGTTGGACATAACTTTCCCTCCAAGGAGTTAAGCATCTTTTAATTTCATGGCTGCAGTCACCATCTGCAGTGATTCAAAAAAAAAAAAAAAAAAAAATGGTCTTGTCCCTAGGAAGGAAAGGATCCCTGCTAGAATTTAAGATCACTGAAATCGTCCATCACACCTCTATCTTATTTTTGTGCTACTTTTACAATCTGGAGAGCAACAACCTTACTCTCCCTCTTATCGTATGATCTATAGATCTCTTCTTTCTCTCTCTCCTTTTCTCATTTATGCTTAACACTCTAATGCCAATACTCTTGGCTGCAAACAAGTATATTTATCTTCCTGATATACACTATCAGTCTCACAAATCTTATGTTGGATTGTTTTGAACAAAGATATATTTCCATTCAAATAATAAGCCTATCCCAGCAAGTTTTAGTGACATTCACAGTACTGCATATATCTTCCTAGAAAGGACCCTTGAGACCACAAGTTCAGTTACTGAGCCTTTGCCATAATGTGTCTTCCTAAATAAAGTGTATGCTATCTCAAAATAAATGTTACATTCATCACCACTTTGAAATTATAGTATTTATTACACCTGCCACCAGAGTGTTACTTACTATATTAGTAAAACACACACACAGTGAAGGGACTTCTCTGTCAGTCCAGTGGTTAAAATTCTGCACTTCCCCTGCAGGCGGCACCAGTTCAATCCCTGGTTGGGGAACTGAGATCCTACACGCGGCACAGAGCGGCCGAGAACAAAACAAAAAAAGAAACACACATACTATTATACTATCATTTTTAAAGTATTTTGATAACTTTATTTCACAAAAATGATTTCATATGAAATTCTAGGGTTTTGGTTTTTTTTTCCCCAGTTCTTTTTAAAACTTTTTTTGGCTGTGCTGGGTCTTCCCAGCTGTGTGCAGGCTTTCTCTAGCGGTGGTGAGAGGGAGCTGCTCCCTAGTTGCAGTGCTGCAGCTTATCACCGCAGTGGCTTCTCCTGTCGCAGGGCACAGGCTCTAGAGTTTACGAGCTTCAGTAGTTGTGACGCGTGGGTTTCGCTCCCCCATGGCATGTGGAATCTTCCCTGACTAGGGAGCAAACCCACGTCCCCTGTACTGGCAGGCGGATTCTTAACCATTGGACCACAGGTAAATCCTGAAATCCTCTTTTTTCTGTATTTAAAAATATTCTAAGGAGTTTACAGCCTTCATCAGACTGTGAAGAGGTCTTTACCTAAATAATCAATTAAGTACACTGAAGGATATGAGAGGAACAACAAAGCATATGATTGAAAATAAATCACAGCACTGGACAAAGTACTTTCACTTTCCTTATTTTAACTGCACAATATTCTTTCAAAATTTTAGCAATTTCTCTAAAACTAACTGCTATCTTTTACAACTGGAAGAATCCTAACTTGGGAATGGCACCTAACGAAATAACACGAGTCACCGCTATGTTGCCAAAGTGGTTTTTCCTATTTTCTGCCTCCTTTAGCCCAAACATTTTCCCCTTTTGGGAAGCGTGTTTTGTCTAGTGGGCTACCATTCCCCCACTACAGGAGTACACACACGGCCCAGGACAGCCAGTCTGATGACTCATTACCCCCATTTCTTTGCACACAGCAGTTGGTCCATGTGTGAAGATCCTTGCCCAGGCAGAGCCAATCTTCCAGGAAATGACATTGCAAAAAAACTAAACAGAAACTTCAATAATAGATCAGAAAGGAGGAGTTCTCATGCCCTGCAATCTTAGCACAGCCCAACAAGATGAAAGACTCCTTTTCCTGAAAGGCCTCAGCCAATGGAAAACCGCTGACCCTGATTATTTAGCCCTCCCAGCTTCCCTTTATAAACACTTTCTCCTCTCCATGCAGGGCAGGGACTTGCACATCCCAGAGCTGCAATTCCCTGCTGATCCCAAATAAAACTTATTTGGAGAGAAGTGGCAGTCTACTTGTTCTGAGTCAAAATTGGCCCTTGAAGAGAGGATTCCTTTCTTTCTCAAAACCTTAAAACAAAAGGACCACTTAAACCTGGACAACTGAGGGACACCTTTGCCACTATGTGGGAAAAACTTGTCTAGAACAAGGCCAAACAGAAAAGCAGAGTTGACCCAGCTATGCTTAAAACCTTTCATTAGTCCAGTTCAATGAACCATGAAATTATTTGTTTTGTTCATATGAGTTTGAGCTGGGATTCTTTGTCCTGAAACTGAAAGAATACTGAAAAATAAGTAAGAATTTAGGCTACATTTGTTCCTATTTAATGTTATATGGCTATTATATGCAGCCAGTTGGCTGGATAAAAATATTACATGTTAGCTATGGGAGAACTGGACAACTTAACCTCAGTTTCCCCATCTGTAAAATACAGTAATATTAGGAGTTCAGGGCTGTTTTAAGAATTAAATGAGTTACTATGTGTAGAAAGGTTCAACACACAGTAAATCTATTAGTCAATTAAGATCATAAATCAGATTCTATTCAGTCATGTCCAATTCTTTGTGATCCTACGGACTGTAGCCCACCAGGCTCCTCTGTCCATGGGATTTCCCAGGAAAGAATATTAGAATGGGTTGCCATTTCCTTCTCCATAGATAGAGAAAAATATTCCATAAGTCAAAAGAAATAAAGTTCAAAATAACAGAAGCTGAGGCTGGAGACAAGATGGCAGAGTAGAAGTACTTGAGCTCAACTCCTTTCATGAAAACACCAAAATCACAACAGCTGAACAACCATTGACAAAAAAGAATTGAACCTACCAAAAAAGATATTCTATACCCAAAGACAATGAGATGGTAGGAGGGGCACTTTTGCAATACAGGCAAAATCCCTTCCTCCTGGATGGGCAACTCACAAGCTGGAAAGTAATTACATCCCAGAGGTTCTCTCATAGGAGTGAGAGTTCTGAGCCCCACATCGTGGTCCCCACCCTGGGGAGTCTGGCATCAAGAGGAGTCCCCACAGTGCACACACAAGTTTTCACGTGTACTGGGACCCCCAGGGCAAAGCACCAACTCCACAGAAGCCTTGGCCAAACCTACCTGCGGGTCTCAGAAGGTCTCCTAGGGAGCAGGGGTTGGCAGTAACTCACCTTGGGGGCAAAAACACTGACTGCAGATGCCCCAACGAATACTCACCAGTGTGAACTCTCCCAAAGATCACCATTTTGGCACCAAGACCCAGGCTCCACTGCTGGGATACCTCAGGACAACCAACCAAAAAGGTGTGACACAGTCCCACCCATCAGCAGACAGGCTGCCGAGTCATCCAAAGACAACAGTCGCCTATAAACACTCCCACTGAGATGGCCCTGCCCACCAGGGGGACAAGAGCCAGCTCCACCCACCTGTGGGCAAGAACCAGTCCCTCCTGCCAGGAAGAATGCACAAGCACCAAGATAAACTTCACCCACCAGGAGGCAGACATCAGAACCAAGAAAAATTACAATCCTGCAGCCTGAGGGTCAGAGGCCACACAGAGAAAGTTAAGACAAAATGAGACATCATCAGAGAAATAAATTCTAGAGGAAGCAACAAGGTAAAACCCGAGAAGAACAACTAAGCAGAGTGGAGACAGGCAATCTACCTGAAAAAGAATTCAAAGTGATGATAGTAAAGATGGTCCAAGATCCCAGAAAAAGACTAGGGGCACAGACTAAGAGGGTACAACAAACATTTAATAAAGAGCTAGAAGCTTTAAAGAACAAACTGAGATGAACAATACAATAACTGCAATCAAAAGGACACTAAAAGGAATAAACAGAGTAAATGAGACAGAAGAACAAGTAAGTGAGCTGGAAGGCAGAGACTGATGGAAATCAGTGCTGTGGAACAGAATAAAGAATGAAAACAAATGAGGACAGTCTAGGAGACCTCTGCTGCTGCTACTAAGTCGCTTCAGTCGTGTCTGACTCTGTGTGACCCCATAGGCGGCAGTCCACCAGGCTCCCCCGTCCCTGGGATTCTCCAGGCAAGAACACTGGAGTGGGTTGCCATTGCCTTCTCCAATGCATGAAAGTGAAAAATGAAAGTGAAGTCTCTCAGTCATGTCTGACTCTTCACAACCCCATGGACTGCAGCCTACCAGGCTCCTCCATCCATGGGATTTTCCAGGCAAGAGTACTGGAGTGGGTTGCCATTGCCTTCTCCGAGGAGACCTCTGGGACAGCAATAAATGCACCAACATCTGCAGCAGAGGAGTCCTAGAAGGAAGAGAGAGAGAAAAGGCCTGGGAAAATATCTGAAGAGATAATAGCGAAAACTTTCCTAACATGGAAAAAGAAACACTCAAGTCCAGGAAGTGCAAAGAGTGCCAAATAGGATTAACCCAAGGAAGAACACACTGAGACACATGTTCATCAAACTGACAAAAAGAAAATATTAAAAGCAACAATAACATAGAAGGGAATCCCCATAGGGTAACAGCTGATTTTTCAGCAGAAACTCTGCAGGCCAGAAGAGACTGGCACAATATATTTAAAGTAACGAAAAGGAAAAACCTACAATCAAGAATACTTTTAACCAGCAAGGCTCTTGTTAAGGTTTGCCAGAGAAATCAAAAAATTCAGAGACAAGCAAAAAGAAAAAAAAAGCTAAGTGAATTCAGCACCACGAAACCAGTTTTACAACAAATGTTAAAGAACTTTTCCATATGGAAAAGAAAATGCTACAATTAGAAACAAAAAAATTATAAAAGAGGAAGTTCACTGCTAAAGGCAAACATATAGTAAAGGTAGGAAAATATTCACACATAAATATGGTATCAAGATCAGCAATCAAGAGAAGAGAAGACTTCAGATGCAGAATATTAGGAACACATTTGAAATTAAGTGACCAGCAACTTAAAACAATCTAGTATAGTAGACTGCTATATCAAAACCTCATGGTGGGAATTCTCCAGTGGTCCAGTGGTTACCACTCTGTTTTCACTGCAGTGGGTCCAGGTTTGATCCTTGGTCAGGCAACTAAGATCCCACAGCCAAATGGCGTGGCCAAAAAATAAAACAAAACAAAAAACCTCACAGTAACCACAATCTGAAAACTTACAATAAATTATACACAAAAAGAAAAAGGAATCCGAACACAACACTAAAGTCAGTCACCAAATCACAGGAGAACAAAAGAGCAAGGAAAGAAAACAGACCTACAAAAACGAATCCAATGTATACCTGTGGCGGATTCATTTTGATATTTGGCAAAACTAATACAGTTATGTAAAGTTTAAAAATAAAATAAAATTAAAAAAAAAAAAAAATCCAAAACAATTTAACAAAATGGCAATAAGAAATACATATTACTAATTATCTTAAACAAAAAAGGATTAAATGCTCCAACCAAAAGACACACTGGCTGAATGAATACAAAAATGAGACCCTTATATATGCTCTCTACAAAAGATACACTTCACATCTAGGGACACATACAGACTGAAAGTGAGGAGATGGAAAAAGGCTTTCTATGCAAATGGAAACCAAAAGAAAGCTGGATAAGCAATACTCAAATCAGACAAAATAAACTTTAAAATAAAGACTGCTATGAGAGACAAAGAAAGACACTACATAATGATCAAGGCATTAGTCCAAGAACAAGAAAAAACAATTGTAAATATATATGCATCCAACACGTGAGTACCTCAAGAATTATGACAAACGTTAAGAGACATAAATGGAGTAATTGACAATAACACAATAACAGTGGGGGAATTTAATACCCCACTTACATCAACAGACAGACCATTCAGACAGAAAAATCAATAAGGAAACACAAGACTTAAACGACACATTAGGAGGAGAAGACACATAGGAGAAGGGGGTGACAGGATGAGGTGGTTGGGTGGCATCATCAACTCAATGGACATGAGTTGGAGCAAACTCCTGGAGATAGTGAAGGACAGGGAAACCTGGCGTGCTGCAGTCCACGGGGTTGCAAAGAGTCGGACACAACTGAGCGACTGGACAACAACATAGAGCATTCCATGCAAAAGCAGCAGAATACACATTCTTTTCAAGTGAACATGGAACATTGACCAGGACTGACCACATACTGAGCCACAAAGCAAGCCTTGATAAATTTAAGAAAGCTGAAATTGTATCAGGCATCTTTTCTAACCACAACGCTATGAGATTAGAAATCAACTGCAAGGGGAAAAAAAAAAAACTGTAAAGCAACATGGAGGCTAAACAATATGCTACTAAATGACCAATGGATCACTGAAGAAATCAAAGAGGAAATTAAAAAATACCCAGAGACAAATGAAAACAAAAACATGATCCAAAGTCCATGAGACACAGTAAAAGCAGTTCTAGGAAGGAAGTTGTCTGAATGTTGAGCTTTAAGCCAACTTTTTCACTCTCCTCTTTCATCAAGAGTCTATTTAGTTCCTCTTCACTTTCTGCCATAAGGGTGGTGTCATCTGCACATCTGAGGTTATTGATATTTCTCCTGGCAAACTTGATTCCAGCTTGTGCTTCCTCCAGCCCAGCGTTTCTCTTGATGTACTCTGCACATAAGTTAAATAAGCAGGGTGACAATATACAGCCTTGACGTACTTTTTCCCTATTTGGAACCAGTCTGTTGTTCCATGTCCAGTTCTAACTGTAAATGAAGATCATGGCATCTGGTCCCAACACTTGATGGGAAATAGATGGAGAAACAGTGGAAACAGTGTTATTTTAACACTTTATTTTTTGGGGCTCCAAAATCACTGCAGATGGTGACTGCAGCCATGAAATTAAAAGACGCTTACTCCTTGGAAGGAAAGTTATGACCAACCTAGATAGCATATTCAAAAGCAGAGACATTACTTTGCCAACAAAGGTCCGTCTAGTCAAGGCTATGGTTTTTCCAGTGGTCATGTATGGATGTGAGAGTTGGACTGCGAAGAAAGCTGAGCACCGAAGAATTGATGCTTTTGAACTATGGTGTTGGAGAAGATTCTTGAGAGTCCCTTGGACTGCAAGGAGATCCAACCAGTCCATTCTGAAGGAGATCAGCCCTGGGATTTCTTTGGAAGGAACGATGCTAAAGCTGAAACTCCAGTACTTTGGCCACCTCATGCGAAGAGTTGACTCATTGGAAAAGACTCTGATGCTGGGAGGGATTGGGGGCAGGAAGAGAAGGGGACGACAGAGGATGAGATGGCTGGATGGCATCACCGACTCGATGGACGTGAGTCTGAGTGAACTCCAGGAGTTGGTGATGGACAGGGAGGCCTGGCGTGCTGCGATTCATGGGGTCGCAAACAGTTGGACACGACTGAGCAACTGAACTGGACACTGACTGAGGAGGGAAGTTTATGGCCATACAATCTTACTTCAGGAAAAAAGAAAAATCCCAAATAAACAACCTACACGTACATCTAAAGCAACTAGATAAGGAAGAACAAATTCTAAAGTTAGTAGAAGGAAAGAAATCATAAATATCAGAGCAGAAATAAATGAAATACAGACAAGGAAAACAATAGAAAAGATCAATGACACTAAATGCTGGTTCTTTGAAAAGACAAACAGACCTGATAAACCTTTAGCCAGACTCATCAGGAAAAAATGGGAGAGGGTTCAAGTCAATAGAATCAGAAATGAAAATTGAGGAGTTAGAACTACCACCACAGAAATAAAAAAGATCATGAGAGACTACTAAACCAAATATATATATATATATATATGCCAATAAAATGAACAACATAGAAGAAATGGACAAATTCTTGGAAAGGTATAATCTTCTGAGACTGAACCAGGAAGAAACAGAAAATATAAACAGACCTATCACAAGGACTGAAATTAAAATAATGATTAAAAGACTTTCAATAAACAGGGACTTCCCTGGTAAGATAAGACTATCCCTTATCCCTGGATAAGACTCTGCACTCAATGCAGGGGCCCAGGTTCAATCCCTGCTCAGTGAACGAGAACCATGAGCCACAACCAAGAGCTGGTGCGGCCTAAATAAATAAAAATTTCAAAAAGAAAAAAACTCTCTACAAACAAAAGTCCAGGACAAGATGGCTTCACAGAAGAATTCTATCACACATTTAGGAAAGAGTTAATACCTCCTGCAGTACAGGAGGGACTAGAGGCAGTTGGGCGGGGCAGGAGTGTCGAGCAGCACAGAGGAGATATCCCATGTCCAAGGTCAGAAGCGGAGGCCATGGGGACATACCCCAAGTCCAAGATAAGCAGCAGCGGCTTCGCTTTCCTGGAGCAGCCGTGAAGAGAAACACCACGTCCAAGGTAAGAGAAACCCAAGTAAGATGGTAGGCGCTGAGGGAGGGCATAAGAGGGCAGACAGGCTGAAACCACAATCACAGACAATTAGCCAATCTGATCACACGGACCACGGCCTTGTGTAACTCAATGAAACTAAGCCATGCCATGTGGGGCCACCCAAGACGGACGGGTCATGGTGGAGAGGTCTGACAGAATGTGGTCCACTGGAGAAGGGAATGGCAAACCACTTCAGTATTCTTGCCTTGAGAACCCAAGAACAGTATGAAAAGGCAAAAAGATAGGACACTGAAAGATGAATTCCCCAGGATGGTAGGTGCCCAATATGATACTGGAGATCAGTGGAGAGATGACTCCAGAAAGAATGAAGGGATGGAGCCAAAGCAAAAACAATACCCAGCTGTGGATGTGACTGGTGATAGAAGCAAGGTCCAATGCTGTAAAGAGCAATATGGCATAGGAACCTGGAATGTCAGGTCCATGAATCAAGGCAAATTGGAAGTGGTCAAACAGGAGAGTGAAAGTCAACATTCTAGGAATCAGCAAACTAAAATGTGCTGGAATGGGTGAATTTAACTCAGATGACCATTTTATCTACTACTCTGGGCAGGAATCCCTTAGAAGAAATGGAGTAGCCATCATGGTCAACAAAAGAGTCTGAAATGCAGTACTTGGATGCAATCTCAAAAACGACAGAATGATCTCTGTTCGTTTCCAAGGCAAACCATTCAATATCATGGTAATCCAAGCCTATGCCCCACCAGTAAAGCTGAAGAAGCTGAAGTTGGACAGTTCTATGAAGACCTACAAGACCTTTTAGAACTAACATCCAAAAAAGATGTCCTTTTCATTATAGGGGACTGGAATGCAAAAGTACAAAGTCAGGAAACACCTGGAGTAACAGGCAAATTTGGCCTTGGAGTACGGAATGAAACAGGGCAAAGACTAATAGAGTTCTGCCAAGAGAACACACTGGTCATAGCAAACACCCTCTTCCAACAACATAAAAGAAGACTTTACACATGGACATCACAAGATGGCCAACACTGAAATCATATTGATTATATTCTTTGCAGCCAAAGATGGAGAAGCTCTATACACTCAGTAAAAACAAGACGGGAGCTGACTGTGGCTCAGATCATGAACTCTTTATTGCTAAATTCAGACTTAAATTGAGGAAAGTGGGGAAAACCACTAGACCATTCAGGTATGACCTAAATCAAATCCCTTATGATTATACAGTGGAAGTGAGAAATAGATTTAAGGGACTAGATCTGATAGACAGAGTGCCTGATGAACTATGGAATGAGGTTTGTGATACTGTACAGGGGACAGGGATCAAGACCATCCACAGGAAAAAGAAAAATGGCTGTCTGAGGAGGCTTTACAAATAGCTGTGAAAAGAAGAGAAGCGAAAAGCAAAGGAGAAAAAGAAAGATACAAGCATCTGAATGCAGAGTTCCAAAGACTAGCAAGGAGAGATAAGAAGGCCTTCCTCAGCGATCAATGCAAACAAATAGAGGAAAACAACAGAATGGGAAAGACTAGAGATCTCTTCAAGAAAATTAGAGATACCAAGGGAACATTTCATGCAAAGATGGGCTCAATAAAGGACAGAAATGGTATGGACCTGACAGAAGGAGAAGATATTAAGAAGAGATGGCAAGAATACACAGAAGAACTGTACAAAAAAGATCTTCACAACCCAGATAATCATGATGGTGTAATCACTGACCTAGAGCCACACATCCTGGAATGTGAAGTCAAGTGGGCCTTAGGAAGCATCACTACAAACAAAGCTAGTGGAGGTGACAGAATTCCAGTTGAGCTATTTTAAATCCTGAAAGATGATGCTGTGAAAGTGCTGCACTCAACATGCAAGTGGCCACAGGACTGGAAAAGGTCAGTTTTCATTCCAATCCCAAAGAAAGGCAATGCCAAAGAATGCTCAAATTACCACACAATTGCACTCATCTCACACGCTAGTAAATGCTCAAAATTCTCCAAGCCAGGCTTCAGCACTATGCGAACTGTGAACTTCCTGATGTTCAAGCTGGTTTTAGTAAAGGTAGAGGAACCAGAGATCAAATTGCCAACATCTGCTGGATCATGGAAAAAGCAAGAGAGTTCCAGGAAAACATCTATTTCTGCTTTATTGACTATGCCAAAGCCTTTGACTGTGTGGATCGCAATAAACTGTGGAAAATTCTGAGAGAGATGGGAATACCAGACCACCTGACCTGACTCTTGAAAAACCTGTATGCAGGTCAGGAGGCAACAGTTAGAACTGGACATGGAACAATAGACTGGTTCCAAGTAGGAAAAGGAGTACATCGAGGCTGTATATCGTCACCCTGCTTATTTAACTTCTATGCAGAGTACATCATGAGAAACGCTGGGCTGGAAGAAGCACAAGCTGGAATCAAGATTGCCAGGAGAAATATCAATAACCTCAGATATGCAGATGACACCACCCTTATGGCAGAAAGTGAAGAGGAACTAAAAAGCCTCTTGATGAAGGTGAAAGAGGAGAGTGAAAAAGTTGGCTTAAAGCTCAACATTCAGAAAACTACAATCAAGGCATCCGGTCCATCACTTCATGGCAAATAGATAGGGGAACAGTGGAAACAGTGACAGACTTTATTTTTGGGGGCTCCAAAATCACTGCAGATGGTGACTCCAGCCATGAAATTAAAAGATGCTTACAAAAAAAAAAAAAAAAAAAAGATGCTTACTCCTTGGAAGGGAAGTTATGACCAACCTAGACAGCATATTAAAAAGCAAAGAATTTAGTTTGCCAACAAAGGTTCGTGTAGTCAAGGATATGGTTTTTCCAATAGTCATGTATGGATGTGAGAGTTGGACTATATGGAAAGCTGAGTGTCGAAGAATCAATGCTTTTGAGCTGTGGTGTTGGAGAAGACTCTTGAGAGTCCCTTGGCCTGCAAGGAGATCCAACCAGTCCATCCTAAAGGAGATCAGTCCTGGGTGATCATTGGAAGGTCTGATGTTGAAGCTGAAACTGCAATATTTTGGCCACCTGATGTGAAGATCTGACTCATTGGAAAAGACCCTGTGACAGTTGCTGAGTCGTGTCCAATTCTTACCATACATATGAAATCATAAAGATGCTGCCAGAAAACTACTCAGCTAGTTAATGCACTTGGTAAAGTTGCAGGATATGAAATTCATACACAGAAGGGCTTCTCTGGCAGTCCAGTGGTTACGACTCCGTGCTCCCACTGCCAGGGGCATGGGCTTAATCCCTGGTTGAGGAAGCTACGATCACATGTGCTGTGCAGCACATCCAAAAAACACAAACAAACATACAAAGAAATCTAAATTAATACGCAAAAGTCTGTTGCATTCTATACACTAGTGAAAGAGAAATTAAGGAAATAATCCCATTTATCACAACATCAAAAGAATAAAATACCTAGGAATAAAACTACTAAAGGAGGTAAAAGACCTGTACTCTAAAAACTATATGATGATGATGAAAGGAACTGAAGATGGGGGTGGGGGGGGGGCAGTGGGAGAAAAAGAAAAAATTGAAGATGACACATAAAAATATACCATGTTCTTGGATTGAAGAATCAATTCAATTAAAATGACTATACTACCCAAGGCAATCTTCACACTCAATGCAATCCCCATCAAATTACCAATGGCATCTTTCACAGAACTAGAACAAAAATTTTTGAAATCTGTATGGAAACACAGAAGACCAATAATAGCTAAAATGATCCTGAGAGAGAAAAACAAAGGTGGAAGAATCAGGCTCCCTGACTGTAGAAAATGCTATAGCAATTAAAAGAGTACAGATGGCACTGGCATAAAAACAGCAATAGAGAACAACAGACCCGGACAGAAAGTCCAGGAACAGAGGTCTCCCTGATGGCTCAGTGGTGAAGAACCCACCTGCCAATGCAGCGTTTGATCCTTGGTCCAGGAAGACCCCACATGCTGCAGTGCAACTTAGTCCATGCAACACAGCAACTGAGCCAGCGCACCACAACAACAGAGACCACCGCAATGAGAAGCCTGTGCACCCCAACCAGAGAGAAGCCCCTGTCACCACAGCTAAAGAAGAGCCCATTCAGCAACAAAGATTCAGCAGGGCCAAAAATCAAAAAAAAGCTTTGGCAGAGCAAAAGAAATCATAAACAAAACGAAAAGACAACCCACAAAATGGGAGAAAATATTTGCAAATGAGACAACTGACAAGGGATTAATCTCCAAAATATACAAACAGTTCATGTAGCTTTATGTATTAAAAAAAAAAGTCCAATCAAAAAATTGGCAGAAGATCTAAATAGACATTTCTCCAAAGACACACATATGGCCAAAAAGCACATGAAAAGAGGCTCAACATCTCTAATTATTAGAGAAATGCAAATCAAAATTATGAGGTATCACCTCACAGCTATCAGCATGGCCATCAAAGAGTCTACAAACAGGGATTTCCCAGGTAGTCCCGTGGTTAAGAATGGGCCTGTCAATGCAGGTGACATGGGTTTGATCCCCGGTCTGGGAAGATCCCACATGCCGCAGAGCAACTAAGCCCATGTGCCACAACTACTAAGCCCGTGTGCTGCACGTCATGAAGCCCACACACCCTAGAGGCCACGCTCTGCTACAAGAAAAGCCACCACAATGAGGTCTATGCACTGCAACCAGAGAAAGCCCACAGGCAGCAACAAAGACTCAGCACAGCCAAAACTAAATACATAAATATATATTTTTAAAGTCTACAAACAAGAAATGCTAGAGAGGGTGTGGAGAAAAGGGAACCTCCCGACACTGTTGCTGGGAATGTAAATTGGTACAATTATAGAGAACAGTATGGAGTTTCCTTTAAAAAACTAAAAATAAGCCTATCATATGATCAAGCAATGCCACTCCTGGAATGGATCTGGCTGTCCTCAGTTGTGTCTGACTCTTTGCGACTGTATGGACTGTAGCCCACCAGGCTCCTCTGTCCATGGGATTTCCCAAGCAAGAATACTGGAAAGGGTTGTCATTTCCTCCTCCAGGGGTCTTTCCTGTTCCAGGGACTGAACCTGTGTCTCCTGCGTCTCCTGCACTGGCAGGCAGATTTTTCACCACTGAGCCTCCTGGAAAGCCCATGTATATGGAAAAAACTATAATTTGAAAAGATATATGCATACAATGTTCATAGCAGCACTATTTCAGTTCAGTTGCTCAGTTGTGTCCAACTCTTTGTGACCCCATGGACTGCAGCATGCCAGGCTTCCCTGTTCATCACCAACTCTCAGAGCTTGCCATAACTCATGGCCATTAAGCCGGTGATGCCATCCAACCACTTCAGTCAAGACACGGAAGCAACCTAAATGACCACTGACAGAGGAATGGATAAATGAGATGTGGTACATATAGGCAACGGAGTATTATTCAGCCATAAAAAAGGATGAAACAGTGCCGCTTGCAGTAACATGGATGAACCTATATATCATCAAACTAAGTCAGACAGAAATACTATATCTTATATCCTGTGTGGAATCTAAAAATACAATGATACAAATGAACTTATTTACAAAACAAAAACAGAACTCCAGACTCTGTAAGTAAACTTATGGTTACCAGAGGGGAAAGGAAGGGGGAGAGAGAAAGAAGAATCTGAAAAAGGACATACGTATAACTGAATCAGGTGCTATACGCCTGAAACTAATACAACACTGTAAATCAACTAAACTCTTATATAAAATAAAAATTTAATTAAAAAAAAAAAAGAATAATGGTAGTTGACATGGGGAAGTCTAATTCCAGTGAGCCTCTTCCACCCATAGGTACTGATTCAGTTACCACATCTCCTACCTTGTTTAGCCACCAACGGATCCAAAACGATGTTTGATGCCCAACAGAAAAAGTGAAAACACTGGCACTTTGTGAATTAATTTTAGAAAAAAGCTTTTCAATATGTATTGTTATCTTTCTAAACGTATTTGCTGTATCTTTTCTGCTATTTGTTCAAAATTGTATTAAAATAATTTAGCATGAGGTCTGAAGTATCATTCACACACTGATATTTATCAAGTAGAAAACAACATCAATAGGAAACATGCTGCACTGAGATGCAGGAGCTCTAGGTAGTAATCCTGGTTCAGGCACTTACAAGCTATGAATTCTGACACTCATTAACCTTTCTGTCACCAAGATTATAAGGAGAAGACAGTCTCTTGTAAGGAACTTAAGAGTTTAATTAGGAGAGATAACTAACAGTAAACAATTAAGACCTAGAATTAGTAATGTAAGGATCAAATTCAGTAACTGTGAAGAAACACGAGGGTTAAGAGTGAGACAGACTCCATGTGGAAACCATTCTGATTTAAGCTGATGGAAATCTGCAGCAGAAATTGAGAACAAGCTTTCCAGGTTGTGAAACCTGATAGGGTTTCACTGATTGGAGATTCAGGATGGGAAACTACAGAAAGTGGGAATACAACACTTTTGAATAGTATGGGCAAAAAAGACCACCTAAAATGTAACAACTTCTGAGTTTTAATAGCCCAATTTTAAAGAAACCCACCTGTGGTCCTTTATAAAAAGAAATTTAATTGTTGTAAAATAAACATACCATAAAATTTATTACCTTAACCATTTTTAAGTGCACAGTTTAATGGCATTACATACATTAACCCACCGCTGTGCAACCAATCACCAAAATTTTTTTGTCTTGCAAAACTGAAAATCTATATCCATTAAACAACTCCCATAACCTCCTCTCCCCAGCTCCCACCTTCCATTTCTATTAACTTGCCTACTCTAAATATGTCAGAGAAGTCAAAGCATACAGTTATCTTTTGGTGACCAGCTTACTTCACTTAGCATAATGTCCTGCTGTCCCCTATGCACATCATACCTGATGTCAAAGACCACGTCAAAGTTCTACTACATCCTCACAGTATTCCTTGGCCCTCACACACTGAATTGTCTCACATCATTTTAAGTAGTGCCTCCAAAAAGCTTTAGGTTTCTGAAGAGGCTGCAGACATGTTCTCTCTCTCAAACACCAATGACTTAAATCCACACCAAACCTACAATTTTTATGACACAGCTATACAACTATATGAAACAGAACTAATAAAATGAATGAACCAGGTTGTGCCTTTTCTCCACATACTTTCAAATACTACCAAATCTTCCCATATAACTCTTCCACAAATTCATTCCATCTGCTCCTAATAACCAGCAAACTGTTAAAATTCCCTTTCTGGTAGTCTCTACCTACTTTCTGGGCAATATTCATTTCATAATAATATCTACCATATTTTCTAGTGGACTCTTTTGCACATTTCAGAGCAAAAAGGTAAGGGAGGAAAAGTATTGTATATTTAAAAACAAAACTTTGATTGCTAAGTATACAGTAAATATTTTATTAATGTATATGACAAATTTACTTTGTAATAAACCAAAAAGGAAAAAAATAAAGACCACCAGAAAATAGTAACAACTACTAGTTTTATTGAACATTTACATCTTACAAAAATAAATACTGAGCTGATCCAGGAAGCCTGTTAAAAAACCAGTAACTTACAGGTAAAAACAATACAGTTTTGCAAAGCTTTCCGATCAGTTTCAATTATGCACAGTAAAATTAAAATTAACATTAATTTTAAACCAGAATAAAATTAAAATTAACCACTGTAAGAACAGGAAATAAAGTATATAGAATAATGTATCTTCAAACAAGTAGAAGGAAAAAGAGAAGATAAAACAAAACCTCAATTCAAAAAAAGGCAAGGAAAGAGAAAGAGAAAGGGCAGAGAGTACAAATTATAAAATGGCAAAAAAAGGTTTTTCAACAATTATAAAGCCCACTAAAAGCTAGGTATTGTTTTAAGCACTAGGGATACAGCTGTAAACAAAATACAGAAAAATACCAGCTCTCATAAATAAGCTTCTATGGTTGTGGGGTAAACATTGCTGAGCCAGAGAAATGAACCAATCCCACAGCAGGTCATATGGTGATACGCAGGAGGAGGATGGGTACAATAGAAATGTAAGGGAAGGCTATGCCAGGGAAGTCGTCATTGAAAAGGTAAAGTTAAAAAAAAAATATGAAGGAGGTAAGGGATTAAGCCCTGTGGACATTCAGACAAAGGAATTGCAAGTGTGAATATCTTGAGGTTAGGATGTGCCTGAGACACCAGAGTAAAGGGGGAGAGGAGCTGGAGATTAGATCAGAGATATAGCAAAGGCGGGATCAGAAAGCACCTTGAGGGTCATTCTAAAGAATCTGGCTTTTAATCTGAATGAAATGGAAAGTCCATGGAGAGTTCTGTGAAAGGGAGATAATCTGATTTTTTTTTTTTTTTAAGAAGAATCACTAGATGTGATGGAAAGGCTGAAATAAGAAAAAGCAGACTGGTTAGGTGTCTACTGCAGGAATCCAGGTGAAAGATAGCTGCAAATTCGATAAGGGGAGGTGATAAGAAGGGCTTGGGCCTCTGGATAGATTCTGAAGGCTGAGTTCTTGGATTTGTTGCTGACAGGTTAAATGTGTGTGAGAAAGAGATGAGTCAAGGATGACTCAAAAGGTTGTGGCTTGAACAAATATCTCAGAAATGACTTTGAATATAAGTATAGTAAGACTGCCAGTCAAAATGCACAGACTGTCCACTTAGATTAAAAAAAAAAAACCCCAGCAATATGCTATTTTATTATAAACGTATACAAAAAGGTTAAAACTAAAAAAGATGAAAAAAGCTGAGACAAATAACAAACAACAGTCCTCATGGCTATATTAACGCGAGACAAAAGAGAAGTCTGTACTCTTAATCTGTCTACTCTTTCTGTAACAGTTTGGCATTTGTGAGTCCTGTTTTCACAACGGGACTGTAGTTTCTTTAGGGACAGGGATACCACACCCTCATCTGGATCCACCCACAACCTAGAACAGTCCTCTTGTCAGTAGTCAACAGTAGGTAAAACTTGTAAATACGTTCTCCACCCACTTAACATTATTTCTCCTACATCATAAATGTTATAGGATTTGAAAGGTCAGAGTTGGTTCTCTAACCTGACACCAAGTCGTGGGTCGCCTGTACCATTTTCACCTATTTCCAAGTTACAAGTCAACAGGCTTTTCCGTGAAGTGCAATGCAGTGTGCCCCGCTCGCCCGCAGCCAGGCCCGAGACCCCGCCCGCCCCCGCGAATGCAGGGGGATTCGGTCAAAGACTTAAGTGCAGATGGATTCGGTCAAAGCCTCAAGAAGCAGACTACGCCCGGCAATCTGGGAAGTTTCTAAGAAAGGGAAAAAAGACCGAGAGCCCTGCACGGTTGCACTGGTCACGAGCCAGCTAACACTGCATGGTTCCTCCGCTACCCAGACTCACCCCAAGCTCACCTGCCTGCAGCCAGCCAGGGTGATCTGAGCGACAGCCCCTGGCACGCGCTTTGCCCCAAGGCAGCTTCCGGCTCTGGTCGGAAGTGCTCCTTTAGGAAGACAGGAAGTCCCGCCCCCGGGGACGGGAGCTGCGGCAGCTGAATCTCAGCGCTGTGCTCAAGAGTCTGGGTAGCCGGAGGTGTGGTCAGCCCCCCCAAACCCAGCCAAACACTCGGCCCCTGGGCTGACCCCGCGATGCCCCCGAAACTTGGGATGACGGAAAGAAGGATCGAGCTCTTTCCAGTTTACTAGTTATCACGGAAGCGAGTTACAAGTCCCGTATGAGATTCAGTTCCATGTTCGTGGGGAATTTACCACATAGGAAGCCTGTGGTGGTCATAGAAAAGAAACTAGTGTTGATGCCTCAAACGCTAGGAGAAAAAAATTCAACGGGCTGAATCGTAAGGCAGAATGAAAGTAAACGCAGTAATAGAAAAAGGAAATTCCATAGACATGTTAATTTCTAACAGTTTTCTCATATCTCAAGAGTTGTGAAGATCAAATACTGCTACTGCTACTAAGTCTCTTCAGTCGTGCCCGACTCTGTGCGACCCCATAGACGGCAGCCCACCAGGCTCCTCCGGCCATGGGATTTTCCAGGCAAGAGTACTGGAGTGTGGTGCCATTGCCTTCTCCGGAAGATCAAATGAGATGACAGATAAATAAAAGTTTCCCCGTCGCGGAGTCTGGTACATGATTAAAGCGTATCATGTCCATAGTATAGTTATTGCTTTTAAAAGGCCTTTATTCCAACCAAAGAGAAACTGAATAACACTTCAGGGGGCTAGCCTTCAAGCTGAATGTCAAAACTAAACAATTTCAACACATAGAGATGCCCCTTATGAAGCTGTAAAAACTGCTTTTGTTGATTAATGAAAGGACATAGGCTAAGAAACCATGTTCCAACAACAAACTTTCAGAAGCTTTGTTGTGTGAAATAATATCAGTAATCATGGAATATCGTATATCTGCCTGGCAGAGCTGAGTCCTGGGGATCATTCTGACACTTTGCCAACCCAGGCATACTGCTTCAAATAAGGTATTTTCAAATGTAACATTCCACATTTAACTTTATATTAATAGTTTTTGGGAACACATGACCTTGGAGTCAACGTCATAGCTCAAGCCTGAGCTTAATTCTTATCTACACTCCACCAAATTCTATGCTATGTCCGCTTTTTCCTGTTTTTCCCCCTCCCCCTTTTTTTGAGTTAAACTCCTCCAGTTCCTCTGGTGTGTGGTTTTCCTTATTTCAGCAACTTAATAAATTTTGTTAGACTACAGGTTTGACACAGATGGCTTTATCAGATAGGCTTTATCATTGTTTATTTTGATTAAGCCTCCTGCACTCATGAAGGTTGGAGGATACCTCCTGCTGCTGCTGCTGCTGCTAAGTCACTTCAGTCGTGTCCGACTCTGTGCGACCCCATAGACGGCAGCCCACCAGGCTCCCCCGTCCCTGGGATTCTCCGGCAAGAATACTGGAGTGGGTTGCCGTTTCCTTCTCCAATGCATGAAGATGAAAAGTGAAAGTGAAGTCGCTCAGTCGTGTCCGACTCTTAGTGACCCCATGGACTGCAGCCTACAGGGCTCCTCCATCCATGGGATTTTCCAGGCAAGAGTACTGGAGTGGGGTGCCATCGCCTTCTCCATGGAGGATACCATTGATTCCAATTTAGACAAAAACTGAAGCAGAATAAAGATTAGTAATTTACTGACATTCATCTGTGTTCTGAGAAGAGCTGTGCCCTTTTTTTAAGTTATCTTTTGGTAGAGAATGATCACAGTTTTTGAAAATTATTGGCATCCACCAAATTCAAACCAGCCCCATGGATACAGAAGCATGCATATTCCCTTTCTCTGTAAAATATTTCCTGTCTCCACTGAGTTGTGACAACAGTTGCCTGGTTTTGCCTAGAATGAAAGAATTGCACTTCTCTGCCTTCAGTCCCTTTCTCTAGACAGTGATCCTGTACACTTCTCCCTCAACCATGTTATCTTTTTGAAATGTTTTCTCTGCTAAATTTTCCCCTGAAAGAGATCTCTACAGTCTGTCTCTCATTCCTCACCCTCCTCTCACTTTAATCCTTTTTAGCCTGGCCTTCTGGCTTCTCTTTTCCCTCCAGTTCTTCCACAATTATCTTTCAAGTATCAACACTAACTTCAGGTCATCAAGGTGATTTTTTAGTCCTCATATCCCTTGATTTCTCAATAGAATAGGTTTATAGGGTTACTTACCCACCTTTGCTGTAAAAATCATATTTAAAGCACTGTATCAAAAGAGCACAAACTTATAGATGCAATTCATTTTGAGTGTCATCATTCATGCATCAAGTCAGTAAGTGCCAGTTCTGCACCAAACACTATTTTTAGACACTAGAGGTCTAGCAGAGAAAAAGAGATGCAATGTTCCAGTCCTGGAAAAAAATGTATGTCTTAATGGTATGAGGCAGATGACACATAAATAAAAAGAATAAGATAATTTCAGATTGTGTGAGGTGCAATTAAAAAAAAATAGATGGTTCAGTGATAATGTTAGCAACTGAAAGTAGAAAGTAAGGGGAGGATAACTTTCAAGGTGACATTTGAACTGACAACTGCAAGATAAGAAGGATCGAACAAGGTAAAAAAAAGAAAAACTGGAAGAAGATCCTTCTAGTTCTATAGGATAACAGAAGTGGGAGGCAGGGTTGAGGGAGGGTTAAGAGGGTCATTCATGGGGAATTTCCTTGTGGTCAATGGTTAAGACTCGGTGTTTTCACTGCTGGGGCCTGGGTTACATCTCGTGATGGAGAACTAAGATCTTGCAAGCTGCATGGCCAAAAAAAAAAAAAAAAGGGGGGGGGAGTCAGTTATGAGCTGTTGTAGTCATTTCATCTAGGGCACAAAAGGAAATGGTGGCTTAAGCCAGAAAAGTTGAAGCAGACTGGAAGACTGTCGAGTCACAGCTACTGAGAAGTCATATAAAATGAGAAGACAGAACTATTTACTAGATTTCACCAAATAAATGTCAGTGTCATCGACAAGAGCAATTTTGGTAGAGTAGTGGCCTCGGAGAAGGCAATGGCACCCCACTCCAGTACTCTTGCTTGGAAAATCCCATGGACGGAGGAGCCTGGTGGGCTGCAGTCCATGGGGTCGCTCAGAGTCATACACGACTGTGTGACTTCACTTCCACTTTTCCCTTTCCTGCATTGGAGAAGGAAATGGCAACCCACTCCAGTGTTCTCGCCTGGAGAATCCCAGGGACGGGGGAGCCTGGGGGGCTGCCGTCCATGGGGTCGCACAGAGTAGGACACTGAAGCGACCTAGCAGCAGCAGCAGCAGTGGCTTCAGAAGCCAGACTGCAGGGGAAAGGAGGTTGAGGGAGCACAGTTCAAAGAAGAGACCTTCTAATTGCCTACTGATCGAACATTTTTCAGTTAATATCCTATTGGGTATCTCTACTGCATTATATCAATACTTTAATGGTTCACTTCTTGAAACCACATAGTTTCTTTCCAGTGGTTATTTTTTCCTTTTTCTTTTCTTTGTTGATGTTGTTGCTGTTGTTGACAGGGAGTGAAGTCACTTTGGAAATCTGATGACAGCTATCCACATATGTGCAAACTTTGTATATAATTTCAGGGGGTTAATTAATCCTTTGAAGACTGTTAATGGGCCCCAGAGAAGACCATGGAGTGCAGATTAAGAATGTCAACTAGCTGTTCTCTTCTTCCTTCATGGTTTCCTCATTCCATTAACTGCTCCCTCCTTGATAATGTCCTTATGGTACATACTCTCTCAGTGACTACGTCTACTTTCTTGATTTTTTTTATTGGGACCATGATACCAATTTTACTTAAAAAAAAAGTACTGAACTAAAGTTGATTTACGATGTTAATTTCTGTGTACAGCAATATATATATACCTTCTTTTTCATATTATTTTCCATTATGGTTCATCACAGGATATTGAACATACTTCCCTGTGCTACACAGTAGGACTTTGTTGTCTACCAATTCTACATATAATAGTTTGTATCTGCTAATCCCAAACTCCCGATCCAGCCTCTACCAGCTTCCCTTCTTCTTGGCAACCACAAGTCTGTTCAGTCTGTGAATCTGTTTCTATGCTATAAACAAGTTCATTTGTGTCATTTTAGATCCCACATATGTGATATCATACAGAATTTATCTTTCTCTTTCTGACTTACTTCACTTAGTATGATAATCTATAGACCCATCCATGTTGCTGTAAATACATGGTCCATTCTTTCTTATGACTGAGTAGTGTTCCATTGTGTATATATATATACCACATTTTCTATACCCATTCATCTGTTGATTCACACTTAGGTTGCTTCCATGTCTTGGCTATTGAAAACAGTGCTACTATGAACACTGGGTGAATGTACCTTTCTTTCTTTCTTTTTTTGGCCATGCCACAAGCCTTGTGGGATCTTAGTTCCCTGACCAGGGGTTGAACCCTGCTACCGCAGTGAAAGTGCCAAGTCCTAATCACTGCATGCCAGGAAATTCCCAACATTTAGTTTTTGAGGAACCTCTGTACTGTTTTGCATATTGGCTACACCAGTTTACAATCCCACTAAATCAAATCCCTTATGATTATACAGTGGAAGTGAGAAATAGATTTAAGGGCCTAGATCTGATAGACAGAGTGCCTGATGAACTATGGAATGAGGTTTGTGACACTGTACAGGAGACAGGGATCAAAACCATCCCCATGGAAAAGAAATGCAAAAAAGCAAAATGGCTGTCTGGGGAGGTCTTACAAATAGCTGTGAAAAGAAGAGAAGCGAAAAGCAAAGGAGAAAAGGAAAGATATAAACATCTGAATGCAGAGTTCCAAAGAATAGCAAGAAGAGATAAGAAAGCCTTCTTCAGCGATCAAACAAATAGAGGAAAACAACAGAATGGGAAAGACTAGAGATCTCTTCAAGAAAATTTAGAGATACCAAGGGAACATTTCATGCAAAGATGGGCTCAATAAAGGACAGAAATGGTATGGACCTAACAGAAGCAGAAGATATTAAGAAGAGGTGGCAAAAATACACAGAAGAACTGTCCAAAAAAGATCTTCACGACCCAGATAATCATGATGGTGTAATCACTGACCTAGAGCCAGACATCCTGGAATGTGAAGTCAAGTGGGCCTTAGAAAGCATCACTACAAACAAAGCTAGTGGAGGTGATAGAATTCCAGTTGAGCTATTCCAAATCCTGAAAGATGATGCTGTGAAAGTGCTGCACTCAATATGCCAGCAAATTTGGAAAACTCAGCAGTGGCCGCAGGACTGGAAAAGGTCAGTTTTCATTCCAATCCCAAAGAAAGGCAATGCCAAAGAATGCTCAAACTACCACACAATTGCACTCATCTCACATGCTAGTAAAGTAATGCTCAAAATTCTCCAAGCCAGGCTTCAGCAATATGTGAACTGTGAACTTCCTGATGTTCAAGCTGGTTTTAGAAAGGGCAGAGGAACCAGAGATCAAATTGCCAACATTCACTGGATCATAGAAAAAGCAAGAGAGTTCCAGAAAAGCATCTACTTCTGCTTTATTGACTATGCCAAAGCCTTTGACTGTGTGGATCACAATAAACTGTGGAAAATTCTGAAAGAGATGGGAATACCAAACCACCTGATCTGCCTCTTGAGAAATTTGTATGCAGGTCAGGAAGCAACAGTTAGAACTGGACATGGAACAATAGACTGGTTCCAAATAGGAAAAGGAGTACGTCAAGGCAGTATATTGTCACCCTGCTTATTTAACTTCTATGCAGAGTACATCATGAGAAATACTGGACTGGAAGAAACACAAGCTGGAATCAAGACTGCCGGGAGAAATATCAATAACCTCAGATATGCAGATGATACCACCCTTTATTGCAGAAAGTGAAGAGGAACTAAAAAGCCTCTTGATGAAAGTGAAAGAGGAGAGTGAAAAAGTTGGCTTAAAGCTCAACATTCAGAAAACGAAGATCATGGCATCCAGTCCCATCACTTCATGGGAAATAGATGGGGAAACAGTGGAAACAGTGTCAGACTTTATTTTTTTGGGCTCCAAAATCACTACAGATGGTGACTGCAGCCATGAAATTAAAAGACACTTACTCCTTGGAAGGAAAGTTATGACCAACCTAGAGAGCATAGATATTACTTTGCCAACAAAGGTCCGTCTAGTCAAGGCTATGGTTTTTCCTGTGGTCATGCATGGATGTGAGAGTTGGACTGTGAAGAAGGCTGAGCACCAAAGAATTGATGCTTTTGAACTGTGGTGTTGGGGAAGACTCTTGAGAGTCCCTTGGACTGCAAGGAGATCCAACCAGTCCATTCTGAAGGAGATCAGCCCTGGGATTTCTTTGGAAGGAATGATGCTAAAGCTGAAACTCCAGTACTTTGGCCACCTCATGCGAAGAGTTGACTCACTGGAAAAGACGCTGATGCTGGGAGGGATTGGGGGTAAGAGGAGCAGGGGACGACTGAGAATGAGATGGTTGGATGGCATCACTGACTCGATGGATGTGAGTCTGGGTGAACTCCGGGAGTTGGTGATGGACAGGGAGGCCTGGTGTGCTGCGATTCATGGGGTCGCAAAGAGTCGGACACGACTGAGCGACTGATCTGATCTGAAGAGCAGATGAGTTCCCCTTTCTCCACAGCTTCTCTAGCATCTATTATTTGGAGATTTTAATGATGGCCATTCTGCCCAGAGTGAGGTACCTAACTGTAGTTTTGATTTGCGTTTCCCTAATAATCAGAGATGTTTCATGTACCTGCTGGCTATCTACATGCAATGACACCTACTTTAGTACAGAAGCCCCTTGGAGTTGTGGGGTAACTTAAGAGAAAATCACGATCAGTTAAACCCACTCAATAGCCATAGATTTATTTGACTTCACAGTATCTAACTGGACACCGTAAGAGTTGAGGCTGTAATTGCTCATAAGGACATCCTGAAAAAGATTTTTATAAGAAAAATGAAATAAAAGGCTAGTACTTTTGCTGTAACATTTTACAATCTTCTTCCACATCTGTCTTCATCACAGCTCTATCACAAGGAAATCAGATTTCCACTGGGAACTTCACAGTGGCAGATGTTTACCATGCAAAGTTCCCTCTAGCCTTCTTCCTTCCTTCCTTCCTTTGGTACCTTCTAACGTGCAGCTTCTCATCCTAGCAAGTAGTTGTGAAGGTTAATTTTATATGTCCTCTTGGCTAGGCCATTATACTTAGATATTTCTTCTAACACCAGTCTCCATGTTGCTGTGAAGGTATGTTTTAGATGAGACCAACTGTTAAATCAGTACACTCTGAGTCAAGAAGATTGCCCTCCATAATGTGGTGAGCCTCACCCAATCAGTTGAAGAACTTATGTGATGAAGACTAAGCTCCCTCATGTGTGCACGCTAAGCTGCCTCAGTCGTGTCTGACTCTTTGCAACACTATAGAGGTAGCCCACCAGGCTCCTCTACTATGGTATTCTCCAGGCAAGAATACTGGTGTGGGCTTCCATGTCCTCCTCCAGGGGATCTTCCCGACCCAGGGATCAAACCTGTGCCTCCTATGTCTTCTGCATTGGCAGGTGGGTTCTTTACCACTAGTGCTACCTGGGAAGCCCCCTCAAAGAAGAGAGAATTGTTTCCCCTGAAACACATGGCCATGCAACATGGGGGAAATATCAGGGTTCTTTTCATAAGGAAGAATTGAGTAACGACTGTTCAATAGATAAACAACATCTTCCATAGATTCAATTCATTATCTTCTCAGATCTCTCCAATGATATTACTTACAGATTATGGCTTGTCTTTTTTTGTTTTAAGGTGTTTTCTGTTCCCTTAATTGTTCCTGTTTCCTCTAAATTAAGTTTTCCGTATCTTTTTTTTTTTTTTGCTGCAGACTGCAGCATATGGGATCTTAGTTCCCCACCTAGGTATTGAACCTGCATACCCTGCACTGCAAGGCAGATTCTTAACTACTGGACCACCAGAAAAGTCCCTTTCTTTTTACCTTGGTCTTTCTCTGTCATACTGCAGGTATTCTATAAATATGTAGGCCTTTCTGGTTGTCCATTTATGTTTTAGACAGGATGAGGCAGGAGAAATGCTAAACATGAACTAATGGGAGCTCAGCTTACGCAGGCAGGGCTGGCTGGCTGACTAGTTAAGTTCCATTGTCATGAGAGTGGGAAGGGAGCAGCCATCCATCATGCTCCAGGAAGGCTACCAAATGCCAGGACAGAAGAATGTAGCTCTTTGGGACCAATACCTTCCCTATTTACTCAAATTCTTTCTATAAACTTAACTTGTAGTTCTCCAAAAAGATAAACATCTGGTAGTGATGATGTAGTTTGCCCACTGGAGTATAACAAAGAGGTAGTATAGGGGGATATACCCTTCAATTTACAGACTATCAATTAATTTGTTTTCGCCCACATCTATCACTCCAGCAAGTACAGAGTTGTTCCAGTTAGTTTCCTACTACCACAATCTTAGTAGCTTAAAACAACATCTATTTATTATATAGAGTTCTGTAAAAGCCCATCACTTCTCAAGGTCTCAGCAGGGCTATGTTCCCTTCTGGAGACTCCAGTGGAGAATCTGTTTCCTTGCCGTTAGTTTCTAGGAGTTGCCTGCATTCTGTGGCTTGTGGTCCCCTTCTTCCATATTCAAAGTCAGAAATGATGGGTTCAGTTCTTCTTATCACACCACTCTGTCTTTGGTTCCAACATATGATCTCATTCTATGACTCTCCTCTTCTTCCTCCTTCTTCCACTTTGAAGAAACTTGTAGTTACTGATGGGTCCACCTGAATAATTCATGATAATCTCCCTATTTTGAGATCATCACTTAGCAACAATAATTTCTCTCCAAACTTATTTCTCCTTTGCCATATAACCTAATATATTCATCAGTTCTGGGGGTGAGGATGTGAACATCATTGGCGGGTGGGACCCTTATTCTGCCAAGCACTTCTGGTTCTACTGAGCCTGCTGGGTCCACAACCCCTTCTCAAAATAGCCTTAGCTCGGACCATATCCCCATGGCTTTCATATAGCAGTATTTCTGCTTTCTATATTCCAGATTTTTTTTTTTGAAATTTATCATCCATTAACAAAGTCCTTCCATTCTCAATGTTATTTTGATATTTTAGTCTTTATATTATCTTCCTTTCCTTTCAGTATTCTCCCAAGAGGGAAAAAAGATAACCACATACTCAGTCCAGCATCTTGAAAAGGATGATTGTTCTTTTGGCCCTTTCTTCTTGCTGGAAGAAAATTTAGTCTCGGTCAGTGTTGGCACCTCCTTACCTCTCATAGTTAGAGCAACTTCTAGGAGATTTAAGAGGTGCCTGAGGGCATCATAGACACCATTAGCAGGTTTATTGTTGAAGCCCATAATGATCCCTCAAAGCCTGGCAACTTTCTGCTGCCCTGTCACAGGAAGAGAGGGGGAATGTTATTATCTAGTTCATCTTCTGTGAAGTATTACTTAACTACTTGAGTACCATCAACAACCATGGGAACTTCTGGCTTTTTGCTCCCTTCCCAGGAATCTCTCCTCTCTCCTCTGTTCTGTTTGCCCTTAAAGTCTCTGCTCCTTTTCTTTGTGTCTCCCTCCAGTACACCTAGCCTGATCTCTTTAACAGGCTCAGGTTGTAGAAAAATTAATTCAGAAAGGGAAGTGTCTTATAAGAGACTTCTTTTAGCTTTAGCACCATAATATTTTCCTGAGGCAAGAAACCACAAAATGGCTTGAGTACCTTTCTACAACTAAAGATGAAAAAAATAGAGGGAAATGGTGGTCCAGTGGTTAAGGCTCCATGATTCTTCCATTGCAGGGGGCACAGATTTGATCCCTGGTCAGGGAACTAAGATCCCACATAGCACACAAGGCCAAAAAAAAAAAAAAAAAAAAAAATAGAGGGAGGAAAAAAATCTTAAAAATTAGTTTGCTACTATATACTTAACATTATACAGTTGGTTTTGCCACATTAAATCACTGAACTGTGATTTAATCAATTCATTGTTGTTGTTATTCAGTCGCTAAGTCATGTCTGACTCTTCACCATCCCATAGGCTGCAGCACGCTAGGCTTCCCTGTCCCTCACCCATCTCCTTGAGTTTGGCCAAGTTCATGTCCATTCAATCGATGATGCCATCCAACCATCTCATCCTCTGTTGCCCTCTTCTCCTTCTGCCTTCAATCTCTCGCAGCATCAGGGTCTTTTCCAATAAATCAACTGTTCACATCAGGTGGCCAAAGCACTGGAGCTTCAGCTTCATCATCAGCCCTTCTAAAGAGGACGCAGGGTTGATTTCCTTCAAGATTGACTGGTTTGGTCTCCCTGCTTTCCAAGGGACTCTCAAAAGTCTTCTCCAGAACCACAGTTCAGCATTCTGGCTTCTTTCTTGTCCAGCTCGCACATCCGCATATGACTACTGGCAAGACCATAGCCCTGACTATATGGACCTTTGTTGGCAAAGGGATGTCTTTGCTTTTTAGCACACTGTCTAGGTTTGTTATAGCTTTCCTGCCAAAAAGCAATCATCTTCTAATTTCATGGCTGCAGTCACCATTGACAGTGATTTTGGAGCCCAAAAAGAGGAAATCTGTTACTGCTTCCAGCTTTTCTCCTTCTATTTGCCATGAAGTGATGGGACCGGATGATATGATGCTAGTTTTTTTAATACTGAGTTTCAAACCAGTTTTTTCACTCTACTCCTTCACCCTCATCAAGAGGCTCTTTAGTTCCTCTTCGCTTTCTGCCATTAGAGTGGTATCATCAGCTTATCTGAGGTTGTTGATATTTCTCCCAGCAACCTTGATTCGAGCTTGTAACTCATCCAGCCCGGCCTTTCACATGATGTGCTCTGTGTGTAAATAAACAGGGAAACAATGAACAGCCTTGTTGTACTCCTTTCTCAATCCTGAACCAGTCAGTTGTTTCATACAGGGTTCTAACTCGTGCTTCTTGACCCGCATACAGGTTTTTTGGGAGACAGTTCAGATGGTCTGGTATTCCCATCTCTGTACGAGTTATCCACAGTTTGTTATGATCCACAAAGTCAAAGGCTTTAGTGCAGTCAATGAAACAGAAGTAGATGTTTTTCTGGAATTCCCTTGCTTTCTCTATGATCCAGAAAATGTTGGCCATTTGATCTCTGGTTCCTCTGCCTTTTCTAAACTCAGCTTGAACATCTGAAAGTTGTCGGTTCATATAGTGCTGAAGCATAACTTGGAGGATTTTGAGCATAACTTTACTAGCATGGGAGATGAGTGCAACTGTCCAGAGGTTTGAACGTTCTTTCGTACTGCCCTTCTTGGGAATTGGAATGAGGATTGACCTCTTCTAGTCCTGTGGAACAAATGTACCATATGACTCAGCTGAGTATTTAACCTTCTTAGTTGGCTTGGGTTGCTGTAATAAAATACACAGATTGAGTGGATTTTACATCAGATATTTTTTTTCTCACAGCATTTTTTTTCCCCCTCTGGAATCTGAAATTCCAGAAAAACATCTACTTCTGTTTCATTGACTATGCTAAAGTCTTTTATTGTGTGGATCATAGCAAACTGTGGATAACTCTTAGAGAAATGGGAATACCAGGTGATCTGGTTCCTGGTGAGCGCTCTCTTCCTGGTTTGTGGTGGCTGTCTTCTTTCTGTGTCCTCACATGGTATAAAGATAGAACAGGGCTCTCTTGAGTGTCTTCTTGTAAGAAAATTAATTCTATTGGATCAAGTCCCCACCCTTAGGACCTCATTTAGCCTTAATTACTTACATGAAGATCCTATCTCCAAATACAGAAATACTGAAGGTTGAGGCTTAAACATATAAATCTGGGGGGGGGGGGACACAAACTTTCAGTCCATAATATTACCCAAGAGAAATGAAAATATATATCCACAGAAAAACTTGTACACAAATGTTCATAGCAGCATTATTTATAAAAACCAAAAAGTAAAAATAACTCAAAGGTCCACCAACTGATGAACAGATAAAACAAAATATGGTATTTTCATACAATAAGCTAATTCAGACTTAAAAATGATTGAGGCTGTGATATAGTATGTATGAATCTTGAAAACATTATGCTAAGTGAAGGAAGCCAGTCACAAAAGGCGATATAGTGTATGATTCCATTTATATGAAACATTCAGAACAGGCAACTCTATAGACACATAAAGAATCTGCCCGCAATGTGGGAGACCTGGGTTCAATTCCTAGGTTGGGGAGATCTCCTGGAGGAGGGCATGCAACCCACTCCAGTATTCTTGCCTGGAGAATCCCTATGGACAGAGGAGCCTGGTGGGCTACAGTCCATGGGGTCACAAAGCGATGGACACTACACAACGACTAAGCACAGCACAGAATGGGCGTTAGGGATGGAGACAGGGAAATGGGGAGTGAATGCTAATTGTGATGGAGGTTTCTTTTAGGGGAAGCAAAAATGTTATAAAATTAGATTGTAGTGATGGTTGCTTAACCTCATGTATAGTAAAACCCACTGAATTGCATACTTTAAAAAATTTGTGATGTGTGAATCAATACAGCTGTTTCCAAAAAACAGGAGTAGCAGTGCCCAGGGACCAGTACTGACCCCATTCTTTTCCTTATTCGCACACTATCCCTAGGTGGTGAGCTCATTCAATCCTATGATTTCATGTCAATGGCTCACAAATCCAGCTTCCAGCCTTTCTTGATCTCCCCTCTGAACCCTATCTAAGTATGTGCCTGCAGATACCTTCTTGACATCTCTCTAGGATATCTCACAGCCATCTCTAACTCCCCTCTAAAAGTTGTTTCTCCCCTGCCTTTCTAAATCTAATTTATGATATCACTATTTAATATCTTTAAAAAATCTAGCAGTCATCCTTGATTCCTCCTTTTATTAACTCTGTTTTGTATCCACCAGTGATTCCTATCAGCTCCACTTTCAAAATAGTCCCCAGCTGAACCTCTTCATACTGTGTCCTGTGCTATCATCCTTATTTCAGCTACAATCAGCTCTCGTGGGATATTCTAACATCCTCCTCATAGGTCTCTTCACCTCTTCTCCTTCCCCTCTATAAACCCATCCTCTACTCAGATGCCAGAACAATCTTTTATAAAGGTAAATTAAATCCAGTTACTCCCTTTCTTGAAACCTTCCACTGGCTTCCCAATTGTACTTAAAGCCCCAAATCCTTACTCAAGCGCTTTCCTACCTTAAGATCTTTGGATTCCTTTTGTTTCAATTGCTCTTCACCAGGATTGTGGTATAGTTTTTTTTTTTTTTTTTTAATCACTCAGAGCTTAACTTACATGTGCTTCCTCAGAGAGGTCATCCTTGAACATTTAATGTTAAGTAGCCACCCTTGAAAAATTATCTGCTTAGGACTTTCCAATATTTCTTGCTTATTGCTTTTATGACTTTAAAAATGTTCAATATTTGAATATGTAATACAGTCCCAAGCTTCAAAAGTCAAAAGCAGTCAATAGATGTACAGTGAAAAGTCACTCTCGCTACTTTTTCTATCTCTGTCCCTCAGTTCCTACCCTAGAGATAATCTATGCAAATACTTTTCTTTTATTCCATTCTTTTTCACACAATTGGTAACTTACTATAGTCTCTTAAACAACCTTGTGTTTTCTTTTCTCTTCCTATACCTTGGAAAGTTAGGTTGTTCAGTCATGTCCAATTCTTTGTGACTCCATGGACTGTAGCCCTCAGGCAAGAATACTGGAGTGGGTTGCCATTTCCTTCTCCAGGGCATCTTCCCAACCCAGGGATGGAACCCAGGTCTCCTGCGTTGCAGGCAGATTCTTTACCATTGGAGCCACCGGGAAACCCCCATAAGCTGGAGATCTAATTTAAGAACAAAGGGGATATATTAGGAAGATACTGGATAGCTCACAGTGTAACAGGAGGGTTGGAGCACAGGTTCAGGTTTAGGACAAAGAACCAAGATAGAACTGGAACAAGACAGAACAAGAACTGGAAAAGAACCAAAACAGCAGGTACTATTTACTTGCTTGGTCAGATTTCTAGCAGGTGAATGAACTCCAGCAGTTTTCTCCACTCGAGAATGGAGACAGAATCCAGCTGGTTAAGATTAGGTCATGTTCAATTCAGTTCGGTCAGTCAGTCATGTCTGACTCTTTGCGACCCCATGGACTGTAGCATACCAGGCTTCCCTGTCCATCACCAACTCCTGGAGCTTGCTCAAACTCATGTCTATCAAGTTGGTGATGCCATCCAACCATCTCATCCTCTGTTGTCCCCTTCTCCTGCCTGCAATCTTTCCTAGCATCAGGGTCTTTTCAAATGAGTCAGTTCTTCGACTTAGGTGGCCAAAGTATTGGAGTTTTGGCTTTAGCATCAGTCCATCCAATGAATACTAAGGACTGATTTCCTTTACGATTGACTGGTTTAATCTCAATCAAATGGTCATGTATCACCTTTCAACTATAGCCAGGCAGTGAGTGGAAGGAGACAGCAACCTCCTAGGATCCTTTGGCTTCCATATTTGAAGGCAGGGTACCTTGGCTGTAAACAGCTGGCAAGACATAATTCACCAAAAGGAAACAGGAATATGATCAGGTAGAATTAGGATAGGAGAATGGCTAATTAACAACAAAGGTATCTCTGGTAGGAGCTTATGATTTTACATACATAACAGTGTAACACGCTTCCCTGGTGACTCAGTGGTCCTAAGTCTAATCCTGCCCACAATACAGGATATGGGTCCAGTCCCTGGGTTGCGAAGATCACCTGGAGGAGAAAATGGCAACCCCCTCCAGTATTCTGGCCAGGGCAATCCCAAGGACAGAGAAGCCTGTCAGGCTAGAGTCCGTGGGGTCATAGTCAGACATGTTTGAGCACAAAATAGTGTTAACAAAATAACCTAGGTCTAAAGCAGAGGCCCAGGATAATTTTCCTTTAAAGGAGATGGTACAGTATTCAAGTTGGAGAAACACTGTTACATATCCCTTTTAAAGAAATGTTTTCCTGCTGCCCCACAGAGGAGTCAGCACCTCACTTACTATAGGAGAGCAATGGGTCTGCTGAGAGTAACAAAAAGACTTTATTGAGTCAGTCATACAGGTTTAGTGGCTACTTATTAACTTAATTAGTGACCATGTTTAAGCTTTGCTTTGGAGGATCTCTACCAAGTACTTCGCTAAGGCCACCCTCTGACTCATTTTTTACCTGAATGGTGGGACTGGCTTGTTTTATCTATTTGCATTGTTAATTACACTAAAGACATTTTGATTTGGAACAAAAATCTTCAGTTAGGCTTTAGAGATAGAGCAGGTTTAATGGGTGGCAGGGGGACATTTCAGAAACAAGTATATAAGCATGAAGGTGGGAATGTGTTTAATAGGCAGGAATGAACAGTCAGGCTTAACTGAAGTGAAGGGATGTGGGAGATAAGATGAGAAACAGATTATTGGGAGCTTTGACTGTGAAACTAAAGTGTTTATCCTATAAGGAAATGATTTATGAATGGAGGCACAAAATGAAAGCAAATTAAGATTACTTTGGCAGTTGTGTGCAACATGGACTGAAAGGAGGGGATTCCAGTAAAACAAGCTGGCAACATTAATTATCCGTGTATGTTACGATACTCCAAGGCAAGAGAAAATTATTGGTTTGATCTTTTGTTTGTTGCAGCATTCACTAGCTAAATGATACTGTCTCAGTCATGTAACACAGTAAACTGCTAAATTCTCCCAACAACGTCCTCATTAAATTGACAATCATAGGTGACTTGTGGCCTCAATAAATTGAGAATTTCTCCTAAATAACAATCTTTATGGTGCTGAATCCTTAGTTCCTTCTGAACTATCAGCAATTATACTCAGATTTTTTCTAAGCCTTATAAGAATGTCTAAAATTGTGAATTTTTATATCTTTAGTGCTAAGTCATATAGTGAATGCTATTTTTTTTTGTTCATCTCTAATTCAGAGCTTTGTAAATGTAAATGGCCAAGTTTCAAGATGCAATAAATTGAACAAACTTTAAAAAATTATACTTTCAGGACTTCCTTGTTGGTTCAGTGGTTGAGACTCCATACTCCCACTTCAGGGGAGCACGGGTTCTATACCTGGTAGAGGAACTAAGATCTCGCATGTTGCATAGTGCAGCCAAAAAAGAAAAGAAAAAAATTACACTTCCATGTCAGTTACCAAATCACAAATACATGTTCATAAAATATATTAGAAAATCTATTAGTTTGTCTCTTGGAACAGCTAGTTTGCCTTGTTTCAATAATCTTCTGCTTCATTTTCAGGTTCTTTTGGTTTTGTCTAATTCTTTGTGGTTAATTGACTTAATCTGTCAACTTCAATAAATCATTTCTTGTAAAATATGGACAGCTGTTAGAATTTACTAAAGCTAAATCTCTTCACATTTTTTACTTTTCAAATATTTAACTATTCCAATTTTACACTTCATACTATGTGACTTCACAAGTTTTGTTGAGATTTATAAATTACTTTGGCAGCTTACCGTTAGTACTGCTTTGCCCATTGAGATCTAAATATCTTCCATTATTCATTATACCAATTTTCCAATCTTCAGATATATTTTTCTTTGTGTACAGCAACAAATATAGATCAAAGGTAGTAAACTGGTTATTCTCCTAAAGCACAGAGTACTTTATATGTGCATTCCATGGCAGGTAGTGCTACAAATGCTTCCCAGATATCTCTATGACAAGATGCCTATTAAACATTCTACACAATTAACTAATGGGCTAATACTGAAATTTCTATTTCTATTGAAAATTCTAATGGACTAAACCTTTGCTTATTACACTATTACAATATTTACCGAGAGTATTGTAAAATTCTGCCATACAACTGTAAGGTGCAGTATATTCAATCACATAAAACCTGAGGTTGTGTTATTCCAAGACTTAAATAATAAGAGTAAGTCTGCAGTTAGCCAACTGGAGGTGGTGGGAGGTTAGGGAGCCAAATGCCAATTATGTCTGAGTTCATATTATTATGGGGTTCATCATCATGAGTTCTTTTCTGTATTCCAACCAACAGATATCAGCATGGCAATAAAGGTTGTTGTAAGTGCCATAGTGAAAATAAAAAGGAAGTGAAAATGTAAAGAGATGGAAAAGAGACATCTCAAAGGACAAGTCTTGGGAGGACTGGATAGGAGGCAAGGCTAAGTAATAAGTCAAAGACATACTACTGGATCACTTTAAGAATGACAATGGTGGACTTGCCTGGTGATCCAGTGGTTAAGATTCTGCACTTACACTGCAGGTGGCCTAAGTTCAATTCTTGGTCAGGGAACTAAGGCCAAAAAAGTGGGGGCAGGGTGGGGGGGTGAGGGTATTAAAAAACAAATGCCAATGGTGACAGAAGAGACAAGAGATAGAAGCAGTTTCATTCCATCATTTTGGTTGGCAAAGGGATAAGAGGGGAGGTCTAAGTTGATTTTAAATATGTTGATTACAAGCTAATGGAAAACTCAGATGAACAGGTAGTTTAAAAATACAGGACTTGAATATAAGGTCAGGGTTCTGACACAATGGTAATTATGGACAAAACTGAAAGTAAACAGTCTAGAAATGGTTTCAGAAGGAAAAACATTCAGTAAGAATCATTAGAGGAAGAATTAGAGGTAGAAGAACCACATTAACATAAAAGGTAATATTTGAAGTTTATGGTATCTTTTCACATACATTATATTTAATGGAACCCTTGAGAGGTGGGAGATTAGTTTCAAGTCGATTTATTCATTCATAAATATTTATTAAATTCTACTGAGAACAGGCGGGTGAGTAAGTCACAGTCCTTGCCCTTAATGAGTTTCTAATCCAATGGGAGAAGCAGACATGTAAAGTAATTAGGGGCTCTGATCCCAGCATTAACAATACTGGTTAGTAATTGGCTATTTACTTTCCAGTCTCCATAACAGGAAAATCACATGAGGCTAAGTGATAGTATTTGTCACTCTTCTATCTCCAAAGCCTAACAAAAGATCTAACTTGTAGGCACTCAAGAAATATTCTAAATGAACTGCATGAAAATCAGGAGTGTCTCAATAATGATGAGCATTATTTTCTGGCAGAGAATAAGATGTATGGGGAGAGTAAAATATTAGAAAATATGGGTAAAGTTGGTTGGAGAGATCAGATTTTGGAAAGCCTTACATGCCAAGGAATTTATAGATGGCAGTATTGGGGATTCAGAGAATTTAATAAATGGGAATGATACAATCAGATTTGTGTTTTGGCAAGACAGCTTTGGAGTGTACTGGATAGACTGGAGTGGGCAGAGGTTACAGGAAGGGAACTGTTTAGTACTTTAATACAATGGATCAGTGCTTTCTAAACTTAAACATATTTACGTGTGCATACAGAATGGGAAGCCAACAGAAGAACAAAGTGCTTTGATCTGTATTCAAGGCCCTGGCTCTGTTCAGTAGATGCTCAAAGAGAAAAACATAAAACAGGGGGTACCTAGTAGAAACTTCACAAATGGACATTTTCTTCCCTCTTTCTTTCTTCTTGGTATAATGTTTAAAAAAGAGCCAATGGATAAATCTTGAGGATATAAGGCAGGGAATGAAAAAGGCCCTCAAGAGACAGAAAAGGAGGGGATGAAGAACAGGAGAGTTTGTTTGGCTGAGGGCAGGAGGACAAACTTTTCTTGAGATGAAGGCAGACTATCTGAAGACAGACCTAAAGTAGTACAGCGGAAGAAAGGCAAGAAGAGTTTACATTTAAACGGGAGAAGAATGCAGAAGCTGGGGTGCTAGATTGGGATTTTAAATCTTCATCAGGATTAGATGGAAAATAAAAGGGCACTTGAGGCTTTAGTACGTTAACTTGCAATGGCGGCAATAGTTTTGAAAACATCCCCCTAGTAGCACTAGGCAACATGGGAAGGGCAAAACATGGAACCTCGGATTCCTCCTGGGAACTGGCAGGATAGGCGGGGCCTAAAGAAAGGGAGAAGGTGATTGAAGAAAGCTCTTGAAAGGGTCCCTGAAGAGAATGACTACAAAGTATAGGTTAGGAAGAGAAGTCAACTCAGGAAGCTGACAGTGAGAACTGATGCATTTAAAACCTTGCTGAGGTCAGAAAGTCATTTCTATCAACATAACTAGCCCTCATTCTTTTGATTTTGCCAACAAATAAAATCAGTTTCGTTTTCTTCTGTGTTAACCACCATGACTACAGTTCAAGTGAAAAAGATTTTTGATTATTTAATACACAAGTCTTTGCCAAGCATTTCTGTCACTGAAAAGCAAGATAAAAATGACAAAAGAATCATGAGTTGTACCAGACCGAAATTAATTTGATTAGATAAGGAATAACTACTTAAGCAATCTTTATACTTACAGGTAATTTGTCAATATAGTTAGCATTAGATCTTTCTGAGTAATCCAGTTTAAGTTATAGGTTCAAAAAATAAAGTTCAAACATCTGTAGGGTAGCACAATTATCTGATTTTCAGAAGAGGCTTCCCTGGATCAATTAAAATGGAAGATTCAAATTTTCAGTTAGTAAAGGCAATACCCAACTTTTTCAAAAAAGACTTAGGTTAAGTGCTTTGGTGGGAATCCTTACACAAGTATATGGTAATTTGATAACATATTGCACAACAAATCACGCAAAATGCAATGTTACTGAGAAATACAAACTTTGGGATGTCAGTGACACCTCTTACTACAGAAAATAGAGTCTCTTTTTCTTCATAGCTCTTGGGCCACAAGATTGCTCCAGGAGCTTAGGGTTTAAAATGAAACAAAGGGAGAGTCACAGTTAAGGCACTATAAAGCTAACTGTGCCCGAGTCTAGCCTTTGGATACTTTGGCTCTCAGGTTAACTCTTTTCTTTTCTTTAATCAGAGATTAAAGATGCCTACTTCCTTTTTCCATTCAAGCAACTGATTGCCTTTGGGTGGGGGGGCTGGCGGCTAGTGATGTGCGTGGGAAGGAAAAGGTCAGTTGCCCCAGCTTTTGACTTGAGGTGAGCCAGTAACTCTTTTATGGTTTTTACTACTAAGAAAGGTTTAAAGACTCCTTCCTAAAATACTTTTTGCATATACCTTTTCTTTTTTCCCAAATGGAAAGATACCGCTATAACCAGACACTAGTTTTGAGATGGAAGTTACATTAGGGCTTCCCTGCTGGCTCAGTGGGAATCTGCTTGCAACACAGGAAATGCAGGAGACTCAAGTTTGATCCCTGGGTCAGGAAGATCCCTTGAAGAGGCAATGGCAAGCCACTCCAGTATTCTTGCCTGGAAAATTCCATGGGCAGAGAAGTCTGGCAGGCTACAACCCACAGAGTTGCAAAGAGTTAAGACACAACAGAGCACTGAGCATGTGTGTGGGTAGCAAGTTACATAGGAGGAAAAAGTTATCTGGGCTAGTGCGTAAACTTCATTCAGTGAAGACTCCTTGGTTAAAACAGCGGAATTTGCTGGATAGGGATGAAGGAAAAAACGAGTTGAAACAAAGTGCCAGAATGCTTACTTTCACGGTCAGCTTCTTCATGGAAGTAAGGGAATTTCCATGGAGGAGAACGAATTATTCTAAGCAACAACATTTAGGAAGAAAGAAGAGTTCCTGTGATCTTTGGGCCAGTTAGCTATAGAAACTGGTCCCAAGTAGTTAATGGCTCAGAAATGGGGTAGATGAATTGTGAACTGCCCATGTAGTACAGTTAGGAAGTATGTGGATAAAATTTCCTGGAAGCTGAAGTCTTCTTTATTGACAGAATCCACAGAACATGTGAGACAGAGTTGGCCACAAGGTCCCAACATAGCACATTCTGACATTCAAATTAGACTTATTTAAATGTGGCTCCTTTTGATTCCTATAACCTTGTACTATGATGATTATCTGTACACAGGGATTCTAAATGGAAACAACTCACATCATCATTATCACTCAATTTTTGGAGACTAACAGCTTGGTCCAATTTTTAAGGTAATAGGCCAAAAGACAAAAAAAGTCAACTAAGTATCAGGCCTCGTCGAGAATGGCTTAACATTATTCATTCTCTTCTTTGAACATTTTACTTAAGTGTTTTATTAGAGCTACTAGCTCAGGGTTTCCACCACGAGCATCAATTTGTTTATAGGCTTTAGATTCAAGCTCTTTAAGAGTATTCCGAGTGTATTCGAAGGAACCTACATTCTCAAGGTAATGTACACAGTATTTTTTAATATCTATGTTTTCGGTTCTCTGGCGTAAGATATTCTGCACCTGGGTGCTTTCTGGCCTTGACCAGATAGCATGAATAGTAGGGAATGAGAACTTTCCCTCTGTTAGATCTTCACAAAAGCTTTTGTTTTCACTGTATTCTTTGGAGTGTAGATTAGCGTAATCATCCCTAATTTGGAAAAAGAGCCCAAGTGTATCAAGTAGTGGTTTTAAATCTTCTTTGTAATCAGAGAACAACTGCATGAGACCTACTGCTAATCCAAATAGTCCGCCTGTCTTTTGCAGCACCATTGCTTTATATTCTTCTTCGGTGGGACAAGTGTAATTATCCCTCCAGTAGATATCTAGGCCTTGTCCCTGATGGAGTTCTAAAAGCTGGCGGGTAAAGAGCTTTACTGCATCCGGGTGATTGAGGGTTAAGACTTTCTCTAGGCCAAGAAAATATACATAATTAGCAGAATTGATGACAGATGGAATTCCATAGATACTGTGTGCCACTGGAAAGCCACGTCGGAGTTTTGAGTTGTCTTCAATATCATCGATGAGTAAACTGGCATTATGCAACATTTCTGTCACTTCAATGATAATCTAGTAAAAAATACAATTGAAAAATTTCATTTTATTTGAATTATTCAAAAGAGCTTACCAATACTTATTATATAACAGATAATCAGCGTCAGGTGTCTTAGTTTTTTTAATTAATTATTATCTAGAAACCTCAATAGAAATAGCGTATGATCATTAAACTGAGTTAAGAACTAGGAATATTTTTACACAATATCTATTAATTTCTTGGGCTTAAGAATGAAGTTAGAGAACTTCCCTGGTGGTCCAGTGGTTAAGAATATTTCAATTCAGGATATGTGTGTTCAGTCCCTAGTCAGGAACTAGGATCCCAGAGGATGCTGGGCAACTAAGACCATGCCACAAGAGAGAGACCACATACTGCAACAAAGATGCTGTGTGCCACAACTAAGGCCTGACGCAGCCATAAACAAATACATACATACTAAAAAAAAAAAAATGAAGTTATAATTGCCTAAATACCTGTAGCTTGTCTTCTGGAACTTTTAGCCAATGATTAAACGCCTGTGAAAGTTTGGTTCTCACTTGTTTACCTGCATTTAAAGAATACAATTTGGCAATAAGTTAATATTTTAATTATAAGGAACACATTCAGAAACTTCTTCTAAAACTAATAAGACCTGATAAATCCAGCCCCACCAATTCATTACCTACTATAGAGCTTATCTCCTACTGCTGGGTCCCTACTGCCAAAACTCGTATCCTAAAGACACATAACCTTTTAAAATTTAGGCAGGTGAAACAGATTTATAGTACTCCAGTGGCCCATCTGGAGAAGGCAATGGCAACCCATTCCAGTACTCTTGCCTGGAAAATCCCATGGATGGAGGAGCCTGGTGGGCTGCAGTCCATGGGGTCGCTAAGAGTCGGACATGACTGAGCAACTTCACTTTTACTTTTCACTTTCATGCATTGGAGAAGGCAATGGCAACCCACTCCAGTGTTCTTGCCTGGAGAATTCCAGGGACGGGGGAGCCTGGTGGGCTGCCGTCTATGGGGTCGCACAGAGTCGGACACGACTGAAGCGACTCAGCAGCAGCAGCAGTGGCCCATCAGTGCACCCACTCCTTTCATCTTAACTTATATCAACAATTTTGGAATGGAATGGCTCTTAAGGAATTATGATCATTCCTTTTTTGAAAAGGGAGATAGTCTAGTTAGTGGCAGTTAATTAGCCTATTTCAGAGACTACAGGTATTTATTTTATTTAATTGAAATATAGTGGATTTATAATGTGTTACCTTTCTACTATAGTGCAAAGTGATTCAGTTATACATATATATACATTCTCTTTTTTAATATTCTTTTACATTATGATTTATCATAGGATACTGAATATAGTTCCCTGAGCTATATAGCAGGACCTTGTTGTTTATCCATCCCATACATAACTATAGGTATTTCTAAGTAAAGGTACTTTGATACTGAATTACCTTATAAAATGACCTCTTAAAATTATCTACCTTTAAGATTTTAGAGACTGGACAGCTTTGTTTCTTTTCAAGCAAAAAGTAAGATTACTATCCCATGAAGTATTCCTTTTTAACATCCTGAATTTAGTCAAAAGTTAATTTATTTTGACTGGGGCTATTAGTTTTTCAATATTATCTTTTTCTTACACAGAAAGCTCAAGAGAGATATTTGGTTAATAGTCACCTCTAGAAGCTGTTTTAGCCCAGATATAAAGAAATGGTAGCTAAAAACCACAATCAGTTCATTTAATAAATATGTTCTACGAGCTTCCTGCTAAAGTGAATGCTCAGCAACATACTAATTTCAGATTAGGCTTCAGAGAAATAGTTACATAAAAAGTTTCAGTAAACAAAAACAGTATTTTCTGAGTCCTATCTGTTTTTCTCTGCACCAATCATCCAAACAAGTGAATACATACACCCTCATCACATACCCAAATGGAAAAAAGTTTCACTTTCTGTGAGAAGTCTAAAAGGGAAGGCTCTCTTAGGGTTCTGGAAGTAGTGTCCTCTATTAACCCTTAAGGTGAACAAGTTTGAGTAGCAATTATACCCTTAACATCTGATGTATTTTCCAGTCTGACAAAGGTCAATCTGGGCTACAATGAGAATGCACAATTGTGCAAAGTAACTTCATCACTTTAAAAAACCAAGCTTCATTTTCATTAGAAGATGAAGAACACAGAAGCAATGTACAGTCACATTTCCGCTTTCATTTCAGAATGTATTTGGAAAATAGTCAAATGAATGGCTTAATTTACACATACTCAGGTTTTGTTTTCAGGTTTTAATATTACAATAATGACTGTTTCCTCTTTAAGATCTTAAGATTACTGACTCCCTTTCTGCATGCTTACTTCTTCCTAGGCTTTCAACCGCAAAGGCCTGGGGACCTACCCTTCTGCATAGGTAAATAAACAAACATAAATACAAGTCATTCTATTAATATTTCACTAGTTCCAAATAGGAAAAGGAGTACGTCAAGGCTGTATATTGTCATCCTACTTATTTAACTTATATGCAGAGTACATCATGAGAAATGCCGGGCTGGAAGAAGCACAAGCTGGAATCAAGATTGCCGGGAGAAATATCAATAACCTCAGATATGCAGATGACACCACCCTTATGGCAGAAAGTGAAGAGGAACTAAAAAGCCTCTTGATGAAGGTGAAAAGAGGAGAGTGAAAAAGTTGGCTTAAAACTCAACATTCAGAAAACGAAGATCATGGCATCCGGTCCCATCACTTCATGGGAAATAGATGGGGAAACAGTGGAAACAGTGTCAGACTTTATTTTTGGGGGCTTGAAAATCACTACAGATGGTGACTGCAGCCATGAAATTAAAAGACGCTTACTCCTTGGAAGGAAAGTTATGACCAACCTAGATAGCATATTCAAAAGCAAAGACATTACTTTGCCAACAAAGGTCTGTCTAGTTAAGGCTGTGGTTTTTCCTGTGGTCATGTATGGATGTGAGAGTTGGACTGTGAAGAAGGCTGAGCGCCGAAGAATTGATGCTTTTGGACTGTGGTGTTGGAGAAGACTCTTGAGAGTCCCTTGGACTGCAAGGAGATCCAACCAGTCCATTCTGAAGGAGATCAGCCCTGGGATTTCTTTGGAGGGAATGATGCTAAAGCTGAAACTCCAGTACTTTGGCCACCTCATGAGAAGAGTTGACTTATTGGAAAAGACTCTGATGCTGGGAGGGATTGGGGGCAGGAAGAGAAGGGGACGACAGACGATGAGATGGCTGGATGGCATCACCGACTCTATGGACCTGAGTCTGAGTGAACTCCGGGAGTTGGTGATGGACAGGGAGGCCTGGCGTGCTGCGATTCATGGGGTTACAAAGAGTCAGACACGACTGAGCGACTGAACTGAACTGAATTTCAGAACACCCTAATGTCAAAAATTATTATTATAACCTTTTATTGTAAGAGTAACTTTACAGTAAGTGGTCTCACCCACCTTTAAGTCACTTTAGTAACTCTGAAGCTCTCTGTGAAAAAAATGCATAACAGTTTCCTGCTTCTTTAGGAAAATCGTTTGAGATTATAGTCTACCATGAATGCAAGAGTATATTTGATTAAAAAAAAAAAAAAAGGGATACCTAATGAGTCTTAAATATGTTATCTAAAGGCCTAAAACATTACTTCCGAATAATGAGAATTACAACAAAGCTACTGGAGTAGTTCATTAGGTACGCAAGCATTATTATTAAAATGTAATTACAGGCAGTTCTTGCTTTGTATAGTAGTGGAATGGGAGACACTGGGAGATGCTAGTTAAGGCTCTTATAACTGATAACTGGCATATTTTACAGTAGCCCAGTTCCAACCAGTGTTTGCCAGCTCGTAACAAAGTAAGCCCAGCAACAGGCGGGGAGAGTTCAGGAGAAATAGTGTGACCTGTCTCAATTCGAGACCCTAAAATAAGTGAAGCTACTGGCAGCTGAATAAATGTCACCCAAAAGCCGTCTCTTGGCTTTTTCTGTAACAGTTGGCAATGTTCCCTTGCATTCTCCACTTGTTTCTCCTCCATGCTTCTGAAGCACTGACATTAGCAAGTGTGTCTCCATTATAGTCGGCTATGGTGACTTAGGTGCTACTGCTGCTAAGTCACTTCAGTTGTGTCCGACTCTGTGCAACCCCATAGACGGCAGCCCACCAGGCTCCCCTGTCCCTGGGATTCTCCAGGCAAGAACACTGGAGTGGGTTGCCATTTCCTTCTCCGATGCATGAAAGTGAAAAGTGAAAGTGAAGTTGCTCAGTCGTGTCCGACTCTTAGCGACCCCGTGGACTGCAGCCTACCAGGCTCCTCCATCCATGGGACTTTCCAGGCAAGAGTACTGGAGTGGGGTGCCATTGCCTTCTCAGATTATGGTCTGCTAGAGTAGAAATATCACTAAGCATGATGGTTTCCAAAGTGGAGGTAGAGCTACCACTCTTCTGGCTTTGGACAACCACACTTACCCTCCCCCGGCTCATAAAGAATAGAAATGCCCTAATTTCCACTGAGGTATGCTCATCAAGAAAAGTGTGCACTTTATTCATTTTAAAGTGTTTATTTGCTTTTGGCTGTGCTGGGTCTCTGTTGCTGGTGAGCTTTACTCCAGTTGTGGTGAGTGGGGGCTACTCTCCAGTTGTGGTGTGCTGGGCTCTCGTTGTGTTGACCCCTCCTGTTGCTGAGCATGGGCTCTAGGGCACGAGGGCTTCCGGAGCTGCAGTTATAGTGCTCTGGAGCACAGGCTCAATAGTTTCGGTACATGGGCTTAGTTGCTCTGCGGCACTCAGTTTTCTTCCTAGATGAGGGATCAAACCCACATCTCCTGCACTGGTGAGTGGATTCTCTACCACTGAGCCACCAGGGAAGCCCACGTGTGCACTTTGGAACCGAAATAAAAAGTTTTAATTGTGACTGAGTTGAGATCATCACTACACTATAGCTGAGACACACTATGAGCTAAATAGGTCTTCCTACGGTAATCAACTTATCACTTTATTTTCTTTTGGGGCCACACTGCACGGCTTGTGGGATGTCAGGGATTAAATCCGGGTCCTTGGCAGTGAAAGTGCAGAGTCCTAATGACTGGATTGCCAGGGGATTCCCAACTTTTCACCTGAGTAACTGGTTTGAATTTTTATTATGAGAAGCCACATTTATCAAATGCATGACTTTTTACTTGCTACTGTCACATCTCAGAAAAGCTAAGGAAAAAAAATTAGCAAAATAAAACAAGCACATACATATGATAAAGCCAAGTCCAAGTGACTCATCTTTGTAGAGGAATAATTTAGATTATGCTTCTAAGTAATGTGCTTTGAATGTATTGCTATTCGTCTCTTACAGGAAGTAGTAGTGTTAAAAAATGCTGTCTGGGGTTTCCCTGGTGGTCTGTGGCCAAGGATCCTTCTTGCAATGCAGGGAATACTGGTTCGATCCTTGGTCGGGAAAGATTCCACATGCAGTGGAGCAACTAAACTCATGGGCCACAACTACTGAGTTTGTGCATCTAGAGTCCATGCTCCGCAACGAACAGCCACTGCAGTGAGAGGCCTGCACCTCGCTGAAGAGTAGCCCCTGCTTGCTGCAACTAGAGAAAGCCCACGTGCTGCAACGAGGACCCACCACAGCCAAACAAATAAAAAGTTAAGTGTAGCTTTTTGTTGTGGAGAAGGCAATGGCACCCCACTCCAGTACTCTTGCCTGGAAAATCCCATGGACGGAGGAGCCTGATAGGCTGTAGTCCATGGGGTTGCTAAGAGTCGGACACGACTGAGGGACTTCACTTTCACTTTTCACTTTCATGCATTGGAGAAGGAAATGGCAACCCACTCCAGTGTTCTTGCCTGGAGAATCCCAGGGACGGGGGAGCCTGATGGGCTGCCGTCTACGGGGTCGCACAGAGTCAAACATGACTGAAGCAACTTAGCAGCAGCAGCTTTTTGTTGTCATACAAATTGGCATAAAACCCCCTAATATCCAAACAGTAGGGAATAAAAATGTGTTGCATCCATAAAGGATAAAATTTCTAATGAGATACTCAAATGTTTTAAGTATTTTTATTTATGTTATAAAATTGGGTATTTTTAAAGAGATGCCTTAAAAACGTCCCTTTTAAGAAAAAAAGATTGCAAAAGTTTAATTATTTTCCTTATATGTATCTGAAGATTCCCTAGAGAAGGAAATAGCAACCCACTCCAGTACTCTTGCCTTGAAAATCCCATGGACGGAGGAGCTTGGTGCAGGCTACTATCCATGGGGTCGCAAAGAGTCAGGCACGACTGAGCGACTTCACTTTCACTATATGTATCTCCTTATAGAAAGTCTCAAGAGCTGGCAATTCTAACCTATTCTGTATGCTAATATTTAAATGACTACTTCTCTATATAAATGACCCTATATGTATTATGACTAAACTATTACCTGGTAACTGAAGTAAGTACTTATAAGGTTCTAGAAGAATTCTTTGGACGGTTTCTTGAGTCTTCTCCATTGTTTTTAAATTTCAAAGCTGATCTGTAAAAAAGGAGAAACATAAAGATGATGTAATTGAGTATCAAAGTGGAAAGGAGTTTGTATTTCAAGATGTTTTAGTACAAGTAAACTTTCAGCTTAGTTTTAAGTGCAAATTCTACACCTATGAAACCTTAAAAACAAATCCACAGAATTAGATACTTCTGTATTTGATTGATCATATAAATTAGAAAACATACTTTTTTTCCTAAGAGCATTAAAATGAGTATGTTTTATACATGTGACCCTTAAACAACACTGGGGTTCGGGGCACCAACACCCTCCCCTCTGCAGTTGAAAATCTTGAGTATCAATAGTTCACAGTTGAACCTCAGTATCCCTGGTTCTGCAGGCACAGATTTAAGTCTAACCACAAATCATGTAATACTGTAGTATATATATATTATAAAAAAAAATATGAATATAGGTGGAACCTGAGCAGTTCAAACTCACATTCTTCAAGGGTCAAATGTATATTTAAAACGTAAGGAGAATACAAGGAGAAAATTTTTTTTTTTTAATTTTATTTTATTTTTTCTTTACAAAACTGCATTAGTCTTGCCAAACAACAAAATGAATCCGCCACAGGTATACATGTGTTCTTTAATGCATTTTCTTCACAATCCATTTCAGACACTCTGATTAAGACACGCACTAACGAGTGCAATTATAAAAGAAGTTTTTTAAAAATTAGTTAATTTACTAATTTTTGGCTGTGTTGGGTCTTCATTGTTGGGCGTGGACTTTCTCTAGTTGTGGCAAGTGGGGCATACTCTTCCTTGTGGTACATGGGCTTCTCGCTGTGGTGGCTTCTCTAGTGGAGCACAGGCTCCAGGGCATGTGGTTTAGTTGTGGCACATGGGCTTAGTTGCCCTTTGGCATGTGTGATTTTCTTGGACCAGGGGTCGAACCAGTGTCCCCTGCACTGGTGGGCAGATTCTTATCCACGTACTACCAGGGAAGTCCCTTCAGTGCAATTATATTATTGAAAATATTCCCCTGAGGTGACTTATTATTTTGAATTTTACATTTACTTCAATATTTCCTAAAATTGCACTCACAATTTTACTAGAATCCTCCTTTACTGTTGAATCTCCACCATCTCTTTGTAAATATCTATTGCTACTTTTGTCCTCTTATTAAGGAATTTTCATTTCTGTTTTTGTTTTTTTCTGTTTCTTTTGTTTGGGGGGATGGTTGCGGGGAAGTCTTCATTCCTAATCTGGACATTTTAGAAGGTTTCTCACCTCTGTCTACTTCCGTTTTTTGAGACAATGATTTGGTCCCAAGGATCATGCTAAAGGATTGAAAGGTGTGTTTTCTATAGTCTGCTCTTGAATATCTAGGTGAAAGGATCATAAAAATCTGCACTTCCCAAAGGAAATCCTTTTAGCGATATGAATCCAAAGAGAAAATTTCCATACAGAAAACTGCTACATATGCCTTGAACAACAATTAAGTATGTCCCAAGGTAAAAAAAGTTCAGAAAATACTTTGAAATAATCTAAAGACCAGTTTGGTAACCTGATGTGTGCTCAGTCATGTCTGATTCTTTGTGACCCCACAGACGGTAGCCCGCCAGGCTCCTTTGTCCACAAATTTTCCAGGCAGGAATATTGGAGTGGTTTGCCATTTCTTTCTCCAGGGGATCTTGCCTACCCAGGGACTGACCCTGTCTCCTGCATTGGCAGGCTGATTCTTTACCCCTGTGTCACCTGGAAGTAACCTAATAACACCTATACTGTTAAAAGTCTGACAAAAATTACCTTATTCTTAAGAGATTAAAAAAGAAGATGATATGCAGGAAGAATAATCACTTAGGGAAAAGATTACTTAACAGAATTAAAAGTAGAATTTAAAAAATGTACCATATATATACTATTTGATTTAAACCAATTAGTAGCCATCTCTTCTCAACTAGGTTGAGAACAAATAATCTGTTTATCTTTTTCACAGCCTCCAGAACACAGAATTTAAAAATCAATATGCACTTCCCTAGTGGTCCAGTGGTTAAGAAACCATACTTCCAACGCAGGGGGTAGAGTTTGGATTTCTGGTTGGGGAACTAAAATCCCACATGCCATGCGGTGTGGCCAAAAGATAAAAAAAAACTTATAAGGACAACTCTGAATAATTCTGTTTTGTCTCTGTCTAGACTAGTAGCACGGAGAAGGCAATGGCACCCCACTCCAGTACTGGAAAATCCCATGGATGGAGGAGCCTGGTAGGCTGCAGTCCATGGGGTCACTAAGAGTTGGACACCACTGAGCGACTTCACTTTCACTTTTCACTTGCATGCATTGGAGAAGGAAATGGCAACCCACTCCAGTGTTCTTGCCTGGAGAACACCAGGGACGGGGGAGCCTGGTGGCTGCCGTCTGTGGGATCACACAGAGTCAAACACGACTGAAGTGACTTAGCAGCAGCAGCAGCAGCCGACTAGTAGCAACTATACACTGCTGGATAGATATCAGAGCTAATCTGTTTCAATTCTGTGGGTTTTGTTTGACGTTTTTTTCAACTGAAAAATCAGTTATGAATTTAAAAAAAAATCCTTTCCTTTGATCATTCAAGAAAGTTTAAGAATACTCACCTAATAAATAGGTCATTAATGTTCCTTTCCCAAAAAACGTTTATATGAAAGTATTCTCAACAGTGGGGAAACATAGAAGCCTCAATTTTTCTAGGTACTGAAAACCAGTCTGTTTCTTGTCTTGTGTAGTTTAACTGTTGCTACATTACAACTCTGTGGCAATAATTATTACAGTTGCTGTAATAATTAATAAATTATGAATAAGTTACTCTGACCTTTTTCTTTACCCAAAAGACTGCAATTTACCACACCTAGAAATTTTAGCTGTCACATAGGAGACCTGAATATAAAGAGGCATTACTGTGTCACATGAACTCTACTAATTTTTAAAATATTTTATTGTTGTATAGTTCATTACAATGTCGTGCCTAGAGTGAACCACCACCATAGACTGCCTCTATTTAGAGTCTGAAACTACTCATTTTCAAAGCTGGGAAACTGCCTTAAATTTGTTCAAACAATATATTATGAATAGTAATTAACACAAAATCAAATTCTCTTCTCCATGGAGACAATAACCCCCAGGCTGGACTCTCTGGTACCTGCCCCTCTCTTCTAGTCCTCTACTCTTCACCCTGTGACCTTTTCTAAATTCAAATCTGGTCCTATCTCCCCTCTGATCGGGAACCCTTACACATTATCCCACGGCTCTTAAACAGAACAAAACTCCCTAACAAAGCGTGTCAGGTTCGCACAGTCAAACCCCCAGCCCTCCAGCCTCAGTTCTTCATATTTTAAAAAGCTCCCCGCTGGCATAAGGCTTTCCAACATGATACCGTTTCTGTCCGGAATGTTCTTTCCTTAAGTTAAACTCCTGCTAAACTTTCTGCTCTCAGCTCGATCTTTACTTGCTCGGGAAAGCCTTCCCTCATCTCCCTAAGGCAAATTCCCTATTTCCAATTCTCTTATCACCGTTACACTCTCTCTAGTAGCAATCACACCTGTTGCAATTTCACACTGAGGTGTGCGTCCATCCTGTCCGTCTTATGCTCAGATTCAGGAAGGCAGGGGTCATACCAGTTTTTTCACATGGTAGGCGCTCAAATATGGGAAATGAACGACGGAACCAATGGCAAGTGCCTTCCAACGCGTTAGAGAATAAACTCAAGGCACACTCCGGCATGGAAAAGTGAAAATATCAGGCAAAGTGGTTTTTTTTTTTTTTTTTTTTCTTTAAAGGGAAGGATCTGGTTTCAGTATTGCCAAATCGACATACAAATATAAGGACGGCTGCGGAGCGCAGAGCGCATCCGTCCAAACTCCGGGAGATGATGTATGGGTCTGAAGAAAATTGCCGGAGACATACAGGGAGGGAATGTAAATAACTTCGAGTCAGATTTTTAACACAGGCTTGGCAGAAGAGCTTCAGACGTCGACTCCCCTAGCACAGGGTTGGTGAGGTGCCCGCTTCCTCTCCGCCCAGAGGGCCCCTTCCGCCCCGCTGGGTCCCTTACGGCTCCTCCCCTTCTCCAGCCAGAGGATGGAAAATTCATACACAATCCGGTTCAGCATCCGGGTCCTCACCCTCCTTTCTTTCTTTCGTCTCAGCTCCGCCTCCCAGCCTCCCCCACCCACCTCCCCATCCGGGTTCCCCCCAGCCGCCACCACAGCCACTCACGGTTCGAGGATGATATCACAACTTTCACGCCGCGGGTCCGGGAGTAAGCTGTACCCAGTATCAGCTTCCCAGCTTATGGTTCAGAGTAAGAGTCCCTCCGATGCCTACATGAATACCTCCCCCTATTTCACCACAGAACTCGCCGCCCTCCTCGGCCGCCGACGACCCCGCATTACTCGGTGCAATAAAATGCGCCATCCCGGTCACACTGCGCAGGCGTCGTTGCCACCTCCCCTCTGCTTTGTTGCTCCGCCCCCTTCCCCCCCCCCCCCCCCCCCCCCGCCTGTCTTACGGAGGAGCGGGGCATTGCGGGTCTTGCAGTTCTCCGGGGGGAGGCTTCGCGCATTGGCCCGAAAGGCTGGACTACATTTCCCGGGGAGCTTTGAGGCGTAACTTTCTGTTTCCATAGAACTGGTGGGAAAATGGCGTCGTTGTTTGTATCGCGGGGACCAATAGGAACAGGGTATAGGCGGGTTCTAAAGGAGCCTAACCAATCCGAGGTCGTCTAAGAAGCCATCCGGGAAAGAGGTAGGGGAGGGGAAAAAAGTCTAGGGGAGGGGAGAAAGGAGGGAAGGGGGGGACTTGGGGTGGGGGGGAAGCGATGTTTGCCCGTCAGTCGAGTCCGGAGTGAGGAGCTCGGGCGCTGGAGCGGAGGGAGACTCTTCAGCTTAAGCTTGCCGCTGCCACGGCCACCGCCTGTACTTTTGCTCGGAGGGAGTCGCAGAGGGTCTGTCGCCGCCGTCCTCTGGAGGGCAGCGCGATTGGGGGCCCAGACCTCCAGTCCGGGAGAGATTTTTCGTCGTCCCCCCTCCCCCCAGCGAGGGAGCCCGAGCGGCCGCCAAACAAAGGTACCAGTCGCCGCCGCGGGAGGAGGAGGAGCCGGAGCTTCAGCCTCAGCAACCGCTGGACCCGCCGCCCTTCTTCCCCCATCTCTCCCCCGGCCCTGCTGGTTTTGGGGGGGAGCAGGGGAGGGGACTCTGGACGTGCCAGGGTCGGAGCTCGCCTCCGAGGAAGGTAGGGACATTTTCTGAGGCTTTCGCGGTCTCGTAAGGGGGTCTTTAAGGGAGTCACTGGGCCCGGCCGAGGACCCGGGGAAGGTCGCTCTGGTGGTCTCCCCGGGCACGGAAATTCGGGGCCTCGGCCTCCGTGGAGCTCCCCCCGTTCCCCGCAGTTGCCGAGTCCGAGTCGCCCCCCAGCCTAGCGGCCGCAGACTCAGCGCTTTAGCGTCCCTCGGCCGCGGTGGGGGGCCCGGGTCGGTGGGGGAGCTCTGCCGCCTCCTGGCCCCTCGGCGCTCTCGCCGTCCCCTCGGATCCTGCTCCCACTTGTCGGGTGTCCATCTCGGAGCGGGACGTGGGCTGAGGCTCTGCGGCGGGTCGGTGCAGCTCGCGGCCCGCCCGGCCCGTCCGTCGCCCCTGCTGTGCTCCCCCAGGCCCGGCTTGCGCCCGCTTGGACTTGGGGTGCGCGGCCCTTTCGAGGGGGAGCTGACGGAACGGCGCGGAGGCCCTCGGGCAGGAGGGCGCCCGGCCCCGCGCCGGCTCCCAGGCTTGTTGTGAGTTTCTTCTCTGACAGAAATGGCGTCATTGTCGGAGACGGGAAACTCCGTCGGGTCCCGACAATGGGGACGGGAAGCTGTCGAGCTGTGTAGGTGGCCGGGTTTGCGGGGATGGCGGGGCCAGAGGGGACCCTGAATCGGCGTGTGGTGGTTTGGGGGCTGACGCCTCCTTGAGCTCCTTTTCGGCGTGCAGGCTTCGTTGGAGTCCCTCCGCCTCCGCCAGTGCAGAGGGGTGCCCGTGATGTTGACGGGGTGTCTTTTGTCTCTTCTCCAGGTGCAGGTGAATCTGGTATTTTCGGGGAGATCGCGACCCCAGGATCATCATGAAGGTAAGATCACCTCCAGAAGTCGAGCCTCGGGGGCTAGAGAATCTAGGAAGTGGGGGCTTTGATTGAGTTCGGGTAGGGGGCCCCTCCGAGTTTTGCCGAGGAAGGTGTGTGTGGTAGGTTGGCGCCCGAGCTCGTCCCCGGAGACGACGAGGGTCAGCTGGTGTGGATATCGGTTGGCTTTGCTGTGGAGTTGGAGCTGGTTATCGGATATCTCGCTGAGGATGATTTTTCCTCATAGAACCTCTCTTTTTGCGGGGAATGAGAGAAATAGCTGCGTGAATTTAAGTGTTTTAAAAGCAGGTCAAGTAATCTGATTCTAGAAACTGAACTGTATTGTGGTTCTATCGGTTACACTGATGAAAGAACATCTCATTTATTGTGTGAACAGTATTGTGAATTTTTAACAGAAGACCTACTTGCTTAAGGGAATTATAATCTTAATTGAAAGATTTTTTGAAGAGAATGTTGGTGATCTTTCCGTAATTCAGAGATAGCAGTTAGTTGTTCCTTGTATTTCCGGGGATTTAGGATTATATGGTGTGTTTTCCTCTGCTGATCCATTAGGTCTATAAATTATCAGATGCTGTATTGCATTGTGATAAAACCGATGGCCAGGTTCCTTTTAAATATAAACATGTTAACTGAGGGGAGGATATTGTCTAAAAGAGTATGGTTTGCTTAAATGGTTGAAGAAATTATAGTCATAAACTTAGTACAGGTTGTTTTTTCACTTTAGAGAATATGTGATTGAATGCTGCCATATTTTTTAACGCACTTCAGGATGAAAAGCCTTAGATATCTGAAATGTTTAGATTCAGCTAGTGGAACTTAGAGATTAGCAGGTATTTTTCATCCATTACAAATTCAGAAGAGCTTGAAAAGAGTAGAGGGTTTTCACAAGGATAGAAATGCAACAGTTAGTATGTTAAAATGTAAATTCCAACCACTTTTGACAGTCCTTCGAATTTTTTTTTTAAATTTTTAATTCTCTTCAGAATCAGGACCTCTTTTATAGTACTGCATCCAAATTAAGATTTGTAGTACTTGTTCATGGTAAGAAGGGAAAGCTGTGACTACTTAAATCAAAGTAGTTAAATTCAGTCCTTTTTTTTTTTTTAGGTTGTTTTCTTTTTGAGTTTGAGGTGCTATAAACTCCTACATGAAACAGTTTAAATCTGATGAATTACTATTTCACCTTCATGTAAATAAAAAAACAGTGATGTTTCAGAAATGAATCCCTTTTGTTAATCACAGATGCTAGCTCCGTCACCTTCTGTCTGACCTGTGTGAAACAGTGACAAGTAAATTTTTTAGAAAAAATTATATCTTCTTTGGCGTTGGACAGCAATTTGTATAGAAAAGTGTTGGGTTGAATGATTTAAGTTTATAGGGTGAATAATACAGGAGTTAGTTTGGAATAAGTGTTGTAATCTGTCAAAGTTTCCAGTGGAGTGCCTGGCACATCTAGGGTACTATGTTAATTTTTGGTTAAAGGAAATGTAGTAAGTTGAAGGTCTTTTAGATTTTCATTTTCTCTCTTCCTTTCATTTTTTTTTTTAAACCTGTTTAAAAAATGAAAGTACGTTGGAAACTTCAGCTTGAAAGTTTCATAGTATTAGGCAAATGCAATTTTTTGGTGTTATTTTAGAACTACTCATTTTAAAGATTCAGCATTTCTGTTATTACTGCGTTTGAACAAAAAGTTACTAGTAATGTTAAAAAGAAAGAATTGCTAAAATAATCTTCCAATTTTATACAAGAAGAACGTCTGTTTTTATCAGTACAGTAAGTCCTCTCTTTGGGAATCTACTAGTAATCATAAGTTCTAAAAGCTTATTTCCTTCAACTTAAAAAGTTGAGAGACTGCCCATGGTTGGTATTTGCTTTAACAAAATTGTAATTCAAAATGTAGTACTGATTATATTAGACTTTAGATTTTCTCTTTTGTGTGTTCCCAGTCTCTATATTGTAATGACAACTAAGCCATGGTAGGACTTGGGTCAGTTATCAGATCTACCAAAGAAATTTGTACTTTGTAGCAAGCTTTTAAGTTCGTATTATTTGTCTTCCTAGTCACAGTAAATTTTATTAAGTGACAGCGTATTGAGGTAACTGAAAAAGTGTGTAGGAATACACTTTTTTGGTTGTTGCTTTAGAGTCCCAAGGCAAGGAAAAATGTACATATCATTTTAAATGTTGTATGTTTTAGAAGCAATTTTCCTGTAGTACTGCCTTTAAAAATTTATTTAAATACATAAAGCGCCTTTACCATATCTCGTGGTTCTGCCTGGTGTGTTTTTGAGAAATATGGCTATAACATAAAAGCGGATTTGTGCTTTAACAAAGATCATGACATTGGTGTTATGTTGAGTTTACTTTTCATACTTGTGATAAACCTTTCAATGTCATTGATAGCACATTGTGAGGAAATGATTATTGAAGTCTGTAAATAATTCTAAGACTTAATTATGTCAGTTACATTTTGCTTTTTTCTAAATTTCTTTGTTTTTGCTTTTATATCGTACATGTTATTAACATTTCTCATTACACTGCAGTAAATTTTCAAGTGGATATGGAATAGAGTAGACATTTCAGAATCTTTAGGGGATAAGTGATTCAGATGGTTGTGCTTAGGATCTGGGGAGATGGGCTTTTTTAGATGTACCATTCTCTCCTCACTAATCACTGTCTGAGACCACATAAAAATAATGGATTGATGGCACGTGCCTATTGAAATATCCTTTGTGTGAGTGAGTGTTCTCAGTCCCTCTCTGCCCACCCCACCCTTCTCCTTTCCTCTCTCTCCCTCCCTCTTTCCCCTCTACCTTTCCTTCCTCTCTGTTTTTTTTCCTTCCTTCCTCTCCTCATCTATCCTTCTTTTCTCTCTCCCCGTTTTATAAATCTTTCACTTAACAACAACACCTTCCATGTGTCAGGGAGTGTGACATGAAGGTAAATAACATCAGTCCTGTTCTCAAGGAGCTCATAATTTAGTTGAAGACACAGAAAAATAAAGCAAATGGTACATATTGAATTATACAAGTATTTTTTGCTGTACAGTATTTGTGATTAGTGCAATGGGAGGACAGAAGAGGACATCTAAAGCAGAGAGCCACGGAAAGTTCTTTGGTGGACTTGGCGTCTAAGCTGAAAGTTAAAGCTTTCGCTAGGTAAGAAGAGTAGAAAAGAGTGTTTCAGAGAGGGAACAACATACTGGAAAATAAAGGAAAAAAACCAGATGATGTATCTGGGAACTGTAAGTAGTTCAGTGTGGCTGAGGTTGACATAAAGGGTGATGCATCGGGGGTGGGAATAGGAGGGCAGTGACGGGAGATGAAGGTAAGTCAGGGAGCCGAAAAAGTTCTGCAAAGCTACGTGGAACCACTGAATGTAAGGATACTGGGCTTATACTAGAGAGAGATCACTTGGGTAGTATTGTACTGAAATATCTAAAGGGAAATCTGAATGGAAAATCTGGAAATTCCAGGTGATAAGTCAAAGTGAGAATGAATAAGGAGCTGACTCATGGGAGACTTAGTTCCAACTAATTCATGGGAGACTTAGTTCCAGGTGATAAATCAAAGAAAGAAGTGAACAAGGAGCTAATTCCATGGGAGTAGAACCAGAGGGAATAGATCTGAAATATCCAGGAAGTAAAATTGAGGACTAGCAACTCACCCTGGGGTAGAAGGAAGATGGAGATTTCTGTCTTGGAGTATGAGATAGATGTTATTTTATTTTGAATGATGCTGTGACTGGAGTAAACAGGAATTAAGGTTTTGAGTATTCAAGGGACCTATAGGAGGTCCACATCCAAGTGGACTTAACTAATTAAGATATAAGAGTAAGGGAGCAGGTAGAATGAAGAGAAATTGGAGGCTTGGTTAATCCAGTGTGAATGTTAACCTCATAGTTAATATTTATGGTATTTCAGGGTACTCGGACCCATAATATGACAAACGTATTTTGTGCTATAGACTAGTGATCTTTTTAATGAATAGATAATTTTGTAAAACACTGACTTGTTTTCTGTCCAAATTTCTAATCCTTTGCTTATTGTAATTTTTAAAAATGTGGTAGATATTTCACAGAAGAATGTGTTTTTGCTAGCTTACCTTGTAAATTCAGTCACTGAAGAGATACCATGTGCCTTGTTTGTACTAGGTGTGACTGTAGGTATTGAGGATACATCAGTAAACAAAATAAGAATTCTTAACCATTGTGGACTTTACAGTTGATGCTGGACCTGCACTTATACGTGGGTTTTTGATAAATACAGGCATAGTGATACCTGTACATGTCCGACTCTTTGCGACCCCATGGACTGTAGCCCACCAGGATCCTCCGTCCATGGGATTCTCCAGGCAAGAATACTGGAGTGGGTTGCCATTTCCTTCTCCAGGAGATCTTCCCATCCTAGGGTTCGAACCCAGGTCTCCAGCATTGTAGGCAGACGCTTTACCGTCTGAGCCACCAGGGAAGTAAATACAGGTATATGTAGTGTAAATGTATTTCCTCTTTCTTATGATCTTAATAATATTTTCTTTTCTCTGGCTTACTTTATTGTAAGAATACAGTGTAAAATACATATACAAAATATGTGTTTATCAACTTTGTATGTTATTGGTAAGGCTTTTGGTTAACATTGAACTATTAGTGGTTAAATGTGGGGGGAGTCTGAAGTTATACATGGATTTTCCATTGCATGGGGAGAGTGGGGGCCCCTAATCTTTGTGTTGTTCAAAGGTCGACTGTATTAGGGTGGATAGACACCAAACCAAAAGAAAAAAGTGGTAAGTTCTATGAAGGGAGATGAAGCAGAATCAGGTTAAAAGGGTAGAGTGACCGAGAGTGTGACTTTAGGTTAGATTGTTTGATCTTGAAATGTTTAAGGAGCAGGAAGGTGTCCTTTAGGGCTGAAGTGGGAGGAGATGAGGCTTGAGAGCTCACAAGGGCCAGAACAATGTAGGGCCATGTAGGCCGTGGTAAGGACTTAAAGTCTGAGTGTGCTAGGAAGTCACTGAAGAGTCTCAAGCCAGAGAGTGAAGTGATTGAGTAGGGGGTCAGTTGCAGGGGAATGGGAGTGGAAGTAGGGAGGTGAGCTGCAAGTCAGTTTGATGAGAGACGGAGGTAGAGCAGGTGTGGGAAATGGTTGTATTGAAGGTGGGGATATAGGAGTGTAATGAATTGGGTATGAGGTTTCTGCTTACTGCTGTTTATAGATGACTAACCCTCCCATCCCCAGTCCCTTTAAAAAAATCTTTTTGCTGTGATTTGTTGGTGGATAGATTCTTGGAACTGAGTACAGCCAAGAAGCCATTCCCAGCTCTTTGTTGCTGTTTAGTCACTCAATTGTGTCCCGCTCTTTGCAACCCCATGACTGGAGCACCAGGCTTCCCTGTCCTTCACTGTCTCCCAGAGTTTGCTCAAACTCATGTCCATCGAATCAGTGATGTCATCCAACTGTCTCATCCTCTGTCACCTGTTCTCTTCCTGCCCTCAATCTTTCTCAGCATCAGGTCTTTTCCAGTGATTTGGCTCTCTGCATCAGGTGGCCAGAGTATTGAAGCTCCCAACTCTTGGCCTTCCATTGTTAGTGGGCAGGGAACATTGAACTGAGCAGTCCTTTCTGTTATTTTGTTTTGCTTTTGAATTTTAGGGAATGAGGTAAAATTCACCCTTTAAAAAAGTATTTATTTATAAATTTTGTTATGCCAGGTCTCAGTTGCAGCATTGCAGGGTCTTCAGTTGCGGCAAGTGGTATCTAGTCCCTGACCAGGGATTGAACCCAGGCCCCTTGCTCTGGTAATGCAGAGTCTTAACCCCTGGACCACCAGGGAAGTCCCGAAATTCATCCTTTTAAAGTACACAATTCAGTACTTTTTCACAGACTGTTTCCGTCACTGCTATCCAACTCCAGAACATTTTCATCTTCCCCAGAGAGACCTGTTATCCATTAGCAGTCACTCTTTGTTCTCCCTTCCCTCTATCCTTCCTCTGGCAATCACTAATTTACTTGCTGTGTCTAAGAGTTTGCCTATTCTTGACATTTTCTAGCAATGGAATCATACAATATGTGACCTTTTGTGTCTGACTTCTTTCACCTATCATAATATTCTCGGGATTCATTCATTTTGAGGCATATGTCAATATTTCATTCCTTTTAACTGCTGAATAATATTTCATTTCCCTGGGTATACCACATTTTGTTGGTTGATTTATTTCTACTTTTGCCCATTATGAATGATGTTGCTGTTAACATTTGTTTCAGGCTTTTGTGTGAACATACATTTTCCATTTTGGGGGTTCTTAGGGAGTGGACCTTTCAGTTTTCAGAGTAGTGATGCTGCCTCTGGTAACCCTATTGAGAGCTGAGTGTTTTGTGTTGTAGAAAGTGGCCACTGAAGAGTTGGCCATTTAAAAAATTCACTCAACATTTATTGAATCCTTGCATGCTAGTCTCCAATCTAGCCATTTAGGATATACCCAGTGAACAAAGCAGATAGAAAGTCCTGGCCCTGTGGATCTTACCTTTTAAGATGAGGTGAGGGGCAGACAAGTAAGAAGAAACATAATAAATCAATTATCTAATTTGTTAGGTGGTCAGTAGTAGAGAAATAGAGGGGAGCTTGGTAAGGAGGACAGGGAATATGAGGTGGTTAGGTTGTAGCATGAAGTAAGGTGGTCAAGTAGGGTTTATCGAGAAGGTGTTTGTGCAAATACTTGAGAGAAGGATGTAAGGGAGTTAGTCTTGTGGCCTCAAAGGCAGTTGGACGTGTTCAGCGACCTGCACAGAGGCTAGGGTAGCTGGAGTGGATGAAGGAAGGAGGGAGATCAGAAGTGGAGGGGGTCAGGCAGGTAAAGGGGCTGCACGATGGGGGTGGCGCACGTCAGAGCTGATCACCTGGGCCCTTGAAGGCCTTTGTAAGGATTTTAGCTTTCACTCTGATAGAAATAGGGAGCAGTTGTGGGTTTTGAACAGAAGAATGATGCAGTCTCATTACAGAGTGGCCGATTTTCCTTATATTTTTAAAGGATCGGATGGAGGAGCCTGGTAGGCTGCAGTCCATGGGGTCGCTACGAGTCGGACGCAACTTCACTTTCACTTTTCACTTTCACACAATGGAGAAGGCAGTGGCAACCCACTCCAACCCACTCCGTGCCTGGAGAATCCCAGGGACGGCAGAGCCTGGTGGGCTGCCGTCTATAGGGTCGCACAGAGTCGGACACGACTGAAGCGACTTAGCAGCAGCAGCAGCAACTGCTGTGTTAAAAACAGGCTGTGGGCAAGTCTACAAGGTGGAAACCGACCAGTTAATGAGGGAGGTGTGGAATGGTCAGCTTCTAGGTGTGGTTTGAAGATAGAGCTGAAAGGAGTTCTTGTCAGGTTTAATGTAGAGGAAAGTCAAGAAGGGTACCAAGATGTAGATGAATAACTGGAAAGCTGGGATTTTATGAGGAAATTAGGTCTGCATAATTTTTGGAAATAAACATTTATATTGAATTCATTTATAAAATATATTTTACATTTGTGAAAATTGCTGACTGGTATATTGCTTGGTGAAATATGACTAAACTCAAAATATGGATATGCTGTATAGTGGACCATTGAATAACATGGGTTTGAACTGCTTGGGTCCACTTATACAAGAAGTTTTTTCAACAAATAATACAGTCATACTACACAATGCATGGGTAGCTGAATCCAAGAATGTGGATCTGCAGATACAGAAGGCAGACTGTAAAGTCAGGATTTACAGCTGTCCCTCCAGTCCCCCCGCCAGTGTTGCTTAAGAGTCAACTCTATTAGGTTTTTAGTTACAAATATTTAAAAACATTGCAGACTTTCATTTTTGATGGGCTGTTTAAAAACAGGACTGGTGGTACCTTCATTTGGCTGTCACAGGACAAGGATGTTGCTGCATTCATGCAAAGCATGCTCTAGTATTCTGTGCAAGATGACACCCGCAGTCATCTGTGGGTCAAAAAGGGCCAAAATCTTTTTGATATTTAAATATTGCATATTCTAGAAGGTACAGATTTTGATAAGGCATATATTGCAAGTAGAATTACTTAAAAATTTTTATTGATACTTAGGTGAAAAGCTTTTTAGCTTGTAACTTATTTTGAATACAGAAGACAAAAGAAAATACTAAAAAGTCTGTTTCTTTCAGAAAAAGAAAGAAGTAACTTTGGGGACTTTTTTATACCTGAATATGAAGTTGCTCAGTTGTGTCTGACTCTTTGCGACCCCATGGACTGTATCCTACCAGGCTCCTCTGTCCATGGAATTTTCCAGGCAATAGTACTGGAGTGGATTGCCATTTCCTTCTCCAGGGGATCTTCCCAAACCAGGGATTGAACCTGGGTCTTCTGCATTGTAGACAGACACTTTACCATCTGAGCCACCAGGGAAGTCCTCCTGGTGGACATTAAATGAAACATGAGCTGTAAATAACAAGCTTTTGTTCCCAAGATGACTGAAATATTTTCGTTTAATTACTTTACATGAAAATAAGTCAGTATATTTGTTACCTCTTAAACTGCTAGTGAGTATGTTTAATTTTAAGAGAGAGCTTTTGTTATAAAAATTGAGGAGTACAGGAAATCTTGATGTTCACATTTCCCATGGAAGATAATGTGTTTCTAGAAATCTGATAATTTTCATGCTAAAATTGGAGACAGCATTCAAGTTTGGGGAGGAAAAGTGAGTTTAAAATGTATGTAAACAGTTTAGCAGAAGATAAAAGACAAATCTACTAGGGTCAGTTCACAAAGACAGAGAAACCAACTTCCTTTTCACCTCACATACTAACAGTCGTGTTGGTTAATAGGACTAAGGGACAAAATAAAAGAGGCAGAAAAGAAAGTTTTAAAACAACACTTGGCTTACTCTGAGGATAATATCTAACTGAATAACTAGATGTACTGAGCATTAGGACAGTTGAAGATAAAGATACAGTTCTACTTTAGTCTGCCTGGTGTGTCTTTCCAGCTTAACATTGGTGCTGGTGGTCTGGTGGTAGAGAGGTTGAGTCTTTGGGGTGATTATTACCATTTGAAGGAAGAAAATCTTTACAGAAAGTAATGGATCACTTTTAAGTTATAAATTTAGCTATAACTTGAGAGAATAATAATTTGTACATAGTCTTTTACTATTGAAATGTGTCAGAAAACAGTCTGTATGGGGAGTGAGATAGATACTTTATGTAGACTTTTCTTATTTAAGCCATTTTTCCCCCCTGATTTATAGATGGATTTTTGGCATTGTGACTTAACTATAGGATATCTAAAGTCCTATGTCAACGTTTTGACGAACAGTGGACTGCTGTCTCCTCATTTGATAATCTTGCAGGGCATACGCTTAGAAGAGTGTCATTGGTAACTTTTTAGTAAGTTTCACTTAAAGTTACACTGATTTCTTATCATTTTCTTTAATAGCAGAAATGAAGATTATATCATCAAATCTTAGACCAAATGGTATTTAAAGAAAAGACTTGCCTTATACTGATGGTAAAAGTTATATTTGAAAATGACTGTAAAGTGCCCAGTAAATAGTGTAGCTTAGTGATTAAGAGGACAAGGCGATGGCACCCACTCCAGCGCTCTTGCCTGGAAAACCCATGGACCGAGGAGCCTGGTGGCTGCAGTCCATGGGGTCGCTAAGAGTCGGGCACGACTGAGCGACTTCACTTTCACTTTTCACTTTCATGCATCGGAGAAGGAAATGGCACCCCACTCCAGTGTTCTTGCCTGGAGAATCCCAGGGACGGGGGAGCCTGATGGGCTGCTGTCTATGGGGTCACACAGAGTCAGACACGACTGAAACAACTTAGCAGTGATTAAGAGCATATGGCTTGGAAAGAGAGAGGTCTTTTTCCCAGGGCTGTCTTTCTGTGTTCTGGCTGTTGAAGTTTGGGGAAAGTTGTTTATTTTTGAAGTGAAAGTAAACATCAGATTCATTTTCTTGCAAAGTGGGATAGTTACCTTACAAGGTTGTGTAAGTACTAAATGAAATAACATTTAACTTAAACTGTACATGTTCTGAGTAGTCAGTACGTGGTAGCTGCATTATTCTGGTAAAAGCTGTCACTTCTTTTATAAATGGGTAGAGTGAGGATTCTTTCATCGAGACTGCTTGAGATTAAATTGGGACTCTGACGCTTGCCAAGTTGTGGGCAGTTTTCTTTAACTTTCTAGGAAGGCTGGTGTCCTTGTCTTATGAGGAACGGTGGTAGCGCTTACCTCATGGGGCTGTTAGGGGTGACTAAGTGTAATGACAGCATCTACTCCATAGGAAGTTCTCACTAAATTGAAGCTATTATTGTTAGTTCATGGAAAGAATGTTTAAATCCTTATGAGTTGAAATGCTTTGGGGGTGATATAGTGACTCCAGTCTCTCTTAACTTAAAGGTTGATTTGAAAGTTGGGGGAAGAAGTTACAGTTTTGTGATTAAGATTGAAGCCTGTTATTACTGTCTTTGTGAAATCCTGAAAAAGACTGTTCAAGGGAAGGTGAAAACCAGATTTCTTTATTCCAAGAACTCTGCCTCCATTTCAGACCTTTATTTATTCTAGCCCTTCCTGATGCAGAATCATCTCTTAGAAAATACTTGCCCTTTCTTCTAATTTGCTGCTGGCTTGCCTAGATGGGATTCTTTCAAGGGAAAAGTAAAGTTTACTTGCAAGCCTAGAGGTTTTTTGTTGGATTAGGTGAGCCACTGGAGACGTTCATTTTCTAAGCAAGCATCCACAGCCAGCCTTGCTTATATAGGGAAAAGTCTTTTTTCTTCTCACGATCTGATCTGATCACTGTTGGATGTGGCAGTTAGTCACCTGAAGCTGCTCTGGCGTGGCGCGCTGTGGGGGTGGGGTGTATGAGGCCTGGGGCCCTGCCAAGCCTGAGTCTGTCTCTACCCGAGAGAGTAAAAGGAAAACTGAACAGACTCAATGACAAAGAGCTACTATTGCTCTCAGAGTTTAAATGAGGCAGCTTGGCTTATACCTATTTGGGAGCTTTAAGAAATTTAGCTTTTTATATTTTCAGTTTTATCTCAGTAAGTGTATCTCATCCAAGGTCCCATTTTATTTTTTTTTATCTGCATATCCTTTTTGAAAGTTGTTCAGTGATTTCTTTTTTTCTTGTCTGGGCCCCTTGGCTTGTGGCATCTTAGTTCCTGGTCCTGGGATTGAACCCAGGGCTCCTGCAGTGAAAACGCAGAGTCCTAACCACTGGACTGCCAGGGCAGCCCTATGTTCAGTGATTTTAAAAAAAAGTTGTTCAGTGTCAGAGGGCTTCACACTTAGTAAGTCACCTAATTTTGCTTTGCCTCAATTTGGAAAATACTTTTCTAAACTAATCTGTCCTGTTCCTAGCAAAATTAAAGAATTTTTTTTTTTTTAAAGTGTAAAAGCAATTGCAGTTGGCTGTAAATGTTAAAAAATTACAGAAAGATAATGTATACAGTGAATAGTAAAAGTCATTACCTTCTTTCTGTTGGTAACTTGATTTAAAAGTTTGGGGTATATTCTTCCGTAACTTTTTCCTTACACATATAAACTTATATATTTTTTGATATATTTTACAAAAATGGACTTATACTTTGCATATTGTTCTGTGGCTGTTTTTACATCTTTCTATATCAATTTATAAAAGATATATGTCATTCTTTTTTGATGCCCTCAGAAAGATTTTATTTGCATTCAGTATGCTATTTTCTCTACTACCAAATGATTTACTTAGAGCAATGCCATGTTTCTTTAGCTTTACGTTAATGGCAGATAAGTATAGGCCTTGCTTAGTGGTGTTTAGCACTCGGTAGACATTCAGTGCATGCGTGCTCAGTTGCTCAATTGTGTCCAACTCTTTGCAACCCCAGGGACTGCAGCCTGCCAGTCTCCTCTGCCCAAGGGACTTTGCAGAAAGGCAGGAATACTGGAGTGGTTCGCCATTTCCTCCTCCAGAGGGTCTTCCTGATTCAGGGATTGAATCTGCATCTCTTGCATTGATGGATTCTTTAACGTTGAGCCACCTGGGAAGCCCAGGTATTCAGTAGGTATTATTAATTTATTTGAATATCTAGTACTACTAGGTGGTGAATAGACCCAGTCCTCTGTAACATTTATGATAGTCTCTCATAACTCTATAGATTATTATTACAGCTACTGTTTGAAATCTGATTGCATGAGATTGCTTTTAAAAGGTAAGCCGTGGGAGGTAGTGAGGGAACATCCCGTGCTATATGGCTGTTTCTGAAGAAGCTAATGTTGTTCTTGGGATCTCTAGGAACGTTTATTAGAAAGGTTACTTTGGGACAGACCACTCTAGGTAATGACCCCAGCAGATGCTTAGTCAGAACATGTGGTTTGTAAAGTATTTTTTTTTTAAGCACTGTAGTTAGGTTTTTAAATGGCACATTACGTTTGTAAAATTTCATAATCATTAGTTATTTCTTAAAACATCCCTTTGAGGCAGGTCAGCAGCATTTTTCGTTTTTTATGGTTGAAGAAGCAGATGCAAAGATGTTGAGTGATTTGCCCACGGGCACACTAAACTTATGGCAGAATCTGTTCTTCTGTTAGTAAACTGAACCATGCTGCTTTCTGCTAGTTATGCGTGAGTTATAAAGGTGTTATCATTTCGTGACCTTTTGATGGGTTTATGGAATAGCAAGTATAGCTTAGAAACCATTTACCTACTTTCATTGAAAGGAACAGTTTTAAAGCTAAAACTTATTTGCACTGTGATAGTAAATATTTTAGGGAAATTTATCCTATTCTCTTAAATGTAGAAGAAATTATATGAAAATATATTAAAATGAACTACAGTGGACTTAGTTTTTCTAGGAGAACCTATTCTAGTTTGAAATTGTAAGTAAGAGGAAAATAGTACAAGGCTTGAAGATATTTTAAAGTAGGAGAAAAATGAATTGTCAGGGTATATTTTCATGAGTAATTTGAGTTGAAACACTATGGCTCATAGAGTCAGAAGAGATTTTTAAAGATCGTTTGGACCATTGGATTTAGAGCCCAACTCCCCTGCCATGTAACAGCATGGAAGATTATCTAGGCTAAAAAAGTGTCCTACACCTTCCTTACTCATGCCCACCCCAAAAATGTATCTAGAATTTTGGTAGCATTCCTTAAGTTATAAGTTTACTTGTCTGAAATACCCTCTATTTACTTGTTAGGACTTAATTCTATTGTTCTATAAATTGCTGGTGCATTTTTAAAAAATATTTGAAAATTCAGGATTAACTCCTACGTACTTTTCTTTTTAAGATGTCAAGAAACTATTATGTAAGAGTTTACAAGTTGAATTTTGAAGCATTGAACAGGACAGAGGAAACATATCACTGCTAAATTTTACTGCTACTACCTGTGTTGTTCACAAACTTTAGCAAATTCTTGCAGAATGGTGACAGATTTAGGCTGTATTTGTTTCATATTGCTGCTATAACAAGTTGCCAAATATTTAGTGGCTTAAAACAACACAGAGTTATTGTTTTATAGTTCTGTATGTCAGAAATCTGAACTGGGTCTCAGTGAACTGAATTCCTTCCTTGGTCTCTTGGGGAAAATGTTCCTTGCTTTTTGCAGCCTCCGGAGGCTGTATACATACTGTTGGTTGTGTTCACTCCTGTCTTCAAAGCCAGCACCTTAGTATCTTCAAATCTCTCTGGTTTTGACACTACTTCTGCCTCCCTCTTTCACTTATATTAGGGCCCTTGTGATCTCGTTGGGCTCATTCAGATAATCCAGGATAATCTTCCCATTTCAACGTCAGTTGGTTAGTAACCTTAATTCTGTCTGCAGCCTTAATTCCCTCTTGCTATTTAACAGCAGTTTCACAGATTCAGGGAATTAGGATACAGACATTTTTGGGGAGGCCATTATTTTGCCTACTACAGACTCCTTAGTTCAGCAGGATCTGTTTAACCTTTTAGGCTGTTCCATAAAATGAGATTAATATTTACTGTTTGCTACAAGGGAATTTTATGGAAATGGAAATTATATGCCATTGCAGACAGACCATGCATAGAATACACTCAGAAATATTAACTGATGCTTTCTGGTTGGTCTTATGTATTAGGTAGATGCTTAACTTGTGGATAGGTCGTCTCCACGGTAAGCAGTGAGTGGGCTTGGTAAACTCCAATCTCAATACCTGGAGTTACACTTGGCCTCTGGAAGCAGAACAGGATGTCAGTGACTCAACAGGCTTTCCAGAGAATGAGCCTTCTCTGCTGTTGTTTACTTTTCATTTGACTCTTATAAAGGCAGGCTTTTGTCTTAGAATTCAGCTTTTCCAGACCTTTGCTGGTTGAGGATAGTGTTAATTTATAGCATAGAGTTGAAAAAAATAGATGAATGCATAACTGTAATTTGTTTTATGGTTTGAATCTGTTTTAGTCTGAAAGATACAACACATTTTTTTAAGCAGTATGCTTTTCTACTTGCTAGGATTTTTCAAAGAAAGTTATGACAATAATTAATGGAGAGGCCTTGAGTAATTGTAGTTTTAAATCTCAACTCCTGATGATTGATTGTTTTGTATGTGCCAACTTCATATTCTTTTTTGAAGTTAAACTTGGGGAATTGCTGTGTTTAGTGTTGTCATTTCCTAAATTTTCTTTTAGTCTTTCAGCTCTCAAAACTGTGGTGCTGTGAGGCAGGATTCACAGAATAGAGTAGTAGATAGTGGAAATGGCTGTTAGAAAAGCATTTTCTAAAGTCAAAGGGAATTTTAAGGGTAGATATGTCATCTCTGTTATTTCTGTCTCCAGGTTAAAATTTGAGTTACATTTTTCTAGGGGCTCCCCTGGTAGCTCTGCTGGTAAAGAATCTTCCTGCAATGCAGGCGACCCCGGTGCGATTCCTGGGTTGGGAACATCCCTTGAAGAAGGGATAGGCTACCCACTCCAGTATTCTTGGGCCTCCCTGGTGGCTCAGCTGGTAAAGAATCCGCCTGCAATGTGGATGACCTGGGTTCGATCCCTGGGTTTGGAAGATCCCCTGGAGGAGAGCATGGCAACCCACTCCGGTATTCTTGCCTGGAGAATCCCCATGGACAGAGGTGCCTAGTGGGCTACAGTCCATGGGCTTGCAAAGAGTTGGACACGACTGAGCAAGTAAGCACACAGCACAGCTCTAGAATAAACATAACAAAACAGTCCTATGTGATCATTCGCTAGGTTATCTTGTAGATATAGATGGAAAGAGAAGTCCACTGATTGTCTTATTGCAAATATGTTTCAAGTAAGAAATAGAAATTTTCTCAGTTCTGTGGTAGGAATAAGTTGGTTTTTCTCTGCATTGCATTATCACGTATTTCTTTGCACACATAGCTGCTGATTGAGTATGATTTAAGTTAGAATGTGTCTGAAGATTGAGTTGTAACCAGTCATTTGGCTCTTCTAGCATTAGCGGATCCTCTGATTCTGACCCTTCTGTCATTTTCCTCTATTTATCCTCTCCATAGTTCTAGCAGTGCCCTTATCACACTCTAATGACAGGCAGTAAATCCTGGACAATTATTTTCATACATGCATCAGTACAAAATAAGTTGCACAAAGTTCTGTCTGCCCTGAGTTGTAAATTTATTCTCTTAAGGTTTCTATTTTACATATATCAACTATTTCTGTTTTATATATATCAAATAGTGTTTTTTAGAATGTAGATAAATGAATGATTTGAGTTTGGTAGCACATATGGTACTGTATTCAAATTATCTAACTTTTAAAAAATTAAATATCAGCACCTCATTTTAATGAAGGTGATAAATTCAAGCACCACCCTTCATTCTCAGATGTCATTACAGGTGTATTGGAAGCAAACACGCGTGTGTTTCAGGCTGTGCTGTTGCACACCTCGCCACCCTTGCGATGGGCAGCAGTGGAATGGAGTCGTTAGGTTTAGATTCGGCACTGCCCCTTAACTAGTTGCAAGGCCTTTGGCAGTTATGTAAAATGGGGAGAATAATATTTGTTCCAGACACATCATACATTCAAGAACTGTGAGGGACTCTAAAGACTTCTGCTGGTCCTAAAAGAAGACTTAGATTCCTTTGCAAGCTAAGGCTGTGGGCAGCTACCACCCATGGATAAGAATTATGAATTCAAACTGGTGTAGACCTGCCTCCTCACTTGGATCTCTTGACTCATAATCCAGTGTTCCTTTCCATTATATTGTAGAGAACTGCTCTACTTGTAAACCAGTGCCAGGATTCGGATCTCCTCAAATGAAAGGTTAAATGGTGATAGGCAAGAAGTGTTTTTTTGTTTTGTTTTGTTTTGTTTTGTTTTAATGAGAAAATAACTCCTTGATGTATTAGTGTCTGATGTTAATTTTTGATGAGACTGAACTCTCAGGATTTGTTATCGTTATTAGGATATTAAACTTATGGAAATTTTAAAAACACAGTTTATCCCCTAGAAAAACACTAAAAGCTTCTTATGTATATGAACTTGGATTAAGTTCAAACTTTAAGATGTACAGTGAGAGACTTACAAGGCTGCAGTTTTTAATGAATGAAATGCCTCTGTGAGTGGATCAAAGCCAGCTTTCATGGTAAGTATGAAGAATGTGTTTTAGTTCCCCATCTCCATGCCCATCCAGTTACAACTTAAATTGCCTTGATTGCATATTAGCTGAATTAAGTGTTGATGAAACAAATATAGGGTCCTAATTAAGCACAATGAAGATCTTACATTAGTGAAGCGGTATATTACCTAAGCACAAATCTGCTAAACAAATATTTAACCAGTCCAGTGGGTAGGCACAGTGACTATAATGCAGATAGTAATTTACATGAATGTTTAATATGATGTAGTAATTGGCATTTGGATTCATATAAATATGTTATTTGAAATACAGTATTTTTAAGTTTTGGAAAATTGAATGATATTCAAATCTGGGGACTCTAATAAAAACAGATTGTTAGAGATGAATACACTTGAGGGTAGCAAGCACACTGGTGATACACAGCTTTAAAACTTTATTATGGAAACTTAAAACATGCTAAAATGAAGTTCAGGTGATTTTCCCATCCTTAGCTTCAGCCATTGTCAACATTTTGCCTTTCTTGTTTTATCCTTTTTACTCTGCTGCTCCTTCTCTCCCCTCCCCATCACCATGTGGGATTCTAAAGCAAATTCCAAGTATTATTTCACAGATATCTTTATCCAAAACATAGGTACAATGCCATTGTCACAACTAATAATATTAACAATTTTCTAATGATATCCTATCAGAGAAGACAATGGCACCCCACTCCAGTACTCTTGCCTGGAAAATCCCATGGATGGAGGAGCCTGGTGGGCTGCAGTCCATGGGGTCGCTAAGAGTCGAACACGACTGAGCGACTTCACTTTCACTTTTCACTTTCATGCATTGGAGAAGGAAATGGCACCCCACTCCAGTGTTCTTGCCTGGAGAATCCGAGGGACCGGGGAGCCTGGTAGACTGCCCTCTGTGGGGTCGACAGAGTCGGACACGACTGAAGTGACTTAGCAGCAGCAGCAGCAATGATATCCTATAGTTAGAAATGTTCAGATTTCTCTGTCTCCAAAATGTTTTTTACAGTTGGATTGTTTGCATTAAGTTCCAGATAAAGTCCTCATGTTGCAATTGAAAGTTATGTCTCTTAAGCTGAGTCATTTATTCTGTTAAGTCTCCGCCCTTTTCATGCCTTATATTTGATGAAGGATCCATGTCATTTAATCTTTCCCTCATTCTTTGTTTGACTCATTGCATCTTTTTGATTTTTGTTTAACCCCTAACTTTCCCGTAAGCTGGTCATTAGTTCCAGAGGCTTTTTTAGTGAGCATTCTTCATAGTAGGTGCAGCATTCTTTCTACTGCATATCATCAGGAGGCAGGTAATGCTAGGTTACCTCACTGTTAGTAATGCTGTGATTGGTCAGTGATCTTCAGTGTTGTCGGTCTTACCTGGCTATTATAAACATCCTGTCAGCTTTCACTCAGTGGTTTCAGCACCTGCTAGTGATTGCTGCCTGCTCCATTGTATAAGGATTACAAAATAGTTTTTTAATTATATCACTCCTACTACATTTATTAGTTGAAATTCTTTATATTTAGTGACTCTGCAATACAGAAATGCAGAATAAATGATTATTTCCCCCCTGACTTTGCTGGTTTAGAATAATGGGTTGGTGCTACAGGAAGCTCTTAAAATGACCAGTGAAGTTTTTTGTTTGTTTCTGTTTTAGTTGTTTTAGTGTCACGGATTTTAATGTATTATTTGTGTCTTCATCCGTTGTGGTTGCTGTTAGTGATACTTTAATTTTCTCATCTTTGGGCGTTTGGAGTCTCTTCAAATGGATTCCTATGTTCTTTTGATAACTTCATTACTTTTTGTCACAAGGAATCTCAGGTTCATCTTATACATTTCTTGTCCCAGACTGGGAATCAGATACTTCTTCAGGAAGCCCTGGTTTCTTCAAGCGAGAAATGGTTTTTAGAAATCACAGTCAGGATATTAGGGGAATTACTTGCTACTGGTTTCGTTACTGCGTCTAGATATTTATAGTGCTTAGACTCAGGAAATGATTGTTTTTTTTGTTTTGTTTTTAAAGAAGAGAAATAAATAGATGACTTTTACTGATATTTTAATTTCCATAAAAATTACAGAGATTTAAAAAAAATAAATTTTATTTATTTACTTTTGGATATGTTGGGTCTTTGTTGCTGTACAGGCTTTTTTCTCTCGTTGTGGCCAACAGGGGCTACTCTGTTGGGGCCAAGCGGGGTGTGTGGGCTTCCCATTGCAGAGTCTTCTTTTGCTGTGGAGCGTGGGCTCTAGGCTGTGTGGGCTTAGTAGTTGCGGCTCCTGGCGCTGCAGTGCAGACTCAGTAGTTGTGGTACATGGGCTTTGTTGCTCCAGAGCGTGTGGCATTTACCTGGACCAGGAATTGAACCCACATCTCTGCATTGGCAGGTGGAGTCTTTACCACTGAGCCGCCAGGGAAGCCCCAGAGTTTTGATTTTGACTTATTTTAATTTGTATCTTTTTTATTTTATGCTAAAAATCCTTTATGCTAAAAATAATCCTAACAACTTAAGCATATATTGCATATAACATATATACATTTTGAAATAATGCATCTTACTAGTCATAAGAAGACTAATTAATGCAACTTAAGATTCCTTTATGTTATTTTTGTCCTTAGGCTATATTCCACTAGGGATATAAGAACAGAATACTTATTTTAAATTGGCTTGAAATAATTGTTCCTATGTCCTTATCCTGCCAACTTGAAAAACAGGTCATTTACTTCACTTTGCTTTTGGTTTTTCAGGAATACTCTGATTTTTCCTTATTAATTTTTTGATATAAAATATTTACATTGTTTCAAAATGCTAGGGGTATTTTTTTAAAAGATGCTGCTGCTTGACACATCATCAGATCAGATCAGATCAGTTGCTCAGTCGTGTCCGACTCTTTGCGACCCCATGAATCGCAGCATGCCAGGCCTCCCTGTCCATCACCAACTCCTGGAGTTCACTCAGACTCATGTTCATTGAGTCAGTGATGCCATCCAGCCATCTCATCCTCTGTCGTCTCCTTCTCCTCCTGCCCCCAATCCCTCCCAGCATCAGAGTCTTTTCCAATGAGTCAACTCTTCGCATGAGGTGGCCAAAGTACTGGAGTTTCAGCTTTAGCATCATTCCTTCCAAAGAAATCCCAGGGCTGATCTCCTTCAGAATGGACTGTTTGGATCTCCTTGCAGTCCAAGGGACTCTCAAGAGTCTTCTCCAACACCACAGTTCAAAAGCATCAATTCTTCGGCGCTCAGCCTTCTTCACAGTCCAACTCTCATATCCATACATGACCACAGGAAAAACCATAGCCTTGACTAGACGAACCTTTGTTGGCAAAGTAATGTCTCTGCTTTTGAATATGCTATCTAGGTTGGTCATAACTGTCCTTCCAAGGAGTAAGCGTCTTTTAATTTCATGGCTGCAGTCACCATCTGCAGTGATTTTGGAGCCCAGAAAAATAAAGTCTGACACTGTTTCCCCATCTATTTCCCATGAAGTGATGGGACCGGATGCCATGATCTTCGTTTTCTGAATGTTGAGCTTTAAGCCAACTTTTTCACTCTCCACTTTCACTTTCATCAAGAGGCTTTTAGTTCCTCTTCACTTTTTGCCATAAGGGTGGTGTCATTTGCATATCTGAGGTTATTGATATTTCTCCCGGCAATCTTGATTCCAGCTTGTGCTTCTTCCAGTCCAGCGTTTCTCATGATGTACTCTGCATAGAAGTTAAATAAGCAGGGTGACAATATACAGCCTTGACGTACTCCTTTTCCTACATGGAACCAGTCTGTTCCATGTCCAGTTCTAACTGTTGCTTCCTGACCTGCATACAAATTTCTCAAGAGGTAGGTCAGGTGGTCTGGTATTCCCATCTCTTTCAGAATTTTCCACAGTTTATTGTGATCCACACAGTCAAAGGCTTTGGCATAGTCAATAAAGCAGAAATAGATGTTTTTCTGGAACTCGCTTGCTTTTTCAATGATCCAGCGGATGTTGGCAATATGAGCTCTGGTTCCTCTGCCCTTTCTAAAACCAGCTTGAACATCAGGAAGTTCACAGTTCACATATTGCTGAAGCCTGGCTTGGAGAATTTTGAGCATTACTTTACTAGTGTGTGAGATGAGTGCAATTGTGTGGTCGTTTGAGCATTCTTTGGCATTGCCTTTCTTTGGGATTGGAATGAAAACTGACCTTTTCCAGTCCTGCGGCCACTGCTGAGTTTTCCAAATTTGCTGGCATGTTGAGTGCAGCACTTGCACAGCATCATCTTTCAGGATTTGGAATAGCTCAACTGGAATTCTATCACCTCCACTAGCTTTGTTCGTAGTGATGCTTTCTAAGGCCCACTTGACTTCACATTCCAGGATGTCTGGCTCTAGGTCAGTGATCACACCATCGTGATTATCTGGGTTGTGAAGATCTTTTTTGTACAGTTCTACATCATAATTCTCCCCATATTCTATCATTAACTAAAGCAGTGTATCATTTTACCATATGTTTTAAAATTTAATATCTGCTTGTAAGAGTTTTTAAGGTTCAAATTTAAAAGTCCAGTGGATGGCTGCTAGATGGCAGTAAATAGTTCTTGTTTATATATTGCTTCTTGGAATTTCCAATGTTTTACTGGATTTTGCCATTAGAAGGCAAATGGATATATACTTGCTTAAAAGTTGTGATTGTGATGTTTGCAGATAATCTGTAAATAATTCCACCCTCCTCCGTAGTCAATTAACAACTATTTAAAGATGTCTTACAGGCTGATGTATTGAAATCACAACACAGAGTCAAACTTTTATATTATGTGGCTTAAATTTGCCAGACGGGGCACTTTCCTATTGGAGGAGAAAGAAGGAATCTTATCCCAAAAGTTTTTTTGTATGTATAATTTTGCTGAATGCCTGGCTACCATGGAAATAGATGTTAAAATAAGCTCTTGAGTAGGTAGGTGGTGACAAAACTGGCTGTACTGGGTTGCTAGACTTTATTTGGCCCTATCTTCCTCTCATCCTTCCTCTTTGTTTTGTTTGTTTTTTCAGTATCTCTGCTTTTAGAATATTCTGTGTGCTGGCTTATGTAAGTTCCATCAGTGGTTTGCTTTTGCTTACATTGGTACTATTTAGATAAGTAAGGTATTTTATCTCGTAGGTTATTGAATTGGCTTTTTTTTTAAGTAAATTCTTACTGATTTACTATAGTTAAGGGGTATAGACTGGTATATTGATGGTGTTGGGTTTTTTTTTTTTTTTTTTTTCCCTTTTAAGCAGTTTTTTTGAAGTGGGCACATTAGGTGTTAATGCTTCTTGGAAAAGGTCTGGAAGGACCTGTATCAAGTTGTTAATGGTAGTGGGAGTATAGAAAATGTTTAGTGTCTACTTTGTATTGTTAAAATGTTTGATTTTTTTTTAATCAAATGTGTACTGCTTCATTAACTGTAAAAATTTTCCACTTCCAAAAAATTTGTTAGTGGTCAGTAATTCAAATATATAAAAATCTGAGGAAAAGTAAAAATCCTCTGTTATTGCATTTATTTATTTATTTGGCCTTGACTCTGACATTGAATTGTGTGGTCCTTAGTCACTGTACCTAGATACCAAGGCTAACACTGCTTATGTCAGTGTTGTCATGAGGTTAAATGGGATAATATCACTAAAGCATAATGCCTGGCACATGATGAGTGAGCAGGGGCGTCTTCGTAGATGCTCTGTAGGTCTTAGGAGTGGTATAGCTGCGTACATATGAGGAGTGTATTGTGGAATCTTACAAGAGCTTGTCTTCATTTGAGCTCACAACCTTCTCTTGGCACTTCAACTTTTCTTCCCTGTGTGTATATTCCCAGAGGACTCATTTCCAGTTTTTCTGCCCAACAGAGACTTCGGGTCCACTTTATACCTGTTGTGTTACTGTTACCTACAAATTGGTATATTCATTTATCTTGCTCAGTAAAATGTAAGAAGTCAGCATTCAGGTTTAACAGGTCTCCTTGATGAATTGACCTCATCAATATCGGACTGGGTCATGTGATTTTAAAACAGGATTTTTTGGTTTATTTCTTCCAGATGTCACTGTAGATATAACCTGGTAAGTTTGGAATTTTCAAGAGCCTTTGTCGATAGATAAATCAACAGCTTTGGAAATAAATGGAACTATTCCCAGAATATTACAGATATGAGGTTTTTGTAGGCATATGTCTACAAACACTTCACGAAAGCAAACTCTTGGGGACAATCAGGATGACCGCAAAACTATATCACATATAATATGTAATGAAATACTGAAGCATATAACTTATTTGGGGATATATTCATATTGTTGAAGTCCAAATATCTATTTTTTTCATTTAATTTTCCTAATGGTTAAAACACATAGCCAATAAGTTTTTAAAAATACATAAAGTAATATAGTAAAAAAAACTTGCATCCCATCTTTTCCCTCCATTTTTTTGAATTTCCTTCTTTCTGCTGTTGTTTATCATGCATCATCATCATTCCAGTATTTCCTATGCAGAGAAAAACACAGATTTGCCTTCTTATTCCTCTCTCTTTTTTTTTTTACCTTCAGTTTTTAAATTATACTTACTATTCTGCACTTTTCAGATGTGTCACTTTAACACATCTGGGAAATGTTTCTATACCAGTACATAGAGAGTGCCCTCATTCGTGTGTTCTCTTTTTTGAGGTATAATTTTTACACCAAAAAATTAAGCCATTATAAATGTAAAAACCAATGATTTTAAAATAAATGCATAGAGTTATGCCTTTATCACCACAGTCCAGTTTTAGAACATTTTTATCACCCCTAAAAAGTTACTTCCTGCCCATGTGCAGTCTATGCTTACTCCCATCTTGAGCCTCAGGTGACCCTGGAGCTCCACACTTGTTTTTGCCAGCCCTGTGCTAGTCAGTTTTGTGGATGTGATGTAGTTTTTGAAAACCACTCCCCTATTTTTTGATGTTTGGGTTGCTGTTGACGTTTTGCTTTTACAAACAATTCTGAGTTGAGGTAACTGTACATACATTATTTCATACCTATGCAAGAGTATCTATAGGATAAGTTTCCAGGAGGAGGGTTACTGATTTAAAGGGTGTATATACTTTTTTTTTAATAATTATTGCAGGTTTTCCCCATATAGGTTATACAGACTTACATTCTCCCCTGCAGTGTAATCGTTTGTTTTCCCAAACATTACCAGCCAAGTATGTTACCAGATTTCTCAACTTCTGCCAGTCTGCTAGTGGAAAATGGTATCTTGGAGTCATTTTATTTGCATTTCTGTTATAAATGACTTTGGTCTTCTTTTTATACATTTAAGGGCCATTTACTTGTATTTATTTTTATGTCAACTATCGGTTCATTTTTCTGTTCAGTAGTTAGTCCTTTTAAAAATGACTCATTTCTAGGTGTTCTTTAAAACCAGAGATTAACTCTTTGTAGAGATACGAATTATAATCCTTTTAGAGTTTGTCATTTGTGTTTCGATTTGCTTACTTTGTGTAGTTTTTGTTTGTCATGTAATTTTTTATTGCTAAATTTATCAATATTTCCTCTTATAGCTTCTGAACTTTGAGTTTATTAATTATTTAAAGTAAGGCCTATATTGAATATCCTTCCAAGGTCATTAACTCGTCACCAGTTTGAATTAAGTTAGAGATTTAGCCAGATCTACTGACTTGCATCTGTGACAAATACCTTTGAACATGTTATCTGACATGTATACAAGTATATCTGTTGGATAAATTTTCGTGTATATTCTTGGGGCTGTGGATATGCATGTTTATAAAATTTTGACAGTTACCATCACACTGAATACATGTTTTTTCCAAGACCATTAAGATACATAATTGCTAGTAACTGGTGAGGAAATTAATGGTGACTTGTGTTCAAGGTGCCAGATTGTGAAACTCCTGCAGTACTACTAGAAAAGCTTTGGTCAGAAATAGAATGTGACGGTGTGCAAGTGTTAGTTGCTCAGTCATGTCCGACTCTTTTCCACCTTATGGACGGACTGTAGCCCACCAGGCCCCTCTGTGCATTGGATTCTCCAGGCTGGAATACTGGAGTGGATTGCCATGCCTTCTTCCAGGGGATCGTGTTGGACTAGGGATCAAACCCGTCTCTTACATCACCTGCATTGGCAAGCAGGTTCTTTACCACTAGTGCCACCTGGGAAGCTCCACAGAATAGAATACTTGGCTGTAAATAATAATCTTTTTCCATTATGTATTGATCTTCAAGGCAACAGAATTAAATTTTAGAAATTCTTGAAGAATTTCCATTATCTCTTAAAGTGCCATTTCTGCATCGTCCTTCTTGACATTTGCCCTAGAGCACCACTTGTACAGGTGCACGAGGAAGCATGTTCTAATTATGTTTATTGCAGCCTGTTTGTGATAGTGAAAAACTGGACACCACTTATATCATTAGTAGAAAAGTTGAACCATCGTTAATTCCTACAATGATTATATCACTAAAGTAATTTGATAGTATTTACTGATTGGAAAGATCTCCAATACGTTTTTTCTGTGAAAGAAACAAATTTGAAAGGCAGTGTGTTAAATATAGTACCAATTATGAAAAATATATTCACAGAAATACTATATATGGACACATAGACATGTGTATAAATGGAAAAATCTGGAAAAACATATCCCCGAATGATAAAAGTGATTATCATTAGGAAGTGGCTTGGGATTGTGTATGGTAATTTAGAACTCTCTTTTAAGGTTTTGTTATTTATACAAGGATAAGATACTCATAGATTGTGGAGCTAAAAGCTAATTTTACACATACTTTAGCAATAAAAGTATGTTGTATTGTACATGTATCCTTGTAAATGCAGAGTAAGGGGACTGGAAGGATATTATGAATAGAAAACAGTAGTCTTGTTGATGAGGGATGTGAGAAGAGAAGAGAAGAACAACTGCGTGTACTTTTGTGTACTTCTGTATTTCTGTATTTTCATAAAGCAAATGATGAATTCATGTATTAATGTCTGTGATGGAAAAAGGAGTAAATTCTTTGAGACCAAGAATTCATATGAGAATATGATTTCATTTTGTCAGGCTCATTTAACAGTTCTTAATGAAAATACTAGCTGCTAGTTGAATCACTAGGTAGAGAATAAAGATACATTTTACTAGTTTGCTGATTTTTTACTTGATGTGTTTTCATCACTTTAGGGCAAATACAAGAATAAAAATAAGTAAACCTTTTCCCATATACCATCATGAATACTAGTTGTTTCTAATATCATGCAGGATGGTAAATACAGAGTTGTTCTCTTCACTTATATCCTCATCTGAAATTTTCTCTTCTCCTCTTTTCTTCTACAACTTCTCCTGCAGTCTGGACATCTCTCTAGTTCAGTTTTCTTAGTTTACTGGCCCAGGATCAGATCTGTTCTCATGAAATGGGAGTTAGCAGTGATGTTTCCAGTCAGTCCTGCTTTCTCCATCTACCTTGTATTTTGTTCCAGATTATGGCGAGAAATACTGCTGCTGCTAAGTCACTTCAGTCGTGTCTGACTCTGTGCGACCCCATAGATGGCAGCCCACCAGGCTCTGCCATCCCTGGGATTCTTCAGGCAAGAACACTGGAGTGGGTTGCCATTTCCTTCTCCAATGTATGAAAGTGAAAAGTGAAAGTGAAGTCACTCAGTCGTGTCTGACTCTTCGCAACCCCGTGGACTGAAGCCTACCAGGCTCCTTCGTCCATGGGATTTTCCAGGCCAGAGTACTGGAGTGGGTTGCCATTGCCTTCTCCAGAGAAATACCTGGAGTAACAGGCAAATTTGGCCTTGGAGTACAGAACGAAGCAGGGCAAAGGCTAATAGAGTTTTCCCAAGAGAACGCACTGGTCATAGCAAGCACCCTTTTCCAGCAACACAAGAGTAGACTCTACACTTGGACATCACCAGATGGTCAATACTGAAATCAGATTGATTATATTCTTTGCAGCAAAAGATGGAGAAGCTCTATACAGTGAGCAGAAACAAGACTGGGAGCTGACTGTAGCTCAGATCATGAACTCTTTATTGCCAAATCAGACTTACATTGAAGAAAGTAGGGAAAACCACTGGACCATTCAGGTATGACCTAAATCAAATCCCTTATGATTTATACAGTGGAAGTGAGAAATAGATTCAAGGGATTAGACATGATAGAGTGCCTGAAGATCTATGGACAGAGTTTTGTGACATTGTACAGGAGACAGGGATCAATACCATCCCCAAGAAAAAGAGATGCGAAAAGGCAAAATGGTTATCTGAGGAGGCCTTACAAATAGCTGTGAAAAGAAGAGAAGTGAAAGGCAAAGGAGAAAAGGAAAGATATACCCATTCCAATGCAGAGTTCCAAAGAATAGCAAGGAGAGATAAGAAAGCCTTCCTCAGTGATCAATACAAAGAAATAGAGGAGAACAATAGAATGGGAAAGACTAGAGATCTCTTCAAGAAAATTAGAGATACCAAGGGAACATTTCATGCAAAGATGGGCTCAACACAGGACAGAAATGGTATGGACCTAACAGAAGCAGAAGATATTAAGGAGAGGTGGCAAGAATACAGAACAGCTATACAAAAAAGATCTTCACGACCCAGATAATCACGATGGTATGATATCTCATCTAAGGCCAGACATCCTGGAATGTGAAGTCAAGTGGGCCTTAGGAAGCGTCACTACAAACAGAGCTAGTGGAGATGATGGGATGTTGAGCTCTTTCAAATCCTAAAAGATGATGCTGTGAAAGTGCTGTACTCAATATGCCAGCAAATTTGGAAAACTTAGCAGTGGCCACAGGACTGGAAAAGGTCAGTTTTCATTCCAGTCCTAAAGAAAGGCAGTGCCAAAGAATGCTCAAACTACCACACAATTGCACTCATCTCACACACTAGCAAAGTAATGCTCAAAATTCTCCAAGCCAGGCTTCAACAGTACGTGAACTATGAAGTTCCAGATGTTCAAGCTGGATTTAGAAAAGCCTAGGAACCAGAGATCAAATTGCCAACATCCATTGGATCATCGAAAAAGGAAGAGCATTCCAGAAAAACATCTGCTTCTGCTTTATTGACTACTCCAAAGCCTTTAACTGTGTGGATCTCAACAAACTGTGGAAAATTCTTCAAGAGATGGGATTACCAGACCACCTGATCTGCCTTCTGAGAAATCTTTTTGCAGGTTAGGAAGCAACAGTTAGAGCTGGCCATGGAACAACAGACTGGTTCCAAATCGGGAAAGAAGTACGTCAAGGCTGTTTATAGCCACCCTGCTTATTTAACTTATATGCAGAGTACATCATGAGAAATGCCGGGCTGGATGAAGCACCAGCTGGAATCAAGATTGCTGGGAGAAATATCAATAACCTCAGATATGCAGATGACACCACACTTATGGTAGAAAGCGAAGAACTAAAGAGCCTCTTGATGAAAGTGAAAGAAGAGAGTGAAAAGGTTAGCTTTAAAGCTCAACATTCAGAAAATGAAGATCATGGCATCTGGTCCCATCACTTCGTAGCAAATAGTTGGGGAAACAGTGAGCGACTTTATTTTTGGGGGCTCCAAAAGCAGTGCAGATGGTGGCTACAGCCATGAAATTAAAAAATGCTTGCCTCTTGGAAGAAAAGTTATGAGCAACCTAAGACAGCATATTAAAAAGCAGAGACATTACTTTGCCAACAAAGGTCCATCTAGTCAAGGCTATGGTATTTCCAGTAGACATGTATGAATGCAAGAGTTGGACTATAAAGAAAGCTGAGTGCTGAAGAATTGACGCTTTTGAACTGTGTTGTTGTAAAAGACTCTTGAGAGTCCCTTGGACTGCACGGAGATCTAACCAGTCCATCCTAAAGGAGGTCAGTCCTGAATATTCATTGGAAGGGCTGTGTTTAAGCCGAAACTCCAATACTTTGGCCACCTGAAGCAAAGAACTCACTCATTTGAAAAGACCCTGGTGCTGGGAAAGATTGAGGGCAGGAGGAGAAGGAGATGACGGAGGATGAGATGGTTGGATGGCATCACTGACTCAATGGACATGAGTTTGGATAAACTCCGGCAGTTGGCGATGGACAGGGAGGCCTGGCGTGCTGCAGTCCACAGGGTCACAAAGAGACACGACTGAGCAGCTGAATTGAACTGAAGGGTCTCTCCATTCTGTGTTGTGTTCTTCTAGTTCTTGCATTTTGCACATGGCGGCCACAGTGATCTAAGACCTACATCAGATTATGTTAATCCTATGCACAGAATTTTGTAATGGTTCTATTGCTGTCAGGTCCTGCTTGTCCGCTAGTGGTCAGAATGCTTCTCAATATGATCATTAATAATTGTATTGCCACATTTCCCCTTGCACTCCAGTTCTCCAGAGTGTATTTCTCATTTCAGACTGTCTGAACATCTTGATTCCTTTTCATTGACCACCTTCCCTGATACCCTAAGACTGATTTATCTCCCTTTATACAAAACGTGGTCACAGTAGTTATCTGTGTGCTGTAATTGCTTACTAACTGATGCCTCCACTAGACTTCGTCTCAGATTATGAACCCGTTCCTATTCAGTTCCTGTATATAATCAGCTTTAGGTCAAATATGTGAATCGGTGGATGGTTAATCTTATCATGCATGCCCCTCTCAGCCATTTTCTTCTTACCCTTCGCTTGTTCTTTCTCCACCTAGCGATGGAGGGAGTAGAAGAAATAGGGAAACGGGTAGGGAAAAAGGAAACTTGGGAAAAGAGAAGGAAAGTGTGCTGCTGGGTTCTAGTATTCTATGCCTAATCCTTTTTCCCCCCTCACACTTTAAGGATAAAATAATTTATTGTCGTCATTACAAAGGATGGACAGTTGCTTGTTCAGTTTCAGATTTCTGGGCAAGTGATATGGTTTTTAGTTTGAAAACTGGAAAGGCAATATTTGTATGCTGAAGTATTAAGAGAAATGGTGCTGATGCCTGCCAGTTACTCTCAAGTCCCTGTCCTGTAATTCCTGCATCTGCCACAGCTGACTCTGGTTCTGATACATGGTCTCTTTCTTCAAACCCGGTTAAGCGTGCTTTGTAATTTTTATTAAAGGCTGGACATGATATACTGGGTAAAAGGAACTGAGGCCTTTAATAGGTGGGTTTATGTTTATTGTATTGGAGAAGAAAATGGCAACCCACTCCAGTGTTCTTGCCTGGAGAATCCCAGGGACGGGAGAGCCTGGTGGGCTGTCGTCTCTGGGGTCGCACAGAGTCGGACACGACTGAAGCGACTTAGCAGCATGTTTATTGTATAAAAGCTAAGCTTTGTTTACTGTTGGTATAGCTGTAGATGTCAGGCTAAAATTTCCTTTGGTGTCCTTGCTTTTGTCTTCGGGTTTTCCTAGATATTTCTTAAGTGAGTCTGATACATGCAGTTCTTTCAGTTGTAATCCGGTGTTACTGTGCAGGAGTTCTACGTACCAGCCAAGATGTGGGGGAGGGGACGCATTCCGTAGCCCTGTGATCAGCTCTCATTCTTTGGTGCACTGGTGTCCCTTGGCTGGGACCTTCTCAGGTGCTTCTCCTTAGGTGAGACGGGGAGGCTTGAGGGGGCTGGAGTTGGGTATTTTACTTAGCCAGGTCAATTAGGCTCTAGTAAAACCTCAACAGATTAGGCTCTGATTGTTTCTCTTGAGGGCAGGTTTTGTTAAGAAGAATAGAATACTTTGGCCGTGTTTCAAAATGGGTAAAAAAAGTTCCCTCTCTCCCTGCCAGAGTATCAGGGAGATTTTTCTCTGATCTTCTCTGTGAGAACCTCATTCCTCTGTGAGTCCTCATTTCGAGTGCCTGAAAGCGTGGGGGCTCCCTGAATACCGAGTCCCCTTGGAGTTTTTAACTCTCACGATGTCCACAGTGAGCCTCCAGCACTTCATCACCGACACCTGACTAGCTCCAGCAGGGGTTTCTTTTCCTGCATTCCTGCTTCTCTGATAAATTGTGGTTTTCTATATTTGCCTGTTTTTCTCCAATTTGGGGTCAGTGGTTGGTTCTGTAACCTCAGTTCTCTGATGGATCTAGGAAGACTGTTGCTATTCAGTTTGTTTTTTTTCTTGTGAGAATGGGAGTGATGACTACTGATCTCCTTACAGGCTAGATGGGAAACTGCAAGTCTTTAGCCATTTTCTTTAAATATGAGTGGTTTGCAGATAGGTGGAGAGATGGTGGAAAGATATATCATGAAGTAAGTAGAGTAAAAACACTGATGGGAGAATCTGTGTGCTCTGACCAACAAAGGTAAGACCAATACAGAACGTTGTCTAGAAACTCAGAAAAGCCTTTATATTTGAGCAAAACTTTGTCAAATGAATAGGAGTTTCCAGATGGAAAACTAGAAGGCGGGATGCTCTGCGGCCAGAGGCCCTCTGTGCTGGGAGAATTGGAAGTGGTGAAAGCCTGGCATTGCTGGAGCACAGAGGCTATTCCTGCCTGATTCTTGCTTCTGAATATTTGATTAGAATTATACTTCCCAGTACCCACACCTCTCTAGTTCCTTGCTTCAGGGCCAGTACTTGCAGTTGGAGTGCTCATCTTTTACTTTGGCCTAACCCTCAGCCATGCATCTTGGTGGGGTTTTCATAAGGGAAAAAAAAAAGGTTCCACGGGTATTATAATACAGTATAAAAGTCTTTCAGACTTTTTTTGAACACAAATTTTGTGTAACAGCCCATATATACACACATAAACAATGGAAACACACATTTCACAAAGTAATAATTACGCCATGTTTATTTCACTCTGGTATTTTCTGATCTGTTCTACTTCATTTTCAAAAACTGCTAGTGAGGACCCGCCAGATTGCATTCACAGTCCGTTAAGACTCACAGTTTGAAAATTGCTTGTGTAAGGGAATCGTGATACATCAGGTAGTACTCTCAGAATGAGAGTACTGCCAGAATTATCCCCCAATTTTTTATTCAATTATAAATGGTATCATTTTAAAATTTTAATTTCTGATTGGTTTGTGTGTAGGAATACAATTGATTTAGCTATGTTGATTATGAACCCCGTGATCTTGCTAAAACCACTTAGTATTAGTTAGTTCCCTGGATTTTTTCTGTAGATTATCATGTCTGTTTTAAATGTTTCATAGACTTCACCAGTGAAGCTCTTTGGGTATAGTTTTCTTTGTGAGAAAGTTACACTGCAGATTCAATTTTTAAAACAGATCGTCTGTTTCAGTTTTCGTTTCTTACTGAGGGTGCTGCTGTTGTAGTTTCTGTCTTTCAAGGGATTTGCCCATTTTCTCTAAATTGTTGAATTTATTGGCATGAAATTGATCATAATATTCCTTTATTATCCTTTTAATATTTGTACACTCTGTAGTGATATCACTTCCTTTATTCCTGATAATGGTAACTTGCATCTTTCCTCTTTTTTCATGATCCATTTGTCTGCTGCTGCTGCTGCTAAGTCACCTCAGTCATGTCCGACTCTGTGTGACCCCATAGACGGCAGCCCACCAGGCTGTCCCGTCCCTGGGATTCTCCAGGCAAGAACACTGGAGTGGGTTGCCATTTCCTTCTCCAGACCCATTTGTTTAGATTAGCAATTTTGTTGATCTCAAGAAGTCAGATTTTGTTTCTTGATTTTCTCTATTTTTCTATTTTTATTAATATTCATGTTACTTTTTATATCTTCTACTTACTTCCGGTTTAATTTGTTGTTTTCTTCCTAGTTTCTTAAGGTACAAGTTGAAGGTCATTGATTTGAAAAGTTCCTTTTTTTATGTACATGTTTAGTGCTATAAATATACGCCTAAGTGCTGCTTTAGCAGTGTCCCACACTTTGCAATGTGTTGTGGTTTTGTTTTCATTCTGTTCAGAATACTTCTTAATTTTCCTTTTTATTCGTTTACTCATGGGTTATTTTGACATGTGTTACTAAATTTCCAAATGTTTGTAGACTTTTCAGAGCTCTTTCTGTTATTGGTTTCTAAATTAATTCCATTTTGGTCATACTTTGTGTAACTTAAATGCTTTCAAACTTATCTGATACTTAATTGTGACTCAGAATATATTCTTGGTAAATGTTTTGTGCGCGTTTGAAGAGAATGTGTATTTTCTTTGTGTTGGGTTCAGGTTGAGTTTGTTGATAGCGTTATTTACTTTTGCTTGGGATTTGTTGAACTTCTTGGATCCCTGCTACTGCTAAGTCGCTTCAGTCGTGTCCGACTCTGTGCGACCCCATAGACAGCAGCCCACCAGGCTCTCCCGTCCCTGGGATTCTCCAGGCAAGAACACTGGAGTGGGTTGCCATTTCCTTCTCCAATGCATGAAAGGGAAAAGTGAAAGTGAAGTCGCTCAGTCGTGTCCCACTCTTCGAGACCCCATGGACTGCAGCCCACCAGGCTTCTCTGTCCATCAGATTTTCCAGGCAAGAGTACTGGAGTGGGTTGCCATTCTTGGATCCCTACCTACATTTATAGTTTTCGTCTAGTTTGGAAACAATTTGGCTATAATTTCTTAAAAAATTCTTTATTTTTTTCTCTTTCCTTAGGGACTCCAGCAACATGTTTGTTAGACTTTTGAAAGTTGTGCGGCACCGTCCTCATGCTCCTCTCATTTTTTGCAGAGAGGTGGGGGTTCTTTTTTCTTTATATTTTGAATAATTTCTATTACTTTGTCTTCAATGTCACTGATCTTTTCCTCATCTAGTGTTTTTTCATCTCAGACTTTGTAGTTTTCATATTTAGAAATTTGAGTCCTTTAAAAATAGTTTCTATTGTCTCTGTTTGACTTTTTGAACATACGGAATGCACTTACAAGTAATTGATGTTCTTAGGTGCTAATTCTAACGTTTGTGACAGTTCTGGATCAGTTTTGAGTGATCAGTTATTCTCACTGTGGATCATGTTTTCCTACCTCTTATGACTTTTAATCTTTGATAGGATGCCAGATATTGTGAATTTTGCTGTTTTGGGTACTGGATATTTCTACAGTTCTGTAAATCTACCTGGACTTTTTCTTAGGATGTAGTTAAGTTACTTGGATACAGTTTGATCTTTTGGGATCTTTTAAAATTTGTTAGGCAGGTCAGCAGCTCAGACAAGGGCTATTTAATTATTTTCTGCTACTAAGATAAGACCTTCCTGGGTACACTACCCAGTGTCCCATAAATTATGAGTCTTTTTAGTCTGGCTGGCAGGAACAAACACTGTTTTGGGCTCCATGTAAACACCAGGCACTGTTCCATCTAATCTTTCAGGTGGTTCTTTGCGTGGCCTTGGTTGGTTTCCTCCCAAGCATGTGCTGGTAAGCCCTCTGCTGAATTGTTGAGGGCGACTCTTTGCCCATCTCCATGATTCTCTTTATGCAGCATTCTCCTTCCTGGTGGTCTGTTGTATGAATTCTGGCTACTTTGGCCTCCCTAGACTCTTATCTCTGCTTCTTCAAAGAAGCCTTAGACTTTTGCCTCAGTTCCCTCTCATTGTTCCATGGCCTGCTAGCTCTCAGGGCAGTAAAGTAAAAAAGTGAAAGTTGCTCAGTCGTGTCTGACTCCTTGTGATCCAGGCCAGAACACTGGAGTGGTGGGTAGCCATTCCCTTCTCCAGGGTATCTTCCCAGCCCAGGGATTGAACCCAGGTCTCTGCATTGCAGGCAGATTCTTTACCATTGGAGCCATCAGGGAAACTTTTACTCACCTTATTTGTTTTCTGTCTTTTGAAGAATCTCTGTCCTTTGAAAGCAGTGTGTTTAAAGAATTTTGTTTTTTGTTTTAGGCTGGAGAGTGAATCTGGTTGCTTGTTACTCCATTTTGGCTGAAAGAGGAGACTAATAAGTTCTTTAAAAGAAAATATCTTATACATTAAAAAAAAAAATCAATAAGTCAAGATTCCAGAAAGCACAGAAATGGTGCATCAAAATTTATGCCGAGTGCCTTTTGAAGAAATTATCAGTTTAGGGCATTTTATTCATGGGATTGGGGCTGATAATATTAAGTTTATGAGTTAGACAAAAGATCAGGCTGTCATTAAGGGTTTCATTCCTTTATCTATTTATTCCTCTATTTACTTGTACCTTCTCTTACATTATCTCATTGAGACTATGGAAGCATTTAGGTTAGCGTCATAAATGTTACTGTAGGATTTTATGCTGATGATAGTTAATAGAAGGTTTGCATTTTCTGGTAATAATTTGAATAGCTGACAGAGGATGAGATGGTTGGATGACATCACCGACTCGATGGACATGAGTTTGAGCAAGCTCTGGGAGTTGGTGATGGACAGGGAAGCCTGGTGTGCTGCAGGTGCGACCATGGGGTCGCAAAGAGTTGGACACGACTGAGGACTGAACTGTATTGTACTGAATGGCTGTATTACTTGAGGATACTGTAAAACTTAGGTTTGGGGGAACTTTTGGGGAAAGTGAGTCACTTCTAGATACTCAGTACATTTTGTACCTTTTTCTAATGTCAGGCCTTAAAATTTTTGACTGGAACTTTTAAATAATGTCGTGGTATTTCAGTATTGTCTAAAAGATTGTTGTAAACTTAATTTACTGTATTCTTGGTGATAGTGACTGTATTATTGATAAACCTTCATGCCCACTTAAATCTGAGATGTAAGAGTAAATACAGAAGTATTTATACATTGCCTGTTCTCTGGCTAACCAAATATAGCATTTTAATCTTTGTGGAAGAAGTGTAATTGCTTTCTTTTGATAATCAGGGTAATGACAATACGGCCTGTTGACAATGGTGCTAATGACAGTAGGTTAGGCAGTAAGTAGGGGAATTTTGGCAAAGTTAAAAACCAAGTTGAGGTGAAAATGTAAGTCATTTACAATTAAATCACTTAATATTTAGTTAAAATAATGAGCAATAGTCACATTATATTTTTAAAGATATTCTTGTCATAGAAGTATGAAAAGGTGAAAGCCAGTGAAATAACTAATTGACTTTCACTATTGGATCAGTTTATCACATTGCACCTTAATATGATTTTACATTGTACTTGGAGATAAGAGTGTTAGGCCTTATAGAATTTTTTTAATGATTTATTTTTTTATTTTTTCACTTTACTATATTGTATTGGTTTTGCCATACATTGACATGAATCCACCATGGGTGTTACATGTGTTCCCCATCCTGAACCCCCCTCCCACCTCCCTCCCCATCCCATCCCATTCCTCTGGGTCATCCCAGTGCACCAGCTCCGAGCACCCTGTATCATGCATCGAACCTGGACTGGCGATTCGTTTCACATGTGATAATATACATGTTTCAATGCCATTCTCCCAAAGGCCTTATAGAATTAATGGGGAATTCATTTAAAATACAGGAAGAATTTCATTTCCTAGAGTCTAACTTAATTTTTTTAAGAAAATACAGTGTTGACAAGAAAATGCATAATTGATAACCTTAAAGTAAACATTAAATACTAAAGTTTAACATTTATAACTTTATAATAAAATAAACATTTCACTTGGTTTCTGGTTATTATTAAAAAACTCATTATAGAAAATGCAGAAAATTTAGAAAAGTAGACAGAAAAAAGGAGAAGGCGATGGCACCCCACTCCAGTACTCTGGCCTGGAAAATCCCATGGACAGGGGAGCCTGGTGGGCTGCAGTCCATGGGGTCGCTAAGAGTCGTACATGACTGAGCAACTTCACTTTCACTTTTCACTTTCCTGTATTGGAGAAGGAAATGGCAACCCACTCCAGTGTTCTTGCCTGGAGAATCCCAGGGACGGGGGAGCCTGGTGGGCTGCCGTCTATGGGGTCACACAGAGTCGGACACGACTGAAGTGACTTAGCAGCAGCAGCAGACAGAAAAAAGATTACTCATAATTCAGACATTGTAGAGATAACTGCTATTAACATTTTATTACATCCTTCTAAGTCTTTACCTCTAAGTGTGTCTGTGTGTATTTAGAATGGTTGTTAATACTTTTTCTTTTAACCATTTTTAACAGTGACTCCTAAATGAGTAGATATTTTGTGTATTAGTTATAGATAAATTTTTAAATGTTGATAGATTGTTATTACCTGATAGCACAGAATGACATTGAGTAAAAATCTGAATTTAAGCTCTTTTCCTGCCTCTGATTAGCTGTGACCTTAAAACCACTTAAAGTTCTGCCTCTGTTTGCTTTATTAAACCAGTGGGTGATAGTAATTTTCCTATTTGTCTACATAAAGAAAGTGAAAGCATTAGTCACCCAGTCATGTCTGACTCGCTGTGACCCCATGGACTGTAACCTGCCAGGTTCCTCTATGCATGGAATTTTCCAGGCCAGAATGCTGGAGTGGGTAGCCATTTCCTTCTCTAAGGGATCTTTTCAACCCAGGGATCGAATCCTGCATTGCAGCCAGATTCTTTACTGTCTGAGGCATCAGGGAAGCTGACATTTGCCTACAGAGGTTTTGTTTTTGTTTTTTGATGGAAATGAAAGTGCTTTTAAAAGATGTGTTGTCAAATGTATTATTTTGTTATAATATTGAATAATATCTAGGTAGTAAATATTTCCATATCTGGTTAAATCTGATTTAACTTGGAGGTTTTCTTGTTCTCTCCCTTTCTCCCATTTTAATTAGGTAATCTTTATGAAAAACCATGCCACAATAGAAATCTGTATTTTTTAGATCCCTTGGAAGCACCAGCTTTACTGTGGTTATGTATGTATATATCTAAAAATATATATATATATAGGTATATCTATAAGTCAAGTCAGGGCTGTGAACAGTTTCACGTGATGTCACAGTGTTAAGGGCAGACCCTTGTTAAGCACCATTATGCTTTATGTAGTGATTGTGTTTGTGATGACCTTAATTCCTAATGTGCCACCAAATTCTAGTGTTTCAGTGTTTGTCTTTATTTCATACTAGATCCCCTCTTTCCTGAATCATTGTGTATATCCCAAGGCTATTATTTTACCCAAATAGGAAAGTTTTTGTGTGTGTGTGTGATGCAAGAATATATATTTTAAAAGGCATTGTAAACTGCAGTGCATTGGGAAAATATAAGGTAATTTATCTTCAGTAAATAGTAAAACTCAATGAATGGTTTTTCACTGTAAATTTCTGATATATGTGGCACAGAGAATCTGCAGTTCCCATGTCAGCTTTACCAGGAATACACACAATATCTAGCTTTATTTTCATCTTGAAGTCTGCACATAAAACCCTTTGGACTTCCCTCGTTGTAATGCCAGTGATGACTTCAAATCCAGCATGCTCAAGCAGGTTCAGTGGGTCCCAAGTTAAAGGTTTTTTGCCCCCTGGAAACAGGTTTGGGAATACTGGAGGTCAGTTCTGTGATCCCAGTCCCTCTCCAGCTGCCATTACTACTGCTTGAAATTTCATTTTTACAAACTCAAGTCCCCCTGTGCCATGCCACCACCACTTCTACCAAATAGGAAAGTTTTAAGGATCATTTTTGTGCCTGAGAATTATTCCCTTATTGACAATATTGATACATAGAAGGGCTAGTAATATATTACTTTCTCTTCATTTATGTCTAGCTCTACTATTTAAAACATTTCTCCTTGGTCTTTAAATGATATAAAGAAAAGATTTGTTAGATATCACCCAGCTTTCCTAGAGTTGCCGACCACTGAATTAAATATAAAACACTCCTGCTCACCTTGTGGCATGCTGTATAGAGTTGTCTTGGTGAGAAGTAATCTGGTGGCAAGTTATCCCTTCAGTCTGTAGAGTCTGTGACTTTTTATTCTGGGCTCACATTTGAAACCATATTGTTTTTTTCTGTTTTTATATCTTAACATATAAACTAACAATTAGAAGTTACTTAGGGCTTTCTGTAACTTGGTTTGAACTGTGAGAGGTCATGACTGTCCTCCTTGAAGTCTTTCCCAGTGTCCTTGAAGTAGATTTCGTGTGTGCCCAAGAGCCTGATTTTAGCGGTCATCCTTGGTTTGGTAACAGCACACCACTTTCCCTTAATGGACTGACTGTCAGTGTAGGTGCCCTGCCTTCATGGGTCAAGGACTGAGCGTGTAATTCAAGTTACACTTACTGGCTGTATTACAAAGAATAAGAAAATGAAAATGAAATAATATTAAAATCTTTTATATTATTAATGGATCAAGTAAGAATAGTATAAACATGGCAGATTTGTTGGTCTGGTCGGTGTTTTTAACCCCGTTACGTGACTGTCAGAGAACTCTGAATTGAAGTAAGAGTGTATTGGAACTCCTCTGGCCACCCTCAGGTTTGGTAATTGGTTGAGAGAACTCACAGGACTTGGTGTATAGTTGTACTTAGGCTTAAGGATACAAAGCGTAATCAGCAAAAGGAAAGGATGCTTAGGGTGAAGTGTTGGGGAAGCCAGGTGCAAGCTTCCAGTCTTCTTTCAGTAGTCACTGGACGCAGGTAATTCTTGTAGCAGTGAATTGTGACAACATATCGCAACTGTTGCCAACAGGAAAGCTTGTTAGAGACACAGCACCTAGGGTTTTCACTGGGGACTAGGAGTGGAGAAGGCAATGGCACCCCACTCCAGTACTCTGGCCTGGAAAATCCCATGGATGGAGGAGCCTGGTGGGCTGCAGTCCATGGGGTTGCGAAGAGTCGGACATGACTGAATGACTTCACTTTCACTTTTCACTTTCATGCATTGGAGAAGGAAATGGCAACCCACTCCAGTGTTCTTGCCTGGAGAATCCCAGGGACGGGGGAGCCTGGTGGGCTGCCGTCTGTGGGGTCGCACAGAGGCGGACACGACTGAAGTGACTTAGTAGCAGCAGCAGCAGTCACTTAGAAAGCCCATACAGGGCACATAGTGGAATCAAAGCAGATATTTAGCATAAACTATTATTTGTACATATAGTTTAGGCACAGTGAGCCTCTCTTATCAATTAATTGTGAGAACCCTCCCGAAATTCAGGTTCCCACAACCTCCCAGATGCCATCCAAGGGCCAACCTTGAAAGTAGGCCAAAAATAGCAGTCAGGCCTGCTGTGTTAACTCTTTTCATAGAGATATCTTAGCTTTCACTTTTCTTAGCTTTTTCTCTTTACATTGATAACTGTATCTCAGTTTCTTATTTTTTCACTAGAATCTTCTTAAGCCATTTTTCTATATTCTATATTATTTATTTTTTGGTCACGCCATGCCACGCAACATGTGGGATCTTAGTTACCAACCAGGGATCAAACCCATGCCCCCTGCAGTGCAAGGGGAGAGACTTAACCACTGGACCACCAGCGAAGTCCTGATATTATATTATTTTAAATGCATATTTTCACTGCGTTATTTCATTCTGTGTTTGTGTTACCTTTTTTTTTTTTTTTTCATTATCACCATCATGGCATCTCTCAAGTCTTTAAAATGTTAGTTGCTCAATTGTGTCTGACTTTTTGTGACCCCATGGACTGTAGCCTGCCAGGCTCCTCTGTCCATGGAATTCTGCAGGCAAGAATAGTGGAGTGGGTAGCCATTTCCTTCTCCAAGGATTCTTCCTGATCCAGGGATCGAACCGGGTCTCCTGCATTGCAGGTGGAGTCTCTACCACTGAGCCGCCTGGGAAGCCCCAAGTGTTTACATGGTAGCTGTAATTTCCCAAATTGCTTTCACCTTGGGTGTTCCTCCCATATTACCTCATAGTGTATTAGTCAGGAAACCAAGTAGAGAGTCTGTTAGTTGCCGAATATATCTAGTACGAGTTCTAGAGAAATAGCCTCTATATCATTGGTTTTCAAACTGTGGGACATCTGAGTTCTCTGGAAAATTTATTAAAACACAGATTGCTGATCCGTCCCCCAGAGTTTCTGATTCAGGATGCCTAGAGTGGGGCCTGAGACTTTGCATTTCTGACAAGTTCCTGGGTGATGTCAGTGATGTTGGTTCTGGTGACACATGGTAAAAACCTCTTCTCTAGTTTATGATAAAGTGTAAACTCCTGTAAACAAGCACATTGTAATCTGTAGAACGTATGTGTGCGCGCCTACCTAACACAGCACGCTGCAAGTGAGCGAACAGTTGATGGCGCTGTTGCCAGCTCGTGTGTGTGGTGCACCTGCTGCTTTTCTTTCGAGACGTTCGTGGGACACGTGCTCATGTAGATCAACATAAGAAACGGTTACTAGGAAAGCATGCTTTCTTATCTGTTTTTAAGATAAATAATAGAGCCCTTGTTTTTTTATGTGCTCAGGGAATCTTCCCCACATCACTTGGAATTTATCATGTCACCTGGGTAATTACAGTCCAGTGGATTCTTTCTTTTTTTTTTTCAGTGGATTCTTTCTTCAGTATTTTCTTGGGGACAGTCGATTAGTAAGGGAAATGCTAGAATTTAAGAGCTCTGTTGGCTTTCCTCTCCAGCTGGGAATGCTTTATGGAAGGGAGTACCATTGGAATGTTTTTTATGACTTCAGTAGTGTCCGAGGATCATAAAGTGGCAGAGTTTAGCTGGTGACAAGATGGGCATGGTCATCATAAAAGACAGCAAGGCGGGTTTGATACTTATATTCTGAGAATGTACTGATCCACCTGGGGTCTTATTTTTACTGCAGTCTTTCAGAATTGTGAATCAAATTAGTTTGAGGTTTTTGAGATTTTAATTTGAAAGTTTTGGCAACTCCCCAGCCCCCATCCAAATCTTGCTATCTGGAGTATATGACATTAAATGTGTCCAGTTAGTCTTCTCACTGTCACAGTCCTTGAAGAGTTACTTTAAAAAAAAATTCTTTTTGACAACATTGCTGAACTTGGAGAGCATTGTACTAAGTCAGATAAACCTAACGCATATTAGATATTATCACTTAAGGGTTAGAATATTTTAAAATAAGTGAATATATAGATTAATTTGAACTTGTAGCAGGGAAATTCTTTTGTCTTTAAACATTGATTTGTTCTTTTGCTTATTATGTCCAATGGGATAATGAATTTTTGAAGACAGGAAAAATACATTTTGTTTTTTGTACATTCTAGGCACCTCACCAGGAACTGCCTACTGGTACTTCAGTTTTGATCTGGTTTGATTGATTGATTGGTTCATTCATTCACTTAACTAGTGTTTTATTGAGTAGTTATTATTCCTACTTTATTTTTTTTGCATGGCTTGTGGGATCTTAGTTCTCAAGCCAAGTATCAAACCTAGGCCCCAGCAGTGAAAGGGCAGAGTCCTGACTGTGGGGCCTCCAGGGATTCTCTGTCCCTTACTTATTCTTGACTAGCGCTCTGTTTCTTTCTTCTGATTTGGTAAGATATTCTAAGTTTTGAAAAATATGACTGGAAAAAGTAGAGAAGTCTGTTGCAAATAGAAACTATTGTTTTTTTAGTATAAATATATTTTTAATAAGTTGATAAAGAGTGTAGAGCCAGACCTATAAAGGCCTGTAAGTTGATTTTTTAAAATTGAAGACCAGAGGTTGTATTTTAGTGTTGTTTTCTAATCCTGCTGTAATAATGACTGATGACTTTCAGTAACTTTTTAAAATGTTTTTTCCATAGGAAAGATAACCAAAATGCACATCATAGTGGTTTCCTTGTAGAGGAGGCAGGGTCAGTGGTGTTGGGAGTTTACAGTTGGTGGTAATCTCAAGAGATGTTTTATTATGATATTTCTTTGACATCTTAAACATTCATGACAAATATTTTCACATTAAATAATAAAGTTAAAATGACCATAAAAAAATCTGGTGTTTTACTTTGTATGTCCATATTTCGTTATTCCTTATTGGTCTTCTGAAATTTTATATATCGTGACGATTTCACTTAAAATTTGAAACTGGAATTGGTTTCCTAGTTGTATGAATAGGGTCTAAGTCCTAATTAGCCCAGGACGTTATGGATGCTCAGTAAATGTAGACTTGATACAGCATTTTACGTCTTCTTTCTGATGTGTTTAATTAAGGCTATTTTGGTTACAGTAATAGAAACCATCTCAATTATTGAAAGCCAAAAAGTGAATTTATGTTATGGCTACTGAGTACCTGCAAGTAGAGAGCCCAGTCAGGTTTGAGGAGAGATTTAACTTTTGGAAAGCTAGCAGAAACTACGTCTCATGGTTCTTTCAGTCACTTAACGGACACACACGCTCCTATGTGTCCCTTTTTTTCTCTACATGTCTGTCCTTTTTTCTTTATTACTGTTTCTCTTTCTTTGCAGACTGGTTTTCTCTCCTCCCTACACATGCCAGAAAATGGCTAACACAGGTTTTTATCGCCTTGCTCTACCAGAAAATTGACAAGTCTTTCAGCTTTGAATTCTTAACAGGGAGAACCTGTTTGGCACACTTTGGATCAGATTGCTGACAATCAGTATAATCAAATTCTTGACGGCAAAGTGTATTCCCAGAACATACCTCTTTGTTAAGAGAAATAATCTGATGATGCTTGTTGCATTAGCAGCTTGTTCTTTATAAAACTATATGGACTCTTTTTAACTGTAAAAATTTGATCATCTCATAAGTTATAAACTGCATTTTAGATTTATCAGCATATGACAATTTTATGTGCAATAGGTAACTTTATTATGTTTTTTATATTATATAATTTACTTATAAAATATATAAATACACATCATATGTTTGCTTTATTACTGTTATCAATTCCACTTTACAAATGTGAAATTAGGCTCAGAGAAGTTAAATAACATGTCCCAAAGGTCACATGCGGGCTTCTCTGGTGGCTCAGTGGTAAGGAATCCACCTGCTAATGCAGGAGACCCAGGTTCGATCCCTGGTCCAGAAAGATCCTTTGGAGAAGGACATGGCAACCCACTCCAGTATTCTTGCCTGGGAAATCCCACAGACAGAGGAGCCTGGACAGGCTACTGTCCATGGGGCTGCAAAAGAGTTGGACGTGACTTAGCAGCTAAACAGCAAAAACAAAGGTCACATAGATGTGGAGTTTGAACCCAGATACTCTTGATTCTTCTCAGTATATAAGCTTTTGACCTCTCAGTATATAAGATTCCTCCCAATTTATGTGACCTTTGTTTTTGAAATGTGAATAATTTTTACCTTAAGGAAAATCCCATTTAGTAGGGCTTAACTAATGTCTTACTTCTGTGGTTCAGTAAATGATTCCTGAATTCCTCTTGTATATAGGTACAATTCTAGGACTGGGATATCTGAAGATAAATAAATAAGATGCTGTTTCTGCTTTAAGTTGCTCAATCTAGGAGAGAAGACTGATACAAATTACTAAAATACAATGTGAAATGTTCATCTTCACAGAATGTTTGTACCATTTGGACCAAGCAAAGCTAGTATGTAGTATGGCAGTGAGTATTGTAGCATTGTTACCAAAAGGGTTACCTTGGGCTCTGAAATTAGAGTGCATTCTATGGCCTAGAATTTCTGTTTATTATGTACTACATGGTTCAGTTTCTTTTGCTCACTAGACAAAGAATGGATAGATTTTCAAGCAATCAGAGATTATGGCTTGCGTTTGATGGCTTCTTTCAAGGTCGTATCTATCTGTGTATCTGTCTCATCTCTATATTCTTTTTTGGCTATGCTCTGTGGCTTGTGAAAGCATGAGGTCCTAACCATTGGACTTCCAGGGAATTCACAAGGTCGTATTCTTGAGAAAATAAAACCGGACAAAAACGTGGTTGGTGAACCAGACAGCCATCAGGTGGGAAAATAGCTCTAGTTTCATAGTGGTGTAATGAGTGCATCGTTGGTTCGCCCAGGACCCAGATCTGTGTGTGAGGCCCAGTTCTCTGACAGAGGTGGAGTCCTGCAAGCTCCAGGGTGAGTCGTCCTGCAAAGCTCTGTCTTGCGCATGGGCAATAGAGCAGAAACTGCGTCTGAGCAGATTGTGGAACAGGACTGTTTTGTTTCTTGGGTGTTGGTCTGTGGTTTCCCAGCTGCTTAAAGGAAGTGGAGAAAATCAGTATGAGATTGAACCTAACATAAAATTGCCAATATTTGACCTTTTTTGATTTAAGAAAAATTGCAGTTTCATATGGTTTCATCTAATATTTGCTAAGTGTTTTACTCAGGACCTGTCAGTCTCCAAAAGTTTCTGAACATGCTACCTAATTTAAAACTCTCAAGCACCCTACACGATCAGTCTACAGAGAGGAAATGAAAAATCAAAGTGGTGGGGTGACATACACCCAAAGACATACCCAAAGTTATTCAGTAAATGAATTGCAGTCTCTTGTTCCAAAACCAGAGTGTGTTCAAATTTGCCAGGGTCTTTATCTGTACGTTGAGCAGTTCAAGTAGACAGCAGCCTTTCTGAAATCAGGTAACAAATAAGTGATGGCTTGTATCCAGAGAGCTAGTGAACCAAGACCCAAACCCCAAGTCCACATGGCCAGACATAAATCATTACAGTGCCAGTTTATGGTTTTTCTTTGTGCTTCTGAGTTTTGAACTGGCTATAACCTTCACTTCTGAACTGTGGTGTTGGAGAAGACTCGTGAGAGTCCCTTGGACTGCAAGGAGATCCAACCAGTCCATCCTAAAGGAGATCAGTCCTGGGTGTTCATTGGAAGGACTGATGTTGAAGCTGAAACTCCAATACTTTGGCCACCTGATGCGAAGAGCTGACTCATTTGAAAAGACCCTGATGTTGGGAAAGATTGAGGGCAGGAGGAGAAGGGGATGACAGAGGGTGAGATGGTTGGATGACATCACGGACTCAGTGAACATGGGTTTAGGTAAACTCCAGGAGTTGGTGATGGACAGGGAGTCCTGGCGTGCTGCAGATCATGGGGTTGCAAAGAGTCAGACACGACTGAGTGACTGAACTGAAATGAACCTTCGAGATTATTAAAGTTTAAACATTATAAATAAGCATGGTATGTTCTGAGTGATTTACTTTATGCTAAAGTAGATTAATTTGAATAAGGTTTTGATTTCACTAGCAAGATAACAGATAAGTTTAACTTCTCTGAGGGCAAAATAAATTGTCTACCTTTGTGTTACATGGAGAAAGTGCCTTTGCTTTTTGGCACATAGAATAATGTCTTAAATACAGGTGGCACTTAATAAATGTCCTTCCCAGTATATTTCTCTCTTACCTCTTTGCAGATGATGAGCATTCTAGTTAGAATGTCTTTTTTGAGTTATTTAAGTTTCCAGGAATATCCAGACACCCCTCTGTGAATATGTAGGTCTCTCTCTGGTTAATAGACGTGGGTCTAAATTATGGTTCCATCTCACAACGTAACTTGAATTTTAGGAAGAAAATTAATAAATACATACCATCCAGAGAGGATTCTTGTGCTTAGAGGAAAGGGTTGATTTTTTTCTTTTTTTAATATGGAAGAACTTTAACAGTTCAGTTTTTAAAAAAATGAGTAACTGATAAAGAATACATAATGAGGTGGATGAAAGTGCAGCCTATTATACAGAGTGACATAAGCCAGGAAGAAGAACACCAATACAGTATACTAACGCATATATATGGAATTTAGAAAGATGGTAACGATAACCCTGTATGCGAGACAGCAAAAGAGACACAGATGTTTAGAACAGTCTTTTGGACTCTGTGGGAGAGGGCGAGGGTGGGATGATATAGGAGAATGGCATTGAAACATGTAAGTTATCACATGTGAAATGAATCACCAGTCCAGGTTCTGGGCTCATGGTCACCATGAGGTGGCGAGGGTGGGATGATATAGGAGAATGGCATTGAAACATGTAAGTTATCACATGTGAAATGAATCACCAGTCCAGGTTCTGGGCTCATGGTCACCACGAGGAGGCGAGGGTGGGATGATATAGGAGAATGGCATTGAAACATGTAAGTTATCACATGTGAAATGAATCACCAGTCCAGGTTCTGGGCTCATGGTCACCATGAGACAGGGTGCCCGGGGCTGGTGCACTGGGATGATCCAGAGGGATGGGATGCAGAGGGGGGTTCAGGATGGGGAACTCATGTACACCCATGGCAGATTCATGTCAGTGTATGACAAAACCAATACAATATTGTAAAGTAAAATAAATAAATAAAACTGAAGAATAAAACAAACAAAAAAACCTAAAAAAAGAACATATATGAGCAGTTCATAGAAAAAATATACAAATACCCAATAAATACTGTTTAAAAATAATTTTTTTCATGTATTTCAACTTTATAGTATGCAGAATTCATATAATCTCTATATATGTATACATATATTGGGTTGGCAGAAAAGTTCTTTTGGATTTTTCCATAACATCTTTTTGCTATCTTCAGACTTTGAGAGCAAGCTGCAGACATGATGTCCTTTCATCCCTAAATACTGCAGAGCATAATCCCCAACAAAAAGGACACTCCTCCTTATCGTGCATTCAACTGTCTAAATCGGAAAATCAGCATTGGTATAATACTGCTATCCTAGTCTCGAGACCGTTTCAGAGTTCACCAACTTTCCTAATAAATCTTTTTCCTTTTCTGGCCCATGTTCGGTCCAGGAATACACGTTACATTTGATTATCACGTCTCTTCAGAGTGCTTCAATTTGACAGTCTTTCTGAGTTTTCAGTATATTTCATGTCCTTTAGTGTGTTAAGGAATACAGACTTTACATTCTATGCATCTAATTTTTCTCATCGTCAAAATCATTCTTGGCATGTATATCATAGAAGGATGTGCTTTTGCTCGCAGTGCATGGCATCGTTCCACTGCTGATACTTGAAACCTATGCCAGGAATATGTCAGTATCCCGTTCTTTATCACACCGTCACTCATCAGTTCAGGATCTATTGACAACTGTATGAAATCAGTCACCTTCATGATGGTTGCTAAAAGATAATTCTCCGTTTCCATCATTCCTGCTACATTTATTAACATGTTACTGTAAGGAGGTGCTTTCCTCTTTCTACATTTTTTTATTTATTCATCATTCATTCATTTCCTTGTCAATATGGAATCATAGATGCAAATTTTACTGAGTGGGTTTTGATTTTTTTACCTGAATATAATTTACTTAAACACACACATCTTAAGTCATTCACTTTTGACATACATATATCCCTAACAAGATTATGGGACAGCCAATGCTTATTTTGATGCTGAAGATTTCCCTCATTTGGCCAGCAGGAGCCCCTTCAAGGTGGCTCCTATGTCCCTTTGAAATGTTCCCATTATTCACTGAGCATTTCTTTACATTCTGCCATAAGATGTTTTAGATTCTTCTTGTACTTTCTCTTCCCAATTTTGAAATTAGCTGTTTCTCCAAGGATCCTTGGTACCTTTTGATGTAGTATGGGTTCTTCTGTTCGAATTATCTCCATTATTGTTTTAATGCCTCTTTGAGATTGTCGCATATAAAAAGATGGTTTTCATAGATTTATTATCACAGTGTGTGTTTAAATACATTTATTTACTGAGAATTTTAGTATCAAATTTAATATCTTGATTCTCTTGGCTACACTGGCACTGCCTTAATAATCAATTTGAATGCTTACTGTTTTTAAAAAATCTACCTCAATAAAACGTCATCTAGCATGTTTTCCTTTTTGAAAAATATATCTTGAGTAACTGAATATTTCTTAGGCAGTGCCAACGTTAGTCATTTGGAGCGTTGATTAAACTGTTCTCTCTCTGAAACTTGCATATATCGTGTACTGTAGCCCAAGGCACATAAGAGATTACTGTTGATTCATTTGAGTACTTATATATTTCCATGGCATTTTGGCTTCTTGAAGGATTCTTATCCACCAATAGCTAATTTAAAATTTGCTTATGCTTTTTAGTGTTTCCATGGAATTTAATGGTTTTTAGGTGCCAGTTAGGACACTTGGTAGATTGACTAGAAAAATAATTGTTTAAACAGTGCTGAGATAACTGAGGTAGCTGTTGCCTTGACAACTGGAAAACTGTTCTGTTTGCTAAACAAAGGGATGGTAATTTAGTCATTTAATTTCCTTTTTGGCATGGAGGTAGTTTAGAAAAACATTTTATTTTAGCCTCTGAGATGGTCTGTATTTTTTACCAAAAGCAGCAGAACAAAAAAAGAAGGTAAGAGGTTTTTTGTTTTTTTTTTTTCTGGTGGTATACATTGTACACCTAACAGGGTTGGTGTTGGTCAAAAGTATCTTTGTAAATCTGACATGCTTCTTTGAATATCTCTGCTTTGGATCAAGGTACAGTAGCCTCAAATCCTGCTACACTAAAGGTCTCTGATAGACTTTTTCTAGCATCCCCACAAACACTTAACCTCTCCTGCTACTAGATTTCAACATGATTGCTTTATTTCTGAATTGAACAGGGGGATACTATTTTAAAGATTCCTTCTCCATATACACAATTACAGTGGAATCTGTTTTATTTATGTGGGATCTCTTTTGTATAGGACTTAAACATTTTTTTAAACTCACAGTTGTACCTCCAGAATATTGAGTAGTAACAGCCTTTATTTGGTATTGTATGCTGGGTCCTGTTCTAATAAGCACTTTAAATGTAGCGTTTCAAGCTTCATCCCTGTGAGATAGTCACTATTTATTGTGTCTAGAGGCAAGGTTGTCTGGCTGCTCAGTGGTAGATTTGAATGTAAGCATCTAATTCAAGAGCCTGTGCTCTTAATTACTATATTATACTGGTTCTCATTAATAGAGTCACTCCAAACACACTGGAGAATATAGACAAGTATTACTAACAATGTTCAAAATAACCCCTCTTCTCAGTGACTAACAGATTATAATATTTTGAGTATTAAATTGAGTATTATAATTGATAATTGTGGGACCCAGATTATAAGGGAGAGTTATCACACAGTTATGTCTTCTTTTTTTAATATGTGTGAAATGTTCCTTAGTTTATATTTTAAAAAGTAAAGAGCTACATGCCAAATGTAAAAAACAAAAAAGAAACTTTTTTTTAGAGCAAAACAGGAAAACATACTTTGAATAAAGTATTTTCATTTCCATACCCCTCCTTTCCAGTCCCTTGCTTATAGGTTAATCCCTCTTTAATAGTTGTCTTTAGCTTTAATGTGCATGTTTTTCTGTGTGTCTACTGTATCATAGAGAAGGCAATGGCAACCCACTCCAGTGTTTTTGCCTGAAAAATCCCAGGGACAGAGGAGCCTGGTGGGCTGCCGTCGATGGGGTCGCACAGAGTCGGACACGACTGAAGCGACTTAGCAGCAGCAGCATACTGTATCACATATATCTTTGATTACTCCTGCGTTTCTAGAAGCATAAAAAGTATAACAGTTTAAAGATATGTACATATTACCAGTTACTCTGTACTGTGTTCTCATTAGATTTAATGCTAAAGAAATACTATATTCTGAGGAGTAATGACCCTGGTTGAAAAAGTGAGAAAAGTGGTTTAACTTTCTCTTTGCTCTAATTTATGATGAGCAGTCATGTAAAATGAGGTTTTGCCTCTCCCATTTTAAAAAGAAAAACAAGGAGGGGGAAAGAGCCTCTTGATGAAAGTGAAAGAGGAGAGTGAAAAGGTTGGCTTAAAGCTCAACATTCAGAAAACAAAGATCATGGCATCTGGTCCCATCACTTCATGGGAAGTAAATGGGGAAACAGTGGAAACAGTGTCACTTTATTTTTTGGGGCTCCAAAATCACTGCAGATGGTGACTGCAGCCATGAAATTAAAAGACGCTTACTCCTTGGAAGGAAAGTTACGACCAACCTAGATAGCATGTTAAAAAGCAGAGACATTACTTTGCCAACAAGGTCCGCCTAGTCAAGGCTATGGTTTTTCCAGTAGTCATGTATGGATGTGAGAGTTGTACTGTGAAGAAAGCTGAGCGCCGAAGAATTGATACTTTTGAACTGTGGTGATGGAGAAGACTCTTGAGAGTCCCTTGGACTGCAAGGAGATCCAACCAGTCCATTCTGAAGGAGATGAGCCCTGGGATTTCTTTGGAAGGAATGATGCTAAAGCTGAAACTCCAGTACTTTGGCCACCTCATGCGAAGAGTTGACTCATTGGAAAAGACTCCGATGCTGGGAGGGATTGGGGGCAGGAGGAGAAGGGGACGACAGAGGATGAGATGGCTGGATGGCATCACCGACTCGATGGACGTGACTTTGAGTGAACTCCGGGAGTTGGTGATGGACAGGGAGGCCTGGCATTCTGTGATTCATGGGGTCACAAAGAGTCGAACACGACTGAGCGACTGAACTGAGCTGAAAATTACATACGGGCTTCCCTGGTAGCTCAGTGATAAAGAACCTGCCTGCCAATAGAGAAGTTGCGAGTTTCGTTCTTGGGTTGGAAAGATCCCCTGGAGAAGGAAATGGCAACCCATTCCATATAACTTGCCTGGGAAATCCCATGGAGAGAGAAAAGCCTGGTGGGCTACAGTCCGTGGGTTCACAAAGAGTCAGGCACAACTTAGTGACTAAACAACAACAAAATTATATACACATTATGTATATACACAATTATGTACGTTGTGAGTTCCATTTGTTTTTCTGTAGAAATTCATGTTCTGGTTAGCATAGTTTCACTTCTAGACAATTAATGTGTGTCAGTATCCCATTCTGACTATCTGTGTAGCTCCAACCTGTGTTAAAACGCAGGCGTGTTAAACAAATGTATACAGAATTCAGATTATTCATCTGAATAATTAAGAGAAATTAGAGACAAAAAGTAACTTACCTATAATGATACCAAAAAAAAAAAAAGAGAGAGAGACAAATTAAAATCAGGGCATAGATCTTTGCTTTTCTTATGCTCTTTTGAGAAAATAACACTGTTCTAACAATGTATCTAGCAAGTTTTTTTAAACTTCGACTTTCCTTTGCAAGTATTTTTCTAATAGACATTTTCTTTATGTAGTTTGCTAATTCCTTTTCTTGTGTTCTACTGTGATGGAAGGGAAATAATACTCCCTGAAAGTAATAATTTGCCCTCATGAAATCTGAGTTAATTATTACTCTTTTCTATCTACATGGATTTCCATGTTGGTTACAATGTGGGATGGGCTTTGATTGGAGGAAAAATCACCTTTCTCATATTCAAGTTGAATAAATCTGCTCAGTAAGCATAGTTATTGTTTGCTAATGTTGGAATGTGACCAGTGTTTGATATGAATATTAGTGAAAAGAATACTTAAATGAGTTTATGTGTACTAGTAGTCTAAATAATATTACTGTTCTATTCCTGCCCCCCCTGCCTTTTTGGTTTAGAATTCTCTATATAGTATCTAAAAAGTGTATCATTTCTTGAATATTTATTTGTTTCTGATTGGGCACGAACAAGTACTTTTAGATCACCTCTGATTCTTTTCTCTATTTCACGATTTCTGGTTCCTCATTAATTTTTAGTTAACCAAACTATTTATCTATGAAAATAAAATTTTGCTGGCTAATGAGGCAGGAAGTATTAATGGGAGAGGTTGTGAGTTGTGGAGGTTAATGGGCCTTATGGGCATGAAGCAGCCCCTTTATCTGGGCTTCTTTAGGAATAACACAAAATTTATCAATTGAATTAATGTCTTTTTGACAATTTCTTAGTGAAGTGCTGCAAATTCCTGTTCATATTCTTGCTAAAATAGAGCCATTAGCCTGTCTGGAATTAAATCAAAATTTTGACCAAGAAAGGTGATACTTTAAGAGGGCTCAGCCATAAGGTAGAAATGTATTTATTAAATTTAGGTGCAAAGACTAGTACAGAGTTATCAAATTGTAGTTCATGGTATCAGCATATTTTAAAAATAACAATGCAGAAATGATTATCTTGCTATGAGAGTACACTTCTGCTATAGCATAAATTGAAATATAAGCATTTTCTTAAGTAGATTTAAGAAATCATATACTTGATATGTTTTAAGTGTTTTTTTAAAATATACGTGAGGCAAATGGCCATTAAGGAGGGTGACCTGATATGTTTAGTTGTAACCCCTTTTTTTGGTTTCTGATACCTCCCCCACCTTTCAAAAAGTTATTAAAATTATTTGCTGTCTTTATGATAATTTTTGTTATATCATTAGGATATTTTTTTAGAGATAGATCTCTTCTATGTGTATTAGCCAGAACTATTAGAGGTAAATTTATTTGAAGATCCAAATGAAATTGATGTTCTCATTAGTTATTGCTATATATTAGTATTTTTCCACCTTGTATTCTGTGGAATTTCTGCAGGATGTTAATAGATGTTAATTTTAAAAAAGGATTCTTTGGACAAATAGACTGGAAAATGGTGAGACAGAATGGGAATTGATTCAATAAACTGATTTTCCCAGACTCCCAACTCTTTTTTTTTTTTTTTTTTTCCCTCTGGTGGTGCATCTTGGTATATTAGTTTTTCTTATAAAACATTTTGGGAGAAGTTACTTGTATAATCTTTCTTTGTCTGTGGAATTGATTAACGTAAGTAGAACCCCTTAGAACTATAGCTCCTGAGCAGAAAAAGAACGTGATTATAAAAAAACAGCTAGATTAGGACTATTAAAAATTAAATCACAGTGAAAAAGCTTAGACTATTTATTGTAGACGGGAAGTAAACAGTGAATTCATGTCAAAGCAGTTGAGACATTTTGGCTGATTTTTACTTGAGATTTTTCAAATTGGATGTCTTTGTTCAGTTTTTAACAATAGTTTGAATCTATGTGGTTTTTCCCTACCCCCTTTGATACTGTTCTACCTTAGAGTCATCTTGATAGGGAGCTGTTCTGAATTTGGGTGGCTGCCAAGATAATAGCCTAAATATGAAAAGAAATTTTCTTTGAGCTTTAAGAATGTTCCTTTTCTTTCAGGGCTTATTTAGTAAAGAAAATTTGAATAAAAGAGTGGATAGGATGATACATACTTGTGATTGAGCTGATTCATATCATGGACCATGTGTGTTTCATGTAGAGAAAAAAGATGCATTTGTATCTTCTTTGACGTACATTTTGGTACATGTAAATAGACCTTATGTATTTTACTTATTTTTAAGTTAGAGTATTTTATAGATTGTTCTTGTTAACAATACATTCATGTATTATAGCTTTTATAGCTGTAACAGGATTAGATCTACCAATCTGAAGTCTGATTGGGGGAAAGAACTCAAAAGTTTAAATCTAATAATAAGTTTTTGCATTTTTAGGCGCTTGATGAACCTCCCTATTTGACAGTGGGCACTGATGTGAGTGCTAAATACAGAGGAGCCTTTTGTGAAGCCAAGATCAAGACAGCAAAAAGACTTGTCAAAGTCAAGGTACAGTATATGTAGATTTTATAAATTATATATATATATTTTTTTAGATTTTATAAATTATGTATTTAGTATTTGATATCTGAACTTTTATTTGGTGAATGTATTAAAAATTTTTTCTTCTGCAAGTTGAGTTTAGTTTCTAAGAGTAAAGATTGTAAAAATAACTGAAAACAAAGCATTATTTGTGATTCTTAAGTGTTCTAATTGGAATGAAATTAGACAATCATAATTGGTATTTTGAATGCCATTTCACTACAGACATGGTATTGTTTGTATTGTTAGCCTTTTAGAACTGGAAAGGACCTTAGAAGTCATGTAGTTTAATTTCTTAATTTTATCCTAAGGAAAATGAGGCTCAATAAAAGGGCCAGGGCCTTTTATTTGGACCATCCTGGAAAATTAGTGACAGAATGGGATTTGAATAGTACATCAATTTTAAGACTCTTCACCATTTTAACCATGAAATTGAGATGTGGTTTATAACTGATGATAGTGGATCTAGTTGTTGATTCCTTATCTTCTACTTTTCTTGAAAAAATCTTGCCAGTTATTTATTGAGTTGCAAACTGTGCAGGTGGGAAGGAGGATGGGGATATGAGAATAACCTTGTCTCTTTTCAAGAGACTTATAATCTAGGTAGCATATACCCCATAAAATATTGTTTTGAACATCACCAGTAAAACAGCCATAGAGGTGTTGTACTTGAGCTATCAGAGCTTCTTCCATGCTGGTATGCCTTGGTTCTTTCCTTACCGCAGGGATATGTTGAAAAAAGCTTCGGGGTGATGCTAATTCACACCGCTAGTTAAGAACCTTTGTGACAGGGCCTTTAAATTAACTGTAAGCCTGTAGGATGCTGATCTGGTCTCCCTCCCTGCCTTCAGGTTTCACATGCTTGGTGTACCTAAGCTCCTGTAGTGCCTTTTCCTGTTCTGACTTCACACGCTGGTGTTCTCTGAGCACTCATTTTTGCCATTACTGTCTTGTAGATGAAGAGAAAGTTTTTTTTTAATCAGTTTTCTCACTCTTTCAGACAGAGCTCCTGAGAGCACATGTAATACCTTGGTGTGAATTAGACAGAAATCTCTCCCTTTGGAGAGAGGTGGGACTTCTCCTCAGCAGAACTTGGCCTCCAGATAAGCACCTTCTAACCTGTGCTGGTTAGAAAAGGTGTTCCTTTGGGCAAGAGCCATGTGTTACTCCAGGAACCATGCTTCACTGGAATTGAGCCGTGATTTGTAATCTCACCTGGGTGTCTCTGTGTAATGCATGGTCCTGCAAAACGACACACAGCAGTTGTGCCATTTCTTGCTACCAGTGAAAGGAAGAAAGCAGTCTGTGTGACTTGTGCTGGTAGCACAGAGTACCGGCCAAAACCTCGTGTCTCATAAGTAGTGGCTGTCTAAAATTTGTTCTTAGTTCTTTAGACTGCTCTAAAAATCTGTTTATAATTCAAAGCGAATGATTTTCTCAACAGATATGGTAGTATATTTCTGTATCAGTTTGTTTATGATTCAGAGTTAATACATTTTCAACAATTTGTTAATATACTTCTTCCCTATAAGTTTTTATTTGTTGAGCATTTATTACATGCTGGGCATTGTATCAGGTATTGAAACTCGAGTATTAAGACCTTTTCTCAATTCTTAAGTGGTTTACTGTCTAAGTGAATGACACAGATGTGTAAACACATAATTTAAATGAAGTGTAGTAGTGCCATGTGTGAGACAGAAATGTATGGGATGCTGTGAGTACAGGACAGCTCCTTTCGTAGCTGGTTTGTGAGCCTATTTCATAATTGATTACCACACACATCAGATAAGACCACGTTAATGGTTCAGTCCTTGGAAGCTCTTGTTTTATATAGGGGAAACCACCTTTTCTATACTGAGTATTGGAAGCTATTTTGTTTTTACCAACTAATTAAATATTTAAACTTGATCCCTTTATTTTAACATCTAGTGTCCCATTCTCTGATGTCTGTACTGACAGGACAGTAAAGTTCTGGATCCGGATGGCCTGAGTTTGAATCTCAGCTCTACCATGTACTAGTTCTGTGATCTTGGACCAGTTGCTTACACTTTGTGTTCCTCTGTTTTCTTAGCAACAAAATGGGAATAACCACCCTACCTAGTAAAGTTTTTGTGAAGATGATAGGTTCAATGCTTGAGCTTAATGCTGGACACTCAGCAAATGTGTGTTGCTACTGCTTATTATTAACCGAAGGCTTCACAAAATGGTAGAATACATAATAAACTAAGATCACCACCTCCTTTTTCCTCATTTTTTAGGAAAACAAATTATATGATTAAACTCATAACTAATAGTACTGAATAAACTATAATGAGTGAATTATCAAGTAAATTAGTCTGGGTGTTGTCTGTTAAATAGTAAGTTTTTCAATTTCTACTTAGGGATTGAGATTTTGTACAAACTAGGCAGCCATTTGTTTAGATTACTTATTAAAAAAAAAGAATTCATGCATTAATGAGCTTGTGCTGCTTTTTTTTCTTTTTTGGTGGCTAATTAAATTTATAATCTCTAGGTAACATTTAGACATGATTCTTCAACAGTGGAAGTTCAAGATGACCATATAAAGGGCCCACTAAAGGTAATTCATTTATTTATTCATAATAACTGTTTCCCACTGAAGCACTAGAAGTAATAATCTTGATCTTTTAAAAAATTCATTGGTTACTTTGCAATTCAGTTGATAAATATGTTCAGTTCAGTTCAGTTGCTCAGTCATGTCCGACTTTTTGCGACCCCGTGAATCGCAGCACTCCAGGCCTCCCTGTCCATCACCAACTGCCAGAGTTCACTCAAACTCACGTCCATCGAGTCAGTGATACCATCCAGCCATTTCATCCTCTGTCGTCCCCTTCTCCTCCTGCCCCCAATCCCTCCCAGCATCGGAGTCGTTTCCAATGAGTCAGCTCTTCTCATGAGGTGGCCAAAGTATTGGAGTTTCAGCTTCAGCATCAGTCCTTCCAGTGAACACCCAGGTGTGATCTCCTTTAGGATGGACTGGTTGGATCTCCTTGCAGTTCAAGGACTCTCAAGAGTCTTCTCCAACACCACAGTTCAAAAGCATCAATTCTTCGGCGCTCAGCTTTCTTCGCAGTCCAACTCTCACATCCATACATGACCACTGGAAAAACCATAGCCTTGACTAGCCGGACCTTTGTTGGCAAAGTAATATCTCTGCTTTTCAATATGCTATCTAGATTGGTCATAACTTTCCTTTCAAGGAGTAAGCGTCTTTTAATTTGATGACTGCAGTCACCATCTGCAGTAATTTTGGAGCCCCAAAAAATAAAGTCGGACACTGTTTCCCCATCTGTTTCCCATGAAGTGATGGGACCAGATGCCATAATCTTCGTTTTCTGAATGTTGAGCTTTAAGCCAACTTTTTCACTTTCCTCTTTCACTTTCATCAAGAGGCTTTTTAGTTCCTCTTCACTTTCTACCATAAGGATGGTGTCATCTGCATATCTGAGGTTATTGATATTTCTCCCGGCAGTCTTGATTCCAGCTTGTGCTTCTTCCAGCCCAGCGTTTCTCATGATGTACTCTGCATCTGCATATAAGTTAAATAAGCAGTGTGTGGGGAGGGAGGAGGGAGGAGGGTTCAGGATGGGGAACACATGTAAACCTGTGGCGGATTCATTTTGATATTTGGCAAATCTAATACAGTTATGTAAAGTTTAAAAATAAAATAAAATTTAAAAAAAAAAAAAAAATAAGCAGTGTGACAGTATACAGCCTTGATGTACTCCTTTTCCTACATGGAACCAGTCTGTTGTTCCATGTCCAGTTCTAACTGTTGCTTCCTGACCTGCATATAGGTTTCTCAAGAGGCAGGTCAGGTGGTCTGGTATTCCCATCTCTTTCAGAATTTTCCACAGTTTATTGTGATCCACACAGTCAAAGGCTTTGGCATAGTCAATAAAGCAGAAATAGATGTTTTTCTGGAACTCTCTTGCTTTTTCCATGATCCAGTGAATGTTGGCAATTTGACCTCTGGTTCCTCCGCCTTTTCTAAAACGAGCTTGAACATCTGGAAGTTCACGATTCACGTACTGCTGAAGCCTGGCTTGGAGAATTTTGAGCATTACTTTACTAGCGTGTGAGATGAGTGGAATTGTACGGTAGTTTGAGCATTCTTTGGCACTGCCTTTCTTTGGGATTGGAATGAAAACTGACCTTTTCCAGTGCTGTGGCCACTGCTGAGTTTTCCAAATTTGCTGGCATATTGAGTGCAGTACTTTCACAGCATCATCTTTTAGAATTTGAAAGAGCTCCACTGGAATTCCATCACCTCCACTAGCTTTGTTCATAGTGATGCTTTCTAAATGTGTAATTCTCTCTAAATAGGAAAAAAAATAGACTTAATGTGCCATAAAACCTATATGACAGTAAAACTTGTGTTCACAAGTGAAATGAACATCAAGGAAAGATTGATTGCTTTTTATTCACTCATCTGTTTTACTCTCACCATGTTTCACTTACTAAAAGGGTGGAATTTCCAGAAATATTAAGTGGTAAACTAGGGATCAAGTGATACGAGTTCCATGATGATGTGAAAAGTGAGAAAACAAAACATAATAAATCTTCAGAGCTTTCGATTCTTTGAAGCAACTGCTGGCCTATGAAATTTTTTAAGGGTCATTAGGCAGTTATACAGAGAAGGCAATGGCACCCCACTCCAGTACTCTTGCCTGGAAAATCCTGTGGATGGAGGAGCCTGGTAGGCTGCAGTCCATGGGGTCGCTAAGAGTCGGGCACGACTGAGCCACTTCACTTTCGCTTTTCACTTTCATGCACTGCAGAAGGAAATGGCAACCCACTCCAGTGTTCTTGCCTAGAGAATCCCAGGGACGGGGGAGCCTGGTGGGCTGCCGTCTATGGGGTCGCACAGAGTCGGATACGACTGAAGCGACTTAGCAGCAGCAGCAGCAGGCGGTTAAAAGTGATCAACTGTTCATGCATACACATAGAGAGTTTAATTTATTTGCATTATTTTTTCTTCATTGGCCAGTTATGAATTAAGTGTTGCTTTACTTTGCACTAGTGAGCAGGCTTAAAGGAAATATGTGGGTAGCCACTATGTCCTGTTCGGCCCTTTTGAATGTCTGAAACGGACATTGGCTTAGCTGGGCAAATTTTAAGAAACACTAACATAATTGAAGAAACATTTTTAGATGCAAGAAAATTCCTTTCCTAATGAAACAGTACTTTTCAGAGAACTTGATAGATGTCTCTATCTGCCGATTTTTGTTGGTGGTTGTTTTGAAAACTTTTAATTGAATCCCCAGGGCATTAGTACCTTGCATATATAGTAGGCACTGTGGAAGACTAAGGGCTTCCCAAATAGCACTAGTGGTAAAGAACCCGCCTGCCAATGCAAGAGATGTGGGTTTGATCCATACATTGGGAAGATAGATCCCCTGGAGTAGGGATGGCAACCCACTCCAGTATTCTTGCCTGGAAAATTCCATGGACAGAGGAGCCTGGTGAATTGCAGTCCATGGGGTCACAAAGTCAGACATGACTGAGCACATCTGCACATGGAAGACTAAAACTTGTAAGTTTTTTAATATTGCCTTGTGAAAATTATTTTCCACTTTTTCTTTTTTATAGGTGTCCTCTTTAATGTTATATGCACATGTGTATTACTTGTAGGGATAAAAGGACAAAAACATGCACATGTATAATTTGATGTTGGGCTTCCCTGGTGGCTTAGATGATAAAGAATCTCTGTGTAGTCCGAAGACTCGGTTTTATCCCTGGGTTAGGAACATCCCCTGGAGAAGGAAATTGCAACCCACGCCGGTATTCTTGACTGGAGAATTCCATGGACAGAGGAGCCTGGTGGGCTACAGTCCATCAGGTCACAAAGATTCAGACATAACTGAGTGACTAACACACACACACACGCAATTTGATGTTAACTGCCATTTATTTAGCATTTAGTATGTGTTAGTACTGTGCTAATTTCTCTGCACATATTATTTTATATAATCCTCATAACAACTCTTTAGAGATGAGGAAGTTGGAGGGAGATGGGAGGTAAAGTAATCTGGCCCAAGGTCTTATAGCTAGTAATGAGATGGCAAAAATAAAAATTCTCATGGACTCATAGCCTGTAGTTTTGAAGCATTGTGCCCCCTGGATGATCAGAACACACGCATCTCTGCCTTATTTGTGTGTTTGCCTTATGAGCACACCAGCTAGCTCTTCACTACCTGACTACCTTATTTACCTGGCACATGCTAGCTGGTACCAGTTACAAAAAATGCTCAGTGTTGCAGGGATTGGAAAGACAATTTGAATCCTCTAGACATCTCTCTTTTTGGTTAAGCCTGTTTGATTATGGCATAGTTGGTTTTTTTTGCTTGTTTGTTTTGTCTTATTAAAATTTTCTTTTTTTTTGATTAGGTTTGGGATCATTTTGATTTTGACATAGACAAGTGTATTAAATTACAGTCTCAAAATTGTTGAAATATTTCTCTTGCTTATGGATTTTTTTTGTATGTAGACTTTCAGTTGTTTCCTAATATACTTTGTAGCTTTCTATCAGCTGATGGAGTATTAGTATTTGGATAAATGTTTGTCCTAGAGAAAATAAACTTCCTATTTATTTGTGGTTATTTGATTTCAGTATATTTTCAGTGAGTTGACATGAAGATAATACTGGAACACTTGAGGATTGTATTTTAAAAATGCACCATGTATTTATTGACAGTAGTCTCTGGTGGTCCAGTGGTTGGGAGTGTGCACTTGTATTGCAGGGAGCCTGTGCTTCGTCTCTGGTTTGGGAACTAGAAGAGAGAGAGAGAAGAGTTTCCTTCCCTTTTATGGGCATCGTGTGGGGCTGACACTCTCTTCTCTAAACAAGTTTAGTTTTGTTATCACTGTAAAGATCATATACATTTTCTTTTAACTGAGATGAAACTAATATTATTACTAGTTTCAGTATACAGTATAATGGTTGAATATTTGTGGATCACTAAGTTAACATTTGTCACCATACATGGTTGTAAAGGGGCTTCCCACGTGGTGCTAGTGGTAAAGAATCCATCTGCCGGTGCAGGAGACGTAAGAGTCTCGGGTTCCATCCCTGGGTGGAGAAGATCCCCTGGAGGAGGGCATAGCAACCCTCTCCAGTATTCTTGCCTGGAGAATTCCATAGACAGAGGAGCCTGGAGGGCTACAGTCCATAGGGTCACAAAGAGTTGGACGCTACTGTATGAAGCAACTTAGCACACACGGTTGTAAAAAAATTTTTTTCTTGGGGTGAGGACTTTTAAGACTTAGCCTCTATTTTCGATCTTATTCTCTGAATCTTATAAAGTTGGCTTTTTGTTTGTTTTGTTTTTTAGACTTCATGTATAAGTGATATCGTATGGTAATTGTCTTTTTCTATATGACTAATTTCATGTGGCACAATGCCCTCAGTGTCTGCCCATGTTGTTGCAGATGACAGGCTTTCATTCTTTTTAATGGCTGATTTATGTGAGCATGTGTGCACGCACACACATATCTTTATCATCCATTGATGGATACTTAGCTTCTTTTCCTATCTTTGCTATTGTAAATAATGCTTCAGTGAACTTGGGGGGTGCGTATATCCTTTCAAATTAGTGTTTTCATTTCCTTCAGATAAATATCCACAAGTGAAATTACTGGATCGTGTGATAGTTGTCTGTGTAATTTTTTTGAAGACCCTCTATTCTGCTTTCCATAGTGCTGTACCAGTTTAGGTTCCTACCAGTAGTGCACAAAGGTTTCCTGCTCCACATCCTGGTCAGCACTTTTGTTTCTTGTCTTTTGATAATGATAAGCCATTCTCAGTAGGTGTCAGGAGATACCTAATAGTGGGTTTAATTTGCATTTCCCTGTTGATTAGTGATACTGAACGTATTTGCATGTACCTGTTTGCTGTCTGTATGTCGTCTTTGGAAAAGTGTCTATTCAGGCCTTCTGCTCATTTTTTAAATGGAGCTTTCTGCTTTTCTGGATATTAATTTTGTGAGCTGTTTATGTATTTTAGATTTTAGCTCCTTGTCATTTGCATCATTTGCAAATATTTTCTCCCATTCAGTAGATTCTATTTTTGTTTTGTCAATGATTTCCTTTACTGTGCAAAAGCTTTGAAGTTTAATTAGGTCCCATTTATTAATTTTTGCTTTTGCTTCCTTTGCCTTAGAAGACAGATCCAAAAAAACATACTGCTACAATTTATGTCCAAGAGTGCTCTGCTTACGTTTTCTTCTAGCAGTTTTATGGTTTCCAGTTTTACATGCAAGTCTTTAATCCATTTTGATTTTATTTTTGTGTATGGAATGAGAACCTTTGCCGATTTTTCAATTGGGTGTTTTGATTCTTCTTCTCTTTTTCTGTTGCATTGTATGAATTCTTTATATATTTTGATTTTTAACCCTTTATCAGATATGTGATTTGCAAATGTATTTTCTCCCATTTTGTAGGTTGCCTTTTCAAATTGTTGACAATTTCTTTTGCTGTGTAGAAGTGTTTTGGTATGATTTGTGTACACACACACACACACACACATACATATAAAGACCATATACATTTATAAACCATATAAATTATCAGCATTTTCTTGATCAGGTGAAAATATTTTGAAAGATTTTCATTATTGGTACACTGTAACTTATGGGGAACCTCAGAATTATTTGTTAATTTCTCCCCAGCATCTTTTAAAGAAGAGTTGTAATATGAGGCAAAGATATGCAGTTTTACAGATAGGGATCCCCAGACCTGTGAGAGTTCCCTCAGAGAGGTTGTAAGGACAAAACTATATATTTTCATAATAATACTTAGATATTACTTAATTTTTTCATTATGTTCATATTTTCACTGATGATACAGAAACAATCGTGAGTAAAATTGCTGGCACTTTAAGCAAATCAGTAGTTACTATATTCTTCACCATCACGAAATCAGTTTGTCCAAAAAAAGCCAGTTTTTAGTTTGTTCATTTCTCTTAAGTTTTTCTAACTTTTTTTTTTAATACTTTAGGTTGGGGCTATTGTGGAAGTGAAGAATCTTGATGGTGCATATCAGGAAGCTGTAATCAATAAGTTAACAGATGCTAGTTGGTACACTGTAGGTAAGGGAATACATATTCTTCTTAAAATGTATTTTCAATGATAATATAAATAAGGCAGAGTTTTTTCTTGATTTACTTCATCTCTTAGTTGCCATAGTTGTTACTACTATTAATAGTTTTTATCTTTCCAGATCTTTAAAAACTTTATTTCATAAATATGTACATAATGTATAATTTGAACTTAGTGTATATATTATACAGTGGATTTCTAGCTTTTCACTTCAAAGTGTATTTTAAAGTATTTTTTTTCACCTTAACTATTTTTGAGTGTGCATTTCAGTAGCGTTCAGTAAATTCATGTTGTCTTGCAACAGATAAATTTTTAAACTAATACTCATGCTGATGATGTTGCCAGTTTTCTTAGTGTTATATAGTAAATTACTATATTATGGATTGAATGTATTTTGTACATGGACATTATTGTAGTGTTTCCCTAGTGTGTGCATTGAGAACTAGGCATAGATTGAAGGGAAATGTCCTTTTAAAACTTAGGTAGGTTATGAAAACCACTTTCCTAAAAGACTTATTAATTTACACTCCCATAAACAGTAGTGTATGAATGTACTTGTTTTCCCAACCCTTGTCAAATTTGACGTTACTAGTATTTTTAAATTTGTGCTCATCTGGACGCACAATAGTATCTCAATTTTGTTTTAATTTGCTTCTCCCGTGATTAGTAGTGAGATTGGACATATTTTCATATATTTATTGAAAGGAACATTATTTCTGTTGTATTTTCTCTCTTTGGAATTGCCAACGTATAGTGTCTTCCCAGTCCCATCTTTTCCTCTTGGAAAGGTTATCATCTTATTTTTAGGATATGAGTTTATATATTTAAATATACAAAGGGATTGTTAAACCTTTTCCTCTTCAGTTGCAAGTATTCTTCTATTGCTTTACTCTTACCTCTGCTGTCAGTTTTCATATGATAGTCAGTTTTCCTGTGGTTGCCTTTTCCTTTGTAATTTTAGTTTGAATCTTGTTTAAGAAGGCTTTCCTGCTTCATCTGGCCCAAAATGTTAGTAGTACTGAGATTGAGATTAGAGTAATTTATAGGGTCAGTCTGAATATATAAATTTATACTCTTGTTTTTTGTTTCTTAAATTTGTTAGCATTTACCAGTAGAAAAGCTTGCTTTTTCTCTACACTATTGAGAAGGGTTAATCAGCATTTAAAAGGTTTCTTTCTGAAATGCTAACTTTTCATTTGGTGTTTACTGTACCAGGGAAGATGTTTTCATTATATTATTTTTTTTCCCTAGAAATTGAATAAGATATTCTGCATTTGAAGTTGTTCGTTAGAGAACTGAAAATGGATACTTAATGTCACATCTAATCTTTTAAAGGAGTAGCTCTCTTTACACTGATAAAATTAAATATAACAGGTCATTTTGTTAATCTTTGAACATCTGTTCAGTAGTTTCCTTTTCTACCTCTTCTCGCAGTTTTTGATGATGGTGATGAGAAAACGTTGAGACGGTCCTCACTGTGCCTGAAAGGAGAGAGGCATTTTGCCGAGAGTGAAGTAAGTAATCACTTAATCAACAAACATGTCGTATTTTGTATTGGGGTTGGCAAAGTTTTGCTTTCTTACTCAAGCAACTTACTTGTTAATCAGGAAAATTCATTAATATATAAAAGTATTAGCATGTGGTCTGAGAAAACTTTAAGGCCTTGTGTTTGAGTTATCAGGTTCTATATGCTCTTTTTTTAAAAATGTATTTTAGCAATTAGCATTTGTCCATGAAGAAAATACAGTGAGATTGTTCATTATCTTTAGGCAACTTTCATATAGAGTCCTTTAATTTATAAATAATTATAGAATAGAGACTCCTCGTTTGTAACCTACTTGGACCCCGTCATCACTGTTAAAGGGACCTCCTAACTACTCTAAGTACTGCAAACACCTCCTAATTACTGCTGCCGCCAGCAGCTGACATTTATTACAGCCTCTGTTTGGAGAAGGCTTGCCTGACTGCCCTTTCTAAAATGGACGCTTCCATTCCTCATAAGCTTTCTGGGTTAATTTAGTTTTCTTTATAGCACATGTCTTTCTCAGCACTGTGTTTACGTGCTTATGTATTGTCTGCCTTCCTCACTACCGTGTGTCTCAGTGGCAGAGATTTCGTGTGTCTTCTTCACCACTGTGTTCCCAGTTCCTGCAACAGTGCCTGGCACAGAGCAGGAGCTGAATAAACGTTAGTTGGATGAATAACTGAAGTGCTCATATCTGCCAGGGACTTTGCTTAGTGCTTTACATACGTCCTCACATTTACAGCATTATGAGAGAGATGCAGTTCTTATTTTTAGCTTACAGTTGATAAAATTGATGGTCAGAACCATTTCTCAAACCAGCACTTCCTAGTACCAAAATCATGCTCTAAAATCGAAAGATGTTTTAATAAGTGTGCAGGCTTCACACACACAGTTTTGAAAATCAATAACTTGCAATTCAAAAATTTTTTAATGGGCACATTGTTACAAATAGTGTTATATTCTATAACACTATAAATATTAGTTAATATACAGTGTGACCAAACCAAGATTTCTTTTTTCTAATAACTATTTAGAATGATGTTATTGTGGGGAATTTTAATATTTCTGTTAAATTATTAGACTTTATTTTTTGTTGTTATTTTTCCTTTCCCTTAAATGATTGACTTCCCATTTCAATTCCGAATTTGGGACAGATTCTCTGTAATAATTCTGGCCTATCTTTTCAGTCTCATGCTTTATTATTTCCCTGTACTTCTCATTTGTACGACTTTCAGATTATGGTTCATACTTCCTTTTCTTTGTTTCTTCTGAGCCCCGTTCCTCTCAAGACTATGAGAAATGCTTCCTCCTTCATGATGTCTTTCATGAGCTCTCTAACCAAATTTGATCTCAGTATCCTTTGATCCTTTTCCACTTCTCTTACTTTTTTTTTATGGTCTTTCTTTGTTACTTTTATCATTTTCTCTTTAAAATTGTAAGCTGTTTTGGTGGAATAGCCAAATTTTTGTCATCTTGATGAACTCTCCTTTTCCTAGTAGTGTTTTCTACACAAAAGCCTTCAGTAACCATTTGATGAATTAATTGTTAAGGTTTAAAGATAGGAAATACATATAACTTTGGGACAAGTACAGTAAATTTGGCTTCTTTCACTGATGACATTAACAGAATTCTGAGTTTATGGAGTTCTTAGAAATAATTTCATTTTCCTTAGAATATGTGATAATTATGGTGGGTTAATGAGTGTGAGAACTTGAACACTTGATTTTTCATCTAAGTGAAGATATGTATATGTCTTATTTACTTATTCCAATGAAGTATCTTAAGGAACTAATTTTGTCTTTGCCAGGAGAATTTTAAATTGGGATAGTTTATAAGATAGTTGTGGTATGAAGGCCGAAGCAGTGATATCTAGTAGCTCAATGTATCCACCTTAATTTCAGGAGGGATCAGTTTTACTCTGTGTATCTCTACGTGTTAAATTTCATGTTTTGCTAGAGGATATTAGAATACTCGTGTATTATTCCTTACCCATTGCCATATGCAGGTGCTATGCTAGGTACATGGATAAGCTAGATAGACATGGAATTTATCCTTGGCATCTGTTAGAGTGGTAATTTGAATAATATTCCAAAGTAGTTTTATCAGCTGGCATTCTCTTTGTGCAGTTACTACATGCAATTGAAAATGCTGAAGAAAGTTTAGATGAAATCCTAGCTCCACATTTCCTGCAGCCCATTTTAGATAACAGGGCTATCAGCATGTTTCCCCTAGGCCTGTGGAATTTTCTTCAGCCTTTAATATAGCCAGGAGTCTCTGGTTGTGCTCTCCAAGTATTTGTTGTAGTTGTTTAGTTGCTAAGACATGTCTAAAGGCAGGAGAAGAAGGGGACGACAGAGGATGAGATGGTTGGATGGCATCACCAACTCAGTGGACATGAGCTTGGGCAAGCTCGGGGAGTTGGTGATGGACAGGGAAGCCTGGTGTACTGCAGTCCATGGGGTTGCAAAGAGTTGGACATGACTGACTGACTGAACTGAAGTCGTGTCTGACTCTTTTGCTGCCCCATGGACTGTAGCCTGCCAGGCTCCTCTGTCTATGGAATTTTCTAGGCAAGAATACTGGAGTGGGTAGCCATTTCCTTCTCCAGTTCCTGACCCGGAATCGAATCCACGTCTCCTACACAGGCAGGCAGATTCTTTACTACTAAGCTACCAGGCAAGCCCTCTTAATTCTGACCATCCTTTACTCTTTTCTGTGAAGTGAAATAAAAGTGCTTCTGCTTTCCAGGATTGAGGCCAGGGACACAGGGCTGCTTTTAGCAATAAGACAATTGCTTCTTATTCTTCTAATTCTTTTTTAAATACTAGGGAGAGATTGTAGTTTATTTGGGAATTCCTGTATGTGATTGCTAGATAACTTTTCTGAAATTCTGGATATTTTCTTTCTTAAACCAAGTGAAATAACTAGCTGATACTGATAATAGAAATAAGATAGAAAGCTGATAGTTAAAGTTGCTCAGTGGTTTCCAACTCTTTGCAACCCCATGGACTATACAGTTTGTGGAATTCTTCGGGCCAGAATACTGGAGTGGGTAGCCTTTCCCTTCTCCAGGGGATCTTTCTCTACTTTTAAGAGAGTGGCCTTAGTCTTAGGGGAGGGGCATTTAATTTTTTTGTTAGCTTAGGAGAAATTGAGCCAAAATAATTTATTTTCCCTATTTACCAAATAGAGTGCTTTGAAATTTTCACACTTGGGAAGCATAATTAGGAGTTAATGACAGGTTACTTCTGAAAAGATTTTGTCTGGCATGTTATTGTATTTGGGCAAGCTTTTGCCTTCAGATATTTTTTTAAATGCCTGAATTCCAAGCTACATTTGAAAGATTTATATTTTTAGCCATATAAAAGTTATGATTTTTGTCTATCATTTCAAGAAATCAGTTTTTATTTAATGCTTTGTGGCTAGTGCCTTTTTTCTATACTGTATTCTTCATTGTTGGATACGTGTGTGTGTGTGTGTGTGTGTGTGTGTGTGTGTCCCTGGAGAAGGAAATGGCAACCCACTCCAGTATTATTGCTTGGAGAATTCCATGGACAGAGGAGCCTGGCGGGCTAGAGTCCACAGGGTCACAAAGAGTTGGACACAACAGAGCAACTATCACGTGTGTGTGTGTGTGTATACCTTAAACATATTTGCATATTCTAACAAATTATGTAAAATAAATTAATATGCCTCCTCCTTTCATGTTTTAGTTCACTGTTGCAACAAAATTATCTCAGTTTTAAGAATAAAAGTTAAAATTTTTCTTATAAATATTGGCATTAGTTTAAATATCTGATCTTTAAGATAATGGACACCCTTTCATATAACATTCTTGTTTGTAACTTTGAGACGTTTTTATCATAACTAGTTCCTTGCCCTCATTTCCACTGTGACAGTTTTCCTGGGATTTTTTGTTCCCCTTGTGTTCATAAAAATACCTGAAATAGCAAAGATTTTATTGGAGGTATAAAAGGAACAGTAAGTGGAAAATCTTTAAAATGCTGAAAAAGTTTGATTATTATCAAAATGATATTCAGAGAATTAAGTCAGTTGGGATAGCATCTTCAGATTGATACTTTAACTTTTTAGATATATAAACCTTTTAAGGAATTAATGCCACAAAACAATCCAAGAAGTCTCTGATACGGGGAAACGAAGGAATTTCAAAATCCCTTTTTTCACTGTGCTTTTAACCAACAACCAGTTCCTTCCCTGGAAATCAGGTTTTTTTTTGAGCAGGGTAAGAGACATGAATTGCCAGTTGATAACAAGAAGGAAGTGTTCACTTATTGATTATTGTCTTCATAGCAAGTATTGGATGTTGCTGTATTAAAAAGAAAGGGAAAATAAAAGTACTAACTTTAGGAAAACTAATTTTTACATTTTCCTTAAAAGTAGGATTTATTGTAGGGAATTCCCTGGCGGGCCAGTGATTAGGACTTGGTGCTTTCACTGCCAGGGCCTGGGTTTGATCCCTGATTGGGAAAATAGGATCCTGCTAAGTGCAGGGGGATTGGGGTGTAGGTTGCAGGGGTTATTACAGAAAATGTTTGCAGAGTCATAATGTCGCCTATCTGAGGCCCCTTTTTTAGGCGGTTGATGGTTATCCTGATAATTTAGTTTCCATTACTTATTAAGAATTCTGTTTTTTAGATTATGATTCCCTACATGCAAAGAAAATTTTGAGATACAGTTGGCCTCAATCTAGGGATTAGGTACTTACACATAGATTTCTCATCTCTCAAATCTGTGTTTCCACTGAGCTGTATTTGTTTTATATTTTAATCACTCTTAGAAGTCTGTCAACCCTCAAGTAGATAATGAAATTATCTAGAAAGAACACTAAATTTCTTTTCACTTTTTTCCAGTTATGAGCTCATTCATCTTCTAATAATTCTTTGAAGTGAAAGTTTTTAATCTTTAGGAAAGTTGTATTTTTGTCTCCCTTGGGAAGTTTTAAATCTAAAAATCTAAGGATATTCTTAAATTGATTTGATTTAAACAGGAAAACGAGAACTTGCAACTTAATAACTTTTGATGGGTTTATGTTCCTACCCACAGACATTAGACCAGCTCCCACTCACCAACCCTGAACATTTTGGCACTCCCGTCATAGGAAAGAAAACAAATAGAGGAAGAAGATCTAATCATATGTAAGTCCATTTTCATAACTGTTAGTTGAACCTGAATTCATTTCTCCTTCTAGTGTTGTTTTATAGTTGTTAATTTTAAATTGTAAATTTAAGTGCTAACTGAATCTACAAGTAACTTCAGACTCTCCTTGGCATGGGTGCTTGAGGATCTCCATGCTCAGCCAGCCTTAACAGCTATATTATTTATCTGCCTCCCAGTTCTCCTTACATGTATCTTATGCCAGTGTCAAAATGGATTTAGTCAATATTTCCTGAGTATCCTGAGTAATACACCCTCTGTTTTCCTGATATTGTGTTTTTTATTCATGCTGTTTTTTTCCTGTCTTAAATCCCACCCTTCCATGCCACTGGCTCACTCATTCTTCATTTCTCAGCCAGAAATGCCCAACCTTTCTGTGAACCATTTTGTGCCTCCCCTCTCTTTCCTTGGGCTTCGCTGGTGGCTCAGCTGGTAAGAATCGGCCTACAATGCGGGAGGCCTGGGTTCAATCCGTGGGTTGACAGACATGTTTTCTTCTCTGCTGAATCCTCTAAATTCTTTGCATTTATCTAATGTCATGGACAATATTTCACCTGTTATTATCATTGTCATGTTTGCTTTTGCTTCCTAATAATTTAAATCCTCCTGACAACCTAACTATCGTACTTGTTTTTATGTCTTCTTACTGTTGTGACACATACTATACATATTTAACAAATTGCTTTCGATGAAATATGCTTAGGCTCTTAAAGGCTTTAAATTAAAAGGGATCACAGGATCAAGGAGTCATGAAACTTCAGGTCATCAGAGATAAACAATCTTCTAACAGTTCCAGAAAGAAAAAATAGTTTATTGCTAAGGACTGAGAAGCAGAATGGCAGGTATCAGACTTCTCAGTAATAACACTAGGTGCTAGTGGTCAGTAGACTGGAGAGTGGAGAAAGGAAAATTGCTATTAAAGGGAGGACTTGTTATCACGTATGATGGAACATTAGGGGGAAATTAAAGATAACAATGGTAACAGATGGGAAAAAATAGCAAAGGCATTTAGTTACTCCTCTCAAAAATTATATTAGAAACACTGCATTAGTAGGATGGAGGGTAGAGAAGTTACTTAAATATAAAAGTCAAGTCCTTATAACAATGGAAGATCGATAGAATAGCATCTTAAATATATAAATATAGTGGTATAAGAATATTACTTAGCGATGAGGTTTTAACTGTCAGAGCTGAAAGAGTTAAAATTAAAAGCATTTGTCTCTGCAGAAGAAAATGGGAAAGGATGCGGCAGGAAAAAGTAGTTTTTAATTTATTCTCTTGGAGGTTGAATTGTTTAAAAACAGTTTTGAATATTTTACTTGGATAAAATTTGTAAAATATTAATGTGCCTGAGCTAAGTATTATCAGAGTAGGTATGAAAAATATTGAGTTGAATTATTGAAACTTTTAAATGGAAGTGAATGCTTTCATTCAAAATATAGAGTCAGGTATTAAATCTAATAGTGGCTAAGCTTTGGCAATAAAAATTAGGTAAACATGCTCTCTTATATAGCTTAGTTTCAGCCTGACAGCAAACTCATAAAGGTAGGTATTATGTTTATCCCTATTAAAAATTGGGGAAATTGGCCTCCGAGACAGTAACTAATCCAAGAAACACAGGAAGGAAAGGACCAGGACTTGAACTCTCCCATGTGGCATAGTCCTTTTCCCATTCAGACTCTTTCTTGTTCAGAGTATCACAGTTAATTTTCCAAATAAATTTTAACAGGAAATGAATAAGGACTCATTTGAAGGGGGAAATGAAAAGACAAATCCTTGCATTGATAAAATATTTATTATTGATTATTTTGCTGCTAATGATTTGGACCATGCGTTTCTTTTTCTTCCTTAATTCTTTGAATCTTTTAGAAAATGTTTTCTCAATTAATAGGTGACAGTTTCTCTCACTTGTGATGTAGCTTGCTGGTGACTTGATTATTTTTAGGATACCGAGGTTGTGATTATTATTTACTCTTCTTTGTGTAACATTTAAAATTTGAGTATTCTAGCCAGAAAGAAAAATAAGTAAAAAATGTACAATGACATTGTCAGTTTAGAAGAGTCCTGTTGTGATTAATAAATGTTATTGTGATCTGATACTGTTTTCAGGTTTTCAGAGGGCTATTATTTGCCATAACATATTCACTGAAGCACTTACAAGTTAAATATTTTGATATCCATTTGAAAATTAATAATTTCAATTGTGAATTAAAATTTTATCTATCATTGATCATTATAGTCTTCCCATAGCTTTATAGTCAACTCTTAATTAACTGTGGTTGATGATGTTGAAATAGTGAGGTGTGGGTATATTTAATGTAAGATTACTTTATTAGCAAAGATTTTCCACTTTTCTAGCTCTTAAGAGTGGAAGTGTGGCTGAGTTGAGAGTGTGAACAGTGGAAACTTTCCTGGTGGTCCAGTGGTTAGGACTCCATACTTCCACTGAAGGGGCAAGGGTTCAATGCCTGGTCAGGGAACTGAGATCCAGCATGTCTTGAGATGTGGCCAAAAAAAAAAAAAAAAAAACACAACAGAGATCTTAAGTGTGAACAGTGAAGCACAATAGCATGGGTTTGAATCCTGTTTTTGCCACTTCCTTGCTGTGTGACTTTGGGCAGCATGCTCAGTCTTTTCATACCTTAATTTTCTCATCTGTAAAATTGAGGTAATAGTATTCCCTGACTCTTAAGAGTTTAGTTTGAAAGAAAGAAAGTGAAGTCACTCAGTCATGTCCGACTCTTTGCGACCCCATGGACTGTAGCCTGCCAGGCTCCTCTGTCCGTGGGATTTTCCAGGCAAGAGTACTGGAGTGGGTTGCTATTTCCTTTCCCAGGGGATCATCCCAACCCAGGGATCTAACCCAGATCTTCTGCACTGCAGGTAGACTCTTGACTGTCTGAGCCACCAGGGAAGCCTGCAGAGTTGTTTCAAAGGTGAAATGAATTCATATCCTTAAAATGTTTATATAGTAATTACTGTTACTAATAATAATCACTTAGTAATCACTAAGACTTCCCTGTAGCTCAGATGGTAAAGAATCTGCCTGCAACACAGGAGACCCAGGTTTGATCCCTGAGTCGGGAAGATCCCCTAGAGAAGGAAATGACAACCCACTCCACTATTCTTGCCTGGAGAAGCCCATGAGAGGAGCCTGGCCAGCTACAGTCCATGGAGTGGTAAAGAGTCGGACACGACTAAGTGACTAACACACACACACATATATATACTAGATATCATCATCATCATCATGTATTGAATGAAAAAACTTTCATGAAATATCAGTATGTAACACGATTTCATTTACGTATAAAATTTGTTTATTTTTAAGTATGTAAAAATTCTGCTTACTAGTGTTTATGTCTGACAGAAAGGACTGTTTGGGGCTCTATTTTGTGAATTTAAAAACAACATGCCTTTGTTTTATATTATGTACATATTCTAGGGAATCCTTTTAATTTTGAAACAAATTTCATCTAATATTTAGACAATATTTTACCTTTCTACAGATGTCATCCAGAAGTGTAAAAATATTTTAAAATAAGGTAGTTTATGGACTGTCACATAGATTGATCTACAAAAATGACCAAAAAGAAATTCCGGAGGGCCCAGATCCAGTTGGGAAACTTCAGATTCCACAAGCTGTGCAGCACACACTCACACACACACACACACACAGCCAGCGCACACACACACCCAGCAGACCAAAAATTATAGTATATTAAAATATCTGTTATTGTTTCTTGGCTGATGTCTCCCTTTCTTGTATATGAGAAGAAAGCATGCAGTTGTCACTGAGCAAATTGATTTTCGTTTTCTAAAGACTCTAGCAAACACTGAGTTAGCGATTTTCCTGTTGAGAATTTGTGTGTACAATGAAAGATTTGCTGTAAATATGTGAAGTGTGAAGGCAGAACAAAGGTCGAGAATTACTACTGTAGGAAACGAAGTGCCACCTGTCTACAGTCTTGCTTCACTTGCTGCTTCTTCCATCTCACTACTGTGGTCATTCTTAGTGCCTCCTTGGTGCTCTAAGCATTGGCATGTAAGTGCCACTGGCAAACACCACAGCTTAAAATGCCCATCTCCTTAGATTACACTTCCTCAAAGTTCTTTCTTCCCTTTCTTCAGAGTGATTTTCTGCAACAAAATCTGGGACCTGCGTCTTAAGGTCATTTATCTGACCTTCATTTCCTCTTCCATTACTCAACTTGAAAAGGTCTTCATTATGGTTCTCTGATTGCCATTTAAAATTTGTACAAAGATAAATAAGGTTATCCTTCCCAGGATTCCCGGGACTCCATTGTTGCAGTGATAGATCACTACCTTTGTTTTCTTTTAAGAACTGTTAATCCACATACCAGTTAATTGGCCTCTAGTTATTCCAAAATTGATTATTTTTGACACCTTCCTTTCATGTATTTATAGTCTGCTTTTAATCCTAATGTATTCAGATATGTTTGAAAGATTATCATCCTGTAGCTTAATTTTTTAAAAGCAAGTTATTGATCCTTTTGATAATGTATAACTTGAGTGAATTTTTCCCTTATAATTTATATTGTATGCAGAAGTTTTCTTTGATTCTGCCTAAAGAATAGAATGCTGAAATTATAGAAATCTTTGTGCTCCTCCAAAAGTTTTTTCCAGTAACGTGGCCAAAGTGTATATGCAGCACTCTTTGTAGGAAAGCACTCTAGGCTGTTATCCTTCAGAAAAAGGATAAAGCAGAATAAGGCTTGTAATGATACTTGTTAGGTATTATTTGTGGGTAGTTTCTACCCAGTAACATTGCTAAGATTTACCCAATAAACTAGTGATTTGTACCGGATATTTACAGGTCTGCAGATCGATCTTGAATAATATTTTTATTGAGATATAATTCACATATAAAATTCACCCTTTTAAAATATTCAGTTTTCTTTTTTTTTTTTTAGTGCATTCACAAAATTTTACAATCAGCACCACTACCTAAGTCCAAAAGTTCTTTTTATTATTCACTGCTTTATTTTGATATGAGAATTTGATTCTAGTTTCCTTCTTGATAAAAACTGGGGAAAAATGTTTTATTGGTTAAATTCATACATTTTCGTATGATCTGTGTATTTTAATCTCTTAAGAGGCTACACATTTTTCCTGATAACTAATACAGATTTTGAATTTGCAGTACAAAATTTGAAGCTGAGTTAGTTGTTTGAAAGAGTAGGGATCACTGAAGTCCAAATTGCATTTTAAAGATCGAGCCTCTAAAGTTTCTGCCTCAGTTTTCTATCTGTACCTCATCATATGGTATTCTTTGGCACATGTCTAAGTTGCCAAATTCTTACTTGATTTATAATTAGTTTATAATTAATATCATGTGATCAGCTTTAAGTGACTAGCTGTTCATTTGTTTGGTAAACATTCCTATGTAATTAGCATTATTTCCAGTGGCATCATCACGTGTCATTTCCGCGACACTGGTTACTTTGTTGTGGCTCTATAAACACATACCTGGTACCAGAGAAGCAACAGTGTCACAGGGGAGTAAACACCAAGCAGAGTCTCTGCTTATTCTGTCTTTGCTCCCTTAAAATATTTCCAATGCTCATTTATTTTGGTGTATCAGTTTATTAAGGACTCATCTTATATAAACAATTTCCTGGGTACATTCCACTACAAGGAAAAATTACAGGAGTCTTAGGTATAAAGGTATGGTTTAAATTGGTTGTATACATTATGTTGATTGTATACATTATGTAATTGCAGGAGAAATAGAAATCAGAAGTATCACAGTAGAAAGAAATAAACCTGTTTAGTTCACTTATTTAGTCAGCAAATATTTATTGAGCATCTGTGTTGTGCCAAGCACTGTTGAAGTACATGGGATGTATCAATGAACAAAACAGGCATTCATAAAGTCTCTGGGAGACTTCCCATGTGGTCCAGTGGTTAAGGCTCCACACTTCAAATGCATTGGACATGGATTACATCCCTGGTCAGAGAATTAAAATCCCACATGCCATGCAGGGCAGCCAAAACACTTCCTCTACCTTTAGAGCTTACATTCTCTCATATGGAAAGAGATGGGGCAATACAGAAAAAAGAAGAATTAAGTAAATTATGTAGTATGATAGATTTGTCAGTGCTGTGGAAATAATAAAATAAGAGTGGGGGATTGGGATGGGCAGGTTGTAAATTTGAATAAGTGAGTGAAGTTGCTCAGTTGTGTCCTACTCTTGGCAATCCCGTGGACTGTAGCCCACCAGGCTCCTCCGTCCATGGGATTCTCCAGGCAAGAATACTGGAGTAGGTTGCCATTTCCTTCTCCAGGGGATCTTCCCGACCCAGGGATCGAACCCAGGTCTCCTGCATTGCAGGCAGACGCTTTAACCTCTGAGCCACCAGGGAAGCAAATTTGAATAAGGTGATCGTAATTGAAATGACATTTGAACAGAGACTTAGAGGAGGTGAAAAAGTTTCCAAGTGTCTGGGGATAAAGCATTCCAGGCTGTTTCTCTGCAAAGAAGAGTAGTAGCTGGTGGAGAAAGTGAGGTCAAGGGATCTTTTGTTGTTGTTTTTTTTTTTTAAGTGGAGGAAGTAACAGCATTTTCTTAGAAATAGCACAGTGCTAGGAGGACTCAAACTAGTAGAGGTAGAAAAACTGATAGAGGGGAGAGGTAGGAACATTGCTGGAACAAAAGCTTGAGGATGTGAGAGTGGAGAAGGGTGTCTAGTCCATGAGTGGGGAAGGTTTTGGAGTGGAACCTAGGTAGTAAAGTGGATGGATGTTCTATGTGGCCAGTCAGTTTATAGTGGATAGATAACTTTGTCGTGTCTGAAGTCTTCACGTTTGTTAAGTCTTAGGAAAGAAATTAGAACTTTTATACTATCGCAGATGATTGTGTTAGCCGAGTAAAGCCCAGTTTACAGATTTGATTAATGTTATTTGTGACATTGTGATTTTGTCTTGCTAATGATAATGGCATAGAGGGCATCCATAGCTGAATACATCCTCTGTGCTATTTTGAAAAAAGCAATAATTATGACTTTAAATTTGGTTGTGTTCTATAATCATTAGAAAGTGGAGAAATAAAAGTCCTTGTCTTTGAGAAGTTCTTCTAATCAAGTAGAAATCAGACTTGTGAAGGTCTGTCATTACTGTTCCAAGCTGTGTGCCTATTTGTAAGGTTTTACGCTCCACTAATATGAAAATATGTTGGTTTTTCCTGCTGCCTATTACCTACTTTCTAAGTAGGGGTTGAACTGCTTTAAGTGCCATTTTGAAGTACAGTGTTCTCAGTAGCAAACTTTGAAGATGTGGTTTGTTTTTTATCAGTGGACACTTTTTAGGTTAATTGAATAATCACTGAAATCAAATTATGATATTCCCCTTATCACTATAAAATGTTTAACAGTGTTATAATAGGTTTTGCTTCCTTTATATTTATGTTGGAATATATAGATATAATGAAGAAGGAAATGGCAACCCACTCCAGTATTCTTGCAGGGAAAATCTCATGGACTGAGGAGCACGGAGGGCTAGAGAGCATGCGATTGCAAAGAGTCGGACGCGGCTAAGCATGCAGCACATATAAATATGAGGGGATGACATTTGTATTGTCATGCTTTTTATTTTATAAAAATACCATATGTTTTTATTTTTCATTTTGTTGCAGTCTATTTATTCCACATTTCTTAATGCCTTTATTCTGGGCATTTTGAACATAGTAATTAGAATAGTTTTTTTTAATTTGAGTATAATTGCTTTACAATATTGTGTTAGCTTCTGCTGCACAACAAAGTGAATCAGCCGTATACGTACGTCCCCCTCCCTCCAAGCCTCCCACACGTCCCCCCGTTAGAATCCATTTTCTTTACTACTGACTGTGGGCTTTTTTAAAACCAGATTGAGAACTTTGTTTTGTGAGTTTGTGGTTTTTTTCTTTCCCCTCTCTTTCTAAGTTTTATTTTTTACTATACTTCCCTCTAACATCAAATGGGTGGTTTGAGTTCCTTTTTCTTCTTTTTAATTTATTCATAATACAGTGTAACCAAAAGGAGTTTTTCGCGTAATACAAAAGAACCATATTGTACATCTTATGAATACTTAGTTTTTATGTATCTGATATTAAGCATGGTAGTGGTGATGTCTTATCAGATTGTCTCCTCTCTCTACCCTGACCCTCTGTTAGTAAAGATCTCCCTTCCCCCTTTTGAAATTTGCTTTGTATGGGGAGTGCATTACCCTTTCTAGAATTCCTTTAATCTGAGAGGAGAATGTAGTGTATTTAGTGCAGTCTTCGGATGCTTAAAATGGGGCAAAATGGGGCCTTCAGGTTTTGAGAATTTGGGAACCAGTGCTGTTGTGTTTTGATCTTCCGTGTAATCTTTTAAAATAGCACTAAATAAATTCAGGACATTTTTAGGAAAATGCTCTGCTTTTCCTCTAGTGATAACCTTTTTTAAAAAAATTATTCTTTAGCAATTTAGAAAGCTATTAAACAATTTAATTTAGCCATTTTGTAGGTTATAGGAAACAGGATAGGATTTCTAGAAAACCTGTATTCATCAACTTGGCATGCTTATTCTTTGTGATGATAAATAGGAATATCTCATTTTTTCTCTCCCTAGACCAGAGGAAGAGTCTTCTTCATCCTCCAGTGATGAAGATGAGGATGATAGGAAACAGATTGATGAGCTTCTGGGAAAAGTTGTATGTGTAGATTACATTAGTTTGGATAAAAAGAAAGCACTGTGGTTTCCTGCATTGGTGAGTAATTTCAGTATAAGAGTTTAATTTTCAACTATATAAGTCATGAAGAAAGCAGTTGATTTTCTTAAAAATCAGTGTTTTTCATAGGTACAGAATGGGAAATGGTTTTAGCATCATTCAGTTCACACAGAATTACTTTGAAAACTGTTTCTGAGTACAAAGAACTTTTGAATTCATCCATGAAAAGCAAAATCATGGTAATTTTAGAGGCTTGGTATATTACACTGCTGAATTTTGGATAAAAAATTCCTTGTGCAAACTTTTAAAACTTCTAAATGTACCATGCAGAAGACTGCTAAAGAAGAACGGAATCTTGTTTTCTACTATTGTCTGCAAATAGTATCTATTTGTCATCATTTTTGTTGAACGTTTTGTATTCTATATCTTGAGTATTAAAAGTGTTTTGCACAAAATAAGTGCCTAATACATGTCAGCTCTTTTAATTTAAACTAATGAGGGCAGTTATTTTCATAAATGTAAATACTGTATAATACCTTTGTACCTCTTCGTATATCCATCTATCCATTCCTCATTTATCGGATGCCTGCTATGTGTAAGGATTGTGCTAAGATCTTTATGAGGATTATGAGGTATGTATTATTTATCCTCATTTAAAGATAAGGAAACTCAGTGTTAGAAGGGTTAAATAACCTGTCAAGCTTTGGGTTAATGGTAAGCAGAAAACTTAAGTCAGTGTATGTGGTCATTTCTTTTTTCCTAAAGCACTTAAGATTCTTTGTGAGCATTTCTTTTGAAAACGTGTTTTGAAAGAGCTTTGTGTGTCTTTTTCTAAAACAACAGGAACATTAAAATGTTCACTTTAGTATTTTCAATATTAATTTAACATTCTCATCATCATTTCTAAATAGTTTCCTGATGATGAGGAAAAGATTTACAATACCAAAAGGTTAGTAATCTGCTTAGTCAACCATTTCATTATTATTTTTAACATCTTAGCATTATTGATACATGTTATCCTCCATGCAAATTTGAGATCTCTTGGACAGTAATGGATAATTTTTATCAACGAGAGTGTGAAATTGTGTTCTGAATCAAACAGCCTTGACATAATCACATAAAATATTTGCATTTCTTTTTTGAAAGTAGTTTATAAATTGAGTAATGTTAACAAGTGCCTGGTAATAAAATATCATGTTAGAAAACAGTTGCATACTGCTAGGAACAATAAATAGCTACCATGTTTTGAGCACTTCCCCTGGCCAGGCACTGTGCTAACTTGTTAAGTAAGTGCACAGTCTCATTTCATCCTAATTGAGGCTGAAACATAAGTGCTATTTACCCCTATTTTAAGGGGTGGAAATCTTAGCTTCCCTGATTCACACAGTCCTGTTTTTCAGTTTCAGTCATCATTTTTCCTCTGAGCTTTAAATGTTGTTGTTTAGGGTTCAGAATGTATCACTCTATTTTTTCAGACTGATCTCATCCCCTTTAATAACATTGGTTGGAGGGATAATAAACTGAAATGTCTTAAGGACTGAGAAAATCAGATGCATGGGTAAATGGGATAAAATATGGATTTTAGTTCCTATAACAGAATGGAGAGTGGACCTGCTTACTTACACGCAAAGTCTATCATGTTTGTTTTTCAAAATCCAATCTCATGAGAAAGAAAAAAATGGGTGATTTGGCTCACAGTTTTAGACCTCTATTTAGGCTGTTTATTCCCAAGTTTATATCTTAGCGTTCAGACCTCTACTCTGAGCTCTGGACCTGAGTATCTGTCTATTCAGTATCTCTACTTGGTTGTCCTTTAGTCACCTGAAAACTTAACAAGCTTAATAAACCTAAACTTACTCTCTCCTCCCTGTATCCCCAAACTTGACCCCTCTCTATTGTTTCCTTTCCCTGCGAATGACACCATTAGCACAAGGTAGAAATGTAAGCATCCTTTTCTCTCTCACCTCTTCACTTCCCTAATTATCTCTAATATTTCTCATTCCTTTACTTTGCCATCACCACCACTTTATATCCAGGTCACCATCTCTCACCTGGATGATTTGCAGGAGTTTAATCTCTTTCAGCTCATGCCCTTCTCTGGTCCATTTTCTTTGTGACAGCCAAAAGTAATTTTAAGAAAGGCAATGGCAATTCTGTTATGACATTGTCTTGCTTCAGATCCTTCTCTGAGAGACTTCAGATTTGTGTCCTCAGAATTACCATGGCTTACAAAATGGACAAATCTAAGCTCTGCTTATCTTTCTTATTCAGCCCAGACAGAAAGTTAGCCATGTTGACCTTTTACTTCCTAGAATGGGTTGCCCTGCTTGCTGTGTCAGGCCCTTCCCATAATCCGTTTCCTCTTCTTGCAGCCTGGCCTACAGACATGTGTGTACACATCCATCCTTTGTCAAGTCAGTTCCTCCTCAGTTTTCAAAGCTTAGTGTAAATGTTGTGTCCTCAAGAAAGTGATTTCTGACCACCTAGATAATAGCAGTTAAATACATGTGCACTTAACTTGCTTAGTGCTTGTCTTCCCAGTTAGAATACACACTCACTGTGGGGAGAAACAGGGACTGTCTTGGCCTCTGTGCTCTAGTACACAGTACCTTGATGAAATAGTTTGTAGAGTGGATGAATGAATGGACAAATTAAGTATTTACTTCAGGACTCTTTTGAAATGATAGGAGTTTTCCTAGATGCTGATACATGTAAAAGCCTTTTCTTAGTGAATTATTTCATAATGCCATCAACATTTAAGCAATGCTTAATGGCAGTGCAATTACAATTATGGAAATTGTTAACCTTCTAGAGACTGAATTAGGGGAATTCCCTGTGCGATCCAGTGGTTAGGACCAGTGCTTCCACTGCGGGAGGAATGTTCAGTCATAGGTTGAGAAACAGATCCTGCGTAACACACGATGCAGCCAAAACATTAAAAAATAGATTAGAAAAAAAGTGAATTAAAGACTGAATTAGAACTTACGTATTTCTGGCTCCTCTCAAACCTGTAGTGAGAATACATGCATTTAAGTACTATTGTGGCATTTTTCAGAGCTAATGAGACAGTCCTTAAATCTGTCATACTTATTTAGCCCATTTTTTTTTTCATTAAAAAACCAAACTATGATGTTGTTCTTGATATAGATAGTGAACTCTCTTGGAATTAAAATAATGAAAATTTATAGGTGTCTTGAATTAATATTATCTTTGAGAAGGCATGCTTTATCCTTACTTTCAGTAATAGCTGGAGTGACTTCAAATAAAATCTTTTATTTTGGTAGTAGTAAATGTTATGTAGATTCCAGGAAGGTACTCACTTTAAAATCATTTATTTTTAGAATGGGTAGTATTATAGAGAAATTTTAGTATTATTAATATTCGTGTTTAGACGTAAATAATAGCCAGCTCATCATCTCTGTCTTTTTCAAGATAGAGGCTGCTCTGGTTAAGATTCTGATACCCTGCTTTGGTCCCGCCAGCCCTGCTGCAGACCTTCTGTTGGACTAGCTCTCCCTGCTCTCCCTCTTTCCACGCCTGCGCCACTCTCATCCAGTTTTCTGTTCCTGCCTAGACTTGGTCCATAGCATCAGTCTAGTCATAGGCACGATTGTGTTCTCAACATCATGCCTGTGTCAAAAATTAATGTGGATAATCCAGAGAGCTGGAAGGATATAGAAAATAAAATACTTGTGTGCATTCCCCCATATGTATGTGTGTGTTTTAGGATATAAACTTTAAATTACTTGTGTATATTGTTACGCATGTGTATGTGTTTTTACCCTCAACTAAAATTAGTTTTTAAATTTTAAGCTGAAACTATTTTTTAAGATTTAAATAATTGATATTTATGTAACTATCTATAAACAGTGCTTTTAGTCATAATAGTTTCATACTTTTTTTTTAAAAAGGTGGTATGTCCTGACTGTAGTGATGAAATTGCTGTGAAAAAGGATAATATTCTTGTGCGATCTTTCAAAGATGGCAAATTGTAAGTATAATTCACTTGGTATGAAAAATAAGCTGCTTTTCCAGATTAGGATGATAAATTATAAATTAGTTATTTCCAGTGATGTTCTGCTTTTCCTTTTTATCATTCAGAGTGTTTCAAAGCATGATCATCTTTCATATTATCATTAAGTGTAGTAGTCTTAAAATATGTCTTGTTCATTTGGTCTTTTCTAAGCTATATTCTCAATGCTGTCTAATTTATCAAAATTTGCCTATATAATAACTGATGGTTTATTGAAAATTCAGTATATCTACCACGTCTAATATTTCATGGATATATTAATTGATATATATTTATTGTTTTGACTGTCTAATTAGGATTTTCTAACATTTTAAATTACTTCTAAATGAGTGTGGTAATACCTGTTGGCTGAATTTTGCAGTAGTCTTAAGGTTTAAAATGAGTTACTATAAATGTATGTTGGATATTAAGACAATGAATTTTCATGTAGAACTTTTCTAAAACTGAGTTATCATTTTCTATGGGTGTTTTTACCCTTTAAGAATTGTGTGACTAGAAAATCCATGTATTTTATGTTGTTGTTTTGCCTTATTGGGTGACTGCTTTAAAAAGATCATGATACTTTAAGATTGGTTTTTGGATTTTCAAGTTCTGAAACATGACTTAAAAATAATCTATATGAAACCCACTTTCACAAAAATTTGAGCATTGAAATTGAATACTAGTTTGTTGATACTAAGAAATTACTATGAACTTTTTTATTTTTAAAAGAATAAAATATTATAAATTAAATTATATAATGTCTGAGATTTGCTTCAAAATAATCCAGTTGTGGGAGGAGGTAAGTAGGGGTGTAAATGAGACACTGACTCTGAGTTAATGATTGTTGTAGTTGGATGATGGATTCGTGGGAGTTCATTTTACTGTTATGCTTCTGTATATATTTGAAATTCTTAAATTTAAAGTTTAAAAAGAGGCAGGCTGAAAAGTGTATTTGGAATAGTTTTTAGACTTCTGTGGATTGGTTGAAACAAACCAAGTGCAGAAAAGCTGAATGATGATTTATTCATGTAAAGTAAGAAATGTGACATAAATGATAAAATGACCTCTCCCAGTTGCTTGCATCCAAACCCTTCTTATAGTTTCTACATGAAAGAACTTCAATTGTATATTAGAAGTTTGCTTTGAACCTAGAATTCAGTTTAAAAAGATTATTGAACATTTTACATTATAAAACAGTACATTTTCTTCCAATCTTAAATTTATTTATTTCTTGAGATTATCTTAAGATGGTGGCAAATTCTTGCTGTTTAACTTATTTTTTATTGGATTGATGCATTCTGCTATGTAAACACTTTAATTGATTATTTTCAGGGTTTCAATATTTTTAGTATTGCATTTAACCAGGTACTCTGAGAATTCCTTGTTTATAAAACATCTGTTAGGGTGGGGTCCTTCTGTGGATGATTACATTTTTAATGTCCTGCCTAGTATTTTGTTTGAGACTTGCAACCCTGTGTGCAGTCATTTCCTTCAGTGTTACCATGTTCTCAGTATCTTTCTGTGGTAGGTAATTGGACTCTTAATTAATCTTTATTGTGTTTTTGTGGGTTTTTTCCTTTAAAAAAAAAACAAAAAAAAATACAGTACTTCAGTACCAAGGAAGGATGTCCATGAAATTACTAGTGACACTGTACCAAAGCCTGATGCTGTATTAAAACAAGGTAAGGATAATTTTGGAACAAATTACATTTAATTTAAAAACTGATGGGGCATGCCCTGGTGGTCCATTGGTGGACTCTGTGCTTTCACTGCTGGAGCCCAGCTTCGATTCTGGTCAGAGAACTAAGATCTCATAGGTCACACAGTGTGGCCAAACAGAGAGGAAAGAAAAACTAAGGAAGTATTTCTGAAGATTAAATATTCTTTTGGTCTTAACAATTTTTTTTTTTAGTGAAGTCTTTGAAGTTACGTTTGGTCCTATGCGACTTCTGCTTTTTGTGAACCAATGTGTCTTTTGTTATCATAGTATTCTCTACTTTTTTTTTTAGCTTATAATTGGTATAGTTATCTAAAAAAGATCAAGAACAAGATCATCAGCTATCACTGTAGTCTGGCCTAGTAAATAAAATATCAGTTCCTGAGGATGGTAAACACAGGAGTCAAAGTAGTCTTAATTTTTGTCATTTCTTGTAATAGTAGTTATATTTTATTGGGGAATATGCTGTAATTACATCTCTTACTTGATTTTTGGCACTGCAAATAACTTTATTTTTTTCTTTGCCCATGTTCACCAAATCAGATAATACACTATATAGACTGGTTAAAAATCATCAAGATTTATGGTAGAGAATTTATTTCTCTGTATTGTAAAGTGAGAATAACTATTTCTAGTTATTTATCTAGTTAAATTAATCATTGCTGCTGCTGCTAAGTCGCTTCAGTCATGTCCGACTCTGTGCGACCCCATGGACTGCAGCCTACCGGGCTTCCCTGTCCCTGGGATTCTCCAGGCAAGAACACTGGAGTGGGTTGCCATTCCCTTCTCCAATGCATGAAAGTGAAAAGTGAAAGTGAAGTCGCTCAGTCGTGTCTGACTAGACACTCTTAATTTTTGTTTTAAAAGAATATATCTAAAAAAAAAAAAAAGAATATATCTGCCCCTTTTTCTTGTCTTTGTTTGAACCTACGTCACCTAAGTTTTGCCATCTATAAAATAGATACCTAATGCCTAAGACTGGTAAGATTAATGGGCTGCTACATGGAAAAGCAGTTAGCACAGTGCCTAGCCCATAGCAGCCACTTCATAAATGTCAGTGGTGGCAGCACAGTAGTTTTTATGTCTTTATCCTGTTAATATTTTTAGACAAATCAGTTGTCTTAATTTCTCCAGTTGATAGTTTGTTACCTCTTTCCAGCCTTTGATCAGGCACTTGAATTTCACAAAAGTAGAACTATTCCTGCTAACTGGAAGACTGAATTGAAAGAAGATAGTTCTAGCAGTGAAGCAGAGGAAGAAGAGGAGGAGGAAGATGATGAAAAAGAAAAGGAGGATAACAGCAGCGAAGAAGAGGTGAGTAAAAAGACTTATTGCCTTTTACAATGAAAAACAGTTGAGTTCCCCTTGGGATTTGGCATGAAGTCATTAATCACTTAAGTATTTTTAGTATTAGAAGTGTTTTATAATACAGTTGTTCTTGTGTATTCATCATAATCAAATAGTTGGCTTACTTAACTTGCTTACTTAACCTTAAAATAGAAATATGGTTTTGTGAAATTAAAAATATTAAGTATAGTAATCCCTGTAACCTCAAAAATATTTCTTAATCTTCAGTCCATAGTGTATTTAAATGTCAAATCAGTATGTCATACACCTGAAATTATACAGTATTGTGTGTCATCTATAGTTCAGTTAAAAAAAGGGAAAAAATGTTTCTTAACACAGCACAACTCTACTTTCATATGCTGTTTAACATCACGTGGACAGTTGTGACCTCATACTGTGTTTACATCTGCATATTTTATTACAGTATCTCATAAAGAATAAAATGTGTCTTTTATCTAATGTTAAAGGAATAATCAGCATAAAAGTAAAGATTAATATCTTTGATTCAAAGAATCAATACAAAGATTTTTGTATTAGATTTTATCTAATTCAAAATAAGACATCTGTGAATTTATACGGATCAAGGAGCTAAATTTAGACTTTATTGTAGCTGGTACTTTAGGTCCATCGATGACAAGTACTGACAGAATCGCCCCTAATACCGCCAGTGACAGTGCACCACTGTGCTCCTTGCTGGTCTGCTGAATGGCTTTATGAAAATAAGTGGGGGAACAGTGATGCAGATAATGGTAGCTGCAATACTTGATCATTGTATTTAACGTTTTTAGGAAACAAAGATAAGTTCATGTCAATATGTACTATTTTAGGTAAGTTATGAAATTTTGCCATGTAACTGTAATAAACAACTATTGATGAAGTAGGAACATGTTAAAGTTTAGGTTTTATAATATAGTGATCTAAAGTTTCCCTGGCGTCGGTCTTCCCCATTGCTTTCTATTTAAAATGTTAAAAATAAGCCATCAGTCCCTTGCTTAAGGCTTCTCAGGTGGTGCAGTGGTAAAGAATCTGCCTGCAGTGCAGGAGACACAAGAGATGCAGGTTCAATCCCTGGGTCAGGAAGATCCCCTTGGATTAGGAAATGGCCACCCACTCTTGTATTCTTGCCTGAAAATTCCTTGGACTGGTGGGCTACAGTCCGAATGACTTATTACTCTGGAAGTCAGGCTTTACTTTCAGAACCTCGCTTTATAGCCTAACCTGTGCTCTCGTTTTTTCCGTCACTTCTTCTGGTATATTCTCCTACTTTTATTTTTTTGTTTGTTTTTGGTGGTACCACATGGCTTTCCAGATCTTAGTTCCCCAACCAGGTGTTGAACCCGGGCCCTTGGCAGTAAAAGTGTAAATTTCTAACATTGGCCCTCCAGGGAATTCCCTACCCTCCTCCTTTGAACTAGGTTGTAGCAACATCAAATTACAAACCTTTGTTTCTACTCACTTCTGTACAAACCAATACCTTTGTCCACGGTGCCCTTCCCCACCCTGCCCTTTGTCAGCATGACACACTCCTGTTGAGTTTTTTAAACCTTACTAACCTGTTTTCCCTGTAAAGGAGAGAAAGGTGATGACCTTCTGTAAGAAAAGTTAATCACTCCATTTGATAGTCTAAACAGATAACCACTCCTTGTAGAAATTTTTACCTACATATATACATGCATTACATATGTGCATGTATTTATTTTCTGTTTGTTTTTTGCCCTACTAATCAATAGGCTCCTCAAGGGTCAGGAGTCCATCTTACTTGTACTCATAGTGTCTGTCATAGTGTGTAACATGGAACAGATGATCAGTAAATATTAGTTACCAAAACTTGTGTTACTTAGATTTATGTTAAGCAAATGTGGTTTCCAGTTTAAATAGTTTTTTTTAAAGTTAAATATAGACTTCACTTAACATTTTTTGCAGTAGGAATAAATTTGGTGGTTTATGAAAGTCACATATTGTACCATGGGGGCATTTAAGAAAATACCTAGAAAACAGTATTCCTTAGACTTACATCTGACCACCTTACCAAAATGCAGTGCATGTGGATCATATTTAGGTTGAGAAAAAACAAATTTTATCATAAGCAAACTAATAATTGTCATTTATTCTTCTCTGCCCAATTATTAGCAAGCATAGGTGATCGATACAAGTTTTTGTTGTCTTTAACTTCCTTTTTTCTGCTCGCTTTTAAGATAGAGGCCAGTCTCACGCCAGCAGTGGTTTTAGACACATGATTTTTAAAATTAGAATGATATATTTAGGCTATCAGTTGAAAAGTATTCTCCTGACTTTTACCACTCGGAATACTTGAGTAACTGTAAAGCCTCAGTGTGTATTTTGAATCCCTTCCTCTGCAGTTACCCTGATCATGCTCTGTAATGGCAGTCACCATCGCTTGTTTCTCTTTTGACTCAGCACCTTGCACAGTGCCTACACTCACTGGTGCTCATTAAATGTTTGTTGATGGTCACTGAATTGATGAGTTCCTCCATCTCACCTACTACCCTGCTCCTTGCAGGTTGCTTCAGGACCAGCTCCCTACTGCCACAGCCCCTGGCCACAGCAGCAAGAAGCTAGTCCCTCCCTTGTAATTGATAAATCGGGGAACTATTTTATTACTTGAAGATTTCCCTAAGTCTGAATCTTCAGGTATTGTAGATCAAGTTTGTTCCCCACTTTACTGATTTTATAAGCTTGAAGTACTATACTGTGGGGCCGAATATAATGAAGGATCATTTTAGTTGCAGCTGATGGGGCCCTCACTTCTTTAGTTCCTGGAGGAGCAAGAGTAGAGTCTGTTTCGATGTTAAGCCCTGACCCAAATTAATTTAAGTGAGAGTAGGTCTTCTTGAGCCTGTGACCGTGATTTAAAGACTAGATCTCTGATGTGGTAAAAAGTTCACGAACCATCTTGTTGGTCTCATTTCTTATATGAGCATTTACATTTGGGATTGTCACTATTGAGATAACCTTTTAGGACATAGTTCTCTGTAAAGCATAACATGTCTAGACTTTCTGGTTTTGAATAGCTTAGTGTTAAGTAATTTTTTTTTTTTTTTTTTTTTTGTAAAAAGCCTTTGAAATATTCTAGTGAGTATTAGTCTTTGCTGTTGGTAAGAAATCTGCTTGTGTTATTAAAATGCTTAACTGAGGAAAATAATATTTTATTCTTCTGTGACTAAAATTAGGAAGAAATAGAACCATTTCCAGAGGAAAGGGAGAACTTTCTTCAGCAGTTATACAAATTTATGGAAGATAGAGGTGAGTGTTTTTCCTTTGATTCATTATTAATGTAGATATCAGATACTGTCTTAAAAATAAGAATTCTGTTGATTAAGCTGCATGTCACTGGCAGTCATGGCTATCATTTTGATTACCAGTATCACCAGCACCCTCGTGTAATGTCTGTCACGAAGTAAGTAGAATGTGGGATTTGACAGTATTTTGATGGATGTTATGGCCATGGACCCATAAATAACTGTATTTTGTCCTGTCTTTCCCACCACTTCTTTGGGGGACCCCAAAGAACCTTTACATTAGAAAACAGTAACAGAATGGGAATCATAGTGTCTTTTTATTTGAGCCTCCATGTATGCCTGTAGAAAAGCCTCTTCTCTAAAATCACTGCCAGCCCCAAGATGTATGTGTTTGTGTATGTGAGTGAGAGAGACACGCAGACAGACACGGCATCATCCTAAGATGGGCCGTAAGTCTTCTTATGACTTAGCTACATAAAACGAAGAACAAAATTAAACCATCTGTAGAGAAAGGTGACCAAGTCTCAAGGTGAGCCTTGTCTTAACTTTTTGAATCTGCCTTTGTGGTTCAAGAAGTATAAGCATGGGTAATTAACACTAACTTTTAACTTGGAGTGATCACCTGGTCGTCTAGTAACTGTGGCCCTTTTTATTTCTTATCTGCTGTTATGAGTGTAGTTTCTCCTTTCCTGTAAAGATGCTAGCAAGGTAGAGGGCAGAGGCTCAAAGCTTTCTGACTTGAAGAAAAAGACAAAATGAATGAATGATACTTAGAAGGGCTACCATGCTCTGTGAATTCATGTGTTTTTAATCCGGTTTTGTATTGTTGATGAGTAGCTGTGGGCTTGGTCTTCTTTTTGCTCTCATAAATTATAGTGGCTACTACAATGTAGCTATCTTTTTATTCTTCAGTATAAAATGTCCTTGATTTATGTGTTTATTTGTGTGCATGGAGGCTTGGCCTAAGAAGGCAGGCTATTTCTTAAGCTTTTTTTTATATAAGCTAATTTAAAAAGTGAAGAAAATGAATAAAATCTAATATTAGAAAAAAATGAAGAGTATGATTATCCCCGTCATATATTTTTTGGAAAGGGCAATAAGTTATGTATCTCTATCCTGTTATTTTCTCTTAATCACATTCTAACAGTCTGATAGTTTCAGTATCCTTCTGCTTTTTTACATCCTAGAATAAACAACACTATAACTTTACTCTAGAGTTACTTACTTTGTAGAATAGTAGGAAGTTAGTAAAATACAAAGACAATAAAAGGTAATTCCCATTATGAAGCAGTTGCCCATCAATTATCTCAACACTGTTTTCAGTTCTACCAAACATTGTTACCCAGATGTTTTAAAATTTTTTGTTGGTATTTTATTTTGCTTCATTTACTGTTTATTCTTTTGCTTATCAGGGAAATGAAAGTGGAATAAAATATAAATAAAGTTTCAAAAATCTGCTGTAGGAAAAAAGGTTTTGATTAAAACGGATTTAAGTAGATATATTTTTGATTAACCAGGGATGTTTCTCTCATATAGACACAGATTGCACTGTGTATATTTGATGGTAATGTTTGAATCTTTTCAAAATTTAAATAAATACGAAGCATGGTTCTGATATATCCGTGTTTTCTTTAATAGGCACACCTATTAACAAACGACCTGTGCTTGGATATCGAAATTTGAATCTCTTTAAGTTATTCAGGCTTGTACACAAACTTGGAGGATTTGATAATGTAAGTATTACGATCAAAAGTGAAACATGTTCTTCATACAAAAACTTAAGAATAAAAGGAAAAGAAAATGGAGAGTACAAGTTAGAAATAGCTAGCTTCCTCAGACCAAATTTAAATTTGAAGATTTTTAAAAATGAGCTTTCCAGTTTACTATTAAGTTTGTCAAACTTTCATAAGCTATCTGAGTCATAACACAGCCATGTTAGTGGAAATTCTTTCTGTGTCTCTCTTCTATTAGACTGTAAGATCGGTAAGAGCAGGGATCTGTCTTCGTATTCTTTATATCCTTGATCTCTACCACTGTGCCTTACATATATAGAAAACATTATTTGCATATATATGTGTGCATATATTTAGAAAGTCTTTGTTGAACTGAGGAAATTATCTTAAAGTTGCCATGATGTATGGTACTCATCTAGTTAAGACTATTCTGGGGGGAGGAAAGGTACATTGTGTTACTAGGATTCATGAAACAACTTTATTATTAGCTTATAGAAATCATACTTCATTGAAATTTTTTTTAATCTGTCATTTCATTTAGATTTTGATTCAGGAATGTAGATGTTTTCTTATTTACCATAGCAGGGTTTATTTAAACGTCGAACGGGGACTTCCCTGGCTATCTAATGGTTAAGACTCTGAACTTCCCCTGTAGGGGAAGCAAGGTTGATCCCTGGTCAGGGAACTGGAATCCTGCATGCCTTGAGGCATGGCCAAAAAGGTAAAACGTCAAATGACCTAGGATTTCAGCATTTATAATTCTCTGAGATTTGTTAGAATACTAAAGCTTAACTTAAAAACATTGCTGTAAACCAGACTATTTTATTTAGAATTTATCAAAATTGGTATTTTTCATTCCTTGAGACTAGAAACAACAAATACAGAACTACATAATATATACACACACACAAACATACACATTTGGTATTTATCAAAGTTTTTTCATATTCCCCACCTTTTGATTTTTGAATTTTCATTTTACTCTTTTAGATTGAAAGCGGGGCTGTTTGGAAACAAGTCTACCAAGATCTTGGAATCCCTGTCTTAAATTCAGCTGCAGGATACAATGTTAAATGTGCTTATAAAAAGTAAGTCCATGCACTGGATATAGCTATATTCAACAGTATTTTACCTAGAAAGCAGGATGAAATTTACCATATAACTAAGGCTAGTAATTTCGAGGAAGGTTTACTAGAGTAATCACTCTATAATAGCATTTTCTAGAGTGTAGCCCATGAATATTCAGTTCAGTTCAGTCGCATCCAACTCTTTGCGACCCCATGGACTACAGCACGCCAGGCCTCCCTGTCCATCACCAACTCCAGGAGTTTACTCAAACTCATGTCCATTGAGTTGATGATGCCATCCACCATCTCCTCCTCTGTCGTTCCCTTCTTCTCCCGCCTTCAGTCTTTCCCAGCATCGGGGTCTTTTCACGTGAATCAGTTCTTTGCATCAGGTGGCCAAAGTATTGGGGTCTTTTCCCATGAATCAGTTCTTTGCATCAGGTGGCCATAGTATTGGGGTCTTGTCACATGCATCAGTTCTTTGCATCAGGTGGCCAAAGTATTGGCGTTTCAGCTTCAGCATCAGTCCTTCCAGTGAATATTCAGGACTGATTTCCATGAATATTAGATCTGTGAGATAATCTGTGAAGAAAGTTTTTGTGCTCAGGCAAATTTGGAAAGTATTGTGTAGAAGTTAAAATGCCAAAGTTTTAAAGTCACATAAACCCAGGTTCGAATCCTGGTTCTGCCAGTTATTTGTTGTTTATGCCCTTGGGCCACTTATTTGTTCTTTCAGACCTTGATTTTCTTGTTTATAAAATGAGATAATACTGTTTGTCTCATAGTAATGATTAGTCTGATCAGCTAGTGAAATTTTACATATACTCAGGGGTCCAGTACCTGACATATAAATAGGTGCTATTACTAGCTACTATTACTACAGTTACTACATTTAAGATTATGACTTTCTTTTCACTTTTAGTATTTTTTTTTAATGAAGTTTTTTTCTTTGAAAAATGTTTCTATTTGAGTAAAAAGATTATAAAGAACTGAATTAAAATAAGCTAGAATGTTAAGGTAGCTCAATATCTGAGAACTTAGAAGAAGTGAACACATATTTTAAAAACCACAACTCTACAATAACATTTCGAAATGTTTTCCCAAATATAACTTCTTTTCATGTTTCCAGATACTTATATGGTTTTGAGGAGTACTGTAGGTCGGCCAATATTGAATTTCAGATGGCACTGCCAGAGAAAGTTGTTAACAAGCCTTGTAAGGAGTGTGAAAATGTAAAAGAAATAAAAGTTAAGGAAGAAAATGAACCAGAAATTAAAGAAATAAAGATTGAAGAGGAAGCAAATATAATACCAAAAGAAGAAAAGCCTCTTGAAGAGGGTGTTGAAAGAAAGGAAAATACTCAGCCCTCTCAGGTAAATAGGATACTGTTTATAGTCCTTTGTTTTCTCTGATACATTTTCTCCATCCTCTCTAAAGATTCCTTATTTAATTTATCTTACAAATTTTATTGTTCATTCATTTTCTTTATTACGTGCTATTTTTGTGTTTGAAATAGCCGTTAGCTATTTTTGCCATTATTTTAGGGATGGCAGAAGAATGTTAAAATAACTTTCTCAGTGTTTGTACTGTTTGGTACCTCCTGTGCTAATAATTAGATAATGGAATTAGGTTGACAGATTTTTACTTTTGTTGGTTTAGTTCCTCTGATCTTTTTCTAGGGGAGTAAAAAGAATTTATTAGAATCTATGCCTACACAATCTGAACAGGAAAAAGAAGTTAACATGAAAAAAACAGAAGAAAAGGAAAATCTGGAAGATAAAGATGATGATACAACTGGAGCAGATGAATCCCTCAGCATAAAGGTAGAAGCTGAAGAAGAAAAAGCAAAATCTGGGTAAGAAATCTGTTTTTGGTTAAGATGCGTTTTATAGCTGAATGAATTCTTGTAATTTGCTCTTTGTGTGTTTTTATGAATCTAAATGTGATTGACAAAATAAATAATTGAGTGATTTTAATTTGTATTTATTATGCAGATAGCATTTGCCTCCTTCAGAGACCCTACTAATGCAAATTTGTAGAAAAAGATCATATATCTGATCCATTATTCTTGCTCTCATCATGGAAATTTATGAAATCTTGAGCTAGAGAAAAACAGTTCTTACTGCATTAGCCTCTGCTTCATAACTATATAATACAAATTTGGGAAGATGTCTTTCTCCAGTGTTTTGTAGATGGTATGTTGGGTATAGATTTTGAGAGTTGTAATCATTTTTTAAGCAAACAATAAGAATGGAAAAGTGCTAGTACTTAGTTTATAAAAAGTCAAAATTGTTATATTGCATTTTATGTGATAGTAGCATTTACTTGGTTTGGTCAGTTTGAGAATTATTTAGCAGTGTATCAAGAATACCTATACCAACAGTGGACCCTGCATTTTATAGGTGATTTTTGGCATTTCTTCTTGTTTCTGAGGCTTAAAAAAAAAGCTAAACATCCCCATTGTTAGTGATTCTTTTAAATAAGTACAAATATATATTTTTTTGATCATTTACGTATTTTCTAAAATTTGGCCATAGCATGCAGACAAGCAAGGAAGAAGAAAAAACAATGCTTAGATGACTATAGTAAAATGTGTTTATTACACTTCGTAATATATATGTCTCTCTGTGTACAAATGTGTATTTCAAGTACTCCTTAGTGATACTGGAAATTATTTCTACTTTTAAGAAACTTAGTATCTTTTTGCTTAAAATCTCTTGCTCATTTTGGTGGTGGTTGGTGGTTTAGTCACTAAGTTGTGTCTGACTCTTATGACCCCATGGCTGTAGCCCGCCAGGCTCCTCTGTCCATGGGATTCTCCAGGCAGGAATACTGGAGTGGGTTGCCATTTCCTCCTCCAGGGGATCTTCCTGACCCAGGGATTGAGCTCCTGTCTCCTGCAATATGCATTGCAGGCATATTGTTTACTGACTGAGCCATTTTAGTGTTCTTCTAAAATTTTGACCACAACATGCAAATAAACATGGAAAAATAAAACTGGCTTTAGATGAATATAGTTTGTTTGTTTATGATACTTAGTTATGTTTCTGTGTGTGTTAAATGTATATTTGAAGTACTCTTGCTGCTACTTGAAGACTACGTCAGCTATTAAGAAATTTAGTAAGGATTCAGCTTTTTGCCTAAAAATCTGATTTATAAATATGCATCTATTTCTGGAGCATTTACCGTGTGGAAAGCCCTGTAATAAGCCTATATTTTCTCTTTGTGATTAATAATTATCTTAATTTTTCATGTTGGTACTTCAGCTTATTTTATGGTATAAACTATATTTTGTAGATTTTTTGAATTCTTCAGTTATATGGCTTATGTATTTATTTATTAAATTTTTAACATTTTTATACACTTTTTTAAGAATGTCAGTTTTATTTCTGACTGCGTCAGGGCTTGGTTGTGGCACCCAGGCTTCTCTCTAGCTGCAGTGCACGGGCTCCAGAGCTCGGGCTCAGCAGTTGGGGCGCACAGGCAGAGTTGCCCCGCGGCATGTGGGGTCTCAGTTCCCTGACCAGGGATTGAACCTGCGTTGCCCACCAGGAAAGTTCCTATGGCTTTTTATTTACTGCAGATATTTATAAATGTATCATACCACAAACAAATTTTCCTGATGTGGCTGCTGTAGAAGGTTTATGGGTTAGAAATATCCAAAACTGATCTCTGGATTTTATTAGATCAGTGCAACAGAAAATTTGTGATTGTAAAGAATTAATATATAAATATTTACCTAGTATATAAACTGTCTCTGAGTAATTAGCTGGTACAAGAACTTTCGGTGTCCTTCCTTTGTAGTTCAGGTGTGTAAGATTAAATAATTGAATTTATGTAAAATGTCTGGTTCAGTGCCTGGACCGTAGTAGGTACTAATGAACTATAGTCATTATTTTGTTCTTAATTTTGGTCCATTGTAAGTAAGGAATGTGACGTCAAACTTGGGAAATTTGATATTTGTGAGTTCCGATGAAAAAGTCCTCGTGAATACATTTGGTTTCCCAAAATGTAAAAGATAACTCATGTAATGTGTGTGTGTTTTGTGTTTATGTTTGTGTGTAATACATACATCCGCTTAGTATACTGGCTACATTTTATACTTTGAAAGGCTCTCTATCTTGGCATTCTATGTTCTGTTTGATGTATCTACCTCTGATTTTGCCACTGAGAAGAGAAGGAGGGGGAGAATATTTGCTTCAGCTGATAGCCAGTAATTGTGTTGTTTGCCTCTTTGTAGTTCAGTGTGTTATTGAGTGACTCATTTGGTTTGTGTCTGAGGTTGACATTAAATGAGAAATTCTAATTTTTAATTTTTGATTGCTTTTAAAAATTAATATAGAGTATTAGGTTTCTTCCAGATTACATAAAAGATTGCCCTGGCTACCACTTAAAGTAGGATTGTACTAGCTGTTATTGACATTTGCCGGTTGTGTTCAGTGCTACGTGTGCGTGTGTGCTCAATCGCTCAGTCGTGTCTGACTCTTTGCGACCCCATGGACTGTAGCCCACCAGGCTCCTCTGTCCATGGGATTCTCCAGGCAAGAATACTGGAATGGGGTGTCGTTCCCTCCTCCAGGGGACCTTCCCGACCCAGGGATTGAATCTGTGTCTCCTGCCTTGGCAGGTAGATTCTTTACCCTTGAGCCGCCAGGGAAACCCTCAGTCCTATATAGTTTTGGCTTAATAATGTAATGTACAGTTTAGAGTTAGTTTTCGTTTAAAACATTTTAAACTTTTAATCATCTTATATCTCTTTTATGTTTTGTATAGTGATTCTGAGATGCATGATAAATCTCTTTGGTGTATGATCCATCTTTGTTGTATCTACCAGAATATGCTTTCTTTTCTCCGTGATGAGCAGCGATATAATCTTCTGATGAAACAAGTAGTATTCTTTCAGAAAAAGCCTTACTGTTTTAATTTTACATATGTTTATTACATATATAAGTCAGTTAAAGTTGTTAATATCTGATAGTTTCTTAGATATTTCAGCCTTTCTGATAGTTTCTTAGATATTTCAGCTTTACAATTTTTTCATTATAGAAATGTTAATAGATTTTCAGTAGTAGAGTTCATATTTTTTATCTCTGATGACAGCTGGATTCATTTAATTTTTAAGTACCAATTTGACTATAAACAAGTCTTTAAAATAGGAGTAATTCTTAAGAATCTTTGTAGACTTTGTGATGCATTTCAGAGGAAATTGACTCATTTGGTACTTTTGTGAACTCAGACTTAATTTCATAAGTATATTAAGCTTCCCTTCATCCCTGCTGCCTCACTGTATAGAAGGAAAGGGGTAGGAGAATAAAAAAGCCTTATAGTTCTACTTGTGACATTATTTCTAATTTATTTTTTGTTGCCTACATAATTGTGTAATTAGGAATGATAAAGTATGTTATTGCTAAAAAAGTTTGCATATAAGAATATAAAACTAAAATTATTAGTGGAGGAATTTTTTTTTTTAACATACTATACCCATTAACTTTTAAGGGTTAGTTACTTAGTTGTCTTATGGTTTTATTTTATGACATTTATTCATTTGTCACCTATAAAGTGATGGATTCTTTTTGAGAGCTAACTGTTGTAATAAGGATAGACATACTGCAGAGTAAATAATTGAAGTTTTTAAAAAATAAATCTAGTACATGGAAAATTTATAATTTAAGATTTTGCTCCAATTTATTGAATACAAATTTGTGATCAACATAAAATGAATATGATTGTTTTAGAGAGTATGTGATATTGAGAAGACCAGAATGGTTGCATTGCTGCTTCTAGAATGCAAATGACTTTGTTTCATATTTGCAACCGGTCTCTCATATGCCTGTTTCTTCAGAACTTTAAAGTTGAGAGAATTGGTAGAAGAGGACTTTTGGTAAATATGGAGAAAAGAGAGCAGAAATTGTGTTGAAGTTTAGAAGAATAGAAAGAAAAAAGTTGATGTGATTTTAATGTGAACTTAGTAGGATCTTCCTATAAAAGGTGAAATAATATTTCATTTAATACAACTTCAGAAAATCTGGTTGAAATTATTTTAATTATTAAAACTAGCCATTGGCTAGTAAAAACTTGTTTAAACATCTGGAGGTTGGAAATACTTGAATGAAAAATATTTTTTAGTCAGGAAATGGCTATGAGTTACGATGACTTTTGTTTTTGTTAACTGAATTATAAAAAACTTCTACAATAAAACATGAGGAAAATGTTAGCGTCGACCTTACTAGCTAGTTTCTTGCTGTTCAGCACAACTTCTGTTCTTCTGCCTTTTGGACATTTTCTTTTAATACACTTACTTTTCAGTTTTCATTTTCTCTGAATATATCTTTCTGTAATCATCCATGGTCATCTCATACAGTTTTAGTTTTTAATATTAAATTGAAACTCAGAGAATATCATACGCTCGGAACCTGCTGTTCCCGGAACAATCACAGCCACGATTTTTATCAATTTATGTGGTTTGGAACTGAAAAGCTTATGAAGTGTCTTTTATTAACTGCAGTTTTTTAAACCTTTCAAGAGATGAAACGAATAAAGAGGAAGAGGAAGATGATGAAGAAGTAGAGGAGGAGGAGGAGGAGGAGGAGGAAGAGGATGAAGAGGATGATGACAGCAATGAGGAAGAGGAGTTTGAGTGCTATCCACCAGGCATGAAAGTCCAAGTGCGGTATGGACGAGGGAAAAATCAAAAAATGTATGAAGCTAGTATTAAAGATTCTGATGTCGAAGGTGGAGAGGTCCTTTACTTGGTGCATTACTGCGGATGGAATGTGAGGTAACTTGAGTTTTAGCTAGTGATTACTACCTAAAAAATCTTGTACAGTAATTTTCTATTTTAAAATTTAACGAATTATAGATTTATTAGTATTCCAATTGAGGTCATAGTATACCATATAAAAAACATGGAGTTTTGGCTTGTAAATACCTCTCTCATTGACTTCCTACTTACTGTTTTCAATACTTCAAAGATATCCTTAGTGTCTACAAAACTAAAGTCTGTGTAGTTGATTTTAATATTATGCATGTAGATTAATAGGGGCAACATTGTTGGTAAAATGATAGAAAACTTTCTTGAGGTCTACCGGCCAATTCTGAGGCTTCTGGCTCTTGCATTTTCATCTACCTTTCCACGGTAACCTCTTCCTTGTTTTCTTCTTAAATCATCACATTTCTTTCCTTTAGTAGGCAGGATTTTCAAGTTGTGATTTCTTAGGAAGCTTTAGCTATTTCAGGAAGGCCTTATATCCTCATTAGCAGCTCTTGCATTACATCTTGTTCAGAAGCCTCAGAAATTAATTTTTATGTTTGAAACAATGATTGAAATGTGAGCAAGTCTGCTTGACTGAAATAGGGCGCATGGTCCAACTCTACTTACCTAGGGAACTGAAAAGCAGGACTGAGTTTTCTTCTTATACAAGTTTTCTTTGGTAATATCTGAATTTTATCCAAAGTTGGCAAGCTAGTTTTGGGATCTGAGCATCTAGATATCTTTAAGAAAAACCTTATTTATTTTGGAATGTCTGATACTATATTTGCAGTAGCCTGTGATAAGAGTTGTAGCTTTTGAAAAGGTTGCCATCGAAGTTTTCAGCGGTGGTGTCATGGTGTGCCTAGTGTTTTCAAGGAGGAATACAGTTCTCATGATTTATGTTTACATTGTATTCTGTGGTTTGGAATGTGATTAAGAAAACATCATCTCCAGAGTGTCTGTTTCTTAAAAAAAAAATACACTCTCTGTTTCTTAAAAGTACAATTTGTGTTGTCTTTTTGCAGCAGTAGGAAGCTTTGGAAGCATGTCTAATCTGATTACCTTTCCTAATTTGAGAATAGTGCAGTTCTGTTCCATTCTGAAGCTTGGAAGAAAACAGCACTCAAGGCATAAGGAAATGTGTAGGAGTTCTTTTGGGGACTTTTTTTCCTTTATTACTTCTAACCAGAAAGAGTAACAAAGTTTTGGATTTTAAGAATGCCTATCAGTATTGTTCTGATGAAACATAAGCTTCTCCAGATACCACTTTTTAACATCCTGTGTAATTTATCCTCTTGGCTGTTGGTTCAAACTACTATGTAAGGCCCACAAGATAGATAATCTGAGATACATCATCTTTTATGTTTTTTTGTTTGTTTCCAGTTCTTTCCTTCTAGTTATTCTGCTAGGTTATATAATGAGGCAGTTTTCCTAGAAGTCTTTATAAAATGCTTTAATTCTGTGACCAGTGGGTAGAATTAAAGCATTCTCCAAGTTCAGCTGTAACACAGACTTGATTATTTTCTGTTAATTATCTCATCAAATAGAAGAGGCATAGATAAAAATTGAAACATTCATGAAATTATTCTGCAGTTAAGTTACAACTTTGTTTTGTTAAGAAAAGATTGAATAAAGGAAAGAGTAATCCTGTCGTAGGAGCACTTGGATTTTAGAGGATAGAAAGAATGTTTGGTGCTTGTGCTTTGAAGTAGATGGAGGGTTGGGTAGAGTAAGGGAAGATTTTAAATTGAGGCATTCAAGTTTTTAATAACATAGAAAAGAAAAATGAGGCCTAGTTCAACAAGACAAACTTGAATTAATGAGAAGGATGTCATCTACTCCTGACAACTGATGCATTTGTATGGTACGAACTTTCAAAAGAAGAAAACTTATCATCTTGATGAAGACCTGTAGAGTGGATCTCTACAGACTCCAGCATCACAGAGAAAACAATTGTACTTCAGTAGATTAAGCAGTCATTTTTATATAGGCACTGTTCTAGTATTTCCATTTCTCTCTGGAATAATAAATACCCAAAGAGTCTGTCTTATTGATGAACAAGAAATTGTGAGTTTTGCCGCTCCTTTACATCTGAAGCTAATCTGATGAGGACCTCAACAAATCCTCATCAGCTCTGCAACTGTCTTCCTGTTACTTGGGAGAGCTCCAGCTTGATTTCTGAATTTAAACTTGAGTTGTGCAATTAGAAGTGAAGATTTATGCATGAAGTTTCATGAAAATAGTTTTATTTTCACTGGCAGTCATTCATTAACAGTAGCAATTTAGGAAATTTTGTATGGAACTGTTTGAGTTTTGTTTGATAGGAAACATTTTCCAGAAAGCAGATTTTTCTTAAGAAAAATAATGTCTATCTTAGTTAGAAAAATACTGTTTTCTTACGATTTCTACATTTTTTTTTATGAAGTTCTATATAAACCTTTATGTTAATTTTCATTTATACCCCTATTTCATAACTGAAAATGTCACTTTTTTTTTTAAATATAAGATAGTGTTTGGGCCAATTTGTTTTTAACTACTACAATGAGAAAAAATACATTTTAAAGTGCTCACATCAGATTTATGAGAAATAGCCAGAATTCTGATCCTTAACCACATTGTGCTTCAGTGCTAAGTTACTTGAGTTGTGTGACTCTTTGTGACCCCACAGACTGACTGTAGCCCGCCAGGTTCTCTGTCCATGGGATTCTCCAGGCAGGAATATTGTAGTGGCTTGTCATTTCCTCTTCCAGGGGATCTTCCTGACCCAGGGATCCAACCTGAGTCTCTTACAAGTCTCCTGCATTGGCAGCAAGGTTCTTTACCACTAGCGCCACCTGGGAAGCCCAAAATGGTAAAACATAGCTACAGAATTTTTCAGCTATGATGATCCTATGTAAGGCTGTTGTCCAGTGCTAGTATTTACTGTTTCACCACATGCTTGTTTACAGAATTTTAAAAACATCCAAAAATCACATTCAATAGGAAAATACATAAAAGAAAGATAAGATCACTTTTTTGTATTGTAGTGTTCTCTTTTCGTCTTTTAAACAATATATCTCCATACATTAAAAAACTTATAGTCATACTTCAGTAATTCTAATAGTAGGCTCTGTGTTATATTTGTTTTAATTTCTCAGTGATGTTTATATTTTATAGATATTTTTAGTATTATTAGCTAATTGATCCTTTTCACTCTCAGGTTTCTAGGTCATGCCATAAAACATAGGATTGATGTTTGAAAATAAAGTTACAGTTTGGAATTCATTGGCCATAACTTTGAGTATGTTGGATTTATCTTTGTTCAGTAGCAAATAGCCTTGTTCAGTAATATTTACAACCTTGTATGTTAGAACTATCTAGACTGCTTGGCATGGGATTTAAAATACATCAATATTCTATCATGTATTGGTGCTGATTTATTTTTCTCCATTTCCACCTTGACTTTCTATAACCATGGATTTGGGAATTTGACTAGAGAATTTATTTTTTATGTTGATGATTACCAAGTATATTAAAGAATACTCTAACTAAAAATAAGAGACACTGTAAGTTTCAACTGTAACTCAGATAACAAGTTAGTTCTAGTCCATATTATGTCACAGAAAACTGAAAATATGGTAAATTATTCTTGAATATATTATTTGAAATGAAAATGTATTTCATTTTAAAAATACCATATTTTTCTAAGCAAATTGGCACTTCCTTGGAGGGAATAGGTGGAGTAAAAAGCTTTCACAAACCAGTTGGTTTAACCACATTTTTGTGAGCATGCACCCGCTGTTTATCAAACATGTTTCTTTATTTGGCAAACATAAGTTCAACATCTATGAGCTAATATTGCGCTTTGCACTAAAGGTACAAAGAAATATTCCCTATCGAGGAATTTGTCCAGGTGAGGGAAGTACCCCACCAGGATTTACAACCCTCTAATGCCCTCAACTTCTCCTTATGTTGCTTACATTCTTCAGTCATTTCTTATAATTTTTTTTATACCCCTGTATTCTTCTGTTGCTCTTCTGTTGCTTTGCAACACCTGCTTGACAGAACCGCAAGAATCCGATTAAATCTAACACTCCTCCTCCTCCTCCTTGCTGCACCTGTGCAGTTGATCAGCAACCACAGTGACTGGTCTTGTTTTAAATTTATGACTCAACCTCAAGTGGGCACTGTATGTCCTCCCCCCGTGCTCTACTTTCTCAGACTTTTATTTTTTAATGGCATAATCTTTAATTATTACTGTAATTTTTATTGCTATCATTAACATGTAATACTATATTCAGGTGTACAATAATAACAATTTGATGTTTGTATATATTACTCAGTGATCACTGCAGTAAATGTAATGATCACATCCATCACTGTACATAGTTACAGAAATCTTTCTTTTTTAATGTTATTTCTTCCCTCCTCAAAGCCCCAGCAACTCTCTCCATCCCCACTTTGAGCTGGTGACCTCATTGAAAAATTGAAAGAAGAAAATTTCTACAGAATTCCACTACATGACCTTCTTACCTATATTTTATGCTGCCATATTTTATGCCTTCTCATCTTTCACTTTAGGTGAACAAGCATACTACTATCTAAAACCCATCTTCTAACTGACATACCTTCTGGCAAAATCAGAGTTATGGGCCCAGAAATTCTCCTCTTTTTTCTGTATATTTTCAGTTTCTTGTTCTGTTCTAAACCATTCCCATCCGTATATAGACCTGCAGTTACTTCTTTCATCTCAAAGATCACTCCTTTGAACTTACCCCTGCGTTTTCTACTGTGGTGTTTCTTTGCTCCATTTCCATCCGGCAAAAATGATTTGAGTTATTTACACTTGTTATCCACTTTTTCTATTGTTTTTATGTAAACCCAACCCAGTAAGGCTCATGCCACCCTGCACCTCCAGAACTGTCAACTGTTCAGCCTTATTTCTTAACTTCTTACTTGTCTTACCTGTGTGACTGACCCAGTTGATCAGTTTCTGTGATACTTTTTACATGAGTTCCAACTGCGGCAGCTGCAGTTACTTTTCTTATTTTTCTTTTCTGCCTTTCTCAAAATTAAGAAACCACTTCTCAGTTATTATATCTTTTCTATCTTATTTCTTGTCTTTATGTGTTTTCTCTTTTACTTGTTCTCTTCTTTTATTCTTCCAGTATACACTTTAATTTACACTGTATTTCTATTTTTCGAATTCTGATTTGAGTCACTTTTTTGATGTTGAATTTAAAGAAAAAAAATTTTTTTGCCCATTTTTGAATTGGTTGTTTTTTTGTTGATGTTAAAGAGTTGTCAGAGTTCTTTATGTATTCTGTATACTAATCCCTTATCAGACATATAATTTGCATATATTTTCTCTCGTGAGCCCACAGAATTGTCTTTTCACCCTTGGTATTGTCATTTGCTGTACAGAAGTTTTTAATTTTGATAAAGTCCAATTTTTCTATTTTTTTTCTGTGTTGCTCATGCTTTTGGTTTGTATCCTAGAAAACATTGCCAAATTCAGTGTTACAAAAATGTCCCCATTTTGTTATGAGAGTTTTATAGTTTTAGCTTTAATATTTAGCATTTTGGTCCATCTTGAGTTAATTTTTATCTTTGATGTAGTATTCAACTTTTTTAATGACCTCTTTGGGTCATACACAGAGCCCATCTCTTAATTTGCAGATAAAATGGGGTTGAGAGTTAGAGGCTTGAATGGACTGGACGTGCCCAATCCTGTGACTTTTCTTCCACTCCTGTGACTTCTTCCACTCCATGTTAAGTTAAAGAACTGTAAATGAAGGCCATTTGACAGTGGTCTCCAAGTAAATATCTGTCAGTCTGTTTTAAGGAGAGAAGGGGAACATGGCCCATATCTCTCTCTAAGCCCCCTTACCCTCTTTGTGCACACCTCCTCTCGTGTGCTCTTCTTCATTTCACACCTCACTGCCATCTCCAAACTCTTGTCTCCATAAACCCTTCCGTCCTAGCCTGTTCACTTACGTTTATGATCCAAAGCATTAAAATGGAAAACTACTATGGAAGTCAAGGGCTGTATGTTACTGCTCATGTGAAAAATTGTTTTGCACCATGTAAAATGCTTTATATTAGACAGTCCTTCATGTAGAGAAATTTAAATGAAAGCTTATAAGCAGTGAGTAAAGTGAACATAAATATAATTTCTCTTTATAAAAATGACTTTTTGAGTTGGTTAGCTTTTCAGCACAAGTGAAAAGAAACATTTCCTTTGTGAAAAAGATGAATGAACTCAGGTATTTTTGCACTCAAATGGCTTTTCTCTCTCTCGGAGTGCTTATTTAACTGGACCTATTCCATCAGTATTTATTATAGATTGATAGGTACATTTACTGTAAAGCATAAACTTGGACCTGTCCCATTTCATAGCTTTATAGATTGGCAGGTACATCAGTATGTTTGTCTAAATGTGCACAAAAATACTAACCCCCTAAACTTATCAAATATTCATAAAACAAACTTTAGGGATTCTTTAGAAGTCAGCAGTTGCATCACAACATACAGTGAGTGCCAGAGTTGTTAACCATTTACAGTGATCTTTGTAGTCCTGGTACAATGTCCTATGATATGTTGTTAACATTATATTCCACCTCTGCCTGAAGACCTTTGTTTCATTTTACACAGTTAGATTTTCTAGGAAAACAGATCTATAGTATTGTAATGCCATTCTCTTATACTGTTTATGTCTTTAATATGATGATGCGATAATATTAGTGTTTCTATCATTCTGCTTTTCTCTATTATGATGAAACCATTCCTGCTTTTTTTGGTGTGACTTGAACAGTGTAACCTGGGGTGGAAATATGAAATGTTAAGAGCATGCTTAGAATTTTATTTTTTCAATACTGTGCTTTTATTTTTGTTTTGTTTTATCTTTTGAAGTTTATTTTTAAATTTTTTCGGCTGCACAGGCTCTTCACTGGTGTGCACGGGCTCTCTCTAGCTGTGGTCAGCAGGGTCTACTCTAGTTGTGGGGCACAGGCTTCTCACGTTGCAGAGCACAGGCTCCAGGGCTCATGGGCTCAGTAGTTGCATCACTCGGGCTCCGGAGCCCAGACTCAGTAGTTGTGGTGTACAGGCTTAGTTGCTCTGTAGCATGTGGGATCTTCCCGGACCAGGGATCAAACCCATGTCCCTGCATTGCAAGGTGGATTATTAGTCACTGTACCATCAGGGAAGCCCTGTTTTAAGTTCATGACTAAAGGCATTAAACAGTACTCACTAGATCTCTTTATAAATTTTGCTTTAGGTATTTTCTCACATTAAAAATAAATGTCTAAATCAAAATTATTACAGAAAATTCATAAAGTAGGTAACCTGGTTAAATTGCTTATAAAGTTTGTAATTGATAACTACATATTTTCCCACATATTTTCTTACCCACTTTAAGTGGGGAAATTCCTTTCTGTGCTGAGAGGGCCTAAATTTTCATCTCAGATGTGAGGTTTTTAAAGCTAAGTTAGTTTTATGATGTATATTATCTTTTTTGCATAGAGGTAGGCAAGATACAAAATACATAATTGTTCAGCAATTGCTAAATGGGTCTCTACAGAAAAAGTACAAATGATTTTAATATCTCACTTACATTAATGGTTGGTTACTAGATTTTTATCTTTTACAATCTGTATGTGTATTTTAAATAATGAGTTTTAAAATATTTTGTCAGTTCAGTTTTGCTTTTGAAGTTATTTGTGCATAATGTAATTATTGTGTGGGTATATGTAAACACATGACTGATAATATTTCTTTGAAAGTGGTTTAGTTGGGTTTAAACAGAGCCAAAATCTGAATTATTGTGGGCACAGTAACCGTTTTGGTATCTTATGTCTAGTTGACGAATGCTCTTTTCCATTTTTATTGTTGCTAAATGATTTCTTAGATGATTTGCCAACACATCCAAACAAAAATCAAAACGTTTTCTTTTTAGAACTCTTTCTTTTTCTCTGGTGAGAGCAAGTATGCTATGGTCTCTGAATGGTTCCTTTTAGCTTTGTATAAGTATTTTAATTCAACACATTAAAATTTCAAATATCATGTAGCTGCTTTTTTGGGAAGGGTTCCGAAGATTTGTATTGTTGCCATGAATGGCTGACTACTGTTGTCCTCTCTGTTAAATTGTAAGCTCCTTGAGAAGATGCTGTGGTGCATTCATTGCCTAGCGCCTAGTGCAGAGCCTGTCACGTGACAGGTACCTAACAAATATTTGTCCAGGGAACAAGCCCTTGTGCAGACTTCTAGTCTGGGGTTTCGTTCGAGTTTTTAATTTGGGGATCATCCGTTCTACTTTGCTTCATTTTGTGGAGGTCAGGGAGCCAACTGCTAGAATTTAAATGAGCTGCCCATGCTCTGTTCTTTCATGTTTATTCCATTAGTTGAATGTTAGAAGATACCAACAGATTTTCCCAAGTCAGTATATTCTTTGAAAATATTTTCCTTAGTACTTGAAGTATCAGATGAGATACTTATCTAGGCTCCACACATTAATTACAAACAGTTTATTGATAACTGAGTTGAAAAAGTATGGTCTAATCACCAACGGGTTCAGTCTTCATTTTTGTATTCAGTGTTTGTTCATGTTTGTTTCAGTATTTGTTTTTCTTGGTTTTTTAATATTTGTTGTTTAATGAAAGTATTTAGTAATTTTCGTTTCCTTGTGCTCTTGCAAGCTGTATTTCCTTTTGGGCCAGTTGCTCTCTTCAGTTCGTAATTTCTAAATTTAAAGTCCAATTATAGGCAGTACTGGAGCAGGAAGTGGCAACCGACTCCAGTATTCTTGCCTGCAGGATACCATGGACAGAGGAACTTGGCGGGCTGCAGTCCATAGGGCTGCAATGAGTCGGACATGACTGAAGTGACTTAGCATGCATGCATGTAGGCGGTGCAGTTTTTATCAATAGTCTAGAGTACCTGGTTTTCCTCAGACATTCTTATAAAACTCTGATGCTTGAATTAAAGTTGCAAGTCATTTTGTTCATAGGCCAAATGCTTAGCTTCAATTTCTTTACTAGTTTTCAAGCTGTATCATCACAAAACATGACAGCTGACAGCAGTGGGCCTGCTGTCCTTGGGGGAAAATCTAGGTATTTAGCAATGAAGGGGTTTCTTGGAATACCTGTTGCCCTGAATAGCTGTTAATAGTGTTCTTCATTCACAGTTGAGAGTCTGCATTGGAACATGCATTCTAATATCTTGATTTCCTTTGTGGTATTTAAAGCAGAATCAGGAGTACTGGAGAGCCACTGGGACAGGATGACCACTATGGCTGAGGGATGAAAGCATGTTCATTTATTTGGGAATGTTTGAGAGGAGGAGGAAAGCATCTTAAAACCAGAAAATTTATATTTGACTTAGTTTTTTTAATTCCTGTTTTCTTTAAAGAGGTTATTATTTATATATTTATTTTTAAATTGAAGTATATTTGCTTTATAGAATTGTATTGTCGTCTGTCAAACCTCAACATAAATCAGCCATAGGTATACCTATATCCCCTCACTTTTGAACCTCCCTCCCGTCTCCCTCCCCACCCCACCCCTCTAGGTTGATACAGAGCCCCTGTTTTGAGTTTCCTGAGCCATACAACAAATTCCCATTGGTTGTCTGTTTTACATATGGTAATGTAAGTTTCCATGTTAGTCTGTCCATACATCTCACCCTCTCCTCCCCTCTCCCCATGTCCATAAGTCTGTTCTCTATGTCTGTTTCTCCATTGCTGCCCTGTAAATAAATTCTTCAGAACCATTTCTCTAGATTCCATATATATGCATTAGAATATGATATTTATCTTTCTCTTTCTGACTTACTTCACTCTGTATAATAGGTTCTAGGTTCATCCACCTCATAAAGAGGTTATTTTGAAGGATGAATGAATATCCTACTTGGTATGGTGCCCTGAGGAGAAATTGAGACATGTTTTATGGTCTCTTTTTTTTTTAAGCTACAATTTTCTGCTCTTTGCCACCTCCCCATAATTTCATATTTTTATGCAAGATATTTAAATTTCAACTAATTTTCCCATATTCTATCTTCTTGGACTATTTACTTATGCCTAACGTAAATATGTTGCAATCTCTTTTTAATAAATATTAAATATACTACATAAAAAGTTTTAAATTCATATAGAATAAACAGATTCAGTGACAGCTTTTTTTGTAGTTCTGATCTTAATTCTCTTTATTTTACTCAAGTCTTTATTCTTGGTATTTTATAGGGAATCAGAGATCTTAATCCATGATTATTACCTCCTTTATTTAAATTAACAAACACTAGTAAAATAAAAATTAAACTGGCCTAGCTCTTTGTCTTACATAATTTAATGTCAGTAGTAATTTGGGGGTATATCAGTTTGCTTTTTTCTCCTGCGTCAATTTCTTTTTCTCTCCTTTGTGTTCTTTGAAAGTATTCTGTAAAGAAAATAGAACTCTTGAATAATACTCTAGTGAGTAATTACATAACGGGCAAGAACATTTCTTTATATTTAAAATACAGTGGTTAGTTATGACATCAGTTTATTTTCTGGTCATTTTTTTCCCCTTGTAAGATTAGTCAGGCAACTAAGGTGATATTTAGAACCTCATTACATTCTGAAATGTTTGTCTGTTAATGTTTACATTGGTGGTCTCAACCTCAGGACTTCCCTGGTAGCTCAGCTGGTAAAGAATCTGCCTGCAATGCAGGAGACCCGGTTTGATTCCTGGGTCAGGAAGATACCCTGGAGAAGGGATAGGCTACCCACTCCAGTATTCTTGGGCTCCCGGGTGGCTCAGATGATAAAGAATGTGCCTGTAACGCAGGAGACCTGGGTTGGAAAGATCCCCTGGAGAAGAGAAGGGCTACTCGCTCCAGTATTCTGGCCTAGAGAATTCCATGGACTGTACAGTCCATGGGGTCACAAAGAGTTGGATATGACTCAGCGACTTTTCACTTTGCCTTTTCTCAACCTTTATGTGGGATAAGGGCATTTGTAATTTGAAGCAGCTACCTTAACCAAAATTCTCACACACTGTTTTCACCTGGTCTCCCTCCTCATGGGTTCATTCCTACTTTGCATTCTTAAGGAGGCTTTTTAGTTGCTGGTCTGTACTCTTCTGTATACTTGATGAGAATAGGACCTGGCACGCTTTCTCATTCTAGTGTCACATTGTTTAACAGGCCCATTTCCCATTCTTCTCAGACTCTTCACATAGTACTTTTTGGCAAGCCTGTAGTTTGAACGGTCAGTTCAATTCCATGGTTTGAGTTTCTTAATCTGTGCAATAAATTCATTGATAGATTTTTTTAAGGCATGTTCTAGTTCTGAAGGATATAAATTATAATAACACCAACAATATTGTTATTATTACATTTTATGAAAAGAGCATAAATCTGACTGAACAGTGAAAATGAAAGTTGCACAGTCATGTGACTCTTTGTGATCCCATGGACTGTAGCCCGCCAGGCTCCTCTGTCCATGGAATTCTCCAGGCAAGAGTACTGGAGTGGGCTGCCACTTCCTTCTCTAAAATCTGACTGAGAAAAGACAAGATCTAAAAGAATAGTATTAGAACAGTGGAATGCCTAAACAAACAGAAAGCATGAAGAAAATGGAATAGAAGGGGGCAAATAATAAGGGAGTCATATAATATTAGCTAATACTTATGGAACCATATCAATTCAGTTCAGTCGCTCAGTTGTGTCCAAGTCTTTGCGACCCCATGAATCGCAGCACGCCGTGGCATCACCAACTTCCAGAGTTCACTCAAACTCACGTCCATCGAGTCGGTGATGCCATCCAGCCATCTCATCCTCTGTCGTCCCCTTCTCCTCCTGCCCCCAATCCCTCCCAGCATGAGAGTCTTTTCCAATGAGTCAACTCTTTGCGTGAGGTGGCCAAAGTACTGGAGTTTCAGCTTTAGCATCAGTCCTTCCAAAGAACACCCAAGACTGATCTCCTTTAGAATGGACCGGTTGGATCTCCTTGCAGTCCAAAGGACTCTGACGAGTCTTCTCCAACACCACAGTTCAAAAGCATCAATTCTTCAGTGCTCAGCTTTCTTCACAGTCCAACTCTCACATCCATATATGACTACTGGAAAAACCATAGCCTTGAGTACTGCTGCTAAGTCGCTTCAGTTGTGTCCAACTCTGTGTGACCCCAAAGACGGCAGCCCACCAGGCTCTGCCATCCCTGGGATTCTCCAGGCAAGAACACTGCAGTGGGTTGCCATTTCCTTCTCCAATAGCCTTGACTAGACTGACCCATGTAATTACTCTAGTAGGAAACACATATAAAGAATTTTTCAAAGAATCTCCTAAAATCATGCAGAATGATCAGTAACTTAAAAAATGATTGTTACACAGTTTAGTTAAGACCATAGTGTTTAATGACTACTATTCAAATATTTTAGAAGCATGTATAGTTTGTTTCATCTAATTCCAGAAGCTTTCTCTAGCTTTTTTCCTGACTCAACATTGCTTCCACCCCCAGATTCATTACTCAAGGTCTGATAACCAGTCCCCTGATACCATCTGTAGAGGAGAGAATGTTTACCATATAGCATCTGTACTCTAGTGGTGCTTAGGGCAGCAAGCATCAGCCTGTGCCGTATGGAGTAACCATTATTCTATTTATGTATAGGTTCCTCCTACCTTGTTCCTAAGAAATTTTAAGCAGCGTACTTTACCTCTAAGTCATAAAGAAATCATTTTCACAGTGCACATTGTAACTATGAAGACAGTGACTATTTTTTGCTTGTTTGATGTGTTTGGTGCTCCATATAAAGTATACAAGGGTATAGTGTCTTGGTGATATTCTTACACTGAAAGCTACTGTTTTATCCTAATTTGAACTTTATCCTAACTTGACATATAATTCATGTCAAAAATACAAGTCGAATTAATAGTATACTTATTGGTAGTCAAAATACCTCGTATTACAAAATTAACTAAACAGAATCTTTGATTAAGAAAGGTTAAAATACTATTATATCTTTGTTTAGCTTATGTTGATGGTATGTGTAACCATCATGAACTATTTTTTCTCACAAGAAAACTGTGTTGTGTTTTTTTTAAAAAGTGCATAGCATTAATTCCCATAACTATATTCTAAAAAGAGCAACTTCTAGAAGTTCACATCCAACTTTGCAGAGGGTGGAGGTATTTTCTGTTTATTCTTCGCCTTCACTCTCTAATATTGTTAGGAGCTAAATTGCTTTCTTCTCAAGCATAATGCAGTTTTTAGCATTAATGGGAAAATTTAAAATATGTAAATATACAGGTAGGTGCTAATGTGCCAGTATACATACCAGAGGAGTGTTTTTAGTAGAAGAATAATATTTGCTTTATACCGAATAAACTGAAGTCTGAGGTTGAGAATGTCCTGACCACATAGCTAGTCAGCAGGGATCATGTAAAGACGTCTCTAGAACTCATCCCACCCTTTCCTCATCCTAACTATCACTGTGGCCCTCCCCAGCTTCCATCCTTTCCTCATTCCACCCTTTCCTTGTCCTAACTATCACTGTGGCCCTCCCCAGCTTCCATCCTTTCCTCATCCACCCTTCCCTCATCCTAACTATCACTGTGGCCCTCCCCAGCTTCCATCCTTTCCTCATCCACCCTTTCCTCGTCCTAACTATCACTGTGGCCCTCCCCAGCTTCCATCCTTTCCTCATCCACCCTTCCCTCATCCTAACTATCACTGTGGCCCTCCCCAGCTTCCATCCTTTCCTCGTCCTAACTATCACTGTGGCCCTCCCCAGCTTCCATCCTTTCCTCATCCACCCTTTCCTCGTCCTAACTATCACTGTGGCCCTCCCCAGCTTCCATCCTTTCCTCGTCCTAACTATCACTGTGGCCCTCCCCAGCTTCCATCCTTTCCTCATCCACCCTTTCCTCGTCCTAACTATCACTGTGGCCCTCCCCAGCTTCCCGCAGACACCAGCCTACCTTGCGGGGGTTGCGCCGTCAGCGTTGCTGCAGGCCACCGTTTGCACCAGCAGTCTAGCTCTGCCTGGGAGTCCTTACAGATACTTGCTAAACCTCTTCTGGGGCTTCCCAGGTGGCACGAGTGGTAAAGAACCTGCCTGCCAATGCAGGAGATGTAAGAGACATGGGTTTGATCCCTGGGTTGGGAAGATCCCCTGGAGGAGGGCAAGGCAACCCACTCCAGTATTGTTGCCTCCAGAGGAGCCTGGTGGGCTACAGTCCATTAGTGTCAAAAAGAGTTGGACACGATTGAAGGGACTTTGCATGTATGCATACAGGCCTACTCTAGGGCAAGAATATAATTTACTAGTAAGGTAATGACCTAAATCACTTACTTCCTGACTCAGGGTCTTTCTTACTTCACTTAATGCCTCTAATAATGAGGAGATTTTAATTTAAAAGCGCATTTTCAGTTTTTCATGTTCTCGAGTTAAAAATGTCAATCAGTTTTCCATTTTCCACAATAAATGTATGTGACTTTGAAACATAAAAAGAGGTTTATTTTTAATATTTCTTCTTTCTATCTGAGTTTGTTACAAAATTAAACTCCCCCCCTCTTAAACAAATAGATATATTGCAGTCAGTAGTAACTTGTGCCCTGTGAACTCCCGCAGACAGGCAGCACCAAGTGGAGAACCCATCACAACTGCCATCTGTATACATGGGAAGCAACTCCAAAGCCTGAAAACTTGGCAGTCATGCTTCCCTTTAGCTTCCTGATATGTTTAGGGAAAAATGAACTACTTGCTGCTTAAGAAAAGAACAAAGTAAACCAAAAAACGTATAGGAAATACTGTGAGTGCTCTTAATGGTTATTGTACAGCTTTGTTTTCTCTTTGGTGTAACAGAGGAAGTAGTGCTGGTCCAGGAATCCAGAGACCTAGCTGAGCCTTGGCTCAGCCAGTAGCTGAAAGTGTGTCCTGGGACAGGCCACTGCATCTCTCTCTGAGCCTCGGTAACTTTGTTCCTTAAACCAGGAAGTTGAACTTAGTGGCCCCCAAGGTTTTACAATATTATGATTCTATTTATGAGTTTCTCTTTAATATGGCATAGTTCCTTCTGTAGTATGTGTTTTGTATATTAATGTTAATTTCCTTTGATTTTAGGTATGATGAATGGATTAAAGCAGATAAAATAGTAAGACCTGCTGATAAAAATGTACCCAAGATAAAACATCGCAAGAAAATAAAGGTAATAAAAGCAAAATATATTTTGCTGTATATTATAGCTCTTAATTAAGGAACCTTTCCTCCAGAGTGAATTGAGAGAGAGACTCTGTGTGTGTGTGTGTGTGTGTGTGTGTGTGTGTGTTAGTAGAGTTGGAAATACTCTCTTGAAATAGCCAGTTTATCAAATACTAGATTTGGGTAAAATTAATATTGTCAGCTTATGGAAAGGCATTTTGAAAACAGTACTAAGTGATCTTTGAGGCTTTTTTAGTTCCAACATTGTATGAGTCCACTCACCCAAGATTTCACTTAGCCATTTCAGCTGTTCGTGCACCTCTGGTCTCCAACTGGGAGCCATGAAGTAGTGTGTAGCTGGGAACTCTGGGGTTACTGTAATAGCTGTAAACCGTTCAGAGGAAGAAAAGAAGGTGCCTGAAGGCACAGGAGAGCCTAGCTGTAGTTCTTTTGTTCCTAATCATCTTTCTGTCACTATAGACAGTGCTTTAGAATGTGTTCACGAGACCCCAAGAGGCACACACTGCATAGATAGCATGGGGAGTCTATTAATAATGTACTTGTATGGAGATTAATGTTAGTTTTATATATGATGGAATTAGTTTTGTTCATTCTAAGATTAAATCTTTTTAATGTTTTATTAGAAAGCAGACCATTAACTAGGTTTTAGAATATCTTTTATCTCTTAATGGCTTTTTACTACTTTGAATGGTATATATAATTTAAGTGTTTAATAGTCCTCCTGAAATTCAATTTTCATTTTAAAAGTGATGTGCTATTTACATTCTGGTTAAATGATACCTTCGTGGCCCTACGTACAAAATTTTTCCCCTAAAATGATTAGTCTTTTCTCACGATGAAACTGGGTTCATATTTTTAAAGTTTTGGTTTGGCAACTCAGTAGCTACAACTCAGGACACTCTTGGTCTTTCTTGGAAAGTGTGGAAGTCATGCTATTGCTCCTAAGCTACAAGAAGAATTTTGTGTGTGTGGCAGTAAAAAGCCTGTTTCCTTGCACAGAGCAAGTTTTAGGAGTCGTATTTCTCCGGTAGAGGATAGGATAGGGGGTAGGAGAAGCAATATTAGAATATTACTTAGGGAATTTTTTCTAAATATTTATTTACGTCTCAGTTTAGTTCTAGGCCCCTCCCAGGCATTTAAAATTGTTGGTCATAAGAGAAGAGGCATGTGAATTTTGGAAAAGCTTCCTAGAAATTATTTAATAATACCATACCCATCCCTTGATCTCATCTGAGAAGACAGCCATTAAAAGCCATATTTGAACTTTGCTTGGCGTAGACTATTTCTCCCTTCAGACTGCATGATATAGTATGATCTCTGGTATAAAGTGATGAAAAGTCTGGCAAGAATAGGAAAATTAGAGCAGCACTAATCATTGATAAGCTTTGGTACACATAAGCCTTCTCAGTGCATCCAGAACCTTCAGCTCAGTGCTCTGAGAAAGTGAATCTCACACTTAAGCACGTGTCACAGTCGCCTGGAGAACTTGGTGAAACGCAGATTGCTTGTTCCCATCCCCAGTGATTCTGATTCACTGGCTCTGAGTCTGGTTCAAGGAGTTTTCACTTAAATTGCCAGTAAGTGCTAAGGTCTCTGGGCCCATGGTCCATACTTAGAGAACCACTATCCTAAACAGAATTAACTTGTGTGTATCCAGAATAATACTAGCTCTGTACCATCTATGAGAGAACTGTGAAAATAGTCACTCAGCAATCTATAGAAGTTTCTAGAAAATATGTTAGCCCCTGCCCATCTATTCATAAATAGAGAATTTGGGAAATTTTCTCATTTTTTCATGAAACATTAATTTATCGATGCGGGAAGGATGTCCCACTGACTTGACTTTATATAGCAAGTCACTTGTTTCTTTCCAGTTGTCAACTGAAGATAACTGAGATTTTATCATTCCCAACCCTTATTTTATATTGAGAATCTTCCAGGTTTTAAAACTACCAGATTGAAATTGTTTCTTTTTTAAAAAATGAATATTTAAGCCTATTGTGATTTCATTTTTATAGAAATTGTAACACCAATTATTAGCAGTATGGAGGTTTGCTTTTCTTAATTGCCTATCTGATTGCTAATTTATTTCCATTAAAATATAAATATTAGAAACTTTCTCATCCTATAATATTTGTTAAGTTTGAAAAAACATCTCTGTTTTGTGGGACTTTATATTCTTTTTATGTTTTTTAGTAATGTAGTCTATAGCTTTGAGTTAAAAATGAGTTTTAGCATTGTTACTAATGAATGCTTCATGATAAATTATGACTAACGTAGCATACCTTTTTTTCCTTAACTTAGAATAAATTAGACAAAGAAAAAGACAAAGATGAAAAATACTCTCCTAAAAACTGTAAACTCCGGCGCTTGTCAAAACCTCCATTTCAGACAAATTCATCTCCTGAAATGGTATCCAAATTGGATCTTACTGATGCCAAGAACTCTGATACAGCTCACATTAAATCCATAGAAATCACTTCTATCCTTAATGGACTTCAAGGTAAACATAACGAGTATCCTGTTGCATGCAAGTATTTGTTTTAAATGTCTTTGTTTTAATTTTTATAAATCAAATGCTATAAAGGTAATTCAGTGACATTATCAAGTTCTCTTTTTTAATTGAACCATAACTTTGTTGACTCTGTTATTACTTGAAATCAGCCATTGATTTTATTTTTTTTACAACTGTATTAAACCTGTATATACTCCTAAAAAGGATATTATTTACTTTTTTTAAAACTGTGGCAAGCATAAACCTAACTATGTAAAAAAAGACAGTATTTCCACTTTAATGAAGGCTCATCTGAATAGAGTTTCCAGGTCATATTCAGCTTCTTTGTGAGTCTACAAAGACCTCTGTAAGGAAATTCATTGGGGCAAGGTTATTAGGGCCTTCTAGGAAACATCAGGGCTCTCAGGAATATCTGACATAATCTCAGTGGATGACCAAAAGAATTATGCTCAGTGCTATTGATAAGGTGCTCTGTATGTTCTGATTCTAGGCTGCCCAAATATACTCCTAGTTTTCAGGTGTAGGTTAAAACAAAATGTTTCTGCTGGGTAAAATGATGTCATTGCCTGATCCAGGTAATGGCACACAAGAGATTGAGCAGAGAGCTGGACTTTTATCACCAAATGGTTGGAACAAGCTAATATACATAGAAAGAATCTAATTGATGGCAAGAGGCATTTTGATGATGATAGAAGTCATATGAGTTCCTTTGGAAATAACACCACACGGGTCTGGACTGGTTTCCTACTGTATCTGGTGCATAGTTCTCTTCATGGGAACTTTTTAGAGCTCTCTCTTCATAGTCCCTAAAATTCTTTTCTTTCGGGTATCTGATTTTTAAAAATATCTTCTTTGGTATACTCACTGTGGTGGAGCACATTCTCTAGTAGATGTTAAGGACAGGTGAGTAAGAGGGAAGATAAATTTTTAGAGACTGTCCATATTTGAAAACATTACTTATGGTCTAGCAGGGTTGGAAGTTTTTCCTTAATTATTTTATTGGCATTGTTCAGCTGTATTTTTCCTTCAGTGTTTTCTGTGAAATCCAGAGCTCTTGTCCCTGATTCTTTGTGGATGACTTGTTTTATGGCTTGTTTTTTGCCTTCCCTTTGTCTGAAATCTTGAATCTTTGTTTTTAATGTGTTCATACTGCACAGAGATTATCCCTTTTGTGGATGTATTTTCATCTATTATAATGTGTACTTGCTAAGCTGCTTCATTCTACAAACTTGTATCTTTCTGTTCTGGATCAGTTCAGTTCAGTTCAGTCGCTCAGTCGTGTCCGACTCTTTGCGACCCCATGAATCGCAGCACTCCAGGCCTCCCTGTCCATCACCAACTCCTGGAGTTCACTCAAACTCAACGTCCATCAAGTTGGTGATGCCATCCAGCCATCTCATCTCTGTCGTCCCCTTCTCCTCCTGCCCCCAATCCCTCCCGGCATCAGAGTCTTTTCCAATGAGTCAACTCTTCACATGAGGTGGCCAAAGTACTGGAGTTTCAGCTTTAGCATCCTTCCTTCCAAAGAATACCCAGGGCTGATCTCCTTTAGAATGGACTGGTTGGATCTCCTTGCAGTCCAAGGGACTCTCAAGAGTCTTCTCCAACACCACAGTTCAAAAGCATCAATTCTTCGGTGCTCAGCTTTCTTCACAGTCCAACTCGCGCATCTTTACATGACCATTGGAAAAATTATAGCCTTGACTAGACGGACCTTTGTTGGCAAAGTAATGTCTCTGCTTTTCAAATATGCTATCTAGGTTGGTCATACTTTTCTTCCAAGGAGTAAGCGTCTTTTAGTTTCATGGCTGCAGTCACCATCTGCAGTGATTTTGGAGCCCAAAAAAATAAAGTCTAGTTTTCTTGAAATATTTTGTTGATTTTTCTCCTCTACATTTCCGTATTCTTTGGCCTACCCTTCTCTTCTCCTTTTCTCTCTTTTGAACCCTGCCATTATATTAATATTGAACCTTCTGCAGTATACTCTAATATAGTTACCTTTTCTCAGAGACACATTATTGATTGGTTTGTCATCTTCTTCTAGTTTCTTAGAAATTTTCTTGGTTTTATCTTTTAATCCTTTTACTGTTTAGTACTGTAATGCTTATTGACAGCTGTAATGTTTTTACTTTTTAAGAACTCTTTGTTTTCTGCATGCTTCATATAATTGTTCTTATAAAATGGGTGGATGCAATATCTTCTTTCTGATTTCATTCTTTTTTATTGTAGTAGAGTTGATTAACAATGTTGTGTTAGTTTCTGGTATATAGCAAAGTGGTTCAGTTATATATGTAGTTTTTTTTCATATTCTTTTCCTTTATGGTTTATTACAAGATTTTGAATGTAATTCCCTGTGCTAGACAGGACCTCGTTGTTTATTTTACATATAGTAGTTTGTATCTGCTAATCCCAAACCCCTAACTCACCCACTTCACTCCTTTTCCCCTTTGTTATTCCTTTTTTTTTTTTTTTTTTTTGAGTGAGGAAAGATTTTATTTTTTTTTAATTAAAAAAAATTTTTTTCCCTTTGTTATTCATAAGTTTGTTTTCTGTCTTCAAGTCTATTTCTTTTTCAAAATAATTTACTTGTGTCATAGTTTAGATTCCACGTGTAAGTGATGATACATGGTATTTGTCTTTCTCTGATTTAACTTCATTTAGTGTGATAATCTCTTGATCCATCCATGTTGCTTCAAATGACATTGTTTCCTTCTTTTTGTATGGCTGAGTAGTATCTCATTGTATATATGTACCACATCTTATTTATCCATTTATCTGTCAGTGGCCATTTAGGGTTGCTTCCATGTCTTGGCTATTATATATACTGCTGCTGTGAACATTGGGATACATGTATCTTTTCAAATTATAGTTTTCTCCAGATGTCCCAGGAGTGGGATTGTTGGATCATACAGCAGGAAAGACTAAAAACTCTGTTTTTAGCTTCTTTAAGGAGCCTACATAGTGGCTACACCAGTTTACTTTCCCACTAGCAGTGTATGAGGGTTCCATTTTCTCCACACCTTCTCCAGCATTTATTATTAGTAAACTTTTTAATGATGGCCATTCTGACTGGTGCCTCACTGTAGTTTTGATTCCCATTTCTCTGATACTTAGTGATGTTGAGCATCTTTTCATGGGCCTGTTGGCCATCTGTCTGTCTGCTTTAGAGATAGGTAGGTCTAGGTCTTCTGCCCATTTTTCAGTTGGGTTGTTTGTTCTTTTTTTGTGTTGTATGAGCAATTTGTATATTTTGGAAATTAATCCTTATCAGTTGCATTGTTTGCAAGTATTTTCTCTTAGTCCATATGTTGTGATTTCATTTGTAGCAAAATCTTATCTAATTTGATTAGGTCACATTTGTTTATTTTTACTTTTATTTCTACTGCTTTGGGAGATGAACCTAAGAAAACATTGGTACAATTTATGTCAGAGAATGTTTTGTCTGTGATCTCTTCTAGGAGTTTTAGGGTGTCATGTCTTAAACTTAAGTCTAAACTGTTTTGAGTGTATTTTTGTGTATGGTGTGTGGGTGTGTTCTGACTTCATTGATTTACATTTAGCAGTCCAGCTTTTCCAACACCACTTACAAAGTGTGGCAGGAGGGGACGGAGGTATTAACAAGAGAATTCTCATTGCTTACATATGTCAACAAATAGTATATTATGAAGAGATGATGATAATAACTATGAATGGAAATAGTTATAAGATTTTGGAAGCTGGGGAAGGAAGAAAAGAGGAGCTGTTAGTATTTTGTTATGAGAGTAAATTAGTTTTCACTGTTTATATGTATTACTTGCTCCTTCATTGATCACAGCCTTACCGTGGTGAAGGGGCTTGCGTAACTCAATGAAGCTATGAGCCATGCTGTTGTAGGGCCATCCAAGATGGACGGGTCATGGTGGAGAGTTCTGAAAAAATGTGGTCCACTGACGGAGAGAATGGCAAATCACTCCAGTACTCTTCCCATAAACAGTATGAAAAGGCAAAAAGATATGATACCTGAAGATGAGCCACCCAGATCAGAAAGTGTCCAATATGCTACTAGGGAAGAGCTGCTGCTGCTACTGCTAAGTCGCGTCAGTCGTGTCCGACTCTGTGCGACCCCATAGACGGCAGCCCAACAGGCTCCTCTGTCCCTGGGATTCTCCAGGCAAGAATACTGGAGTGGGTTGCCATTTCCTTCTCCAGTGCATGAAAGTGAAAAGTCAAAGTGAAGTTGCTCAGTCGTGTCCGACTCTTCGCAACCCCATGGACTGTAGCCTACTAGACTCCTCCGTCCATGGGATTCTCCAGGCAAGGGTACTGGAGTGGGGTGCCATTGCCTTCTCCGACTAGGGAAGAGCAGACAGCAATTATTAGTAGCTCGAGAAAGAATGAAGAAGCTATGCCAAAGTGGAAATGACACTCAGTTGTGGATGTGTCTGGTGTGAAAGTAAAGTCCAATGCTGTGCAGAACAGTATGGAATAGGAACCCAGAATGTTAGGTCCATGAATCAAGGTAAATTGGATGTGGTGAAGAAGGAGATGGCAAGAGTGGACATTGACATGTTAGCAATCAGTGAACTAAAATGGACAAGAATGGGCAAATTTAATTTAGATGACCTATTATATCTACTACAGTGGGCAAGAATCCCTTAGAAGAAATGGAGTAGCCCTAATACTCAACAGAAGAGTCTGAAATGCAGTACTTGGGTGCAGTCTCAAAAATGACAGAATGATCTCAATTCGTTTCCAAGGCAAACCATTCAACATCACAGTAATCAAGTGTATGCCCCAATCATGAATGCTGAAGTGGCTGAAGTTGACTGATTTATGAAGACCCACAAGACCTTCTAGAACTAACACCCCCCAAAAAAATGTCCCTTTCATCATAGGGGATTAGAATGCAAAAGTAGTAGGAAGTCAAGAGATACCCAGAATAACAGACAAGTTTGGCCTTGGAGTAAAAAATGAAGCAGGGCAAAGGCTAACAGAGTTTTGTCAAGAAAACACTCTGGTCATAGCAAACACCCTTTTCTAACAACGTAAGAGATGACTCTGTACATGGATGTCCCCAGATGGTCAATACAGAAATCAAATTGATTATATTCTTTGCAGCCAAAGATGGAGAAGCTCTATACAGTCAGCAAAAATGACACCCGGAGCTGACTGTGGCTCAGATCATGAGCTTCTTACTGCAAAATTGAGGCTTAAATTGAAGAAAGTAGGGAAAACCGCTAGGCCATTCAGGTATGCCCTAAATCAAATCCCTTATGATTATACAGTGGAGGCGATGAATAGATTTAAGGGATTAGATCTTGTAGACAGAATGCCTGATAAACTATGGACGGAGATTTGTAACAATTGTACGGGAGGCAGTGACCAGAACCATCCCCAAGAAAAGAAATGCAAGAAGCAAAGTGGTTGTCTGAGGAGGCTTTACAAATAGCTGAGAAAAGAAGACAAGTGAAAGGCAAGGGAGAATGGGAAAGATACACTCAACTGAATGCAGAGTTTCAAAGAACAGCAAGGAGAGATAAGAAAGCCTTCCCCAGTGATCAGTGCAAAGAAATAGAGGAATACAATTGAATGGGAATGACTAGAGATCTCTTCAAGAAAACTGGAAGTAGCAAGGGAACACTTCATGCAAGAATGGGCATGATAAAGGAGAGAAATGGTAAGGACCTAATAGAAGAAAAAAGAGATTAAGAAAGGTGGCAAGAATATCCAGAACTGTACAAAAAAAGTCTTAATGGCCTAGATAGCCATGATGGTGTAATCACTCACCTAGAGCCATACATCCTGGAGTGTGAAGTCAAGTGGGCCTTAGGAAGCATTATTATGGAAAAAGCTGGTGGAGGAGATGGAATTCCAGCTGACCTATCAAATCCTAAAAGATGATGCTGTTAAAGTGCTACATTCAGTATGTCAGCAAATTTGGAAAACTCACCAGTGGCCACAGGATTAGAAAAGGTCAGTATTTATTCCAGTCTCAAAAACGGGCAATGCCATGGAATGTTCCAACTACTGCACTTGTTTCATATGCTAATAAAGATTATGTTCAAAATCCTTCAAGTTAGGCTTTAATAGTACATGAACTTCCAAATGAACAAGCTGGGTTTAGAAAAGGCAGAGGAACCAGAGATCAAATAACCAGCATTTATTGGCTCATAAGGAAAGCGAGGGAATTCCAGAAAAACATCTACTTCTGCTTCCTTGACTATGCTAAAGCCTTTGACTGTATGGATCATAACAAACTGTGCAAAATTCTTAGAGAGATGAGAATACAAGACAGCCTTACCTGTTTCTTGAGAAACCTGTATGCAGATCAAGAAGCAACAGTTAGAACCGGACATGATACAACAGACTGGTTCAAAATTGGGAAAGAAGTACGACAAGGCTGCATAGTGTCACCCTGCTTATTTAACTTCTGTGCACAGTGTATGCTAAGTCATTTCAGTCGTGTCCAACTCTGTGAGACCCTATGGACTGTAGTCTGCCAGGCTCCTCTGTCCATGGCATTCTCCAGGCAAGAATACTGGATTGGGTTGCCATGCCCTCCTCCAGGGGATCTTCCCTACCCAGGGATCAAACCCTGTCTCTTTCATTTCCTGCATTGGCAGGCAGGTTCTTTACCACTCGTGCCACCTGGGAAGCCCTTTATACAGAGTACATCATGCGAAATGCTAAGCTGGGTGAATCACAAGCTGGAATCAAGATTGCTGGGAGAAATATCAACAACCTCAAATATATAGATAATACCATTCTTAATGGTAGAAAGTGAAGAGAAACTAAAAGGCTTCTTGTTGAGCATGAAAGAGGAGAGTGAAAAAGCTGGCTTAAAACTCAACATTCAAAAAAGATCATGGGATCTGATCCCATGACTTCATGACGAATAGATGGGGAAAAAGTGGAAACCGATAGATTTTTATTTTCTTGGGCTCCAGAATCACTGCAGACAGTGACTGTAGCCATGAAGTTAAAAGATCCTTGCTCTTTGATAGAAAAGCTATGACAAACCTAGACAGCATATTAAAAAATAGACATCCCTTTGCTAACAAAGGTCCATATAGTCAAAGCTGTGATTTTTCCAGTAGTCATGTATGGATGTGAGAGTTGGACTATAAAGAAAGCTGAGCGCCGAAGAATTGATGCTTTTAAACCGTGGTGTTGGAGAAGACTCTTGAGAGTCCCTTGAAGTACAAGGAGATCTAACCTTTCCATCCTAAAGGAAATCAGTCCTGAATATTCATTGGAAGGACTGATGCTGAAGCTGAAATTCCAATACTTTGGCCACCTGATGCGAAGAACTGACTTACTTGAGAAGACCCTGATGCTGGAAAAGATTGAAGGCGGGAGAAGGGATGAGATGGTTGGATGGCATCATTGACTCAATGGACATGAGTTTGAGTAAACTCTGGGAGTTGGTGATGGACAGGGAGGCCTGGTGTGCTGCAGTCCATGGGGTTGCAAAAAAGTCAGACACGACTGAGCGACTGAACTGAACTGATGTTTGTATAAAGTTAATTGTGTTGTTCTTTAAAGCATCTATGGCAGAAATACATTGCTTACAAAATTTTTGAGTTGTCACTGCTACATTGAAAGTGAAGACTACACTTTTATAAGAATATACACTTTGGAGTTTGAACATCCTGGAACTACATCCTGACTCCACTATGTTCTGCTCATAAATTTGGAGAAGATTCTTTCTTTTTTATAATTACTTTATTGAGGTAAAATTGACAAACAATGCAAGTCACCAGCTTTGTGTTTACAATGTGATGCGTTTTGGCAAAAGCACACAGCAGGGCACCCCCACTGTAGTCACGACAGGCAACATTCCCATCACTGGGCGAAGGTCTTCTCTCTGAAGCTCGGTTTCTTCAGTTGTAAAATGAGGATAAAACCTAGCAACCTGGAGTGCTTATAAACATACAAGCTAATACTTGTTTATATTAGTGGGCCCAGAGAAGACATTGCTGGTATTCTTATCATACTCACTGTTTTTTCTTTTTTTTCTAGCTTCTGAAAGTTCTGCTGAAGACAGTGAGCAAGAGGATGAAACAAGTGTTCAAGACTTAGATAACCATGGCAAAGAAGAATCTAAGATTGATCATTTGACTCACAACAGAAATGATGTTACATCCAAAGAGGAACAGAACAGTTCATCTTTGCTTGACGAAAACAAAGTCCACGCAGATTTGGTAATAGCCAAACCCTTGTCAAAATCTCCAGAAAGCTTAAGAAAAGATATGGAAGCATTATCTGAAGATACTGACTATGAAGAAGAAGATGAAGTCACAAAAAAGAGAAAGGATGTTAAAAAGGACACCGCTGATAAATCTTCAAAGCCACCAGTGAAACGTGGTAAGAGAAGGTACTGCAATACTGAGGAGTGTTTAAAAAGTGGCTCCCCCAGTAAAAAGGAGGATAAGGCCAAGAACAAAGAAGCCCTTTGCATAGAAAACAGTAGCAATAGCTCCTCAGATGAGGACGAAGAAGAAAAGTCCAAAGCGAAGGTGACACCAACTAAGAAATACAATGGTTTGGAGGAGAAAAGAAAGTCTCTACGGACAACTGGTTTCTATTCAGGATTTTCAGAAGTGGCCGAAAAAAGGATAAAACTTTTAAATAACTCTGATGAAAGACTTCAGAACAGCAGAGCAAAAGATCGAAAAGATGTCTGGTCAAGTATTCAGGGTCAGTGGCCTAAAAAAACGCTGAAGGAGCTTTTCTCAGACTCTGACACTGAGGCTGCAGCCTCCCCACCCCATCCTGCCCCAGAAGAGGGGCCGGCTGAGGGGTCCCTGCAGACTGTGGCCGAGGAGGAGAGCTGCTCCCCCAACACCGATCTGGCCGCCCCACCCTCAGGGAGTGCAGAGGGCAAACCCACTGAGGAGAAGCCAGCGGAGGTCAGTGACAAAAAATCGGAATTTCCGAGCAGCGGCAGCAATTCAGTGCTCAATACCCCTCCCACGACACCCGAGTCCCCTTCCTCAGTCACCGTGACGGAAGCCAGTCGGCAGCCACCTTCTGTAACAGTGTCAGAGCCGCTGGCCCCAAACCATGAAGAAGTCCGCAGCATCAAGAGTGAGACCGACAGCACAATCGAAGTGGACAGTGTCGCTGGGGAGCTCCAGGACCTGCAGTCAGAAGGGAACAGCTCGCCCACGGGCTTTGATGCTAGTGTGAGCTCGAGCAGCAGCAATCAGCCTGAGGCTCTAGAGCATCCCGAGAAAGGTGAGGCCATAGGCCCCAGTGTCGTGGTTTACGGTTTTTTCCCCCCTTACAGTTTCAGGGGTTTCATGTCCCTCATTATAACGTGAGGTGTTTACGAGGAGTACTTGTGTGAACATGGTGAAAATGGCCATGTGAAAGGTAATTTGGGTAATGGAGGATGGGATGCATTTAACAGCTTGAGAATTGAGTGTTTGTTTCACTTCAGCCACCTGTGACGTTTCACAGTGGACCAGATCATGTGCTATTTAATAGAAAATGCACCCAGGCCCAAATCCAGACCTGTTTGAAAACTCATTATATACTGGTTGACTACATGGCATGAGCAGCTTAAATATATTTCTTTAATGTTGTTTTTGCAGTTGTCCCATGCAGTTTTTCACTAACATTTTGATTTATTGATGGACTCGTCCACCCTTAACCAAAGTACTCTATGTAGGGGTTTGGAGCAACCAACTGTCCAGGCTGTGCTCTCCTCAGATAACCATGTCAAACTGATCTTTGAGCCTGACTACTGTGTGAGAGTTTGTAAAGGAATTTGATGCTTTCTTGGTTGCCTAGCTTCCAAATTGAAGGACCAATGTCTGTGTTGTACTTTCCTGAAGTCTTGGTGCCTTTTTATTGGTGCCATAGCTATACTTCTGACATCATTCTTCTTATAAACCACTTCATTCAGGTGTCTTTAAAACAGTATACTGTAAGCTGACACTTGGCTTTGAAACACACTTTTCCAGTGTAAAGCACTCGGGTATGTATGTTATGTAACATATCAGATTTTATTATACTGATTTCAGGTTTTTAGGTAAACTTAAAGAGATACAATCTAGACCAAATTAGTTAACTTTAAGTTTTCTCTCATAAACCTTTTTTTTCTTTTTCTAGTTTCCCTGAGACATAATTGACATAACTATCATACAAATAATTTTGTCTTGAAACATTTTTCAAAAAATATTAAGTAAAAAAGATAGTTGCAGATTTCAATGATCTTTTTTTATTTAAATATTTACACACATAGCTACTGTGATTATGTTTGTGTGTTGTACTTTCTCATGGAATTGAATTATCCAGGCATAAATATCCTCAAGATAAAAGAAGCATTTATTGCAGATGATTAGAAAAGCTTTCAATAATAATATAATGAACTTTTAATCATAATTCTGAAGAGGTTGCATCCTCACCGTGCTCCTCATATCTTATGAAAGATTGAGATGTGTTTTCAACAAGAAATTTGATAGCTTGTCTTCTGATAGACTAGGTCAGTATTACCCTTTTGAATCTTAATCTTAACTAGGTTAAAAAGTAAGCAGTTTGAGAACTTCATTTAGGATATATCTGTCTTATCAAATCAAAGCATATTACAGAACTTATTAGAATTTGTATCTCTTTAAAAATAAATTCTTAAGCACCTGTTTCATATGGCTCCTTTTGTCTGCAAAAGGAGCAAATTTATCTGCAGATATTGAAGACGTGACTTTATATTAAAAGTAAAAATGTAAGTTTTACAATTTAGATTCCAGATTGCCTTCCAGGTTAGCCTACAGTAAGCCTTTTATTTCTTGGAGATGAAAGTTTCAGAATTAAACTCTTTTGGAGAGAAATATGGCAATTGTTAAGATTCTGTACTTTAATATAGGTAATATCTAAATCTCTTTCTTTATGGTTCACCTTGTTATATTAAAATTGCCTTAGGAAAAGTTATCAATTAGATGTAACCCATTAAAAAAACAACTAAAAAGTTGCAAACAAAACATTTAAAATAGCTTGTTCAATTTTTTTTTACCAACAAAACCATGTCTTGTATATGTTACCATTGTAACAGGATTAAGAAACTTTTAGTAACAAACATGGGAGAAGGCAATGGCACCCCACTCCAGTACTCTTGCCTGGAAAATCCCATGGACGGAGGAGCCTGGTAGGCTGCAGTCCATGGGGTCGCTAAGAGTCGGATACGACTGAGCGACTTCACTTTCACTTTTCACTTTCATGCATTGAAGAAGGAAATGGCAACCCACTCCAGTGTTCTTGCCTGGAGAATCCCAGGGACGGGGGAGCCTGGTGGGCTGCCGTCTCTGGGGTCACACAGAGTCGGACACGACTGAAGTGACTTAGCAGCAGCAACAGTAACAAACATGGCATAATTTTATCATAGTATTGAAAGGTTGTTGTTGAATCACGCGAATACACCAGGATTCTTGGCTCCCGGAGGAGAAGAATTCAATCCGGGGCCAGAGACAAGGCTTGATTGCTCAGAGCTTTTGTGTAATAAAGTTTTATTAAAGTATAAAGGAGATAGAGAAAGCTTCTGACATAGGCATCAGAAGGGGGCAGAAAGAGTACCCGCTTGCTAGTGTTAACAATGAGGTTATATAATCCAGAGAAGGTCTGGAGGTTGTAAAGACTTCATCAGACCCACTCCCATAATTTACATCTTAAGGTAACACTGTCCTCAGGCAAGATACATCCTTGTAAAGACCAGGTCTACTCCCATAATTAACATTTTAAGATAACAAAAGGTTGAATCCAAAGACTGTCCTTAGGCAGGATACATTATTGTTATATAATCCTAAGGAATGTGGAGAAAAGAAAAAAAAAAAAGCTTGTCCTTTCTTCCTCCTTGAGAATTCCAGACCCCTCTCTCCTTGGGGACCCCTAGACTCCCTATCAACTTGCCTAGGAACTGACTCTCTCAGTATTGATTGTATTGTGGTTATATTAATAGTATCTGACACTGCAGTGGATTAGAGATAAGACTTTATAAGTCTCAGGAAAAAGAGATTACTATATAGTCTGAAAAACAATACATACAATTAGAACGCTAGAAACACAGCAGATGCTAAGGATCCTATTAGAAGTAGAGAAACTGTAGTTTGGAATACCCTGGACATCAGGGAAAGTAAGACGGGCTAATCCTTGAAGAAAAGCGAGACTTTATAATATTTTGGAATAACTTCCTACCAAGAAGATGAAATGTTTTTTAGAACTACTGTACTGGATTTGTAAACGGTATATATGTTAACCATTGGCCAAGAAGGATGTGCATGCTTTGTTTTTATTTTTATATTTTTATTTGTTTATTTATTTTTGGTTGTGCTAGGTCTTTGTTGCTGTGCAGGCTTTCCTCTAGTAGTGGTGAGCAGGGCCTACTCTTTGTTGCTCTGTGCAGGCTTCTCATTTCACTGGCTTCTCTTGTTGCCCAGCCGGACTCTAGGGCACGAGGGCTTCAGTTGTTGCAGCTCCTGCGGTCCAGAGCATGGGCTCAGTAGCTGTGGCACACAGGCTTAGCTGCTCTGCAGCATGTGGGATCTTCCCAGACCAGGGATAGAACCCCTGTCTCTTGCATTGGCAGGCAGATTCTTTACCACTCAGCCAGCAGGGTAGTGCTTTATTTGCTTTTTTAAAAAACTCTAGTTTTATTATGTGTTATAATTCAGTTCATTAATGACTTTTAAAATTCTAATAATTTCTATGATAACTTGTAAATCTCAAAGAACATCTATAGTTTCAGAATTGGTCTGTTCTAAAATGTGGAATTAATTTATACCTGGGGACAAGCTTGATTTTATTTTGTGTTACTTAATAGTTTTTTCCCCCATCAAAGCCTGTACAGGTCAGAAAAGAGTGAAAGAAGCTCAGGGAGGAGGAAATTCATCAAAAAAGCAGAAACGAAGCCATAAATCTACAGTGGTAAACAACAAAAAGAAGGGAAAAGGCAGTAAGTGTGAAATCTCTAATTTTTTAAATATGAAGATAATGGTGGATATGTTTTTTTCCCCCTTTAAGAAAAGGGTATTTAGGATATGGGATAGTTAATGTTTTGATTGTTGTCTCTACCCCTGCAAAAATCACACAGAAGTCTCTTTTGACTGTAGGTAGATTCTAGGATTGAGCAATTTGCTGTTATTCAGCAGTGGTATTGATTGCTGATTCAGGTAATCTTTTTAAAAAATAATACCCAGTATAATATAAACACCAACATTTTTGTTAGTTTTATGTGCAAATTCTTTTGCATTATATATATTACATATTATTAAATACTTGAATTATATATTCTTTTTATTACAGTGAAACTGATTGCTTTGTAATCCATTCAGGCAAAATCAGCCTAGAAGAGAACAATCAAGATAGCTTTAGAGCTATAATTCCAATAGCTGCAGCTTACTATCTTTATCTTCGATACCCTGAACTGTGTATTCGAGCAGCTCTAAGAATACGTGGGTTAAATATGTTCTAACTAATGACTTTAGCAATGATTCAAATTATTTATCAGTCTACAGGAATATATATATTGTATTTCTCCTGAGAGCTGCACGTTTTTTCTCTCTCTCATAGACAAAGTACGAAGCAGAAAATATGTAAAGAATTTTTTTTCAGGTGCCCCACACTGACCTCCTGCTGCTCTTCCAGGAGATTCCTGCCACCTCCACTGCCTGACCTTTGCTATCGGCCGGCTTGCCTGCACTTCAGTGCAGAAAAGGGTTTTGCGGCCAGCTCCCCGCGGTTCTGCTGAGCCCATATGACTTCCAGGCGGTGAATATGGCATCCTTCGGGGCCCCGGGCGGCTGTGTTCAGCGAGGCCATGAAAGCCGAGCTGAGGCAGACCACTGCATCAGAGTGGGGCCAAGCCTTGGGTGGCTGAGCTAGGAGTTGCCAGGGGTTCCAGAGCAGCAGTGGGCGGACTGGGAAGGGATTCTTTCAAGACATGTACCAAAGAGTGGTGTAGTTTCTTTACTCCTGAACACCACAGTGGGGAGGAGTTGTTCTGTGTGTTTGCTATCTGGAATACTTTTCCGTTTTTTAGAGCTGAACTATATTTTTTGGAGGGTAGCTATTGTTAAATTAAGAATTGATAAAAGAAAATGGATAAATTTGATGCCAGATTGATGCCACATATGGAGTAACTGAAAGGATATTCAAGACTGTTTTTTAATTACATTGTGATGTTTTTATTTTTAAGACTTTTAAATGACATTCTCCAAGAGGGCTCATTTTCAACAAGTCAGTTGACATATTCATATAGTTTTGAGCTATAACTGTTGATCATATATTCTAACATCTTAATTATTGGACTTATATCTTGGTAAATCAGAATGAGGAAACAGTTCTCTGAGAATAATTTAGTCATGAATTAACTCGCATAGAATCTACAGTAATGCTTTGTATCCAGAAAGAGGTAATTTATGGAAATAGCAATTCCATCACCTATTCACATGTCAAGATGTTAAAGATTTCCATTCTGGTTCTGAGGCTTTGGGCTTCCCAGGTGACACAGTGATAAAGAATCCATCTACCAATGCAGGAGATAAACAGAGACAGAGGTTCGATTCCTGGGTCAGGAAGATGCCTTGACATAGGAAATGGCAACCCATACCAGTATTGTTGCCTGGGAAATTCCATGTACAGAGGAGCCTGGCAGGCTACAGTCCATAAAGTCACAAAGGGTCAGACATGACTGAGTACGTGCGCGCGCGCGCGCGCACACACACACACACACACACACACACACTCACACACACTCACACACTTTGTTGAGGTTTTAATCACCAAAGGCAGATTTAACATTATTGCATAGACTTCTGAATTCTTCATAAATTACTGAATATATTTATCAGGGTAAAACCTATGATTTATTTTAGTCAACAGGTTATGATGTAGGAGTTTCTTAAGAAATTATTGTATATATTAAAATTTAGAATTTATTTTCATAGAACTCTTTATTGAATGTAATGATTATGTGTCATTGATTTGGCCAGAGAAGTAGGAAAGTGTCACATGTACACAATTTAAAATGTGAAATTAAGAAGATTTCATATGATTCATTTAAAAAAATGCTGTATTCTACTATCTCTCTCTATATATATTTTAATATAGTAGAGTTAAAGCTATTTAAATAATTACTGTGTATTTGGTAATCTACCAGATATAATGAAAGATTACTTTGAGTATTTTTTAAAAATACATTATTGGCGATTCAGGTAAGAAGAGTTTTTGTTTTCCTTAACTGCTGTGCTGCTATGTTTATACTTAATGATTTTCCAAGTTTTTAGTCAGGGTCTGTAAAGCAAGTTCTTTACTGTAGTAGTGAATTGAAATGGTTAATTTTTAAATTGTCCACTAAAATCTGTAACAAATTATGATTACTTTTCTGTTTACTAATGCTTTAAAAAAATTTTTTTTTCAGCAAATAGTAGTGATAGTGAAGAACTTTCTGCTGGTGAAAGTGTAACTAAGACTCAGCCCATCAAATCAGTTTCCACTGGGATGAAGGCTCATGGTACCAAATCTCCTGCTAGGACGCAGTCTCCAGGAAAATGCGGAAAGAATGGCGATAAGGATGCTGACCTCAAGGAACCCAGTAATCGATTACCCAAAGTTTACAAATGGAGTTTTCAGATGTGTAAGTGACATATGCTAAGTCAGAGGTGAAGCAATAGAAACTTCTTCCCAGTAATTTTTTTCCCCTTGTTGGTTATCCATTTTAAATACAGCAGTGTGTACATGTCCCCCAAATTCCCTAACTATCCCTTCCCGCCATCCTTCTCCCCCCAGCAACCAGAAGATTGTTCTCTCTCAGTCTTTTTCTGTTTTGTAAGTTCATTTGTCATCATTTTTTAGATTCCACATATAAATGATGTCATGTGATATTTCCCCTTCTCTGTCTGACTTACTCAGTATGTTAAGGTGTTTGAGGCACATATCAACCTTGACTAGGTATTTCTGATATAATGTCAGAAATTTACTATAAAAAATCTAGTGTTGCTCCTGGGAAGTGGATTGTTTAGGGTATACATGGGACAGAATTTACAATGAATTGCTAATTATTGAAGCTGGATGAGTATATGTGACTCTGTTATACTACTCTTTGTACCTTTGTATACCTGAAAAATAGCCATTACAAGTTTTTTTTTTTCTTCTTAAAAAGAGAATACTCCAGAGTTTCTCATGCAAGGAAATGTTCTTAGGAGATTGAAAATTGCTTCAGAGCATTTGAAAATTTTTCTAACAATTTTAAAGTTATGCATACTTATTTAAAAAATCAAAAAAATAACAAAAAAGACAAGAAAAAATTTTGTTCAGAGTTCTAACATTCAAAAATATATGCAATTTAAACATTTTGGTGTCTTTAAGTATTTTTAATGATGTACTGTGGTGATGCTGTACACATATGTGAATTTTTTTGCAGGGGGCGGTGGGGCACAAATGTGGAAATTTTAACCTCATGTTTATTTAGGTCATAAGATCTTTAATTCTACATATTCATTCAAAAATTACCTTGCATGTATTAGTGCTGGGTATTTTTTTAGGCTGGGGAGAAAACAGGCAAACAATATTTATAAGCCTTTTTTTAAAGTTTCTCTGTCTTGACCTCATTCTGCAACCACACTATATATTCTCAAATATATTAAAATTTTGTTCACAAATGCATATTAATGAAAGTTTTAAATTCACAGCGGACCTGGAAAATATGACAAGTGCTGAACGCATCACAATTCTTCAAGAAAAACTGCAAGAAATCAGAAAACATTATCTATCATTAAAATCTGAAGTAGCTTCCATAGATCGGAGGAGAAAGCGTTTAAAGAAGAAAGAAAGAGAAAGTAAGTGTTTTTACCTTACTTTACCTAAACACAAAGGAGTTTTGACTCGACAGTTGGGCTCATGTGAACTGTGTCTGTGATTCTTCAGGCAATAACCGCTCTGGCTTATTTTCTTCATCTATAAAATGGAAAAACTTTATCTAAAACAATTATCTCAAACCATAATATTCAATTTCATGGAGCTTACCATCTGCTTTCCCCCCCAACAACTAGTAATATGTCAGATAGTACAAAGCACTGTGAACAGAGTGGAGCAACGCTAAGGCAGTGATTGGGTGGGTTGTGTTAGATTCAGAGTGGCTGTAGCATTTGCATTGAACCTGAAGGACCAGAGGGAGTGAGAGAGGTTAAAATCTGAGGGAAGGGGGTTGTTTTACTCTGACAAGGCTGCTGAAACAAAGTGCAGGCCTACTTCCAAGATGTTGTCGGTTCGTTTCCATACTGTCACAAAAGAGCAAATGTCACAATAACGTGTCATAGGAATTTCTTTGGTTTTCTAGTGCATATGAAAGTTATATTTACACTGTATTGTAGTCTATTAAGTGTGCGATAGCATCATGTTCCAAAGAATAATAAACATACCTCAGTTGAAAATACTTAATTGCTAAAAATGCTAGCCAGCATCTGAGCTTTCATTGTGATCATTTTGCTGGTGAAGGGTTTGCCTCGATGTTGATGGGTGGTGATTGCTGAAGGTTGGCGTGTCTGTGGCAGTTTTTTAACATAAGACTACATCGTAGTACTCTGAAGTTTGCTCTACCAATTGGCTTTTCCTTTCATGAATGATTTCTCTGCAATGTTGTTTGATGGCATATTACCCACAGTAGAACTTCTTTCAGAATTGAAGTCAGTTTTCTCAAACCCTGCTGCTGTTCCATCAGCTTAAGTTTTTGTTTTATTCTAAATCCTTTGTTATTATTTTAGTAATCAAAAAGTTCACTGTCTTTTATAATAATGAGCATGGTTCATGATATCCCAAAGCAATTTTGATAGTAACATCAAAACTCACTGCTCCCACCACCATAACAAATATAATAACAATGAAAAACTTTGAATTATGGTAAGAATTATCAAAATGCGACACATACACAAAGTGAGCAATACTGTTTGGAAACAATGGTGCCACTAGACTTGCTGGATACAAGATTGCCGAAAACCTTCAGTTTGTAAAAAACAGTATCTTTGAAGCACAGTAAAGCAAAGCATAATAAAATGAAGTAGATGGACCACAGGCCCAATTATCTTGGGAAATGGTTTGACCATGTCTTTGGACAACTAGCTACCTCCAAGTCCTTCAGAATGGGTCCCTAGGAAGAATATGTGGCCACAAAAAAGTTTGTTATGGTAGTTTTTATAGTAGAAGATAGAAATCGTTAAATTGTATTCTCCAATAATATATTTAAATACTTAAATTTTTATTTATAATGCTCTTAAGTATTCATTTGTTGTTGGTAACAGCAAAAGGCTAGGAATTAAAGTATTTGCGGTTCATAAATATAATGGAAAACTATTCAGCTTTGAAAAGAAAAAGGTAAATCTGTATATGTACTGATAAGGAACATCTCAGATTGTTAAGTGTAAAAACCTAGTTAGACTCTGTACTATGCTTCCACTTGCATTTTTAAAAACGAAGTTACTGGTGTTTTCATTTTAAATATGCATGTCATGTGTCTAGATTCTACAGATAAAATTCCTCTAGAACTGGGGTTGCAAACATTTTCTGTAGAGACATAATAAATATTTTTGGCTTTGTGAACCTTGTAGTCTCTAGAACTACTGGACCCTATCATCGTATGTATGAAATCTGCCATAAGCTAGATCTAAACAAATAGGCATAGTTGTGTTCCAATCAGATTTTCTTAACAAAAATAGGCAGACCAGATTTGGCCCTGGGGCAGTAATTTACCAGTCCCTCTTGTGGCGTTTTAAAGATGGTGGCGCAGTTGTTAACAGTGGGGGTAACAGTGGGGAGGAGAATTTGGAAGACGAGGAGGGTCCTGAATCAGAGGAAGATTCATTTTTACCCCTTATTTCCCATCTCTGAATGATTTTTTTTTTTAACCTTGTGCATGTATTCCATAAAAAACAAGTTTTCAACCACTGATTTATAACACTGAGAGAATTTCTTTGAGGAAAATAATAATGTGTCATTTGCTTTGTAAACCAAGTGGAACAAAAGGCAGTAGTTACGATGTGATGTGTAGTAGTAGTTATTTTTCCCAACTTTACAAAGCAGTTAGCCCTCGAATCTCATCACCATTTCATTTCATAAGGAACTCCAGAAGCAGAAAGATATAGGAATTGGAAGGGGATAGATTACAGATTTTCCTATTGAATTCCAAGGTTTTTTTTGGCATTGGTTTCATTATTACTGAAAGTCTACCCTTTATTTTATTTCCATATCTCCATGGACAGAGCCCACAGTTTATTTTCCTTTGAACAGTGCAGGAACGTTCCCTGGTCTCTCCTTTGTTGTTACTTCTGTAGTTTGGCAGTGTCTCCTTACCTGAGGCGCGCTAGATTCTCCTTTGTGTACATTATGATATCCTAAAAGTTGACTGCTCTCGTGGTAAGCTAAATGATTCTGGAGACGACAGCAGAGTCTCAGTTTAGAGGACTAGTGTGTTGCTTCTTTCTGCAGTTACTAAGCTCTCGGCTTCCCTTCCGCTCAGGTGCTGCCACCTCGTCGTCGTCGTCGTCGCCTTCATCCAGCTCCATAACGGCTGCTGTCATGCTGGCGCTGGCTGAACCGCCCATGTCCGGCGCGCCTCAGAACGGAGTGTCGGTGGAGTGCAGGTGACGGCGGGGCTGGCCAGGCACTGCGCACTTCCGGCTCTGAGGCCACGCCTTTTTATACTGCACAGCGGCACAAACAAATCAGACAAGCACTATTTTATATTTAAAGTTGTTTCTTGACAAGCTGACTTGGCACTTAAGTGCACTTTTTTTATGAAGAAAAAGTACAATGGACTGCTTTTCCTCAAGCAATAATTGTTTCCAACTTGTCTGGGAATTGTGTGTCTGGTAACTTGAAGGCCTTCCACTGTGGCAAATGGAGGCTTTTCACTGCCTGTAGAGACAATACAGTAAGCGTAGTCATTGGGTGGCCAGAACATGTTAAGAAAACTTACTGTATATGTATTCCCTTGTATTTTGTTAAAGCTGGAACATTTGATATTTTTCCATTTATTTATGAAAAAATATGAACCTATTTTCATTTGTACAAGCTAATTGTTTTTTAAAGCAAGTCACCTTACGGTGGCTTTAATTGTATAAGTCAAGCACATGTAATACATTCAAAACCTGCAGTTAACAGGATGTTAGACATCAATCCTGATAACCAAATATTAAAGATTCTCTTTAAAAAAGACTGAACATGTTTACAGGTTTGAATTAGGCTAAAAGGTCTTGCAGTGGCTTTTCATGCCCCTTCAAATTGGAATGGAACTACTGTACTTTGCCATTTTTCTATAAATCAGTATTTTTTTTTAATTTTGATATAATACATTGTGTGAAAAAAGAAAATGGCTAATAAACTGTATTAAATCTTAAACAATGTATAAAGATTGTACTTAGCCAGTTCAAAGTGTATATTTATTCATAATGAATTATAACAGTTATATTTTTGTGTTTTCTTGTAAATGTTTCTTTTTCCTTAAATACAGATAATTCATTTGTATTGCTTATTTTATTATAAGCTACAACAAGAGGACTTCAGGAACAAGTAAACTTTATTAGTATGGTTCAAGGCTGTTGCTATGAACTGTCTCAAAAGGATGGTTGTTATTTTAAGTATAAATAGCTAATTGGGGTGGTAGGCCTATAAAAATTAAATGCCTTGTATAAAATCCAAAATGAACGCAAAATTGTTTTCACTTGTGTTGACTTTATGTTGTATGATTCCAATCTCTGTTCTGTTTGGCACTTGTATTTAATTCTACACCTTTGTAAGACATTTGTATATTGCGGATGTGTTCATTCAAGCTATTTAATACCTGGCACTGTTAATACACAGTACTTTACTGTACAGACTGTTTTACTGTTTTAATTGTAGTTCTGTGTACTTTTTTTGGATGGAGCTGGCATGTTTTATTTGTTTTCTGGCAATACGACATGTGAGAATTTCGAAGCGTTTTGTTGTAGATGCTAACGTGTCAGAATCCTTTACATTCAACTTTTCTAAGAAAAGCATTTTCAGTCTTGTAGTGTGTGCTTACAGTAACTAATTTTGTTGAAAATGGTTTCAAGTTATTCAAATTTGTACAGGACTGTAAAGATTTGTTGACAGCAAAACCTTGAAGAAAAGCTTATAGAATAAAAGCTATAAAGTATATATTAGGATCTGCAAACAATGAAGAATTATGTAATATATTGTACAAATGTAAGCAAAGGCTCTGAAATAAAATGCCATAGTTTGTGAATCCTTGATTTTGTTTCTAAAAGGTTAAGTAATTTTAGTTCATTGCTGTATGATGACTGACTGAAACATACGTTTCCAGCATATATGATCAGAAAGGATTAATTATTTTTTTTTAAAAAAGGGAATATTCTGCCTGCAGGAATTGAAAGTCCATTAACCAGATTTATGTACAGGAGTTATTAGGCATTCTTATATCTTTGCATACACTGTTCAGCTTGAGTCTGAACATGAATCCTTATGACTTGGAGGTTTGTCTAAAGAAGAAAAATCAAAAAAGCTTTTTCTTTTAACACTTGAAACCATTACTAGCAGCTTTTTTTTCCTTGTCTTTTAATGTAATTAGACCTTTGTGACTCCCTTAAGCTTTTAGTGTACTCGACCCCATTAGTACACCTTGGAATCATCTGGGCACAATAGTCAATACCCAAGGTCCACCCTCAAAAAGTCATATTTAATTGGTCTGGGATGATACCTGGATATTGATTTTCTTTCTTTTTTTTTTTTTTTAAGGTGGTGGACAGTGACTTTAATATGCATCTAGGTTGAGAACCACTGTATTGCTCCAAACCTTTAAAATCAGTAATTAGGGTTTTTTGCCCCATTTAATGACCTTTCCACTAAGAGAAGATCCTTTCTTTAAAACAAAAACTTTTTTTAAGGCCCCAAAAGCCCAAATGTTTATTTTTTGACTCACTTTTGTGATGACATTTTTCACAGAAGTTTAACATTTAAGGCATGAGTTTTTAAATCTATAGGACAGTGCTTCTCAAAAATGAGATTCTGGAATACCAGTCCCTGGTATTTCCTTGGAAATGCTCTGGGAATTTATTATCAAAAATATTTTGGAAATGTTTGTATATAGCACACTCCCTTCTTAGAGCTTCAGTGTGTGTGTGCTTAATCACTCAGTCATATCCACCTCTTTTAGACCCCGTGGACTGTAGCCCTCCAGGCTCCTCTGTCCATGGGATTCTCCAGGCAAGAAAACTGAAGTGTGTTGCCATTTCCTCTTCCAGGGGATCTTCCCAGCCCAAGGATGGAACCCGGGTCTCTTGGGTCTCCTGCATTAGCAGGTAGATTCTTTACTATTGTGCCACCTGGGAAGCCTCTTAGAGCTATAATAGCATATTTTAAACTTTAGGAAAGTTTTTTCCTTAACCTACTGTTTTTAGTTTTACCTGATCATGAAACCGTTTTTCAAGGAACTCCCAATATCATCTACCTGGTGTGTTACAGAAAGAGTGCTCTAAAGGACAATGATGATCCGCTTTGGAGTTGAGGTTTTATACTGTTGAGTTTTTCTGCCCTCTTGCTTGCCTATTTCTTCCCAGTTTCTCCAGAGAGTTTGAAAATTTCATGGCATTTCTGGAATTTGACTTTTTTTCCCCTGATCACCTAAACTACATTTTACCAAACTAGTTTACAATCACAGATAAAATTAAGATGATACCTTTTTTTAGTGTTCTCCAAAACCTTTTTTTCCTTCTGAAATAACCTGAGGGTGAGATCTTGTAAATTTTAATAACCTGGGGAGATTGGAGACAGTGGAGTAGATTTCATGAAACCCCTAATGTTTTTTACAAAATGTATTTTTTTTTTAATGAAAAGAGCCCTTATAAGTTTAAGAAACTATGCAAAGGCATTGGTGATCTCTAAATGGTTAAAAAAACAGTTCTTAATAGCAGTGTGGATCATTTTTTAACTGTCTCCAACCAATGTCTCTTGCATACTTAACCATTTTCCTTCCAAAGTGTGGGCTGCCTTTCATTCTTTGTTGAAATTCAAAAGGCCATTTCTCCACCTTTTGTCTAAACTTAAGCTACTATTTAGGGAATTTTATCTAACATCGTATGATGGGTTTTGTATGTATAAAAGAGGTAAATCTCCCAGAGGAATAGTTTCATGATTTAACTGTGGAAGTCATATATATTTGTTGCTTAGTCCCTAAGTCATGTCCGACCCTGAGACCCCATGGACTGTAGCCCGCCATGGGATTTCCCAGGCAAGGATACTGGATCAGTTTGCCATTTCTTTCTCCAGGGAATCTTCCCGATGCAGGGATTGAACCTGTGTCTCCAGCTTGGCAGGTGGATTCTTTACCATTGGCCACCTGGGAAGCATCTCTCTCTCTCTCTCTCTCTCTCTCTCTCTCTCTATATATATATATATATATATATATATATATAATTATAAAATTAAGGAAAAGGAGTATGTCAAGGCTGTATATTGTCACCCTGCTTATGTAACTTCTATGCAGAGTACATCATGAGAAACGCTGGGCTGGAAGAAGCACAAGCTAGAATCAAGATTGCTGGGAGAAATATCAATAACCTCAGATATGCAGATGACACCATCCTTATGGCAGAAAGTGAAGAGGAACTCAAAAGCCTCTTGATGAAAGTGAAAGGAGGTGAAAAAGTTGGCTTAAAGCTCAACATTCAGAAAACGAAGATCATGGCATCTGGTCCCATCACTTCATGGGAAATAGATGGGGAAACAGTGGAAACAGTGTCAGACTTTATTTTTGGGGGCTCCAAAATCACTGCAGATGGTGACTGCAGCTGTGAAATTAAAAGATGCTTAGTCCTTGGAAGAAAAGTTAGGACCAACCTAGATAGTACACTGAAAAGCAGAGACGTTACTTTGCCAACAAAGGTCCGTCTAGTCAAGGCTATGGTTTTTCCAGTGGTCATGTATAGATGTGAGAGTTAGACTGTGAAGAAAGCTGAGCACTGAAGAATTGATGGCTTTGAACTGTGGTCTTGGAGAAGACTCTCGAGAGTCCCTTGGACTGCAAGGAGATCGAACCAGTCCATTCTAGAGGAGATCAGCCCTGGGTGTTCTTTGGAAGGAATGATGCTAAAGCTGAAACTCCAGTACTTTGGCCCACCTCATGTGAAGAGTTAACTCATTGGAAAAGACTCTGATGCTGGGAGGGATTGGGGGCAGGTGGAGAAGGGGATGACAGAGATGAGATGGCTGGATGGCATCACTGACTCGATGGACGTGAGTTTGAGTGAACTCCGGGAGATGGTGATGGACAGGGAGGCCTGGTGTGCTGCAATTCATGGGGTCTTGAAGAGTCGGATATGAACTGAACTGAAAATTAAGCACTAAATTACATGGTTGAGGAAAACGTGCATAAGAGCTTTAACGAGGGCAGTGTATGAGCATGCAAGAAATGTGATGATCGGTGTGATGGTAACATAGAGGAGATGCAAATCTTAATTTAGCATTTAACATACTCATCTGGAAGTGGAATGCAGTAGGCTGGTGTGAAGAGGAAGTGTCAGGAAGGCCAGATTCAATGAGGTTACGGTGCTCCAGATAGGAAGTGAGTCTTGGAATCTTAGAGTGAGGAAGAAATCTGATTGGAAGACGTTCTGAAAGAAAAGTGAACAGAATATCTTCATTGGATGGTATAGAATAGATGGAGATGCTTGAGTGGCAGATATGGACAGTTTTTCTCTTTGTGAGATACCACAAGGTCACAATTATGGGAAGTCAAACTGAGGGACTCAAAGCAAAATTAGGGCCAAGCAAATAATGGTTTACCATCATGTTATCTGATGTGGACTATAAAAAAGGTCACATACATTCCCAGTGACTTGTTAAGCAGCTCTCCAAAAATAGCAAGTCTGTTCCCAAAGATTCAAGGTCACTTGCTTTCACCACCCAAACTACTGAGTCAATGACTAATGATAATCTAATATTTATCTTTTATTACTTCAAAGTCCGTTTACCACATACTCACTAGGTATGGTGAGTGGGGATACAGAATACAGGATGAATAAGAGACCAATTTGTATCTAGAGACACTTTCATCTCTATTGTAAATGGCAGGGAATTTTACCAAGTGAGTTGGGCCTTGAAGGATGGGTACAGTTTTGCTGGTGACAATGAGGGGTAAAGCGGAGGATAATAGTGGAGGAAGGCATAACAAAAATAAGGAATGACAGGTTATGAAATAACTAGGTGATGGGAAAAAGCAGGCTTTGGAGGTGGGGGCTTCCCAGGTGGCGCTAGTGGTAAAAGAACTCGCTTGCCTATACAGCTGACTTAAAGACGTGTGTTCGACCCCTGGGTAGGGAAGATCCCTTGGAGGAGGGCATGGCAACTCCTGGCAATATTGTGGCCTGGAGAATCCCATGGACAGAGAAGCCTGGCGGGTTACAGTCCATAGGATGGCAGAGTCGGACACGACTGAAGCGACTTATCACGCACGCTGAGTAGGTTGAGAAAATCGCATTAGCTTTGAGAGCCAATGCAGTGTGCTTGGTCGCGCAGTTGTGTCCGACTCTGCGAGTCCAAAGAGTCGGACACGACCAAGCGACTGAACTGAACTGCGACCCCAAGGAATGAAATCCGCCAGGTTCCTCTGTCCATGGGGATTCTTCAGGCTTTGAGAGCCAAGGTTCTCCGTTTTCTGGTGTAATAGCTGTGTGTGTGCTCTGCTTAGTCGCTCAGTCCTGTCCGACTCTTGAGACCCCATGGTCTGTAGCCCGCCAGGCTCCCTCTGTCCATGGCAAGAGTACTGGAGTGGGTAGCCACGCCCTCCTCCAGGGGATCTTCTGAACCCAGGGATCGAACCGAGGTCTCCAGCGTTGCAGGCAGATTCTTTACCGTCTGAGCCACAAGGGAAGCCCAGGTTAGAGCTGTGGTCTACCACAATTTCTTCTCAATTTTACTTTGAAATCATGTCAGATTTCAGAAAAGTTGCAAGAGCAGCACTAAGAAGCCCCATGTATCCTTCACACCGATTCATCATTTGTTAATACAGTGTGACCTACATCTTTGTAACCTCATTTCCCGACACACCTCCTCTGTCTTCGACAACGCAGAGATTCTCGTACGTGTTTTACCTCTGCTTGGATTCATAGCCCACTCACAGCGGCTGATTCTTATTCCTACTTCAGACCTGACCTGCTCACGGAAGAAGACTCGGTCTCAGCCAAAGAGAGTTAAGTGCGAACCGATTCGAAAGTCTGGCTTCGACCGGCAGGCTCGCTGTGTCCGCCCTCATTCGCTATCTCCGCCCCTTCGCCCGCTGTCTCCACCCCTAGCGCGTCCACAGAGGCTCCTGGGGCGGAAGGGGCGTGGCTCCGAGAGCCGAGCGGCCGAGACCCGGAAGTGCGGGTTCACGTGGTGTTGCTGCGGGCTGGGAGGCTTTTAGGTGAAGAATGGCCCTGAAAGGGAAGAACAAATGGGAGAAAAAGCAGAGTGCGCAGGAGGGGTGAGTGGTTCGTGGCTTGTCTGCCTGGGCGGGAATGCGTTCGGGAGCTTGGGGCGCGAGGGGTGGTGCGTGGAATCATGTCGTTGAGTCTCTGGCGTCCGTGTCTAGACAGAACCCGGACGACGGCGCTTGTGGGAATCGGGAAGGAGACTATGAGGTGGGACAAGTCGCCAATAGTTTATTCCGCGGCAAGCAACCCTCCAGGGGTAGTACCGGTCGACTGGCTTCCCTCTTCGGCTCTGTGAACCCTCAGCTTCAACCCGTGTACGTGCCTGTGCCTAAAGTAAGTCATTGCGTTCTACTCCGAATGGCCCATTAGAACAACTTTAAAACAAGCAACCTACCTTGCAGGGGATGCTTTGTAAACTGGGGCAGATAGGATCAATTTTTAGTAACCTTTCATTACTGGATATACCAGTGAGAGAGAAAAGATGCTACTTTAGAAAGACCAGTAAGTGATGAGGTCTCAAACATAACTTTAAACTTTTAAAAGGAAGCCATCAAAAAAAGGAAACGAGATGAGGAGGAAGAAAGTTCACCCCAAATCCAAAGGCCACTTTTGCAAGAACCTGCCAAAAAAATGAAAGTGAAGAAGAAACTTTCTGATGCAGAGAAGAAATTGGCAAACAGGTTGGTAAAATTCTTGTAAGTTGATGGTAAAGAAATCAGATGGTATCGAAATTGAGATTCTTACACTGGTAATATTCATTTTAGTTTTTTTCCTCACTTGATAGTTCTCTTTAAAAAATTTTTATTATGTTAAGTCCCATACATATTCAAAAATTGAAAAGAGTAAGAAACCCCATGTACCCAGTATCAGCAGTAATTAATACTTGGCAAAGCTTGTTTCATCTTTATCCTGTTCATATCTTCCTCATTGTTTGGAAGCAAACCTAAGACTTAGATTTCATCTATAAATATTACTGCGTGTATATAAAAGATGAGTTTGGTTTTCTTAAACTTATTCAGTCAGAGATCAGATTCCTCCATTAGCTCAATTTTTTTTTAAACAGTTTATTTTTAAAGCACTATACATTTCTAGTTAACTTTCCTCAGTCTCTAGACCACTCTCTTCACGCTCTTTATATCTCTGTTCTCTGTTGGCAGGTGGTCTTGTTACCTATTGTGAGAGTCATGAATTGCTAACAGTTGTGAATTACTTCCTTTCCTCCTCCTCCTGATTGCAGCTATGCACGTTTTTAGTTTCTTCCCCTTTCAGAGAAGGGTGTCTTACTCCCTGTCCAAGATTACTGCAGTCACCTGTACTGTTTATATATATCACGTACCACTTCTGTCTTCTCAGAGGTTATGCCATCAGATACCTATATCCATTTCTGCCTTTTTCCTGTATCTTTGATCTGTATACTCAAGATTCTTTTAAAGATTCTCATCTTAAAGAAATCCAACTGTCCACAGGCATATGTGACCCCCAAATCTTTCTTTCATCATTGAGCTTTTAGAAAAAGAAATCTCCACTTGCCTTCTCTTCCTTTTCTTGATCTATCTTCTCTTCCACACACTGGCACTCTGGTTGTTAATTTTTTATTTGATCTGACCATACTTCTGAAACAGTGCTCAGGGAAGCCATTCTGACCTAGGTGCCACAGTTAATAGGGAGCACTGCCTCTAACTGTAGCCCTCTCTTTTACATGTCATGTGGTTGCCATTCTTCTTGAAGTTATTGCATTCTTTGGTGTCAACCTCTTCTGAGTTTCCAGTTCTCTGTCTGTTCCTTCTCACTGTTATCTCAGGCACCTTTCCTTCTGACTGTTCCTTAAATGTTCATTTCGCTCAGGATTCTGTTCTTGGTCATCTCATAATTCTTTTTTATACCCATCAATCTGGGCAGTCTCCCAGTCTGTGTGGCTCTAGCATTCTGATCTCACTCTCTCTTTCTAAAACATAGATTTATTTGCCTGTGCCAGGTCTTAGTTGTGACACGAGGGATCTTTTAGTTGCAGCACGTGGGATATAATTCCCTGACCAGGGATGGAAAACGGGCCCCCTGCCTTGGGAGCGCAGAGTCTTAGCCACTGGTGAAAGTGAAAGTGTTAGTTGCTCAGATGTGTCCAACTTCTCATGACTGCGTGGACTGTAATCCTCCAGGCTCCTCTGTCCGTGGGATTTTCGAGGCGAGAATACTGGAGTGGGTTGCCATTTCCTTCTCCAGGGGATCTTCCCAGCCCAGGGATCGAACCAGGTCTCCCACATTGAGAGCAGAGTTTTTACTGTCTGAGCCATGAGGGAAGCCCACTGGACCATCAGGGTAATCCCCTGGTCTCTATTGCTTGATCTGTAAGCCTGTATATCTGTTTGTCAGCCTATTGATTGTTCTTGTTGTTCAGTTGCTCAGTCGTGTCTGACTCTTTGCAACATCGTGGACTACAGCACACCAGCTTCCCTGTCTTTCACCATCTTCCAGAGTTTGCTCAAACTCATGTCCATCGAGTTGGTGATGCCATCCATCATCTCGTCCTCTGTCATCCCCTCCTGCCCTCACTCTTTCCAAGCACCAGGGTCTTTTCCAGTGAGTCGGCTCTTTGCATCAGATGGCCAGTATGTTGGAGCTTCAGCCTCAGCATCAGCCCTTCCAATGAATATTCAGAGTTGATTTCCTTTAGGATGGACTGGTTGGATCCTTGTAGTCCAAGGGACTCTCAAGAGTCTTCTCTAGCGCCACAGTTCCAAAGCATCAGTTCTTTGGCAGTGTCCTATCATGCAATGCTCTGCTGCCCATCAGCTTATTCATATACACATCAAATTCAGGATGCTTCAAACTGATCTCATTATACTCATCATACCTGTTCCTCTGCATGAGTGGTGCCATCAGCCTTCCAGTTGCCTGAGCCTGTGACTTGGGAGTCATCTTAGACTCTTTATTTTCCCTATGTTTCTCAAGTCCTAATGATGCTGTCTTTTAATTATCTCTTACAATGCACTTTTCCTTTCCCCCACCTCTCTTGCTCTGGTGAGTTTGTTGTCTTCTGAGATGCCTGCAGTTGTAACTGTCTCTTTACTGGTCTCCCTTACCCAGCCTTGCCGCATTCATAACTATCTTCTGCTCTGCTGCCCATAATGTGAAATGCCAGGCTGAATGAATCACAAGCTGGAAGCAAGACTGTTGGGAGAAATATGCAGAAATATACAACCTCAGATATGCAGATTCCACTCAAATGGCAGAAAGTGAAGAGGAACTAAAGAGCCTCTTGATGAGGGTGAAAGAGCAGAGTGAAAAAGCTCACTTAAACCTTAGTATTCAAAAAACTAAGATCGTGGCATCTGGTCCCATCACTTCATGGCAAATAGATGGGGGAAAAGTGGAACCAGTGACAGACTCTTTTTTCTTGGGCTTCAAAATCACTGCAGACGTGACTGCAGCCATGAAATTAAAAGACGACTGCCCCTCGGAAGAAAAGTTATGATAAATGCAGATAACGTATTAAAAATCAGACATCACTTTGCTCTGCTTTAGTCAAAGCTCTGGTGTTTCCAGCAGTCATGTGCAGATGTGAGAGTTGGACCATAGAGAAGGCTGTGTGCTGAAGAATTGATGCTTTCAAACTATGGTGCTGGAAAAGACTCTTGAGAGTCCCTTGGACTGCAAGGAGATCCAAACAGTCCATCCTAAAGGAAATCAGTCTTGGGTGTTCATTGGAAGGACTGATGCTGAAGCTCCAATACTTTGGTTACCTGATGAAGAGAACCGATTTATTGGAAAAGACCCTGATGCTGGGAAAGATTGAAGGCAGGAGGAGAAGGGCATGACAGAGAAGGAGATGTTCGGATGGCATCACCGACTCAGTGCACATGAATTTAAGCAAACTCCAGGAGACAGTAAAGGACAGGGAGACCTGGCATGCTGCAGTCCATGGGGTCCCAAAGAGTCAACACGACTGAGTGACTGAACAGCAGCTGCTGCTAAATGGCCTTTTTCAGGCACCTTCAGGGTATTCACGAGCTGCTTGTCTTCTGTGGGATAAAATCTAAGCACTTTTGCATAACAGGCATGGTCCTTCTTGATCTGGTTCCTACCTTACTGTTGCGTCTCATTTCATCTCGCTCCTGCTAGGTACCTTAAATGCCATAGTAAATGGGAAAACTAGGCATATACCCTCTCCTTAGTGGAGCTTGTGGTCTAGTGGAGGGATGATAATGGTCATCATTCACTGAGGACTGACCACATGCTGTATACTGCCTTTCCTCCTCTGAGAATGTCTCTTGTTTCTTTTATGTTCCTACACCAGGTATTATACATGTTACTATTTTATGGTGAAGCTTGCCTGTCTCCTCAGAGACTAGACTGTTAAAAGCTTTTAATGGTCTGCTTATCTTTGTATCCTCAGAGGCTAGAACTGAGTAGTAAATATTTATTGAGAGAATGAATGAATGAGTTTGATGATGCCTACTACTCCTTCTCCCCCCTCACTCCTAAGTTCCTGGTCCAGTTCTCTTTCTGGACTGGTGTGCTTATCCAAGTGCACTGATACTTGACAATACTGGCAGAATTTATTGGATTGGCCAAAAATTTCATTCAGGTTTTTCTATAACATCTTATGGAAAGACGCAAATGACCTTTTTGGCCAAGCCAATAATTTTGATAAGCAGTCCTTTAAATATTGCAGTAGGAAATCTGGTCTCTCCTGTTAGATTGGTTTTACAAAGTTAAGTACTTTGCTTGTCTGTTAACCTTAATAGAGCCCCTGGGAGTGCTGCACTAACTCTAGAATTCTAGAGCAGAGAATAAAATTAGGCACTGGTAGAAGGTAAACTCGGAGAAGGCAATGGCACCCCACTCCAGTGCTCTTGCCTGGAAAATCCCATGGACGGAGGAGCCTGGTAGGCTGCAGTCCATGGGGTCGCTGAGGGTCGGACATGACTGAGCGACTTCACCTTCACTTTTCACTTTCATGCATTGGAGAAGGAAATGGCAACCCACTCCAGTGTTCTTGCCTGGAGAATCCCAGGGATGGGGGAGCCTGGTGGGCTGCCGTCTATGGGGTTACAGAGTTGGACACGACTGAAGCAATGCAGCAGCAGCAGCAGGTAAACTAAATCCCCAAGAACTTCAAGTGAACCAGCTTTTGTTTGAGTGAATTTTTGTTGCTTAATTAGTTGGCAGTTTTAAACTATCTTCAGAAATTGACCTTAACTTTTGCTAACTCTTGAGTTTCCTAAAGATACGAGTCACATTTTGATAATGCTGTTTAAATGTAGATGTATTTATGAATGGTAAGTTTATAGGAAAGCCAGGAGGTGGGAAGCATTCCTAATCTGTGCTTTGTCAAATGCTAGACCTGACTTCCATGCCCTTTTTTTTTTTTTTGGCTTAAAAAGAGAAGATGCTTTAGCAAGTGCTGATTTAGAAGAAGAAATTCACCAGAAACAAGGGCAGAAAAGGAAAAATTCTCAACCTGGTGTTACAGTTGCAGATAAAGAATTACTTGATGATGTAGAAGAGACAGTTGTAAATCAAAGAAAGAAAATTCAAATCAACCGAGAAGAAGAGAGATTAAAGAATGAGAGAACTGTGTTTGTTGGCAATTTGCCTGTCACCTGTAATAAGAAGGTGAGTGTATAGTCTGTATATCATAAACATGTAGAGAAATTATTAATTCATAATTTTGTTTTTGTGTTTGTGAGTTAGTTGCTCAGTCATGTCCGACTTTGCAAACCCATGGACTGCAGTCCACCAGGTTCCTCTGTCTGTGGAATTTTCCAGGCAAGAATACTGGAGAGGGTTGCCATTTCCTCCTCCAGGGAATCTTCTCAATCCAGGGATTGAACCCAAGTCTCCCACATTGCAGGCAGGTTCTTTACCGTCTGAGCCGCCCAGGAAGGCCATTCATATCACTTTATTGAATAAGTACATAATTAATAAGTCATTAATACATAATTTCATTATAAATGACTATATAAATCATTCGATAGATTCATTCCAGCATCCACCTGCTCCTTTCCATTCCCCGAGTCTCTGCTCTAATTCGGGCTTTTGCACATCTTGTCTGAACTGCCGCAGTGGTCTTCTCTGGTTTTTTCCTCCAGCTTCCTCTTCCGTCACATGCCACGAGAACAGCAGCACGGTGTGTGCAGGGATGTGTATTTTTCTTCTTCACGTCTCTGTCACTAGCACTTGAAACAGTGCCTGATGTGTAGTAGAGGCTTGATAAATATTTGTCATGAAAATGAATCCATCCTTCCTAAGTTCCCTCCATTATGCGGAGTTCAATCAACCAAGACATGCCCTTTTCTTTCTGTGTGTTCATGGGATAGTCACCCTGATGGCAATCCCTTGGGTCAAAATCCTGCTTATCTTTTAAGGAACAATTTCAGTTCCACTTTTCTTAAAACAGTACAAGAAGCTAACTTTCTGGGTTTTCCCTTTCCCCTTTGGCCTTTTGTCTCCTAGCTTTTGATGGGTGATTATTTTGTAGAAGATAATCCATTTTCCGTAGTAGTGTAGTTTCGGTTTGGTTACTTATCTTCATGTTAGATTATAAGGGCTCAAGGGAGGGGAGTGTTTGTGGAGCTTTACATGTTTAATAAGTTATTTTTGAATTAAAGTTGCTTATAGACATTATTGTGTGAGCTGTCAAATATACACATTCGTCACATCCTGAGCCAGTCATAAGCATAATGTATATAATTCACCCAAAGATTTTTCTTGAATATGATGGTCTTGGTTCCAGACAATTGGGAAATTTCCCATAGTGACATAAGCATCCTTAAAATCCATTTCTGGTTTAAATAAGCCAGTGTGAAAAGATGACAGAATCTATGGAGCATACAGTACTAGTTTACATGTAGTAAAAGATTTTGAAAGATTGAAAGGCAGAAGTGTGTATTTCAGGGATAGTGACATGAATTGTGTGGGTTTTTTTTTACATAAGTTTCAGTAAAAACTTTTGTCTTCTAACTGAATAGTTACTTAAAAACTTATTTTGTCTTCTAACTGAAGAGTTACTTACTTTTCCTGAAATACTCTTGAAACGTGGCAGGAAAAGATTATCCAACCATTTTACTTAATTCTGTTTCGTGGTACTTACTTGATGTTCTTAAAATGGACTAAAATATATGTATCTTTCTTTTTTCTTTTTTTTAGAAGCTGAAGTCATTTTTTAAAGAGTATGGACAGATAGAATCTGTGCGATTTCGTTCTCTGGTATGTTTTCCTTCCTTGAAAGTACATCATCTGAAAATGTACTGCATGTAAATCAGACGTTTTCATGTGTTGGTTTTAGTGAGATGAAGGAGCCCTTGACTTTAACGTTTAGAACCAACAGGCTCAAATGTAGCGCCAAAGCAGTCACACCTGCTGTCTATTACTGACCCCTGGACTTGGTTAGGTAATTTAATGAGTTCACATAGTAAAATGATATCCTTCCTAAGTATATTTTGGAGGGTGGATCTATGACTTTTGTCTGTGAGTCAGCTGAACAGGTGGAGATGTTCAACCTATTGAGTAGCATTTCTGGAATCAGAGCTGTTCATATAGGGGGTTTGCCTGACTCTGCAGAGCAGTGCTTATGCTCTGACATAGAAAGATAAAGTGTGTTCAATCAGTTTAATGTTAAAACTTTATGGAAGCAAATCGTATCTAATTTCACCAATTGAGTGCTCTGTAGACCAGTTACAGCCATGTTCCTTGGAGCATGAAGAAGAAAATTCATGGATTTTTTAAAATATAATTAATATGTATTAGAATATAAGAAATGTTTATTCCTTGTTTCAAACTGCTCTTTCTCAACGTGATTCTCTAAAATGGGGTTTCTCAACCGTGATACCACTGACATTTGATGCTGGATAATTGTGTGTTGTTGGACACTGACCTTTGTAATGCAGCATCCCTGGCCTCTGCCCACTAGGTGCCGATAGCATCCTTCCCCTACCCAGTCGTAATAACCAATTGCCAAACGTCCCCAGCAGGCAAAACTGCCCACTTCTCTAAAAGTAGACCTTAAGGTTTTGGCACAGTCTCCATAATACTATCACGGTGTTAGAGTCTTCCGTTTATCACGTGTGTCTTCTGTCAGCCCTCTGAGTCCTGTTTCCTCATATCAGATCCTTGCCTGACACATCCATGGGGTTGTCCTGCCAGCCCTTCTGTGCTCACCTCACCTGCATCGATCTCCAACCCCGTCCTATGCTATCTGCTGATTACCTGTTCTTTACTACCGCTCAGACTGCCAGCCTTGGACTCTCTTCTTTAGCCCATCCAGCCTGTTGCTTGTCATCCCTGCCTGGTTTTCAACTGTGGTTTCTTCTGAAGATGAGTCATTCCTTTCTTTTTGCATTGTCCCACCTAAGTTTTCACTTCTTGCCAAAATAGTTGCAGAGGCCTGTTACAGTTCCTGCTCTCAGTCTGCCTCACATGTAGCCAACACACCTCTGTCTACTCAATCTTCCTTAAAGCACTTCTTCCTGGAACTCCTTACCCGAAATCCCTCTCCTCCACCTCTGCTCCCGCGAACATTACACACACCCCTGCCTTGGCTTCGTGTTCTCCTAGAGGAGCCAGCCCTGATTCTTCGTATCCCTGAATTACTGGTGCGTCAGGTGACCCTGCCGCCCGCCCTCCGGCAGCTGGCACCTCACTGTAGTCCTTGGGAGGCGGCTGGGACATTGTGATGCTGCTCCTCTGTGCCACCAGACTGTGAGCCCAGCTGCCCGCTGGGTCACCAGCACCTGCACCAGTTCACATCAAATATGTATGGAGGTGACCAAAATCTTGTCATTTTTCTAGCTGTTTGTTCTTCCCGTCATCCTGACGGTCTGCAGGGCGGCCCTGGGGCCCTGCGCTGTTCCACACGCGACTGTCCTGCAGCCTGGGCGCTGCGCTTGTAGCAGATCATACACGTGGGCCTTCCCACCCACATCCTTTTGCTCAGTTCTTTGTTTTTTTAACTTAGGTAAAATTGGTATGTAACATTGTATTAATTTCAGGTGTTCAGTGTAACAGTCCAGCGTTTGTTCACACTACAGCGTGGTCACCACCATGGGTCTAGTCAGCATCTGTCACTGTGCACTTGAGCCCCTTCACTCGTTTTGCCCACTCTCCACCCCCTTCTCTCTGGGTCACCACCAATCTGTTCTCTGTATCTCTTGAGTTTTATTTTGTTTTTTTATTGGGTCATATTGTGAGGCTTGTAGGATTTTAGTTTCCCAACCAGGGATCAAACCTGGGCCCTCAGCAGTGGGAGCACAGAGTGCTCTGGACTACCAGGGAATTCCCTGTTTTGGTTTTTACATTGCATGAATAAGTGACATCATAGGGTATTTGTCTTTATTTCCCTTAGCATACCCTCAGCTGCTGCTAAGTCGCTTCATTCGTGTCCAACTCTGTGCGACCCCATGGATGGCAGCCCACCAGGCCCTGCCATCCCTGGGATTCTCCAGGCAAGAACACTGGAGTGGGTTGCAATTTCCTCCTCCAATGCATGAAAGTGAAAAGTGAAAGTGAAGTCACTCAGTCGTGTCCGACTCTTAGTGACCCCATGGACTGCAGCCTACCAGGCTCCTCCATCCATGGGATTTTCTAGTCAAGACTACTGGAGTGGGTTGCCATTGCCTTCTCCGATACCCTCAGCATGTATCCATGTTGTTGCAAATGGCAAGATTTCCTTCTTTTTTATGGCTGAGTAGTATTTCACTGTGTATATTCTGGGAATCCTTAAACTCTCATTTTACTCATCAAGATAATATGTATTTTTCAGAAGGCACTTAAGATGTCACTTATTCAAGGCCTTTTGATGCTTTATAACATCAAGTGGTATTTTTCTTCCTCTGAATCCTTTCTGTAACTTATTGTCTTATGCTATATCTCTGCATTCTCATCTTTAGTAGCAGGGCACAGGTCCTGGAGAGCTCCTGGAAAGCACCTAGTGGACGAGTTTTGATGCCTGGCATTTACATGTTGATTATTCATGTGGGCATTTTGCATGTCTTGGACTGTGTTTCTGTCTATATTCAGAGAGTTTTACCATTTGTTAGTTTGAGCAAGACAGACTAAGAAGTAGTAGTTCAGTTTCTTACTTTTGCTATGTAAACTATCAAATGACTGAAAGACAGGTTTTCCAGAGGAGATGTATAGTGACTGCCCTAAATGAGATTGGTGTTTACAGATACCCCTGGACTGTGAACCTGGCCATTCGCGTCTTTTGACCTTCCTGTTCACAGCACCTGGCGGTATCTGGCACATCGCTGTCAGTCACCATTGTGGACTTGAATTTCCACCTTCTCCATGAAGTTTGCCCTAACTGTTCCTGTCACTCTTAGGTACTATATATGACTGAAAATAGCATGATCCCGAAAAAAGGGAGATTCCATTGTTTGTCCGAGGACAGAACCTGAAGGGTTTTGTTTTTGCCAGTTGACATATATAAACTCATAGAGATATGAGTGAAGATGGCATATTCAATCGGAGAAGGCAATGGCACCCCACTCCAGTACTCTTGCCTGGAAAATCCCATGGGCGGAGGAGCCTGGTAGGCTGTAGTCCATGGGGTCGTGGAGAGTTGGACACGACTGAGCGACTTCACTTTCACTTTTCACTTTCATGCATTGGAGAAGGAAATTGCAACCCACTCCAGTGTTCTTGCCTGGAGAATCCCAGGCACGGGGAAGCCTGGTGGGCTGCCGTCTATGGGGTCGCACAGAGTTGGACACGACTGAAGCGACTTAGCAGCAGCAGCAGCATATTCAATAAAATGTCAACTTAGAAGTGTCCCTTTTTTCCATGCCCATTTTATAAAACAGTTTTCCTTAACACTCTTCACATGTGTCTTCAACAACATCGTCTCCTCATACGCCAGCAACCCCTTCGAGTCATCTGTTACTCCCGCCTAGTTTGAGTCGCTGCCTGTGAAGTCTGAATGCGGCGCTGTCGCTGGGAACGTTTGTCCTCAGCCACAAGGCCCCATTCATACGGCACCAGGACAGTTGTTTCTGATTCAGTATTTCCTTCATTTTTATTCCATATCAGAGTTAGGTATTTATAATTCGATTAATTAAAATATAATTATTTTGAAATAATGTCAAATGATGACTTTCCTATAATACTTTTTTTTTTCTCTTAAAGATTCCAGCAGAAGGAACTTTGTCCAAAAAGTTGGCAGCAATAAAGTAAGTTTATAATTAAAGAAAGGGAGTACTTGTAAATTCTCTTCCATTTTGGTGAAAAATGAGATAATTTCTTAACCTCACAAATGTGTATATTTGGATGAACCATCATGGTTTATTGTTTCTGATGTCTATAATAACATATAAATTTGTCAGGAGTTTGTCTTCAAGCCTCAATGTAAGCTGTAGAGTCACAGAAAGAATTGCAGAATGACTTAAAATGTGCCATGAGAAATGAGAAATTTCAGAGACGTTTAATCAGACATACTGGGTGAAGAGAATAAGAAAGTTTTGCATCTAAATATTCTATTATAAATCACAAGTATCACATTTCATCAGTTCTAAGGCACACATTTCCTGTACCTTAACATTTTTAAGCTCAAAGTTCAGTTCATTTCAGTTCACTCGTTCAGTCGTGTCCGACTGTTTGTGACCCCATGAATCATAGCACTCCAGACCTCCCTGTCCATCACCAACTCCCAGAGTTCACTCAGACTCACGTCCATCGGGTCGGTGATGCCATCCAGCCATCTCATCTTCTGTCATCCCCTTCTCCTCCTGCCCCCAATCACTCCCAGCATCAGGGTCTTTTCCAATGGGTCAACTCTTCACATGAGGTGACCAAAGTACTGGAGTTTCAGCTTTAGCATCAGTCCTTTCAAAGAAATCCCAGAACTGATCTCCTTCAGAATGGACTGGTTGGATCTCCTTGCAGTCCAAGGGACTCTCAAGAGTCTTCTCCATCACCACAGTTCAAAAGCATCAATTCTTTGGCGCTCAGCTTTCTTCACAGTCCAACTCTCGCATCCATACATGACCACTGGAAAAACCATAGCCTTGACAAGACGGACCTTTGTTGGCAAAGTAATGTCTCTGCTTTTGAATATGCTATCTAGGTTGGTCATAACTTTCCTTCCAAGGAGTAAGCGTCTTTTAATTTCATGGCTGCAGTCACCATCTGCAGTGATTTTGGAGCCCCCAAAAATAAAGTCTGACACTGTTTCCACTGTTTCCCCATCTATTTCCCATGAAGTGATGGGACTGGATGCCATGATCTTCGTTTTCTGAATGTTGAGCTTTAAGCCAACTTTTTCACCCTCCTCTTTCACTTTCATCAAGAGGCTTTTGAGTTCCTCTTCACTTTCTGCCATAAGGATGATGTCATCTGCATATCTGAGGTTATTGATATTTCTCCTGGCAATCTTGATTCCAGCTTGTGCTTCTTCCAGCCCAGCGTTTCTCATGATGTACTCTGCATAGAAGTTAAATAAGCAGGCTGACAATATACAGTCTTGACGTACTCCTTTTCCTATTTGGAACCAGTCTGTTGTTCCATGTGCAGTTGTAACTGTTGCTTCCTGACCTGCATATAGGTTTCTCAAGAGGCAGGTCAGGTGGTCTGGTATTCCCATCTCTTGAAGAATTTTCCACAGTTTTTTGTGATCCACACAGTCAAAGGCTTTGGCACATTCAGTAAAGCAGAAATAGATGTTTTTCTGGAACTCTCTTGCTTTTTGATGATCCAGTGGATGTTGGCAATTTGATCTGTCATTCCTCTGCCAGAATGCATCTTCAAATCACAGGTGCCTCATGATTGCTGTTGGCTGGCCAGTTTTTTCCAGGGAAATTCTTTAGGTCAAACTATAAGATAGATAAATGGGGAATCAGATTAAACAGGATTCTAAAGACTTTTCAAGTGGAAAACTGAACAAGACCAAAGTATGTCTCGGGGTAGACACTTGGGTGGTAAAACCACATAGACATGCAGGAAAGTAGTTCCTATAAAGGTGGGAGTGGTGGTTGCCTTTGAAGGAGTGGAGGGGCTGCAGTTGTTAGGGCCATGGAGAGGCTACAAGGGTGCTAAGTGCTACGTTGTTTCAGTCGTGTCCAGCTCTTTGCAACCCCCATGGACTATAGCCTGCCAGCCTCCTCTGTCCATGGGATTCTCCTAGGCAAGAATACTGGAGTGGGTTGCTGTTTGGGTACTACCCTGTTAATAATTTCCTTAGCTGTGCACGTTTACAGGTTTGTATAGTTTTTATTTTACAGTAAAAAGAAAAAAGCAAGCTGTTTTTTCTGTTTATGTGTGTGAGATACAGAGCTGCAGCTGAGGTGACCGTCTGTCATGTGGTGGGGTCGCCTGGGGTGGTCTCCTGCTTGCCCACTGTGATGACCGGGAAGAGGCCGGAGGTCACGTGTTTCACCGCTATTTGTACATGTTGGGTGTTATTTTGGGGATTATTACTAAATGTTTATGAAAAGAATTTATGAAAATCCTCCCAGAAATTCTTGTCATAGGTGTTGATTGAGAGTGTAAAACGAGCTGTATTTATTTTAGTGACTTTGGGATTAGCAAATTTTACAATCTTTTTTTTTTTTTTTAATGTAGGCGTAAAATTCATCCCGATCAGAAAAATATTAATGCTTATGTTGTGTTTAAGGATGAGAGTGCTGCTACAAAAGCACTGGAAAGGTAATTTCGTCTCTTTGATGTTTGAACAGAATTATTCTATGTATGAGTCCATGCTGTCTTTATTCTTTGGGTTCACTTCAGATTAAATACCCCACTAGTTAGTGCCTGTTTTTAACAGCCATTTTCCCTTCATATTTATAATAGAAATGGGGCCCAATTTGCAGAAGGATTTCGTGTTAGAGTGGATCTTGCAACTGAGACCTCCTCTGTAAGTAGTTTTTGCACTGTCTGAAGAATTTCGCTGCAGTAGTGTAGAGAAGAACATTTTCTTCTGAGCTTGTGCTGGGAGAGGAGTTGGGTTAGCCGGGAGCATGAGGGAATTAGAGGAAACCACCTCTGCCCTCTGTTGTCTCAGCCTAGGCGCCTGGGGCGAGCGAGGGCTTAAGTCAGCATTGCTCATCCTTGCTTGTGCTCAGTCACTTCAGTCATGTCCACCTCTTTGCAACCCCAGGGACTGTAGTCTGCCAGGCTCCTCTGTCCATGGGATTTCCCAGGCAAGAATCCTGGAGTGGGTTGCCACTTCTCCTCCAGCGGATCTTCTCAAGCCAGGGATTGAACCCACATCTCCTACATTAGCAGGTGGATTCTTTACCACTAAACCACCTGGGAAGCCTCTAGCTTTTGATTTTTATTTTCTTTTTGGTTGTGCCATGCGGCATGTAGGATCTTAGTTCCCCAAACCAGGGATTGAACCTGTGCTCCCTACATTGGAAGCATAGAGTCTTAACCACTGGACTACCAGGGAAGTCCAAGTCAGCATTAGCTTCAAGAAAATGGTTCCCCAGACTTCTGGACTCCGGGGAAGAAGGCGAGGGTGGGATGATTTGAGAGAATAGCATTGAAACATGTATATTACCATATGTGCAATGGATCGCCAGTCCAGGTTCAATGCATGAGACAGGGTGCTCGGGGCTGGTGCACTGGGAGGACTCAGAGGGATGGGATGGGGAGGGAAGGGGGAGGGGGATTCAGGATGGGGAACACATGTGCACCCATGGCTGATCCATGCCAGTGTATGGCAAAACCACTACAATATTGTAAAGTAGTTAGCCTCCAATTAAAATAAATTAATTAATTAAAAAAAAAAAGAAAGTGGTTCCCACTCCTACATCTGATCCAATAATCCTAGAGAGTGTGTCTGAAAGGTATATTAAAGAGCACTGGAGCCAGCACCCTATTCATAGACTAAGGTCTCGAGTTACATTGCTCATTAACAGTGTTTAGTCCCTGCTCGGTGTCAGGTGTTGGTGCTGAGACACAGTCGCAGTTGTCTAGGAGTTCGCAGTGTAAAGGTGAGCAGATGGGCTGACCATGGCACTGTTTTATGATAAATTCTGTCATAAATGTCAGCTCAGGATTGGGCCACTCAGTGTGGGAGGTTGCCAGCAAGAAGGGACAAAGGAGGGTTTCCTGGAGAACAGGTGTCTTATCAGTGTTATCTGGGCAAAAAAATTTTGAACACTGTGAACGGTGGGACCAAAACCTAATCCTTTGTGGGGGTTCCAAGAGCTTGATACACTTACTAGTGGGTAGAGTGTGAGGAGAGGCCACAGTCAGAGTTGCTGTTGGAGAAATAGGTGGAGGGCAGTCATGATGACCCCAGCCTGCTGTGTCAAGGAATCCGGGTTTTGTTCAGAAGCTTTTCCTTGGGGTCTCTTGAATGAAGTATGAGTTGGTAAGAACTCAGTGCAGAGACACAATGTGTTACTGTCGGTGTCAGGGTAGTTAGATGAGAAATGACCAAGACCTGGCTGACTGTCCTGGCTTTGATGGTGGACCTGGCACTAAATAGCGAACTGGCCTGAGGGCCCAACGTTTGCTCCCCGTTTTTGTGAATAAAGTTTTATTGCTCCAAAACCATACCCATTACGTGCTCAGCCGTGTCCGACTCTTTGCAACCCCATGGACTGTGGCCCGCCAGCTCCTCTGTCATGGGATTCTTCAGGCAAGAACATGAGTGGGTTGCCATTTCCTCCTCCAGGGGATCTTTCTGACCCGGGAATCAAACCCAAGTCTCTTGCATTGGCAGGTGGATTCTTTACCACTGATCCACCTGGGAGGCCCGTTAGTGTCATGTTATTTTGCTTTAACAGCAGAGGCAAGGGGCACAGCCGAGACTGCACGGCCCACAAAGCCTAAAATACTTGCTTTCTGGCCCTTTATAGAAAAAGTGTGCCCACCTCCAAAGGAGCAGGCCTTCCTTGAGCACTGCCATGTCGTCAGTGCCAGCTGTGAACAGAAGTTCCTCACTCTGGGGCTCATACTCCTGCGGGAAAGATGGCAGAAGCCAAATCCAACAGGGGCCTGATAGGCAGGGGAATCAGGAGATGGAGCCCCATCAGACATGTGCGGTGAGGGAAAGAGTGGACTTGATGGTGACTTCCGTTTTCTCTTTCATGAGTGATTTTTTTATTTTGTGTTTCAGAGGGACAAGAGATCCGTATTTGTGGGAAATCTCCCATACAGTAAGTTTGTTTAAATAAAAAGCTATCTGTTTGTCATTGAAGTAATGCAAATAACACCCGAGTGGTCACTCAGTGTTTTGCTTTAAGACTAACTTTGAAAAATGTGGAGTGTAACTTGACTAATTTCTGCAAGGCTGTGCTTACCGTGATGTATGTGATTAAACATCTCTAACGTCCTGAGGCGATTCCAAGTCCTCACTTCCCCTTTGATCGAACCTGTTTTTAGAAGTTGAAGAATCTGCAGTTGAGAAGCACTTTTTGGCCTGTGGGAGCGTTGTGGCCGTGAGGATTGTGCGGGATCAAGTTACTGGAGTCGGCAGAGGCTTTGGCTATGTGCTCTTTGAGGTACGGAGATGGATGTGGCGTCGCCGTGCTTGAACTGTGTTGGGGGAGGCTGTCCGTGCTGTCCCATCGTTCCGCCGTAACTTTTGCTGCCACCCTCAAATTGCACCTCAAGTAAATTCATAACCTGCCATAATAGAGCACTGTTCCTACTGTGCTCTGTTACGCGTCTAACCATGAGATGTCCTGGTTGTTTCTCCATATTAATGTCATGAAATAATGTTTTATTTATTCATTCATTTTGACTTTTGTATCTTTCTTATTTAGTCTTAATTGGAGGATAATTGCTTTACAGTATTCTGTTGGTTTCTGCCATTCATCAACATGAATCAGCCATAGGTGTATATGTCCCCTCCTTCCTGAACTTCACTCCCACCTCCCACCCCATCCCACCCCTTTAGGTTTTCACAGAGCACCAAGTTTGTGCTCCCTGCGTCATATAGCGAATTCCCGCTGGCTGGCTATTTTACATATGGTAGTATGTTTCCATGTTACTCTGTCAGTTCAGGCCCTGTCTTTCCCCCACTGTGTCCGTAACTCTGTTCTCTATGTCTGCATCTCCACTGCTGCCCTGCAAATAGGTTCATCAGTACTATCTTTCTAGACTCCATATATATGCATTAATATACTCTATTTTTCTCTTTCTGACTTACTTGACTCTGTATAATAGACTCTATTTTAATCCACCTCATTAAAACTAACTCAAATGGCTTTCTTTCTATGGCTGAGTAATATTCCACTGTGTATATGTACCACAGCTCCTTTATCCATTCATCTGTCGATGGACATCTAGGTTGCTTCCCTGTCCTAGCTATTGTAAATAGTGCTGCAGTGAACATTAGGGTACACGCATCTTTTTCAGTTATGGTTTCCTCGGGGTTTATGCCCAGTGGTGGGATTGTTGGGTCAAATGGTAGGTTTATTCCTAGTTTTTCAAGGAATCTCCATATTGTTCTCCATAGTGGCTGCATCAATTTGCATTCCCACCAACAATGCAAAAAGGTTGCCGTTTCTCCACACCCTGTCCAACATTTATTGTTTGTAGATTTTTTGATGATGACCATTCTGACCAGTTGAGCTGATAGCTCATTGTAGTTTGATTTGCATTTTTCTAATAGTGAGCCATGTTGAGCATCTTTTCATGCGTTTATTAGCCATCTATATGTCTTTGGAGAAATGTGTGCTAGGTCTTCTGCTTGCTTTTTGATTGGGTTGTTTTTCAGGTATTGAACTGCATGAGCTGCTTGTATATTTTGGAAATTAATCCTTTGTCAGTTGTTTCATTAACTAATGTTTTAGATGCTGGCTTTTAAAAGTATTGGGCTTCCCTGGTGGCTCAGCAGGAAAGAATCTGCCTGCCTGTGCAGGAGATGCAGGTTCGATCCCTGGGTTGGGGAACATCCCCTGGAGAAGGAAATGGCAACCCACTCTAGTATTTTGCCTGGGAAATTCCATGGACAGAGGAGCCGGGTGGGCTACAGTTCATGGGGTCTCCAAGAGTCAGACACAACTTAGTGACTAAACAACAACATTAAAGGTACTGAATCTCCAAATCTCTACCTACTGGAAAAGGAGGAAATTGACTCTTCACTCAGCTAGAAGAAAATTTTAGTTTTTGTTACACAATTTATATTTAGTTTGCTAAATATTAACCAGCATCTTGTGTCTAAAATTACTGGAATACACGAACAACCCAAAGGCACTTATTTAAGTTTTTCTTCCCTCTACAATCACCCTTTCATATATGTCCTCTCGGTTTTTATCTCTGCCCTTTTGTGGTCATACTTAATGTTGTGAACATAAGGTTCTGTAACCTGCCTTTGTGTTCTCTGTTGTGTTAAGTGTGTTCCATTGAGGCATGTAACATAATTTATACTCTTTTCCCTAGTGTTTGCCAAATGTCACACATGTGTACTGTTTTCTCTTTTTCCCTATAATAATGAAAGTGGAGTGATTGTTTTTTCCTTCAAATGTTTGCCTCCGTTTTTGGATTACTTCTTTAGGAAGGCTCCCCAGTGGGTCATCACTAACCAGATCAAGACATGTGACTGTTTAAGGCTCTTCGTATGTAGGGCCAGATGGGTTTGAAGGAAGGGACTCACATCCTGATGCTTCCATCCATGACTGTCGCGTAGCAATCTCACTCTCTCTCTGCTCTCTGTTTTCTGACTGCTGATAAGTTTGTAAACCCCTATAACAAACACGTCATGAATATTTAGAGTTGTTAACACTGAGTTAGAATAAAAGAGTAACCGTATTTGGGGTTTAAATGGCACCCTGAAGGCATCTAGGCTGACATCTCGAGGATTGTAATAGAGTTCTCTGTTCTCACATCAACCAGTACAGCCGGGGCTTTGCAGGAAGAGACTCATGAGGAGGAGCCTCATTGGTTTCAAAGGCCACCTAGGATTCATCTCCTTAGTTCATTTTACATTGAGAAAGAATGAAGCCTCTTTGATTGTGGGCTTACCTGGTCATTTGACAAGGCAGCCTAAGTGCTTCCTGGGGAGAAGCGCATGAGGGTGCATGATTAAAACTGCAAGCACCGCTGTTGAAACACTGGGGCTGGACTTGCCTACCTGTGGAAGTGAGCGGGGTTTCTACTTTTTCTTTCTTTGGCCACACCGAGGCAGGTGGGATCTTTGTTCCCCAACAAGGGATGGAACCTGTGCCCCCTGCAGTGGAAACACAGAATTCTAACCACTGAACTGCCAGGGAATTCCCAACAGGGGTTTCTGTATCACAAGCTTGAAAATTATTCTAGTCCATTAAAGTTGTAATTTTGCTAGATTCTTTGCAGAGGAGTTTCTGTAAAATTTAATATATTGATTTTTATTACAGAATACAGATGCTGTTCATCTTGCTCTGAAATTAAATAATTCTGAACTGATGGGAAGAAAACTCAGAGTCATGCGTTCTGTCCATAAAGAAAAGTTAAAACAAAATTCAAATCCTAGTTTGAAGAATGTCAGTAAACCTAAGCAGGGACTTAACTTTGCTTCAAAAAGTGCACAGAGTTCTAAAGGTTTGTTTATTGGAGAAAAAGCTGTTCTCATGAGGAAGAAAAAGAAAGGACAGAAGAAAAGTAGACGAAATAAGACACAGAAAAAGCAGAAGTAACAACCTGAAGCTTTTTTTTTTCCCCTTACTGACTACTGGTAATAAAATTGTGATAAATCCATGTACTGAGTTTCAGAATTTTTTATATATGTGAAACATGGACACTTTTTCAGTTATTCATGTTGTAATATTACCTTTGAAGCAACTATTTTTAAGATGTAGGCAGTTCAGTCATCATGTAATACCGCTGATTGTATGAGAGATGATTTTAAGTGTAGGGTGAACATTTAGAATTTTAGTGGTTATGTATTATTTTGCCATATGTTGCAAATATACCTCTCATTTTTAAGAATTACTTGTTGCTATTGTTACTAAGTTGCTTCAGTCGTGTCCAACTCTGTGTGACCCCATAGACGGCAGCCCACCAAGCTCTCCCGCCCCTGGGATTCTCCAGGCAAGAAGACTGGAGTGGGTTGCCGTTTCCTTCTCCAATGCATGAAAGTGAAAAGTGAAAGTGAAGTCGCTCAGTCGTGTCAGACTTGTAGCGACCCCATGGACTGCAGCCCACCAGGCTCCTCCATCCAAAGAATTACTTGGGATGAGACTAAATTTAAAATTGAGTAAATTTAAAGAAAAATGAAACAACCTTAATACTTATTGTACCTAGACAAAATATCTAAATAAAAGTGGGAATACTGATTGATCTGAGGTCAAATGATAATCCCTAAGAAGTAAAGTTTTGAGGGCTGGTATATGATAGCTAGTCATTTTTCTTCCTTTCTTTTGTACTTATGGTAAGTGGAGTTCTAGGTTTTAATTTTATTTCATCAACCTAATAACTAAACAGGAATTTTATATCAAATGTAGGTCTGATTTCTTATTCTTAATTGGTGATTAGATTGGTTATTGCAGTCCTTGGTAAATTTGCTATAAGGCAGATTTTTACTTTTCAATTTTTTTTTAAATTTTATTTATATATTTTTGGCTGCACCGAGTCCTGGTCTTTTCTCTAGTTGCAGCAAGGGGGTTGTGGTGCGCAGGCTAAAGGGCGCATGGACTCAGTAGTTGTGGTGCAGGGGATTAGTTGCCCCACAACGTGTGGAATCAGCCTGGAGCAGGGATCAAACCCGTGTTCCCCTGCATTGGCAGGCGGGTTCTTAATTTGAAGAATATTCTCCCAGGGAAACTTGTGATACTTAATGTCACCCAATAGAATGAAACTATTTTTAAAAAACCATATTTAGGGACTTCCCAAGGACTGTTGGACTTCCTTGGTGTCAAGGTAAAGAATCTGCCTGCAGTAGGGAGACCTGGTTTTGATCCTTGGGTGGGGAAGATCCCCTGGAGAGGGGAATGGCTACCCATTCCTGTATTCTTGCCTGGAGAATCCCAGGGCAGAGGAGCCTGGTGGGCTACAGTCCTTGGCATTGCAGAGTCAGACATGACTGAGCAACTAACACTTTAACTTTTCACTTTCTGAACTGGAAGCCATCTGATGTGAAGAGCTGACTCATTGGAAAAGACTCAGATGCTGGGAAAGGTAGAAGGCCAAGAGGAGAAGGGGGTGGCAGAGGATGAGATGGTTAGACAGCATCACTGACTCAGTGGACATGAATCGGAGCAAACTCTGGGAGATAGTGGAGGACAGAGGAGCCTGGTGTGCTACAGTTGGGGTCTCGAAGAGTCAGACTTGACTTTAGTGACTAAAAAAACAACAAAAACCAGCGGTCCAGTGGTTAAGACCACCTTCCAATTCTGGGGGCGCAGGTTTTGACCCCTGGTCAGGGAACCAAGACTACACGCCACACATGCAGGCCAAAAAATAAGTTTAAAAAAGTCATGGAAACAATTTTCTGAAAAAGAAGTATGGTACTGAAGTCACAAAGTGCATTCCGTTGAGATTTACCCTTACAACATATAGCTGGTGCCCCTGCTCACAAGACTTAGCAAGCTGAAGCTGTGTCCTGGAGAAAGGAGTGGGCTTGAGCCAGGGGGACTGATCTGAGGCAGGCTCATCTGTGATACATGCAACTGATTACTTACAGGTGGGTAAGGGACTTGGCGGACAGTGAGTTATTACTCATTTTGAAAATACTGTCAGGCATTGCACAAGGAAAACCTAAATAGGTGTTTAAAATGTAGCTCTGTAGAAAGCAGAAAGAGCTCCATTTTCATGTATCCAAAGACTGGATATTTTATGCTTAGGATCTTCTATGGCACCTTGAACCTTGTTTTTCAATGTTTATTTATTTGATGGTGCCAGATCTTAGTTGTGGCTTGTGGGATCTAGTTTCCTGACCAGGGATTGAACCTGGGTTCCCTGTTCATTGGAGTGCTGAGTCTTAGCCACTGGACCATTAGGGAAGTTTGCTTGTTTTTCTTAAGTATGGTTCAGTTAATATTTATCCCTTGATAGCTCTTGAACATTTCTGCATATATTTTCAGTTAAATTTATATAATGATGCCTTATCTGTAGACTACATACACTTAGCTCTTTAATTGCACTATATTTTCTTTATATATTTTATTGTATATGCTTTTTAGTGTATATAAATTGATATAATTTCAGTGTCCTTAACATAGAGTGTTGGTCTTTAGGTTTTCATGTAAGGAGCCCTGGACTAGGGTGTAGGGACATCTGATCCTTGACCCAGTTCTCTGGCTGTATATGCATGACCTTGGACAAACCTCAACCTGTTTATCTAAATATCTTGACTGGGAAAATAAGGGGCTTGGACTAGATCAGTGGTTTCCCACTTTTTTGACTATGATCTGTGATAGTCTTTAATTTTTCACTGTGATCAGTACAGACATAGGTATATTTATCTGACACACAAGTCTCACATGACCATATCAGTCCTTACTACCCATGCTGCCCTCTGGTACTTTTCATTCTGTTTACGACACTGGTGATGATCCACTATCAGTCCACGGCCCGAAACGATACCGCTTACAAGCAACATGCCTCAGGGATTTACAGTCTGTTTCTGTTTGAGGATTCTATGCTTATAGATGGTTTACAAGTGAAAAAAAAAATGAATAACTGTAGAGTGGTTGAGAGATTCAGAGGCACAGGAGTTGCACTAACTGTTCTTTGTATCAACAGGTTGCTTGATTTATCTTATAGCAATCACCTCCCACTTACATGGCATTCTGCAATGCACAACAGAAAGAACAGCATGTTCTTTCCTTAGTGTCATAAGGTAACCGACACATAGTTTCAGATTGCCCCGGGTCAAGTTCTAGGCCTCAGGTCATCTGTGTGGCCTTACAAGTCTTCTCTGTTCCACCTGTGGCTCAGGACATACCTCTATCAACGGATAGAGGTGCACTGTTAAGGCTAGGAAGAATCTGTATGTGTGCATGATATAAGGAAAAGCTTTTTTTCTGTTGTGTGCAATCCCCTGATATCAGTCATTTGCTTTGCTGTGATACATATGCACCTTCACATCTCACCCCAGTCCGGGCAATGTACATGTACCTTTGATCAGATTTCCAGTCTTATAGGATCTCAGGTTCCCGGGTGGCACAAGTGGTAAAAAAACAGCCTGCCAATGCAAGAGGCATAAGAGACTCAGGTTCAATCCCTGGGTCCAGAAGATCCCTCGGAGGAGGGCATGGCAGCTCAGTCCAGTACTCTTTCTTTGCCTGGAGAATCCCATAGACAGAGGAGCCTGGAGGGTTCATGTGGTCACAGAGAGTCAGACATGACCGAAGTGACTTAGCACGCACACATGCACAGCTTCATTATCACTCAAGCAAAAGGGCTTTCCCAAGCTCTTGGACTAGGTTAGGAATGTCAGCTAAATGTTTCCATAAGTACCCTGCAATAACTTGACACCATCTACCCTAGAGTCGAGCCAGACTTGGTGTTATGGGGACAGGATTGCTGTATGACAAGATTGCTGTATGAGAATACACCAGTCACAAATATGGGGGGAGATGTGTCTCCAGGCCACTCTTCTGACCAGCCAGCTAGTATTTTGGAGGTTCCTACTACCTCTCAGGTTCACCATAAGGAATCACAGAACTCAAGAACGTTATGATTACAGTTTAATTACAGCAAAAGGATATAAATAAAATGCATCCAGGGAATTCCCTGGTAGTCCAGTGGTTAGGACTCAGCACTTCCACCGCTTTAGTCCAGGGTTCAGCCTTTGGTCAGGGAACTAAGATTTCACAAGCCTTGCTGTGCAGCCAAAAAAGAACAAAACCAGCCAAAGGGAGAGAAGCACACACAAGGGAATGGTGTGGGAGAGTCCCAAATTCAAAGCTGCTGTTGTTCCCTCCCTGAACACCTCCCAGAAGACAGAACACCTCACCCTCCGTGTACATGGCACATTGATTCCTAAATAGACAGAGTACTGCCAACCTCGGAAGTGCACATGCTTTGGTGTCCAGAGCCTTCATTGGGCTTCCCTATGGAGGTCATGGTGACTCAGACGGTAAAGCGTCTGCCTACAATGCGGGAGATCCGGGTTCAATCCTTGGGTCGGGAAGATCTCCTGGAGAAGAAAATGGCAACCCACTCCAGTATTCTTGCCTGGAAAATCCCTTGGACGGTGGAACCTGGTAGCCTACAGTCCATGGGGTCGCAAAGAGTGGGACACGACTGAGCAACTTCACTTCAATTATGTAGGTCATGAAGTTGAACTACATGAAATTATTCTCCAGCCTCCTTCCCTTCTTTCCCCCAGAAATAGGGCTGATACCACCCAGATCAAAGTCCCAACCCTCTAATCACAACCCTGGTCTTTCAGGTATTGCTGGGCAGCCCCATCATGAACCATCTCTTTAGCATAAACTGTCAGGACACTACAGTCTATAATAAACATTCCTATCACTCCAAAGGTTTCAGAGGATTCCGTCTATGTCTTTTCAAATTTAAAATACATACGTCTTCAGTGGGTACAACTTGACAACTCAGCATTTACTATTTTTTTTTCCATTGTGTCTCTTACCCGTTATCCTTTTCCAGGAATCGCTCCATTTAATTTTCTTCCACTCCTGAGACTATACCGTAACAATCTTTTGAAATCGAATCACTAGATTATGGTCCTTGCTGCAAAACGGACTGTGACTGAGTTTGAAAACCAAATGAAACTGAATTCAAACAAGAGTTACAGGGTGCCTGTGTAACATAAAAAGATGAAGCATTTGTGGTCAGTGACCTTCCATCTTTGACACAAGCAAGAAAGTCAGCTACACACACTTGGGATTGTGCGCACGACGGCCACGTGCCGCCCTCATTACATCAAGCTCATAAGCTCCTAAGGACGTGCGCGACCTCGCGCAAAATCTCGACTCCGAAGCGAACAGGGGGGCTTAGGACCTGTGCAGGCGCAGAGGCGGTGCGGGTGCCTCCGCTCAGGCACTGTAGCGGACATCCCCGGGGGCCTCGGCGACGGGGGCCGGAAGTGACGCATGTTCCGCCTTTCCGCGTCCCTCGCGGCGGGCGGCGGGCGTCTGGACTGAGCCGCGCACTCGGATCCGAGGCTTCGCGGTCAACGGCTTCTTTGCGGGCCCCGCCGCAGCCGACCCGGCTCCTCGGTGGAGAGAAGATGGTGGGCCGGAACAGCGCCATCGCCGCCGGCGTGTGTGGGGCTCTTTTCATTGGTTACTGCATTTACTTCGACCGCAAGAGACGGAGTGACCCCAACTTCAAGAACAGGCTGCGAGAACGTGAGTGGGTCTCCGGTTCCCTGGGCCTCCCTCCCCCTCCCCCCGCGGCGCCCTCGTCCCCTGCTTCGCGCCGGCCGACACGCCGCGTGCTGGGCGGCCGCGTCGTGCTGCAGGGTCGGGGGCCCTGAGCGCACACGCCAGAGAAAGGTGATGGCGCCGCTCCCAGGGTTGCTCCCGGCCCATGTGCCAACGAACGCGTCCCTCCATTTTGGAGGAACGATTTTTCCCACTTTGTTTTCCCTAAACATGTACCGTGTAAGTGCAGATTCGTTTGTATTATAATTTAGGGGGTTGTGGCTCTTTTTTGCTGTTTATCTTTTTTCACCTCTTCCGAACTCGAAAGTCGGGTTTTTTGTGTGTTTTTTGTATTTTATGAATTTGTACTTAGACTGAACCTGCAAATCCAGCTCAGTATCATTCTCAAACGATAAGGTTGCATGCATTCTTAAACCCTCTTGGTAGCTCCACTGTAAAGGCTTCCAAGATATGAGTGAATGCTATAGAAATCGCAGGGGCGTCCAAAAGGCTGCACGTTTCCTGTGGCTCAGTCTTATTTCATACCTGCGACATCTTTTAAAAGAGATTTACAAGAAGGAAATCGTGTCGACAAAACCTTTCGTGATATTTGAATTTCGGAGGTATGCTCGTTCGCAGCAACGGAAGAGCAAATTTGTTGCATTAAGAAATAATTTTGTAATCTACCTAGGTTGCTCAGTCAGAATAGTTCCTGAAACTAGAATGTATAGGTAAGTTACTAAAGCCCAGAAAAATACGAAGTGATTAGCGTTTCACGTGTACTTGGGTCACACGTGGCTGGGACTACCTTACTGGAAACTGCCGCTCTTACACCATCTGCAATATGATATCTGATTCTGGCTCTCTTGTGTCTCAGGAATAAAGGGATATAGAGGTAATTTTTTTATTTATGGTTAGGTAGACTAATGGAAATAATGCTGCTTTGAATTCAGACACTGAGTTTCCTGACCCAGGTTAGTCACAGATTAGCAGTATGATCTTGGGTTTTCTGAGTCTTAATTTTCTTAGCTTGCAAAATCAGGTATTGCCTCTTGTTGGTTTTGTGAAGATTAAAGTGTTTGATGTGCTCACCACCATTCTTGACATGGAGAAGATCCTATAAATTCCTGCTGTAAATGTAATTACTGGAATTTTTATCATTTTCCTGTAGCTTCCAAGAAATAGTTGGGCAGTGGTGGTGTGGAAGTAGATCTCTGTAAAGAATGGATTAACCCTTCCTTTGGAATCGCTGCAATCCTATTGTTGAAAACCTTGAGAAAACTCATTTTTGGTTGAAGAAATAAGAAAAAGCTGTCATTTTGAACAAACTGAGAAATCTGTTATTTTCACAGTTGGTTTTTTTTTTTTTTTTTTGTCTTCCATAAATTAATTTCTAGTTTCAGTAGTAGCCTAATGACTTAAGGGTCAGGCTTGAATTAGTAGCTGAATAACCTTGGGCAACAAATTTCAAGCTTTAGTTTCCTTTTTTTTTGGTAAAACATTATAATGTAGAATTTAGTATAATACCTGACACATGGTAATTGATGAATGCCAAAGTCCTGGGTGTTCATTGGAAGGACTGATGCTAAAGCTGAAACTCCAATACTTTGGCCACCTCATGCAAAGAGTTGACTCATTGGAAAAGACTCTGATGCTGGGAGGGATTGGGGGCAGGAGAAGGGGATGACAGAGGATGAAATGGCTGGATGGCATCACTGACTCGTGGACATGAGTTTGAATAGACTCTGGGAGTTGGTGATGGACAGGGAGGCCTGGCATGCTGTGATTCATGGGGTCGCAAAGAGTCCGACACGACTGAGCAATTGAACTGAACTGAAAGATTGTTTATGAATATAATTGTTATTTTGTATTTTCTTTAGCAAGTAAAACTTGCTCAGAGTAATTTTGAAGTCTTTTTAAAGTCTGTATGGTTGACTGATTTTAAGAACTTGAGGGTGTTTTGTATTTGTGGGGTGTAATTGATATCAGTTTAGTTAATTTTTCATTTTCTTAGCTTAATTTCTAGTAGAATATTTATATCTGTAATACTGTTCATGGGGTTCTCAAGGCAAGAATACTGAAGTGGTTTCCCATTTCCTTCTCCAGTGGACCACATTTTGTCAAAACACTACCATGGCCCTGTGGCTTATAGTTTCGTTGAGTTGGACAAGGCTGTGATCCACAGTTTATTGCAAGATCAGTTTGGTTAGTTTTCTGTAATTGTGGTTTCCATTCTGTCTGCCCTCTAGATAAGGATAAAAGGCTTGTGGAAGCTTCCTGATGAGAGAGACTAACTGGGGGGAATCTGGGTCTTGTTCAGTAAATCTTTAATCCAATTTTCTGTTGATGAGTGGGGCTGTGTTCCCTCCAGGTAGTTTGACATATGATAGGGATAATGACGACCTCCTTCAAAAGGTCTTATGCCAGGACTGTTGTATTCAGTACCCTGACCCCACAGCAGGCCACGCCTCCGTGGAAGACTGGACACTCGGGCAAGTCTGGCTTGTGGGGTTACTGCTCCTTTCTCCTGGGTCCTGGCAAGCACAGGGTTTTGTTTGTGCCTTCCAAAAGTCTGTTTCCCCAGTGGTGTGGAAGTTCTGTAATCAAATCCCACTGGCTTCCAGAGTCTTAATTCGCTGGGGGTTCTCAGTTCCTTTGCAGGATCCCCACATTGGGAAATCTGTTGTAGACCCTAGAACTTTCACAACAGTGCAAGAGCTTCTTTGGTATAATTGTTCTCCAGTTTGTGGGTTGTCTGCTCAGTGGCTCTGTGATGGGGCTTATACACCCTACCTTCATTGGAAGAACTGATGCTGAAGCTAAAGCTCCAATACTTTGGCCACCTGATGCGAAGAACTGACTCGTGGGAAAAGACCCTGATGCTGGGAAATATTGAAGAAAGGAGAAGAGGAGGACAGAGGATGAGATGGTTAGATGGCATCACCAACTAGATAGACATGAGTTTGAGCAAGCTCTGGGAGTTGGTGATGGACAGGGAAGCCTGGTGTGCTGCAGTTCATGGGGTCTCAGAGTTGGACTGAGCCACTGAATTGACTGACATCTGTAATAAAAGGGCAGAGTTTTTCAAATCAGTGCTTCTGAAGGTTCTTTGGTTTTGTTTTTAGGAAAAGAGAATTAGGCTGTTTAAAATAGGTTTGAAGTTAAATCAAGACTAATTTATTCAATTTTTTTCTTGCCTTCATTAATGTGAGATTACCAGAAACTCCTACAGCATAATTTTTATCTAAATAATCATTAATAAATGAAAATTAACCTAAAAAGTACCAACTACAGATGTTTTTTATTTTACAGCACTGAATGAAATGATTCATTTTAAAATAAGTAATCTAATTTAAATGATTGCTTTAGATTCGGGACTTTTTGCATTTTATGTGTATTTTTTTAGTCGGTTTTAACTTGTTAGGTTTACGCACAGACACTTTGGACTGATTTCTAGTAAATATTGTGTCAGTCTGCTGATTGAATATGTAGTAGCTCCTTGATTTTTCAGTCTGTTATCTGCCTGTTTGTCAGAGACACTATTTGATAAATAAGTTAATGTAACAAGTTAGTTGTCTTACAAAAGTAAAGTGAGAATTTTAATGTTATTGCTATAAATTTAAAGCAGCTAAGCAAGCTTAAAATTTGGTAACTACCAAACATTCAACAACAACCATATGTTCTCCACTCCATTAAAAAACCATGTATATATATGTTTGAAAATCAGGCTTCTTTGTACTATTATCACTTTTGTCATTTTTTGCAAATTTTGACGAAGCAAATTGTATATCTCAGTTTATTCCACAAACTTGCCGGGTTTATTTCTGAGATACCTTTTATATTGATGGGCGTATCTTCACTTCTCTGCAGTGTAGAGTGATGTTTGAGTGAAGTTCTGCTGCCTGAGTGTTTGGGTTGCCACTCCACCACCCATTAGTTGTGATCTGGTAAATTATCTCTGTGATAACATGGTGGTGATACCAGTACCTGTCCTCCTGTTGCTGTGAGGATAAATAAGCTAATTAGTAACATGTAGGATAGTGCCTCTCTTGAATCTAAAACGAGTGCTTATCTTAACCTCAAGTGTCCATGTCCAAGCCTAGTCCTCTTCCCAGCACGTCTGTATCATGATCTTTTAATAACTAGGTAATATAGTCTGGTGTCATTCTGCCAAAAGAGAGCTGAACCTTAATTGAGGCTATATATTCTGTTTCTCCACAGTTGCCTAATGATGAACACCTAAGAAAGGTAGTTGGGAAAAATAGGCAGTCTTCAAATTAATAGTAAGATCAGCTTTATATATTTTTGAAAGTGCTAAGGCCTTAGAGTTGTAGCACTTTATGTAATCAGGGGGCTAGAATTGGCTAGAGATACTGGTAGTAAGCCTAGTTTGTAAATGCAAGTTAGAAAAGGTTCCCTGACCAGAGTAAATTAACCATTTGTGTGCACTTAGGTCACCGCCTCTCTACTCATGCATTGAAAATTGGATTTATAGAATGCTTTAAGGTTTTAAGAGGACATTTGCTTGTTTTATGACTTTTGTTTCTCACAGTAATAAAGCATGCCTGATCTTTTGAGAGTTGATATTTATTTGCTGACCCAGTAATAAGTATTAGAGCTTTAGCTTTCTTAGCCACCTGGTGCCTTTGGTAATTTTTACTGGTCAATGAAACTAACTTAACTACTTAGCATAGTGCAACTCCTTAGCTGAGGAGTTGGTTGCTGTTGAGCTCACTCCTGAGTGCTTATATCTCAATAGTGCCAACCAGGCACTGAAAATACAGTAACTCATTTAATCCTCATATCAACTCGGTGAAGCAGGTATTGTTCTTAAGCCAGGTTTACATAAGGAGAAAGAGAGGCATAGCAAGTGAACCGTGACTTGCCCAAGGTCACACTGCTAGTCAGTGGAAGATCTGGGGTATAAAGGAAACCCAAGCTTCCTTGTGCCAGCACCGTTTCTCATGGAGTGTACAATTAAAGTGAAAGCCACTCAGTTGTGTCCGACTCTTTGCTACCCCATGGAGTTCTCCAGCCCATGGAATTCTCTAGGTCAGAATACTGGAGTGGGTAGCCATTCCCTTCTCTGGGGGATCTTCCCAACCCAAGGATCGAACCCAGGTTTCCCACATTGCAGGCAGATTCTTTGCCAGGTGAGACACCAGGGAATCCCAAGAATACTGGAATGGGTAGCCTATTCCTTTTTCCAGTGGATCTTCCCAACCCAGGATTTGAACCAGGATCTTCTGCATTGCAGGCAGATTCTTTACCAGCTGAGCTACTAGGGAAGCCCCCTTTCTCAGTCTTATCTGACTCTCGGCAGCCCCATGAGCTATACATTCCATGGAATTCTCCAGGCCAGAATACTGGAGTTGATAGCCTTTCCCTTCTCCAGGGGTTCTTCCCAACCCACGGATTGGACCCAGGTCTCCGGCATTGCAGGCAGATTCTTTACCAGCTGAGCCACCAGGGAAGCCCAAGAATACTCTAGTGGGTAGCCTATCCCTTCTCCAGGGCATCTTCCTGACCCAGGAATGGAACCAGGGTCTCCTGCATTACAGGTAGATTCTTTACCTGCTGAGCTACCAGGGAAGCCCATGCAATTAAACAGCAGCTTAAAATATTGTTAGTGTCCTACTAATTTGATTTTAAAAGGTTGACTAATTATGATTTAAACAATGTCACTTACTCCTGAGTTTGTACTATTACTATTTCATGTCAAAAACAAAAACAACCTACAGACTGTAGGGCGAGGGTTTTTTCCCTTTAACTGGCAGTAATTATTTGAGTGCTGCCTTTCTTTGCTCTTATTTTTGCCAAATGCATAAATACTGTGCTTTTTTTCTCAAGAAAGCTTTTTCAAATGCTGTTTTTTTTTAATTCTTTTCTTATTTAATAATGCCAGAGAGTTTTCAAAGTTTAGTAAAGACAGAGTCAGTTATATTTCAGTAGTAAAATTCCATCATAACAACAGAGGCTTGATTCTTGGTCATGTGTCCTGTCCTATGTAGGTTGGAGGTGGGGGAGAGAGACTTGCTCTACTTAGGATGGTTCCAACAGCTGAGTCTCTTAATTATCTCCATTTTGCAAACTGTCGATCCTGGTACCCCAGAGGGAAGGACAAAGCTTCTGTCCAGGAATGTCCCACTGCTGGTAGCTGATCTGAACTATTTTTATGACCCTGACAAATCACAAGAAAAAAAGCCTGAGTTGGTCATGTTTTGCAAATAGAATGAGTACCACAGCAATTACACTTCTTTTGATTCCCATTTTAATAATAATAAAATGAAAATATTCCCTTTCTTGCAGGAAGAAAGAAACAGAAGCTTGCCAAGGAGAGAGCTGGGCTTTCCAAGGTAATAATCTTTTTTTATAGTCTACTTCAAATGTATATTTTGAGAAAGCTAATTGGTATCAGACACTGATTTTATGTTTTAAAATAGAATTTCTTTGTAAGAACAGTTATTAGCTCTGTTCCCCTGCAGATTTTTCAGTCCTTCCTTATTTCCCCTTTGTCAGCCTCATAGCAGACAACTTACGTGCGAACAGTGTTTGAGGGTGGTAAGATGATAGGCTGTGAAGACACTTACCTTTAAAAAGTTAAAACTTTTTCACTAAGCTGCTCCAAAATAACAAAACATTTATTACTAATTCCTGTAGAAGAACCATGTTAACTCATTTTGAAAGTTACATAAGATTATTCACACCCACTGATCCACAATCCCACTGCCTGTCAGATTTTTACCTTGTAATATGTAAATGTAGACATGAGTCTTATTCATTTTTTTCCTTTTCATAGATCCTATGGTCATGATTATTTTTAAAGACTACATAGATTTATTTTATAAAGAACATTCAGATCAGATCAGTAGCTCAGTCGTGTCCGACTCTTGGCAACCCCATGAATTGCAGCACGCCAGGCCTCCCTGTCCATCACCAACTCCCAGAGTTCACTCAGACTCAACGTCCATCGAGTCAGTGATGCCATCCAGCCATCTCATCCTCTGTCGTCCCCTTCTCCTCCTGCCCCCAATCCCTCCCAGCATCAGAGTCTTTTCCAATGAGTCAGCTCTTCGCATGAGGTGGCCAAAGTACTGGAGTTTCAGCTTTAGCATCATTCCTTCCAAAGAAATCCCAGGGCTGATCTCCTTCAGAATGGACTGGTTGGATCTCCTTGCAGTCCAAGGGACTCTCAAGAGTCTTCTCCAACACCACAGTTTGTTCAAAAGCATCAATTCTTCAATTTCTTCAAAAACGCTCAGCCTTCTTCACAGTCCAACTCTCACATCCATACATGACCACAGGAAAAACCATAGCCTTGACTAGACGAACCTTTGTTGGCAAAGTAATGTCTCTGCTTTATGTATAGGTAAATGTTAATCACTGAGCATATAGCTTTTTTTTTTTTTTAATTGAAATTAGTTCCATCGTCTGGATATCCAGTACTTGGACCTACTGGATCAGTAGTAGTTCTTTTTAAAGCAAGTTGAAGCAGTGAAAAAAATTAGATCTATTAATGTTACATTTGAGTAATTAACACACCTAACTGACTGGATATGATAATAGCAAGATGAAACTGGGAGGCAGTCACTTTGTTTCCCTGTTGTATCCAAACTACCTTTCTGAAATATCTAATATATTCATTATGTTTCAGTAGTCTTTTCTTTCTAAGGATATTTCTGGTTTGGTTCCAGACCACTGTTGTAAAGAGACTGTGAATTTTTTGGTTTCCTGGCCCATGTGATAGTTGTGTGTACACTATACTGTGTACGTAGCATTGCACGGTGTCTGATAACTGTACACACCTGTAATAAGAGTGTATATGATAATACTCAAGAACCAGAAACTTCTATTAGTAGTCTAGGTTTTTTAAATAAAAAGGGACTTTTTAAATACTTGGTTTACATTTTTTACAAAGATAATGCATATAGCTGGTGACTTTATTATAATCATTTGATTTGGTAATATATAACAAGCCATAAAACAAAAACACAGAAAGGCAAAGTTAATTAAATAAAGCTGCTTGTTTGAAATAGCAAAAAAAAAAAAAAATCAGAAGCAGCTCAAATGCCCAACAAATAGATCATGATTATACAGTTATATATTCCTCAATATAGTTATATAAAAATCTATGATAATGGCCATCAAAAAATAGTGTAAGTTTTAATGTTTGTATTTTGTGGTAAAGATACATCTGTACTCTCTTTTTACTTGAGGTTTGATTCACAGCTTTCTAAGAACTGTTCAAACACCAGTTTTATCAAAAAGGATTTTTTTCTTGCATATATTTTAAAGTAGATATTAAACTTCTATTCTTGAGTGTTGTTGAAGAGTAAATTTCTTTTTGTCAGCTTTCATAATGAGCTGTTTTTTTTAATGGCATAATTTTTTGTATTGTGTATATCCCTGGAGTAAACCAGGGATATATAAAATATATATATAAATAAAATATATATAAAATTACTAAATATTCTATTTTCAAACAGTTACCTGACCTTAAAGATGCTGAAGCCGTTCAGAAATTCTTTCTAGAAGAAATACAGCTTGGTGAAGAATTACTAGCTCAAGGTAATTAATAGTCATTGAAAGACTAGGAAACTAGATAGGTAATAAGGGGCTTTTTTGGTGCAGTGTGGCTATTTTTTAAAAAGATATTCTTAAAATTTCTGGGATGGAGGATAATTAGGGAGTTTGGGTTGGACATGTACACACTGCTGTGTTAAAAATGGATAACTGACAAGAACGTACTGTATAGCACAGGGAACCCCGCTCATGCTATGTGGCAGCCTGGATGGGAGGAGAGTTTGGGGGATGAGCACGTACGTTTGTGTGACTGAGCCCCTTCGCTGTTCACTTGGAGCAATCACAACGTTGTGAGTCAGCTATACGCTAATACAAAAAAATTTTTAAAGGGATATTCTAAATATTTCCAGAATTAGGGTTTTAATAATATGAGGCATTTAATAATGCAAGGAAAATAAGTAATCTTTACAAATGAGGTTGCTTTTAAAGTAGTTTAGAAGAATATAGTCAATTGTAATATGTAAACAGTAACTGAGAGAAATATCTGGGAATGTAATTTCCTCAACTCCTTCACCTGCTCTTCAGATCTTTCCCAGTACCTATAGGAAGGAATGGCTAATAGAATACATCCCAGAGAAGGTTAGTTTACCTGTTCAGGTTACACAGTTTATGGCGTATGATTTTCAGAAACAGTGATCTAAATCTGATCCAGAATTTAGGCTTTGGGCTTTGTGCTTTGTGTGTTCATCAATAGAATTAAGAATTCTGTCTTAAAAATGACTGTTATGAAATTAAAATGATCATTTTTCAAATTTGAGAACCATAATTCATTCAATAATTGAGTGTCTTAAATGCATTTATATTTTTATTGTCAAAATAGCTTTTATCACAAAAGTAGCTTTGAAATAGTTGCTGTTGAAATGGTATCACGTGTTAACTTGTTTTTCTTATTCTCACTGTTGTATTATAATAGATTTTGACATTATTGAACTACATGATGCAGGTCATTTGTGGATTTGTAATCATTGGGCAAAGTAAAGCACTTAAGTCCTCATAAAGATCATTTGAGAGACTATAATTTCATTGGTTTAATATCGGAAGAAAAGTGAAGCATGTATATCTGTTTCTAAGGATAGAGATTGTAATGTTTCAATTTATGCAAAGATACTGTCAGTATTTGTTTATACTCATAAAGATGTCAGTTTATGACTATCAAATTTTCCTTCTAGCCTCCAAAATAAACATAATGTAAAAAAATTTATCTAAGATACTGTAGTGCTCTCCCAATTACTTGCTTATCTTAGAGATCACGTACTGTGGCCCTTTCTCTTTGACTTGAGCTGTTAGATCTATATTGACAAGAACAGTTAACTCATGAGGGGAGTGAGGGGGTCAGGAAAGGATAGGGAAGTGTTTTTTGTTCTTTATTTGAAGCTTACATTCCACATTTCAGCCTAGCACACCCCGAGAGTTATGTAACTCAGCTGCCAAGCTGCCTTTATTCTGGTGGAATCCACTGAACCAGCCTGAGGTTAGAATTAGGGAAAGGTAAGCCGGAGAAGGCAATGGCACCCCACTCCAGTACTCTTGCCTGGAAAATCACATGGATGGAGGAGCCTGGTAGGCTACAGTCCATGGGGTCGCTAAGAGTCGGAAATGACTGAGTGACTTCTCTTTCACTTTTCACTTTCATGCATTGGAGGAGGAAATGGCAACCCACTCCAGTATTCTTGCCTGGAGAATCCCAGGGGCGGCGGGGCCTGGTGGGCTGCCGTCTGTGGGGTCGCACAGAGTCAGGCACGACTGAAGCGACTTAGCAGCAGCCATGAGAAAGCATAAGCAGTTCAGGCAGTGAGCCTCACTGCTTGACACGGCCTCCCTCGTGCAGGTGTCTTCAGCCGTAATAACTGAGCAGTATCTCAGGATAAGTGAGTAGGATCAAGGCTGCAGTGTGGAGAGGAAATGGTTTCATTTCTACACTAAATTGCTGTGATTGTTTATAAACGGTTTCCGGTGTGTTCAGAAGTTTTAGGAGGTGTCTCAGCCAAAGACCCCCTGTGCTCTACACATACCACTCTGGTAGCAGCTCTATTTATTTCCATTTAATAATCAGAATTAATATTCTCAGACAATACTGTGAGCTCCTCTGTTTCCTGTAAATTCAGTGGCCCGAGGATTCAGTGGCCATTGTGGCATCTTAATTTCCAAGTCAGTGGAGCCCTTGTGGCCCTGATGGAGGTCCAGTCCTATGTGGAAGACCTGTGCCTTACATTTTCCATTTTTAATACTTCTTTGTAGAATTAAAGCTTTCTTCAATTTGAGTAGTTTAAATAAAAATATTATGTAGCAGGCAGTTCCTCCTCATTTACCAGTCCCTTATTTGGTCCCATTCATACTCAGGGTTGGAAAACTTTTGTGTTTACTGGTTTATTATAAATAATACTATTCAGGAGTAACCAGCTATAGGAGATGCACAGGGTTAGGGGGTGGAGAACTTTCATGCCTTCTCTGGGGGTGCCACCCTTCTAGTCTTTGATATATTTACCAACCCAGAATCCTAAGAAATAACTTTTTGACATAAGTAGAATTTGTTCATTTTCACCTAAAGAGTTAAAAATGGTCCAGTCCCTACATTAAATTGCTTAGCAAGCCTAGAAAGATCAACACTCGGTGAATAAGAGAATCAGTGAAACTGTGTATAACAAGTGTAGGAGAACATGAGATAAACCAGGGAAACATTTTCAGGTCTCCTTCAGGCTGCATCTTGAATTTCCTGAGAGAGAAGGCCTAGGCATTGAGGAAAGGGAGAGCATTTGCCCAGCAGAGGAGCGGATGGTGACTTTGACTTTCATCTTGTAACACTTGGTTTGATCTTGCGCTGTTATGTCTTAAGTGGATTATATGCTGCTTTCTATGCTGTTTCTCAAGGTACCACTTGAGATCTGGCCATCCAGTCAGCAAAAGTTTTATGAAAGTTGTAGCAACATTCCATGTGAAGGAAGCTCAAGATGACAGGTTGACCGCTTTTGAGGTTTTGTCATTGTATAATTGTCTCCTGGATATACAGGATTCTTAGGCATTGCTCGCGGTTGGATCTGCAGAGAGGATAACTGCCAGTGATGACTAGGTTCAGAAGAGATTAAAGGCCTGTAGGTGTCTACTTGGAGAAGGCAATGGCACCCCACTCCAGTACTCCTGCCTGGAAAATCCCACGGATGGAGGAGCCTGGTGGGCTGCAGTCCACGGGGTCACTAAGAGTCGGACACGACTGAGCGACTTCACTTTCACTTTTCACTTTCATGCATTGGAGAAGGAAATGGCAACCCACTCCAGTGTTCTTGCCTGGAGAATCCCAGGGACGGGTGGGCTGCCGTCTCTGGGGTCACACAGAGTCGGACACGACTGAAGAGACTTAGCAGCAGCAGCAGGTGTCTACTTGCGTGTGGTAATATTCCCATAGTATAAGGGGTTTAAAGTGAAATTGGGCCTGTCCACCTCAGTCCTCCAGTCTTCCAGTCCTCTCTTCGTAAAAAAGTGTTGTTTCATTGTTAGCACCCTCTTAAGTAATCTTTGAGAAATACTCAGTATATAACTAGTAATAAACTTAGACATTTCTGTACCTTAATTTCTTCCCCTTTGAAAGTGTTACTGGAGTCCCTTCATACATCTAATCTGACTTATTCTTGTTGGTGGCTTCTTACTTATATGAGTATACTGTATTTTCTAGATTTTTACCTGCATGATGTTTTTGGTCATTATCATTTGGAGATATAGTGAAGACTTTAAAGGCAAAGGCTTTTCCAGTTACACAGCATTTTTATGTAAATCTTGCAGGTGAATATGAGAAGGGTGTGGACCATCTGACAAATGCGATTGCTGTGTGTGGACAGCCGCAGCAGTTGCTGCAGGTGTTGCAACAAACTCTTCCACCACCAGTGTTCCAGATGCTTCTGACTAAGCTCCCAACAATTAGTCAGGTAAAGATTTGAACTGTTACATAAGAGAGTGGAATCTGAGAGTTTGGCATTTAAAAATGAGCCTATTGAACATGATGACATAAGCCTCTCCTCCGTATAATGAAAACAGTACTAGAGATGTCAGTGCTCGACTCATAGAAAAACATCCAGACAAAGGGGCATAAAATCCAGCAATCGTGCCCAGGAGCATGACTGGAAGTAAGTCTCTCTACTGCTAAATCTCAGGCCTTGGTGTTCAGATCCCCAAATTGAGATCACTTCCAGCTGCTTTCTAAACCTACCTTTCTGCCGCCTCTTTTGCGAGACCCCTTAGTTAAGTGGCAGAGGACAAAGGAGCCAAGGTGGCACAGCCTAGAAATCAGACCCTTGAAGGCCTGTGGCTCTCTCAGACCTCACTTATCTGAAGGCCTCAGTGTCTGCTAATGCCGAGTTGGGCTTTGAGTTTGGAGCTGTTCGATACATCCTCATTGATACAGTAGGTTAAGCATAACTTAGAAGTTGATTAAAATGCATCCCATTCATTTTAAATAGTCAAGGAGCCCCATTGAATCTACTTTTGGAAATATGATGTCTATTAAATGAGTCTTCATGGTTGATATAATTGAAAATTAATAAAAATGACTGGTTAATTCTTTAAACTGAGCTTTTACTCATCTGGATTGGGAAAAGACTGAGAAGAAAAAGGTCCCAGAGATTTAAAGGAAAGAATTGAAAGAGCAAGAAGCTGGATTTTGATTCTTTTTATTTTATTTTTTGATCCTAATGAATGTGGTTCCCAGTCTGTTGTCAGAATCCTCTAACATTACTCACCTTTTCACTTTAGCATAGCATAGAGCTTGTGGAAAATTGACCTGAGTATGATGTCTTTTGAAATGTGGATGATTTCAGGATGAAGCTTGAATTCCTCAGTAAGAATGGCCTCTTTTACTTAGTTCACTTGTCCCATGTTATGTGGAAATATTTTCAAAATACTAATATTTCGGAATACTGTATTCCTTCTTTGTATAATGACGGACCATTTACAGGCCAATAGGGAAATGTTTGGAGGATAGAATGATCACTAAAACACTAATCATTATTTTTAGTTCATATGGGAGTGAATAGAGATCTTAAATTCTTTATTTTAGTTAAAAAATTGACTAGCATAACAGTGTTATGCTTCCTTTATTTTATTGACTTGAATTTTGAGGTGGGGCTGACAGATTATTTTCTTAAATAAAAACGGTGTATGAAGTGTTAAATATTGACATTTCAATATGAATAAACTTCAGCAAGATTTGATTCAGAGATCAAAAAAGCATTTTATGTTGAACTTAGAATCCTGATTAAATGCTTATACTTTTAAAAATTTATAAGTATTTATAAATTTATAAATATTTTCTCTTTCAGAGAATTGTAAGTGCTCAAAGCTTGGCTGAAGATGATGTGGAATGAGAAACAAATGTCAACATAATGATCTCAATTAAAACATATTTTTAAAATCTTAACTCAGAAGATGACCGGCTCTGGGGGAGTAAGGGCAGATAAGCTTGTTATGGACTGTCCTCCACAGTGAAGTCTACCAAAGTTAATTTTTACTTTGTGTAGATCCATTTGTCTGTTTTATTTATTTTTCCCAGTGGAAAGTGTATTTTGATAGAGAGCTTTTCATTTTATAAATACACTATGAATTACTGAAATATGCATTTTGTTTATTCTTAAAATATGTGATTAGAATGTATGTATAACATCCCATTACTTCCATTAAAAATACCCGGTGCTCAGTTTTGAAAGATAGGCCCCAAAAAATGTAAAAGAAAACTGAAGAATATACTTGTTTTGCTCTACATCAGAAAGTTGGCTGGAAACTTGTGTTGATCAAAACTGAGCATTAAGAGATTATTTCTTTCCATTTAATCTCTTAAATATGTGTAATGTGCTGCTATGCTATAATAACAACTTCACCCCCTCCCTTGAAGTGTTTTCTTTAAATCAGTGGGTTTGATGTATTCTGGATATTTACCTCCTTGTATTTTAGATACATGTAGTTGCGGATAGCACCAGGAATTGGATGTCTGTACATTCTTAATCTGGCTGAGTAAGCTTTACCAGTTAATGTCTGCCCACTTGCCTCATATATAAACTGAGGAAATGGGTGTGCTAATTCAGCTTCTAATTCCTTTGGTTCTGTGCAGCATTCTCAAATCCCTCTTTCTGAGGGAAATACCTGTTTGGGCAGCCAGCCCTTGCGTTTTTTTATACTCTGAATTTCGCATGCTTGCCTGACGTATTTCTGGTTTTTTAAAAGGTATAACGTGTTGATTTTCACTGAAATCATGGTTCTGTCACTACTTTTGTAAATTAACCTGAAACGTAACCTTCACGGTAACTGGGACGCTATGCTTGTAAAAGTGTTTGTTCCCTTTCGCTTTTATCCTCAGTGTACCTCCTTAATCCCCTACCAACCCTTATCTTGTATGAGAATAAGGTGTAACTTTGTGGCTGAAGACTTGAATGAAGATAATGGGACCTTTTATTCTCTAAATAGTGACATATTATCTGCAGCCACAGATTAAATATCAGACCTAAGAATAAAGATCCTTGGTACTTAGTGGTGTCTGTTGAGTGGCATTTCTCGTTGTACAGATCGCCTTTATTCTGTCTGAAAGTCTGTGGAGAGACCTTTTCTATGTACTCGACATTTTTTCTTAATAGGGTTTTGTGGTGGTTGTGATGTAGTGGGAAGAGTTTGGAGGATGATTTTAGTTTCCGCCTCTGGATAATCACAGCCTTGGGCACGTCCATGTTACATCTCTGGACTCCAGTATTCTCATCTGTACAATAAGAACATCAGACTAGGCCACTCACACTTCCTGGTAACTCTTTCTTAGGAACCTTTCAGGTTTGTGATCCTGAGCCCTTAAACAGTGTGCTTTTTTTCATTGACAACCCTGCAGGCTCTTTAGGGGGTGAGGTGGGATGAGGTGAACACTACAATCATGTTGATCGGTTCATTTCCAAGTAGGATCCCAAATCCAAAATAGTGCAGTGGTGCCCAGTTCATGATTGGCCACGCAGCTAGAAGCAGTCTGCTGTCCTGCGTTTGCCAAAAGGGGATGGACTAGGACAGTCAGGGATTACAGACGAGGAAAGAGCAAGGGGCAGACAGCTGGCCAAGAGAGGAGGAGGGGTTGGCCTCGGTTTTATTTTAGGAGGGGATGCTTAATAGATGCCCTTGTGAACGCTGATGCAGTCCAAGCTGTGTCACCTGGCTTTATGGAAAATAATCAGCTTTGCTTTAATGCTTACTGAAGAGGCGGTGAAGTGCTTATAGTAGAGCTGATTTTGCCCAGTACATCTTACTTGAATGACAGTCTCGGTGCTTTAAAAATTGTTCAGTCACTTAAGTTGTGTCCGGCTCTTTGCGACTCCATGGACTACAGCATGTCAGACTTCCCCTGTCTTTCACTATCTCCCGGAGTTTCTGCAACTCATGTCCATTGAGTCAGTGATGCTGTCTAACCATCTCATCCTCTGCCTCCCCCTTCTTCTTTTGCCTTCAGTCTTTCCCAGCATCAAGGTCTTTTCCAGTGAGTCGGCTCTTCACATCAGATGGCCAAAGTAGTGGAACTTCAGCTTCATTCAGCATTGGTCCTACCAATGAATATTCAGGGCTGGTTTCCTCTAGGATTGATTGGTTTGAACTCCCTGCAGTCCAGTGGACTCTGAAGAGTCTTCTCCAGCACCACAATTCAAAAGTGTCAGTTCTTTGGTGCTCAGCCTTCTTTATGGTCCAGTTCTCACATCTGTACATGACTACTGGAAAAAACAGGCCTTTGCTGCCAAAGGGGAATCTCTGCTTTTTTAATACGCTGTCTAGGTTTGCCATAGTTTTCCTTCCATGGACCAAGTATCAATTTCATGGCTGCAGTCACTGTCCATGGTGATTTTGAAGCCCAAGAAAATGAGTCACTTCCCACTTCTACCCCTTCTGTTTGCCATGAAAAATTGGATACCACTTTTGAAAGCTGTTATATTGTGTTAAAAACTACTGCTGGTACCGAAAGTTTTTTTCCTTCTAGACACATAATTGCTGAACACTCACATAGTGATGGAAACAGGCAGTGGTGGGGATGTGGGCTAAATGGGGCTCAACCCAGGATTTAAGTCAAGTGGAATGGCTTGGATGTTGTCGTTTGTTAAAGTTGCACGTACATCTGTGGAAATGAAAATGTTAGTGCACATTGGCATGCTTCCTTGGACAAAGATTGCTCTTTGGTTCCACAGTTTGTGCTTAGAGTCTTGAGCTCTTTATTTGGTTGCTCTGTATATTTTCTCTGCTGAAAACTTCTTGAAATCCCACTGTGCATCCATTTCCCAAGTTCGTGGATTACAACCGTTACTCTGAACGCTTTCTGATAGGCTGGCCACTGACCACCTCCACTTCACTAAGTTCTTTGGGGATTTTATCTTGTTCCTTCATCTGGAACCTCCTGTGTGGCCGTCTCATTTTTTAATTTCTGTTTGCATTTTTATCTGTGTAATAGCATAGTTAACGTTTCTTGAAGAAGCAGCCTTCTGTAGATGTTCTGTGTCCCAGCAGTATGTTTCCCTCTTGTCACCCAGGCCGAGGACCTGGTTCTGATCTGTGATTGCTATTTGCCTTGCTTCTGGTGTTTGCCCCTTGGTGGGCAAGGCTGGTCTAGAGGTTTGTTTCAGGCTTCTTGGTGGGAGGCGCTGGTCCACGCCCACTCATGGGTGGAGCTGGGTCTTGGCCCTCTAGTGGGCAGGGACGTGTGGGCAGGGACGTGTCTAAAAGTGGTGTGGGGCTCTGTTCCCGCCCTGTGGGTTGTTTGGCCTGTGAGTCCCAGCATAGGATCCTGCAGGCTGTCGGGTGGGGCCAGGTCTCACAGCCAAAGATGGAAAAAATGTCTGCTGCTAACTGGAGTTAACATAGGTCCCAGCTGCATCTGCCACCAGCTTATATGACCCCAGAGAGCCACAGCTGCTCCCCCCTGCCCAGGGGACCCGTGAAGACCAGCAGGTAGATCTGACCCATCTTGTATGCGGTTGCTGCTTTTGTCACGTGCTGGGCCCTGTGTGCACCCTCCTGGAGTGAAATCTCCTTTTCCCTCAGTCCTGGGGGTTCCTGCGACCAAGCCCTACTGGCCTTCAAAGCCAAAAGCTGTGGGGGTTCCTCCTAATGCTGGACCTCGGGTCTGGGGAGCCTGGTATGGGGCTCATTATGTCTTTGACTGTAGAGTATCTTTTTGTAGATTCCAGCCTTTTAAATTGACAGATCAGCAGTTGTGATTTTGGTGTACTCATGAGAAAAGGTACGCTCGGGTTCTCCACCATTGTCTCCACAGTTTGTACTTGAAGAGCGTTTAAAACAGGGGCATCCCTGGTGGCTCAGAGGTTAAAGCGTTTGCCTGGAATGCGGGAGACCCAGGTTCGATCCCTGGGTCGGGAAGATCCCCTGGAGAAGGCAGTGGCAACCCACTCTAGTACTCTTGCCTGGAGGATCCCATGGAGGGAGGAGCCTGGTAGGCTACTGTCCACGGGGTCGCAAAGAGTCTGACACGATTGAGCAACTTCACTTTTCCTGGTAGTATCAGTGCTGTTCTGTTAACAGATAAATAGAACTTAGCTTCACGTCTCACATAGAGTGTGTGAAACCTGGTTCCATGTGAGTGGTAGGCAGTCAGTAAACATTTGAATCCTTTTACTCCTCAGTTAAGTTCAGGAGTTTATCTGCCTTTCTGACCTTGTTGAATCAGCCTGTACACCAGCATGTTTGTTAATGTTACTGCAAGAGATTTTTGAGAATACTGGTCTACCATACAAAAAAAATTTTTTTGGAACAAAAAATAGAGTTTTTATTATTGCTTGTGCCTCAACTGTTTAAGTGCTCTTAAGTGCTGTTAAGGCTTGGAGAATATCTTGGCTTGGCATATATTTGCAGAAGTGAATTCTGCTGAGTTTGATCGTTCAAAGCAGAATTAAGTTTCTTGGTCACCATTCCTTTGAGAAAGTTGACAGCCGTGCAGCTTCTCCCCAGTTGATGCTTGCGTTCGCCTTCAGAGCATTCACAGGTCCAGGTTAAGAACCCCTCCCTGCTTTCGTGTCAGCAGGTGAGGATTAGGTAGTAGTAATGTTTTCCCAACTTGAGATGTATCAGAGTCACGTGGAAGCCTTGTTAACAGCAAATTGCTGGGCAGCAAGTCTGGGCAGAAACACGTATCCATCAGCATTTCTAGCAAGTTCCCTGGTTTTGGTGATACTGCTGGTGTCGGAGTCATGAGTCATCACAGACAGTGATGCTCAGTGGTGAAGTGGAAAATGTGAGTAGGAAATGGTCATAGAGGAGAACTTAAGCTGTGTTAAGGTCACAGATGGTGTCCTATAGCACTCTAAAAGGGAGATACATGCTTAAACTGGTCCCCTGTAGTGGAACATGATGGGCGCCCCCCGTACAGGCCCTCAGTTATCAGACTATGTTCAAGATAGGCCAGGTCAGTAGATGTATTTTAGGAATTTTTGGAGGGAAATAAATTCAACTAAGCAGAAATTACATCCTCTAAGCATGTTAGTTGTGTATTTTTAAGTTTTTACTCCACATTTATATCTTTGAGTGAATCAGATGGATTTCCCCCCTTTTTAGATTCAGGTTGTCTGGAACATTATATATATAATGTTTAAATAATTATATTAACTAAGTTATATGTTTATGTAATGAATTGTACCATATAATTTTTGAGGTAGTAAATCCTGGTTTAATTTCCACTAACAACTGATAAGGGAGTCAAGTACTTTGACGTAATACTGACAGGCTAGAGGTGGGGAAAGGGCAGAGGGGCTGTGGCTAACCGGGGGCTTGATGTGAGAGACGGCGCGGTGCCTGGTGGTGTGCACATTCAGGGGCAACAGCGAGGTCCCGCCGGAATTCCCCAGAAGTCCTCAAACCCCATGGACCCTGCCTTTCATCGCATCAGAAAGTAGACATACTGCGCTAGCCTCGCCGTTTTTTCCTTGGTCGAGCGGGCACCTTTGAAGTTTTAAAATCAGAACATGTCTCAGTTTACCCCGAGTTAACACAGCCCTGGTCCCCATAGAGGCTGAAGGCACTACTCTGACCTCTGCGTGGTATTCACATCACACACAGTTGCTCTCCCTACTTACTGTTTGAAGAGGATAACTTTGTAGTTGTCAGTAGAGACTGATTCTTTTATAGACCATTTATCTTTCTTTTTCAGGGGTGTGGGGGGGACATGTAATGAGGCTTGTGGGATCTTAGTTCCCCCACTAGGGGTCACACTTGGGCCCTCGGCAGTGAAAGCATGGAGTCCTCACAGGACCATCAGGAAATTTCTTATAGACCAGTTTGATCCATATCCCATTCCTGTGGAGGGCTGCAGTGGTTTGCAAAGGCTTCCTTTGCAGTTCCCTCTATGAAGTAGGACCCTATAGCGAGTATGGAAAACCAACTTGAATTAGCTTAAGAAATAATAGCATTTGTTAGCTCTTCAGGGAGACTTCTGACTAGAACCTGGATCACCACACGTGGACAGCTCCTTCGATCTCTGCTTCTCACTGTGCTTGTTTTATTTTGACCAAGAGGAGGCTGGCGCTCTGGGCTCTGGCAGCTGCGGACGTGTGTGTAACGACAGTCACACTTCCTGATTTCTGGTGGTGGTGGTGGAGTGGGTTGCCATTTCCTTCTCCAGTGGATCTTCCTGACCCAGGGATCAAACCTGGGTCTCCTGCATGGGCAAGCGGATTCTTTACCACTAGCGCCACCTGGGAAGCCCTCTCTGAGCTCTAGAATGAATTAACTTACGAATGAATCCTCACCATTTTACAAGGTATGCCCAGTGTTGCACGGTAAGTGGAAGATTGACGGATTTTTTCCCCCCTGGTCTTAATTGAGATATGATTTACAAATGAAAATTGTATATGTATTTTGAATTAAATATATGTACAGTGTGACATCTAAGGATGTGGCCATTGTGAAATTAAGTGAGATCGTGCAGTATTTGTCTTTCTGTGTCTGGCTTTCCTCTGTTAGCATAATGTTCCCAGTTCATCTATGCTGTTGGAAATGGCAGAATTTTCTTATAAAGGTGACTGTTTCATTGTATGCAGATGTGTATCACATTCATCCATTCATCTGCTGACAGGTTGTTTCTGTGTCTTGAGTCTTAAGAATAATGTGGCAGTGACCATGAGGATGCAGATACCTTTTTGAGATAGCAGTTTCATTTCCTTTGGATGTGTACCCAGTGGGACTCTTGATTGTCTAGTGCTATTTTTAGTTTTTGAGGAACCTCCACACTTTTCTGTATGGCTGCACCAGCTTACATTCCCACGAGCAGTGCATGGGTCCCCTTTCTCCACACCCTCACCAGCATAGCTTGATGAGAGGTGTGATACTCACTGGGACTTTGATGACTTTCCCAGATGACTAGGGATGTTGAGCAGTTTTTCACATTCTTGTTGGTCATTTGACTGTCTTTGGAAAAAGTGTCTGTCTAAGCTGTTTGCCCATTTTTAAATTGGATTATTATTTTGCTTAAATTGTATGAATTCCTTATATTTTGGAGGGGGTTAACCGTTGGTTGCCTTTTCATTTTGTTAAGTTTCCTTTGCTATGCAAAGGAAAAAAAAGCAGAAGCTTTTTGGTTTGATGTAGTCCCACTTGCTTATTTTTTATTGTGTTGGCTGTACATTTGGATTCAAAACAAAAAATCACCAAGACTGATGTCAGGGAGCTTCTTCCCTAATTTACTTCTATGAGTTTTATAGTTTCAGGTGTATATGTTAAGTCCTTAATCCCTTTTGTGTTAGTCTTTACATCTGGTGTAAGGTAAGGGTGTGATTTCATTCTTTTACATGTGAATATCCGGTTTTCCTAACACTATTTATTAAAGAGACTCTTCTCGTTGTGTATTCTTGCACTTTGGTTGAAGGTTAGTTGACTGTAAGATTTCGGACTTGAATTAAGAAGGGTAATTTGCGCTGTACTTGGCTACCTTACCTATTTGATAGGATGAAGGCATTAGGGATATTTTTGTTGATGTTTTTAAAGATGGTCACTATATAACTCAAGTTGCACATAGAATGCATGCCCATTTCTAGTGAGAACAGAGTCTGAGAAGTTAAAACATGACACATCATTGAAATCTTACATCTTTTGAAAAAATTTTATTTATTTTTATCTTTGGCTATGCTGCTGCACACAGGCTTTCTCTAGTTGTGGTGAGTGGGGGCTACTCTTCATTGTGGTGCGGTGACTTCTCATCTTGATGACTCCTCTCTTAATTGCCGCACCTTGTTTTGGAGCAAGGGTTCTAGAATCGTCACAGCATGTGGGATCTTCCCAGACCAGGGATCAAACCTGTGTCCCCTGCATTGGCAGGCAAATTCCCAACCACTAGACCACCAGGGAAGTCCCTTACACCTTTTGTAAAATGAGACTTTTTTGGTGTGCTTTCTGCTTTATAACTTTGCAATGTCTAAGAAAAATCTCCCAAGTTACCGAAATAAAGGTAATGCTTCAGGAATGAACGTTGCTGTGACTTCTAAGCTTCTGTCACAGACTGGACCAGATAAATGGGACCAGAGGTTGGAGAGCAGCTCATTTAGGGGGCTGAGGACTACTCTGAAGTTGGGTGAGAGCCAGAGGCCATGGGAGCTGGCACTCAGGGCAGGTGGTGAACCTCTGCCGGAACTTGCTCCTCTCTTCGAGTCTCCTACTGGAAATTCTCCCCAGTTTTTCCATCCGTCCCGGGTGATTTTATCCTTTCTGGCTTCAGTGGCACTGGCACCTGATGACCCCTCCTGAGCTCAGGGGGGTCTGGCTCTGTGCGCAGCATCAGGCGGATGTCCACAGGCACCTCCGGTGACATGTGGATGATTAAATCCATTCCCTTGAACCTGCTTCTTCCTAACTGCCCTCTCCCTGGCTGTTACTGCTCACCACATTCCGTCAGTGTCCATACTTGCCTCTCCTCTTCTTATCATGTCCCTAATCCATTCACTCCTCTCAGGCCTCACTGTCACTCCTGTGGGCCATTTATCTATATAAATGCACAGCCTCATCCCCTTGGATCCATTCTGCTGTCTAAAGAATTGTTTGGAAACATTTTGTCCCTAGTGTAGTATCCAAGCCCTTTATACTCTGACCTGATTAACTCACTAACATTTTTTCTCTAGGAAATCCCATGGACAGAGGGGCCTGGCAGGCTACAGTCAGTGGGGTCACAAGAGTCGAACACCATTTAGTGACTAAACCACCACCACGACATCATTCCTCAGACGTCCTCCTCCCCGCCCAAACAGAAACCCAAGTTCTGGTCAGTTCAGTTCAGTTCAGTTGCTCAGTCGTGTCCAACTCTTTGCGACCCCACGAATTGCAGCACGCCAGGCCTCCCTGTCCATCACCAACTCCTGGAGTTCGTTCAAACTAATGTCCATTGAGTCGGTGATGCCATCCAGCCATCTCATCCTCTGTCATCCCCTTCTCCTCCTGCCCCCAATCCCTCCCAGCATCAGGGTCTTTTCCAATGAGTCAACTCTTCGCATGAGGTGGCCAAAGTACTGGAGTTTCAGCTTAGCATCAGTCCTTCCAAAGAACTCCCAGGGCTGATCTCCTTAGAATGGACTGGTTGGATCTCCTTGCAGTCCAAGGGACTCTCAAGAGTCTTCTCCAACACCACAGTTCAAAAGCATCAATTCTTTGGCGCTCAGCGTTCTTCACAGTCCAACTCTCATATCCATACATGACTACTAGAAAAACCCATAGCCTTGACTAGACGGACCTTTGTTAGCAAAGTAATGTCTCTGCTTTTTAATATGCTATCTAGGTTGGTCGTAACTTTCCTTCCAAGGAGTAAGCGTCTTAATTTCATGGCTGCAAGTCACCATCTGCAGTGATCTTGGAGCCCAAAAAAATAGTCTGACACTGTTTACACTGTTTCCCCATCTATTTCCCATGAAGTGATGGGACCAGATGCCATGATCTTCGTTTTCTGAATGTTGAGCTTTAAGCCAACTTTTTCACTCTCCTCTTTCACTTTCATCAAGAGGCGTTTTAGTTCTTCTTCACTTTCTGCCATAAGGGTGGTGTCATCTGCATATCTGAGGTTATTGATATTTCTCCTGGCAATCTTGATTCCAGCTTGTGCTTCTTGCAGCCCAGCGTTTCTCATGATGTACTCTGCATATAAGTTAAATAAGCAGGGTGACAATATACAGCCTTGACATACTCCTTTTCCTACATGGAACCAGTCTGTTGTTCCATGTCCAGTTCTAACTGTTGCTTCCTGACCTGCAAATAGGTTTCTCAAGAGGCGGGTCAAGAGGTCTGGTATTCTTATCTCTTTAAGAATTTTCCAGTTTATTGTGATACGCACAAAGGCTTTAACATAGTGAATGAAGCAGAAATAGATGTTTTTCTGGAACTCTCTTGCTTTTTTGATGATCCAGCGGATGTTGGCAATTTGATCTCTGGTTCCTCTGCCTTTGCTAAAACCAGCTTGAACATCTGGAAGTTCACGGTTCACGTATTGCTGAAGCCTGGCGTGGAGAATTTTGAGCATTACTTTACTAGCGTGTAAGATGAATACAATTGTGCAGTAGTTTGAGCATTCTTTGGCATTGCCTTTCTATGGGATTGGAATGAAAACTGACCTTTTCCAGTCCTGTGGCCACTGCTGAGTTTTAGACCAAACTAATCCCCCCAGAAGTGCCTTCCTCTCCAGCTATGATCCTGTCTGTTGCCTCAGGGCTTCTGCATGTGACAGGTGTCCTATGCTATGGGCCAGAGACTATGCCAGACACCACCAAAGATCTCTGGACAGGCAAAACATTCCCTGGCCCCCGATTTTACCATGGGGTTGAAAAAAGCCTTCCGGGGTGCCAGAGTAGGTGCCCTTTGTTGGAGGGCCAGGAATGTTCTAACCATGGCACCAACCAAAGTTGCTGTAATTTCTTGGTAACTTGTCCCTCTTTCCTACTAGACCACTTCTAAGGACATGTCTTATTTTTTTAAAGCACTTAATCTGAAAAAATTCTTTATTTTTATTATTACTATTATTTCGATTTCTGGATGCGCTGGGTCTTCACTGCTGTGCTGTCTCTAGTGCTGAGCAGGGCACTCTAGTAGCGGCGTGCGGGCTTCTCAGTGTGGCGGCTCCTCTTGTTGCTGAGCGCAGGCTCAGTAGCTGTGGTGCAAGGGAGCCCCCGCACACTGGAATCTCCCCGGATCGGGGATCGAACCCACGTCTCCTGCATTGGCAGGCAGAGTCCACATCACTGGATCGCCAGTGACGTCCAGAACGTAGGTCTTACTGACCAATGGATTTCCCAGCATAAAGCATACTTAAATGCTGAGTAAATAATGGATGAATGGAGATTCAAATGGGCAGAAGTCAGCTGGGAATTTTTCACAATGAAATTAAAGATTCTTTGACATGACACATGCAGGATAAGTGGAAGGAAAAATGTATGATTGTGAGGAGTGAAGAGGTCTGTTTTAAAAGCTGCTTACTAAGTCACTGGACTAGAAATAACACAGTTTGAGAATAGATGGGAACATATCTAGTTTTTTCATATTTCTTGACAGCCTCCTCCTGGCTTAAGAAAAGGCCAAAAAATTTTGAAAAGCAAATCTGGCAGACATTGAAGTAGCATTTTTTAGATTAAAAAAGGCAACTAAGAGCCATTCCAAACTATTTGTCCTTTTGTTGAAATCTTGTCAAATGTGGAGTGAATTACGTGGGGTCATCACTTGAATCTGCTGTTGTGTGGACGGTCCAAACTCTGCCCAGTGCCTTAGAAAGGACAGGATTTTTTTTTTTTTTTTTAACCTATCCTTAGAGCAAGAAGAACTTTACACAGGAGTCCAGAGTTGCACTTCGTACAGAACTTGGAAGACTTGAAATATAACCTACTTTAATAGATGACTCATTTTGAAATTCACTTTATATTCAGGAAACGTTACTGGCTAAAATGACCATGTCTTCACTAAATATTTGATGACAAACAACGTTACAAATTTTCTTTAACTTCCTAGGTACTACATTAGATATTCAGCAAGCTCAATTTAAATAATAATTATGAATATTTTTAGTGACTGTAGGCTCCGTCATAGACATTGTCATGTACTGGCTGTCTGATCTTGGGTACTTCATTCCTTAGAAATACTTTCTTAGCCTTGGGTTCTCATGAGTAAAATGGAGGAAAAAGTAAGATGATACAGTCGTTTGCTTATTTGCTTTCTCTCCTGATAGACCAGGAGTTTTCTTGATACAGAGCCAGATCTTATTTTTCTTTGGATCCTCAATGTCTACTCTGGCTTGTCAATGGCAGATAGTAAATATTTATTGACCAGAAATCAGGGCAAATGGACCTGTTAACTTGGCTTGAACTAAGATATTCTAACACCTGACAAAGATGGTGTTCCTTTCTGGGCTAGGCCTTAACGGCGATTCCTTTAATTAGAGACAGAAGTTTCAGGATGGGATGAAGAAATCAGCCAAAATGTTTTTACTGCCCCCTTTATTTTACGGAAGAGAATGCCAAGGAAAATTTAGATATTTCTGTTAATCCTCTTAGGTCTCTGTTAAACTTGAGATTTCTTCCTTATGCCCTTGGACCCAAAGTTTCCTTGATTTTGAGAGTAGACACAGGTATTTATCTTAGGCTCACACCAAACTTGCATCGAGTAGAGGTGGTGGAAGGGGAGGTGTCCTAGTGTTTAATTTCCTTGCAGAGAAAATATTGGCCCGCAGTCCTTTCATCTGGGCCTGTGAGGAGTGGGCGGGTGGCATGTATTTCTCCTGTTTATCAGTAGAAACATAGAATGGCCAGCCAGCCTGCTTTCTAAATAAAGAAGGACTTTGAACTGGAAATATGCAGGATTTACAGGCTCTTTATTTTGCCACGTGTAAGTTCTCTTCTGCAAAAGGGCAGATAGATTCTTCTGTGCTCAAGAAAAATAGAATTAATATTCTACCTGTTTGGTATGAAAAAAGAAAACTCAGTCCCTGTGAAGCTTGTCGGTGGTGGGGTTAACTGTCAGGATGCATGCGGAGGGGAGGAAGCTGAGAGCCCGAATCCTGTCGGGCGGGGGTGGGCGCGGGGGCGGGGCTGTCACTCAGCTCCACCGGTTCTTTCTTCTTTCTGTGGGATGCACCTCTTTCTTCTTTCTGTGGGATGCACCGAAGCCTCCACAGCCTTAGACACCACATCTTCAGCAGCCATCTTGTCTTGTCTTCTCTGTGCATCTCACATTCACCGCAGCTCCTGAGAGAGGCTCTGGATTGTCCAGTGTTGGAGAGTCCCCCAAAGGCAAGAGGCCATCCACAGTGGACTTGAGCTTCGTCATATCAGCGCTGTTGGGGCTGGCAAGGCTGGTTTTCATTCTCCATGTTTGGGCAAGCCAGTCCTTTTCTGCAGATCTGCCTAAAGCCACTCTCCAAGGGAGTCTACCTACCTGCTAGGAGGACACCTAAAACTCATGGGTTTAAAAAAAAAAATGCTCATCGGTTTCTTTTCAGGGCTGACAACGTGCCTCAACTCTGATCCCTTTAAGAGAGATTGACTAGAGCTGAAAGTAAATGATACCTTCTTTTAGAGGGAGTTCTGGCCTAACCTTACAAGTCTTTTGACTGATTTTAAGAATCACCAGTTAAAAAAATCACTAGTAATCAAGTGTTCCCTTATTTTAGCTTATGCTCTCTTTAAATACTGTGTCATAACATAACAGAAACCTGTATTTGTGTAATGTTCTTATAGCTCTAGATGTTTTATCAGTGAAGTCTTAACGCTATGAGGAAGGCAGGATATTACCAGAGGATATTAATTGAGGCATAGAACTGTGAAGGGCATTGTTCCGAATCACCTGATTAGTGGTTAAAATGAATTCAAGCTTATCTTCCTGGCTTGTACCTGAGCCATGTGAACCACGAACCATGCTATGTCATGATGCTTTGAGGACAGTAAGTTAATAAGTATCTTATCTTGACAGGATGTATGGTTAAAAACTTGGTGGTCTCCTCTCCTAGGAGATCCTAGGAGAGGAACACAGCACTAGTTTTTTTTTTTGTTTTTTAACTATTTTTGTTCATTGCTGTATCCCCAGTGCCTAGAATAGTTTCTGGCACAAGATGGACACCTCAGTAAAAGCTAAATGAGTTCATTAAAAAGACATAGGTTCCACACACAAAAATGTATGGGGTTGGAGAGAAAAGGCTGTTATTAGTAAATAATAACAGGGAACTTATTAATAGGTTCCCAGGGGTACTAATCAATATGAAATACTTTTCATAGTAAAGGTGACATCTCAATTACACTCTACCCTTTTACCTCTGCTATCATTTCCCAAAGCAGATACTCAGATCAACTCCTTCCTCAGAGTGACTTAAGATAAGTGTTAAAAAATTATTCCAGGAAACATCTAAGCCAGCCCTGCAAACATCAGCTCTAGATCCACAGTATGCCTGGAAGACTCCTATCATAAACAATATACTCTGACTTTAAAAGAGTTTATGATGAAAAATTTTTAGTGTATTCCATGCCGAAAAGCACTTGGCAGATACGCTCTCAAGTCAAGAAAAAGCATCTCCCTTAACCAATTGTCAAAGGGGTCTGAAAAAGTGAAGGTTGTGCTCATTCCTGTTGGACTCTGTGACCCCACAAAGTGTACATTCCTTGGAATTCTCCAGGCCAGAATACTAGAGTGGGTAGCCTTTCCCTTTTTCACAGGATCTTCCCAACCCAGGGGTCGAACCCAGGTCTCCGGCATGGCAGGCGGATTCTTTACCAGCTGAGCCACAAGGGAAGCCCAAGAATACTAGGGTGGGTAGTCTATCCCTATCTCAAGGGATCTTTCCAACCCAGGAATCTAACCGGGGTCTCCTGCATTGCAGGTGGATTCTTTACCATCTGAGCTATGAGGGAAGCCCTCTGGGTGTGGGAGTATGTGTGTGTGTGTGTGTTGGGGGGGTCTGGGTTGGTTTAATTGTAGATAATATTCATCAGATAGGGAGCTCTTTCATCTAACTTGTCTCAGGGACAAGTTTTTCAAGTATGGACGTCAACCACAGACTGCTGTATCAAGTATCTGTAAGCTGGTCTTGTTTCGTGCCGTGGTGGCATGTCACCATGGACCAAAAGAAGTAACAGGTGAGCTCATCTGAAGACGATTTAAAGCCATCAGCTGCTTGCTCCACAGGGTAAATTCCATCTCCACCCCACAGGGGTGAAGGCAGCTGAATTGGCTTTGTGGAGGACACTGGAGCAGGCTCTGGGAGAAGCAATCGTCAGCAAAGGATGTGTCCAGTAGTATTTTCACAAATACCTCTTCCTGCCTTCCTACATCCACCGAGCCCTGCGCTGCTCTTCGCCTAGTGATCTGGGTCGCAGAGGAAGACGCCGGCCTGATTGAGTCAGGAGGAGGGAGAGGACCACTGGCGGCGCGCTCAGGGTCCCCGCCGGGGCGGGGGCGTTGAACACGGGGTAGGAGGAGATCCGTGCGGCCTGTGGGGGCTGAGTGATGCGCAGTCCCGGGTGAGTCCTGTGGAGATGGAAGCGGAGGCGAAGGAGAGCTCTGGCGCCACCTGGTGGCCGCGTCTCTGCCGGCTGCCAAAGTACTCGGCCATGCCCTGTCCCGGGCCTGGTGGTCCTCCGGGACCGTTGCGCCATCCGCTAGCCGGCGACCTGGAGTAAATCACCGCGGAGCCTCTGGGCTCGGGCCCTCGGCGTCCCCTTGCACGGAAATGTGATTCCATAATGTATGTGCCATGCTTAGTCGCTCAGTCGTGTCCGACTCTTTGCGACCCCATGGACTGTAGCCCGCCAGGCTCCTCTGTCCATGGAATTCTCCAGGCAAGAATACTGGAGTGGGTTGCCATGCCCTCCTCCAGGGGATCTTCCCAACCCAGGAATGGAATCAGGGTCTCCTGCATTGCAGGCGGATTCTTTACCATCTGAACTACCAAGGAAGCCCTCCATAATGTATAGCGATCACCAAGAGCGAAAGGAAAATGCTAGGACATTTAGACGGGGAAGAGTTCATCCTGGAAAATGTACCAGGATTACATTTGGTCAAGTCTTGGTTTAGATCCCTATAAGTTACAATTTTATATGGGAACATGCCAAATGAATAAAATGAGACAGAGATTTTCTTAAACTTCTCCCAATTCTGTATAATCAATGTGCAAAAACAGATTTTAGAGTCAGAGACCTGTGCTTGAGTCCCAGATCTGCCATTTACTAGGGACCTTACCTTCTTTGAGGCTCAATTGCTTCATTTCTTTTTAAAAAATTATTTATGTGGCTGCTCCAGTCTTAGTTGTGGCATTCAGAATCTTTAGTTGCTGCGAACTCCTAGCTCCCTTATCAGGGATCGAACCTGGGTCCCCTGCACTGGGACTATGGAGTCTTAGCCACTGGACCACCAGGGAGGTCTCTCAGTTGCCTCCTATCCAAAGAGGATGATAGTGTCTTCTCAAAAGGAGAATTTAAAAAGAGAAAACTACGGTGTCTGTGCTCGTATTATTGCCTTCCCCCTCTTCCTAGTGGTAAGCTGTCCACACTGCTCTGATGTCCATTTCTCTGGATCACTCATGGACCTTACCTAGCAGGACTTCTGCATCCTCAGTTTCCCCTCTCCACTCCTTAACTTGATTGGCACACAGACATGGTATAATTTGTCTCATCTTACAAAAAATCTGACTCCTCATGCCCAGCAGCCAGCTCCCCATTTTTCTTCTCATATTTATATCATAGAACAACATCTCTAAAGTGCTATCCTTACCCACTGCCTCTGCTTCTCCTGTTCTGGTGACTATCAGACTTCTTCTCCTGGCCCATTCACCAAGACTGCTGTTGCCAAGGAAAGCAGTGGACTCCTCATGCTGAATATTGATGTCGGTTCTCAGTCTTTATCTCTGCTGCCCATCGACAGTATTTGACACGCTCATTCCATTCTCCCTTTGTCCTCCTGGCCATGAGACACTGCACTCTCTTAAGTTTTCTCCTGCACCAGCAGTTTCCCAGTCTCTAGGGCTCAGTTCTTGGCTGTCTTTTCTAGCTATACAAACTTCACTAATGTCATCCAGTCTCAAGGCTGAAAATGCTATCTATATATTCTGAATGTTTTTGAGTAGCATCACCAACCTGGACTTCACCCCTGACCTTTTTCTTTTTAATTTTTAGCCACACCCCTGACCTTTTTTTTTTTTTTTTTTAATTTTTGGCCACACCCTGAGCTTAGTTTCCCGACCATGCGTAGAACCCATGCTCCTTGAGTTGGAAGGTGGAGTCTTAACCACTGGACTGTAAGGAAGTCCCCGCATTGAACTTTTGACCCTCCCTTCCAGGTCTGTTCTCTTTGGGATCATCTCTACTCTGGTTAATAGTTTCTTCAGTCATCTGGTTGCTTAGGCCAAACATTTTGGTACCATGCTTGAGCCCTCTTTTTGTCTAACACTTCACATCCCATCTGTCAGGAAATCCTGTTGGCTCTCTCTTCCTAGTGTATGCAGAACCCATCGTTTCTCACCCCATCCATCATCACTGTGGTCCTTTCTCCAAAGCCCATATGTATACTATATATTTTGTTTCTTATTTATCTATTTAATGCCCATCTCCTCCACAAAAATGTAAACTCTGTGAGGGCTGGCTTCCCCTTGCACTTTAGTTTGATTCATTGCTATATCCCCAAGGTTTCAAACCTAATTGTGTGTGTGCTCAGTCAGTCGTGTCCGACTCTGTGTGAACCCATAGACTGTAGCCCACCAGGCTCCTCTGTCCATGGGATTCCCCAGGCAAGAATACTGGAGTGGGTTGCCATTGCCCTCTCCAGGGGATCTTCCCGACCCAGGGATAGAATGTGAGTCTCCTGTGTCTTCTGCATTGGCAGGTGGCTTCTTTACACTATACCACCTGGTAAGCCCTCAAGCCTAATTGGCCCTCAATAAATATTTGCAAATAAGTGAATGAATGAAGCCATTGGCAAGTAACAAGTGTTTAATAAGTGAATAAATGGTGGTGGTGATAGTTATTTAGTCACTGAGTCGTGTCTGACTCTTGGGACCCCGTGGACTGTAGCCCACCAGGCTTCTCTGTCCATAGTGAAGAAGGAATTCATAGGGCCTGGACTCCATCTTAGGCCTGTTCATGCTGATCATGCTCGGCCACCTTTCCAGTGGACTCTGAACTCTGTGTTTAGTGCCTATGAAAACAACAACAGAAGGATAAGACCCCCTCCAGACAGGGGAACCTTGAAGATCGTATCTAGGTTACTCATCGCCTAAGAGAAAACATACCCTAATCACCCCTTCCTCCAGACAGGCCATAAATTTTTCTGTATCAGTCAGAGTGTAACCTTGGGTTTATTGATCATTGGCTAATTGTTTGACTGTTTGAGCACATGAGGACATAGCACGTGAATGATGGGGTTATTGGGATTGTATTTTCCTTGGTTTATGTAAGTCTCAAGGAATTTGGAGTGGTGGGTTCAGATACATACACATGGGGTATAAAATGTTTTCACAAATGCTGGTCGGGGTCCTTGGCTAAGAGGAGACTCTGCCTTGGGCCCGCCGGTGTAACAAACTTCACTCCACTATCTGCATTGTCCTGAGTGAGTTTGTTTCCTGGAACGCGTGGCTACATGAGGATTTTCCAGGCAAGAATTCTGAAATGGGTTGCCATTTCTTTCTCCAGGGGATCATCCTGACCCAAGGATGGAACCCAGGTTTCCTGCATTGTAGCTGGATTTTTTGCCAACTGAACCACCAGGGCTCTAAATGGATAAATGGTAGCTATTATTTTACATTAGCCTTCTTAGGTGTCTAATGTGAACAGGAAATTAAAAGAAAAAAATGATGTACTCTGAAGGAGCCATCGGACACATCCAGAGATGGGATATTTTACTTGACCAGTTTCTTCAAATAGTCAATATCTTTAAGAAAGAGGCTGGATGGAGAGGGGAATGTCCTGGATGAAAATATATTTAAGAATTATCATATGTGAAATAGATCACCAGTCCAGGTTTGATGCATGAGGCAGGGTGCTCAGGGCTGGTGCACTTGGATGACCCTGAGGGATGGGGTGGGGAGGGAGGTGGGAGGGGGGTTCAGGATGGGGAACACATGTACACCCATGGCTGATTCATGTCAATGTATGGCAAAAACCACCACAATACTGTAAAATAATTGGCCTCCAATTAAAATGTTTAAAAAAAGGAAATATATTTAGGAGATGGAATTCCCTGGTAGTCTAGTGATTAGGACTCTGTGCTTCCACTGCAGCGGGGAGGAGTTCAATCTCGGATCCCACAAGGAGCGTGGCACGGTCAAAAAAAGGAAAAGAAAAGAGATAAAATACCAAATACATTGTATGGTTCTTGATTATTTGAACAAAACAGCTTTAAAAGAAAATGTACTATTTGGAGAAATTTGAATATGAACTGGGTATTTGACCATGTTGAAAATTATTTTTATTAGCTGTTTTAATACATAATTGGGATTATTATGATAACCATTTCATTTTATATAAATACATCCATATATATAAAATTTAATTTTTAGAGGTGAAATAGGATGTTTATAATTTACTTCAGCAAGAAGAGAAACACATGAAGCGAAGTTGGCACAATGTTAATTGTGAAATTGAAGCTGGGCACACATGAGTGTCTGTTACACTATTCTCTCTATTCTCTCTGTACATTTGAAAATCTTAATGATAACAGACTTCCCTGGTGGTCCCATGGTTAAGAATTCGCTTTGCAATGCGGGGGATGGGAGTTTGATCCCTGCTTCGGAATCTAAGCTCGCACATCCCTGGGGCAACTAAGCCTGCGCCCTGCAACTAGAGAAAGCCGAGCACTAGTCATTGCAATAACTAGTTGCAGCAGGACTTTGACGGGGTTACTGATTCAAAGTCACCTGGGCCTGGACTCCTGGCAAGGGCCCCGCAGCTTACCTCCCAGGGCCGTGCACAGATGCATCACAGCAGCTTGGCAAGCTCAGCACTGCCTCCACGCCAATTCCAAAGGAGGCCAGCTGCTGCCGGGAGGCAGGCAGCCCTCAGTCGGCTCAGCTGTTGTAGCAAAATGCCTTTGGAGCCAGGCCAAGCCAGAGTCGGGAGCATCTCCGACACTATGTGTCTGGTTTCTAGGAGCACAGATTTATGGCTTTTGGATTTGGAAGGTGGAAATATTTCTTAACTCCAAGTCAAAAGCCTGCTAGAACAACCCTCTAAAGCTAAACAAAGCTGGACAAAAATCTCTCCTTCTGTATGACTCTTCCTTTTTGGCCAAGTGGTGCATGGGGTCTTAGCTCCCACACCAGGGATAAAACTCGTGCCCCCTGTTGTCGAAGTGCAGAATCCTAACCACTGCACCACCAGGGAAGTCCCATCCCTGTGTGCGGTTTAAATGTGATAACTCCATGCGTGCATGCTAAGCAGTTTCAGTTGTGCACAAGTTAAGCAGCTTCAATCATGTGACCCCAAGCTTGACTCTTTGTGACCCCATGGATGGTAGCTTGCCAGACTCCTGTCCATGGAATTTTCCAGGCAAGAATACTGGAGTGGGTTGCCATGCCCTCCTCCAGGGAATCTTCCCAACCCAGGGACTGAACCTGGGTCTCTTTCATTGCAGGCAGATTCTTACTGCTGAGCCACCAGGGAAGCTTGAAGATGCTCAGGGATGGTGGCTTTTCCCTGTCTTCAAAGTAAATTTGGGGGATTGTCTCTAAGTTATAGGGTTTGGGGTGATTTTTTTAATTTATATTCCTTGTAACCCCCATGAATGGTAGCCCGCCAGACTCGTCTGTCCATGGAATTCTCTAGGCAAGAATACTGGAGTGGGTTGCCATGCTCTCCTCCAGGGGATCTTCCCGACCTGTTCTGTAGTGACTAATAAGTCCAGATCACACTGCAGTGCATGGGGAATTTGTGGCCTCCCCAGTGGGGTGGGTGCTGGGTACTGAAGGGCCTGGGGGTCTTTCTCTCTCTCATCCTGCAGGTCTCCCTCTTGAGTTGGCTCCACTTTCAGGCAGATGTTCCCTTGTGGTCACAACACAGCTGTGGCAGCTTTAGATTTGCATCTTTCCAACATCAGCTCTAGAGGGAACAATTTCTGGTCCATGATTCCTGGCAAAATGTTCTTTGCATCTTCTTGGCTCACACACTCCCCTCAAAACCAAAGCTGGGGTGAGACAGATACAGCAGCTGATCAGTTCGTGTTCCCTGAGATGGATGGTGGGAACCAAGCACATGGGTTGGAGGAGAGGTGGTTTCTGAGAGGTAATTTGGTGCCTGTTTAACAGAAGAGGGGAATAGATGGATCATAACCAGAAAATCATCTGTGCTCTGGCCTCCTCCTCTCAGAAGGGATTAGCAATGATGCAGGAAGCAGGATGCTTCGGTTGAAGAAAGCTGCTCTAATTAAACCCAGATTTTGGCTCTGAGTTTCCTGGCAGCCAAAGCAAAAAGGGACGGGTTAACTCATCAGGATTTAACAGCAAGTTAGGATCAACAACTCTGATGATAAAACTTTCCTGAGGGTCCAATGCTCAGTTTAAACTGTCTTCTTCCACTCTTTTCTCTCTCCACCTCCAATATGTCTTACTGTTGCACTTTTTTTTCTCTCTTTTTGGCCACATTGTGCAGCTTGTGGGATCTTAGTTACCTGACCAGGGATTGAACCTGGGCACTTGGCAGTGAGAAGCTCGGAGTTCTAACCTCTGAACCACCAGGGAATTCCCTGTTTCACTTTTTGTCTTTCTTGTGCAATCTTTACCTTTTTTCTCATGCTGCTAAGACATGTCCTTCCTTGTCCCTGTCCCTGCCTGAAGCCACCATATGGGCTGTTGACCTTTCTTCATATCGGTTGAGTTGGAAACCATCAGGACCTCCAGGGGCTTGGATAGTGCTGTGATAACATTTCTATATGCTGGCGGAGAGAGGGGTTAACCTTAACACTAAAGGCTAAAACTCCACCGCCCTCGGAGGGCCAGCCAGGGGCGAAGGGTCAAAAGACCCGGAGTTTAGTCCGGTTTCTCTTTCGAGTCATCTACCCTCCCTGGACTTTTACAAAGGGACCCACTGAATCGGACGCCAACATTCCCTCCTGACTTTGCAGAAAGTGCTTGACACGGTGGGAAAGGGGAATTCTCCTCACTGGACCCCGTTGTCCAAAGTCTTTTGCATCAAAACGATTTTCAGGGATTTTCTGCCCAGACCACATAGTTTCTCACAGATCCCGAGCGTTTCACACTCCATCCTTTTTCCTGTGCTGACAGCCGGAGGAAGACCATCTGCTCGGGGTGGGCGTGGTGCTGGCGCCCTGTGCCCTGTTCCCCCAGGGCCGCCGCAGCTGCAGATGTGCCGGTGGAGGGGTGGTTGGGCGGGGCGGCCCGGCGGCCTGGATAACAAGCGCGCCCCCGTGCTCTGCTTCCCCTTCCTCGGCTTCAGGTTTACAGAGCAGCACCACGTGGGGCAGGGAGGGCCATCTTTTGGTCTTACTCCTGCTTGGCCTCTTTTCTCTCCCAGACGTGGCCTTTCTATTTTGTTATTATTATTTATTCGAGCTATTGATTTATTTATTGTGCTGGGTCTTTGTCGGTGCTCAGGCTTTTCTCTGGTTGCGGCGAGTGGGGGCCGCTCTCTAGTTGTGGGGTGCGGGCTTCTCATCGCCGCAGCCTCTCTTGTTGCGGAGCACTGGCTCTAGAACGTAGGCTCAGTAGTAGACGCTTGCCTGAGGAATCCCGTGGGCAGAGGAACCTGGTGGGCTACAGTCCATGCGGAGCCAAAGAGTTGGACACGACTGAGCAACTAGCACTTTCAGGGGCTAAATTGCTTCAACCCGTGTCTCCTGCGTTGGCAGGTGGATTCTTTGCCACTGAGGCACCAGCGAAGCCTTTGCACCTTTTTAATTGCCAGTTTTTTGTTTTTGTTTTTGTTTTTTTTCCTGGAAAAGCCAGATAGGGGAACAGTTTGACAATGAAAATGGAGTGATTTGGAACCATTCCTGGATAATCTGTCAAGTGTGTTGCTCTTTTTTAAAAAACATTTATTTTCTGGCTGTGGCGAGTTGTTGTTGCGGCAAGTGGGATCTTTAGTTGTGGCATGCCGGAACCAGTTCCCTGACCAGGGATCAAACCCAAGCCCCTCTGCATTGGTAGCATGGAGTCTTAGCTACTGGACCACAGGGAAGTCCTTGTGTTATAGTCTGGATTTTAGTATTTTAGCTTGGAGTTGTATGCTCTGTCGAGGATCTATTCATCTTACTTCAGAGAATGGGTGTGATAGGGCAACCTTCACCTCCAAGGAGAGAACCATTGCTCAGAACTGGTCTCAGCCTTATTTCAGTCTTTATTGTCTGTTTTGTTTTTTACGACCCCAGACTCCCAGTCCATCCTTCTCTCTCCCCCGTCCCCCCTAACCGCAAGTCTGTTCTCTATGTCTGTGAGTCTGCTTTCATAGATAAGTTTATTTGTGTGCTATTTTAGATTCCACATATAAGTGATATCATATAGTATTTGTCTTTTTCTGACTGATTTCACTTAGTATGATAATCTCTAGTTGCATCCATATTGCTGCAAATGGCATTATTTCATCCATTTTTATGGCTGAGTAGTATTCCATGTATTGGAGAAGGCAATGGAAACCCACTCCAGTGCTCTTGCCTGGAGAATCCCAGGGACAGGGGAGCCTGGTGGGCTGCCATCTATGGGGTCGCACAGAGTGGGACACAACTGAAGCGACTTAGCAGCAGTAGCAGCAGCAGTATTCCATGTATATATGTACCCCTTCTTTATCCAGTCCTCTGTTGATGGACACTTAGGTTACTTCCATGTCTTGGCTATTGCAGTGAACATTGGGGTGTATGTATCTCTTCGAATTATGTATCTTTTCTCTGGATATATGCCCAGGAGTGGGATTGCTGGATTATATGGCAATTCAGTGGACATAAATTTGGGCAAACTCTGGGAATGGTGAAGGACATGGCATGCTGCAGTCCCTGGGGTCACAAAGAGTTGGACACATCCATATTCAAAAGCAGAGACATTACTTTGCCAACAAAGGTCCGTCTAATCAAGGCTATGGTTTTTCCAGTGGTCATCTATGGATGTGAGAGTTAGGCTGTGAAGAAAGCTGAGCGCCGAAGAATTGATGCTTTTGAATTGTGGTGTTGGAGAAGACTCTTGAGAGTCCCTTGGACTGCAAGGAGATCCAACCAGTCCATCCTAAAGGAGATCAGTCCTGGGTGTTCATTGGAAGGACTGATGCTGAAGCTGAAACTCCAGTACTTTAGCCACCTCATGTGAAAAGTTGACTCATTGGAAAAGACTCTGATGCTGGGAGGGATTGGGGGCAGGAGGAGAAGGGGACGACAGAGGATGAGATGGCTGGATGGCATCACTGACTCGATGGACATGAGTTTGGGTGAACTCTGGAAGTTGGTGATGGACAGGGAGGCCTGGCGTGCTGTGATTCATGGAGTCGCAAAGAGTCGGACATGACTGAGCAACTGAACTGAACTGAGCGGCTGAACAACAAACAACAAATGGCAATTCTATTTTTAGTTTTCTGAGGAAACTCCCTCCTGTTTTCCATAGTGTATTTCAGTCTTTTCTTGGGGGATCGGATAAGACCTAATAACACCACGCCTAGGTTGTGTGTTGTGACAGAAGGGCATCCCCACCATCCAGAACCTTGTCTCTGCTGTCCTGTCCCTTCATTCTCACCCAGGTGGACCAAGGGACAGGCCACAGTGGCTTTCTTTCAAGACAGAAGCCCACTAGCTCACTAATGGTATCTGTCAGAAGTCTTATTTTAAAAACTGGATTGCAAAGTAGAGTTTATCTCATTTGATTTAACATGGATTTTTACCCCAGTGATTTTTAATGAGTCTATTGCAAATGGGAAATTTTCACTTTAAATAAAATATCCTTTATTGTGCTGACAATGTATAAACACCAGTTTTTCCTGAGAAGGGTTGTTTAAAAATACCAATACAGAAGAATCATGAGTGATTTTACCGATGGCAGAACCACTTGCAGTTTTATGGTGAAAGAAAATAATTTTGCAGCTAAAGCAAGTCTGTGTCTCACCTAACAAGGGGTCATTTATGAAACTGCTGAGCCTGGGTCTCCACCCTGCACTTTCCTTCAGTAGAGAGGTTGTAACAATCTCACTGAATGCAGGAGACTTCCTTTAAACAAGCAAATGTTTCCAGTTGACAATAGGAAGGTAAGCATGACTCCATTTAGTGAATTTGCTCATAGAGCTTTCCTAGCTGGGGGTTTTAGCTTTGAGCAGCTGAGAGAGTGAACTTTCTCCTCGGTCTTCCCACTTACTCATCTCCAATTAAATTTCTTACAATCAATTCACAGGCTTTTAGGGATTATCAACCAATTCTTAAACCTTGACTAAAATTTTTCAAACAGTATACTCAAACCCCATAGGTTAGGATGGTGCCCCCAGAAAGTTAGCTTATAGCCACTGTCATGGTTCATATTCCGTGCATTGCTTTCTCCAGAGGGGTAGGATCCCTGCAGGAAAAACACACTGATCAATCTAAACTTTGGATTTGGGGAGGAGAGGAACCAGGTCTTTATTCTAGCACTTTGCATTCATTAAGAGAGAGGCAGGTCTCCATGCAAGGTCACAGCCACTCTGGACCAACAGCTCAAAGGGTATTATGTGGTGATTAATGTTATGTGTCAGTTGGAAGGTGTTTTTGGATGAGATTAGCATTTAAATGGGTGAACTTTGAGTAAAGCAGATTGCTCTCTCTAATGTGGGTGGGCCACACCCAATCAGTTGAAGTCCTGGATAGACCAAGAAGACCTGACTCCCTAAGCTGGAAGGAATGTCCACCTGGTGGCTTTAAAAATATATATATTTATTTATGTAGCTCCTTCAGGTCTTAGTTGTGATATGCAGGCTCTTTTAGTTGTGGCATGTAACCTTAGTTGCAGCATGTGGGACTTAGTTCCCTGACCAGGGATAGAACCTGGGCCCCCTGCATTGAGAGCATGGAGTCTTAGCCTCTGGACTACCAGGCAAGTCCTCAGCTGATGGCCTTTGAAATTCACCTGCACCTTTGGCTCTCCTGGGTCTTCAGCTTGTCAGCCCACATTGCAGATTTTGGACTTGTCAACCTCTATAGTTGCAGAAGCCAATTTCTTATAATAAATCCATTTCTATACATAGCCTATTGGTTCTGTTTCTCTGGAGAACCCTGATTAATACAGTATGTCCTACTGAGACTGGATCATTTGTGCAAGCTTACTGCTATTCACTTAAGGAGACCTGCCACAGTCTTCTTTAAAACCCCTGAACCAGGCTTCCCTGGTGGCTTAGTGGTGAATAATTCATCTGCCAGTGCAGGGGACATGGGTTTGATTCCTGGTCTGGAAAGATCCCACATCCAGCAGGACAGCTAAGCCTATGTGTCACAACTACTGAGCCAGTACTCTAGAGCCTGTTAGCCACAGCTGCTAAAGCCCAGACACCTGGAGCCCATGCTCTGCACCAAGAGGAATGACTGCAGTGAGACGCACCCCCCACACACAATTAGAGATCAGCCCCCGCTTGCCACGACTAGAGAAAGCCTGTGCACAGTAACAGAAAGCCAGTGCAGCCGTAAATAAACAAATGAATGATTTCTTTAAAAAAGGAAAAGAAAGGAATACATCAGAAAAAGAGAGAGAAAAACAAAACAAAAACCTCTCCACCAAAAAAAAATCCCCCAAAACCCAAACCTTCTGAAGATGTCTCAGAAGCATCTTCTTGGTGTGCTTGGGTTCCATCTAGTGCCAAATTTAGGTACTGCACCTCCATCACCGATTTAATTCCCTGAGTACAGAGGTGGCTCAGAGGTAACGAATCTGCTGCCAATGTAGGAGCCTCAGGAGACGCAGTTTCAAACCCTGGTTCGGAAAGATCCCCTTAAGGAGGAAACGGCAACCCATACCAGTATGCTAGCCTGAAAAATCCCATGGACAGAGGAGCCTTGCAGGCTACAGTACATGGGCTCGCAGAGTTGGACGTGGCTGAGCACACATACACATATTAATAGACCTCTAATGCTCAAAATTCTCTAAGCCAGGCTTCAGCAATATGTGAACCGTGAACTTCCTGATGTTCAAGCTGGTTTTAGAAAAGGCAGAGGAACCAGAGATCAAATTGCCAATATCCGCTGGATCATGGAAAAAGCAAGAGAGTTCCAGAAAAACATCTATTTCTGCTTTATTGACTATGCCAAAGCCTTTGACTGTGTGGATCACAATAAACTGTGGAAAATTCTGAAAGAGATGGGAATACCAGACCACCTGATCTGCCTCTTGAGAAATTTGTATGCAGGTCAGGAAGCAACAGTTAGATCTGGACATGGAACAACAGACTGGTTCCAAGTAGGAAAAGGAGTATGTCAAGGCTGTATATTGTCTCCCTGCTTATTTAACTTATATGCAGAGTACATCATGAGAAATGCTGGGCTGGAAGAAGCACAAGCTGGAATCAAGATTGCCAGGAGAAATATCAATAACCTCAGATATGCAGATGACACCACCCTTATGGCAGAAAGTGAAGAGGAACTAAAAAGCCTCTTGATGAAAGTGAAAGAGGAGAGTGAAAAGTTGGCTTAAAGCTCAACATTCAGAAAACGAAGATCATGGCATCTGGTTCCATCACTTCAAGGCAAATAGATGGGGAAACAGTGGAAACAGTGTCAGACTTTATTTTTGGGGGCTCCAAAATCACTGCAGATGGTGATTGCAGCCATGAAATTAAAAGACGCTTACTCCTTGGAAGGAAAGTTATGACCAACCTAGATAGCATATTCAAAAGCAGAGACATTACTTTGCCAACAAAGGTCCCTCTAGTCAAGGCTATGGTTTTTCCTGTGGTCATGTATGGATGTGAGAGTTGGACTGTGAAGAAGGCTGAGCGCCGAAGAATTGATGCTTTTGAACTGTGGTGTTGGAGAAGGCTCTTGAGAGTCCCTGGGACTGCAAGGAGATCCAACCAGTCCATTCTGAAGGGGATCAGCCCCGGGATTTCTTTGGAAGGAATGATGCTAAAGCTGAAACTCCAGTACTTTGGCCACCTCATGTGAAGAGTTGACTTATTGGAAAAGACTCTGATGCTGGGAGTGATTGGGGGCAGGAGGAGAAGGGGGTGACAGAGGATAAGATGGCTGGATGGCATCACTGACTCGATGGACGTGAGTCTGAGTGAACTCCGGGAGTTGGTGCTGGACAGGGAGGCCTGGCGTGCTGTGATTCATGGGGTTGCAGAGTCGGACACGACTGAACGACTGATCTGATCTGATCTGATACTCATGTACATCACTCCTTGTTTTATTCACTTAACAAACATTTAGAGAAGCCTTGCTTGTACCCAAGGCATTGCAGCAAGTGGTCTCTCTCCTCCATGGAGCTCAGAGCCCAGCTGGAGAAATGGAATAGAAGCAGATGATCGTAGTCACATGAGCTCAGGGCCAAGAGAGAAACGTGCACAGGAGCTAAGGGACCGACAAGGAAGATTCGAGGGTCACCACTGTGAGACGGAGTGCTGGCTCACGGCTACTTCCCTCAGCAGCTGTGGGCCTTCTGGACCATTCTCCTCCCCCGCTGGCTTCCTTCACCACGGCTGTGTCCTATGGTGGGCGTGACTATGATCTCAGTTGCAGTCTCCTTACTTTATGCTTGAGGCAAGGTGGTGGCAGAGAGGCCCTTAGTCCCACAAGGAGGACAGCAGGCTTTGGAGACAGAAGGTCTAGGAGCAGATCTGAGCTCTGGAGACCTTGCCTTCATTTGCGTATGTGTGAGATGCAAAAAATAGTATTGTCCATGTAGGCTTGTTGTGGGAGCTTGTTATGGGACTCCAGTGTGGTAACGTGCTTGACTTGTCTGAGTTTTTCTCTGTGAACATCAAAAATCAAACCTGGTTAACGTAAGTAGAAAAAGGAGTTTCTTGTGAAAATGTCAGAAAGCTCACAGAGATGGGGGTGGAGGTAGAAGTGTTTCTATCAATTTTTGTTCTCTAGCTCAGCTCATTTTTTAAAAACTTCAAGTATAGTTGATTTACAATACTGTATTACTTCGGAGAAGGCAATGGCACCCCACTCCAGTACTCTTGCCTGGAAAATCCCACGGATGGAGGAGCCTGGTAGGCTGCAGTCCATGGGGTCGCTAAGAGTCAGACACGACTGAACGACTTCACTTTCACTTTTCACTTTCATGCATTGGAGAAGGAAATGGCAACCCACTCTAGTGTTCTTGCCTGGAGAATCCCAGGGACGGGGGAGCCTGGTGGGCTGCCGTCTATGGGGTCGCACAGAATCGGACATGACTGAAGTGACTTAGCATAGCATTGTATTACTTTCAGGTATACAACAAAGTGATTCTGTTATGCATATATATATACATATATATATTCTTTTTCATATTCTTTTCCATTATAGATTATTATAAGATATTGGTTATTGTTACCCATGCTGTACAGTAGGTCCTTATGCTATATATAACTCCTAATTTATCCCCCTACCAGTGGTAACCATAAGTTTGTTTTCTATGGCTGTGAATCTATTTCTGTTTTGTAAATGAGTTCGTTTGTATCATTTTTTTTTAGCATCCACATATTAGTGATATTGCATGGTATTTGTCTTTCTCTGTCTGACTTACTTCACTTGGTATGATAATCTCTAGGGCCATCCATGTTGATACAAAACGCATTATTTCATTCTTATTTATGGCTGAGCAGTATTCCACCCCTCAGCTCTTATGCTTGCACCAGCTTTGTTCCAGCCTGTCACTGCAGAAAGACTGTCGGTTCCACAGTCTCCGGCGAGGATGGCAGGACCGCTCACAGCTTCAAGTTCACATGTTGTCTGTTGGTCCTCTAGGGAGAGACCACATCTCTCAGCAAGTCGGGTTCGTGGGCAGGGATGCTGAGCAGCCCAGCTCTGATCGGATGTGGGCTCCCTACGGTGAGGCTGGACAGAAGGGCAGGGCTGCAGAGGGGATTCCTCAGGGGTGGCCCTGGTGCCGGTCAGCATGGCGGGAGTGTGGGGCTCCCCTCGGTGTTGATGGTGGTCCCTTTGGGCCAGTTGTGGAAATCCACACTGAGACAAGGGAGCTGGGCATTGTGGAGGGTCTGCTCTGCTTCTCAGCAGGGACCCAAGTCTTCTGGAAGTCTCCATGGCTGTTGTCAGCTTCTTCCCCACTTTGCCCATCAGAACCTCCTGCTGGGCCACACAGTCCTGCCTTCAAGTCTCCTTCCTCAGGGGCAGGCCTTGGAGCCCTGGTCCCTCAGGGGGCCTCTCTGCCTTGCCCCTGAAGGTGACCTTCCTGCTGACGTGTGACTCCTGCTCCCCACGGGCCTGGCCTCCGCCCTGCTTGGACTTGACGTCCTGTAAACAGCGGACACGTGGGGCTGTCCTCCAGGCGCTGGGCTGACTTCCTTGCATCTGCCAGCGTGTGGCAGTGGTTCTGTAAAGAGCGGGGCCCTGCACTCCTGAGTGCCCACGATAAGGGGGGAGCTCCCAGGAAGTGGGGGGGATGTCCCTGAGGAACCAGGACGTGGGGTGGGTGGGGGCTGGACCGGAGGTGGGCGACCCCTGCCCCCTCTCCTCATCTGCTCTGGGCAGGATGGATGGCGAGGGGGCCGGAGGAAGCCTCCTGTGTTCTCTGCTCCCTGGCAGGGTCCCTGCCTCCACCCGCTCCTCAGACCGCCCGAGGTCACCCCCTCTCCCTCACACAGCCCCCACACCTCCTGCGGTGAACTCACAGGTGCTGACTGAGTGTCCCTGAGGCTCCAGGGGGCGCTCTTTCAAGCAAGACATGTCGGCATCGCTTCACTGGAGAAACCACCTTGAGCCGCTAGTAATTCATTAATTAAACTTTATTTTTGGGTGCTCTGGGTCTTCATCGCTTAGAGGGCTTTCTCTAGTTGCGGCCAGAAGGGCTACTCTTTGTTGCAATTCTCAGGCTGCTCCCTGCGGGGGCGTCTCTGGTTGTGGAGCACAGGGCACTTGGGCTTCCGTGGTTGCAGCTCCCGGGTTCCAGAGCACAGGTTCAGTGGTTGTAGCGCACGGGCTTAGTTGTTCCACAGCAGGTGGGATCTTCCCCAGAAATGGAACTTGTGTCTCCCGCATCGGTAGGCACATTCTTAACCACTGGACCACCAGGCAGTGCAGTGATGAACACTTACTGAGCACCTGCTGTATGCAGGAAGCTGTGCGGCGTGCTTTCCCTATGGTGATGTTGTCTCCGAAGTCCTGGGCACCTGCTGGGTGCTGTTGTCCTCATTTTACAGATGTGGCAGCTGGTATACAGTGTGGGGCTTGTTCTCTGAGGCCAGGTGAGTGTGAGCAGCAGACCGAGGCTCACCTGGTCTGGGGCTCGTCCCACTTGTCTACCTGCTGCTGGAGAACCCCAGATAAATTCAGGCATCATAGGCTGGTCCCCCAGCAGGGGGTCATGGGGGGTGAGGGAGGTGGGGCTCCCGAGCCTATGTTCCCCTCTTTGGAGATCCGCTCTCTGCCCCAGGGCAGGATAACTTGCCCACCTCTTTCATTGTCTCAGGCCTAACTAGGGGCCTGTGCCCGCCTCACCCATCCATTCCCTACTCAGACTGACTGTGCTAGACGCTGAGCCTCCCATCATGAAGATGCTGTCATCTGTTGACCTGTGGTCTGGGGGGACCCAGGTGGTACCCCCGCGCTCAGGCTTGTTCAGGGGATGGACCCGTCTCTCGCAGGCAGCTGAGGGCTGCCAGCCTGCCAGTCACCCGTGAGTGCTAAATACCAAACCCTGTAGAATAAAATGTATCCTCATCTCACTCCTCATGTTGTTCTATGCTAAGATGACTTTTCAGTGAATTCATTGGGAAACCTGACTTTGGGAGAGCCAGAGGTCTGGAGATGATCTGGATTTGGCCGCGTGTGGGTCTGGGCTGTGGAGAGACAGGCCATGGACCTTACTCAGGGCAAGCAACTGAACCGAGCTCAGCTTATATTCTGAAAGAGTGTTCAACCCCTTTTCCTTGGAAACTCATCCCCAGGCCACGTGCTTTGGAACGATTCGTTTGCCATATTGCTTCTCCTAGATGGGGTCCCGTGACTTCCTGAGAGCCAGAAGCGGGTGGTCCCCGATCTCTGTGGCTTTGCTCCGGAGGGTCTACTCTGCTGTGGTTGCTTCTTCTGCTGCTTTTTAATAGTTAATATTTCTTTGGCTGCTCTTGGTCTTAGTTGAGGCATGAGGAATCTAGTCCTCTGACCAGGGAGGCAGGCAGAGTAAGGCTGGAGCCCTGGCTTCCCTGCTGTGGTCCACAGGGCACCTCCACCCAGGGGATGAAGGGCTCTAAGAGGCCAGAGTGGCCCTTGTTCTCTGGAGGGGCCAGGGTGGGTGGTGGAATCAGGTGACAAATCTGACCTTCCATGTGGGGAACTACAGTCATGGGGCCCCCTGCTCTGAGCAAGGCTGGGGGTGTCCTCAGGTCGGGACCCCAGGCCTGGGTCAGTGGGGGCGATGGGGCTCCTTGCTCTGTCACGTCCTTGGTGCAGATCAGCAGCTCCTGCTCGTCCCCAGGCCCAGACAGTAGATCTTGTGTGAATTAGTAACATGCGCCCAGCTATCCCCGCCGGGACCGCATAAATCTTCTTGTTTTTGCCATATCACTGGCTCTCGTGACAGCTCAAGATGCTTCTCTGCTTCTGAGTATCCCTTTTATTAAAAGACGCTGGAGCCCTGCAGACGTGTTAACCAGTGGCCCCTCTGGCGCCCCTGGGCTCTCGGTTTTCTCAACTCAGCTTTTCCCTCTTCGCTGCTCCCACAAGTCTTTCACATCATTCATTTTGACATTTAAAAGTTTCCAAGCTTGATCTGAGATGCCACAAACACTGCCATTGTTATATGGTGGGCTCTGGAATGCTGAGAATCCCAGGACTGGGGTTGGGGGTGAGGGGGTGGGGGAAGGGCGGGCCTGCCTGCCTTGTCCGGATGCAGGGAGCTCAGTCTTTTCTGGGAGGTGGGCTTCCGCCCTGGGGTCGTGGCCGCTCCCGCCTTCTGCAGGCTCTGCTTGCCTTTTGGGCTTCTTTCCTTCTCACCAGGCCAGTCCCTCCTTTTGTTTTTCTCAAGGACCCTAGAATCTTAATGTTGCACTTTTTCAGGAAAGTCGCTCCTATTACCCAGGGGCGTGATTTCGTCACCTTCTCCCTGGTTCCTGCTCATAACAGGCCCTCCGTATTTCAGGAGAGGATGTCAGAGAAAGCAAACCTGGACACGTTTGGGTCTCGGGACATGTAGGCGTCATCTTCCAATGGTTCTTGGTGGTGGCGCTTTAGTTGCCAAGTGGAGTTCGACTCTTGCGACCCCCTGGACTGAAGCCCGCCAGGCTCCCTGTCTGCGGGATTCTCCAGGCAAGAATACTGGAGTGGATTGCCGTGCCCTCCTCCAGGGGATCTTCTCGACCCAGGACTCAAAACTTCATCTCTTATATCACCTGCATCTCTTGTATCTCCTGCATTGGTAGGTGGGTTCTTTACCATTAGCGCCACCTGAGAAGCCCCTCATGGTTCTTGCGCTGTGCTTAGTCACTCAGTCTTGTCTGACTCTTTGTGACCCCATGAAATGTAGCTCACTAGGCTCCTCTGTTCTTGGGATTTCCCAGGCAAGAATACTGGAGTGGGGTGCCATTTCCTACTCCAGGGGATCTTCCCTATCCATTTCTACCCAGGGATGGAACCAGTATCTCTTGTGTTTCCTGCCCTGGCCGGCAGATTCTTTGCCACTGGTGCCACCTTGGGTTCATGGGGTAGGAAAAATGATGACAAAAAGGCAGGCCTCGTTTCCCAAGTTTTATTTTTGTCTGCTAAACACATGAAACAAACTAGAACTACATCCACCATCACAATCGCCTTCATTTCCTTACGCACTTTTGATGCCTAAAACGTAGTAGGAAGGGAATAAAATCAGGGTGAAACCCAGTTCTTGCCAACAAAGGACAAATTTCACACTGACATTTTTACGTGGGCCAGTGAAAATTCTACCAAAGCTGAGTGTCAGTTAAAGGGGACCAGTATTTCCAAATCAGAGCTCCTCAAACTTTAAATGCATGCACGGGGGGCTTCCCTAGCAGTCTGGGGGTTAAGACTCTGTGCTTTCAACACAGGGGTTGGGTTCCATCCCTGGTCAGGGAACTAAGATCCCACATGCCTCTTGGTAAGGCCAAAAGTAAAAAAAAAAAAAAAAAAAAAAATTAGATGTATGCACAAATCTCCAGGCCCTTGTTAAAATGCAGATTCTTATTTATTAAGTTGGAATGGGGCTTGGAAGTCTTTTTAATAAGTTCTCAAGTGAGGCCCCGGAGAAGGCAATGGCACCCCACTCCAGTACTTCTGCCTGGAAAATCCCATGGACGGAGGAGCCTGGTGGGCTGCAGTCCATGGGGTCGCTGAGGGTCGGACATGACTGAGCGACTTCACTTTCACTTTTCACTTTCATGCACTGGGGAAGGAAATTGCAACCCACTCCAGTGTTCTTGCCTGGAGAATCCCAGGGACGGGGGAGCCTGGTGGGCTGCCGTCTATGGGGTCACACAGAGTCGGACACGACTGAAGTGACTTAGCAGCAGTAGCAAGTGAGGCCCAGCTCCCAGTGCCAGGTCTTGAGTAGTAAGGGTCTGCCCTGTATTGAGCCCCAAACAAAACTGAGGTTCCATCACACTTTTGAAGAATAAAATTAGGTAAAGTGTTGTTTTGTACTACGTAAACCAAAACATCACTTATCAACTAGATTCTCCGCTATGGCATGTCCATAGCATCTCCCACAGACTGCTGTCTGGCTGTAAGTTCCACGAATAATGTCAGAGGACTGAATCATGGCTACCGGACAGCTTCAGTCATCCAGGCCAAGCATCAGCTGGACCAAAAATGAGCAGGGCTTTCAAGCCTGCCAATCCCTCTGGCCACCTGCACCATCCTCCACACCCAGCCCACAGTGAGAGGTGCATTTGGCATCAACACGCTGCGCTGAAATCAGGTTTTCCATAACAATACTTCGCCTTATTTCATGTGACACATTCTAAATTAAAAAATACATAAAATGCTCATTCCTATTGACTCAATGGATTTTAGGGTCCACACTACGTTGTGACCCAGAGTTTGACAAATACATGTGCTCCTTGAAAGCCTTTTTACAAATTGACGTTACATGAGTTTTTGATCTGTTGTGGAGGAAGACACAGGTCTTCTGTAGCATAAGAAAACCTAATTTACGAAATACTGACTTAAAGTTATAGTCAAAGCTATGGTTTTTCCAGTAGTCATGTACGGATATGAGGGTTGGACCATAAAAAATGACTGAGCGCTGAAGAATTGATTCTTTCGAACTGTGGTGCTGGAGAAGACTCTTGAGAGTCCCTTGGACAGCAAGGAGATCAAACCAGTCAATCCTGAAGGAAATCATCCCTGAATATTCACTGGATATATATCTATATATTATATGTATATATAATATATATCATATTCAGAATAATATCAGCTTCACTGATGCTGAAGCTGAAACTCCAATACTTTGGCCTCCTGATTCGAAGAGCCGACACATTGGGGAAGACCCTGATGCTGGGAAAGATTGAAGGCAGAAGAAGAGAGCAACAGAGAATGAAATGGTTGGATGACATAACTAACTCAATGGAAATGAATTTGAGCAAACTCTGGGAGACGGTGAAGGACAGGGAAGCCTGGTGTGCTGCAGTCTGTGAGGTTGCAAAGAGTTGGACATGAGTTAGTGACTGAACAAAAACACAGCACTTAGAATGATGATTTCTTCATATTATATGCCCTGTCAGCTCTGTTTTTAGATTTTTTCTTACTTTTTTAATCCAACAAATTTTTTAAAAGTTTAAAATTTATTTATTTTATGTATGTATGTACTTATTTGGTTGTGCTGGGTCTTAGTTGTGGCATGTGGGATCTAGTTCCTCGATCAGGGGTTGAACACAGAACCCTGTATTGGGAGTGTGGAGTCTTAGCCATGGACCACCAGGGAACTCCCTCTTATTTTTTTTGATTTAATTTTTATTTCATATTGGAGTATAGTTGATTTACAGAGTTGTGTTAGTTTCAGGTGTACAACAAGGTCAATCCATTATACGTACACATACATCCACTCTTTTTCTGATTCTCTTCCTATCTAGGTTATTGCAGAATATTGAGTAGAGTTCCCTGTATTATACACTAAGTCCTTGTTGGCTATCTATTTTATATATGCTGCTGCTGCTGCTGCTAAGTCGCTTCAGTCGTATCCGACTCTGTGCGACCCCAAAGACGGCAGCCCACCAGGCTCCCCCGTCTCTGGGATTCTCCAGGCAAGAACACTGGAGTGGGTTGCCATTTCCTTCTCCAATGCATGAAAGTGAAAAGTGAAAGTGAAGTCACTCAGTCGTGTCCAACTTTTGGCGACCTGATGGACTGCAGCCCACCAGGCTCCTCTGTCCATGGGATTTTCCAGGCAAGAGTACTAGAGTGGGTTGCCATTGCCTTCTCCGATTTTATGTATCAGTCAGTTCAGTCATTCAGTCGTGTCCAACTCCTTGCAACCCCATGAATCACAGCATGCCAGGCCTCCCTGTCTATCACCATCTCCCGGAGTTTACTCAAACTCATGTCCGTCGAGTCGGTGATGCCATCCAGCCATCTCATCCTCTGTCACCCCCTTCTCCTCCTGCCCCCAATCCCTCCCAGCATCAGAGTCTTTTCCAATGAGTCAACTCTTCACATGAGGTGGCCAAAGTACTGGAGTTTCAGCTTTAGCATCATTCCTTCCAAAGAACACCCAGGGCTGATCTCCTTCAGAATGGACTGGTTGGATCTCCTTGAAGTCCAAGGGACTCTCAAGAGTCTTCTCCAACACCAGAGTTCAAAAGTATCAATTCTTCGGCACTCAACTTTATTCACAGTCCAACTCTCACATCCATACATGACCACAGGAAAAACCATAGCCTTGACTAGACGGACCTTTGTTGGCAAAGTAATGTCTCTGCTTTTCAATATGCTATCTAGGTTGGTTATAACTTTTCTTCCAAGGAGTAAGCATCTTTAATTTCATGGCTGCAGTCACCATCTGCATTTTGGAGCCCCCCAAAATAAAGTCTGACACTGTTTCCACTGTTTCCCCATCTATTTCGAATGAAGTGATGGGACCAGATGCCATGATCTTCATTTTCTGAATGTTGAGCTTTAAGCCAACCTTTTCACTCTCCTCTTTCACTTTCATCAAGAGGCTCTTTAGTTCCTCTTCACTTTCTGCCATAAGGGTGGCGTCATCTGCATATCTGAGGTTATTGATATTTCTCCGGGCAATCTTGATTCCAGCTTGTGCTTCTTCCAGCCCAGCGTTTCTCATGATGTACTCTGCATAGAAGTTAAATAAGCAGGGTGACAATATACAGCCCTGATGTACTCCTTTTCCTATTTGGAACCAGTCTGTTGTTCCATGTTCAGTTCTAACTGTTGCTTCCTGACCTGCATATAGGTTTCTCAAGAGGCAGGTCAGGTGCTCTGGTATTCCCATCTCTTTCAGAATTTTCCACAGTTTATTATGATCCACACAGTCAAAGGCTTTGGCATAGTCAATAAAGCAGAAATAGATGTTTTTCTGGAACTCTCTTGCTTTTTCGATGATCCAGCGAATGTTGGCAATTTGATCTCTGGTTCCTCTGCCTTTTCTAAAACCAGCTTGAACATCAGGAAGTTCACGGTTCACGTATTGCTGAAGCCTGGCTTGGAGAATTTTGAGCATTACTTTACTAGCGTGTGAGATGAGTGCAATTGTGTGGTCATTTGAGCATTCTTTGGCATTGCCTTTCTTTGGGATTGGAATGAAAACTGACCTTTTCCAGTCCTGTGGCCATTGCTGAGTTTTCCAAATTTGCTGGCATATTGAGTGCAGCACTTTCACAGCATCATCTTTCAGGATTTGAAAGAGCTCCACTGGAATTCCATCACCTGCATTAGCTTTGTTCATAGTGATGCTTTCTAAAGCCCTCTTGACTTCGCACTCCAGGATGCCTGGCTCTAGGTGAGTGATCATACCATCGTGATTATCTGGGTTGTGAAGATCTTTTTTGTACAGTTCTTCTGTGTATTCTTGCCACCTCTTCTTAATATCTTCTGCTTCTGTTAGGTCCATACCATTTCTGTCCTTTATCGAGCCCATCTTTGCATGAAATGTTCCCTTGGTATCTCTAATTTTCTTGAAGAGATCTCTAGTCTTTCCCATTCTGTTGTTTTCCTCTATTTCTTTGCATTGATCGCTGAGGAAAGCTTTCTTATCTCTTCTTGCTATTCTTTGGAACTCTACATTCAGATGCTTATATCTTTCCTTTTCTCCTTTGCTTTTCGCTTCTCTTCTTTTCACAGCTATTTGTAAGGCCTCCCCAGACAGCCATTTTGCTTTTTTGCCTTTCTTTTCCAAGAGGATGGTCTTGATCCCTGTCTCCTGTACAATGTCACAAACCTCCGTCCATAGTTCATCAGGCACTCTATCTATCAGATCTAGTCCCTTAAATCTATTTCTCACTTCCACTGTATAATCATAAGGGATTTGATTTAGGTCATACCTGAATGGTCTAGTGGTTTTCCCTACTTTCTTTAATTTAAGTCTGATTTTGCAATAAGGAGCTCATGATCTGAGCCACAGTCAGCTCCTCGTCTTGTTTTTGCAGACTGTATAGAGCTTCTCCATCTTTGGCTGCAAAGAATATAGTCAATCTGATTTCGGTGTTGACCATCTGGTGATGTCCATGTGTAGAGTCTTCTCTTGTGTTGTTGGAAGAGGGTGTTTGCTATGACCAGTGCGTTCTCTTGGCAAAATTCTATTAGCCTTTGCCCTGCTTCATTCCGTATACCAAGGCCAAATTTGCCTGTTACTCCAGGTGTTTCTTGGCTTCCTACTTTTGCATTCTAGTCCCCTATAATGAAAAGGACATTCTTTTTGGGTGTTAGTTCTAAAAGGTCTTGTAGGTCTTCATAGAACCATTCAACTTCGGCTTCTTCAGCGTTACTGCTTGGAGCATAGACTTGGATTACTGTGATATTGAATGGTTTGCCTTGGAAACGAACAGAGATCATTCTGTCGTTTTTGAGATTGCATCCAAGTACTGCATTTCAGACTCCTTTGTTGACCATGATGGCTACTCCATTTCTTCTAAGGGATTCCTGCCTGCAGTAGTAGATATAATGGTCATCTGAGTTAAATTCACCCATTCCAGTCCATTTCAGTTTGCTGATTCCTAGAATGTCGATGTTCACTCTTGCCATCTCCTGTTTGACTACTTCCAATTTGCCTTGATTCATGGACCTGACATTCCAGGTTCCTATGCAATATTGCTCTTTATAGCATTGGATCTTGCTTCTATCACCAGTCACATCCACAACTGGGTATTGTTTTTGCTTTGGCTCCATTCTTTCTGGAGTTACTTCTCCACTGATCTCCAGTAGCATATTGGGCACCTACCGACCTGGGGAGTTCCTCTTTCAGTATCCTATCATTTTGCCTTTTCATACTGTTCATGGGATTCTCATTTTTATATATAGTAGTGTGTAAATGTTAATCCAAAACTCCTAAATTTATCCTTCCCCCCCACATTTCCCTTTTGGTGACCATAAGTTTATTTTTAAAGTCTGTTATGTGGTGACCCAAGGATGAAAGAGCAGATGAAACCAAGGAGGGTCTTGGAATGCAGGAACAGAAAAACCTGACCCTTATCGTCCTTCCCTCCCCAGTGCTATAACTATTATGAAAGAGTATAACCCATCTCCCCGCCCACCCCACAGGGAGAAGGGGTCTGCCCTCCTCTTCCCTGACCCAGTATACATGCCTCCTCCAATCAGCAAATGACCCGCAAGACCCCTATCCCACTCCTTGTACCCTGGGTATAAAAGTGGACTAAGGACCCTGTTCAACGTTGTTCTCCCTTGAGCTGGCCTGGTGTTCTCAGAGCATCTCCCTCTCATAAACTTAATTTCTGTCTCATTCTGCCTCATGTCTGGAAATTCTTTTCCAACCTGCACATGGACCACAACATGTTATTCTGTTTCTGTTTTGTAAATAAGTTTATTTTTATCATTTTTAAAATAAAGATTCCACATATAAGTGATATCATATGGTATTTGTCTTTGTCTGACTGACTTAGTATAATAATCTCTAGGTCCATCCATGTCGCTGAAAATGACATTATTTCATTTCTACCCTATAAGCTCCTACTGAAGAGATTTTTGCCATCTATTTCTTTGGTAAATCTCAGAGTAAACTCATCTTAAATTTCATCTTGGTAAATTCATCTAAGAAAATGGATGAATGAATGAATTAGCATATTTATAGATACATAAGTCCTTGGATGGAAGATTTCAGGACTAATAAATTTTGAAATGTGTTACCAGTAATGTGGTCTGAGAACATAAGAACAACAAAATGTTTTTGAGATTCAAATGTATAGCAGCAGAAAAATGATTGATTTATAAATGACTTGAATATACTAATCACAGAGGCAGTGATAATGTTGCTTTGTACTGAGTCATTATATGCCTACTGCAGTAAACATTTTAGTTCATAAAATTACAAAGTCTATTTAGAAACTGCCCCCCCCCCCTTTTTTTTGCTTTGTCTTGAGGCATGCGGAATCTTAGCTCCCTGACCAGGAATCAAACCTGTGCCTCCTGCCGTTGAAGCACAGAATCTTAACCACTGGACCACCAGGGAAGTCCCAGAAACTGCACTTAAAAAAGAAAAAAAGAAAAACCAGAATGTGGCTCCAGGGAGATGAGGTGTATTGCACTGGGCTGGGTGATCTCGCTTTTTCTTCGAGACAGGAAGAAGCTTTTAGAGGATCCTGTCTAGAGCTTTTAAAGCTTTTAATAGGGGATGTTTACTGAAGGGGAACATGGCAGCTTTTAACAGGCGACATTGTTTACTGAAGGGGGACATGGGGGTGGGGGTTGGGGGAACCCCATGGGGAGTGGAAAGCTGCTCAGGGCTCCTCCCTCCCCTAATCCCAGACACCCATTCCCTGTTGGCCACCTCAGCTCTGACGGGAGACTGACTTGGACCCAGTCTGACCCACTCTCAAATTCTGGGGAGGAAGAACAGGATTGGGTCACCTGGGACAGCTGTCCATCTCTCGGGTAGTCGTCATCTGGGCGTGCAGTGAGGGCGTAAAGACGTGGTGTTAGGGCGTCTGCCGGCATGGTGGGGCGTCACGAGAACTGCGGTCCGGGCCAGTACCTCAAAAGTGCCCATGAAGAGATTCTCTGGTGGTCCTTCTCTGGTGGTGGCTGGGACTCTGTGCTCCCAACGTAGAGAGTCCGGGTTTGATCCTAGGTTGCAGAACTAGATTCCCCATCCCACAATTAAGAACTGGTGCAGCCAAATAAAACAAAAAGTGAAGTTAAATAGAATGAAAAATTAAAAAAAATTGGCTATGGCACTGTGGAACACTTTGATCATATAAGATCTTTTTTTTTTTAATTGTAGAAGACGTTTATCAGTTTTCACAATCGATAGCCAGACAAAAAATAAAAAATCATTACAGTTGCAAGCCATAGTGGAAACATGATTAAACTAACAATATAAAATAATTACATGTGATCGGGGGCCAAGCAGAGAGATGTGGTGAGTGGAAGTGCATCCAGGCACATGTTTTCATCTGCCCAGTCATTCTGTCTTTTATGCATTTAATCCTTTTACATTTAAAGTAATTATCAATATGTAGGATCCTATTACCATTTCCTTAATTGTTTTGGTTTATTTTGTGTAGTTTTTTTTTTTTTTTTCCTTCTCTTGTGTTTCCTGCTTAGAGAAGTTCCTTTAGCATTTGTTGTAAAGTTGATTTAGTGGTGCTGAATTCTCCTAACTTTTGCTTGTCTGTAAGATCTTGCCTAGCAGCCAACGATGAAAAAAAAACGGACAGAGGCCGAGTTGTTCTGGTAAAGGAGACGGTAACCAAAGTCCCACCAAATTGATCTCCCTCTGTTAGTGCTGAGGAGTGAGTTTTGAAAACTGTGGATCTAACTGTATCTCCTGTGTTTATAGAACAGGCTCAGACGGTGAAGAATCTACCTGCAATGCAGGAGAGCTGGGTTTGATCCCCGAGTGGGGAAGACCCCCTGGAAGAGGGCATGTCAACCCACTCCAGTATTCATGCCTGGAGAATCCCATGGGCAGAGGAGCCTGGCGGATTACAGTCTATGGGGTCACAAGAGCCGGATACAACTGAGCACAGAAGCTAGCGCCTCGGAGGTTCACAGCAGCTCAGCGTCAGGGTGTGATGAGCATCAAGAGCCCGGACTCCTGGGGGAACGTTCTTACGGAGTTCCACTTGCTCCTTGATTCCAGGTACCAAACACACAACAGCTGGCAAAGTCTCCTATTTTAGTAAAATGCCTCTTTGGAAAGAAAGCAATTTGTGGAGTTCTAAGCCAAATTGATTTTGATTTACAGGGTTGAAAAAGAAAAAAAAAAAAAAAAGAAAGCAACTACAGTTAAGTGAAATGCCAGGAGATTTGTGCCCTGAGCTGGAAGTTTAGTCTGATTAGGTTTCCCTAGGTGTGCTCACCTTGCCTCGTCTTGCTCAGCATCCTTCTCCCTTGAACATGGACAAGGGTCTGATGGCCCAGATAGGCTTGCTTTGGCCACTGACCACTTTTCTGGTTGCAAATGTGCTTTGGTGCCTCTCGTGGGATAACGCCTCCAGGTGACACCTATGTGTGCGTCGGCAGAAGCTAAATGAAGCAGGAACCTGATAAGCTTGGTCGCCCCTATCCATGTGGATTATTTTATTTTTTAAAAAGAAGCTCATCTTATTTGTCTTTCGGGAAACACCATTTATATTTTATCTGTTTATTTATTATTTGGCGGCATCACAGCATACTGGATCTCTGATCTTCCTATGGCATGTGGAATCTTTAGTTGGAGTATGTGGGATCTCATTCCCTGACCAGGGATTGAAGCCGGGACCCCTGCAGTGGGACTGCAGAGTCTTAGCCACTGGACCACCAGGGAAGTCCCTCCACTGGGGTTTTTAAGGGTGCACTTGGGGAGCTCTCTTGGCCGTGTCCTTGCAAACCATTCTAGGGAAAGGGGTTTGGCTATGCAGCTGGAGGCCGGCCCTTGGCCCTCAGCTGGGCGCCCTTTGAAAGTCCCGCAGCTCATCTCTCCACAGGGCCCACAGGGGCTGTCCAGAGGGTCTACCCTGCGCCTCTGCCTTGCTCCTGCTCACGCAGCCACTTGATGGCACTGTTAGAACTGGAGAAAAGAGGCTTCCTCCCCTGAAACCGTTTTCCCTCATTCTAATCCTCTCCAAACTGTCATTTCCACCCACCTCCTTCCAAACAGAACACAACAAAATCATTTCGTAGCCTGTTCCTGCCGCTCTGCCCCCAACCCAGTCCGCCCTGTCCCCAACCCAGTCCGCCCTGTCCGTCCCTGGCTGCCTGCAAAGATGAGTAGCCCCGCTGCCTTCTTTTCTGCCCTCAGGGTCCCCTGTGTCCATCCTGTTTTTGTATCTTTATCATTCTGTGTGTGGTGGCGTGGTGGCTCTCTAGAGTTTCAGGCAATCTAGGGAAGTGGCAAGGGCCATGAAAGACTTATAAGGACCTGGGGGCCTAAAAGAGAAAGCAGAAGTGCCTGCAATCCTTCTGGTCGCATGACTTGTGTTCTAGAAGGAAAAAGAAACTAGGGCTGCATGCACAGAGACAGCATGGAGCAGGGTCACTGGGAGAAGGTGCTGGAAGGCGGAACGGGGCGGGGGAAGAATGTGCAGAGTGCAGGAAACGGGCTCTCTGCAGTGGAATCTTGGCGTCAACTTGGCCACTCAAAGGCTTTCTGTTCCTGGCTTCTGAGCTGCCGCTGTGTCAGAACCCCCTCCGCCGGGTCAAGGGTGGGTGGGGTGCGGTGCTGAGCGACCCTCGCCCTCGTGCACTGGTTTTGACCCCTGCTTCCCAGTTCTGGCTGCCACTTCCTCTTCCTGTGAGATGTGAGCGGGGCGCAGACTGAGAGGACCAAGAGCTGGAGGAGAGAAAACATAGCTGTCCCCACCTCTGCACACCTATCTCAGGTCCCCCAGGCTGCCCAGCGCTGCTGCCTCAGCTTGCTTCCCTCTCAGGGGAGACGAAAACAACATTTCTTGGGAGGAATTCGCTCTGAGAAAAGCATTTTCCCCTAACAATGACCAGGAAATCCTGTCTTGACTGATATTCTCAAGGTGTGCTGGCCTTTTGGCAGAGTCATTTGAAGGCTTATTCAACCATGCAAACGCCCATGAGACACGGTTCCCAAACTCCGTGGAGGCGTGCTGGCCACACCCCTCCCCTTGGCCAACCCTGACCTTGAGCAGGGAGCCCGGCCAGCTCGCCCAGCCTGCCTGCAGGTGGGAGGTCTCTCTGCTGACTCAGGCCCAGACTGGGTCAGGTGCCTGCCTTCAGTCCCATGAGTAATACCCTGCCTGTCTTCTGCAAAGGGCCTTCCCAGGATTAACGAATTAGTCACCCCCCGGGAGAGCGAGGGTGCAGGTTATGGTCATCCTCATTAAGGCCGTGCCTCGTAAGGCCTGCCTCAGGCCAGTGAGCGTCTGGATGTGGGTCAGGCAGACAGTGGCTCAGGGTGTCCCAGGGAGAGGCTCCTCCAGGGCTCAGGGGAGGCTGGAGCTTCTCACTGGGCAGCCGGGGGTTTCACCCACTGAGGGCCGAGGGGAGGGGACCGGAGAGTCTCAGGTCCACGTGAGAAGATGCAGACAGTTTGACACAGGCTCAGCCACGCAGTTCCACAGTCTGCTCTGAACAATTCAGAAACTGACGCCGATGGGCCTCCCACCGTTCTGCCCCTCCAAGCGGGCCGTCCAGATATTTATGAAACGCGCCTCGGAACACTTTCCTTTCTGTGTCTGCGTGGGGATTTCAAATGACTAAAAGTGATAAAGCGCAGGTCACTATAGGACCTTGCAAAACAAAAGCGTGATGTGAATGCCTAGAAGAGTAGGGGCCCCGTGTCCCTCTGAGGCATGGGGCCCCCAAAGAGGTTTGTCTTCTTTCGGGAGCAGGACACAGGTGAGAGAGTTTTAGGAGGTAGGAACGTGTCCTGATGACAGAGCTAGGATCCAAGCACCTTCTGGAAGCCAGACAGCAGAGCAACCCTTTCGGTCAACCCTGTCTGCAGCTGCTTTTTATAAACTTGGCATAAATACGTGCTTGGAAATGCCCGGGCAGTGTATCTGGAAAATATTTTCTACCATTCGAAAACACACACACACACACACACATATACATGCTTAGAAAGGAAAAAAAAAAAACACAACAGAAATTGTGCATATTACAGAGTGTCTTCACTTGTGGTTTTTTTCCATTACTTCCTCAGTTCATTTTTCTGCTGCCAATTTTAGAAGGCCATAAGTCATAGTTGTTGTTAAACTTTGTCAGTTAAAATGTAACTCTAAGAACAAGTCATATGATACATTGGAGCCAAATGGCCTTTTGGAAAGCATGGCGGTGGGAGGTAGGAGAGCCCGTCCTGGCGTCTTGGCGCGTCTCTGCTGTGTGTTATGTGTCCTGCCCACGAGAAAACAGAGTCCCCCGTTGCTGGCCTCGGCTCCCAAAGGCCACTGATCCAAGGGAGGGAGGCTTCTCCGCATTTATTCTGTGTGACCCAGGAATGGAACATAATCTTGTTTTTTGAAGTGCTCGTGTGTGCTAAGTCACTTCAGTCATGTCCAACTCTTTGTGACCCTATTGACTGTAGCCCGCCAGGCTCCTCTGTCCATGGGAATCTCCAGGCAAGAATACTGGAGTGGGTTGCCATGCCCTCCTCCAGGCAAGAATACTGGAGTGGGCTGCCATGCCCTCCTCCAGGGGATCTTCTGGACCCGGGGATCGAACCTGCGTCTCTTACGTCTCCTGCATTGGCAGGCGGGTTCTTTACCACTAGCACCACCTGGGGAGTCCTCAGTCTTACACAATAATGAAATTCTCGATTGTTGAGAGAGACTTGTATATGTAACAGCTTTTTTTTTTTTTTTTATGTAGACATTTACTTATTTGATCTGATGGCTGCGCTGGGTCTTATTAACAGTTGAGGCATGCAGGTTCTTCTACCTTTATTGTAGCATGTGGGATTTAGTTCCCTGACCAGGGGTCGAACCTGGGCCCTCTGCATCAGGAGTGTGGAATCTTAACCACTGGACTACCAGGGAAGTCCCTTCCTTGTGGAGGTTTTATTCTAGTGGGATCGATGGACAGACAGACACGGGCTGACTCACCCCTACAGTGCCTTTTGCACATGAGGCTAGCTACAGCCCTGAAGCAGAGGGACAGACGGCTAAGACAGCCACCAGGACAGACGGCTTTATCACAGGCAGAGTGGGATACTCTTGGGTCTGTCGTGTACTGTCCAGAGCCTGCCCGCCTTCCCTGCGGAGTGGGCACAATGCCACTGCTCATGGGGTGAAATAACAAATGTGAAAAGCATGTTTGTTGTTGTTGTTAAGTCACTAAGTCGTGTCCGATTCTTTGCGACCCCGCGAACTGCAGAACAACTGACAGGTTCAGAATTGGGAAAGGAGTACGGTAAGGCTATATCTTGTCACCCTGCTTATTTAACTTACATGCAGGGTATATCATGTGAAATGCTGGACTGGATGAATCACAAGCTGGAATCAAGATTTCCAGGAAAAATATCAATAACCTCAGATATGCAGATGATACCACTCTAATGGCAGAAAGCAAAGAGGAACTAAAGAGCCTCTTGATGAGGGTGAATGAGGAGAGTGAAAAAACTGATCTGAAAGTCAAATTTAAAAACTAAGATCATATCACTTCATGGCAAATAGAAAGGGAAAAAGGAGAAGCAGTGACACACTTTGTCTTCTTGGGTTCCAAAATCACTGTGGATGGTGACAGGGCTTGGCAGCTCCCATAACCCTCTCCTGGGTCCCTGATTATCAGGTCCATTTCCTGCCTTCTCCTTTGAATAAACTGATTGAATCATCCAACCTTCCTTGGACAAACAGACCCTTTCCAAAACAGCTGGTCTGAATGACATTTGTTGGGACCTGCTCCCCCAGGTCCTTCCATGGCCCCTCGGTGCTGAGTCCAGTTTCCCCGCCGCTGGCCCTTAACGAACATGGGTGGGGGCCAAGCTTCTCTCTGCGCCCCCTGTGTGCTACGGCCCTGTGCTCTCTCTACCTGGGGCCACAGCTTCTCGATGCTCTGTCTACGGAGAAACGTTTCAAAGACTCAGGAAATGAACTCACTTTTTTCCCCCCTCCCCCTCCTTTTCCAAAACAGTGCCGCCTTCCTGGAAGAAAGCAAACAAAACAAGTGTGACTATTTAAAAAATTATTGGAAAACGCCTTCTTCATGAATGCTCCGGCTCCTCTGGGGCAGATGTGTCATGCGGGTTCCCTTTGCTGCTCAGCCCCTGGTGCATGTAGCGGGGAGGGCAGCCTTGGAGGAGGAGGAGGAGCTGATGGGGCCCGGTAAACAGGTCCCTCTAAACAACCACACGCACCTCGCACACTCAGATGTGGAGGTGAGTGCACCTGTGCGTGCTGGCCCCCGTCCAGCTGAAACTAGCCCTGTGGTCTGCCTTCCTCCCAAGTGTGGACTGGCTTCTGCCGGGCGTGGGCTGACTATTTTGGGTTTCTAGGTGTTGTTATAAATAACAACAATCATGGGCTGTACGGGGGATTGAAGACGAAGCCTTTTCCTTTCGGCTATCTGGGCAGGATGCTTTTCCTTTGATGAGGGAAAAAAAAACTTAGCTGGGTTTCAACTGGAAAATTGGCTCCCAGTTAGGATGACAGCAGACACTGAATGACCCTGTCTTTGCAGGAACGAGAGCAGGCTCTGTCCAGGGCGGGGGGCAGGGCGGGGAAGGCCCTTCAGTTGCTCAGGTCCTGACTTGAGGGGACCCGAGGCCAGGAAAGCCCCCTTGAGGTGTTCAGCAGCGTGGTTCTCTTGGCTCAGGTTTTTCCATTATCAGGCTGTGACAGCCATACATGACAGACGCCCTCCAGAGATATCTCTCTGCTTTCATAACACTGAAGAATTTTTTTTTTTTCTGACTCATCTTCAGAAGATCCCCCTCCCCCTCGTCGTTTGAAAATAAATATAATTAGTAACAGGCAGACATACTGTATATAGCCAGCCCTTCCTATCCGGGAGAGTTATAATTAAATGTACACGCTGTTGGTTGTTCACTGTCTGCTAAATGCTTCGCCACCCGCTTTAGGGAAGCAGCAGTCCCCTGGGTGGATGTTGCAGGGAGAGAGAGCGGGTGGGGCTGAGTTCAGTGTCCCGTGGAACGTGAAGGCCGGAGTGCTGGCAGAGTGGCAGGTATGCTCCCTGTCCCTCGCACTGCCCGCCTCTCTGCCTTTCTCCATCGTCAACCTTGAGCGGCTCCAGGAAATGCCTGGTCAGTTCTGGGGACTGTCCCCTCCTGGGAGGCAGAGAGATGGTTGCCAAGCCTGGTTGTCATGGCAACACGTGGCTGCTGCTCCTGCAGCTGGTGAGGGGCACCTGAGTGCATGCGGGTTGCTGAGATCTGCCCTCCCCGGGCCAGGGGCCAAGACCGTCGCGTTCGTCTGTTCCCGGCTCCTGGCCTGCGGGGCCGGCACCCGGGCCGTGGCCCTGAGCTTGGGCAGGTTATCCCCAGGTAACCCTCGACTGTCCTTCCTGACACCAGGGTGGGCTGGGTGCTCGGTGGCTACTGCCCAGGCCCCGGGAGAGGTCATATTCTGCTGAAATCAGTGGGGCAGGTGGCTCTGGGAATGCACACGCTCCTCGTGGGTATATTCTGGGACCACAGCACAACCAGCAGCCTTGGCGACACCAGGCCTGGCGACACAGCGGAGGCGGGTGTCCCTCCTGTCCCCCGGGCAGCTGAGGCGCTCACCGGATGACGAGTTGGCCTGGCCCTCCCTGGCCTGGACTGAATACAGCAGCGTCATCCGAGCCACGGGCACCTTCACCCGAGCTGCTCTCAGAGTGTTTTCCAAGCAAATAGTAGTTTCACAACACCCGTGAGAAGTAGGTGGGGTGACAAAGCATTCTTTGTCCTTGTCTTATAGATGGGGAAATGGCAGGGCTGGCCTGGCCAGCTGGTGAGGCCAAGAAGGGGAGGCGGGTGCCCTCCCCTCCCCTGGGACTCGTGGTCTCAAGCCCAGCTCCTGGGGGTAAGGGGGAGACCCCTCAGAGACAGAGGCCGGGGGTGGAGGCAGTGCAGGGCTTCTTGGGACTGATGGCCTCGGTGGCCAAACCAGGAACTCAGTCACGGCCCTGTGGTCTGAGGTGCTGACCCCAGCCGTGGGCGACCCCAGCAAGTGTCAGCGTGCTGTACTGAGCCCAGTCTGCTTGAAGTTACTGGACTCTTGGAAGTGGTGATTAAGTACTTTTTGAGCAGCTGTGCTGGTAATATTTCCAGTAATATTTCCAGGGCTATGGTGGTGAATGAGGCAGACGTGGCCCCTGTGGTTTGTGGGGCTTGCAGGAGACAGATAGTCACCACATCAAATGAAGAGGAAAATAAAAATGCACAATGTAGGCTGGGGGAGGAGGGCCAACTTTAGGTAGGGGAGCAGAGCATGAGTCTGTAGGAGCTAATCCCAAATGATGGGGAGAAGCTGGACTGGGCCGAGCATGCCAGAGGGAAGGGGCAGTGGTGCAGAGGCCCGGACAGGGGAATGAAGGTGGCCTGTTCAGAGGTTAGGGAGAAGGACGTTGCAAGACATGACATTGGGAGTAAGCAAGCAGTATGTGACCCCGGATTTCTTGGAGAGGTGGTACCGGCATACTTTTCTGATGGACTGGATGTGGGGCATGAAGGAGGGAAGAGTTAAGGATGACTTCTGAGTGCTTGCTTGAGTTGGAGAGTAGAGTGGCAGATTGAGATGGGGAGGACTTAGAGCATGCGGAGATGAGAAGTGAAGAGGATGGTCTTGGACACGGGTGTTTGAGATGCTGCCTTCTAGCCGGCTGCAAATGGGGCTTGAGTATCAGCCTTTCTTATGCTCTCCTTCTGAGATCATGGAGAAGAAAGATGGAAAGTTGGGACTACCCTGGTGGTCCAGTGGTTAAGACTCTGTGCTTCCAATGCAGAGGGCAGGTTTGATCCCTGCTTGGGGAAATAAGATCCTGCATGATGCATGGCCAAAAAAAGAAAAAAGTGGCGAGTTCTATGCCAGTTGGGTTTTGAATTCACTGGGGCCTTCCAGGGGAAGACTCCCATCCCATATTTTCCAAAGAGGATTATACTCTTACTTTCTGGGTTGGGGGAGGTCTCTTCTACCATAGGGAAAGGAGACCAGCCAAGATGGGCATGTGCCATATGGTGAACAGCCTTCTGCAGACCCAGCCTGCTTGTCCCTTCCTGTCCAGCCCATCTTGTCCCTTCCTGTTCAAAGCCAAATCCTTGGTCATTTGTCCTTGGGCATCGCAGTGAGACTGATCTCATCACCTGTGGGTGAGGAAGGACTGGAGCCTTGTCTCTCATTTGGTTGGTTTAAATGGAATGGTGAAGGTTTAGCCATTTCTTCTGAGAAGAGGCATTTGAAGAGCTGTGAGCAGCAACGTCATTGGCCAGAGAGGGATCTGCTGAGTAGCAGGGCTGGGGTCCTTTGTGCCTCTTCAAAGCATGTACCTTAGAAGAACCTGTTCATTCTCTTGTACCATAAATTGGAAGCTATAAAAAGGCTTGATATTGGGCTCACCTACTACATGTCACTGCAAGGCCAACTTATAGCCAATAGTGCCATGGAAGCTCCAATTCTGGGTCTCCAGGGAATTGTTTTAGAGCAAAGGATTTATTGTGATGTTTACATGTACGGGAATCTCCTGACATCTTATCCCCAAGCTTTACAATGTGGCATGGAGTGTATATTTTGGATTTTACCGTGGAAGTTTACTTCCTGGTGTACTAAAAATATTGAAGTGTATTTGGGGATATCAGTTTTCATACCCCAAGAACTCCTTGGGTAAAAAGTCAGAAGTTCATCTATTAGGATCAGATTTTCAACCAGACAGAATGACTATCATTGGTGCTGTGCTCTCCAACTCACAAAGTGCTTTCACGGCCATTTCCTCATCCGATTCTCCCCACAATTCATATGCGGATATAGAGGCAGCAGCTCAGAGAGGTTGAGTCATTTGTTTAAAGTCACACAGCAAAGGAAGAGCTGGGAATGAGCCCCAGTCCTCTGGCCTCTCCCTGCCCAAGGCCCTGCTGTTGCATCTTTGGTGGAAAAGGGCCAGGATGGTTCTGGCACCTGGACCAACTGTGTGACAGTGAGTTTGGTAAGCCCAGCCTGGGAGGTGCTTGAAATTCCCTGAGCTGGCACCTGGGAACTAGTTCTTCTTTCCAGAAGGCTGTGTTGCAATGTGACCAAGAAGGTTGAGACTGAAAGCCATTACTTCACCCATATGAGTGAAGGTCACTCATCACCCCAGGAAGTGCACGGAGCTGCGACGTTTAGTGGGGAGGTGAGCTGCTCTTGAATGAAGCCTCAGTGTGGCCTGGTACCCTTCCACATGGTGGGGAGAAAGGGAGTTTTTGGAAGGGAGGATGTGCTAGGCAGCTCAGCCCAGGAGCCTAGAGTCCCCCAGGACCCTGGCCATACCCGAACCAGCCTCTCTTCTGAGAATACTAGGTGGGTGTTGCACCCACAAACAGGAGGGGTGCTGGTTCACAGGAGCTGGCTGAGGCCTTTTGCATCCTGTGATGGGCATGCCTGGAAGGTCACCTGGGGAAATCTGAGTGACTGCGAGTTACCCGAGTGTCCTTGCATGGATGACCTCTCTTCCTAGTTGAGCAGGTCACGCTTGCTTTCTTGTCCGAGTCCAGAGTGTCCCACCTGCACTAGTGTCCATGGAAGTCCTGTACCTCAGAGTTGGGCGGGGGGGACAGAGTCCTGAACACATTTGTACATGTTCCCGCAGTGAGCGCCTATGTATATTTTGGCCACAGGATCTTAATTCCCTAGCCAGGAATTGAATTCATGACTCCTGCAGTGGAAGCTTGGGGTCCTAACCACTGGACTAGCAAGGGAAGTCCCGGGCATCTGTAACTGATGAAGTAGGGAAGTGCCGGGGCCTTCTGCCTCACACTTGTGACCTGGCTCTCCATCACGGCTCCCTTTTGGCCTCTCCTGATGAGGGCCCAGGGCTGAAATGTCCTTGAAAGTCTCCACTCAGGCCTCAGGTTGGTGTCCCTTCTTCAGAGAGGCTTTCCTGGCGTTAACACCCATGCCCCCAACAACCTTGGTGCTTCCCACGGCACATGTCACCACCAGAAACTGGTTTCTCTGTTTGCTTCTCACATCCCTTCTCACCCAAAGGTAAACTCCATCAGAGACGGCACTGTACCTGGTCCACCTCCTGTCACACCCTCAGCACCTGGCAGAGCCTGGTGCTGGCACACACAGTATCAATACCCCGAATGAGTGGATGCAGCCGAGTAGCTGACACGAAGGTCGGCTGGAGTGGGGGCCGGGTTCATCTGAGCCGATACCCCACGAGCACCCTCGAGGATGCTCTGGGCTCCAGCAGTAGGCAAACTTTGTTCTCCTGGACCCCTGCAACGCTCTCTCTGGGGCTGAGCTGGAGGAGCATCCTAAGAGCATGGTTACTCCCTGATGGATGAGTGGGTTGCACGGAGGAGTAAACCCAGGGACTGGCCAGAGGTCAGGGGTCATTCAGCCTCAGAAACTGCACATGTCAATAGCATCGAGGCACCCAGGAATGTGGTTTTGGTTGATGCAAACTTGCTGCAATAGACCACACCTGCTTCTCAGCCCAGAGACGTGGGAAAGAGAAAGACACGGCTTGTTTTGGTGGTGGCGGAGGAACCGGTAATAGTAGAAGCATGCCCTTCGTCTGACTCAGAGCGGGTACCCTGCCATCGCCTAAGGACCTCAGGGAGGTCGGTCCAGGGCTTCTGGCCCTGCCTTGTCAGCGCTCGGCAAGCCACGTGTTCCAACAAGTACTGGCTTAGGGGATGGAACAGCCTGCCTTTTGTCCAAATTTTTCCTTTGAACTTAAGATGTACAAAACACCTTTTGAAAAGAACATAACGAGATCGGGACGGGAAGACTGCCTCATTTGGACACTCATGTCCTCAGCTCTGCCCAGAGGGCTCCTGTCATCTGTTCCTCTGGCGCCTGCATCACACCCAGTCTTTGGGCTCCCAGGCTGGTCAGCATGGGAGGCACGCTGAATGTGATTGCCTAGGAGGCAATCACATCCCCCTAATCTTCTTCTTTTCCTCTCCCCGCCCCCAGTTATTCTGCTAAGAGGATGTGGCAATTGAAGAGTGAGCTTCTGGAGTCGGAAGCCTGCCTGCAGACCCTGTGTTTATCCCCAAAACTCTTGAGGCAGAGAAAGCAGGACAGGTGAGAAGCACAGCTAGAGAGTGACTCGTGGAAGGTCTAAGTTTCGCTCCAGGAGATTCTCCTGGTGCCAGGGAACACGCTCAGCCCTCTCCCCTCCAGTCTTTTCTCTTGCCCAAGAGCTGCTGGTGGGAGGTACGACCTCCTTTTCTCAGGCAGTGGGAGGGCCTGCCTTGCTCGTCAGGACCACAGCCTTTCTCCCTCACAGCGCCCCTGTGTGGCAGATGCTGTAATTGCCTTGCAATTCATCCTGGAGTGTGACCCCAGGGTGCTGGGACCTGAGACTGAATAGAGCCTGCACCATGCTATGCAGAGAGGGGCATTTGACAGATGGGGCCAAAATGTGGACCCGACACCCACCCACTCACACACCTTATATCTTCTGTAGGAATCCTGTTCTCAGCAAGTGGTGGTTTAAAAGCCCATAGCCATGGCGATCCATCCACTTTGGATTCAAGCTACATCCCGAGGCTTTTGTAAGTCTCCCCTTGGTCAAATGAGCAGTTTGATGCCTTGGTTCTTTAAAATGCTGGAAATGTTTATTTCTTCTTGCCTCTTGTTCTTTCAAGCTTGAAATTTCTCTGCACATCAAAGTCTTCAAAATGCCCTCAAACTAGTCTCCAAAGGCATTTTCACTTGGCTCTGGGTGATGGCAGATGTTCTTCCTTTGGGAGGTTGAAGCTTGTGTTCTGTTCTCCAGTTCGGTGATGTTTAGAAGACCAGATACCGAGACAGACAGCCTTTTTCTCAGATGAGCAGAAATTTGTGTTATGTTTTCATAGATTTTGATTATTCTAAGTAGGGGTAGCTGAAGTCTACATGGTGTTTGATGTGCAGTGGTTTTACCTGCTGCGATCTATGTTTTTATGGTTTTACAGCATCTTAGTACAAAACCTCCAGAGAAGGCAGTGGCACCCCACTCCAGTACTCTTGCCTGGAAAATCCCATGGACGGAGAAGCCTGGCAGGCTGCAGTCCATGGGGTCGCTAAGAGTTGGACACAACTGAGCGACTTCACTTTCACTTTTCACTTTCATGCATTGGAGAAGGAAATGGCAACCCACTCCAGTGTTCTTGCCTGGAGAATCCCAGGGACGGGGGAGCCTGGTGGGCTGCCGTCTATGGGGTCGCACAGAGTCGGGCACGACTGAAGTGACTCAGCAGCAGCAGCAGCAGCAGCAGCACCATACATCAGTGTTGCCATATCCAAGAGGATTTTTTCCACCATCACATTTGGTATATCATGAATGTATGTGCATATCCTATGGACAGATCTGACCATATTTCACTCAGAATTCATTTATCTTTCTAAAGATTCTCTTGCCTAGTCATTAAAAAATGCAATCTAATTACCTAGGTAACTTTTTCATTAAGCCCGTTAAAAAATGTATTATATTTATTTGGCTGCGCCGGGTCTTAGTTATGGCACACGGCATCTTCCATCTTCGTTACAACATGCAGAATCTTTAGTTGTGGCATGTGGGATCTAGTTCCCTGATCAGGGATTGAACCCAGGCCCCCTGCATTGGGAGCGTGAAGTCTTAGCCACGGGACCACCAGGCAAGTGCCAAGCTCGTTTGTGTGTTTGTTTGAATAGAGGAGAACAACAACAACAACATTATAGTTCTTGATTTCTTGTCCCTCTTTGTCCCAGCTTACCAAATGATATCTGTCCTCACACGTCTGTCTGTCTCTTGCTCTCTCCAGGAACTGGAAATAAACTGTCCTTTCCTATTCCTGGCCACTCATCTGCATGTCTGCCTGCATCCTGGCCCCATAGCACATCCCTCACTCCCTGAAGCTCTCTCGCATCCTAGGGAAGTCAATTCTGTTACCCTGCAGAATTCTGATTTTCCTGCTCTTTATCCTTACCTTTCACTCATTCAGGACTTGGCTACACTCTTGCTTTCACTTCCTCATGACGTCTTACAAACCCACAGAAAACACGCTTGCTGAGGCCATTCATCTGCACTCTTTCACACTCACATTTCCAGGCGCACAGGGGCACCTTGAGGGAACGGTCCCACAGATGTCTCAAGCTCAAGACGGTCAGGAATGAATGTGCCACCCTCCTCTCCAAGTCTGCTTAGCTCCTGGTATTTCCCATGTCAGCTGGGGATGCAGACTTATCCAGGTGCTCAAGACAGAACACCTGGGTATCATCCTCGCTCCGCCTCACCTCCCCTGTTCTAGTCTATTGGTTGAGTTTACTTTCTGACTCCTGTCTCCTGGGTCAGTCTGCCCTTCAGCGCTTGGCAGCCCCACTGGGCCCACATCTCCCTTGCCTGGGCTATGACAATAGCTGATCTATTAGTCTCTTTGCTTCTCCTTTGAAACTCTCTCCAAACTGAGTAGAGTCAATGGTTATTGACGGTGGGAATATGGCCATGCCCTCCTGGTCTTTTTTCCATATGTTTTACCACAGGATATTGAATATAGTTCCCTGTGCTATATCATAGGACCTGTTTGTTTATCCATCCTACATATAATAGATTGTATCTACTAATCCTAAACTTCCAATCCAGCCTTCCCCCACCTCCCTTCCCACTCGGCAACCGAAAGTCTCTTCTCTGTCGGGGAGTCTGTTTCTGTTTCATAGATAAATTCATTTATTTCATATTTTAGAGTCCACATATAAGTGATATCATATGGTATTGGTCTTTTCTTTTTAAAAACGTTATTATGTATTTATTTATTTGGCTGGGCTGGGTCTTAGTTGTGACATGCAGGATTGCAGCATGCCAGATCTAATTTCCTGACCAGGGATTGAACCCAGGACCCCTGCATTGCGAATGTGGAATCTTAACTGTTGGACCACCAGGGAAGTGCCTGTCTTTCTCTTTCTGACTTATATTACTTAATATGATAATCTCTAGGTTCATCCATGTTGCTGCAAATGGCATTGCTTCATTCTTTTTTATGGTGGAGTGATATTCCATTGTATGTGTGTATTTATGTGCTTCCATGACTGCTGATTAGTTATGGGTCACATACAAGCTGTTAGCCTGGCATGCAAACCTGGACCCTGTTTATATTTTTGGCCTCATTTCCTGATACTGTGTGCTCTAGAAGTACTGAGCAACTTGTAATCACCAGCATCTGCATGCTGGTCATGCCCACTGGGGCTTCCCAGGTGGCTCAATGGTAAAGAAGCCACCAGCCAATGCAGGAGATGTGGGTTCAATCCCTGGGTCAGGAAGATCCCCTATAGAAGGAAATAGCAACCCACTCCAGTATTCTTGCCTGGAAAATCCCATGGACAGAGGAGCCTGGCAGGCTACAGAGTCCATAGGCTCACAAAAGAGTTGGACACAACTGAGCGACTAAACAACAGCAACATGCCCATGGCCTTAATAAGTATGATTCTCTTTGCCAGGGATAACTCCTGATTTCTCAGTTTCCTGGCAAACTCCTATTCATCCTGCAAGATCCTCACTCAGGATCACCACCACTTCCTCCTAAGACAGCTTCCTCCCTAAGGCAAGATCAGTCACCCTCCTCTGAACCGCGAGGAGACTGCTCTCATTCTCCCTGCGACTCTGGTGTCCTTATCTTATCTGCCTTCCTGCTGCTACCCTCATCTGTGGGACTGTAACCGTTCTGAGAGCAGGACCTGTTTTGCTACAACCCAGTTTCCAGCACAACATACAGCATGTTAGATTCTCAATAAACGTGTCACGCTGAGACTGCAAATATTCTTGTTGTTGTCGTTCAGTTGCTCAGTCGTGTCTTTTTGTGACCCCACGGACTGTAGCATGCCAGGCTTCCCTGTCCTCCACAATCTCCCAGAATTTGCTCAAACTCATGTCCATTGAGTCGGTGATGCCATCCAACCATCTCACCCTATGCCTCCCTCTTCTACTGCCTTCAATCTTTCCCAGCATCAGGGTTTTTTCCAACGAGTCGGCTCTTCGTATTAGGTGGCCAAAGTATTGAAACTTCAGCTTCAGCATCAGTCCTTCCAATGACTACTCAGGATTGATTTCCTTTAGGATGGACTGGCTTGGTCTCCTTGCTGTCCAAGGGAATCTTAAGTCTTCTCCATAACCACAGTTTGAAGGCCTCAATTCTTTGGTGCTCAGCCTTTTTTATTGTCCCTCTCTCACATCTGTACATGACTACCATAGCTTTGACTATACGGACCTTTGTCACAAAGCAATGCAGACCTTTGTTGGCAAATACTCTAGGAAAGTACAAAGAAAAGTCCTTGGTCCTGGTCCTTAGGCCTCTTCACGGCTAATACAGTTCAAAGAGGAACACCTGGCAGGGCCCCAAGAGACATCACAGAACTCGTCTCCCCCTGTCTGGGGTGGCCGACTGCTCTCACATTGCCTTTTTTGGTCAGAAGACTTGAGCCTGATTTGGCTTTGTCATTTACTGATGCTGAAACTCTCCGAGCTTCAGTTTGCTAAAGGAGACAAGGATTTGCTAGGATAACGTAGCCCAGAGCCTTCTGTGAACCTGGAGGCTGCTACAGAGTTTTCTTCCTGCCATCAGGCATCTGGGCTTGTGTCTCGTCTACAAGCACGAGGGGCATGTGTGCCCCCAGCCTGTGTCCAATGCTGTTTATAAAGGTCGACGCGCTGGCAGGGACGTGGCTTCAGCTGACAACGATCTAGTACGTTAGCAGCTGTGTTCCTTTATGGGGCGACGGCTGGGGAAGGTATTATAACAGTGCTGTTTGGGGTCACCTAAGGTTGGACAATGTGATGGAGCCACAGAGTCGAGGTTGTGGAGTGGCTCTGTTTTGACTCAGCACGTTTTTCAGCAACTCCTGGTTGGGAATGGCTGGTGGGAATTTGGTGGGAGGGGGTGGGAATGGGGGATGGGACAAGGGCGTGAGTGGGAGGGGAGGTGGGGATTGAGAGGGGGCCAGCAGGTGCAGGCAGCGTCACACAAGGGGAGCCCCGTGATGGTCATGGCCATCAGCTATGGGCACAAGCCCCCCCTGAGCTGTCACGGCACCCGGGGTGCGGCTCAGATGGCCCCCCGGGCAGCATGTAACACACACGCCCATCAGTGAGGGACTTGAGCCCTGCATTGTGGTTGGCCTTCATTGTACCGGTCCTGAGTGACACCTGCCTAGACTAGACCTTGGCGCCAGTGTGTGTGACTCCTGGCATTAGCTAACCAGGTGGGGCGTTGCTGACACTTTCCGAGTGCTCCTTTTTTGCCCTAGGAAGATCCCTAGATTCTAGTCGTACAAGATGCCACATGTTTTGTGCCGGATTCCTCAGCAGATATCTGCCTCTCCCTGCACTGTTCAGGTGGCCACAGGCAGCGGCCCCTTTCTGCTGACTGTCCTCACCTAGTGGGGTTTCTCTGGTGGCCACAGCTTCCTCCCATGACTGGCTATCTCTTTACAAGCTAGACTTTGTTTTTCTGCCCATTCCTACACACCTTCACCCACTCACTTCTGCCCCAGTGCTACCGTGTGTGTGTGTGAGTCACTCAGTCGTGTCCAACTCTTTTCGACCTGACCCCATGGACTGTAGCCCACCAGGCTCCTCTGTCCATGGGATTTCCTAGGCAAGAATACTGGAGTGGGTTGCCATTTCCTCCTCCAGGGGATCTTCCCGACCCAGGGATGGAACCCGAGTCTCCTGCATTGGCAACTGAGCATCCTCTAAGCCAGCTGCCCCGCTCAGCCCAGGTATAGAAACAGGACAGGCTCAGTTCTGCTCTCCAGAGCTTGTGAGAACCAACGACAGAGAGTGAACTAAGTGCTCTGAGATCAGATCCCGGACCCTCGGCAGGGTTATCAGCACAGAGTTGCTCAGCACCTTTTGGGGAGAAAATACAGTGGCATCTATAAACACAAAATACATGCTACATATGTATGAACGTGTGTGATCAGTCTGTCTGACTCTTTGTGATCCTGTGGACTGTAGCCCACCAGGCTCCTCTGCCTATGGAGTTTTCCAGGCGAGAGTACTGGAGTCGGTTGTCATTCCCTCCTCCAGGGGATCTTCCTGACCCATGGATCAAACCCATGTCTCCTGCATTGGCAGGCGGATTCTTTACTATTGAACCACCTGGGAGTAAGAACTATGTCTGAACATAGTTAGCGTCATCAAGAATCTTCCAGAACGGGTGTTTTCTAGATATGAAACTCTTGGTGCCCTTACTATAATCAAGTCACTCAGTGACAATCAGCGCGTATGACGGGCTCCCCATGTGGCACTGCTGATAAGGAACCCCTCCGCCAATGTAGGAGGCTTAAGAGACGTGGGTTCGATCCCTGGGGTGGGAAGATCCTCTGGAGGAGGGCATGGCAATCCATCCCAGTATTCTTGCCTGCAGAATCCCATAGACAGAGAAACCTGGCGGGCTACAGTCCATAGGGTTGCGAAGAGTCGGATACGACTGAAGTGACTTAGCACGCACGTACACACACATGTGAATACAGACATAATTAGCTTTGAGAGGGTTAAAACACAGCTCAGAGGAGGATTTTTGGAGATGGGCCATGTTTGCAAGCAGAACTTTCTTTCAAAACCCTCTTGGGCGGCAGCCTGACACAGGAATCCAGGGATAAAGGTGAAGCTCAGAATGGAAACCTACACCAGGTGCGTCTCTCACAATGCACCTCACCTGGGTAAACACGCATTTGCATATCAATGTATGGATTACGATGCTTCCTTTTCTCAGAACTAGTCAGTGCTCTGTTACACACAGAGGCGGACAAACAGGCAGTGATCTTTCAAATTCCTTGCAATATGAGAGTAGAGGACTCAGGTCTTCAGAGCCCCAGAGGCCTGAACCATTTAGTGATTTATTTACACTCTCCCTGAATGCAAGTGATGCTGTTTGGTAGCTGGTCCTGCCTTCAGAAGTGGGCCTGGCCTGCACTGTGCTGTGCGAAGTCACTTAGTGTCTAACTCTTTGCGACGCTATGGACCGTAGCCCACCAGGCTTCTCTGTCCATGGGATTCTCCAGGCAAGAATATGGGAGTGGGTTGTCATGCCCTTCTTCAGGGAATCTTCACCCAAGAATCGAACCCTTACATCTCCTGCATTGGCAGGAGGGTTCTTTACCACTAGCGCCACCTGGGAGGCCCTGACCTGTACTGCTGCTGCTGCTGCTAAGTCGCTTCAGTCATGTCCGACTCTGTGCGACCCCATAGACGGCAGCCCACCAGGCCCCGCCGTTCCCGGGATTCTCCAGGCAAGAACACTGGAGTGGGTTGCCATTTCCTTCTCCAATGCATGAAAGTGAAAAGTGAAAGTGAAGTCGCTCAGTCGTGTCCGATTCTTAGTGACCCCATGGACTGCAGCCTACCAGGCTCCTCCATCCATGGGATTTTCCAGGCAAGAGTACTGGAGTGGGGTGCCATTGCCTTCTCCAATACTCAGTACTAGCCGGCCCAAAATTGAAATTCCACTGGAAGCCAGTCATTATAGGAAGCCTGGAACTTGCAGAGGAAGACAGGTGGCTTTGATGGTTATTGATGAGTTCACTAGGTACGGATGGAAGTTTTCAAAGAGACCGAATGAAATACCAGGTCCTGAGCTTGGGTCCTCATGTTGCTGCTGCCACGAGGAACAGGTGGGAAGGCTCCGGAGTATCAGATGTGTCAAGTACAGGTGAACAGTAACTGGATCACCCCAGGGGCCTGAGGCGGCCGGGGCACCGCCTGTGATCCATCAAGGGAAGCGGTGTCCTGGGGGCAAAGCCAAGTCCCTCCCACCTGTCAGCTGTGGGACTCAGGTTAACCTGAGCCTGTTCCCACAGGACTGACATTGACTGGTTCCAGTCAATCGAAGTTGATGCAAATCAGTGCCATTTCCTCTGCAGCAATAATTAACCTGCCGCAACCTTGTAGGAGCAGGTAGTTTTGGGAGAATGGTGGGGAGATGTTGGAGGCAGATTAGCATTTTTCAGCTCTCATGGTGATTTGTGCTGAATTTCAGTGTGCGTGCACGCGGTTCCAACTCATTACCATAAAAGAACCTCATAAATTCAATTGCTAGGCAGGGAAAATCGACTGTTTAGACAGAGGGCCTGGGATGCTAGTCTGCTCTGAGGGACTGTGGGAGGCCTGGTCCCCACCTGAGTGTCCTCAATTTCCTGATCTGACCTCTAGAATTCGTCCAGCCCAGGGACCTATGATCCTATTCATTGTAACCAATGAGGGGCCTGCCTGGGGCCCGAGGAAGCATCTAGCCTGCCTGCCTGAGCAGTTGCCAACAGATGACACGTGATCTTCATTTCCAGTCACTTGGAAGACATCACTGCCTCCTTGGGCCCTCTGCACATGAGCAGCTGCCCCGTGATTACAGGTGGTGGGCTTATTTTGGGGGGATCAGGTGGCCCAGTGAACTGATTACTTGCAGGGGGTGGGGCTCTCTGTTTTGGTCATTTTGATCCCAGCATTTAGCACAAGGCACTCAAGACCCAAGAACCATTTATGGAAAGGGGGACGAAAGACCAGAGGGAAGAACATTTCCCCGGAAATCCTTCCTTATGTTGGAACCAAATCCTACCGCCGTCAGCTCAAGTCACGTTCTCTGTAGCTTACTCTTTTTTCCATCGAGCATTTAGACACATCTTTAATTGGTTCTTAACACTTCTCAAGAATACCAATGAGAGACATCAAGTCTGTTATCCGCATTTCATTGATCAGGCGGGCAGGCACAGAGCAGAGGCAGCTGCTCTGCCATCCCCCGTGGCAGTGGGGTCTGGATGGGAGCTCGGTTTACCCATGTGCCCTTCCAAGGAGGGTGTGCTTGGAAGGGGTCAGTTAGGGCAATCCTGAGGGCCCACTGTCCCTGGTCAGGCTTCTAGAAGTCTAGCACAGGCTCTGGTTTCCAGAGTGCTGAGCGTGCCTTTCCTTTTGGGGGTCCTCTGGCTGGGAGTGTGATGAGCATACATCAAGGTGCCCAAAGACACAAAAACAGATGCTATGTGTCATTATTATCTTTTAGTTACTTTGAGGTTGAGTTGCATAGGAAAAGAGTGTTGTTTCATTTGCATTTAAGCCTATGTTTAACCGTGGAACGAAAGGCTGGCTTTCCTTTACAGGAATTTCAAGTGGTAGAGGTCAGCTGGTCCTATGGACTGCATGTGTGTGTCTCCCGAAATTCATATATTTAAATTAACCTCCAGTGAGATGGTATTAGTGGGCGGGACCTTTGGGAGGTAATCAGGTCAAGAGGGTAGAGCCCTCTTAAACCAGAGACCCTGGAAGCTCCCTCAGCCTTCTGCCCTGTGAAGACACCTAGAGAAGGTGCTGTTTGTGAGCCAGGAAGCAGGCCTTCATCAGACACTGATCCTGCTGGTTCCTTGATCTTGGACTTCCAACCTCTTCTGCTGTGAGAAATTAATGTTGGTTGTGTATAAACCACATAGTTTATGGTAATTTTGTTATAGTAGCCCGAATGGAGTAAGATACAGCCCTCGGAAACTGATGCAGTGTTTCTAAGAGATGTAGATTTAAACAAATACTCACAGAGGCCATTAACGTGTGTGTGTGCACGTGTGTGGCAGTGGCATCTCTGTGTGTCAACGGAAGACATACTTTGTCATCCTCTATGTAGTCTGGGAAAGGAATTTGATAAAATACAGAAGAACTTCAAGGGCATTCCCTGGTGGTCCAGTGCTTAGGGCTCTGGGCTTCCACAGCAGGGGGCACAGTTGGATCCCTGGTCAGGGAAATAAGATCCTGCATGCTGTGAGGCACGGCCAAAAAAATAAACACATCAATATTTTAAAAAGAGAGAGAGAAAAAAAGAACTTTATACTCTTGTTTCTGTTTTTTGCCTCAGAATGCTTGAAGACCTTTCCAGCTGTTCTGTGTTTGGGTCTGGCTCTCAGGCCTGAACACAGAGGGTGCAGAGGGTGGCTGGAACCAGTCCTGGGTTTCTCTGAGCCCCTCAAAGAATATTCTGAGTACATAAGAAACCATCTGTATACTACCTGCAGCAGTAGCCGTGCTGCTGAAGAACAGTAGCATGAATTAAGAAAGAAAATTCTGAGCTTAAAGTTAACCCCACTCTCTACCAGCATATACAGTTAACTAATATTTGACAGGAAAGCCAAGAACACCCAATGAAGAAAGGATGATGTTGAGAATAGTGGATAAACACATGTAGAAAAATGAAACTGGACCTCTATCTTATACCATTTACAAAAATTAACTCAAAATGGATCAAAAAGACTTAAATGTAAGACCCAATACTCCTAGAACAAAACAGAAAAGAAGCTCCTTGAACTTGGCATTAGCAAAGATTTTTTGGATGTGATACCCAAAGCACAAAAAACAAAAGCAAAAGTCAACAGATGGGACCACATCAGACTTAAAAGCCTCTGCACAGAAACAGAAAAAAATCAACAAAATGAAAAGGCAACCTATAGGATGGGAGAAATATTTGCAAACCATGTATCTGATAAGAGGTTAATATACAAAATAACAAAAAACCCCAAACAATTTGATTTAAAAAAAATAGGCAGAGGAAATAAATAGACATTTTTTTCCCAAAGAAAATATCCAAATGGCCAATGGGTACCTGAAAAGATGCTCAGCATCACTAATCCTCAGGGAAATGCAAATCAAAGCCAAAATGAGGTGTTAGAATGGCTTTCATTAAGAAGACGAGACAAGTGTTGGTGAGGAGATGGAAAAAAGGGAACCCCTGTATGCTGTTGGTAAAATGTAAATTGCTATAGCCACAATTGAAAACAATACAGAAGTTCCTCAAAAAATCAAAAGTAGAACTGCCATATGACCCAGCAAATTCATTTCTGGGTATGTGCCCAAGGGAAATGAAATGAAAACAGGATGGTGAAGAGTGACATGCACTCCCATGGGTGTTGCAGCATTATTCACAAAAGCTAAGATATAGAAACAACTGAAGCATTCACCAACAGCTGAATGCATAAGAAGATGTGCTGTATATATACAGTGAAATATTATTCAGCCACAAGAAAGAAGGACATCCTGCCATTTGGAACAACATGGATGGACCTTGAGGACATTAGGCTAAATGAGTCAGACACAGAGAGACAAATACCATGTATCACTTATATGTGGAACCTATTGTAAAAAAGCCAAACTTGCACAAATAGTGAGTAAAACAGTGCTTTCCATGGGTTAGGGTATGGGGCAGTATGAGTGTTATTTAAGGATATGAGCTTGCAACTAGTAGATAAATGAGCTTTGGAGGTCTAATACACAGTATAGTGAATATATATAGCAATATTGTATTCATCAAATTTGCTAAGAGACTATATCTTAATTATTCCTACCACAAAAAGCAATGATAAGGGCCTCCCTGGTGGTCTAGTGTTTAAGGTTCTGTGCTTCCAATACAGGGGGCACAAGGGCATCAGAGTGTGGGGCTCAGTAGTTATGGCATGCAGGTTTAGTTGTTGGGAGGCATGTGGGATCTTATTTCCCTGACCAGGGATCAAACCTGTGCCACCTGCAATGTAGGCAGACTCTCAACTGCTGGACCACCAGGGAAGTCCCAGCTTTGTTCTTTAGCTTTGCTGGCTCTCCAAAGCTCTTTCTGAAATCAGCCTCACCGTTTATAGCTGAAGTTTCAAGCCAGCAACTTGGGCAGAATCTAACTGTCCATGCTTTGTTTGGCTGGCATGATGTTAATAAAAACAATTGAGTTAATTAAAAAAAAATCAGGAGCTCTCACATAGAAATAAAATTCCAACTTTTTTTTTCTCACTTAAAAAAAATTATTTTGGCTGCGCTGGGTCCTCAGTTGCGTCGTGGCCAACAGGGGTTACTCTCTAGTTGCAACTTCAGGGCTTCTCTTGTCGCAGAGTACGTCTAGAGCCGGTGGGCTTCAGTAGTTGTGGCCCGTGGGCTCAGTAATTGTGGCTCGCTTGCTTAGTTGCTATGTGGCACGTGTGATCTTAGTTCCCCCACCGGGGATTGAACCTATATCCCCAGCACTGGGGATGGACCACTGGACCACTAGGGAAGTCCCTACATTTCCAACATTCTTAAAAAGTCTTAGGGAGGACATACACTCACCAGTTTGTCCTGTCCTCATGATTCCTGGTGTTTACATCCATCCCACGTATTCACTCCTACCTACCCAGCCCCTGCAGACTTTGAGTTTTTGTCTCTTGATCTATGCATATCATGTGCCAGCAAGTTTCCTTCTTCTTGCAAAGACAGCAAAAGTACTAAGAGTATTCAGAGCACTGGCTCCACCCATTTCTCCATTTTACTGCCTCTCCCTCCCTGAACCCTTCCTCCATGGACTGATGCTCACCCTGGTTGCCAATCATGTCCTCTCCCCATGGCTCATGGTGTCCCTTCCCCCAGGAATGCCAACCTGACTTCTGAAGGCCAACTCATGGTCATGGTTTCCTTCAGGATGGTGCCAGGAAGCCTTCCTCCACTCCTAAAGCCCTCTGAAGCGTACTCAGAATCACATTGCCATTTGGCTAAATTTTTTTCTCTTCCATTATGGTTTATCACAGAATATAGTGTCCTGTGCTATACAGTAGGGTCTTGTTGTTTATCCATTCTGTATGTAATAGTTTGCATCTGCTAACCCCAAACTCCCAATCCATCTCTCCTTTACAACCCTTCCCCCTTGGCAACATGAGTCTGTTCTCTGTGTTTGTGAGCCTGTTTCTGTTTTGTAGAAAAGTTCATTCGTGTCATATTTTAGACTCTACATATAAGTGATATCATATGGTATTTGTCTTTCTCTGTCTGACTTACTTTACTTAGTAAGTAATCTTACTTTACTTAGTAAGTAATGATAATCTCTGTGTCCATTCATATTGCTGCCAATGGCATTATTTCATTCTTTTTTATGACTGAGTAGTATTCCATTGTGTGTGTATATGTGTGTATGTATGTATGTATGTATATACATACTATGAACACTAGGGTCTACATGTCTTTTCGAATTCGAGTTTTCTTCCGATATATGCCCAGGAGTGGGATTGCTGGATCATATGGCAACTCTATTTTTAGTTTTTTGAGGAACCGTCATACTGTTTTCCATAGCGACTGTACCAATTTACATTCCTGCCAACAGTGTAGGAGGGTTCCCTTTTCTCCACACCCTCGCTTGGCTGAATTTCTTTACTGTACAGATTAAGAAATGGAAAATGTGACTCTCAAGGATAGTGCACAAGTAAAACTGTGTAAAACTTTGAGTAGAATGCAGGCGATTGGGAAGTGGGACTTTCTCACCAAACCACGTGCTCTTCCTGCAGATCCAGCCTCAGTGATCTCAGCGTCTCCAGCATCATGTGCTTAGTGAATTTTCTCTGACTGATTGATTGATTACTAAAACACTCAGTGCTCCTGGCAAAGCAATTCTCACTCTGTGGAACACATTATCTTGACGTACGACTGTCTCTAGAGCTTAGATTGGGGGAGCTCAGTATAATCTTCAGATCATTTAGCAATGTCTTGGAGCTACTGGACATGAGATAAAGATCTAGGAAAAGTGCCTGCTATTGGCAAGTGGAAAGGAGAGCGGGTGACTTGCTTTAGGGCATTTCAGGTTTGTTTTCTAGTCTAAAGCAAGGGTGGGCAAATTACTACCTGCAGATCAAATCTTGCCGACTGCTTGTTTTTATAAATAAAGTTTTATTGGGACATAACTGTCCTCATGTCAGTATGGTTTATGGATGCTCTCATGCTACATTGGCAGGATCAAGTAGTTGCAACAGGAACTGTATGGCTTGCTGACCCAAAAATATTTACTGTCTGGCTCTTTAGAGAAAATTTTCTGATCCTCCTGCATGTAAACCATTCAAGAGTGCTCCAGGTCGGATGTTATTCCCAATTGCTTGCTCCTCTGGATCCCCAATCTCACTACCCACAGTATGTGTGGGGGATGGAACTCAACCATTTGACTCCCAAACTCATTGTCCTTTGACCGAATGCCCACAGGACAAAGTCCCAATTCCCTAGCATGGAACAAACTCATCCAACTCTTCCCTCCTGTAAGTCCCTCAGACCTATGGCTTTGAACTCCTTGCTGGTTTCCAAACATGCCTTGCATGTATGTATGTATTGAGATCTTTGTGCTTTTGAATTGTGGTGCTGGAGAAGACTGTTGAAAGTCCCTTGGACAGCAAGGAGATCAAACCATTCAATCCTAAAGGAAATCAACCCTGCATATTCATTGGAAGAACTATGCTGAAGCTCCATTACTTTGGGCACCTGAGGTGAAGAGCTAACTCATTGGAAAAGATCTTGATACTGGGAAATATTGAGGGCAAGAGGAGAAGAGGGCAGCAGAGGAGATGGCTGGATGGAATCACCGAATCAATGGATATGAGTTTGAGCAAACTCTAGGAGATAGTGGAAGACAGAGGAGCCTGGAGAGCTACAGTCCACAGGGTTGCAAAGAATTGGACATGACTTAGTCACAGAACAACAAAATGAGATCTTTGTGAGTGACATATCCTTTTCACCAAATCCCTGGTTCTCCTTCCTAGGTCCTGATGTGTGTGTGTATATATATATATATATATATACACACACACACACACACACTAGATATTTTTTGGATGTGAACCATTTTTAAAGTCTTTATTGAATTTATTGAATTTGTTACAATATCATTTCTATTTTATATGTTTTATTCTTATTTTTTTTTGCTCCAAGGCATGTGTGATCTTAGTTCCTCAAGCAGGGATAGAACATGTACCCACACCCCTCTGCATTGGGAGGCCAAGTCTTAAGCACTGGACCACTAGGGAAGTCCTAGTCCTGATACATCTAAAATCTTACCTCCTCTGTGGCAGTTTCTCTGATTTTGTCAGTTGAGTGAATAAGAATGAAAGCTAATATTACTGAGTGTCTCTGGTGGCTCAGATGGTAAAGAATCTGCCTGCAATGCAGGAGACCTGAGTTTGATCCCTGGGTCAGGAAGATCCCCTGGAGAAGGGAACTGTTACCCACTTCAGTACTTTTGCCTGGAGAATTCCATGGGTAGAGGAGCCTGGTGTGCTATAGTCCATGGTGTCACAAAGAGTCTCACATGACCGAATGGCTAACACTTTCAACTGGGTGTTTTCTTCAAGTTGTGGACTAGGCTGTATGTTCTATTTGATTGTTTTAGCATGGCCCTCAGATGTGGACACCGATATTCTCATTTCAAAGGGGCATGAACAGGTTGAGACAGCTTAAGTAACTTGACCACAGTCCCAGAGTCAACAAGGTTCCATTCCAGGGCTTGGCCCTAGTCTGCTTGGTGTTTGAGTTGAGCTGTTACCACCAGGCTCCATCTGCATCCCCCTTCTGCTCCCCCTGCTCCTCCAGCCCCACCTGTAGAGCATTTGCTCAGCCTGGGGTGATAGCGTCTCCTGGAAGTGGGGAACTTCTGGGGGACAGTGAGGCCGGCCCCTTGCAGCTGTGACCCTACACATGAAGTGACTCAGTAAGTGCTTGCTGAGGGAATGACAGCATCGGGCCTTCATCATGCCAACCTTGATTTCATCTAATTGCTCCGTCCGTAGTGTTTCAATAGCATTTAGCAGTTTGGGGGAGATAAGTTCCCTGCGTTCCTTCCCATTAGCGCCACCATCTCCCTGCCTTGGTTTGGATCATGCTCAGTGAACAACCCCGGCCTCTTCCCCACTTCATGTTTCAGTTTTTACTGTGGTCGCTTGGTACCCACTCCTTTCTGAGCATTTCAAAAAGGTTCTTATGTTTCATCCATAATCGAGTAAAGGTTTGCAGCTGTGAATAAAGGATTGATTAAAAGTAACAACAGCAAAAATAATTTCCTTTTCAGTCTGCCTTCCTCCAGAATATCCCCCAACTCCCATGAGACAGTGCAGACAGTCTGTGATGTAAATCCACAGCATCTTATGGGTTTACTCAGATTCCAGAAAGGGAAACATGGCTATTTATCATAACAGTCAGTCCCCCACATATGAATGAGTTCCGTTCCAAGAGCGAGTTCGTAAGTCCAGTTTGTTTCTAAGTTCAATGAAGTTAGCCTATGTACCCAACTAATGCAATCAGCTATATAGTACTATACTATAATAGGTTTATAATACTGTTCACACAAATGATGCATAAAAAACAAACACAAGAAATAAAACATTTTTTTTAATTTTTTAAAATTTTATTTTATTTTTAAACTTTACATAATTGTATTAGTTTTGCCAAATATCCAAATGAATCCGCCACAGGTATACATGTGTTCCCCATCCTGAACCCTCCTCCCTCCTCCCTCCCCATTCCATCCCTCTGGGTCGTCCCAGTGCACCAGCCCCAAGCATCCAGTATCGTGCATCGAACCTGGACTGGCGACTCGTTTCATACATGATATTTTACATGTTTCAATGCCATTCTCCCAAATCTTCCCACCCTCTCCCTCTCTCTCAGAGTCCATAAGACTGTTCTATACATCAGTGTCTCTTTTGCTGTCTCGTACACAGGGTTATTGCTACCATCTTTCTAAATTCCATATATATGCATTAGTATACTGTATTGGTGTTTTTCTTTCTGGCTTACTTCACTCTGTATAATAGGCTCCAGTTTCATCCACTTCATTAGAACTGATTCAAATGTATTCTTTTTAATGGCTGAGTAATACTCCATTGTGTATATGTACCACAGCTTTCTTATCCATTCATCTGCTGATGGACATCTAGGTTGCTTCCATGTCCCTGGCTATTATAAACAGTGCTGCGATGAACATTGGGGTACACGTGTCTCTTTCCCTTCTGGTTTCCTCAGTGTGTATGCCCAGCAGTGGGATTGCTGGATCATAAGGCAGTTCTATTTCCAGTTTTTTAAGGAATCTCCACACTGTTCTCCATGGTGGCTGTACTAGTTTGCATTTCCACCAACAGTGGAAGAGGGTTCCCTTTTCTCCACACCCTCTCCAGCATTTATTACTTGTAGACTTTTGGATTGCAGCCATTCTGACTGGTGTGAAATGGTACCTCATAGTGGTTTTGATTTGCATTTCTCTGATAATGAGTGATGTTGAGCATCTTTTCATGTGTTTGTTAGCCATCTGTATGTCTTCTTTGGAGAAATGTCTATTTAGTTCTTTGGCCCATTTTTGACTGGGTCATTTATTTTTCTGGAGTTGAGCTGTAGGAGTTGCTTGTATATTCTCGAGATTAGTTGTTTGTCAGTTGCTTCATTTGCTATTATCTTCTCCCATTCTGAAGGCTGTCTTTTCACCTTGCTAATTGTTTCCTTTGATGTGCAGAAGCTTTTAAGGTTAATTAGGTCCCATTTGTTTATTTTTGCTTTTATTTCCAATATTCTGGGAGGTGGGTCATAGAGGATCCTGCTGTGATGTATGTCAGAGAGTGTTTTGCCTATGTTCTCCTCTAGGAGTTTTATAGTTTCTGGTCTTACGTTGAGATCTTTAATCCATTTTGAGTTTATTTTTGTGTATGGTGTTAGAAAGTGTTCTAGTTTCATTCTTTTACAAGTCGTTGACCAGAGTTCCCAGCACCACTTGTTAAAGAGATTGTCTTTAATCCATTGTATATTCTTGCCTCCTTTGTCAAAGATAAGGTGTCTATATGTGCGTGGATTTATCTCTGGGCTTTCTATTTTGTTCCATTGATCTATATTTCTGTCTTTGTGCCAGTACCATACTGTCTTGATAACTGTGGCTTTGTAGTAGAGCCTGAAGTCAGGTAGGTTGATTCCTCCAGTTCCATTCTTCTTTCTCAAGATTGCTTTGGCTATTCGAGGTTTTTTGTATTTCCATACAAATTGTGAAATTATTTGTTCTAGCTCTGTGAAGAATGCTGTTGGTAGCTTGATAGGACTTGCATTGAATCTATAGATTGCTTTGGGTAGTATACTCATTTTCACTATATTGATTCTTCCAATCCATGAACATGGTATATTTCTCCATCTGTTAGTGTCCTCTTTGATTTCTTTCACCAGTGTTTTATAGTTTTCTATATATAGGTCTTTAGTTTCTGTAGGTAGATATATTCCTAAGTATTTTATTCTTTCCGTTGCAATGGTGAATGGAATTGTTTCCTTAATTTCTCTTTCTGTTTTCTCATTATTAGTGTATAGGAATGCAAGGGATTTCTGTGTGTTGATTTTATATCCTGCAACTTTACTATAGTCATTGATTAGTTCTAGTAATTTTCTGGTGGAGTCTTTAGGGTTTTCTATGTAGAGGATCATGTCATCTGCAAATAGTGAGAGTTTTACTTCTTCTTTTCCAATTTGGATTCCTTTTATTTCTTTTTCTGCTCTGATTGCTGTGGCCAAAACTTCCAAAACTATGTTGAATAGTAATGGTGAAAGTGGGCACCCTTGTCTTGTTCCTGACATTAGGCAATGCTTTCAATTTTTCACCATTGAGGATAATGTTTGCTGTGGGTTTGTCATATATAGCTTTTATTATGTTGAGGTATGTTCCTTCTATTCCTGCTTTCTGGAGAGTTTTTATCATAAATGGATGTTGAATTTTGTCAAAGGCTTTCTCTGCATCTATTGAGATAATCATATGGTTTTTATTTTTCAATTTGTTAATGTGGTGTATTACATTGATTGATTTGCGGATATTGAAGAATCCTTGCATCCCTGGGATAAAGCTCACTTGGTCATGGTGTATGATCTTTTTAATGTGTTGTTGGATTCTGATTGCTAGAATTTTGTTAAGGATTTTTGCATCTATGTTCATCAGTGATATTGGCCTGTAGTAGAAATAAAACATTTTTAATGTTGCAGTTGAGTACCTTGAAAAGCACAGTAATACAGTACAACAGCTGGCATACAGGGACTGGCATTGAGTGAACGGGTTAAGAGTTACTATGGGGAGGAGGGAGAGGGGGTGGGAGATGGTAGAGCTGAAGGATTGTCAGCAATAGGAGAAAGAGGACAAGCTGCAATGTCACTCATGCCTGATATTGATGGAAGGCATGTTTGCACCTTTGAAAGTCTGCAACTAGAAGGTTTGTAGGTAGGGGACTCACTGTACTAGATGAATGACAACAATAACATCTTGACTCTTTCTGAAGTTGGCACACTTCATTTTGCATTTTATGTGTTGGGTTTAGAGGGGCTTGGTCCCTGTGGTCCCATGACTCACAGCCAATGGGGAAATGCCACAGCCCCCTGCAGCCAATCGTGATTAGGGAGGTGATCTCAGATGAAGGATCCCACCCATCCCGGGGTGGGAGGCAGAGGGGAGACTCCCCTCCACCTCTCTGGGAGAGGGAAGAGGGAAGGGAGCAGAAGTTGGACCTCCAGTGTTGGTTGGAGCTTGGCACAGTGTCTAGACCAAAACTGCGGTGTAGAGTAAGAGATGGAATGGGAAAGATTCCAACTGAGGTCTCTGATGGCTCTGAATTCAGAGGGACGGTGGAGTGGGGTTTACCTCGGGGCACACCAGGTCCCTGCTGAGGGCATCTGAAGGCCACAGAGAGGTGTGACCATGCATTCCGGCCCTCCCCCAGCCCCCGCTTCCTGCTCTCACATACCTTCTCTCACCCAGCTCACTGTCTTAGTTGATCTTGCTCACTCAATCATGTCTGACTCTTTGTGACCCTATGGACTGTAGCCTGCCAGGCTCCTCCATCCATGGGGTTTTCCAGGCAAGAATACTGGAGTGGGCTGCCATTTCCTTCTCCAGGGGATTTTCCTGACCCATGGATTGAACCCGCATCTCCTGCACTGCAGGCAGATTCTTTACCACTGAGCCACCCCACTGCCTTAGCTAGGGAAGATCATGTCACTCAGTGGTGTCTGACTCTTTGTGACCCCATGGACTGTAGCCTGCCGGGCTCCTCCATCCATGGGGTTTTCCAGGCAAGAATACTGGAGTGGGTTGCCATTTCCTTCTCTAGGGGATTTTCCTGACCCATGGATTGAACCTGCGTCTCCTGCTCGGCTGGCAGATTCTTTACCACTGAGCCACCAGGGAAGCCTATGTCTTCCTGTGACTAAACAAATGAAAGGGATAAAGAATCTACTTGCCTCTGTTGCATTTTAATGGAGGCTCCAAACCACCATTACCTAAAGGACATGTCTGAGCACCATGACGGAAGATGTGGGATTATCTAACCAGCTTGACAATAAAGATCCATCCCACAAAAATTCCTGCAGAACTGGCTATGTGCTGCAGGAACCATCTCAGCTGGGCTTTGTCTGCCCTAGTCTTCTCCTGGCTGCTGGAAAGGGCCAGAAAGTTCAAGATAGAGAGTTGGGATCTTGACTGCAGTTTCGGTGGGAGGGGGTGGTGGGGGCATATGACCATCAGCCTTGCCACCATAAACACCAGCCCTGCCACAACCCTGTGAAGAGCCAGGGAGCTGGTTTCACATTTTGCTTTGCTGGTATTTTGTCATGAGACCAGAGGCAAGGGGTCCTCTTCCAGGGGTAGGTAGCCCTGTCTCACTCACATGTGTAAGGACAAAGCATCTTGGTGCACATGACCACGATTTGAAGTGTGTTATAGATCCTTTGCCTCTTGTTTCAGGAGAAAGGAAAGGATGCAATGACCCAGGTCTGGGCTGGGTCCCAGCTGATGCGTCATCCTGCGTCTGGCCTCCCTCTGGGGTTTTCTCCTTGGTTTGGAGAGGGGACTAAGCATTTTTTGTTCCGTGTTCCTGGTCCCAGTGATAACAGGGGCTGTGAATTATGGACGCAGCAGCAAATGTTTTTAATCTTCCATGAAACAAAACCAGCGTGTGTTCTGCACCAGGGGCCGAGGCTGAGGGAGGAAGCCAACAGCTGCTCGGATCTGGCTAACTCGGGCTGACGTCAATGCGAGTCCGTCAAGGCCAAGGGCTCCACGCAGGAAGCTTCACAGTGATACCGAAAACAAATTTGCATTTTTTCCTTTCACGGGAACTCAGCGATGCTCTGTTCCACTGAGATGTTTTCACCAGTCCTTGCAACTAGTGTGTTGAATAAACCTGGCTTGCGGTGGACTGGGGGCTACAACTTCAGGGTCTGTTTGCTCTTGCCGCTTTAAAATGTGTTCAGCGGGATTAATGTACCCTGGCTTGGGATGAAAACGCTGGCAGTTGCTGCCGTTTCTGCTCCTCTTAGGAAATAGTCTGTCCTAAGGTCGCTTTAAATGGAAAACAGTCTCAATTTGGAATTTGAAGGTCCAGGCCAAGATATTAGTCAAAACTCTCAACTTTGACATCCCATTCTTTTCCTGGCTTCAGTTTAGCTTGCTTAGGCCTGGAGGCTTGCTTTGGAAAGGGAGCTCCTCTGATTGACTTCTGGGCCCCCCACCACACCTCCCCGAGGTGGAAGCTGGGGTTCGGGGCAAGTAGCAGGCACAGGAGACCTCTTACTTGAGTGGATGCTGTGGGAGCCCAGTATGGTTTAAGCTGACCTTTCTCCTGGTGGAATTCTTTTAAGGCTCTGTACCTCTTTGACTTTAGAAGCGGGAAGATGTCCCTCTTATGAGTGGTCCCTTGGAACATTTCCCTTAGCTTTACCTCCAACTTCTTGCTGCTGGGGTCTCTGCCAGATGAGTTTGGAATGAGGCCATCCTGGTTCCCTCCCTGTGTGGTCCACACCTGGCTCTAACCTTCATACGTCATCTGCCCTGACAAACCCTTGAGGTGGAGGGTGACCCCAAACCAGGCGCTTGCTCCTGCTGCCACTACCTAACCAGAAGTGACCTTGCCGATTCATTAGGTCTCGGTGGGTGCTGTAAAGACTTACCACAAACTTGATGGCTTAAAAGAAACGTGATCTTCCACAATTCTGAGGACAGAAGTCTAAAGTCAGTGTGTGTGTGGGCATGCTCAGTTGCTTTAGTTGTGTCTTACTCTTTGTGATCCTGTGGACTATAGTCAGCCAGGCTCCTCTGTCCAAGGGATTCTCCAGGCATGAATACTGGAGTGGGTGGCCGTGTCCTCCTCCAGGGATCTTCCTGACCCAGGGATCTTCCTGACCCAGGGATCGAACCCAGGTCTCTCGCATTGCAGGCAGATTCTTTACCACTGAGCCACTAGGGAAGTCCCTGAGGTCAGTTTACCAAGCTAAAATCCAGTGTCAGGAAGGCTGAGCTCTTTCTGGAGGCTCTGGGAGAAAATTTGCTCTTTGCCTCCCTGGGTATCTGGCAGCTGCCAGCATTCCATGGCTTGCGGCCCCAGCACACCAATCTCGGCTTCTCTGGTCACAGGACCTGCTTTGTGTGCAGTTACGTCTCCCTCTGCTCTCTCTTATAAGGATACATGTAATTGCGTTTGGGGCTCATCTGAATAATACAGGATCACCTTTCCAGCTCAAGAGCCTTAACTTAATCACACCTGCAAAGACTTTTTCCAAATAAGGTCACAGTTATAGGTTCCAAGAATTAGACCTGACATCTGAGAGGGACTCACATGGTAAGCTCACCAAGTAGTTGGTGGAAACCCCCAACATGTTTGAAATGAGGGGCAGGTCCCCACCTGACCTTCAAGAAACACTTTGTGCTTTCTCCAAAGCTACACTTCTCAGAAAACCCTCTCTTTAAAATCCTGTCTCTCAATGAGCTGACGGGTTATATTCTCAGGGTCAGTAGGCTCACATGCTGTGAACCTTGAGTGTTTCCTGTGAACACTTCTTGCTTTGGAATTTTACAGCAAAAGTAGTTTGGCCTTCAAAGCGTCACTTTTAACATTCTGTTACCTTTGTGATGGAATGACTAGTCGTTGCTGCTGCCTGGGGCCGTGGCCTTCAAGGCTGCCCAACGGGGCTAGAATCTAGCCTGCGATCTGCCTGACAAGCCTGGCATGGATGCCTACACCTGTGGGCAGCTCGGGGCCCTCTTTGCCAGTTCACATGGCCATGCTGTCCATGTTCAGCTCTCAAACAGTCCAGGGACTTGCCAGTGGGAGGCGCAGAGATGCCGGGGCTGCTACGTGGCATGGAACTCTGTTGACAAATGACACAGGCCACTTCCATCTTTGAGTTTCCAACTTGCAACCATTGTGCTGAGCTAGAAATTTCCTATTCTGTGGGTTAGCAGATTGTCATTTGATAAGGGTTTCATGTTTGTGTGAACTAAGCTGAGATGGACAAGCTGGTCCAGAAAGGAAATGTACTACTCCTCAGCTCTCAGAAAGTGGGTCCAGCTTTTAGGGGAGACAGTGGAACAGATGTGTTTGAAAGGTTCTGGAATGTTTAGGCCATAAATACTTTTATGGCCTTCTTCCACCTTAGCAGTGAGGACAAGCAGTCTGCCTCTTGGCTGCTAGAATAGGGGATGGAAAATCAGAAGTCCTGGGCTAAATTCCTAAAGACTTGGCTTGGCTGGTTAACATGAAACCAGTTGGTTCACAGAGTTACCTGGGAAAACTGCAATTAATAGAAGAAGGTGACAGAGATCCCTGAAGATATTGTTCAGAGATTTCCCTTGAGGCCCAGTGGTTAAGACTGTGCTTCCACTCCAGGATGTGGGGGTTCAATCTGTAGTCGGGGAACTAAGATCCCACATGCTGTGCAGTGAGGCCAAAAAGTCAAAAAAGATATTGTTCAAAATGACAAAGACAGCAAAGGTCAAGCTTGCTCAAGGATTGATCAGTGTGCCTTTTTTTCCTTTTACTAAACATTTCTTTCTCCTTTCTCTTCTTTTACCACTGAACCCCTCGGCCCCCCACCCCCCACTTATGATGGTAGAGAATTTGAGTCTTTTCATATTCTCTCCCAGCTGACCTTTTTCTTGATTCTCAGAGGCTCAGAGGAGGGTCTGTTCTGAGCAAGTCCATCTCTTTGGAAAATCCTGGGGGGAAACTGAGGAAGATTTGGGGCAGCCTTGGTAGCCAAGCTTTCACCAGTGTTATGAGACCTGTTACCTAGTACCTTAGTCTGCCTGGGCTGCCAGAACAAAGCACCACAGGCTGGGTGGGCTTAAAGTATGGAAATTTATTGTCTCACAACTCTGGAGGCTGAAAGTTTGAGATCAGGGAGTCAGCTGGGCTGCTTTCTTTCGAGGCCTCTCTCCTTGGTTGGCAGATGGCCGTCTCCTTCCTCTGTCCTCATATGATCTTCCCTCTCTGTGTGTCTGTGTCCTAATCTCCTCTTTTTTTACTATTTATTTTTATCTGTTTAGTTGGCTGCACCAGGTCTAGTTGCAGCACATGAGACTTTTTAGTTGTGGCATGTAGGATCTGGCTCTCTAACCAATGACTGAACCCAGTCCCCCTGCACTGGGGGCGCAGTCTTAGCCACCTGACCACCAGGCAAGTCCTCTAATCTCTTCTTATAAAGACACTGTTCATATGGGATTAGGGCCTACCTTAAAGACCTCATTTAACCTAAATTACGTCTTTCTAAAAAAAATTATATATTTTTAATTGACAGATAATTGCTTTACAATATTGTGTTGGGTTCTGCCATACATCAACATGCTGCTGCTGCTGCTAAGTCGCTTCAGTCGTGTCCGAACTCTGTGCGACCCCATAGACGGCAGCCCACCAGGCTCCCCTGTACCTGGGATTCTCCAGGCAAGAACACTGGAGTGGGTTGCCATTTCCTTCTCCACTGCATGAAAGTGAAAAGTGAAAGTGAAGTCGCTCAGTCGTGTCTGACCCCCAGTGACCCCATGGGCTGCTGCCTTCCAGGCTTCTCCATCCATGGGATTTTCCAGGCAAGAGTACTGGAGTGGGGTGCCATTGCCTTCTCCAACATCAACATGAATCAAGCTAAATTACCTCCTTAAAGATCCCATTTCCAAATAGAATTATTTTCTGACCTACCAGGTGTTAAGGCATCAACATATCAATGTTGGGGGACACAAATCAGCTCATGACACTTGGGAACCTCTGGACTCAGCCACTCTAGACCAGACTGGGATTGAATTCCTGAGAAGAAAGGGGGAAGGCCATACAACTCCATTCCTACTCACAGCAGAATTCCACAGGCTTTTTCCTGATTCCTGCTCCAGCCTCCAAGCTGCTCCCCATAGCAGCCCCAGGTCAGAGACAGGCCTCTCTGATGCTGTGCATCCTTCTCTGCCCTTATAGACCCACCTTTTCCATAGAGGTCGCATCCTTCCTAGGAAGAGGGAATCTCTGCAATTCCTGCCAATAGTCAAGTAAAGAATAAATATGAGGGCTGACCCAGTGGGGAAGGAAGCACACAGGGCACTGGACAGGGGTATGAGAAGGAAAGATTAGGGCTGACTACACATGGGCATGTGACCCTCTGTGCAGTATTTTTAGTGCCAGCTTATAATATACCGCCGCCTCTAGCCCTCGTGACTTGTAGCCACCTGGTCCCAGTGGGCAGTGTGGTGCAACGGCCACAGGCCTGGGGGCAGTCAGACCTGGTTTGACTCATTTCTCTGCCATTAACTAGTTGTGTGACCTTGGCTAGTTTACCTAATCTTCTTGGGCCTCAGTTTTATCATATATGAGTGAGAAAGGGATGTTGGCCTCATAGCTTTGCTGGGAGGATTACTTGAAAACCATGCCTGAAAGCTGTTGGTATGTACTGAATTGGATCCCCCTAAATTCATACATTGACACCCTAACCCCAGCAGCTCTGAATGTAACTGTATTTGGAGATGGAGCTTTTTAAAGAGGAGATTAAGGTAAAATAAGGTCCTTGTGCTGGGCCCTAATCCAGCATTAATGATGTCCTTATAAGAAGAAGAAGAGATTAGGACAAAGACACAGAGGGAAACCATGTGAACACATGGGGAGAAGGTGGCCATCTATAAGCCAAGGAGAGAGGTCTCAGAAAGAACGAACTGTGCTGTCCCTTGATCTCAGACATCCAGCCTCCAGAACTGTGAGCAAATGAATGTCTATTGTTTAGGCCACCTAGTCTGTGGTACTCGGTTATTGCAGCCCTAGCAGACTAATATTTCTGGTGTATAAACCACGTTCTTCCTTTTCTTCTGGTCCCTGGCCCCCACTGCCCCCAACTGGAGCAGTCTTGGACTAATCCTATCTGCTTTGACTGTATACTTTGTAAACTGTAGATGGGATACACATGGACAAAGGCTCAACATAGAATGAAAGACACAGATCAAGGGGAAATAGAGGACTGTGTTAGAGAAACATCTGGCACCTTAGACAAAAAGCACTTTAAAAATCACCTAAAAATTGGCTCCTTAAAAAAAGATGAAAGCTGTCTGTCGTGGTTGCTTTCTTGGGTTTTTCAGAAGTTCCCTGTTGAGCCCCTCTGCCTATAGTTCTTTGAATCTGGGGTCCCTGTGGACTAATTCAGGAAAAAAACTTTGCAATATTGATTCTCCTAATTCAGGGACATGACACCTCTCTTCATTTGTTTAGTTCTTTAATATCTTTCAATGAAGTCTTAGAATTTTCTTCCCTAAAGACTGACACATCTTTTTATTTCATACTTCTAAGCATTTTATTTTTTCATACTTTTGAAATTTTAAAAAACTGCGTTTTCTTTTTTGCTGGAGTATAAAAACACAACTGGCTTTTATATTTAGATGTTGTGTCTAGGATTCTTATTATACTCATTAACTCTAGTAACTTAAATGTAAATTATTTAGTGAGATGCTTCTGTAGAAACCATATCATCTGCAAATAATAACAGAAAGGCTTCCTTTCTAAACCTCTTGCCTTTTATTTCTTTTTCTTGCCTTATTGTGTTGTCTAACATTTCCCGCAAATGTTGAAAGCAAGTGGAGTTATCAGGCATCTTTGTCTTATTCCTAGTCTCAGAGGTAAAGCCTTCAGCATTTTAGTTTCTTGTGTCTGCTGTAGGTTTTTTGTAAATATACTGTATTAGGTTAAGGATGTCCCTTCTATTTGTAGTTTGCTGAGAATATTTCTATTTTAAAATCGTGAACAGATACTGAATTTTAAATAATACTTTTCCTGCATCTATAGAGATAATCAAGATTTTTCCTCCTTTGATTTGCTAATACAGTGAACTACTTTAATTTGTTTTCTAAAGTTAAACCAAATTTGCATTTTTAATTTAAATCCATCTTGGTTATCCTATGTTAGAATTTTCATACATTGTTAGATTTAATTTGCTAATTTTATTTTTTTATTTGCTTATTTGTTTTAAATATTTATTTATTTGACTGTGCCAGGGCTTAGCTGTGGCACAGAGGATGTTCGATCTTTGTTGCAGATGTGGGATCTTTAGTTGTGGCATATAGGATCTAGTTCCCTACCAGTGGTTGATCCTAGGACCCCTGCATTGGGAATGTGAAGTCTTAGCCACTGGACCATGAGGGAAGTCCCCAATTTGCTAATTTTTAAAAAAATATTTAAAATAGAAATTCATGAGCAAGTTTGGCCTGTGATTTGGAGACTTTCTGTTTGCCGTTACAGATGGGCTCCCTGCCAAGTGGGACTGCCAGGTATGAGGATATGAGTGTCTTCAGTAACTCTCTGGTTTACAGTTGGGCTGGGCCAAAGGGGAGCCCTGGCAGGAGGTGGGGGAGGAAAATGAGGTCGCTACAGACTGGCTGTGTCCTTTGATAGAAGGTCCTCTCATAGCGGCCTACTCTACTTCACTCTTTATCTTTTGCGGTTCTGATAACGTCTCTCTTCCCTGTTTCCCATCCCAGGTACAAATGCCTCGTTTCCCTTCAACCACATGCTGCAAATAAGTCCTCTCCAAATCATCTAATTTCCTGCGGGGGCTTTCACTGATGCAGTTTTATAATCAAGTTTTACAATTAAGCCTATGATAGCTTAATAACAGAAGGTGAGGGCTCTTCCTTCTTTATCTATACTCTGGAATAGACCTGCTTCCTTGGTAGAAAAAGTTAAAAGTTTGGTAGAACTTGGTGAAACCATCTGGGCCTGCTGCTGCTGGGAGAAGAGTTTTACCTACTCAGTTCAATGTCATTCGTGGTTGTTGAACTATTGACACTTTTCCGCCTCTAGGGTCAGTTTGGTAAGTTGGAAATGCATTCATTTGCAAACTTCCTGGCCTTTATTTTTTACACTATTTCTTATTAACCTTTTTTCCCCCCTATACAGCATTTTAATTGTCACTTTAAAAATAGTAAACTTTATTATTTTTTAGAGCAGTTTTGGGTTCACAGCAAAATTGAGCCAAAAGTACAAAGTGTTCCTATATACCCACTCTCCTCACATTTGCACAGCCTCCCTTCTGATCAACATCCCTCACCACCGTGGTAGGTTTGTTATGGTTGATGAACCTGCATGGCATCATTGCCGCCCGAAGTATGTAGTTTACATTACAATTCACTCTTGATGTTGTGCCTTCTATGTGTTTTGACAAATGTATAATTACATGTATCCACCATTACAGTAACCCACAGTGTATTTTCACTGCTCTACAAATCCTCTATATTCTGCCTATTTATTACCACACTTCTCCCTTGCCCAAGCCCCTAGCAACTTCAGCACTTTTCATTCTTAATCTTTTTATTTGTATCCTTTCTTTTTTAAGTTTGTCAATTTTATTAATCTTTATAAAACCCAACTATCAGCTTTTAAAATCCTATTGTAAAAACATAAAATAAAATAAAATTGTATTGTAATTTGTTTTTTATTTCATTAACTTCTCTTTATTATCATTTTCTTTTTATTTCTTAGGGTTTATTTTTAACTCTTTTTTTCCTAAGTTTCAAACTTGATTAGTTTTTCTGCCTTCTTTTCTAATGCAAGCATTGAAGACTACAAATTTCTATTTAAGTGGCATTTTAGCTGTGTCTTGCAAAATGCCTTATATTTCTATACGGTGTTTACATTATAGTTTGACTGGAAATATCTCCTAATCTCAGTTTTGATTTCTTTTTTGATCTATGGGTTATTTAGAAGAACTTCTAAATATTTTAGCTTTTCTATTTATCTTTTTATTATTGATTTTTAACTTCATTGCATTCTAGTTAAAGAATATCGTTTGTAAAATATTAAACTGTTATAATTTGTTAAAATTGGCTCTCTGGCTGAGTATGTCGTAGATTTTCATAAATGTCATATGTGCTTGAAAAATTGTGTAATATGTAGTTGTTATGTATAGGTTTTCTTTACAGACCCTTTAGATCAAGCTTGATAGTTGTGCTGTTAAAATACATGTTACGTTTTCTGACTTCTCACTTTTTTATTCTATGAAAGGGTGTGCTAACCCTTCCTACTGTGTTGGAGGTTTTATCTCTTTCTTGTTATAGTTCATTCCATTTTTCCTTTATGCATTTTGAGTCTCTGTTGTTAACTAGTTACAAATTCAGATCTGCACCTTTTATCTTTGTGTACTGAATCTATCTCTAGCAATTATTTTTTGGCCTTAAAGTCTATTTTAATTCATATTAATTATTAATACATTAGCCTATATTAGGCATGCCTGGAATATTGCATCTATCTATTTTCACTCTTTCTGTATTATTATATTTCAGTTGTATCTCTCTTAAACATCATAAAGCTGAATTCAGTTTCTACTACTCAATCTGACCATCTTTGTCATTTAATGGCAGCATTTAGTTGTTTTTATTTATTGTAATTATAATTTTAGAATTATTTTTTACCATCCTTTTGTGATTCATGTTTGTCTTGCATTTTTCTTTGATTATTCTATATTTCTTGACCTTTTTTTTGATTGAATTAATATTTTTTTCTTATTCCATTTATTTTCCCATACAGGTTTGGATGCTGTATTTCTCATTTCTATTGTGTTAGTAGTTAACCTTACATGTTTAACATGCGAAGTTAATTATAATCTTTTCCTTCAAGCTCTGGAATAATGTGAAACCTTAGAACACCTAAATTCTCATCATTCTCTCCAGATGTATGTGGTATTATTGTCAGGTATTTTAGTTCTGACTTGTTTTACTTTAATTGCACAAATGGAACATAATTATCATTGTTTTATACCATCCCTTTTTATTTAGATTTACCCATGTATGTTTTTGTTGTTCATTTATTCTTGCATTCAGATCTTCCTCTTCTGGGATCATTTTACTTCTTTCTGAAGTGACTGAGAGTCTGCTTGATTTGAATTGTCTAAAAATGCTCTTTTTCCCTCTTCTTCTTGAAAAATATTTTCCATTTTGGTTGGACATACAAACAGGAGTGGGTTAAATTTCTTTCCCTCTGTTGACAGAGGAATGACATTTGGAAACAACTGTTCTTTATCTGTTTGGGATTTTCTAGGTCAGCATTTAAATGTCTATTTCCTACACAACTCATAAATACATTTTCCTCATTTTTTTCGAACAATAACTGAAATACTGATTGAAAATTTTTTTCACAAATATTTTTTCACAATTGTTGCAAAAGTGCAATCCTGCACTTTATGCAGTTGAATTTTTTAGACCCTGCTTATCACATTATGACAAGGCTTTATCCACCTTTTCTGTGTGTAGCTTGTTATTTCCGTCTTAAAGGTTTATGAGCAGAAGTTAGTAATTTTAGAAGGCAGTGACCAAGATGGCAGACCCTGAGCTCATCTCCTCCCACGTGCACACCAAAATCACAACTGTTTACAGAGCAACTATTGATGAGAATGACCTGAAGACTAGCAGAAAATATTTTCCATGACTAAAAATATAAAGAAGGAACTACAACAAAAAGGGTGGGAGATGCGATATAGTCAAGACCCACGTCCCGGGTGGGTGACCCACAAATGGGAGGATCTCACAAGGGCAGAGTTCTCCCTGAGGAGCAAGGGGTCTGCGTCCCACATCAGCACCCCCAGCCCCGGGGCCTGGCACTGAGCAGACAAGCCCCCAGAACATCTGGCTTTAAAGGCCAGCAGAGCATGAGGACAGGAGGGGTGGAGGGCTGTGGGAAACAGAAACTCACTCTTAAAGGGCACATGCAAAATCTCTCATGCTCCAAAACCCAGCACAGAGGCAGTACTTTGAGATGAGCCTGGGTCAGACCACTTTGGAGAACCTCCTGGAGAGTCAGGAGGCAACCAGGACTCCCCTGGGGAACAAGAGCTGGCAGCAGCCGCTCTGGGGAGCTTGTCCTACCACAAGGAAACTGGCAAACACTTTTTTGGAGTCCTCCCACTTGCCTATTGGGCTTCCTTGGTGACTCCGATGGTAAAGAGTCCACCTGCAATGCAGGAGACCCGGGTTCGATCTCTGGCTTGGGAAGATCCCCTGGAGAAGGAAATAGTAACCCACTCCAGTATTCTTGCCTGGGGAATCCCATGGACAGAGGAGCCTGGAGGGCTACAGTCCCTGGGGTTGCAAAGAGTTGGACACAGCTTTATCTTAACACACACACACACACACACACACTTCCCTCTAGCCTATTAGCACCAGAGGCCTATCTTTCCTCCAGTTGAGTAGCACCAATTACCAATCCTGGGACCTCTTAGGTCAAGAGGTCAGCTGTGTGGGGACCCAGCCCTACCCACTAGCAGTCCCAGGATGTCAGCCTGCTCACCAGTGAGCTGGTACTAGTACTGAGATCCCCAGGCTCTACTGCCAGCCATCCTGGGACCCAACCCCATCCACCAGCAGGCTTAAACCAGTCTCAGACACCCCACTCCGCCCCCAGGACCCCATAGCCAGTTGCTCTGGGACCTACCCTGCCCACCAGTGGGCCGGCATCAGCAGTGAGCAACACAGCCGGCTGCACTGGGACCTGCTCACACTCAGCAGAGTGGTGGAAATCACCCAAACTCAACAGAAAAATGAAAAAGAATTTAAGAGACCTCTCGGACCACATCAAACATACCAACATTCACATTATAAGGGTCCCAGGGGAAGAGAGAGAAAGGGACAGAGAAATTATTTGAAGAATAATAGCTGAAAACATCCGTAATCTGGGAAAGGAAACAGACATTGAGGCCCAGGAAGCAGAGACAGTCCTGATCAAGAGGTCCACATCAAGAAAGATAATGATTTAAAATGGCAACAATTGGGACTTCCCTGCAGATGCAGTGGTTAAGACTCCCTGCTTCCACTGCAGAGGCGAGAGTTTGATCCCTGGTTGGGGAACTTAACATCCTGCATGCCATGCTCTGCTTAGTCATTTTTTGCAGCTGCATGGACTGTAGCCTGCCAGGCTCCTCTGTCCATGGGGATTCTCCAGGCAAGAATAATGAAGTGGGTTGCCATGCTCTCCTTCAGGGAATCTTCCCAACCCAGGGATCGAACCCAGGTCTCCCACATTGCAGACGGATTCTTTACTGTCTGAGCCACTAGGGAAGCCCTGCCATGCCATGCAGTGTGGCCAAAAAAAAGGGGGACAGCAATTAAAAATAGAGACTCTTTTCTTTAAAGGAAAAAGCAACTAGTTACATACAAGGGAACTTCCATCAGACTGCAAGCTGACATTTCGGCAGAAGCCTTGCAGGCCAGAAAGAAGTGGCACAATATTCAAAATGATGACAGGAAAAAAGCTACAACCAAGAATACCCTACCTGGCAAGCCTATTATTCAGATTTGAAAGAGAGATAAAGAGTTCTACAGACAAGCAAAAGCTAAAAGAGTTCAGCACCTCTAATCTGGCTTTTCAAGAAATGTAAGCGATTTCTCTAAGCAGAAAAGACACAACGAGAAATGTGAAAATTATGAAAGGAAAAATCTCATTGGTAAAGGCAAATACACAGTAAGAGTGGTAGATAAGCCACTCATAAAGCTAGTGGGAAGGTTAAAAGACGAAAGTAGTCAAAATCACCCCTACTTACAATAAGTAGTTAAGGGGTAAACAAGTGTGATGTCAAAAACATTAAACACGCGGTGGGGGGAGTAAAAATGCAGGGTTGATAGAATGCATTCGAATTTAAGAGATTATCAACTTAAAATAATTATATAATGTGTGTGTGCTCAGTCATGTCCGACTCTTTGAGACCCCATGAACTATAGCCCTGCCAGGCTCCTCTGTCCATGGGATTCTCCAGGCAAGAATACTGGAGTGGTTTGCCATTTCCTTTTCCAGGCTCCTCTGTCCATGGGATTCTCCAGGCAAGAATACTGGAGTGGTTTGCCATTTCCTTTTCCAGGCTCCTCTGTTCATGGGATTCTCCAGGCAAGAATACTGCAGTGATTTGCCATTTCCTTTTCCAGGGAATCTTCCCGACTCAGGGATTGAACCCATGTCGCTTGTATCTCCTGCTTTGGCAGGTGGATTCTTTACCACTAGCACCTGGGAAAACCAAGATAATCAAAAACATGTTGATATATATACACCTCATAATAACCCCAAACTAAAAACTGTAATATATACATATAGACAGACGCTTTACCGCCTGAGCCACCAGGGAAGTCTGAAGTCAGTAAGATTTACACACACACACACACACACACACACAAAAAGAGAAAGGAATCCAATATAACACAAAAGATAGTTATCAAATTGTGAGAGAAAAGAGCAAAAGAAGAAGAAAGGAATGAAAGAGAACTACAAAACAGCCAGAAAACAATTAACAAAAATATTGTAATTTTTTAAATGTGCTTTTACTGTGGTAAAAGTCACATAATCTAAAATATGCTACTTTAACCATAGTTAAGTGTACAGTTTAGTGGCACTAAGTACCGTTGTGCAACTTTTACCATCATCCATCTCCCCAAATTTTCACCTTCCCAAATTGAAACTGTCCCCATTAAACCCTAGCTCCACATCTCTCCCTGAACCCCACTCACCCCCTGTCCCCTGGCATCTACCAATGCACCTTCTGACTCTATGACTTTGACTGTTCTAGGTATCTTGTATAAGTGGAGTCAAATACCTAATGTACATTGGAGTGCAAAAATATTAAATATTTGCTTTCAACCATCAGCATAATTTCAAGAAGAAAAAAAGTCTCTTTATCCAGATATTTGCCATTTCTGTTGCTCTTCCTTCATTTTTGATATTCCAAGTTGCCTTTCGATATCATTTCCCTATATCTGAAAAATTTATTTATTGATTCCATGTCATTGGGTCTGCATCCTTAGATGGGGTTGGAGACATCTGTGAAACAAGAAGAACTTCACTCATCCCCAGGGTCCTGCAGTTCTGCATTCTGGGCCTCCTGCCTCCCCTTCCTTCTACAGGCTCCTCTTTGCAAGCAAGCCCTCCCGCTGGACTTCTGCTCCTTGATATTCAGAGACAGTCCTTACCTTGTGTAGGTTCATTTGTATTTAAGTCCTATATTTAACTGTGACATTAAAGCCTGCCTTCCCTTTAAAAGAATTTCAAGTTTTAGAGGTCAGCTGGTGTTGTGGACTGAATGCTTGTGCCCTCCCCTCCTCCCCCACAATTCACACAATGAAACCCTAACTCCCAGTGTGATCGTATTAGGAAATGGGGCTTTAGGGAGGTGATTTGGTCTTGAGGGTAGAGTCACCATGATGGGATTAGAGTCCATGTAAGAAATATCCTTTCTTATATTCTAGAGAGATATTTCACTTTGCCATGTAAAGACGCAGAGAGAAGGTGGCTGTCTATAAGCCAGGAAGAGCGCCCTCACCAGAACCTGACCATGCTGGTATCAGGATCTTGGAAAGGTCCAGCCTCTAGAACTATGAGAAATAAATATGTAAGCCCCTTGGTGTGTAGCATTCTGTTATAGCCATGCTGATTGAGGCAGATGGGTGGGCATTTTGAGCTGGAGGAAGACGTCCCTGTGGCCACTGACCCCAGGTACACATAGGTGAATCCTTGTCTTCGCGAGCACAACTATGTCAGTCTGCTCACTGCCTGAACAGAATACCAGATAGTGGCTTAGACAACAGAAATTGTCTCCCAGTTGAGGAGGTCGGAAGTCCAAAAGTGTCTGCAGGTTTGGTTTCTTCTGGGGCCTCTCTCCTCGGCTGGCCGACGGCCGTCTTCTCTCTGTGTCCTCACATTGCTTTCCCTCTGTGCTGTCTGTGTCCACCTCTTCTTTTAAGATCATGGCTCATAGTATATTAGGGCCAGCTCTCATGACCTTATAACTTAATTATGTCTCTGAAGACCCTACTCCCAATGTGGTCATATTTTGAGGTGCTTTGGCTTAGGACTTCAACATATGAAGTTTGGGGGAACATGATTCAGCCCAACCATTTTCCGTAAACGCTGAATGGAGAAACCAAGACACAAGTCTTGATGTCTAAGAAGCTTATGAACAATATGTGTTGGATTGAGAGCATGAGAACAAAGGGATGGTGGTGGATTGGGTAGGGGTGTGTGTGCATGTGTGCATGCAAATGTGTGCCTGTGTGTGTGTGTTCGGGGGTTCCTTCCAAACTAATGTGATAGAATTGAGTTAGCATCCAGCATGCAAGAGACCCCGTTGAGGTCTGTTATTTGGAGACACATTTTAAAGCATACTTTCATTTGGTTAACATTTCCTTTTCAAATAACTGCTAAAAATATTAGCATCCAACTAGGGTAAAACCTGATGTGATCAATTTAATCTTCACACCAATCCCAAACTATTTATTACTTTATTTTAATTTTATTTTTAATTAGAAATATTTATTTATTTATTTGATTGCACTGGGTCTTCGTCGTGGCGCAGGGGATCTTGAGCTTCATTGTAGCATGCAATGCTTGCGGCACATGGGGTCTCATTCCCTGACCAGGGATTGAACCCGGGCCCCCTGCTTTGGGAGTGCAGGGTCTTAGCCACTGGATCACCAGGCAAGTCTCCTTTTACTGTTATTTTTAAAAATGTACCAGTTGAGTAAGAAGTTAAAGGAATAGTATATCAGAGCTGCAATCAAATAGACTTTGGAATAGTCCTTCTTTGCTGTTGGTTATCATAAACAGATCTCTACTGAAAACCTTATTTTGAAACTCAAGTTAGGCAGTCATTAACGTATTCATTTTCCTGTAATTCATGGAAAATAATCAGTGGACTTCATATGAGATTATTTCTTTCATTTCCCAAAGGGCCTGTTTTCCTTTATACTCGTGTATTGAGCACTTATTATGCAATAAATACTGTGACATGATCTTACCCTCAAGAAAGTCGGTCTCATGGGGCAGACAGACAAGTAAGTTGGTGATGAGACAAGTCATGGACATCCCAGGACACAGCCAGAATGCAAAGGAGGGTCTCTTCTTTCCTACCATGGAGGTCAGGGATGGTTTGGTGGAGAAGGACAGGTAGGAACTGGAAGATAATAGGAGGATGGGAGAGGGTATGATTTTGGGGGAAGGGGCTGAGGTAAAGTCAGGAGAAGTTATCTCTAGATCCATCTATGTTACTGCAAATGACATTATTTCATTTTTTTCCCATGGCTGAGTAATATTCCATTGTGTACGTGTACCACTTCTTTACCCATTCATCTGTTAATGGACTTTTTGGTTGCTCCCATGTCTTGGCTATTGTAAATATTGCTGCAGTGCACATTTGGGTGTCTGTGTCTTTTCGAATTCTGCTTTTCTTCAGACATATGCCCAGTTGCAGGATTGCAGGATCATATGGTAGCTCAGTATGATATTTACCTTTTAAACCCATCTCCTTTCTATTCTCTCTAGTGGACGTTACCAGTTAACATCCCACCAACAGCAAAGAAGGGTTCCCCTTTCACCACCACCTCTCCAGCTCGGGCCAGCCTGTGTCGAACATTGTACCTGGCAGCTTTTTACCAGGGCCATCGGTTAGTCCTTGACTGTTTTGATCTCCTCTGTGTCTATCCCATTCTTCTGTATCACCTCTAACAGTATCACCTTCCTCAGGTGCTAGGGCAACCTGAGTGTCCAGAACTGGCCATTCAGCATATTCTGATCCCCTGAACCCTGTAAGGGCTGAGCATGTTGACACAAACTGGTTCAATGAGACCCAACCCAAGGCTCTTACTGGAGTGTCTTTCCTCTGGGCTCCCAGGGAGATGTGAAGTCACAGGTGAAATCACCTGCCCGAGGTTGGGTCCTACAGAGCAGACATTTCCGAGGTTGATGATGGGAAAAGGCCACAGTTGGAAGCTGTGACTGTGGAAATAAGTGTGTAAGTGGAAATGTGTGTGTAAGAGGAGGGAGCAGGGCATCCGGAGTCAGCCTGATACTTAGTCGCTCAGTCATATCTGACTCTTTGCTACCCCATGGACTGTGGCCCACCAGGTTCTTCGGTCCATGGGATTCTCCAGGCCAGAATACTGGAATGGGTTGCCATTTCCTCCTCCAGTCTGGGGCCAGAGGATGCTGCAAAAATACTCTGCAGCTGGACCCAGGTGATTGACAGCTCCAGGTCCCTCAGCACCCCTTCTTCCCCTTTGACTGCAATGCCCTAGAGAGCCCTCTGGCCTCGGCTGCCTCCCTCAGGAGTGCAGAGGCTGGGAGGTGCTTGTGCACAAGGACAATAGGAACAAAGGCGGCTTTCGGGGTGTTTGCATCTCTGCCTCATCGACTAAGAGAATTAAAAACAAACCTCCCCAGTTGTTGGAGAGTTACGTTGCATGACTAAGGCGGTGATTTACCGACAGGGATAAAATTTCACTAATGGGTTCCAGTGACTTCAGTACATCAAGAAAGGAAGACTTGCTCCCAAGATCCCTGGTCTTCACCGGGGAGGCCGTGGTCACATAAATCTCAGTGACCGTCCAGGGGCGTGAGCCGCAGGAGCGCTGGCCCCTGAGGGGAGCTGACTCAGGAGCAGTGGAGGGGCCTGGAGCCAGGGAGGTCCTGGGGGCCCTCTTAGCCAGCCTCCCCACCTGGAATATCCAGCTGCTGCTCTTCTGGGGTTCTCCATTTCTCTGGGGCTTTGCCAGCCTGGCCCAAATCTCCATCTTGGCCTTCCATGACGCAACCAAAGCAATGTGCTTTCCATCCCCACCCCGGGGGTGCCCTGCGTGAGGAATTTGTTCCTGATATTCAGCTGACATCCTCCTTTTCTTTCCATCTCATTCCCATGACGCTTATAGAACTACTACTCCCTGGGGCCATCGCTGACTATTTCCTCTCTATGGGGCCGGCTCCTTCTCCCATGAGCGGTACCCACCCGGCTCTGCCAGTGTGACCTGCCAAGGCCCTCACTTGCTCGTCTAGCTCATTAATCATCTTTGTCGCTTTTCTTGGGAATTTTCTCTGAGTCGTTTGCTAGTTTCCTGGACAGAAGAACACAGCACAGCTGCTACTTTCATAGGCATAGTAGAGAAGAGGGCTCTTCTGTCTGGTCGCAAAATAGCCCCTCCGGAGCACGTCCTGGCTGACTGCACCTGGAGCTGAGCAGAAATGCTCCCAGCTTCCGGGGAACTGTGTCCGCTGGGTCTGTCTGGGATTCTTTCCAAGCCAAGGTTTTACATTTTCCACCCCCCAGTATTAAAAAGGGCTTCATTATGCAAAGGTGGCTCAGTGGTAAAGTATCCGCCTGTTAATGCAGGAGACACAAGAGGTGCGGGTTCGATCCCTGGAGGAGGAAATGGCAATCCACTCCAGTGTTCTTGCCTGGAAGACTCCATGCATAGAGGAGCCTGGCGGGATACGGTCCATGGGGTCACAAAGACTTGGACATGACTGAGCTACTGAGTACGCGCCTTATAAAGCAGACCCTGGACAGGGACAAAGGAAACATTGTTGAGAGAAAGCCGAGGGCATGATAGTGGTCTTTCTGCAAGAGATATCTCCTCCAAGTCAGGGCCCCAGGGCTAGAACCATGGGGCCAGGGCAGCCAGGGATAGGGAGAACATAGAGCCGCCCTCTTTTTTTGTTGTTGTTATGCGATCTGGCTTGTAGGATCTTAGTTCCCCTGCGTGTGTGCTAAGTCGCTCAGTCATGTCCAACTCTTTGAGACCCTAAGAACTGTAGCCCGACAGGCTCCTGAGTCCATGGGATTCTCCAGGCAAGAATGCTGGAGTGGGTTTTTGTGTCCTTCTCCAGGAGATCTTTCTGCCCAGAGATCAAACCTGCATCTCTTACATCTCCTGCATCAGCAGGTGTGTTCTTTACCATTAGCACCACCTGGGAAGCCCCTCAGTCCCCCTACCAGGAATCAAACTTGTGCCCCAGCAGTAGCAACACCAAGTCCTAACCACTGTACCACCAGGGAATTCCCAGGGCCTCTCCTCATTTGACAAGTGCACACAGTGGTTGGGGTTGTTTACCCTTAGAGCAGGTTTAATAAAGTAATCATGGCCTTAGAGTCAGAGTAAGGTGGTGGTGTTACTCACTAGCTATGAGATCCTGGCAAGTCCTTTGGCTTCATTGCGCCTTAATGACTTACCAGAAAGGATGGGCAAATATTGATGATGATGGTGGTGATGATGGTTCAATAAATCCAGTGGAAAAGTGATGTCCACTCCCATCTCTCCTTGGCTTGTAGTGGTCTCAAGTGTGCCCATCTGGCCCCAAAGAACAAGACTTAGCATTCCTTTTCCATCCTCGCTGGGGTTTCCAGGTCCCACTAGGGCTTACAAATGTCTATGGGATGTCTTGGATAGCTTAGCAATTTGGCACTGAGGTGGGGGGACTGGAAGTCCTAGGAGGAAGTTGGTCCAGCTCAGCGGAAGGCAAGGGGTCTCACACTCCATCCTGGTGGGGTTCCTACTAGATCCGACTGCCTTCCCTTCTCAGAGCTGAGCTTGGCTCTCTGGTCTCGCCTGACCACTGGTTCAGTTCAGTTCAGCTTAGTCACTCGGTTGTGTCTGAGTCTTTGTGACTCCATGGATGCAGCACAACGGCTTCCCTGTCCATCACCAACTCTCAGAGCTTGCTCAAACTCTTGTCCATTGAGTCAGGCATGCCATCCAACCATCTCGTCCTCTGTTGTCTCCTTCTTCTCTTGCCTTCACTCTTTCCCAGCATCAGGGTCTTTTCTAATGAGTCAGTTCTTCATATCAGGTGACCGGAATATTGGAGCTTCAGCTTAAGCATCAGTCCTTCCAATGAATATTCAGGACTGATTTCCTTTAGGATGGCCACTAGAACACGCCTCAGACACTTGACCTCATCCTGCTCCTTGTCCCCTGGCACTGCCTTCAGAACTTCCAGGATTCTCAACTATCTCTGGTCCCCCAAACCTGGTAACTGACTCCCCTTTCTCCACCCTAGCTCCCTCCCTTTCCATGTTTCCCACAACAAAAGTGTGTTGTATGGTGCCCACTGCCCACCAAAGTGGCACTGACACCCTGGGACTATAAAAGCTTGTTTATTTTCTTGGAGGATGAGAAGGCCCTGGTGCACAGTAAAGTCAAGGAGGGAGACTGTTTTCATTCCTTCCAAATGCCTCCCTGTCTCCAAGGAGAGACAGAAGGGCTTTGGGCTAAGGGAATGTATATGCCACACTGACCTCACATGGTTTTTGTGAGACTCAGCTGAGATAATATATGTAAAAATGCCTCTTAAGCACACACAAAAAAATGACACAAATATGAGTTGCTGTTATTTCTTCAGTACAGAGACATTTAAAAGTAGCCTCGAGCCCTGGCTCCTGCAGCTAACAGCAGTCTGGAATTTATCAGGCATTTGTAGGGCTGGTCACAAAAGAATTGGGACCTTCTTTTGAGCAGTGGTAAAAGAGGAAAAGTGCCATTTTTTCCAAAGTGCATAACGTAGGTCTCTGCTGGTCTTGTGGTGGGATTTGTCTGGGTGTGGAATGTACAGTATTGGTCTCAACACCCTTGTGAGTGACAATAGTCCTGAATTATGACAGGTTGTCTGAACATTGCTTTTCTGCTTAATGTAATTGTGTTGGTTCACATAAGGGAGCCTTTTTCTAATACGTGGAAATTTGTGCTGTTTAGAGTTGTAAACATTTTTTATGGCATTGTTTACAATGGAATGTGATTTACAGGCTAGAAAAGAAGACTTGTGCTCCTATTAATATCTGTCTTAAATTCATCTCTATTTTCTCCACTCTGTGATTTTTAAAGACTTGTCTGCAAAATCTGATTCTGGTATCACCACCAGCCATTTCAGAGCCGGTCTCAACTGGCTTCTTGCAAACACACCCTTTTTTTAGATAGTTTGCTTCTCCCTGGGTGTTATGGGCTCAGTGTCTAGACTGAGGATTCATGGTGGCTTTTCCCCACCGCATACTCCACACTCCATTCCCCGCCCCCTGCCCATGCCCAGTTCTCACAGCCATTCCTTGGATAAATATGCTCTGTCTCTACAGCGGACTCTTTATCCCCTCAATGTCCAAGGAAACTGATTCATCACACTGAGGTTTCTGTCTGGGAACTGCTTCCAGACAACCCAAGCCATGTCCTAGCCTATGTGTGGGGTCTGGGTTTGGGTCTGGTCCTTCTCTTCCTTTGTTTTGCTTCATTCCATCCCCCTCTGGGATGTGGTCCCTTGTCTCTTTCTGTCCCATTATTTCACATAATTCCATGCCCAGCCTCAGGTTTACACCAAACAAAATTCTTGTTGATCATTGCCATGCAAAGCGTTTCAAGGCCACTGCTAGGTGTTCAGACACATGTAACCCTTCTCTGAGTCAAGTGTGCTCAGGCCAAAGGGTGAATCTGTGGGCGTAAATAGGAATAAACCAGGGGCAGCTGGATTTCCAGTCATTTGGCTTCCTGTTTCAAGTCAGTGGTATTCAACAATCTTGGTGGCATTTTTAGGGGCTTTGATGATGGAAAGAGAAGCATTTCTTTCCATTTCGGAAAATAACTACTCAGTTCAGTCTGGAATTAATTTTTCCTGTCCAATTATTTTCAATCAAATGGCCTTGTGAAGAAACCACTGTAAACTTGTTTAATAACTCTTCTGTTGTGTCTCTGTGATTTTTTTCAATGTTCAGAGAAGTATTTCATCCTTGTAAGGAGTCCCGACAAGAATTTTCGGAGGATTAACAGGGACCAGGTTGTAAATTGGAGATGAAACATCCATCATGGAGGAGGGGCTGTTGACAGATTTAGAAGCCCTCTTGTAAAGAAGGAAACACGGGGTGCTCTTTTTTGTGGAGTCAGGGTCTTATATCTGGTAAAGACTTCTTGATAAATAGTGGAGCAGCTGAGAATTCAGATAGCTAGGGGTAGGCAGAGATAGAGCAAAATATTCACAGGTTAACAGAGGAACATTCAGGAGACAATTCTTTCAACAGGCAGCTGGCAGCAAACTTGGGAAGAATAGCTCAGTTCTGAGAATACATCTCGGACAATAAGGCAGTACCCAGGCTCAAGATTCTTTAGATTCTTAGGAGATGAAGGAGATGAAGTCTATGTCCCTCTTCTTGACAGAGTTGAGACTGCTTTAACCAGGAAGGTATGGGGTAAGTGACACTGTACGACTTCTGAAGCTGGGTCACAAAATGTGATGTAGCTCTGTTTTGTTTGCTGGGACAATGCTTTTGCATCTCTGTAACCAAGTGAGAAGTCTGACTCTTCCATGGCTGCCATGATGTGAGGAAGCCAAGCCACACAGAGATGGCTTCCATGCGGACACATGTAGACCATAAAGAAGGCTGAGTGCCAAAGAATTGATGTTTTCAAACTGTGGTGCTGGAAAAGACTCTCAAGAGTTTCTTGGACTGCAAGGAGATCAAACCAGTCAATCCTAAAGGAAATCAATCCTGAATATTCATTGGAAGGACTGATGCTGAACCTGAAGCTCCAATTCTTTGCCCACCTCATGTGAAGAGCCAACTCATTGGAAAAGATCCTGATGGTGGCAAAGATTGAAGGCAAAATGGGTAAGGGGTGGCAGAGGATGAGATGGTTAGATAGCATCACTGACTCAACGGACATAAATTTGAGCAAACTCTGGGAGATAGTGGAGAACAGGGGAGACTGGCATGCTGTTGTCCATGGGGTTGCAAAGAGTCGGACATGACTTAGTCCCTGAACACACACACAACACACAGACCTTCTGGTCCACAGTCCCAGTCTTTGAGATGGACTGAGCTCAGATGCCAGATACATTAGTGAAGCATTCAGTTGATTTTAAAGCCTGGTTGTTAAGTCACCATCAGCCTTTGAGTCTTCTCTGTTGAAGCCCCAGACATTGTAGAGCATAGACAAGCCATCTTCTCTGTGCGCTATCCAAATTCCAACCCACAGAATCTGTGTGCATAATAAGATAGTTACACAAAGCCACTACATTTTGGGGTAACTTGTTAATGCAGTAATAGAAACTATAATAGGCAACCTGTAAATGCGAGAAAAATACAGCAGACTAAAGGATGCAGGCTCTAGAGCACAAGGGCTCAGTAGGTGTGGTACACAGACTTAGTTGCCCCGTGGCATGTGGGATCTTTGTTCCCTGATCAGAGATCAAACCTGCATTTGAAGGTGGATTCTTAGCCACTGGACCACCAAGGAAGGCCTGTGGGAGGCAGATATTTTGGATAGGATGTCAGAACACGTCTCTGAGGAGCTGACATTTAAGCAGAGAGTGGAATGATGTGCGTATGCAGGTTCACAGCTGGGGGAACAGAGCCTGGTCCTAGGGAACAGCAAGTGCAAAGGCCCTGGTTGGGAATGAGATTTCACTAGGGACAGCGCCATGACCTCAGAGAGCTGAGAGAGTGAGGCGAGCCATAGGAAATGAGAGGGAGCCACATGTAGGGCTTTGCTGGCCATAATGAAAGGTTTGGGTTTTATGGTAAGCCAGTGTGAGGTTTTGAACAGGGGAATATTCTCTACGCTCACTCCCTCATTGATTGTGTCCAGTCTCGTGACTTCAAATAGCTCCTATATGCTAATGATTTTGAAATATTTATTTCTAACCCAAACCTCAGTTTTGAATTCCAGATTCTTTGTATGGCTGCCTGCTCAGCTCTCCACATAGATTATTAAAATGTCATATGTACAAACTATTGAGCTTATTTCCTGCCCCAAACCTCTTCCTCCCACAGTCGACATCATCAAATGGCAACTCCATCCTTCTAGTTGCTCAGGTCATCCTTGACTCTGTTCTTTCTCTCACATTCCTGTCTGATCCATCAGTAAACTCCACTGGTTCTGTTTCCAGTCAGTTTTCCCTTCTTCCATCCTCACCTTCTTTCCATATGTTCTGCTGGCATAATGTGTGGCTGTTGAAAAATCTGAAACAATCTGATTCTCCTTTCCTTGTTAGTAGTTTTGGTTTTGTTTCCCCCCCTTGGATTTCTAAGAGATTTTATATGTATAAAATATAATTTCGAGACCCAGATTTTTAAAGTCTAGAAATTTTACCAGAATATGTTCTGGTATCACTTGTTCTGGGTTCATTTTGACTTTATATTTGTAGTTGCAAGCTTTGGATATTTAATTTTTAACATTTAAAATTGTTCTTGAATTATAGATTTTAGTTTTGATTCTGTTCCTTGCTTTGGTTGTCTGAATTAGGGACTTCTGTTATATTATGTTGGTTCTTCTTTGCCTGTCTTCTATACTTGTTATTTTCTCTTGAATCCCTTTTCATTCTTTCTTCATTTCTTTTGACATAATTTTTTCCTTAAAATTTTCTGTTTCCATTATCTGCTGGATTTATGCACTCTTTATACTATTATAATCTGTTTCTGCTCACAAGACTTCTGACCACACATATGGGTTTTCCACATTAAAAAATTCTCCATTTCTCCATGGACATCAACCAGGTATCTTATAATTTAATTCGTTTTGACACTAACTACCTGGAGTTAGTGCAGACCCCACAGGTTAAGGGCTCAGTCCCACAAGACTGCTTCCCACTTCTGCTGTCAATCACAGGTTGTGGGTCCCCAGATTATCCACACTTCTATCTGATTTGGCTACAAATTGAGGATTTCTCTGAGTACCTCCTCAGATTCAATGATTTTCTGTAATGGTTTATGGAACCAAGGGAAACACTGAACAGCCAGATGAAGAGTTACATAAGGTAAGATCTGGAAGGGTCCCAAGTACAGGAGCTTCTGTCTTTGAGGAGTTTGTGGTGTATCACCCTCATGGAACATGGATGTTTTCACAAATCTGGATGTTCATTTGTTTAGGTTTTTGTGGAGGTTCCACAGCATAAGCTTGAGTGATTAAATCAGCAGCCACTGGTGGTTAATTCAATCCCCTGTCTCTCTTTCTTCCACTGAGGTCAAGGAGTGGGACTGAAAGTTTTAATGCTCTTATTACGTGGTTGTTTCCTCTGGCAACCAGCCCCATCCTGAAGTTATCTAGGGGTCCACAAAGAGTCACCTCATTAGCATAAATTTGAGTATGGTTGAAAGGATCTCATTATGAATAACATCCCTTCTCACCCCTGTCACTCAGGAACCTACAAAGGTTTTAGGAGCTCTTTGTGAGGAACTGGGGACGAAGACCAAATATATATTTCTTATTATATCAAAACATTACTACAATTGTCTTCTGTTAAATTTAATCTGATTTCTGATATGACTTAAAACATTCCTAAGGGGGAGTGGGCATATGCATACTTTTGGCTGATTATTGTTGATGTATGGCAGAAACCAACACAATATTTTAAAGCAATTGCCCTTCAATTAAAAATGATTAGAAAAAAAAGATGAAGGGGATATATGTATACCTATGCCTGATTTATGTTGACGTATGGCAGAAACTAACATAATATTGTAAAACAATCGTCCTCCAATTAAAGATAATTAAAAAAAAAGATTTCCCTGGGTGGAAAAATAAAATATACCTAATACTTTCCTGCATTCTATCATTTTAATTCTGAGTTGTTATAGCTCTAATTTACGTTTTTCTTTTAGCCTTTTTGGAAATATGTTGTAGATTTCACTTATTTTGTGTCTCTGTCTTTCTGGCATTTTTATGTTTTACAAGGGTGTGTGATTCTGTGACTTTTACATGTTTCCTAAAATAAATTTGTATTTTTGTTGTTGTTGAAAAATTTTATATGAAATTAGTTTTTCTGAATCTCTCATCGACATAGTTCCACTTGGCTTCTCTAACTTCATTGCTGTAGAGTTTCCTCTTCTGGTTTGTGTGTAGTGTTCAGGAATCTGTTGGTTTACTTTCAGAAGTCTCCAAGGCTCTGTTCCCCTTATCCTTTATTTATTTATTTAGCAGCACCACGTGGCTTGCAGGATCTTGGTTCCCCAACAAGGGAATGAACCTGGGTTATGGCGGTGAAAGCCCAGAATCCTAACCACTAGGCCACCAGAGAAACCCTCCCCCCCCCACTCCTTTTGGATGGGCTTTCACTTATTCCCTTTCTTTTTCCCAGACACCTCTAGCCCTTTCCTACCTTTCCTGCTGCAGGAACTTTGAACTCACCCATTAATTGAGTGGGGAAAACTCTTCCAATTTCAAATTGACTTTCTCAGCTCCCCACTGAGTACCTGGGATTTCCTGAGTATTTCTTCAGGTACCTGGGAGTACGTGAGGATTTGGGGATTTCCAGGTTTGTCAGATCCTTGATTCTCTCCTTTGTTTTCTCTTGTACAGATGTTAATCCTACTCAGGTCTTGTAGCTGCTGGGTGTTTGTTCCTATCCACTTACCTTTTGGCGATCAGGGAGGTGCTTTGTCAGTCTGTGGTACATATCATCTGTAAATTTTTGTTTTTGCTATTCTGTACTATCTATACTCTTTTTTTCATGGTGAAATTTAGAAAGATTAAAAAATTATGCTATAGGGATCATCCCAGCATCTTTTTCAGTCTATAGTCAATACATTATTCAGAATACTATTAAGATGGCGGTGCAATGGAAGGACTACCCACCTGCCGGGGACATGGGCTTGATCCCTGGTCCGGAAGGATTCTATGTGCCAGGGGGCAGCTAAGCCCTGAGACAAGAGAAGCCACTGCAGTGAGATGCCTGGGTACCGCAATGAAGGGTAGCCTCCACTCACTACAGCTGGAGAAAGCCCGCACAAAAATAACCTGATGAAAACCCAGTGCAGCAAAAAAAAAAAAAGTACATCAGACCACGTCACTATGATCTGATAAAAATGCTTTCTTGGAATTTCCTTGGTGGTCCAGTGGTTAAGACCCCACTTTCCAAAGCAGGGGGCCCAGGTTTGACCCTGGTCAGGGAACTAAGATCCTACATATGGCAGAGTGTGGCCAAAAAAAAAAAAAATGCTGTTGTCGCTCTCTGTGTCTCTAGAGCAACAGCCTAAGTTCTTACATTGACTTATAAGGTGTTACGTAGTCTGATTTTTCTCAACCTTTCTTCCATGTTACCTTTCTGAACTCATCTCATATTGCTCATATCCCCACTTATTTTACCATAGTCGCACTGACCTTACTATTCCTGAGGTTTACCAGGAATGGTTATGCTTTTGGGTCCTTACTCTTGGTATTTCCACTGGTCTTGATTCAAATGTCACTGTCTCGTTGAAACCTTCCCTGGCTATCCTATATAAAGTCGCAGCCCTTTCCAACATTACCGAACCCTCTTCACTTTTCCCACTTAATTTTTTCTTGACACTCAACCCCACATAGTTTATTTATTAATTTACTTATTAAATATCAAAATGTCAACTAGGATGTAAACCCTATGGGGGTTGGTATCTGTGCTCAAAACTAAATTTGTGTTGAATGACTGAATATATTTCAAAAACCCCTCTGTGGAGAATGGCAATGAGTGGGGTGACAGAATTCAAAGGGAGATACCAGTTAGGAGGATATCACCGCTGGGCTTCCCAGGTGGCAGTAGTGGTAAAGAACCCATATGCCAGTGCAGGAGAGGCTCGGGCTTGATCCCTGGGTAGGGAAGATTCCCTGGAGAGGGCATGGCAACCCATTCCAGTATTCTTGCCTGGAGAAGCCCATGGACAGAGGTGCCTGGTCAGCTACAGTCCATGGGGACTGTGGTGGAGGTGGGTATGCAGAGCTGAATTTGTGATCTATTTTCAGTGTAGAACAGGCTTACTAATGCTGACTATCAACTTAGCTTGGTAGATGCTGTTTAATCGATTGATGAATTATTCTAACATGTATCTGTGAAAATGACTTCATGATCACAGCTCCTGGTCCTGGTAAATTCTCTGTTAGTATTTCATTGAATAGTCTGCCATGCATGGCTTGGGGAAATTCAAGAGTGGCCAAGGGAGAAGAGGTTTTGGAGGTGGAGGAGAGGAAATGTGTTTCAGTAAAATGTGCTGCATAATAGATCAGCCTAAGGCTCAGGGACTTCACACAACAAGGATTTATTATTTTTCGTGATTTTTTGGGTGAGTTAGACAGTTTCTCTGCTGATTTTGTCTGGGCTCACTCATGTGGCTTCAATAGCCAGAGGCTCAGCTGGGCTGGAAGGTCATCTCAGGATGGCGTCCGTGACCGCTCTGGCAGCTGGTGCTGGCAGTCAAGACGGGGACCTCACTTCTCCGTATGGCCTCTTCTCATCTGTAGGCTAAACCAGATTCCTTAACACGGTGCTCCCAGGGCAGCATTTCCAGAGGGCAAGTGTGAATGCTGTAAGGACTTGCCTTGGAAGCCACACATTGTTACTTCTGCTAAATTCTTCCGGCTAAAGCGAACTCAAATTCAAGGGAGAAGGCAAACAGACTTTAACTCTTGATGTGAAGAGACGCCTAGTCATCGCCAAGAGGCTTGCTTGCCAAGATAGGAAGAATTTGCGGCTGTATTTTGCAATTGTCCACAGAAAGAGACCAAAGTGCATTGTTAATTATGTTCCAGGCACTTCGTAGGTACAACACATATATGATTCTGCTTAATTCTCACAGCCATCCTGGGAGAAAGGGTACTGGAAAACAGGCCCAGCGACAGTACATAGCCTCTGCAAGGACCCAGAACCAGGAAGATGCTAGCCTGCTAGTATAGATTTGCTTGTCCCTAAAAACCTCTGTTTTTTTTAATTTTCTCTCTTCCACTTTAATGCTGATTCTAGTCATCAGTCTGCAAGGCATGGAAGAGGCATTCAGTTGGCTCTGCAAAACAGCTTTTTTCTTTCTTCCTCTGCCCTCCCTCTCTTTTGAGCAGATTTAATGAATTCCTCACCGTCTTTGAAGATTTTTTTTTTTTTTTAATTTGGTCACATGCTCAACAGTTAACAGTTTTACTGAGTGGCTGCTGTACATGGACCATAGTTTTGCCCAGGAGCCCGGCGGCACTCCCCAGATGGTCTGCGAGTCCTTCCCGAGGTCATGTGTGGAGACCCTGGGACAGTCTTCCCACTGGATGGCCTCCACCCCCTGTTTTCTCAGGGGCAAGGTGAACAGTGGTGTCTCCTTTCCGGGTGGGAGATGATGGAGCATTTAACCTCACACTGCTCCACCAGTCCATACGGATCTGCGTACCTGGTTCCGCTCTGGGTGGAGGTTGCTGGTGGGTGAAAGCTTACTCCAGACAGTAGGTTTGACCTCTTTCACCGACGACTTGGAATGACCTGTGATCATGTCAAACACAGTCCCATGAGAACCTTGCAACCTTCCTCTGAGGGAGGCATGCGAGTGATACCATTTACATTTCAGACATGAGAAAGAGGAAGCTGTTACCTGCCTCTTAGCGGCCACCCCATTAGACTGGGCACTCGAGCCCACTTTAAGTCCCGCTTTTCTGCCCTAGGACCAGGCTACCTTTCGAGGACCGGGGGGAGGATGGAGTCTGGGAGCATGGGAGGAGCAGATGGCCTGTGACTGTCTCCAGTCACTACCTGAAAGCCAACAGCTATGATGTAACCACAGCATCCTTCAGCGATGGCTGCCTTTGCTCTGTGGGTGGGACCACACTGCTGGCTGGAGGGGGAATCCCGTTGGTGACAACATAGCAGCCTTTTGAGCTGACGCGGCAGCAGATGCTCCAGACCAGCTCCAAGGCTGACAGCGTCTCTGCGAAGTGTGTGAAGGGACAGCAGGCGTCAGAGCACTCCTGTAGATCACCTTCACAGACGCTCTTTGTGGTTGATTCCCTGATGACTCATTTATAATCTGGTTTCAACATAGTGACTCAAAATGCACCACTTTCATTAAAAATAACATTCACTGGGGTCTAACGGCTTTCTTTTTTCTGCTTTTTACTGTACCGGGTGGTTTCTGGATGGGAAGCTGTCAGATAGCAGGTGAGGGGTTCAGAGGGACGAGAACACCATGACACATGCCTTCCCAGGCTCCAGCTGCTCAGGAATTGACTGACAGAGTGTCAGCTACCCGCTGTGTATCCTGCAGCCCTGAGTGTGTGCGTGTCAGTGTGGGCATGGGTGGGAATGTGTGTGCTGAGTGCACGGGTGATCCGTGAAAGACAGGGTGTCTGCCCTCCAGCAGGTTCTACTCCAGAGTATCAGTACAGCTTGGGATGCTCATTAAAAATGCAGATTCCTGGGCTTCATCCTCCACCTCTGAGTGGGGGATGGGGGAGGGGCTCTACAGATTCCTCCAGAGACTTTTAGGCCAAGTAAAGTTGAGAGCAACAGGTGAGAGAGATGAGAACTCCCTGTGGGCAGCCCTCTCTGCGAATGGGGGAGTGAAGGGAGAGAGGAAAAGGCTAGGGTGGGGAGGGGGTGGAGGTGGGAGAGGCAGCACCGAGGGTGGAGGATGAAGTGGGCCCCCAGAGTCCCTGTGGGGACTGCCCTGAAACCCCCTGCTTTATTTGAGGCACCCACAGTCTTTCTGGTTTTGGGACCCAAACTTGGGCATCCCCTATTTCCTTGGTGAAGAAAGATAAAACCCCCAAATGGTTTAGTGAGCATTCTGTGCACCTTAGTGATGCTGGAAACTTCAGTGGGAAAGACCCTGATAAGGTGCAGTTGAGTCTGACCTGGGCGACAGTCCAGCGGACCCCCTCCCCAACACTGAAGGTCTCAGCTGCTCTCAGAAATCACCATTTTATCTCAGCCATTTGTCTTTCTTCATCAATTTTTGTTGTCATTCTGAAGTTTCGTTTCACGAAGACTTTCCCTTCCAAGTCCAGGGGAAGTGTAACTTGACATTCTGCTCACCATCCCCATCACTTCCTCCTCTGATGGAGGGCTCCTGGTACTCAGGCTCTTTTAACAGTGGAAATAGGTGTGAGATGGGGAGTAAGGCTCAAGGTGGCTTGGAGTGGGAAGGTGGATGTTTCATCCCAGATGGCTTGGCCATCGTCGGGGATAAGCTTTGTTATTCGGCATTTATGGTTTGGCCTGGTCCCCCAGCCCCTTCCTCCTGGTCCTTCCATTCTCAGTGGCGCAAATGCCCAACTCCTTATGGGAGCATCACCACAGTCTTCACCTCTTTGCCGCATCTCTTCTCATTGTCGCTCTCCCCATCCTATGCCTGAGCCCTGTGTCTGCAGCTCCCCTTGCCTGCTCTGGCCTGAGGCCTGAACTCATTCGTCCCCAGCTTCCCTCCTTTATCATGATTCAACCCACTTCTGTGGAAGCCACCCTGAGCATTACTCCCAATCCCACACCTATTTCCATTGTTAAGAGAGCCTGGGTACCAGAAGCCCTTGGAAATGAGATCCATCAGAGGAGGAAGTGATGAGGATGGTGACCCAAATGTGGGTTCACTTGCTTCCATCTGCTTCTTCACCAGGAGACTTTCTAGGACGTTTCCCAGCACCTGTGGATTGGCTGCCATTCCCCCTGGGTTTCCTCCTCTCCCTGGAAGGTAATGAGACTGTGGAATGGAACTTTGGTGGCTTAGGCATGGATCTGATCAATCGTCTGCCATTTCCTTGTCCTCACTCACCTCTGCTCATCAGTCAGGTGCATCGTGAGGCAAATGGTCACAGATACAGAGAGGGTGTTGATCCCTGAGACTCTGGTCAGTGCTTACCAGAAGCATCACCAGGCCATTACCTGTCACCTGACCCATTTTCAGTAAAAAACTTACTTCAGCTGAATGAATTATTGGAGTCTTTGCTGTTGGCTTTGGAGCTGGTTTGGGGAGGATGCTTTGTTAAGAAAAGAGAGGCAGCGCAGAGTATTACCTAAGAGTGCAGAATCTGGAGTCAGAGTGCTTGGTTCAGATCCAGGCTCAGCTTCCACGTGGCACCACTGTTGGAGGAGGACTGGGATACAATCTAGGGCCAAATAAACCACCTGAGCATTGCTCATCTCTGGTGAGGAGTCTGCCCTAGAGATGTCGCACAGAGGATGCTGCTCCATCTTGCCCTTGCCTTGAATCTAGGCTTAGCACACTGCCACCCACCCTTGCCTCTCCCTTCCCCCATGCAACACGACACACAAGCACACACACAACCTTGACTTACAAAGCATTTAAAAAGAAATTAAAATTTTTTTAAATAGTGGTAAAATACACGTAATGTAAAACTTAGCATAATAGTGTCCAGGTCAGTGATGTTAAGCACATCCACGTTGTTGTGCAACTCTGCGTTGTTGTTCCATGTCCAGAGCTCTTTTTTTATCTTGTGAAACTGAAACTCTGTGTACCCTTTAAACAATGACTCCCCATTCTTCCCCCACCTCCACTTTAACCTCTGGCAACCACCAATCTACTTTCTGTTTCTATGGATTTGAATATTCTAGGTACCTCATATAAGTGGAATCATACAATATTTGTCTTGTGACTGCCTCATTTCACTTACCATGACATCCTTCAGCTTCATCCGTGTTGCAGCATGTGTTAGAATTTCTTTTTTAAGACTGAATAATAGTCCAGCATATGGATAGACTGCATTTTGCTTATCTGTTCGCCCATGGATGGATATTCATGTTGTTTCCACCTTTTGGCCATGTGTTATGAATGTGGGTGTGCAAACATCTCCTTTTGACTCTGTTTTCAATCCTTTTAGTATCTAGCAGCGGAATTGCTGGACCATAAGGTAATTCCTTGCTCAATTTTTTGAAAAGTTGTCATACTGTTTTCCATAACAACAACATCCATTTATATTTCCAACACAAGTGAACAAGGGTTCTCAATATCCCCACATTTTGATACATTTTGTAGACTTTTACCGACCTACTTCAATATTGGAGATTGGAGGAAGGTGGTTGCATTCCATATTATACCACAAATGCTTCTAATAGTTTTCTCTTTTAAAATTAATTTTTATCAGAGTATGATTGATTTGCAATGTTGTGTTAGTTTCTGCTATACAGCAAAGTGAATCAGTTACACGTATACATATATCTATTCATTCTTATATTCTTTTCCCATATAGATCATTACAGAATATTAAGTAGAATTCTTGGTACTATACAGTAGATTCCTATTAGTTATCTATTTTATATACAGTAGTCTCAAAATGCTCTTTAAGCATCTCCCTCTTTCCCTGGAATTCTCCTCCTGGTGGCAGATGGCTCCTCTTCCACTGCTCTCTTCCTCACTAGTTGGAACTGCCTCCTGAAGTCTTATCATTCTTTTCATTATTTATTTTTCCAAGTATTTTCTTCTGACTTAAAAAAGACTCTTTTTTTAGAGCAATTTGAGGTTCATGGCAAAATTGTGAAGAATGTACAGATTCTCCTGCCCAGCCCCCCACACAGCCTGCCTCATTATCAACACGGCCCACCAGATGGTACATTTGTTACAAGGGATGAACCTACAGTGACTTACCACAATCTGCCAAGTTCATAGTTGACACTCATGGCGTTGTATGTATTTTATCACGCTATGCTCATGCTAAGTTGCTTTAGTCACGTCCGACTCTTTGTGACCCCATGGTCTATAGCCCGCCAGGCTCCTCTGTTCATGGGATTCTCCAGGCAAGAATACTGGAGTAGGTTGCCATTTCCTCCTCCTGGATTTGAACAAATATAAAATGACACGTATCCATCATTATAACGTCATACAGAGTATTTTCACAGCACAGAAGTCCTCTGTGCTTCTTGATTAGGTATTTCCTCATGTGGTTCAACATTAAACATTCAAAAGTCTCCCTTTCAGACAATCCCATAGCCGCCCACTTCCTTTCCACCCAAAGACCACCCGTGTGTTACTTTCTTGAATATACATTTGGAGATATTTTATACACATAATATGGGAGAGCAAATTGATGAGAGGTAAAGTGAAGCATGAAATATAAAAGTAATAGCAGGTTGGCACCAAAAACAGAACTGAAAGTACACACACAGGGAAAAATCAGATAGGTTTGCTTAATGCCAGCTGAGCTCATGAGCTATAATGTAAAGCAACCACCTGGCTCTTTGCATGATTTGGGTCACAGATGCACAAGGCGGGCTGCACACATCTGCAAGGAAAGCAGTTTGCATCAAAGCCATCACCAAGGTAGGGCCATGGCCTGTGTGCGGGTGGGAGTGGTCCAGGACCCCTAAAGGAGATCTTGAGTAGGATTTGGGGGCAGACTCAACAGAGTGAAGATGATGGGAGGGATGGTATTTGGACAAATACATAAATTCAAGAATGCGTATTTGGGCATCTGGGGTACTGCGGTTTTCAATCAGTTGACCATGTGGACATTCTGGCTTTGGAAGTATCATGTGTTTCCCTGCATTGCTCCCAGGTCTCTTGGTCCCATCTGGGGGATGGGCTGCAGCCCGGGCAGGAGTGGTCCCCTCCTTTGGTTGCGTTTGTGAATATCTGTTCCCCTCTTCTCCTCTGGTGCATGGCCTGTCCCTCCATTAAGTGGAGGGAGTGATACTGCCTTGCACAGAGTGTACTTTATTCCAGTGAAGCCAACCTCCACTCAGCCCTGTCCTTAACTTCTACACTCTACTGCCTTCTCTTGGTTGCCTCTATGCATATATCCATCATTAAAGAATAAGCATTTATTCTTCAGTCCATCATCGAGGATATTTTTTAAAAATGCCCTCAAAATGACATTGAGGATATTAAAAAAAACTGATGGGATGATGGCTCCATCCATGAAGTAGGACTGTAGCTTGAGCTGTGTCTTGAACCCTCTTAAATCTATTTAAAGACACCTCTCTCCTCTTCCCAGGGACCATGCAAATAGTCATTATTCACATTTGCAGATGGAACACCAATTCCTGGTAGGTCTTGAGATGTACCGGTAGCCTATACTAATTCAGGATTAAACAACATTTTGCAACTCTGAATTGACAAGTGTGTGTCTGTGCTAATTCGCTTCAGTTGTGTCCAACTCTTTGCAGCTCTATGGACTGTAGCCCACCAGGCTCCTCTGTCCATGGGCTTTTCCAGGCCAGAATACTGGAGTGGGTTGCCATGCCCTCCTCCAGGGGATCTTCCTGACCCAGGGATCAAACGAGCGTTTCTTATATCTCCTGCATTGGCAGGTAGGTTCTTTACCATTAGTACCACCTGGGAAGCCCCTGAATTGACATATTATCACATAAAATCTTCACTAAATATTGACTCCAGCTGTAGGGCGATGGGGTCTTGAGTTGCCATGCTGTGTGATTGGCTCACAGCATCTCATTCCCTCCACCCCACTCCCACCCTCTGCTCCCATCCCAGCCTCCTCTCCGCATCCCTTGCCCAGCAGTCAGATGAGACCCATCTTATTGTAGGTTGTTATCATTATCACATCTGTGATGAACAACAATCAAAACCCAAATAGAATTTCTCAGATCTTCCCTCTGGTTAAAAAAAAAAAAAAACTCTAATGATGTTTCAAGGTCAGGGCTAATAGTAGTACAAAAGTACTGTATTCATTAATGTGTATGCATGTATTGAATGTACATGCTTTGTTCTGACTTTCAAATTTAACAAAATGGGTAAAACTGTGAATAGATAAATATGCTTTTCATGAATTCAGGCTTCAGGCAAAATATTTAAAGGGTAGAAACACTAAGGATTTTTCTTTCAGCACGTGAAGGACAGAATAAGTAATCCCCTTGGGGGCAGGGTACTGGGGCGTGTGCGTGTGTGTTTTCTGGATGATTAGAGAGTACTCCTGAAGCTGAAATCATGTGAATGAACCTTCCTTGGTATCTTCAGATGACATTGGCTTGATTTGTCTTCATAACACCCTTTCACCTGTCTTGGTCCTACTGTGAAGTTCTTCTGCAGGTCAGTTTCATGCCCTGGGTGACCTCTTTCTGCACTCTGCAGAAACAGGGGACCACGGTTGACATTGCTCTCTATTTCCTTTCAATTAAGCACCAATCAAAAGTTGTCAGTGAGGTTATAAAACTGATACAGGTAGGATTCCAGAAAGAAAATCCATGTGGATAAAGCAAAGATTCTTGAAGTGACACTTTCGCAAGCCTTGTTCATTTGTCACTAAATGACCAGGATCCCTTTTGAAGCTTCCCATGAAAACCTGTGTACTTTGAGATTCAAAGTCCCATGAATCTTTGCCTGGCAGAAATGTAAATGTTTTGAGAAGGCTGAGTCTTTGCAAGTTTGAACCACTGCAGATGCTGAGGGACCTGCAGATGAAGGATGGATGATGTAGGCTGGTGTTCTGGGCAATTTCTATCTCTGACAAGATACAGGTCCCTCTTTCACTCCCTTACCCCCACATCTCCTGTCACCTTCAGTAGACACCCGAGTTTGGGACTGTGGAGAGAATGGTCCCTTCTCCCAGATTTGGGCCCATTATGACAAGAGGATGAGGGCTAAGGAGACCTCCAATTTAAACCCAAACCATGGTTTATACCATGATTATTCCTTTGCCCTTTTCAAGTGGAGATGGGGAGCATTGGAGCTGATCCAGGCTGCTTTGTGAATTTTAAACTCTGTGTCTGACCCAAGTGGGCAGCCTGGAAGCGTCCTCAGGACAGAGCCCTGCGGCCATCAGATGCCTGAGACTAGGAAGGAAGAACTGAGCGTAACTGTGGCTGCCCTGTGTTGGATGTTAATGCAGTCCGGCTGAACCCCTGTTCAGCACAATGGAGGAGAAACAGTACTTCTTTATAACCAAATCACTGCGCTGTACACCTGAAATGAACACACATTTAAATCAACTACACTTCAATAAAAACAGGAAAAGGGAAAAACAAGGGCTTCCTGCCTTTCTTTCTCTCTTTTTTGAAGTACAGTTAATTTACAATGTTGTGTTCATTTCAGGTGTACAACAAAGTGATTCAGTTATACAGATACTTGCATCCACTCTTTTTTGGCTTCTTTTCCTATACAGGTCATTACAGGGTATTGAGTAGAGTTCCCTGTGCTATATTCTACTGCAGGTCCTTGTTGGTTATCTATTTTATGCACAGTAGCATGTATATGTTAGGACTCACACCAGCAGGTTGAAATTCTACCCTTGGCCGCTGTGACTCACAGCCCTGTAGCTGCGCCTTGGGGGAGGGGTGGAGCTGCTGAATGGACCCCCGGGCTTAGTATCAGGAGACTGGGTCCAATTCAGCTACTTGTTAGTCCCGTGGCCTCTAGAAAGCTGTTTGTTTTCTTCTAGGGCTGGTTGTCATATGGACACCTGTCATCGAGGTGTGGAGAGGTTCGAGTGAGGATGAAAGTGAAAGTGAAAGTGTTAGTTGCTCAGTCAAGTCCGACTCTTTGCTGCTGCTGCTAAGTCGCTTCAGTCGTGTCTGACTCTGTGCGACCCCATAGACGGCAGCCCACTAGGCTCCTCTGTCCCTGGGATTCTCCAGGCAAGAACACTGGAGCGGGTTGCCATTTCCTTCTCCAATGCATGAAAGTGAAAAGTGAAAGTGAAATCGCTCAGTCATGCCCGACTCTTAGCGACCCCATGGACTGCAGCCCACCAGGCTCCTCCGTCCATGGGATTTTCCAGACAAGAATACTGGAGTCGGGTGCTGTTGCCCTCTCTGGTCCGACTCTTTGCAACCCCACAAACTGTAGCCTGCTAGGCTCCTCTGTCCGTGGGATTCTCCAGACAAGAATACTTGAGTGGGTAGCCATGCCCTTCTCCAGCGGATCTTCCTGACCCAGGGATCAAGCCCAGGCCTCCTGCATTGCAAGCAGATTTTTTACCATCTGAGCCCCCGGGGAAGACCTGGTTGAGTGAGGATGGTGACTGGTAATGAAGACCAACCACATGCAAGTGTGAGGTTGGTTCTGAGGCTGTGGTATGAAGAGCTGAGTAGGACAAGGTCTGGTCTGGAAATGTGCAGGTCTAGCTAACCATAGACTTTTAGTAAGTTAGAGCTGGATGCGAATGGAGCAAATAGTTCCTCTAGCTCTTCCATTGGACAGATAAGAAAACTGAATCTTAGAGATAGAGAATCACTGGGAGGGTTTTCTTGGGCCATTTGAATAGCCTCAGAGGTCCCTGGAGAGATCTGTACTCCATAGCCATACCACATCCCACCCAGTGAAATACTTCTAGGGTCCCAGGGAGTCTTAACAATTCCTAGATGAGGAGCACCTCATCAGGCCAAGGCCATGGAGAGTCTTGCCTGTTCAAATAGTAGAACTGATGATTTGAAAGACAGACGTAGGACTAACCCTACATAATGAACAAAGGCCAAGGGCATGATCAAGGCAAGAACCAGAGGGTTTTTTGTTTTTTTTTTTAATATTTTCTTTAAGACAAGTTTACTGAAGTATAGTTTTATTGAAGTGATTTACAATGTTGTGTTATTTTCAGGTGTACAGCAAAGTGATTAAGTTGTACATATATTCATTCTTTTTGCAGATTCTTTCCTCATACAGGTTATCACAAAATATTGAGTAGTGTTCCCTGTGCTATACAGTAGGTCCTTGTTGACTTTCTGTCTTATATTTAGTAGTGTGTCTCTGTTAAACTGAAGCTCCTGATTTATCCCTCCCCCCCTACATTTGTCCTTTGATAGCCATAAATTTGTTTTCAGTAAGTCTTTCCTGTTTTGTAAATAAGTTCCTTTGTATCCTTTTAAAAATTGGATTCCACTGATGAGTGGTATCATATGATATGTCTTTCTCTGTCTGACTTACTTCACTTAGCATGATCATCTCTGGCTCCATCTTTGTTGCTGCAAATGGCGTTATTTCATTCTTTTTCATGGCTGAGTAATATTCCATTATATTTATGAACCACATCTTCTGTATCCATTCCCACTGACAGAAAGTTCTACTGCTCCCATTCATTGTGAAAAGTCCCTTGACCTTAGGAACATGGGTAAGCTCAGTCACCTCTTCCACATCCCACAGAATCAAACACGCCTGTTCACTGAGGTCCCTCTTGGGTGGGCAGGGCCAGGAGAAACTGTGACTCATGGCTGCTTCCTCGAGGGCTCTTTCTCCACAGCAAATTGCTCTGATGCAGAATCGTAGGTGTGGACGAGAGTAACGTTAAAGGCTACAGCTTTATAGGGCATGAATAAAGGTTGATGCATGATGCCGACTAACAAAATAAGGGGCCATGTAAGCTCTTGACCACACCCAGAGAGGCCTTGACTTGCTCTCTGGGGCCACGGCCGCTGGTTCACTCAAAATAGGGAAGGCAGAACATGGGAGCAAAGGAGAAACCCAGGCGCCAGTCCAGGAGAACACAACCCTCTTCTTTACAGAGATTTGCATACAGGCGGGGCCCAGGGCAATCTTTGCTTTGAGACAACCAACCTCTGCAACTCTAATCACACAGGGAAATGGAGGAAGGACAGGTGCGACCTTGCTACCTCTGGAATGTTGGAAACACTGCCTGGGGAAGTGAAACAGTCTCCCACGCTCTCCTGTTCTCTATCTCCCCCTTCCTTCAAAACCTGCCAGGCTCATGATCCACTCTAGCAAGAAGTCTGTATTCGCTCTCTTTTCCTCAACAGTGATGATGTGGTGAAACCTACAGGATAAATGACAGCAGGGCAGGGGTTCTAGTGTCTTCACTGGGAGAAAAGCATTTCTCTCTTTGTTTCTCTAGTCCACTGGGTGTGGCATGGGCCTGATGCAGAAAGACGGAGAAATGCCTGTGACACGGGTGGCAGGTGAGACCAGGGCTCCAGGAGGAGCATCATTTACTCATTTGCTGGGAACCTCGGCACCCAAGAGATTTGGTGCAGAGGGTTCTGAGGTCTGTTCCACAGAACAGACTGTGAAGGGGATGGTTGCAGTCTTTCCAGAAGCAGGGCTTGTGAGGGTTTGGACTTTCTCTAGAGCTTTTCCCGAAGGACTGCCTGCAGCTCCTGCAGTGAGGGGCGACCCCCATGATCCTCTGAACTGAGTCGATTTGGGGAGCTGAGTCAGAGGGAATGGCATTGCTCACCCTGGAGTGTGGCCAGGACATGAGGGGGACTTTTCTAAAAACAGGCCATTCATGTTTGGACGCTGTGCTTCTGTTTCCACAGCAACCAGACATGTAGTGCCAGGCTACGTTCCCTGTGATGCCCTGTGCCAGTGGAGGCCAGGACTGAGTTGGGAAGGAGGTGCTCTGGTCTATTTTTCTGCCAAGTTGGGTGTGATGGATGGAACCCGTGGAATATGCTCGGGCCTGAGCCCCTCCGAGGTTATCAGTGGGGTCTGCTCTCCCCAGGGGCTGTCTCTCTGGGCCTCTCCCAGGAACCTCCCCCTCGCAGAAGCCAGGGGGACCCATGGCATGGGCACCACCAAACACCAATGCTCCTTTTCAGCTATTAGCGGGGGTGGGGGAGGCAAGCAGCTTTACCCAAGATGAAAAGATGCTATTATTAGTTTTTAAATGAAAAAGTAAGGTGTAATAAGTATTTTTTTAAAATCAAGCATAAAAATAAAAGTAGAAAGAAGAAATGAAGACATCACCTATTATCTCCATCTTTCCATAACTTTCTAGAGGAAATGTATGTATTTTTCTACACAAATATGCACATTAACTTGAATATATTTTCCTTTTATAAGAATGGGGTGAAATCAACCTTTGCCAACTGATTTTCTTACTTAGTCATATATCATAACAATTGTCCAGAGCCATAATTATAGATTTATGTAGTCATTTTAATAGTTGCATATAACTGCATATAGAAGAATCATAATTTAACCTAGGGGTCAGCAAACTTTCTGGAAAGGACTGGACAATACATATTTTTGGTCTTGTAGACCAGATGGGCTCTGTTGCAACTACTCAAGTCTGCAATTAGGGGTCTCAAGTGGTCAAAGATAATATGTAAAATATATAAATGAAATGGCTATGTTCCAATAAAACTTTATTGACAAGAACAGCCAGGTCCTGGGCTGGTTTTGACGTGTGCATGCATGCACGCACATATATGCACACAAAATCCAGAGGTACATATATATGTGTACATACACACATATATACACAGATATATATATACACACACAAACTTAGAAAAGTGGAGACATTACTCTGCCAACAAAGATCCATATAGTCAAAGCTATGTGGTCTTCCAAGTGGTGTGAGAGCTGGACTGTAAAGAAGGCAAAATGCAAAAGAATTGATGCCTCTGAATTGTGGTGCTGGAGAAGACCCTGAAAGTCCTTTGGATAGCAAGGAGATCAAACCAGTCAATCTTAAGGGAAATCAACCCTGAATACTCATTGGAAGGACTGATGCTGAAGTTGAAGCTCCTCAACCTCAGCTCCTCAGGATTTTGGTCATCTGATGTGAATAGCAGACTCATTGGAAAAGTCCCTAATGCTGGATGGCATCACTGATGCAATGGACATGAACTTGGGCAAACTTAGGGAGATGGTGAGGGACAGGGAGGCCTGGCGCGCTGAAGTCCATGGGGTTGCAAAGAGTTGGACACGACTGGGTGACTAAACAACAATATATACACACACATGCCTGTGTGTGCATGTACATGTGTGCACACACATGTACAAAGTGTGCATACATATGCCTATGTGCATGTGTGTGTACACATGTACACATGTGATCATGTACATGTGTACATGCAAGCATATGCCTGTGTGTATACAAAAACATAGTTTTCCTATTTGCAGGGCAGGAATAGAGACACAAACCTAGAGAACAGACTTGTGGACGCTGTGGGGGAAGGAGAAGTTGGGACAAAGTGAGAGAGTAGCGTTGAAGCATACACATCACCATGTGTAAAATAGATAGCCAGCAGGAAGATTCTGTCTAACACAGGGAGCTCAGCCAGGGGCTCTGTTACGACCTAGAGGGGTGGGGTGAGGTATGAGTGGGAGGGAAGCTCAAGAGGGAAGGGACATATATATACATACCTATAGCTGAATCACATAGTTGTACGGCAGAAACCTAAACAACATTGTACAGAAATTATCCTCCAATTGAAAATAAATAAAAAACCATAGTTCTCTAGGTTTATGATCAACAGGCATGAGACATGCATGCCAGTCCCTGTGCATGGGACTGTTCCCGTGCATCTGTTCTCTGTCCAGCACACCTGTGATGGCCTGGGACATGGGACAGGTGCTGGGTGGCATGGGGCTGAGGCCAGAAAGGGGATATAGGGCTGAAAGGGTCTTTGTCTGTGGTTCAGTTCACCTTGGGAACTGGTGGGCCCAGCTTTGAAGGCTTCCAGGGCCCATTCCAGACAAAACTCATGGTCCCAGGAGGGAGACAAGCAGACCAGGGACAGCACATGCAGACAGAGGAGCGGGTGGCCTTGGCCCCCCCCCATGGCTCACACAGTGGGAATGGGAAGCGCTGGGGTGGGGGCTGGGGGACGAGGCTACAGAGAGGCAGGACCAACACAGTGGGCTCATGTCTCGGAAAGGTGTTGTGTGATCAAGGGCACATCTCACCCATTTTCTGGGCCTCTGGAAGGGCCGCCAGAGACAGGCCGGTGGCACAGCTCCTGAGGAGCCCTCCAAATGAGGCAGTAAGACAAAGGGGCAGCGACTTAGTCTGGAGCTAATCTCAGCATCCGCAGGGGCTGTTTAGAGAAACACAGCGTGTGCTGACACAGGACCATGCTCTGAAGGGAAGCAGCCCTTTGGAGAGTGGATTCAGCGGGTGCCCCCTTGCTCACATCATGGACGATTTTGATGGCATGGATTCACAGCTGTGCCCATCGCCCCAGGCTTCCGTGTGGGGAATGTGGACACGGGTGTGGGGGAGAGTGGTTAGGAGGGTCCGCCTATGCTCCAGGGGAGAGGTGATGGGGTGCATGGGTAGAAGCTGCTGAAGCTGCTGGAGCCGGCCTAGGTGACATCAGGCATGAAGGGGAGGAAGCTGGTCCATGATGATGGGTCTGCTTTTCCCTGAAGAGGAGACTCATTTACTCAAGTGAGGAATGGGGGTGTCTGAGTCTGAAGCTCTAGGGGTGAGGTTGAGGCTGGAGAGACAAACTTGATGATCATTAGGGAAACATGACATTTAAGACCCCAGAGTGAAAGCATTTGGCCCCAAGATTGCTCCCAAGGCTCACTTGAGGGCTTTTGCTACAAAGGCAAGCTGATTCAACATTGCTAATCATCAGGGAAATGCAAATCAAAACCACAGTGAGATATTACCTCACGCCTGTCAGAATGGCTATCATCAAAAAAGACTGCAAATAAAAAATGTTGTCAAGGAGCAGGAGAAATGGGAACCCTTGTGGGCAGCTGATGTGAATGTAAATTGCTGTAGCCATTGTGAAGAACTGTATGGATGGAGCTCAAAAAACTAAAAAAATAGAACTACCATATGATCCAGCAATTCTACCGCAGGGGATATATCTGAAAAGAAAAAGATTGGAAAAGATACACGGACTTTAGTGTTCATAGCAGCATTATTTACAGTGGGCAAGACATGTAAGCAATTAAGTACCCATCAACAGACAAGTGGATTAAGAAGATATGGTAGGAAAAAAAAAAAAAGAAGATATAGTAGAGATACACAATGGAATATTACGCAACCATGAAAAAGAAGGAAATACCACCATCTGTGGCAATGTGGATCGATCCAGAGAATATTATGCTTGGAGAAATAGGTTAGAGAAAGATAAATACTCTATTTTATCACTTATATGTGGAATCTAAAAAATAAAACGAATGAATAAAACAGAAACAGATTCCCAGATATAGAGAACGAGCTAGTGGTTACCAGTGGGGAGAGAGAAAATGGGTGGGACAAAAAGGGGTAAAGGATTAAGATTTACAAATTAGTATGTATTAAATAAGCATCAAGGATATAATGTACAGCACAGGGAAATATAGCCATCAATTTGTAATAACTTCAAATGGAGATGGTGAAGGACAGAGAAGCCTGGTGTGTTGCAGTCCATGGCATCGCAAAGAGTTGGACATGACTGAGTGATTGAACAACAACTTTAAATGGAGTATAATCTGTAAAAATATTGAATCACTATGTTGTATACCTGAAACTAATACAGTATTGTTAATCAACCATACTTTAATTGAAAAAAAAGGGAAAGCAGAGAAATGCTTTCTCCCCGGCTCCAGACCCCACCTACCTGCCCAGAACTCAGCTGGATGCACTGCCTCTCTGAGGGTGGGGGCACAGGGGATCCCCTCCCTGCTCCACCCACGCTCACAACTTCTGCTGTCTCTGCACTTTTCACCCTGTTTTGGGATTGCTCCTGGAATGCCTGCATCTTGCAACCCCAGGGCATGGGAGGGATCAGGATTTGGGATGATGAGCCAGAAGGGAGTACAGCCATGGAGGGGCTCTGTGAACATGCTTTAAACAAATGAATGCCAAGTCCTCCTGGATTGTTTTTGTCTGCCATGGCACTGGTTTCAGAACCCATTTTAGAAAATCAGTCCTGGCATGCTCCCATCTCTTCACAGACCAATGTCAGTTTTGTCTCTTGTTTATTCAACACTGTAATCTGGAGATAGGCCACCAGGAGTCTTAATCAGGGGCAGACCCTATGAGCTGTGTAACCTCAAGCAAGCTATGGAACCTCCACGACCCTTGGTTTTTACATCCGTCAAAGAGCTGCTCTTTTTCTGCCTCATGGATATGTGGTATCTCCTGCTCAGTTCTGAAGCAGAAACATGGGTGTGTGGATTCATGACTCTATATGGGCTCCAAAATAAAGGCACAATCAATGAGGTTCTCAGAGAAGAGGTGGTTAGTATGTGTATACGGAGGGGGCAGATTTAGTCTCTCAATAGTCTTTATTCAGAATTGTGAATTTTAAAAAAATTTAATGAAAAGTATGCTTAAGTTGTGGCTCAGAAGACAAAGAATCTGCCTCTGAGGCAGGAGACTTGGGTTCAATTCCTGGGTTGGGAAGATCCTCTGGAGGAGGGAATGGCAACCTACTTTAGTATTCTTGCCTGGGAATTCCCATGGACAGTGAAGTCTGGCAGGTCTATGGGGTTGCAAAGAGTCGGACATGACTGAGCAACTTTCACATGCTTAGGTTGTTCACATGCTTAGGCAAAATATACATAACATAAAATTTACCATCTTAGCCATTTCTCTTTTTTTGGTGGGTTTGCTGAATTTTTAAATTGAAATATAGTTGATTTACAATGTTGTATTAATTTCTGTTGTTCAGCAAAGTGATCCAGCTTTATATATATATGTATATACACACGTATCGGAGAAGGCAATGGCACCCCACTCCAGTACTCTTGCCTGGAAAGTCCCATGGATGGAGGAGCCTTGTGGGCTGCAGTCCATGGGATCGCGAAAGGTCGGACAGGACTGAGCAACTTCCCTTTCACTTTTCACTTTCATGCACTGGAGAAGGAAATGGCAGCCCACTCCAGTGTTCTTGCCTGGAGAATCCCAGGGACGGGAGAGCCTAGTGGGCTGCCATCTATGGGGTCGCACAGAGTTGGACACGACTGAAGCGACTTAGCAGCAGCAGCAGCAGCAGGGAACTCGAGGGCTCAGACAGTACTTGTTCTTCTGTTGACTGTTCTTCTAAACAGTACTGTTCTGTTTAGTTCATGTAGCATTTGTTGTTGTTGTTTATTTGCTTTGTTGTATTTTGCTAAGTCTGACTCTTTGTGACCTGATTGTCTGTAGCCCACCAAGTTCCTCTGTCTGTGGAATTCTCCAGGCAAGAATACTGGAGTGAGTTGCCATTCCCTTCTCCAGGGGATCTCTCCCGACCCAGGGATTGAACTCAGGTCTCCTGCACTACAGGAAGATTCTATACCATCTGAGTCACAGGGAAGCCCTCATGTCCTCAGAATTCACCCATGTTGTAGGCTGTGTCAGAACTTTCCTTGTTTTAAAGGTTGAATAATATTCCATTGTATGGACATGCCACAGTCTTTTTATCTTTTCACCTACTGATGGACACTTGGGTTGCTTCTGCGTGTGTGCGTGCTAAGCCGCTTCAGTCCTGTCGTACTCTTTGTGACCCTAAGGACTGTAGCCCTCCAGGCTCCTCTGTTCATGGGATTCTCCAGGCAAGAATTCTGGAGTGGGTTGCCACGCCCTTCTCCATGAGTTGCTTCTACTCCTTGGCTAATAAGAATAATTCTGCTATGAATATGGGTGTACTATCAGAACTCTGAATTGACTCGCATTCATTCTCTCAGCATCCTTGGTTTTCTTGGTCCAGTGGTTGATTCATTTAAAGCTATAAGAAACCTGAAATCATCTAAGCTGTTGTTCCTGCACAGTCTATGTTTTAAACTATTAAAAAAAAAAACAATTCCATGAGGTTTTTGTTGAGGGAGTTAAACATTGGATAACTTACGGTTTTATGGTTTGGGAGACACGGTTACTTTTTTTTTTTTTCCTGAAAAATCATCTGTTTTATCTCCACTTGACTTTTTTAAAATGCTGGAACAGTTTTTTGATTGAACTTGAAGCTTTTCTTTCTTTCTTTTTCCTTTGACATTTATATGACCAGAGGTGGAAAAATAAGACCTTTGCTTATTAACAGAATGAATCAATCTCTTTCCCTCCTGGGAAATTGAAAACAATTTGGAGAAGAGAGTAAACTTCAGATTTCCTGTGATATGAATTGGGTGGATCTTTCCTCGAGGTAAGATTTAAGGTGGACCTAGCTGGGCTTGACAGACAGTGATGGAACCAGGTATTACCATATTACATTCCAACTGGATGGTGCTTTTCAACTGGAACCACCTGGCTCTCAACACTAGGACAGCCTCTTACAGCATCCCCAGGGAGCGCACAGACGGAGACTGTCACTTTGTTAGCAAAGGTCACCCAGGGAGATATCTCAGCCCAGAGCCTTTCATGAGGCTACAGTGGACACCTGCTCCCACAGAAAATTCTTGAAGGCAGTGGTGGTTTACTGTTTGGTTCTTTCTTCCTTTTTTCTTTGTATGTGTTAGATGTGTTTGGGGAAACTCCCCCCAAGACTAGCGCATGGTTCACACATCCTTTGACTGTTTCACACGTTCCCCCTCTGGAGCTGGTGGCCGGGAGTTTCCAGCCAGCCTGAACTGGAGCCATTGGCCAGGGCATGCTGTCCATGGCTGGAGTTGTATCTGGTAGCATCTGGTACTTGCCCAGAAGTGGGACACAAAGAATAAACAAAAAGACTGCCTTGGAAACTGGACTGCAGAGTTGAGAAGATTCTTAGAAAAGTGGCTTCAGGCCAGCTCCTACTCTCTCCAAATATGCCAGGAATGCAGGGCCCGGAGGAAGGGGACAAAACAGTGCAAAGAAGGAAAAAGCACAGCCCATCACCAAGGGCACCCTCCCAGCTCCTTGTGTAGCTGTCCAAACAAAGCGAAAGGATGCACCTCACCCGAAATAAAAGTGTATGGGAACTAAAAAACAATTGTTAGTACAGTTTGCATTTATATTGGGCAAGCATCTCCCCAAACAGATCTATGAATCTTTTTAGCATCCGCTTTATGGGTGAGGACCAGTAAGAGTGAGGATTGATAGAAGCACCTACAGGGAGCGCGCAGGGCTGAGATAGAAAACTTTAGTTGCCAGGGAACTGCTTGGAGCTGGAGATTCTTTCTGAGTTTGAGACGAAGATCAAGACAAAGGACAAAAGGCCAAAGGGGGGTTGGTTAGAGAACAAAACAAAAACAGGAAGTGGCCGACTCAGGGATTTTCCATGGAAGGCTAGGAAGCATATCCGGATATAAAGAGAAAAAGGAAGAAAAAGGGCACCTCTGAATCTCCTGGAAGCCACTTGAGATGTTGGGAAATTGGGTTTTCAGCAGACCACAGCTTGATGGAGGCACAGACAGCCATCAGGTCACCAGATGGGAAGCCAGAGCCCTAGACTCGGCACTGGCTCATCCTTGGCATTTCATCAGGTCTCTGACTGCCTTTGTTCTTCTCTTCTAAGGAGACTTCTTCACCTCTTGAGTTCCTTAGAGCTGTTCCTGTGTGTCCTAACGAAGTGTGAAAACAGCCTAGAATAACCCAGAAGCACATCCTCACCTCTAAACAAGCATTCCCAAAGGATATTTGGCACACAGATGGAAAAACATACATGCTACCTGCCTGTTGCTATTAGGACTAAATTACTCAGTCCTTCTGCTACCAGATTTAGAAGAGGCTATGTGATGTCGGGGGAGGGGAGGTGCTGTCTGCTGTCCTTTTCATCTTGAACTCTGCCCTTCCCTTCCTCCCTAATCAGGGCAGAAGCAGGCTTCTTAGACCTGGCTCTCTCTCCATCTCTGCCTTCTCAGAAGTCAATGGGCGAGGGTCTGTGGGGCAGGGGGATGACCCATCTTGGGTGAGGGTCCAATAGAGAAAATGTCTCTCGCTGTCAGTAAATCTCATCTTTTGTACAAGAGCAGGGATGTCCTGGATCCAGACTCTGTCCTCTGGGCAGTGGTCCTCGAAGGGCCCCACTTAGCACCACAAGGGAGATGTTGATTTGAGTTGAAGAGTTTTTGTGTTTTTTTTTTTGGCCAAGACAGGAGGAGACGGGAATCTCCGGTTCCCGCCTGGGCTTGTTTTGTCTTGAGATCTTGTTTTACTCCTTAGAAGATCAAGGAAGTCAGAATTTTTTGTGAGAAGAGAAGAAGGTGCCAGAGGGTTTCTAACACCCTTTATGCAAATGAGCCAGGAAAGTAGATTGCAGGCATCCATCAGAGGTCAAAGGTCACACCCCACACTTCAACAATTATTTTGCTCCAAATGAAGGAGGGGAGCAGTACTGTAGGAAATGAGTTGCAACCACCTCAATTCATGTGTGAAAGTTTCCAATTAGGAATTCAAAGGACTTGTTCAATGAAAAAGTGAAGCAAATTCCTTTTATGTGTTTCCCAACTTCCTTGGTGGTCTCTGTTGAAGAGCTGGATCCCACTGCAGGAATCATTTGGTTCCTGACCAGAAGCAGAATCTGAAATAAAGGAAAGGTCATTGATTACTTGGCTTCTGTTGGGAGAGGGGCGGGGTGGGGGTGGGGGGTAGGTAGGCATGTTGTTGGCACCCTACTGCCTGGGCCAAATCTGTCCCACAGCCTGTTTTTGTCAATAAAGTTTTATTGGAACTCAGCTTCACCCATTTGTTGGTAGATGATCTGTGATTGGTTTCATAGTACAAGGGCAGAGTTGAGTAGCTGGGACAGAGATCATACAGTCTGCTGAGTCAAAATATTTACTTTCTGTAAAGCTAGTTTACAACCCATGTTCTAGTTCACTGGTTCTTCCAGCCACCCCCTCCCCACCATTCACTGGCTCTTAATTTTTGATCTGCAATGGGTCCCTTTGGAAATATATGAAAGTTCTATAATCCCATTTTAGAAAAATATTAATACATGATCTCTTGGTTAAAAATACCTAGATGTAGGACTTCTCTGGTGGTCAGTGGTTGGGACTCTGTGCTTCCACTGCAGAGGACACAGGTTCGATCTCTGGTGGGGAACTCAGATCCCTCATACTGCATGGCATGGCCAAAAATAAAAAAAGTAACATGGGGGACCCAATTCAACTCTTCAGAATTCAAGAGAAACAATTCAGAGCCCAAAGCCTCCTGGCAGAATGGTCCACAGTCTACCTTCTACCAGAAAGAGGACACGCAATTTATCTTGGCCAGATACAGCCTGTCAGGGACACAGGCTTACTTTTGGGCTTACTTACTTTTGTCTTACTTTCAGTTTTAAAATGAAAACAGATATATAATTTTCTCTGATCATAAAAATGTTTTGTGTTTCTTATCAACAATTTTAAGAAGTACAGAAAATATGGAGAAGGTAAAAATCACCTTGAAATCCACCCCCACAGAGATGTGCAGTGCTAACAACTTGATAAACCTTTTAGGTGTCTCTTTTAGGCTTACACGCCATCAACAAGTCCACAGATGGGCTGCACATATTCTGTCTCCTACTTCTATCAAAATCATCCAGGCAAATATTATTATTAGGGACTTCCCAGGTGGTGCTAGTGGCAAAGAACCTGCCTGCCAATGCAGGTTGATCCCTGGGTCAGGAAGATCACCTGGAGGAGGGCATGGCAACCCACTCCGGTATTCTTGCCTATCCTATGACAGAGGAGGCTGGGGAGTCCATAGGGTCACACAGAGTCAGACAAGACTGATGATCCATGCGAATATTCTTCCATGGCTTTGCATGTACATTTCCAACACCAAAATTGCATAGTACTTTATTTTTTATTTTTTTAAAATAAATATTTATTTCTTTGGCTTTGCTGGGTATTAGTTGTGGCACACACACTCTTTCAGCTGTGGCACGTGGGATCTAGTTCCCTGACCAGGGACTGAATCCAGGCTCCCGGCTTTGGGAGCATGGAGTCTTAGCATCTTAGTCTTAAGTCTCCCGTTGGGAGGTCCCAACAATTACATAGCATTAATAGTTTATTAAGTGTGGTATAATTCACTGGCTCAATCACATCTAGGTTGTTTCCTGGTTTTTTTGGCTTTGTTTTATATTTATTTACCACACAGTGATGTGACTTTCTTTGTACTTACATTTTTGTGCATTTTTCTGATCAGCTGAGGCTAAATGTCTAGTCTTGAAATGAAGGAGTCAATGTTACTCATTAATAATCATAATACACAGGATCAAACTGCCTCCAGAAAATGTGTAACACTCCACATCCACCAACAGTATAGGGCAGTGCTCGTTTCTCACTCTCTGGCCACTGTTAATATTTAAGGTTTTAGTCAATCTGATAGGTTAAAACTGACACAATATTGTCATATTGACTTGCACTTCCTCGGTTGTTTTACATTTTTTTTTGGCCATGCCTCTCGGCACGCTGGATGTTAGTTACCTGACCAGGGACCGAACCTGCACTCCCTGCAAAGGAAGCTCAGAATTGTAACCACTAGGATCTCCAGGGAAGTCCTAAGATTGCTTTACTTTCAAATGGCATTGTCTGTGATTGAATAGAGGCAAAAATAATGACTTCAAATTAGGTTCTCCTTATTACACAAGAACCCAGCTGTGGCACAAAAGCAGACTTACTATTCAGAGGAGCCAGTTGCCTAGCGCAGGACAGTTTGAAGCTCTTTGAGGACGATACTCTTTCGTTGACTGATTTATTCATAGGCTCACTGGTGACTACTTTTGGGTGCTTACTGAATGGCATCTGGAAGGCCACATGGTTTCGGTCATCAAGAGGCTTGGATGACAGGGATGACCTTTGTAACATTCTTGCAGTACTGCTTGCAGGCAGAGAGCCGACTCCCGTGTTCTGTTAGTGATTCCACTCTATGCTGCATCCCTATTTCAGCTTCCCCCACTTGTTTGGCTGCTCAGGCACTTTGTTTGAGCACAAGGACTTTGTCAGTTGCAGCGCGCAGGCTTAGTTGCCCTGCAGCATGTGGGATCCTTGTTTCCAGACCAGGGATTGAATCCAGGTCCCCTGCACTGGAGGGTGGATTCTTAACTACTGGACCACCAGGGAAGTCCCAGCTCCCTGGGTCTTGAATGGATCTGCTCATTTCTCTCCCTCCCAGGACTGGAAGATGACAGCTTCACGTTAGCCAACACAACCAAGAAAGCCGTAAGAACAAAGTCAGAAATGCTGCCTGGAACTCAGTGCAAGGGTGGATCAGAGAGTGGAGGACAGCCATGGCAGACGATGGAGGAGAATGAGTCCCGAGAGTGGCAGTCTCTATGGTGGCCTCAGGATGCCCAGCCGCACCAGAGTCAGCTGCAGGATTGCTGTTCCTTCTAGGTCTGCTCCTCCGTGGTTTCCTGCCTGGCTGAATGGCCGTTGCTTCGTGGTGATGATTCATGGCATTTGGAAAGTGTGGCTGTGTTCTGAACAGGGAAGTGAAAAATAACCCAGCCAAGGGCAGCACAGGACAGGAACGGGGCTGTCACAAGACGTGAAGCTTTACTTTGGAAAATGCAGGGGGTGGGGCACCTCGGGGAAGTGGGTCTTGGTGGTTCGGTCCTGCTAGCCCTTCTGCAGAGCCTCAGCTTTTCCGAGCACTGGTCACCGAGCTGCCCCTTGGAAGCGGCTGCTGGTCTTGGCCCAGCGGCTGTGGGTAGAAGGAAGTGGACGGGTGATTCAGTGACTGTTGGCTTCCTCTCTGACTCAAGATTGGATCCGTTTTTTAGGGTGGTGCCAGGGGCCCTGGGCCGCTTTAGCTAGAATCTTTGGAGTCAGAATGGAGGCGCTGACCCCTGTGGTTGCTGGCTTTCCTCCAACCCTTTGGGATGGGTAAGGGGATTAGGCTGAACTCTCTGCCTCCCTCCTTGTTGGGTAAGCCCTTTTGACTTGAGGCCTGCCTGTGCTTCCAGCTGAGAGAGACACAGTGAGCTGGGGAGCAGAAGCCTCTCTAGATCTGTGGCCATCTAGGGGGTTTCCTTGATTTGGGGGCCATATCTGGAAGAACATTTGGGCTCTGAGGGGCTCGGCTTTGGCAGGTATCAGACGTGTTGAACTAGCTTGCATGGAGTCCATCTGTCCATCAGTGACACACGGGGGCCTCGCTGCTCCCTTCCCATGAGCACAGTCATAATCACCTCCATCCTCTGTGTGCTGCTTACACGCCATCACCACCATCACTGAATCCTGTTGTAAGAAACACCAACTATCCAGATAATGACCTCTACCTGAGCGTGTCCAATCCTGAAAGTACTGACTTGATAAAGACGTGGAAGTTGCAACAGGGGTTCTGTATTTCAGTGTCCTAAACAACCTTGGATGATGGTCCCTTCTTCTCCTCTCCTTTCCCTCCTGTTTCCATGGCCAAAGCTGAGGACAGCTGGTCTTGCTTGGGCAGGATGGCCAGAGTCCACTCCCTGGTGAGTTTCATGGGGAAGCTATTATTAGCCACACGAAAGAGAAATGCGACCCAGATCACTCAGGGCTTCAAAAAGGGACTCTAAGGATGCCTGAAATGGGACCTGACCCTGCCAGGCACTCTCATCTCTTTCTCAATCTTGGTCTCATCTTCTACCCCAATATGGATTTCAATCTCTTTGATAAGCTTTCTCTACATGACAGGGAATGTACACGACAGCAGCTTCTGCTTATCGCGCCTCCCAGCTTCACTGCTAGAGAGGGGGCCGAGAGTTCAAAAGTTCCACCTGATGGCCTTTGCAGGGGTCAGATGATAGTTCCCAGTTCCATCTCTGTGGTTGGGGGTGGATCTTTGAGCAGGAGGCTGCCCACATTTGGTTGCTATGATCAGTTCAGGGGTGGCAGTATTTTTCAAAGAAGGGGGCGCCCATCCTAGGTAGACAAACAGTAGGTCCACTATCCCTGGACACTGTAGGCTGGGGTCCTGGGCCGCCTCACCTCTGCTTGTGGGGGCTGCAGTGAGTGGCCTGGCCAAGGGGAGGAGGTGCCTTTTGAACCCTCAGAAACCATCATTTTACTGCTTGAAAATCCATAAAAGATGGGGGTTTCCTCAACCACCTTTTTTTGGGGGGGATACATGTTTGAGGCCACAGCTGTGTGTGATCTTCTGAGGGGACGGCCTTGGAGGCTCAGAGCAGAGTGAGAAGAACAAAGGAAACGTTCTGAGAAGCATGGCAAAAATGAAACCAAATAAAAACCCCATAAAAATCCCTCCGAGGGCAGAGGAAATACCAACCCAAGGCTTCTGAGCCACAGATTCGGTAGTAAAAATTGAAGGACAGGCCACTCGGAGGCGATCCCATTGGGGCCAGAGGGAGAATGTACTGGAACACAATAAAAGGGAATCATCCGAGCAGGGGAGGACCGCTGTGTGCTGTAATTCAGGAACTGACTGATGACCAGGGTTCACGGGGAGCCTGACAGACAGGCCACAGGAACCGGTTCAAAGTCTGCTTGCAGTGGCCTCGATCGGATGATGGACAGCTGGCCTGCCCCCTGCAGGCTCTGACTGATGGCCCTGGGAACTCTGACCTCTGCTAGGCCACAAAAAGACCTGTTTAGAAATCTCTCTGAAGACTGATTAAGTACACAGCCACAGTGCAGACAATAATAATTGTGTGACGTGGCCGGCGTGCTTGCAGTCAGGAGAAACACGTGTTAATAATGACTGGGACAGGAATCTTGCCTTTCTGTTCCTCTCCATTGACTTCCTGGCTCCTGGTCTCAGTTCTGGGCTCAGAGAGTATTTGCAGGGGATGGAGTTGAGGGTGTGGAGACTTTCACTCTCATTTCATTGGTGTCAACATCCCAGGGATGGTACCCCGCCTGTCACTGCATGGCAGCTGGTGGGCAGGTGGTCCTCCTTCCTGCCCTGGCAAACCTGAGATGCTGCTGCCGGGGGCTTTCCATCTGATTTGTGGCCCTGGGGCCACTGGAATCATAGCAGGAGTGTCTCCCCAAGTCTCCCCCAGAGCAGTAGGCTAAGTATGAAGAAAAGTCTGGTTTTCATCTGCGAGCATCTCTGAGCACACTGATCCTGTTTAGTTTTAGCCAAGAGCTGGTCAGACTCCCCTGGACAGGGAATAGAAGCCCTTTTGCCACTTTGCTTCTCTAATGATCTCTGAGACCCCTTTGTAGATGGAGGTGGGAGTGGGCTGCTGGTTCTGGACTCAGCTATGCTTCTGGACTCAGTATGGTTATGTCTAATCAGCTCTCTGGGCTCCAGCAGCAGTTTTGATGTTTGTTCATCCCATTCATTCATCATTGATCCATCCACTGACTCACTCGCTAGGACTGTCATTTAGTCATTCAGCCACAATGAGACTGTATCTTCTTATCTTTAGTCCCTGCTGTCTGGCATGGCTCCAAGCCCATGGTAGCGGCTCTGTGCATTTGCTAACTTCCTTTCTGGCCTCACTTTTGTGGAAATTCTAACTTTTGGGACCTCAGAATGTGGCTGTATTTGGATTCAGGGTCTTTAAAGAGGGGATTAAGTTAAAATGAGGCTGCTTTCAGTTAAAAATGAGGCTCTGATTCAATCTGGTTGGTGTCTGTATACGAAGAAGAGATTAAGGGATTCCCCTAGTGGTTGGACGGCATCACTGACTCAATGGACATGAGTTTGAGCAAACTCCGGGAGACACTGAAGGACAAGGAAGCCTGGTGTGCTGCAGTCCATGGGATTGCAAAGAGTTGGACATGACTGAGTGACTGAACAACCACAATAACCTGGTGGTCTAGTGGTTAAGACTCTGCCTTCTACTGCAGGGGGTGCAGGTTCGGTTCCTGATTGGGAAAGTAAGATCCCACATGCTGCAGGGCAACTAAGCCCATGTGCCACAACCAGGGGGGACCCCGAAGAGCCCATGCACTGAAACTAAGACCTGACCTTTTTTTAAAAAGAAGAGATTTAGACCCAGACACACACAGCAAAAAGACGGTATGAAGACACAGAATACAGCCGTCTACAAGCCCAGGAGAGAGGCCTGGCACAGATCCTTCCTTCATGGCCTCCAGAAGGAACCAACCTTGCTGACTCCTCGATCGTGGACTTCCACCATCCAGCCCTGGGAGGACATACATGTTTTCTGTTTAAGCTACCAGGCTGTGGTTCTTTGTTCTGGCAGCCCCAGCAAACTGGTACAAGCTTTCAACACATTCACCGAGCACAGGACCACATGCAAGGTGTTCTAGGAGGTCTGGAGACAAAGCAGAGAGATACAGGGAAAGAGGAACAGCTAGGCACCCATCTTCTCTATACATTTTCTCCTCCCAAACCCCTCTCTCCTCTGCCTCTCCTTCCCTCTACCTCCAACAGAAAGAGGAAACACAGGGGGAAATGAAACAGAGGGTTCCCCAGCAAAAGGACTGGCATCCTCCAGAAGCTCTGTAGTAGAATGCATGTAGAATCAGAAGCACTTTTGTCTCTTTGTTTTTTACACAATAAAGAAGTTTACTTCAGTCTCCTATCAAAGAAGTCTAGAAGTAGATAGCCTAGGACTGCTTTAGTGGTTCTACATTCATCAGTATTCCATGTTCTTTTCTTTCTATTCTTAGAATTTGGCATCCATTGCAAAGAACACCTCATGGTCCAAAATGGCTGCTTTAGCTCTAGCCATCATATCCTCATTCCAAGCCACAAAGGATAAAGCAGATAAATAAGTCATCTTTGCTGGGTTAACTCCCTTTAAGCACTCATCCAAAAAGTTTTTTCCATGTGTATTTGCAGAAGTGCATTTTTTTTTTTTTTCTTGGCTACCTCTCTTTCCACCATCCTTACTTGGTGCATGTATGTATATGTGCATGGCCAGCCTGAATGTGTGTGTGCATCTGAGGAAGGCCCAGGAAAGGGTTCACAGCTGTTGTGGACACATTGTGAGTGTTCAGCTGGCAGGGCCTTCCCCAGAGTGCTTGCCAGCCCATTTTATGATACATGGTGGCTGGAAAGGGCCACAATCAAACCCTTCTCAGGACCATGAGGTACATCCCTTGTGCTTTTTGACTAAGATGATGCCAATGTTGTATCTCCACGCAACTGCTACGGGAGAAATGTCCTTTGGTTTATGGCCCTGGCCAGTGGTCGTGGGGCTGTGACCTCCTTGTCTCCAGGAATCAGGAGCTCTTGTCATCATGCAATAATCTTGTGATCTCTGGCAACATCTCTGAGCCTTCAGACCTAGCCTATTAAGAAACTAAGTCCATTTGCAAATGTGCCTAAGATATAAGTCTTGATACTTCTGGTTCTTCCACGGTGTCCACCACTTTTCAGTCAAAGACATTTTGCACCACACAGCTCAGTAATATTCCTGTGCCCTCATGGGTCTCTTTTGCAATCCTAGCTTAGCTCATCGATTTTAAAGGGAACTGGAATTCCAGGAGCTCAGTGTTGACCAACCTGTCCCATGTTGCATAGTGCTGGGTCCCCAGTGGACTTTGGCAGAGATGTTACCGCCCCTGTGGTTGCAATCAGCTTCTGTGTGCATGCTGGGGGTGAAGTTTGCAACACGGTCACTTGTACTGATCGTGGTGTTTCTGAAGCGTGGTGCCAATTTCTTCATTTAACATTGATGTGAAAGAAGCTTCCTTTCTTTTTTTTTTTTTTCAAACTTTAAACTTGTTATTTTGTATTGGGGTATAGCTGATTGGCAATGTTGTGGCAGTCTCAGAACAGCAAAGGGACTCAGCCATACACATACATGTATCCATTCTCCCCCAACCCCCTTCCCATCCAGGCTGGCACATAACATGGGTAGACTTCCATGTGCTATACAGTATGTCCTTGTTGATTATTCATTTTGAATACAGCAGTGTGTATATGACCTTCCCAAACTGCCTACCTATCCATTCCCTGCCGGCAACCATAAGTTTGTTTTCTAAGTCTGTGGGTCTCTTTCTGTTTTTTAAGTCCATTTGTATCATTTCCACAAATAAGGGATTCCATACAATATTTCTCCTTCTCTGTCTGACTTAGTATGACTCAGTATGACACTCTTTAGGTTCATCCATGTTGCTGCAAATGGCATTATTTCATTCTTTTTACGGCTGGGTAATATTCCATTGTCTACACGTACCACATCTTTATCCATTCCTCTGTCGATGGACATTTAGGTTGAAGCTGCTTTTCTTTTCTGTGTACAGACAAATGAACATCTTCCAGAATAGTCATGTCCTGCATGTGCTGGGCTCTCCCCACCCCACTTCCTCCTGCAGTGCCCTCCTTCCTTGGCTTGCCCTCCATCCTTGCCCTCTTTTTCTTGCTTCCTGCTTCTCACCAAGCATAATCCCCCTACTTGATAAACAAGAGGCAACTCCAGAGGTTATCTATATTTCAGATTTTTTTGATGTCTTTTTTAAAGTCTTTATTGTTGTTACAATATTGTTTCTCTTTTACGTTTTGGTTTTTTTTTTGCCTGAGAGGAATATAGGATCTTAGCTCCCTGACCAGGAAATTGAACCCTTACCCTCTGTGTTGGAAGCTGAAGTCTTAACCACTGGACTGCCAGGGAAGTCCCAGAGGTTACTGGCATTTTAAATGAGTGATTCATGAACCACTAAGCTTTCAAAACCCAAAGAAATGATCTGCCGTTGCTTGAATGGAGCCAAGGGTTTCTATCTGGTCTGGTTGTGCACACAGGTCTACTTTGCTTATTCAAATATCCAAGCTGGGGGTTGGTGGTCCAGTGGTTAAGATGCAGGGGACCTGGGTTTGATCCCTGGTCTGGAAGGATCCCACAGGCTGCAGGGCAACTAAGCCCGTGCACCACAACTTCTGCCAACCACTGAGCTGGTGCTCCGGACTCTGCGCTCTGCAACAGGAGAAGCTACCTCAATGAGAAGCCTGCATACCAAAACCAAGAGTAGCCCTTGCTCATTGCAACTAGAGAAAGCCTGCACACAGCAACAAAGATGAATAAATAAATAACCTTAAAAAAACCCCAAATATCCAAGACTGTGGCCAGTCTCCCTCTAAGCCAAGTGGCACCACCTTCCTTGGTGTGTGTCTTGTGTGATGCAGGTGACTTTTCCAGCCATGGCTTTGACACCACTCAGGCTACTTATCACGTATCTTGCTGCAAGCGGAGGTTGATTTGGGTCTTGGTGCCATCTCTCTGCCACTTCCCCCTAGACCCAGAGCTATATTTATTAGCTAGCAGATTAAAAAAAAAAAGATAGCCCTTTACGTTTTTAGGGCTTCCCCAGTGGCTCACTGGTAAAGAATCTGCTTCCAAAGCAGGAAATGCAGGTTTGATCTCTAGGTCGGGAAGATCCCCTGGAGGAGGGCATGTCAACCCACTCCAGTATTCTTGCCTGGAGAATCCCGTGGACAGAGGAGCCTGGCGGGCTACGGTCCATGGGGTCTCAAAGAGTCAGACATGCCTGAACAACTGAGCACAGAATACGCTTTTAAACCCACATCCTCTCCTCCCAGGCTTCAATTTCATAAATGTTGGCTCTTCCAGAGAACTGAACAGGGCCCACAATCCTGCATGTGCTTTTCAATAATCCCATGACTAGTTAGTGAGGAAGGAGCAGTGACCCCTAGATAGAAGACTTCATTTGGCATGACTCATCCTTGGAGACATCCAGCTCTCCTGGCGTGTGTTGTTAAGTGCCTGGTTCTGTAAATATTGACAGTTAGAAACCATCCTGAGAGCTACAAAGCAATGACCTTACTTCGTAGGAAGGTAATGTATGTGAATATGCCCCGTGATTAGGCAATACTCGTTATTTGCTCCGATTTAGTCACTCATAAATATCATGGCACTCTCTCTCTTCCTAACAGTGGCTCCTCTGCTGATGTGTGACTCAGAGTTGATATATTATGGGGTCTGATTCAGCAAGGAAAGTTTGGTCTGCCACAGCAGAGAACAACATCCAAGGCCACTTCGGTTTCCAGGATACTGGTTTCCTAACAAGGGTGGCATTGCCAAGAAGGAAAATCTCAGAAGGAGTCTCCATATTTGAGAAACTGAAGCAAGTGTGGAGGGATAAAGAGCAGAAGAGTGCTTTTAAAAAAATAAAATTAAAAAAAAATTAAAAAAATTAAAAAAAAATAAAAAAACAAAACAAAAAAAAATAAAATTTATTTATTTTAAAAAGTATTTTGGCTCAACTCGAGGCATGTGGGATCTTAGTTCCCCCACCAGGGATCGAACCTGTGCCCCCTGTACTGGAAGCTCAGCATCTCAACCACTGGACCAGGAAGGGAAGTCCCCAGAAGGGTGCTTTTCATCATTGTGAGCCTGTGTGTTAAAAAATGCTTGTCCCTCAGGCACATTTCCAGTGTATTTCACCCACTGGCTCTTCAGGAGGTGACCTCTCTATTCAAGCCAACCCTTTCAGGCTTGTGAGCACTTCCCTCAGAGAAGGGGTGAGGATGCCCATGCAGAAACTGGATTTACTTCTTGCTCTCCCATTCTAATGACTTAAAATTAATGGATCATTACTAACGTTTTCTGAGGGCTTTGGTTGTTTGGTTTCTGAAGTTTTATTCCTCTGAAGGAATTTCCCATTTGAATGCAGTTCAGTTCTTTTGAATGGCCCTTGTTTATTTCCTACATTTTTTCAGGGCCTGTCCTGCCAAAGCGGAGATGAGCTTTTCAATAGGTGGGATTTGAACATGGGCTTTTGGCAGACCAGTATGCGGGCTAAAAGCGTGGCCCTTGGCCAAGGGCACGTGCACGCACACATGCACACACACACACGTGCAAGGCTGCAGCCCTCTGCGTAATCACTTGGCACTCTGTATTGTCTTTTAAAGAGAGCAGAGCTCGGCTTGTACTAACTGCATCAAAAGGCAGCACAGCCCCGTGAAGGGAGCATGCTTCAGGGCTGGCACCGAAGCGCGCATTACCTCGGTGTTAGATATCCCTTTACCGCTGACTGTGTGACTCTGGGCAAGCGTCTTAACTTCTCTGAGCCTCAGAATCCTTATTTGTAAAATGAGGATCCCAATACCTACCCAACTCGCAGGCCTAGTGTGAGCTGAGATGAGCTAACGCATGGAACACACCTAGTTCATAAAAACTGCTTTGTCCACAGTGGCTATATTATTGTCTTTAGCACCAAGCCAATGTAAAAACTGCTGCTGCTGACAATCTGGGATTGTTCTGGATTCAAGTTATGAAGTGCTTACTCTGAGTCTGAGGTTTTATATGCATTGGTTCAGCCCCTCAGGAGGTATTACTAGCTTCACTTTACAGAAGAGGAGCTTGAGGCTCAGGAGTGAGTACAGCTTGCTGGAATTGGAGCCAGGCATCTCTGGCTGTGGGGCTTCCTAGGTGGAGCTAGTGGTAAAAAGTCTGCCTGCTAATACAGGAGATGTAAGAGACGTGGGTTCAATCCCTGGGTCGGGAAGATCCCCTGGCAGAGGGCACAGCAACCCACTCCGGTATTCTTGCCTGGAGAATCCCATAGACAGAGGAGCCTGGCAGGTTACGGTCCATAGGATTGCAGAGTCGGACACGACTAAAACAATGTAGAGTGCATGCATGCGTGTCTGGCTGTGGAGAGCCTGCACTGATCGTGAGATGTGCCAGCTTTTCAGGGACACTGGAGGTCAGGAGTGTGTGTTTGTGTGTGTGGGTGTGTGTATTTAGCAGAGGCCGGCAACTTGCTGTGTCAGGAGGACACTGGGGCACCTGCTTCATCTTTCCCCATTACATGAGCACAGATCGGTCTGTGTGGTGTCAGCCAAACAGCTCTGCAAAGCCCTTGCTTAATCACCTGGCAGTGGCTGAGCGTTCTGTCCTTTTGTCCAGGTAGATCCCACACCTGCTGAGTTATGACGCAGTGTTCCGGAACCTGTTGTCAGCCCCAATTTTTAATGGAATGTCAATGGGTGGGTGACAGGCATCCCAGCCTTTGGCTGGGGGTGGGTGGTGGTGGGTTCTAGGATGCTGGAGGAGATGGAAAGTCAGAGTGACAGTCACCTTGCTTGTCTGGGTGACCAGAAGGAAGCAGATGGTATAAGTTCCTCCTCCAACCCCCCTCCCTCAGGGAAACATTTTACCTGAAATGATGAGGTTTCAAATTATGCCCTCTCAGACCTGCTTTCTGGAGGAGGGCATGGCAACCCACTCCAGTATCCTTGCCTGGAGAATCCCATGGACAGAGGAGCCTGGCAGGCTATGGTCCATGAGGTCACCAAGGGTCGGACACAACTGAAGCAACTGAGCACACACGTACGCAGGGCTGTCTCCCTGGTACCAGGACTATATGGCATGTTTGGAAGAAAAGAGAAGCAATCAGTAGGGCAGTGTGCAGACCATGAACAAAGGAGACTTCCCCTGAAGTGGCCCCAAATAAAGAAGGTGTGTTTTCTTAGCGGAAATGTGAGGTAAAGGATCCTTGTGACGACTTGAATGGAGAGCCTGTTTCTAAGTCATAAACAAGAACTTCTAGGCATGATCAGTTCAACTGGATGAAACCTATGTTTCTTGTTCCTCTCGCAAAGGTGAAAGGTCTCCCGAGGCCCCCGAGGAGAGGGCTCTTGCCATCACTTCTGCTTACCTGGGTCCCTAAAGGTCCCAGGAGGTGGGAGGGTGCTTCCATCAGGGCCCAGAGGTCACCCAGAAAAGTCAGGGCCTTGATGAAGGGGTGTTGAAGGGGTGTTCCCGGAGGAAGCATCAGTGAGTCTCAGATGCATCTATGGAAGGCCTGGCGTTTCTGAGAGAAGGAAGGAGCAGTAGAGTAGAGGCAGGGAGGCTGGCTTTGGCTGCCTGGAGACCAGAACTCATTCCTTTCTGAGGGGTCTCTACTCCGTAAGTCAGCAGGGGAGCAGGGACCTCTCTCAGCGATGGCCGGTGGAGGCAGAAGCAACAGTGGAGGCAAGACTAGGCAAGCAGGTTGGACAGACTTTAAAGATACACATGGGTTGCTCTGTATTGACTGGAACTGCTTCCAGTCCTCCTAAATCTTTCAGGTACAGGAATCTCTTCCTTGGTGCCCCAAAGAGCTGACAGGTCCTCCAGTGAGTTTCCACCTCTGGAGGGTGCCACAAAGACTAAGCCAGTGATGCCAGGTAAGACACTTGCAATATCTGGTATATAGGATGTGTTGTGTCATCTAACGTTACTGTCACTTGTCATTATGTCAGACTCCGTTTTGTGTTTACACTTTAAAAAAAAACTTTATTTTTAAATTTTTTTGGCCGTGCCGTGTGGCATGTGGGATCTTAGTTCCCTGACCAGGGATTGAACCTGTGCCCACTGCATTGGAAGGGTGGAGTCTTAACCACTGGAGGGCAGGGAAATCCCTGCGTTTACACTTTAGAAGTCTGTTCTCCTTCAAACCAATGTCTGGCAGACATGCCCCAGCCCATCCGCCTTACCTCCCAGAAACTTTGAGCTCCTCTGTGCTTTCTTTGTGTTCCAGGTTCATGTCTTACGTTCATCCCCTTGCTCATTCATTGGTCCTCCCAACACTTATGCTAAAGAGATTGTGGTCCGTGCCCTTGCTGATATGACACTCCCTCGCACCACCCCACCCTCTGCAAATACATACGATGAATTCTTTAGTCTTTCTGGTTCCACGTCTAATTTCTGAATAGATGCACGTGACCTCCATTTTTGTGTGAGTGTATTTTTTCAATGCCAGTAGACTTTTCAGGGGAACTCAGTGCCTGTAAAGAGCATCTGGAGGCTCTGATTTAGAAAGCGCTCCCTGTTCCAAGGTCCTCTGAGGTTCTTGCTGTCTAGATCAGAGAAAGGATGAGGGAAGAGGGAGGAGCCTCCAGAGACTGATGGAAAAAACCAGGCCCAGTGTACCCTGGGCTGCTCCTTAGCCTACCCTGCCTGGAACCATACTCCCTAACGTGACATCTGGACACAGATGTCTGCTTTTCAAGAGCTGCCTAGGTAAAGAATACGAGTCAGGTGACTTTAGAAACTTAAGTAGTCTTTTTTTTTGCATCAGAATCTACGTTTTTTTCATTTTATGTTTTTAAAATGGAAGTACAGTTGATTTACAATGTTGTAGAAACCAAGCAGTCTCGCTGAGCTACATGACAATTACTAGCCACATAGAGAATTGCCGGCCCCACCAACACTCATCATGTGACTGTGGGCGGGACCCTGCCGTGGAGTGACCACAGCGGTCCTTGTTGAAACAACTGGGCCCCAAAATCAACTTAAAGGGGAAATAAAAAGATAGCAGGGCCAGGCCACAAATGCTTACGTATGTAGCCGTGGAACGCTCATTCGATACCGTTCAATGTCAACATGGGAGCAGCTGTAGCTCCCTTGCGTGAGGATAGGAAAAACAACTGGGTGGGGAGAGGTGCGGGGGGCGAGGGTGCTGGAGAAATCAATGCACAGCAGAGGGGGCTGCCTCCCCCCTCCTCCGGATGCAGCAGCAGGCCGGCGGGTGCATGCTCTCCAGAATTCTATTTCAAGCCGACTGGAGGCAAGAATGTGTTCTTTGCCACAGGAAGAATGTTCCCTCAGACAGAACTGCTAATCAGGCGAGAGGATGGGAGGAACGTACAGCCAGTGGTGGCGGCTGCTGGTTTTTTTTAGCAGCCTTTCCCCTCCTGGCCTGAGTCGCATGGATTTTTGGCCGGCTGAGACAGTGGCTGAAGATCTATACCCATCCCCACGCCGCCGCCCCTCCAACCTCATGGCCTTTGTTTTTGAAAATATGGGAATTTTCTGAGCCTGCGAGCTCCGTTGCACAACTCTGAGCGATTTTCCAGAGCTTCCCTATGTCATCTGTCTCCGTGACAGCAAGAGGGAAGGAGGAGGGAGGAAAAAGACCAGGGTGCAAACGGGCCGAGGAGGGAAAAGCAAGGGAAAGGCGGCTGGGGGCGGGGTGGGGGGGGCGGTCAGTGGAGAAACATTTTGGTGACGTCAAAGAAGACCACACTCCCCAGCATAACATTACTTGGTACCTCAACCGCCCACTCTCTAATTTACTAGAAACCAAACAGCCTGTTTGGAAACCTGTAGCCTAGTCTTTTTTTTTTTTTTTTTCTGGTTTTATATTTTTTGCTATTCTCCCTGGACCCAAAGGGCCATTCATTGTTGGGAGTTTGAAAGCTACCTGATTTCCTGAAACAGAGGGGATTTCCACGAGTAATAATTCAGCCCGTGCTGGTGCGAGGTGCTGGAGCTCGAGTAAATCGATCCAGCTGCTCACAGCCTGATGGAAAAGTGCCCGGGGGAGGGGACGGCATCTGCAGCTGGGGCCGCAGCGGGCGCGGTCACGTGGCCAGGCCGGCGTCCGCGGAGCTGACTCGGGCTCGCCCCCGCCCCGCCTGCATCCTCTGACCCCTCCCCGCCCCCCGGCGCGCGCGCGCCCGCCCCCGCCCCCCCGCACGCGCCCCCCCACCCCACCCCGGCGCGCGTCCGCGCCCGCGCCTAACCGTGCTCTGTTCTCTGCGCTTAGACCCCGCCTTCCAGCCCGCGCTGGCCTCGCTGGAGGAAGGCAGTTTCCTGGGCCATGTGGCAACCTCTTTCTTGGGAAATGCGAGACGCCAAGGATGGTGGGGGGGCGGCCCTACGTCCTAAGCTTCCCCAGAGAGTCACCCTTTTGGCTCCCTTGACTGTGCTTCCCAGAATCCTCCCCCATTTCTGTTGTCTGGACAGTCAGGGCCTATTGACAAATAAAATGGGAGCTGGCAGCGGTAACCTGGATGAAACCCGAGGCTAAAGAAATACCGTTTCCAATACCCAGATGGTAGAGTTCAGTCTGTTTTCTGGCCAAGGCCGGGCAAGTTAATTTTTATCCTAGTAAAAATAATAAACAGGGCATTAGCAACTAAATGTTTATCAATTTGCAGTTCATTTCCAGCCAGTCTATTTCACTCCCGCCTGCTTTTACTGTTAGCTGATGTACTGGAGTGCTTTACATGAAACCATATGTGACTAGTTAAGTCCTAGCCCCTACAGCATTTGTATGGTGCTTTTCACCTTAATTGGTTAATGTTATTTGGCTGTTTCAGCCATGGTCCTCCAATATCGCCTTTTAATAATAAACTTCAGTAGAGAAAGGTTAAATGACTTGCTGGGGATCACCCCACATTTGAGAAGTGGTGCCAGGTAAGGATGCTCTGGTTGGGAAGATGTCTTATTAAATGGGCAAAAAGCAAGGAGAGCTCAGAGAGACAATGATAAATACTTGTGAGCATCCGGTCACCCACAAGCCAAGCCTTTCTGCAAATGCTGGGACTGGTTTTGTTGTCTTAGCGGAATTCACAAGCTCATTTGGTGGTGTCATCTATTGTTTATCCACCAACTATTATAGTCGGAAACAATTTCAGCGATGACAAAATGGAGTGATGGCTTTGCTGTGAATCATGCAGGCAGAGAACCCTTCTCTCAGCCTCCCAGTTTTCCTTCATTGAGTATATAATAGAAATCTTGATATTGCCACATGGTTCAACTCAGATCTAAAGTGGTTACTTAGAGAAAGGAAGCGAAGAAAGAATTTATGAGGTAGCGGTGTAGAAAAAACTAAGTCAGACCTACGCCTATGTTCCATCTTTTTCTCCTTGGAGAATAACTCACTTTCTTGAAGCTTCAGTTTTCTTCCCAGTGGAGACACGGGGCTGGCAGGATGCCCTTGGAGGGCTGCTGCTGCTGCTAAGTCGCTTCAGTCGTGTCCGACTCTGTGCGACCCCATAGACAGCAGCCCACCAGGCTCCCCCGTCCCTGGGATTCTCCAGGCAATGTATTCAGGGCTTGGCACTGTGCTTGGAGTGTAGTAGAGGCTAGTAGGAATCCTTTCCTTAGGAAGAGTAGTCTTGGCAGGGCTGGTAGGCAATGGGTTGAGGACACCATATATGCAACTCCAAATGTGAGGCAATACCCCATTTCCCAACGAGCAAGTTACAAAAGTCTTCTGTGTGTGTGCGCATCCGTGTGTTTTTCTTTTCTTGGCTGGGTTGAATATGTACACTTTTAATGATGCAAGTGGAATAGTCAAAATTCTAGTTACAAAATTTAATTTATTGGTTTCATTATATGCCTATTTAAAATTATAGGTGTATTTATACATATTTAGAATCTTGCCCTTTTGGACTCATTATCCAGACTCTTCATCATCACCTGTCTTTGACATCACTTGAGGCCCCCTTTTGAGTGATCTCACTCCATCTTCCAGAACTTGCTTCTGCCCACATATTTTTGAGTTTGTATTTGCAGTCACTGGAAATGTTACCTCAAGCTTAATATCCACACGCTATTTATGATATCCCTAAAGTAACTTCTTCTTGTCCTGCTTAAAAATCTTAACAGGGTTAAGATCTTAACCCCTGTTAAAGATTTTAACAGGGTTGTGCCTATGTTAGGAAATAATATTCATGCATTTTAGGGATGCATACTCAGATACCAAAGCGTGAAATGACGTGAGGTTTGGGATTTTCCTTGAGACAATTCAGCAAAGAGAAAAACATAAAAGACAAAAAAAGAGGGACCAGTGAAGCAAATGTGGAAAAAATATGGGTAATTAGTAATCTGGAAAGAGAGTATATCATCATACTATATGCTCTTCTTTCGGTATATTTACAAATTTTCATAATAAGTTTATTAAAAATGAGCTTTAAAAGACATGCTTACATTATCTGTTACTTGCAGTTAGAGGCACACCTTCAAGAATAACTACAAAAACTTCTACCTTCAGTTCAGTTCAGTCGCTCGGTTGTGTCCGACTCTTTGCGACCCCATGAATCACAGCACGCCAGGCCTCCCTGTCCATCACCAACTCCCGGAGTTCACTCAGACTCACATCCATCGAGTCAGTGATGCCATCCAGCCATCTCATCCTCTGTCATCCCCTTCTCCTCCTGCCCCCAATCCCTCCCAGCGTCAGAGTCTTTTCCAATGAGTTAACTCTTTGCGTGAGTTGATTAAAAAAATACAACTATTCTTCGGACCTGTGGACACAGGATTCGGGGGAAGGAGAGGGTGGGACGAATTGAGAAAGTAGCATTGACATATATACATTACCATGTGGAAAATCGATAGCTACTGGGAAGCTGCCATATAGCACAGGGAGCTCAGCTTGGTGCTCTATAATGACCTAGAGTGGTGTGATGAAGGGAAGTTGGGAGGGAGGCTCAAGAGGGAGGGGATAAATGTATACTTATAACTGATTCATATTGTTGTACAGCAGAAACTAATACAACATTGTAAAGCAATTATACTCCAATAAAAAAAATTTTTTTTAATTGTAAAAAGCAAAAACACCCACAACTGTTCTAGGCAACCTCTATGAACATCTTAAACTTGTATCGATTGAATGCCTTTCAGGGCATTTTGTTCTTCAAAAATAAAGAAACTGAGTGAGCACTCTATAACATGAGGAACTTTGGATAGACACACTTATAAGGTGACATCTTACATTTGCTCATGTGAGTTATTTTCCTTGTTGATTTGAGTGAATGGGGATTGGTACTCCCATAAGTGATGTGGAAAGACCTCCTGCAGTGTCCTTTGTCAAAAATACCCATTACCTAGTGCCCTCTTTGGCATCTGAGCTCAAAAGCCCAGGATAGTAGGGAACATACAGTTCTGAAGGCGGGCCTGGTGCCACCTGCCTGGGGATGGGGTGTCAGTGGTGATGTAAAAGGGGAGAGGCAACATTTTCTTCATTGGGCAACATTTATCCCCTGGGGAGAGGGCACAGAGCCGTGCTCCATGCAGCCAAAGTGAGAGGCTGGTTGGGTAGACCTGTCATCATTGTTGAGAGATTCACCTCTGACACTTTTCTACATCTCCTTGTTCACATTCGGCATTTCACAAGAGAGAGGATTTTTAGTATGTTGAAGGAATCCTCTCTCAAACAAAAATCACAACATTTTGGCTTTCCAGCATCTATCTCAACATTTTAGCAAGAGCAGATTGATTGGAATGCAGAAAAACAAAAGAAGATCAACAAAACACCAGCATGCTCAAACAGAGAGTGGGTTCTTTTGGGACAATGTGTTTTTTTGATGAGCTAAGTGTTGATTCTAACCCAAAAGGACTGAAAAGTGTGAGGTTAGATAAGTGTCTGCTAGATTCATTATTGCCATGTGGATTCTGTGGAGTCAGCTTAGAGTCACTGGGTGTAGCTGCAGAATAAAAGTTTTTCTGGTTTACCTTCGCTCTGATTGGACACTTGCTGAGAGCAGGGACTTGCAACACCTTCCGGAAGCTCTCTGGTAACTTCAGGTCTGCGCCCAGAGGGTGGAAGCCTCTAGCAAGGTAGTGCAGGATGGATTCTGCAGGCATTGCTTGAGCAACGCCAAGTGGCCCCCGGCCAGGGTAGGAGTTAAACCAGGAGATGGCTATCAAGGGCAGTTGTTAGGTTTGGCGCTTGTCTCTTGAGCTGCCGTGCTGAGCAGGAAAGAGAGACGTTTGTTTGTGGATTTAGCTCATCGTGCTATAGTGCACCCTGTAATCTGAGTCTTTCTCTTTGCTCCAGAGAAAAACAAGTCTGACTTGCATACCATGGAGGATTTAGATTGGCCAGTTTACATCTTTCACCCAGGTTCCTCGGAGCCCGCTCCCCATGCTTTTCTACATTTACTTCCTAGCAATCTGGACGGCAGCCTCATTTGGTGGTTTGGGATGTAGTTAACATTTTCCAGTAGACATGCCGCACATCCTGGGATGAATATAATCGTTTTCCGTGAACCATGATGATTTCTGACACTACTTTGCCCCCGTGTGTATATGTTCGCATGGAAAACAGTATGGCTGTGCTACGGATCAGTGATCTGACTGCAGAGCAGCTACTGTTGGGTTTTCTTCAGGGTGGTTATCTTCCTTCTGGTCAGTGGATAAATGGTGTTTGGATAGGACCTGGCACAGATCCTCTAACCGTTCAGCTTAATGTATAACTACTGTGTTTTTCTTCTGTGTCAGCAGTTGGCAGCATGATCCTGTAAGTACCGATGCTGGTGAATAAGTGGATGTCTGTGGAGTGAGGGGAGGGCAGGGCTGGAGGAGGCAGTTTTGAAATCCATGCCAGTGGTTGCTGCAAGTGATAAGATCATTTGAGTAACCTGTAAGACCTGTGGATTCACGGGTTTCAAAAACAGGAAAGTCTCTTGTTCAAAAACCCTCTAAAGCAACATGTGGGCTCAGAAAAGAAGCTGGCTTGTGGTTTGGTGATTGTAGTTCCTTATTGATATAATGGCCAGTGACGCAAGGCCTCCTGGGATTGCAGTCCTGTGACCGCAGGTGACAGTTACCCTGACAGGGTTCTGAAACAGGCCCGGGGCTTTCTGGACGGATGAGAAGTCTAAAAATTTCCCTTTTCATTTCCTCTCTGGTGTGACTTTGTCATTAAAAAAAAAAAAACAAAAACTGGTACTTGACAAGGGAATTTTGCCCCAGCTCTTCAGGAGTTTAACTGGGTGACTTATCTCCCACTTCCCAAAACTCCCTCCCTGAAAACCCCAAGCTAAAAAAAAAAATTGTCTGGTGTCTTCTTGCAGATTTTTCCGTGGGTCTATGTTTGATCAATTAGCTTTGAGGCCAGACTGATAACAAGCAGATTTCAAATACATTTTATGATTTGGAAAAAAAGACCATCAGGAACATCTCTATATCCTGAGTCTTCTGGGAATTTTAAGCCTTGAGTCAATGCTTCTGGAAACCAAAGCCTCTCACCACCAGTGGGAGGCTTGGAGAGACAGATGCTCCCAGGACCCCTGCTTGTGTCCTGAAATAATGAAAACAGGTGCCATTCCTGCGTCACACGGCTAACTGACCGCCGCACAAACAATTCTGTTGGCTGGACGTGTGGGGCTATCTTGGCATGAAAGACATTCTGCTTTAGAAATAAACTTCAGAATGGGGCTTCTGGTCCCCTGACTGCCTGGGAGGGGATTCCGGTGTGACAGTTTGGCGGGCTGAATCTACTTTTAGAAGGCTGCTTCTGTACTTTGCCTGCAGTGGGGAGAGAGGGCAACCTGGGGGAAGCCACCTCCACCCCCTAATTCCTCCCAGAGTCCTTGTGAATACTTGGTAGCTTGTACGTAGGTATATATGTCTGTGTGTGTACATGCCTGTATGTGTATTACCTGTGTTGTTGGACGCAGCCCGCAAATTCCTTTTATTTTTCAGTGAATTCAGAGGACGTAACATTTGGAAGAAGGGTATGCACCCAGCGTTCCAGCAAATTATCAGTCAAGTATGCCAATCCTTACCAAATGAACCCATCTCGCTGATTCCTTTGTGGTGGGCCCGATGATCTGCCTGGCATTATCGCACATCAGAATTTTCTGCCCTTCCTCTCTCTTTCTCTCTCTCTGGTAAGCCCAATAAGTCTGCCCCAGTCACGTCACTGAGGTCATAGGGAAATGTGATCCTGCCAAGAGCGGGAGCTCAGGAGAACCGCCAAGATCCGAAGGTTACAGTGAGAGCAAGAACCACTTTCTGGGTTATGCAAGTGTGCATGGGTGTTGTGTGTGTGTGTACTGTGTGTGCATTTGTGTTCTGTGGAGCTGCAGGCACGCTGGGCATGTGTGGAAGGGGTGTGTGTATTGTCTCTGTGTGTGCCTGCACACATGTGCATGTCCACTGTGTGTGACGCATGGAATATCACAGACGTCTGGGGGCAGTTACGGGAAGGATGCTGGTGTGTTAGCCTGCTTGGGAAGAGGTCAATCACTTCAGTACAAAGTGCTTTTCTTCTAATTTGCTCCCCTTTCTCCTGTCAGCAACATGTATGGAGACCGCAGAAACCTTAAAGGCAAGCAAAGGATCTATAACATTTCTCCTGCCTGCCTGCCTGCCTCTCAAATGAGTTCTACTTAAACCCCTGTTGTCTTCAGCCTAAGGAAAAAGGAGAGAGTTTTAGAATTGAGAATAGGGAGCAAGGATTCAATAGCACGCTGGTCTTTTTCATTGTGTTTTGAGTGTATGTTTCCTGTATGTCCAAAAGGACTGGAGAAGGAAAAAAAAGTGGGGAGGGGACAGGGAATCAGATGGGAAAGATTGTCTGATTTTGGATCTGTAAAGTAAAATTTCTATCCTTCTACTCAGGACTCTGCCCCAGTTTCCTGTCTCTAACCTCCGAGTCTGACCCATTTCTGGCTATTTTTGTTTGTTTCCTTGAAAATGCTCCCTGTGCGATTAGAGTTGACTCTTTGCCAACTTTGTTCTTATCCTCCCTGCCATCTGAGTCCAAAAGTGCAGCCCTTCCCACCTCACTCCCAGCAATTATGGGTGAGTTCAGAGTCAAAGAACGGCAGGGTTTCATTGGTGATGTGACAAAGGGTTGACTTCTTTTCTCTCCATGAGGCACAAAGACAAGCAGCTGCTACCTGCATGCAGAGCTTTGCACCCACAGCATCACCTTGGGTCTGATTTTCCTCGCCAAGTGAGCAGGCTCCTGTGGGGACAACAGTTCCGTCTCCAGCATCCCTGGGGGCACATGGATGCTGGAACACTCACCCCAGGCACTTATCTCCAATTACAGCCTGAGTCAGCAGGGGAACCGGGAAGTGGACTCCAGGTCCATCGTGGTATGGAAAGTTGGGTGTATTTACTTTTCTCTTAAAGCAAACTTTGATTTACTCTTTAATAAGTTACCACGAAGGATATGGTGCTGGAGAAATTTGACTTGGCACCTAAATCTAAGTCATATATTGATAAAGGAGGAGAGGGAACTAGGAGTCTTTTGCTTTTTTCTGGCTTTATCATTAACCCAAAGTTTGGAAATCTATTTGCTTTTAGAAGCGTCAGTTTCCAAGTTTTCAAGAAGGTGTTAATTCTCTACTGATGAGGGATTTTGGCATCTTTAGCTGAAAGGTGTGATAACCGGGTGATCGGTGGTGCTGTGGAAACCCTAGAGGGGCTGTGTGACCAAATGAAGACTGACCTTGACTACAGGTTGAATTCTTGACCCTGTCACTTCCAGTTCCACTGGGGAAAATCGATTCATTTCTTTGGCCTCAATCGCGTCATCTGTAAAATGGGGGTAGGGGGAAATCCTATCTCCCTCCAAAGGGATTCAAAAAAGAGATGTGAAGGGCCACGTGGGAGACTAGAAGGTGGTGTTTCACTTAGTCTACAAGATGTCAGGGTTAGAGGTCTTTAGTCACTTTATTGGGTGGGAGAAAACGTCTGTTTTCTCTTTCCAGAAGTTTCTGCAGGAAGTCACCTGTAGAAGGTAAAAAACGTGATTGCACCCTCCATGCTTTTCCTACTTGTTTCTACCTGAGTGGATGGAGCTACCCTGCAGAGCAGTGATGCTCTCGCCTCACCGATAGGGGATGCAGACCCTGAGAGTAGCCAGGGTGAAGGTTTCCTATTTTTGCTGACAGTGCTTCCTCATTAAATGCAGCCATCTGCAAAAAAGGAAAGAAGAAGAAGAAAAAAAACTCTCAAGAAGGGAAAGGCGGCACCAAGACCCCTTCTCAGGTGTCTCTGGTGATCTCTGGGGAGGAATTTTTTGTTTGTCCAAAGGGCCTGGCATAACTTCTTTTCTGGAGTTCTCTCTCCCCATGGCTCCAAGAGTGGAGAATTAGCAGCTTTTGTAACAAAAGCAGGGCTTCCCAGATGGTGCTAGTGGTAAAGAATCTGCCTGCCCATGCAGGAGGCACAAGAGACGTGGGTTCGATTCCTGGGTCGGGACGATCCCCTGGTGGAGGAAATGGCAACCCGTACTCCAGTATTCTTGCCTGGAGAATTCCACGGATGGAGGAGCATGGCGGGCTACAGTCCATGGGGTCACAAAGAGTCGGAGACGACTGAAGCGACTTAGCGTGTATACATGTGATAAAAGCATCAGCAGAGAAAGGGAGAAGGGTGTCATTCAGGAGATGAGAGTGCTGGGTGGGCAGACCTCAAGTGTGGTCATGAGGGGTGTGCTGTCTCTAGAGTTTTCTGCTTTAAAATTTTTTGATTGCTGGGTACCAGTCTTTCTACACAAACTTAGTGATAAAATCCTCCCTTCCTCGGGCAGCTGCTGCTGCTCTGTGCGCCCTGGGTGAGCACGTAGAAAGTAGACAATGTAACCAGAACTCAAAGGAACCTGAGATGTTTCTTTCCCCTAAAACGGGCTGGAGGAGCCAACTGCTCAGGCAACGCTGGGCATCCAAAGAGTAATGAAAGAGAGGGAGAGAGAGGCGACTCTAGCTCAGAAAGACGGGTCCAGCTGGTTCTCCTCTCTCCCTGACAGGTCCAGAGTTAGGGCCTGGGAGTGGAGCTCACGATGGGGCTGTGCTGGGCTGGGGGAGTGGGCATGGGGGAACACTTTAGAGAATCTGGTAATGGGCTTGCCAGCAAAGCAGATGGCCCTGGAGGGTGAGGGTGTGACAAAGAATGGCAGCGTTCCAGCATGTAGAGACCCCCTCCTTCCGCCCCCACCTGGAAGCAGGTACTTCTGCCCGGCTGTGCTTCTGCCCTGTCTGGTGGAAATAGCTCTAAAGACTCCTGCTTACACTCAGCAGGTGGGCTCATTGAACCACCATAACCACCTGGTGAAGTGCATGTAATCATGTCCTTTTTAAAGATGAGGAAACTGAGGCTCAGAAAGGGACAGGAACCTGAATCTGCCTCCTGCTCCCAAAGGCTGAGAGCAATCGTTTCTTCCCAGGGCCTTGTGTCCCACGGAAGTCCTTTCGGGGGGAAATACACAGCGCTCCCCTTAGGCTCAGTGGGCCAAACTTACTGCAATGCCACAAAATGAAAAGGCATCACCTCTGAGAGTCCTTGATGGGCACAGCGCCAAACAAACAGGCAGCCCCACTTGAGCATGAGCTGTTTCCAGGGTGATTGGTTTTCCATCAATGGCAGACCTGTGATTTTTAGAGACCAGTTTGCTTTGAAGGTGGCCCTGGGGCACATGTTCTCTGTGGGATCTTGGAATCCTTGCTCGCTCAGAGGCAGCCTGCTTGCGGGGGCCCACGGGTTGAAGTGCTTCCTTGGGCTTTTTTGGTCCAGAGGATTTAAAAGAGCCTTTCACCTCCACCCCAAAGCTCAAAGTTGGCTCCTCTCTGCCCACCGACCTCTCAAGCAAAGAGGAAACCTCAGAATATGGGATACAAAGGGACTTCTCTGGTGTTCCCATGGTTAAGATTTCGCCTGCCGATGCCGGGGTTGCGGGTTCAATCCCCGGCTGTGGCGCTAAGACCCCATCTGCCTTGAGGCCAAAAAACCAAAACGTAAAAACACAAGTAATACTGTAACAAATTCAGTGAAGACTTTTAAAAAATGGTCCATATTAAAAAATCTTAAAAAAAAAAAAAGAAATGGGGAAAAAATCTTAAGCGGAGTCCAGCTAATGTGACATAACCTGGTGTAATGCAAGACCCCTTGTCAAGACTCATCATGGCCCAAACCTACCAGGTCCCTTGAGCCACAGGCACCCGAGGGGCCACCCTGTTCTTGGGATCCCGGGCAGCAGTGGGCCAGTCTGAAGGATGGGTCAGCTGGAGGCTTCAACCAGAGCTCGGGGCTGGGCCAAGAGGAAGAGACCAAGAGCCCACATGCCCTAGGCCTCAAGGGATTCAGGTGCTGGCGGAGGTCTGCCTTCCTGCCCTGCCTCCCTCAGGATTTGAACTCTTCCGAATCGGAGAGAGAGAAATCTGGAATTAGAGAAGGAAGATCTGGCCTGTCCAGGTTATTTATGTGTCCATGGATCTGCCTTTGTTCTACAGAGCGGTGAGCATGAAAGGCTGGCGGGGTGGGAAGCAGTGTCCATCAGTAACTTGCACAGGAAATTGGAAATTGGAAACCTGAGGGTCTACCCCCACCCTACCTCTGACTCATGCTTAAACAAACCCAACACCCGCCCTGACCTTTGCTCCCTGCCTCTGGGGCAGCCGGACCTGCCAGCAGCTCACTCTCCCCATCAGTGGAGAGCCCTTGAACGCCCAGCCTCTGGGCCACTTCCTGTGGGAGAGAATCCTTTAGGCCCAAAGCAATGCCATACATGCAGCCTATGGTTTTTTTTTTTTTTTTTGTCTTCCACAAAGTGAATTCTTAAATTTTTTTTCTCTTTAAATTTTCATCCATTATATTCATCAACGCAGAGAGATGGAACATTTGGCAAAATTATTTTAAGTAGCACTTCAACCTGTGATCATAATTTTAAATCAAGGAATTTGCCGAGCAGCTGTGGGAAGAACAAAGGCCCAGGCAGTGATTTAGGGGCTGGGGGAGGGGAGGCTGCATGGCTGGTGCAGAAGCAGTTGGGGGGGCAGTTTGTTCGCCTACCCAGGGGGAGTCAGCCTTCTTAGCCCCGCCGTCTGTCTCTGTGGGGCGACGCTGTGGTTTCCATCTGCTGAACTCACCACACGTGGCACTTAGAACTGTGTCCACGGAGCGGAGGATTGAGATTCAGCTTCAAATGGTGGCTGAGAACTTCGGCTCAGGAGTGGGACAGGCCTGGCCTTGAATCTTGGCTCTGCCCCTCACCAGCCTCAGTTGAGTCCTCTGTAAAATGGGGATTATCACAGTAATCATGTCTTAGAATCGAGAGCAATTACTAGCACGTGTTAAGTTTGTTTGGCCAGGTTTCTAGCACACAGTACATCTTCAAAATGCTCTTATTTTTGCCAGTTGGCAGAAATGGACCATTTACATGTTTTGCCTTTACAACTGATTCATTCAACAAACATCTAATGAGCACCTATTATGTTCCAGGAGCAGGGCTGGGTGAGGCAGGGCTACAAACATGTAAAGCATAGAAACTCCTGCTATTCGATGAATAGAAATGTTCCTTTGAGTAAAATAACGACTCCCAAGAATATTTAATTAATTTATAAACCGCTTTTCTTAGCAGAGGGTCTATTACAAATGATTTGAAAACGTAAAAAATTTTAAACAAGGGAACTGTCTTATTTCTAATTAATTTTGAATTCAATGTTTTTCAATAAAACTATTACCTAAATTAACTTAATTTCTTAAAATAAGCCGTGCTTCAGATCTGAGAACTTCAATCAGCTGATTTGCAGATAATCAGACCTATCGGCAAAAATTTGGTTGGTCTAAGTGCCTTTAAGACGCGTGACATGTGGATACTCAGAAAAAAAATATCATTTGTCATAAGGACATCATTATCCAGTTCTGTTAAATTATAGTTGGAAGAATGAGAAGTGAGCTAGTCCAATCTCTCATCCTTGTAGCAGAGTTTCTGATAGATAATAGCTGGGCTTCTGCTCCAACTCTGCTAGGAGCAGAAAGCTCACTACAAAAGGTAGGTACCTGTGGGGTTGAATAACTCTAAATAATCAAGGTGTGCTAATTAATGGAGATACATCAAAGTGAATTTGCATAGAGCACATGGAAATCGCCAATGGCCTTGTTGTTTTTCCTTTTATCTTACCCTCTATCTCTGTAGTTTGGTCTTGCTTTGACTGCCTGTCCATCTTTCCCCTTTTATGCTGAGCCTGTTCTCTGCCCAGAGGGGAACAGCGATGGCCCCGGTCACTGTTGGGTGGCCAAGCATCCCAGGCCTTGGAGAGCCAGCCTTCAGTTCCTGGGCTCCTCGCCCTGTTCTCCGGGGTGGCTCAACCAGGTCCTGCTTTCTTGGAAAACAACAGTGAACTTTGTTCAGTCAAAGCCATATTTCCCAAATTCTGATATTTGCTTGCTGGCCCTCCTCCCTCCAGCTGTTCCCAACTGCTGACCACTTCTTATGCGCCCTGCTAGCTGCTTCCTATGTTCCAGCACTTCTTGGAAGCCAGCCACCAGGGCTGAGGCAGATGCAGCGCGCGGCTATCGCCTGTGGCCTTGGCTTGTGGTCGGAATCCACCGCTGGGTCATTGGGAAAGAGCTGGTGTGCGCCTCCCTTGGAAACCAGTGGGCTTAAGCCAGGATGAACAAAGCAGCTTCACAAAAACCTATGGTTGCTTTATTTTATTTTTTTCCCCATTTCTGGTTGCTTATAGAATTGTTAGTGTTTGTTTGTTTTTTTTTTTTTTTTAAAGACAAGTCGAGAGCAAGTAAAAAGAGAAAAGTGATAAAAGGCAAAGGTTTATTTTTGGAGTGCTTGCAGTCCAAAACCGTCTCTCTCACTTCTTCTAACTCAGCTCTTTGTTCTCCTGGGGGCTTTGAGTCTCTGATCTCTCTGGAGTGAGTGCAGAGGCCCTTCTGGCATCCTGGATCTTGGTGTGAACCCTTTCAATGAGGTCCGCCCTTGATTTCCTGTCCCTCTTTTGTTCTGTTTTCTGGCATTCTTAGTCACCAAGTCTGCCACCGGCTGATGGGTGGCTACCGAACCATGCTGGAGAAAGCCACGCCCCTGCGGTGACTGGTCCCCGAACTCTGAGTGCTTCACCCAGAGGCCTTAAACCCCAAGGCCCTCATCTGGAAGAGAAAATGGGTTTTGTTTGACCTGAACAATATTTACAATAGTTTAATTTCATTATCAACAATGAAGACACAGGGGATTATAAGAAAATCCAGATATTTTGCTATTCTTGAAAAGTTGGTGAACTGGCAGGCCTGGATCTTTGCTGACTCTGGCACTGAGAGGCGGTGGCTCCCCTGACATGTGGCACATACGCTCTACTTTGTCACCATCTCTGCAACAACAGTGAGGATCTTTCTGGACACACATACTGAGTATGAGACGCTCATGATCAGTGGGCTTTTCTCTGCCTCCTCCCCGCCAATGTACCTCATTCTTGGAGGACCCGCCTGATTCTTCCAGGCCTTGGAATCTTCCTGATCACTCCCTCCCTCTTCCCTCCATCCTTTCTTTCTCTCTCTTTCAACACTTTAAAAATTATAAAATAAAACGTGCCTTTGAAAGAGTGTTCAAATCCAAGATCAATAGATCAATGATTTATTATAGTCAACATCAGTGTCCTTACCAGGCAGGACAACAAATATAACCATGCCATACTCTGGAAGCTCTAAGCACTCCCTCATTTTTTTTGTTTTTTTAAGATTTTTTGGGATGTTGACTTTTTTAAAGGTTTTCATTGAAGTTGTTACAATATTGCTGTTTTATGTTTTGGTTTTATGGCCTTGAGGTATGTGGGATCTTAGCTGCCAGGAGGATCAAACCTTGCCTCTTACATTGGAAAGCAAAGTCTTAACCACTGGACCACCAGGTAAGTCCCTCCCCACTGCCTCTTCTTGCCTCCCCCTCTCCCTCCCTGCTACAGGTAACATCTATTCTGACTTTCATGGTAAAACATCCTTGATTTTTTCTTTATTGTTTTACCATCAAAATACGATGCAGTCCAAAAAAAAAAAAAGTTTTGTTTTGCCTGTTTTTACAACCTCATATAAACATAACCACAGAGTATGAAGTCTATTACACATGATGCCCTTCATTCAGTATACTTGTGAAATTCAACTGTGTTGTTGTGTTCAGCTTTAGCCTGTACGTTTCATCACTGGATAGTATTACATTTTATAAATGTGACATGATATGCTTATCTGTGCAAATAGTGCTGCTGGGATCCTTCTTGTGTTTGTACACTGGTGCATGAGTACATGCACTTCTGAGGGCATTACCTCCAGACCTGGGGTTTTCTTTGTGGAAAGGTTTTAAATTAGGGATGCAATTTCCATGAAATTAAGACACTGGCTCCTTGGATGAAAAGCAATGACAAACCTAGACCGTGTATTAAAAAGCAGAGACATCACTTTGCTGGCAAATGTCCGTCTAGTCAAAGCTATGGTTTTTCCGGTAGTCATGTACAGATGTGAAAGTTGGACCATAAAGAAGGCTGAGATCCAAATAATTGATGCTTTCAAATTGTGGTGCTGGAGAAGACTCTTGAGAGTTCCTTGGACAGCAAGGAGATCAAACCAGTCAATCCTAAAGGAAATCAACCCTGAATATTCATTGGAAGGACTCATGCTGAAGCTCCAATTTTTTGGCCACGTAATGCAAAGAGCTGACTCATTGAAAAAGACCCTAATGCTGGGAAAGATTGCTGGCAGGAAGAGAAGGGGACGACAGAGGATGAAATGGTTGGATGGTATTACCGACTCAATGGACATGAGTTTGAGCAAACTCCAGGAGATAGTGAAGGATGGGGAAGCCTGGCGTGCTGCAGTCCATGGGGTCACAAAGAGTCAGACACAACTGAGTGACTGAACAACAGCAATCCAACTGAGTGGGCCCTGGATTCCATTCCTGATCCACAAGCCACAGGATGTAGTGAAAAGCACTACTTGGTCTCTCAGCCTCTTTCCTGCTTGATCTGGAGCTGAAGAACAGTCCAGAGGAAGAGCAGCTTCAGATTCCAGCTGCAGGTTTCCTCTGCCCTCATTTCCCCCAGTTCCTGGCTTGCTAATTCTTCACTGTGATGAAGACTATCCGATGCCTCTAGAAAGATGATTTTTATATTTGTGTAACTAGTATGTTTGTCCTCTATGGGAAGATTGGGAGAAAATTGCCTGGTCTGCCATGGTCCTCCACATTTAATTTCTCTTCATTGTCAGACTTTTTTTTTTTTTCACATCTTCTCAAAAGCAAGCCCTTACTTGTGTGATCTTTCTCTCTGTACATGTCTAGAATGATAAAGCATCTTCACTCGCTCCCTTCATATTAGGCCTTTCCCTACAAACATGGTCAACTGATCTCTACGCAAACAAACAAAACTGTGAAAAACCTGAACTGTGGTTCTTTCGAATCACCAGCCTATGTAGTACTATTTGGGTGACAATTGTTGCTAGAACAGTTCATCAACTCCTTTTTTCTCCTGTAATAACATTGACAATTTGCTCATGGTTAGTGTTCCCATTTTTTTCCCCTTTTGGTAGAATGGTCTTTTCTTTGCTTCTTAAATTTATTATTATTTTTTTCCATGCTGCACAGCATGTAAGATCTTAATTCCCCAACCAGGGATTAAACTGGTCCCCTGTGCATTGGGAGTGTAGAGTCTTAGCCACTGGACCACCAGTGAAGTTCCTAATTTAATTTTTTCTTGGAGTATGGTTGATTTACAATGCTGTACCAATCTCTGCTGTAGAGTGAAGAGACTCAGTTATACACATATAGACACTTTTAAAAAATATTTTTTTCCATTATGGTTTATCACAGGATATTGAATATAGTTCCCTGGGCTATACACTAGGACCTTGGTGTTTATCTGTCCTATATATAATAGTTTACATGTATTCCCATCTTGACTGATGGCTTGATTTAATGTCACAAGTCTGCTAAGATGGGTGAAATAGTCATGGGCCTTTAGAACCATCATACCCTGTCTATTTTTGCTCTCACAGTGTAGTGAAATTTAAGTAATTATCTACTGGCTTTTATGGTAGAACTGGCTTTGGCTGGAAAGGTCCCCAAATCCCATTATTTCTTTTTATTTTTGCTCAATTTATCCCGATAATTGCTTCAACTCTTGACTTCTCTAGATCTTTGTTGAATCACCTGTTGGGTTCAGGCAGTCATCTGTTCCTACTCTCCTACTCTTATTTCTCTCTTTGACCTTCTCTTTTCCTCCTTGGCCTTATAGATGGGGAAGGCTGGCTGTAATTGTCCTGGAAAACCAGCCCTCAACTGGGAAGTGGCCCTTTTCTGAGAGTGCCTCAGGTCCAATACACGTGTCTTCCAGGATGGACATGTCAAGCACTGGTCTGCCTCTTGGCCTATCAGATACAGTTGAATATATGTGGCTGAAGCTCCTTCAAGTTGGTTATTTATCTTCTGCTTTCAGTTGAGTGTGGCTGTGTGGTCAGAAATGGGCTCCCCTGTGTCCTAGTCCCCTTGGCTGGTGGTACCTTTTCTCCTTCCCCACTCTTCTCCAGTAGGTAAGTTCTTCAGGGAAAGAATAATCAGAGATGAAGTGACGTATGGACACGCACAGTGGAATTCCCATCGAATAATGAGAAACATCTGAGAACAAAGTTTTCTGGTCATGAGCAGTGTAGTAGGCTGCCTATTAGTCCAGAAGATATAGTCTTGAATCTCTGTAAATGTAGCCTGTAAATGTTACTTCCTTCGGAAAAAAGGACTTTGCAGGTGTGATTAAGTTAAGCATCGTCAGATGGAGAGGTTATTCCGGATTATAGCAGTGACTTCTGAATGCTATCACAGTTGTTCTTATAAAACAAGGGCAGAAGGAAATTTCTCTCTCTCTCTCTCACTCACACACACACCATACACACTCTCAAAGGCGTTGTCAAACTGGAAGCAAAGATTGGAGTGATGTGCGTGTATGTGCGCTCAGTCGCTTCCGACTCTTGCGACCCCATGGACTTATCCCAGCAAGAATACTGAAGTGGATTGCCATTTCCTCCTCTGGGGTTGAGTGATAAGTCAAAGAATGCCCACATCCATTGGAAGCTGGAAAAGGCAAAGAATGAATTCTATTCTAGAATCCACAGGGAGTATAATCCTATTGACATCTTGATTTTGGTCCACTGATATTGCTATTGGACCTCTGGACTCCAGAACTGTAAGAGAATAAATTTAATCGTTTGAAGCTACCCAAGTGTGTGGCAATGTGTTACAACAGCCACAGGAACCTAATGCCACCTGTAATCACTATGGCAGAGGTTAATCACTGTAAGATCATTTCTAAGCTGGAAGCCCCCAACCATCAAACCCACATCTGGAGTACTTCAAATGCCATGTCATACTTAGTCAACAAACATGTACTGAGCAATGTTTTGATCAGTGTTCAGCGGCAGAGCATGGATGTTATTCTAGTAGTTTAAGTCCAAAGAAATTTATTACAAGCCATTAAATGGCTAGGAGAAGAGGTGCGAGAACAAGTTCTAGGCTAAGCTTCCCAGGATGAGTCCATTTAAAGATGCTGCTCCTGCCACCACCAGGAAGCTGGCTGATCACCTGCAAAGCTTGCCTACAGCTGCTACATCATCTGTGCTCCCAAAATGAATGCCCTGTGTCACACTTCTCTCCCCAGTGGACCCAGTTCCAAATTTTAGTCTTGCATGACTGCCTGTGCCTTAAGGAATTTAAACTACATCCAGAACTGTAGCTGCAAGGGAGTCTGGGAAATGTGGTTTGTAGCTTTCCAGGTTTTGCTTTATAGGAAGACATTTCTATGGTGATTAAATTTGCAATCCTGATGCCATGGATATTGAGTGAACCAATCTATGGTTTTTTTCTTTGTTAAAATTAATTTTATTGTGTCTAGAATATATTTTTTTGGCCACCTGATGTGAAAAACTGATTCATTTGAAAAGACCCTGATGCTGGGAAAGATTGAGGACAGGAGAAGAGGGCAACAGAGGATGAGATGGTTGGATGGCATCACCAACTCAGTGGACATGAGTTTCAGCAAATTTTGGGAGACAGTGAAAGACAGGGAAACCTGATGTGCTGCAGTCCATGGGGTTGCAAAGAATTGGACATGACTTGGCAACTAAACAACAATATTAAAATTTTTTTTTTATTTTACTGGAGCATAGCTGATTAATAATGTTGTGACAGTTTCAGGTGCAGAGCAGAAAGACTCAACCATAAATATACATGCATCCATTTCCCCCCCAACCCCCCTCCCATCCAGGCTGCTACATAACACTGAGCAGAGTTCCCTTTGCTGTACAGCAGGTCCTTATTGGTTATCCATTTTAGAGATAGCAATGTGTACATGACCATCCCAAACTCCCTGACTGTCCCTTCCCCAGGCAACCATAAGTTTGTTTTCTAAGTCTGAGTCTTTTTTTGTTTTGTAAGTAAGTTTGTTTATATCATTTCTTTTTACATTCCACATATATGGGATGTCATATTGGAATATTTTCTTTAAAGAAGTTAATGTAAACCCATGTTTGCCATTTTACGTCACCCCATCAATTTAAATTCCATGAACCTTTAATGCTTTTTTTTTAAAAAAAAATTGAAGTATATAGTTGATTTACAATGTTGTGTTGGTTGAGATATACATCAAAGTAATTCAGTTACATATATATATTCTTGTATTTTATATATATACACCTTCAATTATATATGTTCTTTTCTCTTTATATATTTCCATATATGTGTTCTTTTCCAGATTTAGTTCAGTCACTCAGTCGTGTCCGACTCTTTGCAACCCCATGAACTGCAGCACGGCAGGCCTCCCTGTCCATCACCAACTCCCAGAGTCCACCCAAACCCATGTCCATTGTGTCGGTGATATCATCCAACCATCTCATCCTCTGTCATCCCCTTCTCTTCCTGTCATCAATCTTTCCCAGCATCAGGGTCTTTTCAAATGAGTCAGCTGTTTGCAACAGGTGGCCAAAGTATTGGAATTTCAGCTTCAACATCAGTCTTTCCAATGAACACCCAGGACTGATCTCCTTTAGGATGGACTGGTTGGATCTCCTCACAGTCCAAGGGACTCGCAAGAGTCTTCTCCAACACCACAGTTCAAAAGCATCAATTGTTCAGCGCTCAGCTTTCTTTATGGTCCAGCTCTCACATCCATACATGACTACTGGAAAAACCATAGCTTTGACTAGACAGACCTTTGTTGGCAAAGTAATGTCTCTGCTTTTTAATATGCTGTCTAGGTTGGTCATAACTTTCCTTCCAAGGAGCAAGTGTCTTTTAATTTCATGGCTGCAATCACCATCTGCAGTGATTTTGGATCCCAGAAAAATAAAGTTAGCCACTATTTCCACTGTTTCCCCATCTATTTGCCATGAAGTGATGGGACTGGATGCTATGATCTTAGTTTTCTGAATGTTGAGCTTTAAGCCAACTTTTCACTCTCCTCTTTCACTTTCTGCCATAAGGGTGGTGTCATCTGCATATCTGAGGTTATTGATATTTCTCCCGGCAATCTTGATTCCAGCTTGTGCTTCCTCCAGCCCAGCGTTTCTCATGATGTACTCTGCATAGAAGTTAAATAAGCATGGTGACAATATACAGCCTTGACGTACTCCTTTTGCTATTTGGAACCAGTCTGTTGTTTCGTGTCCAGTTCTAACTGTTGCTTCCTGACCTGTATACAGGTTTCTCAAGAGGCAGGTCAGGTGGTCTGGTATTCCCATCTCTTTCAGAATTTTCCACAGTTTATTGTGATCCATGCAGTCAAAGGCTTTGGCATAGTCAATAAAGCAAGAATAGATGTTTTTCTGGAACTTTCTTGCTTTTTTTGATGATCCAATGGATGTTGGCAATTTGATCTCTGGTTCCTCTGCCTTTTCTAAAACCAGCTTGAACATCTGGAAGTTCACAGTTCACATATTGGTGAAGCCTGGCTTGGAGAATTTTGAGCATTACTTTACTAGCGTGTGAGATGAGTGCAATTGTGTGGTAGTTTGATGATTCTTTGGCATTACCTTTCATTGGGATTGGAATGAAAACTGACCTTTTCCAGTCCTGTGGCCACTGCTGAGTTTTCCAAATTTGCTGGCATATTGAATGCAGCAGTTTCACAGCATCATCTTTCAGGATTTGGAATAGCTCCACTGGAATTCCATCACCTCCACTAGCTTTGTTCGTAGTGATGCTTCCTAAGGCCCACCTGACTTCACATTCCAGGATGTCCAGCTCTAGGTGAGTGGGAGTGATCATACCTTCATGATTATCTTGGTCATGAAGATCTTTTTTGTACAGTTCTTTTGTGTATTCTTGCCACCTCTTCTTAATATTTTCTGCTTCTGTTAGGTCCATACCATTTCTGTCCTTTATCGAGCCCATCTTTGCATGAAATGTTCCCCTGGTATCTCTAATTTTCTTGAAAAGATCTCTAGTTTTTCCCATTCTATTGTTTTCCTCTATTTCTTTGCACTGATCACTGAGGAAGGCTTTCTTATCTCTCCTTGCTATTCTTTGGAACTCTGCATTCAAATTCTTTCCATATTCTTTTTTGTATTCTTTTCCCTAATAGTTTATTACAAAATATTGAGTATAGTTCCTTGTGTTATACAGCAAGTAGTTGTTTGTTATCTATCTTATATATAGTAGTGTGTTTGTTAATCCCAAACTCCCCATTTATCCCTCCCTGCCCTTTCTCTGAATCCATGGTTTCTAATTCAAGCAACTGCTATGTGCTAAGCACTGCTTAAGCAAATAGGACAGAGTTGTTGCACTCAGGAAGTTAATTTTCTCATTATTATAGATAGCAAGTTCATTAAGAGACCCAATAATTTCACATACAGGTATGTGCTATATAGAAGATTAAGTAGAGTAATGAGGTAATGGCTGGGGTGGAGTGTTGGAGGCTTTAATTAGAATGGTCAGAAAGGGTCCATTGGTGTGGCATTTTTGTTAAGTTTTGGATGATAAAGAGGCAGCCATGCAAAAGCCTGGGAATAGTGTTTCAAGAGGAGGGAACAGGATGTGCAAAGGCTTGGAGAGAGGAATCCCTTGGCAGCTTCAAGGGAGGAAAAAAAGGCACTTGTGGCTGGACTGGGGTGGATGGAAGAAGAAAAGAGGGAAAACGGGTTATAAACTGGGCAAGCATGAGGTGTTGAAGACCTTACAGGAGTCTGGATTTTATTTTGGTTATAACAGGAAGTCACTGGAAAGCTTTAAGCAGGAAAGTTGTAGTAAGTTGAAGAGTACCCTCAAAAACTCATGTCTGCTGGCACTTCCCTGGCAGTCCAGTAATTAAGACTCTGTGCTTCCAATGCAGGGGTGAAAGTTTGATCCTTGGTCAGGGAACTAAGATCCCACATGCCATGCTGGGCAGCCAAAAAAAAAGTTCATGTCTGCTAGGAACCTCAGAATGTGACCTTCTTTGAGAATTGAGTCTTTGCAGATATAACCAAGGGAAGGATTAAGATGAACTCATCTTGGATTAGGGTAGGCCCTAAATCCAATGAGAGTATCTGTATGGGAGACAGAAACAGGGTGACTCAGAGCAAAGACAATGGAAAGATGGAGGCAGAGACTGGAGTGATGTATCTATGAGCCAAGAACTCAAAGGACTGCTGGTAAGCACTGGAAGCTAGGGGAGAGACATGGCACATGGAGGACATGGGACAGCTTCTCCCTCAGAGTCTTTAGAAGGAACCAACCCTGCCAATATCTTAATTTTGGACTTCTGGTTTTCTCAGCTATGAGAGAATACATTTCTGTCATTCTGAGCCATCTGGTTTATGGTAATTTTTTCATGGCAGCTATAGCAAACTAATAGAGGAGTAGTGTGCTCTAATTACTGCTGTGAAAGATCACTCTGGCAGCTGACTGTCTGGGTGTTTCAGTGGTCCAGGTCAAAGATGATGTAGCTTGGTCTAGGGTAGTGTCTGGGTAGATGGTGAGAAGCTTTCAGTTTCAGGATATTTTAGAGAACTCCTATGGGCTTTGCTCTTTGATTGGCTGTTGGGGGATGGCTGGGAGACAAAAAAGAAGAGTTAATGTGACGCTTAGGTTCATGCAGAGACATCACTTGGCCAACAAAGTTCTGTCTAGTCAAGGCTATGATTTTTCCAGTGGTCATGTATGGATGTGAGAGTTGGACTGTGAAGAAAGCTGAGTGCCGAAGAATTGATGCTTTTGAACTGTGGTGTTGGAGAAGACTCTTGAGAGTCCCTTGGACTGCAAGGAGATCCAATCAGTCCATTCTGAAGGAGATCAGCCCTGGGATTTCTTTGGAAGGAATGATGCTAAAGCTGAAACTCCAGTACTTTGGCCACCTCATGCGAAGAGTTGACTCGTTGGAAAAGACTCTGATGCTGGGAGGGGTTGGGGGCAGGAGGAGAAGGGGACGACAGAGGATGAGATGGCTGGATGGCATCACGGACTCGATGGACGTGAGTCTGAGTGAACTCCGGGAGATGGTGATGGACAGGGAGGCCTGACGTGCTGCGATTCATGGGGTCGTAAAAAGTCGGACACGACTGAGCGACTGAACTGAACTGAACTTAGGTTCATGGCCCATACAACCAGCATGGTTTGTTTTTATTTTTAAAATTCATTTATTTTATTTTATTTCGTTTTTTGACTGAACTAGACCTTCATTGCTGTGCATGGGCTTTCTCTAGTTGCAGCGAGTGGGAGCTACTCTCTCGTGCAGCATGGGCTCTAGAGCATGGGCCCCGTAGTTGTGGCACATTGGCTTACTTGCCCTGAGGCGCATGTGGGATCTTAGTTCTTTGACCAGGGATCGAACCTGTGTACCCTGAATAGGCAGGTGGATTCTTAACCACTGGATTACCAGGGAAGTCCAGAATAGTTTATTGAGATGAGAAAGTTTGGGGATCTGAGTTAGGATCGAGACTTGGTCATGCTAAGCTTGGATGACTATTTGAAACCTAAGTGTTGATGCTGAACTAGGCGATTTACCAGACGAGGGTGTTAGGGAGGGAGAAATGGGCACAGGGATAAAATAAAAAAAATCATCAAAGTATAGATGATATTTAAAGTGTTGAGACTAGGTAGAAGAGAGAAGAGCAGGTTGGGATATTCAAAGACTATATAGAGATTGGGCAGAGACAAAGGAACCTGAGAAGTGTGAGGAGTGTGTAGGAGAAACATTAGATGTAGGTGGGATTGTAGAAGTCATCTGAAAAAGTGCTTCTAGGAGGGAGTTATTGACCATGAATGCTGTAGAGGGTTTGGGAAAGAGGAAGACAGCATTGAGCAAGCCCATGGTGTGATGGGCGTCTCTGGTGCCCTACTTTAGGAAGGAGGTGGAGATGAGAGCTTGACCTGGGCAGTTGGAAGAGAGAAGCAGGGGTGCAGGAGGTCGAGGAGGTGGTAATGGTGAGTCTATACAACTCTTCAGAGAAGTTAGCCTTCTGAAAGGAAGGATGGAAGTGGTTGGGTACTGGTGGGGGAGGTGGAATCAGGGAGACTGGGAGTAATGGCAGGAGAAGTGTGCGTGAGGAGATGGGGAAGATTCAGAGGATGCGTGGTGGTGTTGGCCATTGATGGTTAGGGACATTCTCTCTGCTGGGTTTCAGAAGGTAAGGCAGAGTGTGTGTACAGGGCCAACAGGGCTGTGCCAGCTGGTGCAGAGAGCTGATGGTTGCTAGAAGGGGTGGTGGAAATTGAGCTCAGAACCCAGTGATGACTGCTGGAGCCTCTGCCATCAGGACTCTTGTGGGAAGTCACCCCTGTCTCAAGGGTGGTTTGTTTAATTCACATCAGCAATGTCCGGATGGCAGGAACCCAGGTCTCTGTGTCAAATAATTAAACAAAAGGTATCTCTTTTCCCTTGAGGATCTAGAACCACTGCTTTCCTTTCTTCCCATCACCCCTTCTCCCCCACCCAGGGAATTCTGCAGGGGCAGAGTTTCTCTGTCCCAAGAGTCTGATTATACTCCCTGTCTCGAGAATAATCTTGCTCCTCCTTTTCAAAATAAAGCTAATGAATCTATTTCTTTTTTTATTCTCTTTGTCTGAGACCATGGGACCTTCACTCTGTCCCCCCCCTTTTTTTAACTAGAGTTCTCTCTGACATCCATTCTCTTTTTTCTTGTCCCAGCCTTCTTTTGGGGCTCCTCTCATGGAATTGGAACTTAAATTTTTCCCTAAAAAAAGGGAAAAGCCTTCATACACTAAACCTTAGCTAACTAATAATATAGTTTGACTGGTTGTCCTTTTATCTGCTAGGGCAGTTTTTTCAGTCTTCTGTAGACCACTAGTCCTGGGAAATATTCTGCTCCTCCAAGAATTTCTTGGTTAAACCAACTTTGGACATCTTGCATATTAAAGGTTCAGAGAAATCCTGCAGTTAAAAATTTACATAATTCTGCTTCATCCAACATTTCTCAAACATATTTGGCATGTGTTCTGCGGAACACATATTGAGAAACTTCTACCTATGCAGCCATCATGTACAGGAAAAGACAGTTGTCCCTGCCTAACATCTGGATCCAATGAAACCTTTAAAAAATATTTTTCAGTCATTGTACAAATAATCTGTAGAAGTAAGAGCAGAAAACAACTCTATTAGATATTTGGACACTAGAATTGAACACAAAAAGTCCACATCTTTCTTCCATATTTTCCTGATTTTTGAATGTAATACCCTTTGAACGCAGCTCATTGCCCCTCAGCTGCTGCGCATCATTGTGGAACATGGTCCTGTAAATACTGACTCAGACTTCAAAGACATCTCTAGGAAGTTCTAGCTTCTCATTGTTTCTGCATCTTCTTGCACTTGCATCATCAAAATATGAGAAAAAAAATTGGGACCTTTGATAGCACATGCTTTTGAAGAAGAGATGATGGCCATCTTCTTTGCCTCATAACTGCACAGACTTTTCATTTTTAGATTTATAAACAGATTAAGATGATCAGTCTAACAAGTCTCTCTATTTCCTTCCCATCACCTCTGTATATACATCTGCTCTAAACATTTGCTCATTCAAGTAAATTCCCAGTGCCTCGACATCATAAAAGATGAAAGAGCACTTCCAAACATCCTTTTAGCAATGCAATGGTCCAGGTTTCTGTGACAAAACAGTGCATGATGAAGTCTTTCTGGTTTGAATAGCTGATTGAATGAGAACGCCATATTTCCTTCTTGTCCATAAGAATATGTAATTCACCCATCAAATTTTGAGTTTGAGAAAATCCATCAAGGATATTATTATCTGAAGACTTGTTGTCTGAGGTTTCATGCATATGATCAGTTTCATCATTGTCATTAGCGCACACAGAACTGCCGCCTCTGTCTGCATCTTTTGATTCATCTAAGAATTGTGAAACACTGGCCTTTAGTTTTTTCTCTATGCCATTATAAATAGAAAGTAAAAAAAAATGCTCAGTTTTCAAGTGTGTTCAACGCAAGCTCCAGACATGATGTGTCTACTCTTCTTTTATAATTCTTAAGATGATGCCATGCTTTTGGCAATGCAATAGGAAAAGCAAGAATGATGCAAGTGTGATGATTTATCCCACAATTGCATTATCCTCTTAATCTAGGTCATTCCATCATTTTTCTTCTACTCCTTTTTTCCCCACATTGTTCAGAATAATTATGACTAATGATGAAGGAGCAGATGTGTTTCAAGATATGAGAAAAATAAGCAACGTAAGATCTGCAAAAGGAACTTAGGTGTATAAAAGGGTCTTAGGGATGGTATGATCATCCTTTTCTCTACTTGTGGTGAGTGGTGACTGCTCTCTACTTATAGTCCTTGGGCTTCTCATTGCAGTGACTTCTCTTGTTGCAGAGCATGGGCTCTAGTGTGTGTGGGCTTCCACAGTTGCAGAATGTGGGCTCAACAGTTGTGGCACACAGGTTTAGTTGCTCCGGGGCACATGGAATCTTCCAGGACCAAGGATCGAATCCATGTCCCCTGCATTGGCAGGCAGATTCTTAATTGCTGGATCACTAGGGAAGTCCAAGAATTAATCTTAATCTTTTAAGAAAAATAGTAATTACTTCTTTTTTCCCTTTGGAAAACCCCTAATAAAGAATAGTAACATCAATCCTTACCAAAAAAATAGAACTGTTCAAAAAACAAAATACCTCCAAAATTAAAATTGAATCTAACACAGAGGAGCCAGGTTGGGCACCAGCCTGTCCAGGATGCTTGGGGAGGGGGAAGCTGAAGCCGTACCCCCAGCCCCCAGGAAGAACCGGCTGATCAGGCTATGAGGTCACATGTGCCACAGCCTGGCTGGCAAGACCCTGGCTGGGAGTCACCAACTGGGGCTCTGAGGGGCTGTGGGGAGCCCACACCCAGCACCAGAATACAGAGCCTCTCAAAGATTTAGAACACCTTGGGTCTCAAGCTTTTATTTTCCACACCCCATCAGGGAAAGAAAGAGTGAGAGGAAGCCAACAGTTAGGAGACTTTGTGTTGTTGTGTGTGGCTGTTGGGGCAGCGGTCCCTAGAAAGGACTGGTTTGTCCCATTAAGATTTCTCTCTCCTGTCCCTGTTGGACACAGGAAGTCAGGGACTGAAGAAATAATATCACACCCTCCTCACTCTTCAAAGCTCAGTCCTAGTTCTAGCCTTGAAGTCACCCAGACTCTCCAACTCCTAGCAACACAGCTGCCCGCCCCCCTAAGCCCCTGGAAAGCACACAGCCCCTCTTCCTCTGCCTTCCATATCAAACAGTGACTGACTGACCACAGCCAGTGACCAAGGCGACCCTCCATCAGGCACGGTCGGTGCTCTCTGTGTGTCCTCAGGCCCTGGCACAGTCCCTGGGCCCGGGTAGGGCCTGCGCGTGGATATGGAGGGCACGGATGTGGCTGTGCTCTTGTACACAGGGTGTGGGGCTGTGTGGTCTGTGCACACGTTGGGTCACTGTCTTGCCCCAAGGAGCTGACTTATCACTTGAGGAGATATAGCCCCATGAAAGAAAAATTCGTAGTACAGTAAATGACATTTGGAGAGATGAACCCTTCTCTTCTTATTCCTCCCAAACCCATCTGGGGGTTTCTGAAAGATCCCATTGCCTCCTGGCTGGCATCTTCACTGGGTGGGTGAGGGGAGAGGGCAGAAGGGACACCTAGGAGGGAATATTCCCAGCTTTATTTCCCAAGTGTCTAAGCTATATTCTTGTGGATTTTCTTCGGCCTACTGTTAACCCACAGTTTCCTTTTGGGTAGATAAATAACGATTCTCTGTCACCACCCAACATTCCCTGCCCCACTCCCTGACACCCGTGCTCCCTGAACGTCTTCCAGTTCTTTTTTTTTTTAAATTTATATATTTATTTTAATTGGAGGCTAATGACTTTACAATATTGTAGTGGTTTTTGCCATACATTGACATGAATCAGCCCCGGGTGTACATGTGTCTCCCCATCCTGAACCCCCCTCCCACCTCCCTCCCCACCCCATCCCTCAGGTTGTTCCAGTGCATTGGCTTTGAGTGCCCTGTTTCATGCATTGAACTTGGACTGGTGATCTATTTCACATATGGTAATATATATTCCCTGCTCCAAAAATCCATTTAATATATGTGAAGGCCACCCTATGGGATTCTAAGAGAAACCTCCTAGTTCTTAATACAGCTTGACTTTTGAAAATCAAAAGCACTTTGGTTTTCAGAGTCTTGTTTCAGCCAAAGGGGGACAACTAAGAACCTTGAGAACTGGAGAACTAAGAACTTGAATTTGAAACGGACAGTGTCAGGAAAGCCATCCTGCCCCTGAGTTGGGGAGGGGCCAGCAGGCCACCACCCAGGGGTGGGGAAGGTCAGCTCAGGCGGTCCTAGGGCCCACCACTCATCATAGACTTGACAGATGTGCTGTGTCTACTGTGACCGTGATCTAAAGGTAGCATTTCAAGGAAGGAAAATTTTTTGTGAATTTGAAAATGAGCTGGTGGAGGGAAGAACAGGAAACAGTAATGTCTTAATGCCTTACAATACTACCCCAATGTCCTCATTGAAGTGTGAGGCACACTAGCAGTGAGAACCATGGGGGTTCAGGGAGAGGAGACAGCGTGGTTGGAGACTGGGAGGATTACACAGGGTGATGCACTGGAACTGGGGTTTGAAGAGGAACCAAGGGACTTCCCTGCTGGTCCAGTGGCTAAGACTCTGCGCTCCCAGCACAGGGGGCCCCAGTTCAATCCTTGGTCAGGGAACTAGATCCTACATGACACAACTAAAAGATTCTGATACTGCCACTAAGACCTGGCACAGCCAAATAAACAACTATTTAAACAAACAAATCTGAAAGAAAGAGGAGCCCAGTAGGCAGATGAGAGGGAGAGGAACGTCTAGGTGAGGTTATGACGTAGACAAAAGGGTGAGGGGAGAGATGCTCCCAGAGCAAGTGAGGATGCTCAGGCTTTGGTGTTGGGAGGATGCAAGAGAAGCTTGGGAAGGTGGTTTGGGGTGGGGAGGGTGGGGCTGGGGAGGCTCTGAAGGCCAGGCTAGAGACAAGGTCACTGCAGTGGGTGGTGCAGGAGGGCAGCCTTCAGACAGGAGGCCCTTCTGGGATGAACCTTGGTCAACACAAGGCCTCGCATAGTGGAGCAGGAAGATCCGACCTCAGGGACTCTCTGAGGTAGGGTGGGGAAGGAGTCTAGGGCTGTGGGAGAGGCTAAGCTGACTGTGGCAGGAATGAGGAGGCCGGAGGGGAGCCATCAGCCGGGCTGATCCCCAGTGGGCAGCCGGTATCAGGCCTTTGGAGGACAGCTGAGTGGTCAGCACATGTCCAAGGGGCACCTGCACAGAGGTGGCCCTGCCCTGGGGCGAGGCTGGGGGAGGAGGGGACCTCAGCAGGAGACCAGAGCCGTCTGGGAAAGCCCACAGTGGGCGGTCACCTCACACGCACACAGGGCATTTTTCAGATTTGAAGTGGTCGGTATGCACGACTCGGAGCTTGTGGAAGGGGCTGCTGATTTCTCATTGTTCTGTGATGTTGGTTTCAGTTTTGCAATGAGTGTTCACAAAAAAAGAAAAAAGAAAGAAAACCTTGCACAGTGAACAACCCCGGGGGCCTAATCTCTCTTTCAGGGTTGCCGATTGACCTTGAACTCAGTGTCTCCGCCTCCCCCGCCCTGACACCCGCACCTGGGCCTCTCTGACCTCTAGGAGGGCCTCACACCCTGGCTGGAGATTTTCCACACAGCTTTGGTGATTTACATTTTTGGTATCATAGATTTTTGAACGAGCGATCTGGAGACGGTGATTTTTGGGGGTGCGCCCCCCAGCAATGGTTGTCTTTCTGGGGTGATGAGTCAAGATGACTGGGCGGGTGGTGGATGAGATGATGTCCTTTTTTTGGCATGAGATGTCTTCCAAGTAAATGAATAGGCTACTTTGAAAAACACTGCAGTGGGAGGAATGGGTGCACATGCGTCTGCTCCAGGCACTGGGGTTCCTGGGCATCCTCACCACCACCATCTTCATGCACTCATGTTTCCCCTCAGCGGCCCCTTCTCCCGGATCTGTCCCCCCACCCCGGGATCTGATTGTGAGAACAATGAAAAACGTCAGCCACAGACTGAACCAGGCTTCCTTCCCTGAGCGCTTCCGACAGCCAGCAAAAATCAATAAATTAGGATAAAGAAAATGACATTTGGCTTTGTCTGGGCTCTCCCACCAGTGTGTTACTACCGCCTTGGTGTTGAATGGAAATTCTGTTTCCTCCCCCCTCTAAATTTACAGACTGTGTTTCCTGCTTTCCTGTTAGGGCCTACTCTCACTTAGACACTTCTGACACTTACGGATCGATTTTTTTTTTTAAAAAAACCACAGATTTGAAAAGTTAAACACATATAGATACACATACTCACGGGGAAAAAAAATACAAAACAACAAACCCTGTTTAAGAGCTGACTAAGCACTAAGGCTGGCCCTGCAAGAGCAAGGGGCCATGACAAAAATTCTCAGCTTAGCTGACTTACACAGCTTGAATTTTTAATAGTTCACAACTCAAGGAAAGCGATTAGCACTTTGTTGTCTACAGGATGGATACTTCATATGGTTCTTCCATTAAGACACACCACCACCATTTGAGAGAAAAGCAAACACTCGTTTGCAGGAAAGATGGGTCAGGTGGCCAAGTGGGTTGGTACACAAATCGGACAGCACAGGGCCAGGCATCTGGCCATGGCTTTGGATGGCTGGAGTGGATCATCTTGAGCCTTTATCTTCCCCTTTCTGTCTACCCTGATGGTCACTAAATGCTCAGAGCAGGAGAACAGAACATCTTTGCAGTCATCTTGGGTGTACATCCCAAGACTGCTGTTAGCACCATCCTGGCAGAAGTGTGACGTTTTCTCCTGGTGGGATACTTGATTTGAGATGAAACAGTGCTGCCTAAGGACTTCCCCGGCTGGCTCAGCAGCAAAAGAATCTGCCTGCAATGCAGAAGCTGTGGGAGACACGGGTTCGATTCCTGGGTTGGGAAGATCCCCTGGAGGAAGGCATGGCTACCCACTCCAGTATCCTTGCCTAGAGAATCCCGTGGACAGAGGAGCCTGGTGGGCTACAGTCCATGGGGTCTCAGAGAGTTGGACACGACTGAAGCAACTCAACATGCACACGTACAAGTGTGGTCTCAAGTTGGCAATGAGGTGGGGTCCCCATACAACCAGTCTGACTTCTCGATGAGAACCTTGGTTTCTGCTTCTGGGCCTCAGAATTTGCTCAACTAGCCCAAACACCATTAGAGCTCTGGTTGAGATCATGCTGTAAGGTACTGATCCCAAGAATGAGCTGCCAGGTTTATAAAGAGATCACTGGTACCCACTGGATTTTGTGCTGCATTTGCTCAGAGAAAAATGTGCAGACTTGTTAGATAGTGAGCAGTGATTCTTACCCACGGGTGAGACCAACTCCACAGAACTTCTGTACCTTGAGAACACATATGCTCAGCGTTCAGCAGTGGACTGGGGACTCTGTTGTCCCCGGCAGACAAGGCCAGGGTCTGCCTTCTAGGGGTCTACTGCCTCGGGCAGGGCTGTGGACATTTCTGCAAAGGACAAATATTTCCTGCTGTGAGGACCGTGTGTCTCTGAGGCAACTACTTGGTCACTTTTGGGTGAAGGTAGCTTGGTTGTGGTTGTGTCTCAATAAAACTTTATGTACAAAACAGGTGCTGGCTGGGTTTGGCCCGTTTGTTAACTGCCTAGATTTTTCCTCTGAGTTTCTGAAGTGCAGGAACAAGCTCTATTTTAATGTTATTGAACTATAGTTGATTTACAATGTTGTGCAAATTTCTGCTGTACAGCAAAGTGATTCAGTTAAATATACTTTTTCATGATGGTTTTTCATAGGATAATGAATATAGTTTCCTGTGCTATCCAGTAGGACCTTGCTGTTTATCCATTCTCTATATAATACTTTGCATCTGCTAATTCCAAACTCTCAATCCTCCCCTCCCCATCCCCCTCCCCCTTTGCAACCACAAGTCCAAGGAACAAGTTCTTATTCATATTTGTCTAGCTAGAGCCTGGTGCAGGGCCTGATTTTCAGACTGAGAGTTAATACTTTCAGAAACGAATGCACACATGCACATGTATAAGCACTATTTTCATTAGCCCTAAACTGGGAACAACCCAATGTCCATCATGAGCAGAACAGATGAGACCCTCAGGGGCATATGCTGGGTAATACACCATGAAGATCTTCTAAGGAAAATGCCGTGGCTCTCTAGGTATGTTTATAATTCCCACCTTGAGCTGCCTTGGAGTCATGATACTAGACTATTTAAAATAAAAGACTCAGCATATCACATAGACACAGGCACACACACAGGCAGTTATCTTACAATTAACCTTTAAGGTGTATGGATAGCTTATATTCCAGTTATGTTGTCCTTTCAACTCCCTCCTTTCCTTATTCCTCTCTCTTTCTCCCCCTTTTCCTCTTCTCCCTTCTCTCACCTCTTTTCTTAAATATTTATTATTCATCTTCTATGTACCAGGCACTATGCTAGGCTTTAGATAACATAGAGCAACCAAGACATAACATCTGCCTGCAGGGAAATTATAGTCCAGTAGCTTAACCCAAGGAAATCAACACTGAATATTCGTTTGAAGGACTGATGCTGAAGCTCCAATACTTTGACCCCCTGATTTGAAGAGCTGACTCATTGGAAAAGACCCTGATGCTGGGAAAGATTAAAGGTAGGAGAAGGGGACAACAGAGGATGAGATGGTTAGATGGTATCACCAACTCAATGGACACAAGTTTGAGCAAACTCCAGGAGATGGTGAAGCACAGGGAAGCCTGGCGTGCTGCAGTCCATGGGATTGCAAAGAGTCAGACACAACTTAGCAACTGAATAGCAACAACAAAAGCTGAACCCAAAGAAAGGAAAAATAAAGGCAGAATTTAATAAACGAAGACATAAATATAAAATAGGGATTATCAATAAAACCCAAAGTTGGATTCTTTGGAAAAGTAATAAAACTTATTTTAAAAGTCAACAATTTTAGCAACATTGAACAAGAGGAAAAAAGAAGGTAAAAATAGTCAATGTCAGGCATGATAAGGAGACATCACAACAGAACCCACCTTCATTAAAGACCATAAGAAGTTGTTATGAACAATCTTATGCCCATACATTTGAAAATTTAGATAAATGGGTATATTCCTAAAACATATAATTTACCAAAACTGACAAAGAGTATGAATCTTAATTATTCCAATATCTATTCAATAGATTAAACCCTTAATTAAAAAACAAAACAAAACAAACCTTTCCACAAAGAAAACCCCAGGCTCAGAGGTAATACTTTTCGAAACGAATGGGTGCAAGTACATGCATAACAATGAGTGCAGCAACAAAGTACATGCAGCAACAATGAGTCCCCCTAAAGTGGGAACAATGCAAAAGTCCATCAGCAGCAGGACAGATGGGGAAAAATCAAAGCCACAAAATATTGGGAAGCTTGCCCTGAAGCAGCGTACGCAGATGGTTGCTCTCTGGTGCTGGAAAAGATTTTCAAGGGAGAAGTGCTCCTGTCTGGAGGCTCAAGAGAAAGAGCAGATTCCTGCTGGTGGGTTTGTTAGGAGGGTGGGGAGGGAGCAACACACCCTATGTGTTTGGGAAGGACGGGCACTTAGGGAGCTGGAGATTAGGAGCAAGGGGGAAGGGCTGGAGGTGATTCTCGGTGGGCCAAGGAGAGCCATTGAGGGGTTTAAGCTCAGAGATAATAGAACCAGAGCTTCCTGTTTTAGAGGGATATTCTGGAGGCTTTACTCTGAAGGCTGAACGGAAACGAAGCCCATAGGGAGTATTGGAGAGATGCACAAGGTCAGCTAAGAGGGGATGAAGCAGGCGATGGTGCCATTGCAGCAGAGGGTAGGGAGGAAGGAGTGGAAACAAAAGCACTGCTGGATTGAATCTGTATGACTTGGGCAGGGAGCACATTCAGGGGCGAGGGGGAGAGAGAGGAGTCCAGGACAGCCCTCAGGTTGGGTTTGGGTGGACAGGTGGCTAAAAATCCCATCCTCTGGGGAAGAGGTCAGGGAATAGGAAGAGTTAGGTTTGAGGCACATTGACCTGGAGAATTCAGTAGGAAGTTGGGCATTTGGATGCAGGGCTCAGAGGCAAACTGTGCTGGACATCAGTTCAGTCACTCAGTTGTGTCTGACTCTTTGTGACCCCATGGACTGCAGCACGCCAGGCTTCCCTGTCCATCACCAGCATAGCGGCTGTCAAAAGGTGATCGGAGGCTCCCCTTGTAGTCCCATGGTTAAAAATTCGCCTGCTAGTGTAGGATATGGGTTCGATCTCTGGTCCAGGAAGATTCCACATGTTGTGGGCAACTCAGCCCACATGCCACAGCTACTGAGTCCGTGCTCTAGAGCCTGTGCTCTGTGACAAGAGAAGCTTGTGCAACCAAGGAAGAGTAGCCCCTGCTTGCTGCAACTAGAGAAAGACTGTGTGTAGCAATGAAGACCCAGCACAACCAAAAATAAAATAAATAGTTTTTTTTAAAAAGGTGATGGGAGTGGAGGGAGAAGTCTTTGGCCAGCACCCATGTATCTGACAGTCATGGGCTGTGGTGGGAAGGTTTCTACTGCAAAGAAAGCACAGAGCCTTCCTTTGAGGTTGTCTGCATATGCTGGGGCAGAAGTTGTCACACTGGCTGAGGGAAGGCTCCAGTGGGATGGAGACCCCCCAAGATGGGGGACTCAAGGAAAACAAGCCCTTAGATGCCCTTAGATACTGCCTCCTTCCAGCAGCAACTCCTGGTCTCCATTAACATTTGGCTCCCTCCAGGAGGCTTTTTGCTTCCTTAAACAATAAGGAATTAGGGCTATTGGTTCTGGATGTTGAAACAAAGCATGTTTTTTTTTTTTTATATTATCAGCCCCATAAGGAATGAGAAGCTTCAGAATGGCTCGTCTTGTCTGGGAATGGCACCGTTCATGGGGGCTCCTTTCGTTCAACTAAGGAGTAACTTGACAGTTTTGAGAGTTGTCTCAGCCTCAAAGCCACAGATTCGGTTTGAAAATTGTTCTGCACATACGCAGTCCTGCATGATTTTCGTTTTACAGCATAGAGGCAGGAATGTGTGTCTATTGTTTTGATGAGCTTTATGATCAAAGTCTATGGAGTTGGTTGTAGATATTTTGAAGGCAAAGAAGCAAGTTCTCATCTTGCGGACAGAAAACTAAGCTGAATGGACAATTTGAGAACGGAAGGAACATACCCAAGGAGACTGGATAAGACAACTTTAGAAAAATATAACGCAGAGTCAATCTTTGCTTAAATAAATCTTACCAAGGGACCCAATAGGGCTTCCCAGGTGGTGCTAGTGGTAAAGACCCTGCCTTCCAATGCAGGAGAGGTAAGAGACATAGGTTCGATCCCTGGGTTGGGAAGATCCCCTGAAGGAGGAAATGGCAACCCACTCCAGTGTTCTTCCCTAGAGAATCCCACGGACAGAGGAGCCTGGCAGGCTATAGTCCATGGGGCTGCACAGAGTAAGGCACAACTGAAGTGACTTAGCATGCATCAGGGACCCAATAACTAACACGGGTCAGTGCTGAGCTGCTTGGGGCCTTGGAGCCCACCCTTTTCCACCACCCCCTGCTCCCCAGGCTTCACTCTTGAAGCACGGCTACCATGGTCTGTGTCTGTCCTGCTAAATTTACACAGCACTCCCTGGACAGTGTCTCTTGGGTAGCCACGCACATCTCTCCATCAGAAAGACCTGACTCATGGCCTGTTCATCTGCATGCCTGTCTGATCCTTCTGTCACAGGGAGGCCACTGGCTCTTTTGTTTCCAAAAAAATATTCCAGCCCATGGAGTTTTTCACCTGGGACTTGGTCCCAAGGCTTCTGGCTTGAGTGGAACTGACATCTTGTGTCTGAAGGGGGACAATCAGCTCTGGGCTTTGAGAGGAAAGAAACCCAGAGGCATGTGCATGGTAGACATGTGTATGGGTGCCGGGTCCTCTTGGGGCTTGAGGCTGTACATGCACACGCTTCCTTGGGTGTGAGGAAAAGAGGACCGGTGGGGAGTGGGGCCCCCAGGGGCCCAGCTCTGGAGGAACTGCTGAGCAGTGAACTCTGAGAGGCTTTGAGGGACGGGATGTTTAGCACACAAAGGGCAAACGTAATTCATATCCATAAACCTGACAAAGGCACGTGACCACTGATCGTTCTACTTTGGAATTTGCTCTTTAACCTAGTAAGGTGGATTCAGAAACTCAGCGAGATGAGGACATTGGTTCAGAGGTCAAGTCTGGCTGAACCACTCGGAGTCACCTCGGCTAGCTCTGCAGTGGTCACAGTCTCCTCCTGTGAACAGCAAGCATTCTCCAGGCACCTAAGGGCACCTGTTCAAACCTCAGATCCATCCCTACCTTGTCCCAGAGGGTCAGCAGGGCCAGTAGGCATCTGCAGGCACTTAGGGCATGCTGGGCACCATTCTAGCACATTCGGTGCCCCATCTCATTTCATTCTCACAACACCCTTGAGAGGAGAGGCTGGATAAAAGCAATGGTGAGCATTGATTTTTTTGGTGTAGGCTCACCATGTTATGGGCTTCCCAGGTGGCTCAGTGGTAAAGAATCTGCCTGCCAATGCAGGAGACTCGGGTTCGATCCCTGGGTCGGAAAGATTTCCTGGAGAAGGAAATGGCAACCCACTCCAGTATTCTTTCCTGGAAAATCCCATGGACAGAGGAGCCTGGAGGGCTACAGTCCATGGGGGTCACAAACAAGCCGTACATGACTGAGTGACTAAACAGCAGCAATGCCATGTTGTAGGTTCCTGTTTAAGCCCCCAACATGCACTGGTCCTGGGAGAGCTCTGGAGGGATGGGAGGAGATAGAGAGATGGTGGCTTTGGCAGCGGCAAGCAACTCGGTGAGGGCAGAGCAGGGAAGAGCTTCAGGTTCTAGGAGAGGGACCCACCAGGGGCACAGGCCGGGGCAGAGCCCAGCATAAAGCAGAACAGCTTGGGCGGAACCCAGGCTGCTTTGGTCCCTCGGGACCTCAAGCATGGGAGCTGCCACCTCCCCAGGCAGGGACACTTTCCAACCTGGTAAAGAAATCCTACAGATTTCCCTTCGAAGTTGGGTCCAATGTGGGTTTATTAGGATACTTCCTAAGTCCAGGAAAACTCAGTTACAGAATCTGTGAAGCACATTTCTGTCTCTCCCTCCTGGAGACTTTGATGGGGATAAGAGAGGCAGAGGAGGACCGCCATGCAAAAAGCTATGTTCTAATCATCCCTCCTGACCTCATTCAGCCCCAGAGGATGAGAGAAGCTGGACAAGCAGGAAAATCAGGGGAGTGAGGGAGGTTCTCAGGGGCATGTTGGGGTACTGGCCTTTTTCAGTTTAAGATTCTTGGTTCAACTCCCACCTTTATATGCTTTCCTATATAGGGAAATAGTCCAATTAGATTTTTTTCAGGGATCAGAAGGAACTGAGCTTCTAGTTGGTGAACAGAAAGTGTGGCTGCTAGAGGAATAAAGGGTGCTCTGGATTCCAGCTTCCAAGGCGGCCAGTGCCGCTCCTTGTTCAGGACTCAAGGGTGGGGCAGGATACAGCCTCGATGTCCCTTGGCCAGTGCCTAGCGACAAACTGGCTTTTCAGGAAGGAGGCTGATGAGCCAGCAGGTGACAGCATAATAAATTTGTGAGAATTTATCTGCCAAGACTGGAAGGAAGGCTCATCCAGAAGCTCTCTGCGGTCCCTATCCCAGGTGATGCCGTTGAGAAGCGCAAAGGTTGCAGGCAAGGGAATTCTCAGTGTGTCTTTTCATTCTAGGTCTCGGGCAAAATATGTCCCTTGATTGACAAGGCGTGAAGGTGAGGAGAGAGCGGGCAGGGCCACCCAGGTAAATCAGAGGGAGATTTCGCAGGACAGGAGGGCAGAGGAAGCTTCTCCATAGGGTATCTGCAACCTGGGGAGGTGGGAGATAAGTGCAGCCAGAGCCAGCTGGCTCCCGGGGGAAATGGAGAGGGTAGAAGTGCACATTGGTGCTAGTGGGGATGGGCAGGCAGGCTCCCAGGTCGGGGGGAACTTTAGCTGCCCTGCAGGGGGACTTAGGAGCCAGCAACAGGATGCAAGAAAGGACATAAGGGACCGGGCCCCTTTACGCCTGAGAAGAAACAATGGTCATTCTTCCACTGGAGGCTGACCTTCCCAAAGAAGAGAGGAAAGGCCTCCAGGGCGAGGGGGTGGGGGGAGGATTAAGGAAAGGGAAGACAGGGGCCATAGACGCCTGCACTGACCCAGGCGAGCAAGAGGCCTTGGGAGCTGACTTGGAATCCGATATGCCCCGTCTCCGGCATGAAAGAACCTGGCCAGCTCCTGCTGATGGCTTTACCTGAGTGTGACTTTATGACTTCACACGCACCACTGACTCAGCCCCCACCCACCTGCCCATCTCTGTGGCCTCCTAGGACCCAGAGCTGCAGGCCCGGAAGGGTCGCTGCCAAGCTGCCTACAGTGAGGGTCTCACATGCTGTGTTGTGAGGTTCTGTGAGACTCACCATCTATACACACAGGAAGAAGGATTTCCCAGAAAAAATAAAGGAAGCTGGCCAATGTAATCAACTCACACAAACCCCTCCTCTTTCCAAATATGCGCCTATCTCCAAAACAATCAAAACGGCCCCATTAAATAACACTTGTTCAGTACAAAGGAAGTACAGCATGATGGGATTACAAACCGGTTCCAAGGAAAACATTCGCAATTGTTAGGCATGCAACAATGGATAAAAAAAGCTGAATGGCATTTCCATGGGAGGACTCTCGAGATTGGGGCAAATCCTTAAGAGCACTTGAGTCCCCTGTTGAGTCCCCTGTCTGGGGGTCACCTGGTGGCTCTCCCACAGTCGGCGCCCCCGAGGAGGCTGTCCCTTCCCCACATTGTGTCCAGAAGGGATAGAACCTGGGGCTTGGCACTCATCACAGCCAAGTCCTCACCTGCCTGCTGCCTACCCTCAGTGACGTGGACATTTGAGCCATATCTGCCTCTGGTGTCAGCCCCCAGGCCCTCAGTGGGAGGCGGGCCCTCTCTCCACAGTGGCCAGTGGCCCTGGAGACTTCATCTGGTGACAGGAGGAGACAGTCGTCAGGGGCCAGAGGCAGCTGAGACTGGGGAGCCTTTCTTTTTTCCCCCCAAAATGTCATATTTTATTACTTGATCAAGGACTATCTTTACCGATACAAATGATGTACAGAGTGAAAAAAAAACAAAAAACCCCATACTTATGGTCTTCCCTGGGGGTCTGGGCTTCCCTGGTGGCCCAGACAGTAAAGAATCTATTTGCAATGCAGGAGATTCAGGTTCAATCCCTGGGTTGGGAAGATCCCCTGGAGAAGGTAATGACAACCCACTCCAGTATTCTTGCCTGGAAAAACCCACAAACAAAGGAACCTGGCCGGCCACACTCCATGGAGTCACAAAGAGTCGGACATGACTGAATGACTCACACACGGGTGGTCCAGTGGTTAAGAATCTGCCTGCCAAGGCGCTGGACACGGGTTCCATCCCTGGTCCAGGAAGATCCCACATGCTTTGGAGCAACAAAGCCCATGCACCACAACTACTGAGCCTTCGAACTGCAGCTACTGAAGCCCGTGCACCCAGAACCTGTGCTCCACAAGAGAAATCACTGCAGTGAGAAGCCCACATGCCTTGATGAAGACCCAGCACAGCCAAAAATAAATGAGTAAATAAATTAAAATTAAAAAAATTAAAAGAACCCTCCGCTTAAAACATGTTACACATGCTTGCTTTCAACAGTTAAAAACATGTTACTGTATCTCCGTGAGATAAACAAATATCATTGTCCTCTTTTTATAAACTAAGAAATTGTAGGTGAAAGAGATTTTTCCAAGGTCATGTGGATAAGATTTCACAAAACAAAAATAAGTAATTATTTATTTTGATTTCTATACAGGGACCTACTACCTATGCTATGATAAAAATTCATCATTTGTTTATCATCACACAGCATTTAGAGGTTGGGGAGTCTTAATTTGAAACCAAAAGAAGGGTTTGGGAAACCTTAGGGACAACAGTCTTCTCTTCTCTTATGGGCTGAGTTGTGTACTCTCAGATTCCTATGTTGAAGCTCCAACTCCTGGTGTGACTGTATCTGGAGACAGGGATTTTATGGAGATATTAAGGGTGGGGCCCTGATCCCATAGGATTAGTGTCCCTGCAGAAGAGACATCAGAGAGAGCTCTTCCTGTCTCTCACTCCCAGTCTCCCCATGTGGGGACACAGTGGGAAGGCAGCCATCTGCAAGCCAGGAATTGAGCCCTCACCAGGAACCTGATCTTGGACTTCCAGCCTTGGAACTGTGAGAAGTAAGTGTGTTTAAGCCACCTGGTCTGCGGCACTTTGTTATGACAGCTCACACTGACTAAGACATCATTCAGTGACAAACCTGAAGGAGAAAGGGACCAAGAAGTCGGGGGGCAAACGGATCCTACAGGCCATCTCAGGCATCTGCCCATACAGCTGATGAGGGCTGCCCTCTCAAGACCCCACTGAGCTTCGCATGCGTGTCTGTCAGCTTTTATGTTAGGGCTTCCCTGGTGGCTCAGATGGTAAAGAGTCTGCCTGCAGGGTGGGAGACCTGGGTTTGACCCCTGGGTCAGGAAGATCCCCTGGAGAAGGAAATGGCAACCCACTCCAGTATTCTTGCCTGGAAAATCCCATGGACAGAGGAGCCTGTCCATGGGGTCGCAGAGAGTTGGACGTGACTGAGCGACTTCACTTACTGAAGCAGAAAAGCAGAGCCCAAGAAGCGTGGAGCCTTCTTTCAGTCCTCCCTGTGTCTGTTGGTTGTGTGCGCCTCACCTTTGGGTGAAGGCTGGTGTGCCCATCACAGGCCACGTCACATGGCACCTGTGAATCGCAGGCAGGCGGTAAACAGCAGGGAGAGATAAATTCTTAATAAACCAAGTCCCGTTTTTATGCAAATACGCCTGCTGACAAAGAAAAAGGGAGCGAGAACTACAGGATATTTATGACAGGGAGAAGCGGGACTGTTTGGAAACAGACGTTTTATGAGGCTCCCGTGAGGCACCAGCTGCTCTTTCAACATTTCTATTTCAGGGCTTTATGTAGGGAAGCGATCCCTCTATAAATAGCAGGGCAAACACATTTGGGGAGGCGGCTGTCCCTGTGTGGGGAGGCTGGGGCCAGGAGCCCCAAGTAACCTTGAGACCCTGTCACCCGACTCTCAGGGGCTTCCCAGGGTGGACACCTCCCTCCTTGCTGATGTTTCAGGGGTTCCAAATTCTTTTCCTTTCTGCCTGCCTCTGGGCTTATTCTTTCTTTTTTTTTTTTTTAACTTTTAAAATATTTTTCTTTATGTTTTGAAAAAAATTCATCCCTTAGAAAAGTTGCAAGGTTATCGTGTGAAGTGAAGTAAATCAGACAGAGAAAGACAAATATCATATGATTCACTTACATACGGATTCTAAAAAAAAAAAATTATACAAATAACTGATTGACAAAACAAAAATAGACTCAGAGACACAGAAAACAAATTTATGGTTGCCAAAGGGGAAGAGCAGGAGGGAGATAAACTAGAATTTCGAGATTGACATATACACACTACTATACATAAAATAGATAAACAAGAGTGACCTACTGTATAGCACAAGAAACTACCCTCAATATTTTGTAATAACCTATAAAGGAAAAGAACCTGAAAAAGTGTATGTATATATACATACACACATACTGAATCACTTTGCTATATAACTGAAACTACATAACTTGTAAATCAACTCTACCTCGATTTTAAAAAGTTGCGAGAATACTACAAGGAGTATCTGTATGCCTTCTGCACCGATTTACAAGTTCACATTGTGCATCCTCTCTCTCTATGAATACTTGCTATTTGTAAGTTTTGCTGAGCTATTTGGGATTAAGTTGCAGACAAAGGGGTTCTTCAGGAAGCCAGTATCTCCTGAGAAAGATTTTTTTTTTTTCATGTAACCACAATATGGTGAATTTCACTACCAAGATCTAAAATGAAGTCCATATTCCCATCTTACCGTTGTCCCCATTATGTTGTCATAACATCCCTCTTTCCCTCATATACACAATCCTGTCCAGAATCATTTGTCACATTTCCTTATTCTCTCTTTAGTTTCCTTTAATCCCCGAGAATTCTATAGTCTTTCTTTGAACTGCACAGCCTTAATATTTAGCCAGTTAGGATCTGAAAAGGGAAGAAGCATGACCACAGGTACAAAAGAATAAGAGATTTATCAGAGGATTTGTTTATGGCAGCATCGTGGGAGAAGCGATCCTTCCAAGCACCGGGCAGCCACTCCACGTCTGCCCGCGTGTGTGTGTGCTAAGTCACTTTAGTCGTGTCCGATTCTGTGTGTCTCTATGGTCTACAGACCGCCAGGCTCCTTCCTCTGTCCATGGAATTCTCCAGGCAAGAATACTGAAGTGGGTTGTCATGCCCTCCTCCAGGGGATCTTCCTGACCCAGGGGTCACACCCGGGTCTCCTGCATTGCAGGCAGGTTGTTTACTGACTGAGCCACCAGGGAAGCCCCACTCCATGTCTACCACCCGGATTTTGTGCACATTCTATTTTGCACACATTCTCTACCCACCTGCCCAGCCACCTTTCGTCCCCACAAACTTCTCTCTTCTCCTGTAAAAGAGCATCTGATAAATGTAAGGCAGGTGAGCATACCTGCCAGCTGTCCTTCAGTGTCAGCCCGCTTACCAGGTTAGGTCCTTGTCTCAGCTTCTCTTCCTTGTGAGATGGGAGACCTCCCTGGGGGGACAGAACCCAGTCCATCCTATTTACAGGTCCATCTCCAGGAGCCAGCCCAGGACCTGGCAGAGTCTTGACTCACAAAATAGCTGGACGGGTGAAGGGATGAACTGGTTCATCACGACAGATGAACCGGATGAACTGCTTTTCTGGAATCCAGACTGCCTGAATGATGACTTGTATGGTTGTTTGTTGTTTAGTCACTAAATCGTGTCCGACACTTTTGTGACCCTATGGACTGTAGCCCTCCAGGCTCTTCTGTCCCTGGGATTCTCCAGGCAAGATTACTGGAGTGGGTTGCCATTTCCTTCTCCAGGGTATCTTCTGACCCAGGGATCGAACCGAGGTCTCCTGGATTGCAGGCAGATTCTCTACTGCTGAGCCACCTGGGAAGCCTGACTGGTAGGGTTTAGGTCTCGCTATGAACAATGGCTCAGTCGGTGGGCTGTAGTGGATTGGATCTGCCGCTGTGTCCAGTGGTGACTGTCCTGGAACAGAATTGCTATGATTAGGGCAGGATTCAATTTCAAGGCCTGGAAAACCAGTATATCAGTTGGCTTAAACAAGATAGGCATTTCTCTCTCACATGAACTGCATCCTGAGGGAAGTGACCAAGGCATCCTTGGAGTCCCAGGCTCCCCTGACTTCCCGCTCCACCCTCCCCGGGGTGTGGCCTTCTTTCTTGTCCCTAATGACTATTACCTACTTTCAGAGTACAGGAAGAATCACAAAACAAAGAAAAAACCAAAAGTGTAGCCATGGGACACCTCCGCTTACACCCCACTACCTAGCACTTTCGTGGGCCACATGGGTGGCAAGGGAGGTGCAGTGTGATCTTTATCCTGGGCAGCCTCCTGCCCGGGTTAAAATGCTGCTGCCATGGAGGAGAAAGGAGTGGTTGTGTTAGGGTCCCAGCCGTCTTCCCCACAGTTGTGTTTGGGGGAAGGCCACATGTCTTAGTTTTCACTCTTTCACATGCAGGATATGAGTTTGAACAAACTCTGGGAGACAGTGAAGATAGGGAGGCCTGGCGTGCTGCAGTAAATGGGGTTGCAAAGAGTCGGACACAACTGAGCAACTGGAAAACAGCAACCTAATGCAAGATGGGCAGGGGGCAGAGGGCCCAGGCCCCCTCTCTGCCAAGACAGTGAGGCTGCTCATCATTAGCTTCTCCTAGGAGTGGGGCAAGCTGGAGGCTGTGTGTCGTGATTGGGTTGCTTGCGTTGAATGGCACGAGGCCGTCCGTAATGCAAATGACAAAAATTCAGAGAGTAGGCTGTCCTTAAATGCATTGGGAAAATCCCCCATGAAACAACAACAAACAAAAACTACTCGCAGCCCACGGGAGAAGAGAGGAGGGTTGTGTGTGTTTGTGCATCAGAGCCACGGTTTCTCATGGTGGGCTCACTGGCCGTTTTTGCTGCAGTATGATAGAAAGAGCCCGTTTACTGTAGGGTGGGAATTTTAAATCTCCTTTTAAAAACATGATTCTCCTGGGATTGTGTCAGAGGCAGGGAAACTGCTCCCCGGAGAGCAGTTTCGTAACAACTTGTAGCTGAGTTTATTTTGTTTCATTAAAGTATGCCCGGCTGATCGTTTCCTCCTGTTCTCATGCCTTGGCAGAAAGCAAATTGGCCCCTGAACAGTACAGCGGGTGGCGTGTGAACCAGGGATGCCCCTCGCTGTGTTCAGCGGGTGAAACACCCTGACTCCCAGCAGTCCTTAGGGTGAGGAGGGGTAGGGGAGTGCCCCTGATAAGGGAAAGGCGGTGTGTGCTTGATTTAGCCATATGGCGCTTGAGCATGAACTGCTGGTGTTCATCCAGGTCAGTTTCCCCATGTCCTCCATTCTGGGACGTGGACTATCCTATTATAGCTGTGGCTTCCAGTCTGTGGGATCTGGACGGGGATTGTAACATTGTTGGAGAAGGAAATGGCAACCCCCTCCAGTATTCTTGCCTCATGGACAGAGGAGCCTGGCGGGCTACAGTCCGTGGGGTTGCAAAGAGCTGGACGTGACTTAACGACTAACCCACCACCACTGGGCATCACAGGGCTAGGGTTTATCTATTTAGCTTCGTCATTGTCCCTCTAAGCCCTTGTGCTATTTGGCAGGTCAGAGGAGCGAATGCAGGAATGTGTACGTGTCAATCAATGGAGTAAACAGAAGCACAAAACGGGGAGGCCTGCATTTATTGAGTGTGTACTATGTGCTAAGTCCTGAATGGACACCATCTCAAGACATCCTTTGAGGACATAATGATTGACTTCTCACTTTGGAGCCGAGGTCAAGGAGGTGTGGCAACAGAGGAATTTGCCTCCAGGTCTGCCTGTGATGGGGTTTGGGGGTGGGACACTCAAGCAGGGAGGCAGCCCAGCCCTTTAAGGCTGCCCAGGGGCATCTGTACAGGAGAGAGAAGGCTTTCTCACGGTGGGAGCTGCTCTGGCTATGCTGCAGAGCAGTCTCGCACGGACAGGCCCCTCCCTCCACTAACGGACCATCCGGGCAGACTTTTTGCCATTAGCAGCGGCCTCTGTGGTTTGACAAAGGTCCTCCAGCTTATCTGGCCCTTGGTTTCCTGTGATATTAATGTTTACACCGAGACAATACCAGCGCTTTCACTGTGGGTTAGAATGAAGAATTTACCTTCTTCAAGTGTGAGATCTGCCCTCCTGAACTTTTCCACACCAACCGTTTAACCCTTTGATCCTTTCAATCTGTTGTTTTCCATATATCAGCTGGTTTATCAAGCCCCGGAACGCAGGCACCTTGGATTTAAAATCCTCTCCCTGGCCCAGTGCTAATGTATCAGAAAACAACAAAGACTGATCGAGAGATTTAAATAATAAAAAAGTGACTTCCTCACTTTGTTGGTGTCTTTAGCAAAGCAGATATTTGCTCCGTTAGTAATTCATTTTTAAAAATCTTTTTATGTATTCATTTTTGTCTTCGCCGGGTGTTCGTTGCTGTGCGCAGGCTCACTCTCGTTGTGGAGCAGGGAACTACTTTCTAGCTGCGCGCGGGCACTTCTCATTGCAGTAGTTTCTTTTGTATGCGAGCACAGGCTCTGGGGTGCGTGGACTGGCGCTGGGGCTTAGTTGCCCAGAGGCATGAGGAATCTTCCCTGGACCAAGGATGAAACCTGTGTCCCTTGCATTGGCAGATGGATTTTTAACCACTGGACCACCAGGCAAATCCAGTAATTTATTTTTTTTCCTATGTCCCGTGGGAGAGAGATCTCAAAGAGTTTCAGGTTTATTGTTCTGCTGAGCTTTGCATGGGCCAACGTGTTTTCTCCTGCCCCTCCCATTCTAGGGGACAGACTCAAGCATAGAGTTTCCACCAAAGCAGCACCGCGGAGACCCCGCCCTTCCCCCAAATGCAATCCAGAAAATTCTCCTCCACCAAATAATAATTGTCGCATCCTCAAGGTATATACTTTTATACCAAGTAGTCCTTTGTTTCTTCCCATATGTCTTCCAGCTGTTTTCTCATGTTTCTATGGTGCCGACTCTGTGCTGTGGGCAATATTGAAAACGCATATGTCACAATCCCTGCCCTCAAAGAACTTACCAGACAGTTGGGAATTGACACCAAAAAAAAATGATAGAGAACCACAAAGATGGCACAGCCTCAAGACCTGAGTTTCAGACTATAGTTTGAAATCCATTGGTGGATGGGCTGTAAAATGAGTTTAAGGGATCACAATCGGCATTAAAAAAAAAAAGGAAATAACTCAAACAGCAAAGATTTGAGTGTCTACGACATAGTACAAGTAAGCATATTTTTAGTAAAAGTTTGATTCTGTTTTACATAGAAATATCATGTTTCTTACCATAGGTCCTGGTCACATGTGTTTGAACACTTCTGACAAGCCAGGTGTGAGGTGAGTATGGTCTGGGTGTATGAAAGAATGCCAAGGAGGGGCAGTCGTTCCTAACTTGTGTTTGAGTCATGGACCCTGAGGACCATTTGAGAATGATTGCAAGTCCCTCTAGAAAGCATACATATGGCTGACATTTTGCCTATGATCTCAGTAGTTCATGGACTTTACAACCCGTTCACAGACCTTGGTTACATCCCTTTGATCTGGAGATTAAAGCCAGGAGGTGGGGGTGGTGGGCGGTAGAGAGACTGGGGGAGGTGGTGGGGTCTATGTTTTCAGGGCCCTGAATTTCTGTTGAGGAAAGAAGATCATCCATCACTCACGGGAAGTCAACAAAGGCTTCCAAGGAGAAGCAGCTGACGAGCTAATCCACATTTTAGGAAGATTGTTCTGGAAGCTTTAGAGGGCAGAAATCCAACTCGGAGGCTTTGTAATAATTATTTGAGAGATGGGAGAGGTGGATAGATAGGAAGGCATAGCCTGAGATGTTTTTAGAATGAAAAAAGAAATCACTGGACCTGGTATTTGTTTAGATAGAGGGGAAAATGAGGAAAAGAGTCTAGGGTGGCCCCTGGGTTTCTAGTTTTAAATGGACAACGATGCTCATCAGTGTCAGGAATAAATAGGGGGGAAAAGTAAGTCTGGGAAAGAGTATGGGTTTAGTTTTGTGGTTAATGGATATGCTCAAGTATATATCTGGAGATCCCAACATGCTTCCTTTGAAAACAAAGAGCAAGTGCCAGTGAAGGCTGCCTTAGGGTGGGGCTGAGGACTGGCGGACTGGAGGAAGAGGGGGCTTTGTACTTCATTTGCATGGGCATGTTGTTTGGTGGAACAGTTTGGCAATCCTGGGACAACAGGAGTGTTCTAAAGACTCTGAAATCCCCACTCACTGTGGAAATAACAGGAAAGGCACAGCAGGTGGACTGGTGAGGGGGGCAAAACAGTGCTTGGAATACAGCTTGGGGCTCTAGAGGCAAGAGGGACTGGTTTTAGAAATAGAGGGGGAGGGGCTGGTCCTGCTCAGTGGAGAAGGATACTGGACTGGGTTGCTCTGCTCTCCTCCAGGGGACCTTCCCCACCCAGGGATGTGTGTGCATTAGTCGCGTAGTCATTTTCGACCCCATGGACTGTAGCCTGCCAGGCTCCTCTGTCCATGGAATTCTCCAGGCAAGAATACTGGAGTGGACTGCCATTTCCTCCTCCAGGGAATCTTTCTGACCCAGAAATCAAACCTGGATCTTCTGCATTGCAGGCAGATTCTTTACTGTCTGAGCCACCAGGGAGGCCAGGATCGAACCTGCATCTCTTCCATTTCCTGCATTGGCAGGCGGGTTCTTTACCATTAATGCCACCTGGGAAGCCCGGGTGTGTGTGTGTGTGTGTGTGTGTGTGGACAATGTCCACCCCACCAGAAACCTGAATTGGTGGGTCTGTCCACTCCCACGCCATCAGCACGTGTGAGAAAGAAGCACCCTGACACTAACACTGCCTATTTCTAGCCCATGTCCTGGCTGTGTTCTGCCGTGTCTCTGGTCTGCTTCTGATCTGCCAGTTCCTAAGCTTCTGCTGGGTCCTTTTATGGCTTGGCACTGAACCCTCAAGCCTAGTGCCCAATAATGCCCACTCAGTCTTGACCTCTGCTGACCTCCACCACATCCGTCTACCATTTGCCTTTGAATCCTGGCCTGAACTTCTGCCAGCATGTCTGGACCACTGTCCTGTCTCATCCAGTCCTGTGGCCTGGTTTCTGCTGAATTCCACTGAGCCTGCCAGTGGACAATATACCAGAGACCAGGATCCTCCAGTCTCTTCCAGGCCTGGGTACCAGAAACAACCATGTTTGTTTCTGCTACAGAAGATCAGGTCGGAAAGGAACTTCACATTTTTTCACTCTTGATGGGTGCTGCTGGGAATCTGGGTTAGAGTCAAATCTGTATTTGATGATCTGGGCAAACTCCTCAACTGTTTGTTTGTAGTGTTACTAAATAGTTCCAGATGTCAGTATAACATGTATGCCATGATGCTGTGATTGGAGCACTCTGTGCTGAAAAAAAAGGTTTTTTTCAGATAAGCAAAATGCATAAGGTGAAATTAAATCTCCTTCTCAGTCTGGAAACCTCTGTGAAGATCCTGCATTATTTACCAACCACAAGAGCTTTTCCTTGGCTGGGGCATGTGGTCCAACTAGCACTTTTTTCCAGCTGCTCAAACATACTTTGGCACAGTCACTCACTAGCTCCAAATACCAGGATTACTCCATTCCTGTTCAGAGGTTCAGTGACTTGGCTCCCAGAGGAAAAGCAAAGGCAGTTTCAGAAATCTACTGACTCCCCAAATGGAACTAAATAATAGTCCTGACTTCAGGGTATTGTTTGAAGGTGAAAGGAAATGATGTGTAGAAAGCATTTATGGTATGTATGTGCCTGGCACCTAGGGAGGTCTCGGTCAAGGTCAGCTCTTTTCCTTAGGAGGTTCTATGGATGAACACATTAGCTGGGGCTTCTGGGGTGGGTTTGTTATAAGTTGAGAAATCAATCCAGAGTCTCCAGGATGCTATGTCAGCAGCTGAGGAAGACCCAAGTTTGAATCCTAGCTTTGTATCCTCCACCCTGGGTTTTGCTGAGTCTCAGTGTTTTCATTTGTCAATGGAAAGAATGCCTTTCTCAGAGGGCTGCTGAAATGACCAAGAAAAACATGGACTAATGGTAAGTTATCAAGCCACAATTATGATTACTGTGATCTCTCTCACTTCTTTTTAAAAAAAATATTGATTTATTTATTTGGCTGCACCAGATCTTTGTTGCAGAATGTGGGATCTAGTTCCCTGGTCAGGGATTGAACCTGGACTGCCTGCATTAGGAGTGTGGAGTCTTAACTATTGGACCACCAGGGAAGTCCCCTCCCTTGCTTTTTGTAGCAAGTTGTCAGGAGATCATCACATTCTCAGATATCTTCTTGGGTGTTACAGAATTGCTTTAGTGTAGGTGATGACTGTTCATTCATTCATTCGTTCATATGTTCATTCATCAATTCATTCGTTCATTCATTCACTTAACAAATATTTGTTGATTATCTTCTATGTTCTATGTGCTAGAAATACTGCACTTGCCCTTATGGACGTCATATCCTGGTGAGAGGTCACAGTCACATAAACCAAAAGATATGGGAGGTATGTGTGATACCTGTGCAAATGGTCAATGTCGGTTTACTAGGGAGATTCAGGGTCTGACTTCACCAAGTTCAGGGAGCCAGCGACCTAGGAAGCCATGACCTTTATGCCTATCCAGGCTTTTCCTAACTGGATTGACTTAGCTGGTGCTTACAGTTGAGGTCCTTCCTCCAGTCCTGTGTGTCCCGTGGGGCCCTTGCCTCCCAGGCTCAACAAGGTGTGTTGCTCTGGGGCTCCCTAACTTCTGCTTTGCTCCCCATCTGGATGAAGGATGCTCCTGGAGTTTTTATAAGGACATCTAGCTTCTCTAGAAAATTAACTCGGGAAACTAAATAGTGCTTCTGGCTGTGGGGAGGACACAGAAGAGAGCTCAGATTCTCCATCCCAGGACCCAGAACTGCCTTCACGTCTCACTCAAGCACCCCTGAAACTTGTTAGCCGCCTTCACACTGTGGTGTTTTGGTCAACACTGTTCTGTCAGCCTAGCATCTCCCTTCTCCACCTCTCAGTTCTATCCACCTGCCCAAGTGCTGCTCAGATAATCCCTCTGTTTCAGAGAGTGCAAGCTATCCCCCAGTATCCATTATCCTCTGATTCTGGTGGTCCCAGAGTCTCTGGAGTTGAACTGGGCACATGGCGAAGCATGCAACACTTCCCAGACTTCCTGAAGCTTGATGTAGCCATGGGACCAGGAACTGGCTCCTTCCCACCCTTCCTTCTGGCAGGAATGTGAACTTGGTGTTAGGACCCCATATCCTGGCAGAGCAACAAGATGGAAGGTGCCTTGGTCCTTGACGTGGTGAAGCTGCCCCATCAGCCCTGGGACATGGATGTTCAAGCAGTAATCTGAGAGAAAACCAGTCTCTCTTTTTTAAAAGCTAGTTATTTTGTTTTTTTTTCAAATTTAATTTTTTATTCTATATTGGAGTATAGTTGATTTACAATGTTGTGTTAGCTTCAGGTGTCCAGCAAAGTGATTCAGATGTATGTATATATATATATATACATCTTTTTCAGATTCTTTTCCCATGTAGGTTATTACAGAATACTGAGTAGATTTCCCTGTGCTAATCAGCAGGTCCCTGTTGTATATCTATTTTATATCAAGTAGTGTGTATATATTCAGAGAAGGCAATGGCACCCCACTCCAGTACTCTTGCCTGGAAAATCCCATGGACAGAGGAGCCTGGTAGGCTGCAGTCCATGGGGTTGCTAGGAGTCAGACACGACTGAGTGACTTCACTTTCACTTTTCACTTTCATGCATTGGAGAAGGAAATGGCAACCCACTCCAGTGTTCTTGCCTGGAGAATCCCAGGGATGGGGGAGTCTGGTGGGCTGCCGTCTATGGGGTTGCACAGAGTCGGACACGACTAAAGCAACTTAGCAGCAGCAGCAGCAGCTGTGTGTATATGTTAGTCTCAAACTCCTAATTTACCCCCTCCTCCCTTCTCCCCCAACACCACCCCGTGGCTCAGTAGTAAAGAATCTCCCTGCCAACATGGGAATGCAGGTTCGATCCCTGGGTTGGGAAGAGCCCCTGGAGAAGGAAATGGCAACCAACTCCAGTATTCTTGCCTGGAGAATTCCATGGACAGAAGGACCTGGTGGGTGCAGTCCATGGGGTCACAAGGAGTCGAATATGACTGAGCAACTAAATAACAACAGCAACTACCACATATACTGTTTGGAAACCATAAGTTTGTTGTCCAAGTCCAAATGGAAAAAAAAAAAAAAAAGAAATAGATGTGGGACACAAGCTGACTTTTATCACGCTAGAAATGGAAGAAATTTGGGGAAAAAATGTAAAATAATGCAAGTCTTTTCAATGCAAGTTTTTGTTTTGGAAAATACACTTGTTTTCATTACATTAAAAAAGCTAGTTATTTTGGTTTTCTTTAGAGAACCAGATCTAATCTCCTAAAGACTCATCCTCCTGTGTGAGAAAGCTGAATCCCTTTCTGCCTCTTCCTATATATCCTAAACATGTGTGCTTTGGCCTTCAATAAAGCCATCCTTCGGCTCTGTTTTGGAACCCAGAGATTTGTAGGAGCTTATAGTTCCCTGACAACATGACCCCTGGATGAGCAGGAACCTGTCCTATTAAATGTGTACCTCTCCCTGTAGCCATAAGCACATTAACCTTTACTCTTCATGTACTTAATGAATGTGTGCTTAATGAGTTTTTGGTGAATGAAGAACGATTCTCTGATTCTCCTGGACTAAAAATACTCTTTTTCTAAAGCATCTCTGTCCAATATAAATATAATGCAAACCATATATGTCATTTCAAATTTCCTAGTAGCCACCTATAAAGAAAATGCCAAAGCAATTTGGTGACATTCATTTAAGTTATATGTTTCATTGAACCCTATATATTCAAATGTTGTCATTTTCACAAGTAATCATTATAAAACTTAATACCAAGAGAGTTTTTACAGTCTTGTTTTTCATGCTAAGCTTTGGTATGTGGTGTGGTTTTTGTATTTTCAGCTCATCTCACTTGGGACCAGCTGTGTTTTAAGCGTTCAATGGCCACTTGTAGTGAGTGGCTTCTGTACTCAGTTCTGGGGGGCCCTAAGCCATCTTGGAGGCATAGGGGAGACGTGAAGGGGCTGGAAGGGCAAAGGGGATACAGGGAGGCAGAAACGAGGCTTCATAGAGTTCTGCTTGGCTGTGATACACTAAGACTCAGTGAATCGTAGCAACTGTTGAGTGATTTCAATACAGAAAAAATATTGTGGGAAGAGGAGGAACCACTGACAAAATGAAAGAAGAGACGGAGTCAGGAATCAGGAGTAGGCAGACTTTGAGAGGAACTCTGGGGGCCACCAAAGCCTTCAGGTAGCAGTCGAGCTCTGCCATATTTAATGGTGGATTAAAATGAGGACCAACCTTGCCCAAGAGACATTATGACACGAGGCTGGATTTTCCACCACATTGCCTGTGTGACCCCGGTGAGCCGTTTCCACTCTGAACTTCAGGTTCCTCAGGAAGCCCCCTGGTAGCAATAGCCTGTGGGCAGAGAGCAATCTCTTCAAAGGATCAAGATTCCCAGCAGCATGGTAAGGAGACATTCCATGGGCCATCTCTGACGAGCTCTAGGGCCACCAGACACAGCAGGCTCCATGGATGTCCCAGAGGAAGGATGGAGGAAGGCTTTTTTTCTTGGCTCATGGAAGCAACAGGTAGTTTCCAACTGAGGCATCTGGCCAAGGAAGAGTTGGTTCTGCAGGAAGGGAAAACTCAGAGACTGAACAAGGGAGGGGCAGTCCCCACACAGCGGGGAGGGGGAGGGAAGTTTTGGAACACAGAAGGCAGAATAAATGCCTTTTTTCCTGTTCCTGGAATTTCCTTCATGGGGCTCAGGGGTCTGAGGAGATGGGGCATGAAATACCTCTCAGCAGCCCAGCCTGGGCCTATACAAGGAAGAAATGGAGAATCATGGCACTCACATGAATCATTTGAGGGAGAAGCAAAAAAACACCCCCAAGAATTCCTTTAAGATCTCAGCCTTCCAGTATCTTGGGCTTCTTTTATCCAGGTAATAGTCTTGGTTTTCTACATAACTTGGGCTTCCCTGGTTGCTCAAATGGTAAAGAATCCGTCAGCAGTGCAGGAGACCCAGGTTCAATTCCCAATTCAGGAAGATCCCCTGGAAGAGGGAATGGCAGCTCACTCCAGTATTCTTGCCTGGAGAATTCCATGGACAGAGAGAGGAGCCTGGCGGGCTATGGTCCATGGGGTCGTAAAGAGTCAGACACGACTGAGTGACTAACACACTTTTTTTCCACACATAGATCTGGTCATAAAGGATGTGGGAGGAGGCCAACTTGGAATTGATTTCAGGAGGAGGAGGAGGTCTGATGTCTCGAAGCTCAAGGTTCCAGTCACTGGAGTATTCCAGGGAATAATGGAAACCATGGTCACGGTGATGGTCTGAGAACATTTGCATGCTTGATTCACCAGAGAATCTTAGAAACTTATGACTTTGTTCTTGGGATGCTGCCAGTCTTTCTGGAAGTGGCTGTACTTTGGGATGAAAGCAGCTGAGGAAATAAAAAAGTGTTAGGTCAGGACCAACAGCCTGACGTAAAATCCCCAGGCCAGCGTTGCAAATGAGAGGTCGGCCAACCCCCAGGCCAAGTGTACTCTTGATGGAAAACTAATTAATTCTCAAGAAGGAAGTATGTCATTGGATAGAGTTCCTTCTTGTCTCCCCAGCTTGTAGAAACAGCTGGACTTGTAAAATTTTCTGCATAGAATGCTGGTCCTCTAAGACCCAGCCTTGGCCACATGTATCCCAATGTTTCCTGATGGTGATGCTTTCCTTGAGTGGCCCCACTGGGGATGAAGGAAGAAGTTTCTACTGCACATCTGGAGTGGTTCTTGGTCCAAGCAAGGTGCTCCACAAATGTGTGTGAAGAGGAGGCATTCATGAGACTCAGCTTCTGAACAATGAGGAGAAAGAGGCACTTGACTCCTCCCACTTCCTCCTGCCTTCATCCTCCAGGTCTGGTGTGCCCAGAGGGCACTGGAAGCCCACCTTTTTATTTTTATTTTTTGCCAGTCTTAGTATTGTGTTGCTTAGCGCTGTTTTTCTTATGTAAGAGGGAATATCCAACAGACTTGATAAACATATTCATTCTCGCATGTTAGGAATTTAACCCTTCACCCTGGTCCTGAGTGGCCTAGGCTGAAGATTCAGAGCTTAACCAGCTGGTTGCCAATCAGGATTTTGCCCCTTACTAGCTGTGAGGCTCTGGGCAATTATTCACTTTGCCTCTCTGAGCCTTAGTTTTCTCTTTCATCTTAAAAACAGAAGAGTGTTCCTTGTGTTTATCATAAAGTAGAAGTTCTTGGGACTCCCCTGGCAGTCCAGTGGTTAAGACTCTGAGCTTCCACTGAAGGGTCCAATTCCTAGTTGGGAAACTAAAATCTTTGAATACCGCATGCGGAGTGGCCAAAAAGAAAAAAAGTAGAGGTTCTTAACCTGAGTCCAGGGATGAGCTTTAAGAAATCCATAAACATTCCGATATACCTGGTAAATTTTTTTCTCTTTGCATATGTGAATTTTCCTTCAGAGATGATCTGTAACTTTCATCAGATTCTTAAAATGGCATTTGACATTTGCCCACCTCTCCCCTCAAATAACACCACTGGGTTAGAGATGACAGCTATAAATGATATACAATAAAATTTCTACTTAAAAGGTTTTAAAAAATGCTAATGATTTTTATACCTACTTTCCAGGGTTTGTAGGATTAAATGAGATGATGGACAGTAAGCTCTTAGCACAGTGTTAGACATGCTGCAAGCACCCCAGTGCCGGATACTGGGGTAAGATTTTGAAACACAGAGACTTAATTTTCTCTTTTGTCTTCTAGAATATATAACCTGTATGCTAATTGGGTGGTGCTAGAGTAGAGGAAGGAAGCAGAGGGGAGATTGTGATTTATCACAGAAAAACTCTCCATCATTCGTTTTGGCGACCTCACCTAGAAGCTGGGAGTTGACGGACAGCTTGCATGAGTGCAGGGCCAGAACTCTATATCTTAGACAAGAAGTTGAGTGTGGTCCAGGGATATAGGCATTAGGAATGTTGTATTAGGGCAGAGTAGTGAGAGTAGGGCTCCCCTCCCTCTAGAGCAGGCAAAACAAGATTTACTGTCTGTAGGGAATTTTAAAATGAGGATAAAATTGGGGCTTCCCTGGTGGTACAGTGGTTAAGAATCCACCTGGCAATGCAAAGGATATCAGTTGCAGCCTTGGTCCAGGAAGATCCCACATGCTGCAGAGTGACTCAGCCCATGCTCCTGGAGCCCATGCTCCACAACAAGAGAAGTCACCACGATCAGAAGCCCGCACACCCAATGAAGAGTAGTGCAACTAGAGAAGGCCCGCCTGCAGCAACAAAGACCCAACACAGCCAAAAATAACTAAGTAAATAAAATAATAGAATGAACCCAAACGAGCCTATTTTTTATTGTCATAGGCAATTTTAAACACTTTCTATGATAAAGAAGATGTGATATATACTAAAATAATGCTATTTGCAGCAACATGGATGGACCTAGAGATTATCATACTGAGTGAAGTAAGTCAAACAGAGAAAGACAAATTTCATATGATATCCCTTATATATGGAATCTAAAATAGGACACAAATCAATGTATGTAAGAGACAGAAGCATACTCACAAATATAGAGAACAGACTTGTGGCTACCAAGGGGGAGGGTGGTTGGGAGTGAAGGACTGGGAGTTTGCCATTAGCAGAGGCAAACTGGTATATACAGGATGGATAGATAACAAGGTCCTACTGCATAGCTGCTGCTGCTGCTAAGTCACTTCAGTCGTGTCCAACTCTGTGTGGCCCCATAGACGGCAGCCCACCAGGCTCCCCTGTCCCTGGGATTCTCCAGGCAAGGACACTGGAGTGGGTTGCCATTTCCTTCTCCAATGCATGAAAGTGAAAAGTGAAAGTGAAGTTGCTCAGTCATGTCCAACTCTTTGTGACCCCATGAACTGCAGCCTACCAGGCTGCTCCGTCCATGAGATTTTCTAGGCAAGAGTACTAGAGTGGGGTGCCATTTCCTTCTCCATACTGTATAGCACAGAGGAATATATCCAATATCTTGTGATAAACCATAATGAAAAAGAATGTGTATATATATTAAAAAAACTGAGTCACTTTGTTATACAGCACCAATGAACACAATATTGTAAACCAACTATACTTCAATAAAAGTAAAAAATAAAATTTCTTACATTGACAAAAAATCAGCATTTGTAACAAAATAGTCCTCCCTACAAAAAATAATTTTATTTTTCTAAGTTCTAAATAACTGGTAAAATTACTGTTGAGTTTTAATAAAATATATGTTAATTTTTTAGCATATTTTTTACCACTTATCCTTTAATGAACACTGTATTCTCTGTGGAAAGTACTTTGGACACCTTCTAGGTATGTCATGGAGCAGTGGTAAAGAATCTGCCTGCTGACGCAGGAGATGCAAGAAACATGAGTTGGATCCTTGCTTCAGGAAGATCCCCTAGAGAAGGAAATTGCAACCCACTCCAGTATTCTTGCCTGGGAAATCCCGTGGATAGAGGAGCTTGGTGGGCTACAGTCTATGGGGTCGCAAAGAATCAAGACACAACTGAGCACACACAAACACACACACACAACTGAGTACACACACACACACACACACACACACACAGGTATGTCGTTGGCCTCCCAACACATGCTTACCCAGCTACACAGTTCATTTCAAGAGTAAATGCATTGTGATCTATAACCATCTAGAACCAAAAGAACCATCTAGAACTGTTCTTTTGGGATGCAGTTCATGCCTCCAGTCCCAGTGATATAATATATTCCTTAAAAAAATGGTGTATCAATTTAATGGAATAGTAAGCAAGTATCGACTATGCCAAAGCCTTTGACTGTGTGGATCACAATAAACTGTGGAAAATTCTGAAAGAAATGGGAATACCAGACCACCTGATCTGCCTCTTGAGAAATTTGTATGCAGGTCAGGGAGCAACAGTTAGAACTGGACATGGAAAAACAGACTGGTTCCAAATAGGAAAAGGAGTACATCAAGGCTGTATATTGTCACCCTGTTTGTTTAATCTATATGCAGAGTACATCATGAGAAAAGCTGGACTGGAAGAAACACAAGCTGGAATCAAGATTGCTGGGAGAAATATCAATAACCTGAGATACGCAGATGACACCACCCTTATGGCAGAAAGTGAAGAGGAACTAAAAAGCCTCTTGATGAAAGTGAAAGTGGAGAGTGAAAAAGTTGGCTGAAAGCTCAACATTCAGAAAATGAAGATCATGGTATCCGGTCCCATCACTTCATGGGAAATAGATGGGGAAACAGTGGAAACAGTGTCAGACTTTATTTTTCTGGGCTCCAAAATCACTGCAGATGGTGACTGCAGCCATGAAATTAAAAGATGCTTACTCCTTGGAAGGAAAGTTATGACCAACCTAGATAGCATATTCAAAAGCAGAGACATTACTTTGCCAACAAAGGTCTGTCTACTCAAGGCTATGGTTTTTCCAGTGGTCATGTATGGATGTGAGAGTTGGACTGTGAAGAAGGCTGAGTGCCGAAGAATTGATGCTTTTGAACTGTGGTGTTGGAAAAGACTCTTGAGAGTCCCTTGGACTGCAAGGAGATCCAACCAGTCCATTGTGAAGGAGATCAGCCCTGGGATTTCTTTGGAAGGACTGATGCTAAAGCTGAAACTCCAGTACTTTGGCCACCTCATGTGAAGAGTTGACTCATTGGAAAAGACTCTGATGCTGGGAGGGATTGGGGGCAAGAGGAGAAGGGGACGACAGAGAATGAGATGGCTGGATGGCATCACGGACTCGATGGACGTGAGTCTGAGTGAACTCCGGGAGTTGGTAATGGACAGGGAGGCCTGGCGTGCTGTGATTCATGGGGTCGCAAAGAGTCGGACACGACTGAGCGACTGATCTGATCTGATCTGAAGCAATTATCAACAAGAAAAAGGTAGATCTCTAGATACTGATATGAAACAATCTCCAATGTATAGTGTTAAATGAAGTAAGTGATATACAGAACATTTACAAATATTTTAAAAAGTGATGTGTATGCTCATGTGTATGTGAAGAATGGTAGTATAGTGATTGTAAAAATAAGGACACATACTTGAACTACTTCAATTCTGTTACCCCATGTGACTGCTTGAAGGTCTTGTTTATGTTAAAAATTGAACACAGTGAAGCAGAGTGTGAATTTCGAGGTGCAATATTTTTGTTTGGTAAGTGACAAGTTTAGTTCATATGTGAAATATTTTACTGAATCTGAGCAATATTTTGAACACTGGCGTTTCGTTTTCTTTCTGTATTGTTTGTTCATTTTAAAGCTAAAGAACACATCAAGACATCAAGAGGGTAATGACTATTACTGATTATTATGTGATTCTTAGATGAATAATTTTGTGGCATAGAGAAGGGGGTTTTAAAAAATGATATGCTCTGGGTGTCTGACGCACTGCATGCCACCTATTTTTAATCAGAACTTACAAATGCTTTTCGGGCATTATTTTTATTTGACCCTCACAAGAGTTACTCAGAGAAGCAATTTAATCAACATTTGTAAATCAGTCACCTTTAAGGCCATTCCAACAGAAGCACCCAGGTTATTAATCCTATTGACCTCCTACTCAGTCCCTGTTCTAACATCAAGAAGCTTCCTACTTACTGATACTGCTACTCATAGAAAAAAAATCCTTCAATTCTAGAGATGAAAGGATAAACATAATGTGGGATAGAGTTAGCATCTCAGGATGAGGAAGGAGACCACAGATGGGAGCCCTCCCTATTTTGGTAAAGGGAGAATTTGCAAGAGTTCAGCAGGGAATTTCAGAACCGGAAGTGGGGCCTGGAGCTCCTTCTTGGTGGGAAAAGGGAGTCAAAAGAGGAGACTTGGAATCTTTGGGCTTTTTCTGGTGGCTCAGATAGTAAAGAATCCGCCTGCAATGCAGGAGACTTTGGTTTGATCCTTGGTTTGTGACAGTCCCCTGGAGAAGGGAATGGCTACCCACTGCAGTATTCTTGGGCTTCCCTGGTGGTTCTAGTGGTTCAGATGGTAAAAAAAAAAAAACCTGTCTGCAATGCAGGAGACTGGGGTTCGATCCCTAGGTGGGGAAGATTTCCTGGAGAGGGGAGTGGCTACCTACTCCAGTATTGCCTGGAGAAGGGCCCTCTCAGGTTTCTGTGGTGAATCCCGTTTCCCTGCAAGTGGGCGGGGCTCTGCTCCGCAGCGCTGTTGCACAGGAAAGGAGCGCAATTCACCGAAGTCCTGTTTCAACCTCGCCCCTTGGTTAAGCATGCATCTTAGAATTACCGAGGACCTCTCCCCATTTCTATCTGGGACTTCATCAGGGAGGCATTCTCCTGCAGCAGAGCTTTCCAGTTGATGGACTTAGGCATGACGAAATGGATTTCAGCTGGGCTGATAGAGTGTAACTCAGCCACCAACTTGAGCAGCCCGGGGTCCTGGGCTCTGAGCCCAGCTTTGAACAGCAGCTTCCCATCCCCCACCCCCACCTCGTGTGCCACACAGATGCATTCTGCACGTGTGCGGTCTTGTGCAAAAGGTCAAGAAGTACTGCCTCCAGGGCAACACAATACTATTCCTGGCTCTTGAGGGGAGAAACGGATCTGTCAGGTGCAGATAAGACAAGGCTGGTTTGACCTGTTTCATTACTGGTGAAAATTACCTGGTGGTCTGTGTGCTTCCAGATTAATTGGGCTGTTTTGCAATTCAGTATCCTGTGGGGAACACGGGGCACGCTGAACACACATAACCCTTGTGTTTGGAAGCTCAGCAACTGTTTTCCAGCTTGGGTTGCTGTATTTTTTTCTGTTGGTTTTTTCTGTTTCCACCCACAGCCTATTAAGACATTGTGAATTGCTCAGAGATACAGCAGGGCTGTACACACGCCAGTTCTTCTTCTTCCTGAAACAAAGGGAAGACGCTGTGGCTTTGGTGCCCTGTGATACGTGCCATCTAAGACTTATCATAATAAGATGGTTTGGATCCTTGTTTCTGGAAAGATGGCACCACCTGTGTCTGAGGGTGATGGTGACGGTTTATAAGCACTTGTCAAATTATAACATATGAATGAAACTCGAGTCATGAATGAAATTCTTTTGCGGGGATTTACAACTGTTGATTTAACCATCCAGACTTTATTCACAATTGGTTGAGATTTCATATCCTCTTTCCATGTGTAACAAATGAACTGCATTCAGCCAACAAATATTTATTGAATGTCTTCTGTATCAGGCGCAGGACTATGTGCTGAACATGCTTTACTTGGTAAGACAGAAAAACAATTATCGAGGCGGAAGGAAATGCCTGTAAACAAAAGCTGACGGTGTTCTGGTTATCTGAAAGCGGTTATTGAAACGAAAATGTGTAATAGTGTCCGTTTTCCAGATTCATAGGTACATCTGGCTTAATTCTCTCTAAATTCATGGGTCCACCTCTAACATTTGCAGAGTACAGGGTGGGGGTACAAATAAGCCTATAAATGGTTAAATCATGTCTTCTCTTCTATCTTTAAAAAAAAAAATACATTCATAAAGACAAAATTTAAAACTTTCCAGAGCTATGTTTCCATGACCAAAAGTTGGCAGTACTAGAGATGACTGAATTAATTATTATTGCACATGTTTAAATGTTCATCTGTTTCATTTGAATGACAAGCAAAATAAAGACACACTTAATTTATCATTATTTTATATTTATTTCCTTAAATTAATTTTTTGCTTTCATTTCAACATGATCACAAATCCTGTCATTATAAGCGAACATTTTCACATCATTTTGTTCTGTGGACAGCAATGAGCTAAGGAGTTCTTTAAGTGTAGGTATATTTAAAATATGAAAATCTTGAGTGTATTTTCATCAAAAATGTGAGAATACATATAAAATATTAAAAGACAATATTTTTACATATACTGGGTTGGCCAAAAATTTCATTCGTGTATTTACATAAGATGCTACAAAAACACCTGCATGAACTTTTTGGCCAACTCAATAATTTCAAGGAAAGTCACTTTTCTCATAAAATATGAAGTTAAAATTTGAAGGGAAATATTCAAATTGTAATTCAGTTCAGTTCAGTTCAGTTGCTCAGTTGTGTCTTGGTCAGCGATTCATGGAGTCGACTCTTTCCGACTCCATGAATCGCAGCACGCCAGGCTTCCCTGTCCATCACCAACTCCCGGAGTTTACCCAAACTCATGTCCATTGAGTCAGGGATGCCATCCAGCCATCTCATCCTCTGTCGTCCCCTTCTCCTGCTGCCCTCAATCCCTCCCAGCATCAGAGTCTTTTCCAATGAGTCAACTCTTCGCATGAGGTGGCCAAAGTACTGGAGTTTCAGCTTCAGCATCAGTCCTTCCAATGAACACCCAGGGCTGATCTCCTTCAGAATGGACTGGTTGGATCTCCTTGCAGGCCAAGGGACTCTCAAGAGTCTTCTCCAACACCACAGTTCAAAAGCATCAATTCTTCGGCACTCAGCCTTCTTCACAGTCCAACTCTCACATCCATACATGACAACTGGAAAAACCATAGCCTTGACTAGACGGACCTTTGTTGGCAAAGTAATGTCTCTGCTTTTGAATATGCTATCTAGGTTGGTCATAACTTTCCTTCCAAGGAGTAAGCATCTTTTAATTTCATGGCTGCAATCACCATCTGCAGGATTTTGGAGCCCCAAAAAATAAAGTCTGACACTGTTTCCACATCTATTTCCCATCAAGTGAGGGGACCAGATACCATGATCTTCGTTTTCTGAATGTTGAGCTTTAAGCCAACATTTTCCACTCTCTTTCATTTTCATCAAGAGGCTTTTTAGTTCCTCTTCACTTTCTGCCATAAGAGTGGTGTCATCTGCATATCTGAGGTGATTGATATTTCTCCCAGCAATCTTGATTCCAGCTTGTGCTTCTTCCAGCCCAGCGTTTCTCATGATGTACTCTGCATATAGGTTAAACAAACAGGGTGACAATATACAGCCTTGATGTACTCCTTTTCCTATTTGGAACCAGTCTGTTGTTCCATGTCCAGTTCTAACTGTTGCTTCCTGACCTGCATATAGGTTTCTCAAGAGGCAGGTCAGGCGGTCTGGTATACCCATCTCTTTCAGAATTTTCCACAGTTCATTGTGATCCACACAGTCAAAGGCTTTGGCATAGTCAATAAAGCAGAAATAGATGTTTTTCTGGAACTCTCTTGCTTTTTCGATGATCCAGTAGATGTTGGCAATTTGGTCTCTGGTTCCTCTGCCTTTTCTAAAACCAGGTTGAACAACTGGAAGTTGTTCACGTATTGCTGAAGCCTGGCTTGGAGAATTTTGAGCATTACTTTACTAGCGTGTGAGATGAGTGCAATTGTGCGGTAGTTTGATGATTCTTTGGCATTGCCTTTCTTTGGGATTAGAATGAAAACTGATCTTTTCCAGTCCTGTGGCCACTGCTGAGTTTTCCAAATTTGCTGGCATATTGAGTGTAGCACTTTCATAGCATCATCTTTCAGGATTTGAAATAGCTCCACTGGAATTCCATCACCTCCACTAGCTTTGTTCGTAGTGATGCTTTCTAAGGCCCACTTGACTTCGAGTTCCAGGATGTCTGGCTCTAGGTGAGTGATCATACCATCGTGATTATCTTGGTCATGAAGATCTTTTTTGTACAGTTCTTCTGTGTATTCTTGCCACCTCTTCTTAATATCTTCTGCTTCTGTTAGGTCCATACCATTTCTGTCCTTTATTGAGCCCATCTTTGCATGAAATGTTCCCTTGGTATCTCTAATTTTCTTGAAGAGATCCCTAGTCTTTCCCATTCTGTTGTTTCCCTCTATTTCTTTGCATTGATCACTGAGGAAGGCTTTCTTATCTCTCCTTGCTGTGCTTTGGAACTCTGCATTCAGATGCTTATATCTTTCCTTTTCTCCGTTGCTTTTTGCTTCTCTTCTTTTCACAGCTATTTGTAAGGCCTCCCCAGACAGCCATTTTGCTTTTTTGCATTTATTTTCCATGGGGATGGTCTTGATCCCTGTCTCCTGTACAATGTCATGAACCTCCATCCATAGTTCATCAGGCACTCTGTCTAGCAGATCTAGTCCCTTAAATCTATTTCTCACTTCCACTGTATAATCACAAGGGGTTTGATTTAGGTCATACCTGAATGGTCTAGTGGTTTTCCCTATTTTCTTCAATTTAAGTCTGACTTTGGCCATAAGGAGTCCATGATCTGAGCCACAGTCAGCTCCTGGTCTTGTTTTTGCTGACTGTATAGAGCTTCTCCATCTTTGGCTGCAAAGAATATAATCAATCTGATTTCGATGTTGACCATCTGGTGATGTCCATGTGTAGAGTCTTCTCTTGTGTTGTTGGAAGAGGGTGTATGCTATGACCAGTGCGTTCTCTTGGCAAAACTCTATTAGCCTTTGCCCTGCTTCATTCCGTATTCCAAGGCTAAATTTGCCTGTTACCCCAGGTGTTTCTTGACTTCCTACTTTTGCATTCCAGTCCTCTATAATGAAAAGGACATCTTTTTTGGGTGTTAGTTCTAAAAGGTCTTGTAGATCTTCATAGAACTGTTCAACTTCAGCTTCTTTAGCGTTACTGGTTGGGGCATGGGCTTGGATTACTGTGATATTGAATGGTTTGCCTTGGAAACGAACAGAGATCATTCTGTCGTTTTTGAGATTGCATCCAAGTACTGCATTTCAGACTCTTTTGTTGACCATGATGGCTACTCCATTTCTTCTAAGGGATTCCTGCCCGCAGTAGTAGATATAATGGTCATCTGAGTTAAATTCACCCATTCCAGTCCATTTTAGTTCTCTATTCCTAGAATGTCGACGTTCACTCTTGCCATCTCCTGTTTGACCACTTCCAATTTGCCTTGATTCATGGACCTGACATTCCAGGTTCCTATGCAATATTGCTCTTTATAGCATCGGACCTTGCTTCTATCACCAGTCACATCCACAACTGGGTATTGTTTTTGCTTTGGCTCCATCCTTTCATTCTTTCTGGAGTTACTTCTCCACTGATCTCCAGTAGCATATTGGTCACCTACCGACCTGGGGAGTTCCTCTTTCAGTATCCTATCATTTTGCCTTTTCATACTGTTCATGAGGTTCTCAAGGCAAGAATACTGAAGTGGTTTGCCATTCCCTTCTCCAGTGGACCACATTCTGTCAGACCTGTCCACCATGACCCTTCTGTCTTGGGTGGCCCTATACACGGCATGGCTTAGTTTCATTGAGTTAGACAAGGCTGTGGTCCGTGTGACCAGATTGGCTAGTTTTCTGTGATTATGGTTTCAGTGTGTCTGCCCTCTGATGCCCTCTCACAACACCTACCATCTTACTTGGGTTTCTCTTACCTTGGAGGTGGGGTATCTCTTTCATGGCCACTCCAGCAAAACATAGCTGCTGCTCCTTACCTTGGACGAATGGCCTCTTCTCCACTTGAACCTGGAGTAGCTCCTGTCTGCCCTCCTGTGCCCATGCAGCTGCCGCTCCTTGGACGTAGGGTAGCTCCTCTCGGCCGCGCTTCAAATTGTAATTAGCAAATGTAAAAAATGTTCAATTTTCTTAAATAAAATGTCTTAAATGTTATTTTCTGAAAATTAAATCTTATCACATCATTGTAAACTATACTTCCAATTGCTAGTATTCAGCTCTCATCTAGTTGCTAATATAAAGGATCCATGTTCTGCATCAGACATGTTACAGTTAGACCTACAAAGACACCAATTTTAAGATGATGGGAATTGTGAGATTTTGCACCAGGTTCCCCAGCTGCCATGTGTGATTGTTGCGAATACCATGTTAATTTTTGAGTGTCTCCGGGAACAGGAATTGGAATAGGAAGAGAAGCACTGGAAACAGATGAGTGCGTCTACCGGGAAATGATAATTTCTGCTGCAAGAATCTGTTCAGTCACATTGGCCGAGGGGAAGCAGTTGACATGTTAATTTGTCTTTGCTCTCACCTGCCTGCATCTGCTGCTCAAACCCTCTCTGCGATCTGAAATCCTGTCCTGTCTCTGATCAGCAGCCACGGTAAAACTCAAAGGCCTTCGTGGCATTTGGAAGCAATGAGTTTCTCTCTTTTTCCCAGAGACCATGGGCAGAGATACAGAGATGTGATGGAGAAGCAGTTTCCTGGGGCCTGAGCCATGTTAGTTACAGACAAGATGTTTAGGGTTATGAATGAGGCTTTGGCAACAAAGAGCACAGATCCCAAGTGACTGCAGTGTCCATGGGAGTGTTAACAAAATTGCCTTTTTTTTTTTTTTTTTGTATTTATGAATGAGGAGCCATCTAGGTCACAGGGCTCAGAACAGAGTCCCTGAGTTTCCTGGTAGCATCAGTCATTCATATGGAGCAAGACATAGTGATGCTTTCCCACATGAGAGTGACTCTTCTTGCCTCCTGCTCGCTGCCCCATCCCAGCTCTGCTCAGCCCACTTTCAGGGTGGGCTCTGGACAGGTGTCTTCCATCCAGGGTACGTTCATGGGCCATGAACCAGGAACAGTTCATTTCTGTCCTGGGAGGGGGTGGTGTGGGATGGGCTGGGAGGTGGGAAAGAGGTTCAAGAGGGAAGGGACATATGTATACCTGTGGCTGATTCATGTTGATGTATGGCAGAAACCCAAACTAAGTAAATGAAAAAACAAAAACAAAAACTTCTTTATGAGAGTCTGACAAATGGAGACAGAATTTCCTGCTTAGAATGAGCATATAAGCAAAAACTGAAAAATAGAGTGATTACATGAGGGACTTCCTTGGTGGTCCAGTGGCAAAGACTCCATGCTCCCAATGCAGGGGGGCCCAGGTTCAATCCTTAGTCAGGGAACTAGATCCCACATACTGCAACTAAAGATTTCACATGCTACAATGAAGATTAAAGATCCTGTGTGTCTAAGACCCAGTGGAGCCAAATAAATATTTAATTAAAAAAAAGAAAATGCAAAGTGAATGCATGAGTCCATTGAAGGCCCACACAACATTTTGGTGCTGTGTTTACATAACCAAGGGTGCTAGAATTCCACGTCTAGCCTTGTAAGATGAGGGCTGACTTCAGTCCTCTCTGATCACCTTGGCAAAGTCTTACAATTTGAAAAGACTCCCTTCAGTCACTTGGGATCTGTGCTGTCTCTTGGCCACCTACTGCATAGACCTGATTCATTGGAAAAGACTCTGATGCTGGGAAAGATTGGGGGCAGGAGGAGAAGGGGATGACAGAGGATGAGATGGTTGGATGGCATCATGGACTCAATGGACCTGAGTTTGAGCAAACTCTGGGAGACAATGAAGGACAGGGAAGCCTGGCATGTTACTGTCCAGGGGTAGGTCACCAAGAGTCAGACATGACTTAGCATTGAAACAGTAACAAGAAGTCTCTTACAAGTCGCTTACAATGAAAACACGTGACTGTGATAACTTCTGCTGTTCATCTGTCTGCTCTGTAAACTGAGCTTTGTCCTTGGTGACATTGGGTACATTTAACAACAGGTTCAGACTCTATTTAAGTTGTACTGTAATACAGTGATTCTCGAGGAGACCCCTATTTCTCCGGTTTCAATGATATTTTGATTGGATTTTCTTTTTCAGCTACCTCAGCCAAAAGCGTCTTCTCACAAAAACAGCAGGTTAATTTCAATTCAGTATTTAGTTTTGGACAATTGCTGGACTCCATTTAGCACCCCATACTGGAACGCAGGCTCCCCGGGACTTGCATGCTTCCCACTCATTAGCATTTGAGGTGAGCCTTGGCAGGCAGACTGAGGTCAAAGGAAAGGCAGACCCCCATGGCTAGTGGAAGAGCAGAAAGCTGGTGCCTTCAGATTGTTGTAAATAGTGCTTTGCAAGCCATATGCGGCCTGAGACTGTATTTGCATTGCGTACCCGGCCTCTTGCTATCAAACAGGGTAAGACACAACACGAGACAGGGGGAGATAGAGGGCCAGTGAACTCCAGAGTTTCCACCATCCACCTGATGTTGACCCGGTGTTTAGTCTGGCAGAAGCTCAGACCAGAAGGTCATTTTTGGGAAACACGACAATGTCTTGTGTCGTGGGTGTTTCAGAAGGTAAGGAGGCTCTCTTTGCACCCTGAAGCAGAAAAATATTTGGACTTCTGCCCGACTAGATTTTTCCTCTAGGAACTGGTGGGGCCCTGCAAGCCAAGCCCAAGTTAGCTTCAAGGGCTTCTCTGGTTAAGTTTCTTACAAAGCTGAAATCCTGGGGTGCAGTTTTGGGAGCCTGCTATGAGAAGATGTGGCTGAGACACTGTAGCAGAGGCCAACCTGGAGCCCAGGGGTGCCTGATGGCCTGTTTTCCCAGGTGGGTGGCTGGGTGGCCGGCAGGGTCCTGACATCCCCAGATGCACAGTCATGGTGGGTTGGGGAGTGGGTGTCACTTAGCAATGTTGCTCTACCTGAGTCATTGCTCTGTGACTCTGAGGGACTCTTTCCTGATACAAGTTCGGTGGAGCTAAGTTTTTAGCTCAGGTTACCCTGTGGCACAGGTGAGAAAGACCCTTTCTCTGGCTGGAAGACAGCCCTCCTCCTGCCCCAGCCTGGGAAGTGAGAGAGGAAGAGAAGGAGACCCTCTCCTGTGGCCTGGCCACACTCACCTCCAATTCACATGGATTAGGTAGGAGCTCTGTAGGGTCAGTCAGAGGGTAAGTGCAGGTTTGGTGTTCTGGGAAACCTGAGTTTTAAGTCTCATATCTCAGTTGTTTGCTTGCTGTGCAGCTTGAGGTAAATTCCTTAACCTCTCTCAACCTCAGATCCCTTACTCCTCAAATGGACAGCTGAATGAAGTAGTAGTCTGGCTCACAGTAGGAGCTGAGTAAAACGTAGTTGCTTTTCCGCTTCTCCATCTTCGAGCTGGCCAAAGCCCATGGGCAACACATTCTCCCCACCTCTGAAGTGTGTTCCTGTCCATCACAGACTCAAGGACCTTTGGCTCTAGTGTGATTCACATGGACAGCCCTGCCTGTCTCTTTGAGGACAGGTGTGGCTCAAGAGTCCACCTGTCACCTGATTCTCTGCCAGGCCAGCTCAAAGTCCATAGCTTCTGTTAGTGATCGGGGACCTGGAACGCCTGTGACCTCACACCCTCGTATCCATGGCACTCGGCTTTGTCAGTATGTGTCATCTTGTCTGATGCTCCTGCTCTGCAGGTATCCTCCTCCTGCACTCTCCCCACCCCCCGCCTGCCTAGAGTCACCAGAGGAGATGAGAAAGAGGGTGGAAAGCAAGACAGCCTCCAGTCTTCTTGACCTCAGCTAAAATCTCGGCTCTGCTAGTTATAAGCTGTGCAGGGGTAGGCATGTCCCTGAACTCCCAAGTCCCAGCATATCCTAGTCTGAATATTAGCAGGAATACTAATTCCTTCTTGGTAGGAGTGTTGTAAATATCAAAGGCAGTGACTTATCTGGCACTTGGGAGGTATTTGATAATAATATCCTTGTTATTCAGAGCAATGTTCTCATGCCCTTAAATCATTTTCTTGAAATAATTAGAAAGTCGGTTCTCAAACTGTGGCCCCAGACCGGTAGCATCAGCATCACCTGGAACTTGTCAGAGATCTGCATTCTCAGGACCTGCCGGGGGGTGGGGGTGGGGTGGGGATGGAGGGCACACAGTCTGTTTTCACCAGCCCTCCAGGGAATTCTGATGTGTGGCAGAGTTAGAGAGCCTCTGAACTGGAATGTCTTTCAAGCCCTCTCATGTCTTTCAAGGTCATTTCTTTGGCCTGCCTGATTATGCTCACTGGCCCCTGCTTGTGATTTGGGAAGGATTATAACTCAAGGGTCACCAGGGCTGGACTGATACCTGCAAGCTGAGAAGGGTATCACCTACCTGGATGCAACAGAAGGGCTCCAAAATCCTTGAGCCATATCCTCCTCTTGGTGTAGACAAGGGTTTTTGATTAAGGAATCAACATTCTGGGCTTTGCTTTTCATTCCCCAACATGCACACACACACACACACACACACACACTCACACACACACACACACTTTGCTTTTCATTCCCCCAACACAGACACACACACACACACAAACACACACACTCTGGGAGGGCTGCTCTTCCGTCCCTGGGTAGCAGAAGTGTGTAAATTCTGTGCTGATCTTTTCTCTTCCAGCCTGAGCAAAGCTTCTTCCTCTTATCTTGGTTCTTTTCTTCCGTGGAAGGGACAGCCAGAGGTTGATGGATAGGTAATCAGCTAAGTCTTCGGTAGGGTGTATTATGAGCGTAGATACCACCAGCGAGGGTGGACCAGCACTTGGCCTGAGCACACACAGTGTTATTAGTACCGAATGGAGGCTGGAACTGTAGGAGAAACCTGATGCCTTGGTGTTGCCATGTTCTGCCAGGCTGTCTTCCCAAGGATGTGCTGATTTCTTTCATGTGGCTTGTTATCATCCTGCTCACAGACTTGCTGGATGAGGGCACATTCAGGCAACTGGCATAAACAGCACTTGATTTTGGGGTCTATGACCAACTGCCCTTCCTGAGGATCTACTAGGTGCCAGTCACTCCACAAGGAGTGTGAAGTATTTAGAGTCTGGGATGGCCTCTGTTTCTAAGAACAAAATATTTCAAACAGCTCCCCTGAGTTTTTCAAATATCCAAATATTTAGCATCATACATGAATCTGGCCTAAGTGTGAATCCTTACTGTTTCACCCCTCTTTTCAGAGGTAGAGTGATTTTGGAGATGAGGAGACCTGAGTTTGTTGGATTTTGGTACTGCCACTCACTAGCTATGTGACCTGGGGAAAGTTACTTAATGTCTCTGAGCCTCAGTTCCCTTATCCCTCCAATGGAGCTAAGAATTTTTGCAAAGCTGATGGGGAGATTATGAGAGATCTATAGTATGGTGCCTGGCGCATACTTATGGTAGGTGATCCATAAGCTGTAGTTGTTCTTTTGGAGTTTTCCTCTGGGCAAAGCATTAGAAAGATAATATACGCCATCCCACAGAAAAATAACTCTGAAGTAACTGTTTGAAAATTTTAATGGAAGAAAGATGGAAAAGCTTTCAGAACTAGAAAGCAGAGGTCCCTCCAGCAATGTTTGGGCTCCTCGTTTCATCATCTATCCCAACACACCCCACTGGTACGTCCTGTAGGGCACTCTTTCTGGACACCAGGTGAGGGACGTGTGCCCACAACTGAGCCCATGAGCCATGGTCCAGCCTGTCAGCCAACTGTGGAACTGACTCAAGATGCTGAACTTGGCTGCTGTTTTCCTCTAGGAAACGTTTGCCTGGAACACTGACTGACAACGCCAGGAGCCTCGGCTGGCTGAGCCAAGAGTTCTAAGAACTTGTTCTTGACTTTTCACTGGGATCTCATAGGTCAGGTCATTCGAACTTTTCAAGTTCCACGAGAAAGGCATGGGAACAGAGCGACTCCCCCAAGGCTGATGGCTCAGACATGGGACTGGCCCAGAGTGGATGTTTGCTATTCCTGAGAGTGCTCAGCAAACCAGGCTCTGAATACAGACTTAGGAATCAAGTAAAATTGAATGGGCTCTGCTTACATATTAAACACAGTGGCAGAATAAACCTGTAAAATATTTTAGATTCTTTGTAGCACAGTGACCTTTTTTTATTTCCTTGACACTTTTTCTGGCCTGATTTTTATGTCGTATAATACACTGAACATAAATCGACTCTTTGGACCATCTTAAAGCATACAGCTCAGCAGCATTAAGTACATTCACACTGTACTCGCCACCCTCCATCCGCAGAACTCGATCGTCTTCCCAAACCGAAAGTCCGTCCCCGTGAAATGCTAACTCCCTTTGCCCCTCCTCCCAAGCCCTGGATAAATTGACACTGTTTATTCTACCCAAACATTTTTTGTAAAGACCAAAGGGGGCTTCTAGAAGACAGTAGAGCGCGCCACCAATAATCCTCCCCTTCAACAAGACATGGAAGACCTCTGTCTTCTTAATACCAGGACCTTTGACCCCTTCACATGGAGCGACGAAACAAAGGCTCCAACGCAGGCGGAAATATGTTGCCTCTCTGGAGTCACCCTGCATGCCTTTATTTTTGCCTTTGCTGAAAAGAGCAATAATATAATGTTTAGAAAAGAACACTTGCAAAGAAGAAAGACTTGGAACCAACCACCGTCTTCCTGAGCTGTTACAGCTGCTATTCAGTGGAGCCCTCAGTGGAAACAAAGAGAGACTGCAGCATTGTTTTGACAAGAACACTGGAAGTGGCTTCCTTCCAGAGCTTGGCTGATTTAGGTACCTGGATCGGCGGCCAGAGCCTCCTGTGCTGTCTTGACTTTTTCCCCATGGCGATTGTTGATGCAGCTGTGGAAGGGTCTTGTGTGTATCCTGAATCTCCAATTGCTTCCTTTGCTTGGAGTCAGATGTTTCTAGGTGCTGTCACTGTGTCTTCCTGACGTGGTGCCTGCTCCATTTCTACATTTTTCTCTGTGTCGAGGAAAAGCGATTATTTCCTGTTAAGAAGATTCTTCGGGCTTTCTCAGAATCCTAGTAGCAGAGTTGGCCAACACCTTGATTTTAGTGAAAGATCACTGAGATACGAAGATAGGAAGAATCTAGAGGCACTTAAGAGAAATTGAAAAAGTTTCCCCCCGGAAAGGGGTGTACCTCTACATCATTAGTTTCTATTTTTTTTAAAAAATTGGTAATGATTTCTGGGTCTATCCATATTGCTGCAAATGACATTTTGGTTCTTTTTTATGACTGAGTAGTATTCCATTGTATCTATGTACCATATCTTCTTTATCTATTCATCTGTTGATGCACATTTAGGTTACCTTCATGTCTTGCTGCTGCTGCTGCTGCTAAGTCGCTTCAGTCGTGTCTGAGTCTGTGCGACCCCATAGATGGCAGCCCACCAGGCTCCACCGTCCCTGGGATTCTCCAGGCAAGAATACTGGAGTGGGTTGCCATTTCCTTCTCCAATGCATGAAAGTGAAAAGTGAAAGTGAAGTCGCTCAGTCGTGTTGGACCCTCAGCGACACCATGGACTGCAGCCTTCCAGGCTCCTCCGTCCATGGGATTTTCCAGGCAAGAGTACTGGAGTGGGGTGCCATTGCCTTCTCCGGCCTTCATATCTTGACTACATATAAATAGTGCTGCAATGAATGTTGGGGTGCATGTATCTTTTCCAATTATGATTTTCTCTGGATAGTCCAACAGAAATCAACACAACATTGTAAATCAATGATATTTCAATTAAAAAAAAAATCTGGCAGTGTGCAGTTGGCTTATTCTGAGCCTTTGATGCCATGTCACTGACCTGCTCACCTGGCCTGGCTGCTGACTCGTTGTGTGCCCCACTGAGTCATTTCACAGCTCATTTTCCGCCACCAATAATGGGCTAATAATGCCTGCCCTAGCTGTAAGACTCAGATGTGGAAACACATATGAAAGTGGTGTGAAATCATAACTGCTTTCCCAGTGAAATGCGGCCGGCCTTGCGGTGAGCCTTGTGCCAGCCTGTTGGGGCAGAGCCGCCCAATGGGGTGCCCAGCTATCAGAGGTGTGTGTGGAGGTGCTGAACCCCCAAGCCCTCGGCTGTGACTCATCTCCTGTGAATACTATCATTTCCTCAGAGGGCTGTGACAAATGACACAGATGACAAAAGTGACTGGGGAAATGCTGTCTGGGAGGCCAGGAGGAGAAGGCCTACCGGCACAAGAAGAGCTGAGATGGGTCCTGGGCCAGGGCTCCCATGACACACTCACTTGACTTATCCTGGTTCAAATGTCACTTCCTCCAGGAAGCCTTCCCTGAGCTCTAGGTACGTGGCCTGACCAACACTGCATAGGAATTGCTGGTTTCCAGTCTCCCTTGCAGTTCATAGATTCCATGAAGGCAGGACCATGGATTCCATCTATCTCCACTGTAACAGTAGTTCCTCAAATACTGATAGTTTTCTGGTATCCCCACTCAGCCACTCCCTAGCTGTGTGACTTCAGTTTTCTGATCTGGTGAAGGGGAATTGAAGTCACTCTCATGAGATCAGAGTGAGGACCGACAGAGGCGGTGGCACAAAGGCAGGCCTCCTGAGAGGTGCTCTGATAGGGGTCCTTTCTTACCCAGGTCCTGGAGGTGGCTGCCTGGAGAGACTGATGTCTCTGTGCTCCTGTTCCTTCTCAGACTCTAATTCCTGCCACCATATTTGTTCTTCACCAGCCTTTCCACTATAGCTTCAACACATAAATCCTTGATCATTGTGTGCTCGAACAACGCAACCTTGGGGCTGAATTCTTCGAACCTGTGTTTGTTTACTTATGTCACCAAATTGAGCAATAGGGTTTATGGCTTTCTTTCATGGGACAAGGACATTTGACCAGCAGAATTTGGGAGGTGTGAGCAGTATGTAAGGTTAAGTTTGAGTAAGTGTGTCTATACAGAGACTTTCCTCATGTAGATCTAAGACAGGATTTATGGATTCCTATCAGGGCACCCCTGAGGGTCCACATGAGAAAGTGTCAGGCCAGGCCTAAGTGGCCTCATCTCAGAGGGCACAGGGACTTCAGGTCCAAGCTGGGGCTTAGGAGTCCAGGACATAGAGAGGAGAGGGGCTGCTGCCTGGGTGAGGGTCTGAAGCTGGGAACCACCGTCCCTCTCCTGGCCAAAGAGAGGGCCACAGAACAGGGGAAATTCTGGAACACCGAGAGGAGGCTTGGGGCAGATCATGGATCTAGGGAAGGTTTGGGGACAGGCCTGACAAGGAATAGGGAAGGGGTATGGAGGCATCGTTTGGAGCCATGGTGTGTGAGAGATCAGAGTGGGGCAGGGGCCAAACCACAGTCCCCAGGAGGCCACATGGTAACCCTCACCTGGGCAGATGTCATCAGGAGCCACAAGGTTGTCCCAGCTTTCAGGGTCCCTGAAAGCTGTTAGTGCTCTACTGATGCCTGAATCCCATTCATTTATTTATTCATTGGCTTATTTAAGGTTTTAAAAAAAGTTAATGGGATATCATTGATTTTTGATGTTGTGATACCTTCTGCTGTACAAGAAAGTGAATTCGTTATACATATATATGTATCCACTCTTTTTTAGATTGTTTTCTCATATAGGTCATCACAGAGTATTAAGTAATGTTCCCTGGGCTATACCGTAGGTCCTTAGTAGTTATCTATTTTATATACAGTAGTGTGTAGAAGTCAATCTCAAATTCCCAGTGTATGCCTCTCCCTTATCCTGGGAGTGCTCAGAAAGTTCTTGATACTAGGAAATCCACCAGTGGGTGCAAGGATCTGCCTTGTTGTCCCAGTTCAGTTCAGTTCAGTCGTTCAGTTGTGTCCGACTCTTTGCGACCCCATGGACTGCAGCACGCCAGGCCTCCCTGTCCATCACCAACTCCTGGAGTTTACTCAAATTCATGTCCATTGAGTCAGTGATGCCATCCAGCCATCTCATCCTCTGTCGTCCCCTTCTCCTCCCGCCTTTAATCTTTCCTAGAATCAAGGTCTTTTCAAATGAGTCAGCTCCTCACATCAGGTGGCCAAAGTATTGGAGTTTCAGCTTCAACATCAGTGCTTCCAATGAATATTCAGGACTGACCTGTTGTCCTGCTGCTAAGTCGCTTCAGTCGTGTCCGACTCTGTGCGACCCTATAGACGGCAGCCCACCAGGCTCCCCCGTCCCTGGGATTCTCCAGGAAAGAACATTGGAGTGGGTTGCCATTTCCTTCTCCAATGCATGAAAGTGAAAAGTGAAAGTGAAGTCGCTCAGTCCTGTCCGACTCTTCGCGACCCCATGGACTGCAGCCTACAAGGCTCCTCCATCCATGGGATTTTCCAGGCAGGAGTACTGGAGTGGGGTGCTGTTGCCTTCTCCTGTTGTCCTGCTGCTGCTGCTAAGTCGCTTCAGTCGTGTCCGACTCTGTGCGACCCCATAGACGGCAGCCCACCAGGCTCTGCCATCCCTGGGATTCTCCAGGCAAGAACACTGGAGTGGGTTGCCATTTCGTTCTAAAATGGCCCAACCTTCACATCTACCCAAGTAACCACCTCCCAGATCAGGACAGAGAATATTTCCCAGGTCCCAGCAAGTTTCTTCCTACTCCTTTCCAGGGAGCAGCCCCCTATCAGCCCTAAGGCCTCTGCTTTCCTGATTTTGATCACCTTTGATTAGTTTCACCTGTTTTTGAGATCTGTATAAACGGAATGGGCTTCCTGGGAGGCTTAAGCGGTAAAGAATCTGACTGTAATGCAGGAGACTGGAGTTCAATCCCTGGGTTGGGAGGATCCCCTGGAGAAGGAAATGGCAACCCACTCTGGTATTCTTGCCTGGGAAATCCCATGGACAGAGGAGCCTGGCAGGCTATAGTCCATGGGGTTGCAAAGAATCAGACGGACATGACTTAGTGACTAAACAATAAAATTAAACAAAAGAAATGGAATGACATAGTCTTCACTCTTTTGTGTTCAGCACTTGCATCTCCTAGTAGGAAACAGCTCTTCGGGGCACTGAACCTCCTCTGGTGGGTACCACCCACATCTTAGCTCACTTCCCGGAGAGTCTCCTCCCAGGCACCCCTCCCCCAGCCCTACTTCCCGCTGCACCCCTCCAGGTCCTTGTCATCAGAGGGCGGAATGTGGTGGCCACAGTGCCAGGGCTCTGCTGATAAGCGTAGTCTCCAACTGTCCTCAGAGGAAGTGCCAAAAGCAAGAAGAACTGGCTTTTCTTAACCCCCAGAAGGGGAAGGCCATGGCCTGGAGTTTCGAAGAGGCAAGCTGGTGATGAACTTGAATATTAGCTCATGATCTTGAGAAAGTCATTTGACCTTCCAGTTTCCTCCTTTCCAAAATAAAGGGGTGGTTTGGTTTAGATGCTCTTTAAAAAATTAATTAATTCAATCCCAGGGTGAGGGCTGCTGTTGACTGCAGAGAGACGGATTTAGGGGACATGAGGGAGGAAACTGTGGTGGGAAATGCCAGTGGAGGAAAGCCAGGCAGCCATGGAAGCAAGGCGATACTGCTGAGTCACGTGTAGGGGGTGGAGCCATCACCACATCTCTCTCCCCACACGCCAGCATCGGCAGCTGAACAATAGAGAGGCTGGCCCATCAAACGCCTGACGCACTGAACTACAGAGTAGGACCCCAGCCAGGGGGCCCCTCTATGTGCCTGATGCGCCAAACAATAGAGAAGGACCCCAGGCAAGGGAGCCCTCTAAGTGCCTGAACCGGCAGAACTACAGAGAAAGACTGGCCAAAGAGGCCTTCTGATCACCAGCTACAAGAGACTCGAAAAAAACTCTGATAGGGCCATAACTCCTGTGGTGGAGGCAGTCTTGGGTCCTTGCACACTTTGAGCTGCCAGGGTCCCTGCAAGCCAGGCAGCTGCACCACCTTAACGCTCAACTATATTTATTCCTTTGTTTGCTTTTCCTACTGTTCTTTCCCCCTTGCAGTTAATCTTTAATGCATATAAATCTTCTCTATCTACCTGTATTTAACTTTGCATATCTATTCTTTCTTTCTTTTCTTTCTCTCCTTTCCTCTCAACATATTTGTTAGTTTTATTTTCATTGCTTTACTCCCCAATTGGCACCTAACTTTAGTTTTGTTTTTCAGTTTGTTTTAATTAGTTTTGTTCTGGTAGATATAATTTTTGGTTTCCTTTGTTCACCAGGTAAATCTATTGTACTTTATTTTTGTTGGACTGTTTTGATTTTGAGTATGGATGTATATATATCTGTGTATATTCAGTCACACTTTCTATTGTTGTTATAAATGTCTGCCTCCTCTATGTTGGGCTTTTGCAGTTCTGTGGAGTTTTCCTTTTTGTTTTTCCCTTTTTTCTTTCTTCTTCCATTTTTAAATTTCTTTTTTATAACTTTAATTTTTAAAAAACCTATTATATTTTTTATACATTTATTCCTTTGTTTGCCTTTCCTACTGTTCTTTTTCCCTTGCAGTTAATCTTTAATGTATATAAATCTTCTTCATATACCTCTATTTAACTTTCCATATCTCTTCTTTCTTTCCTTTCCTCTCAACATATTTATTAGTTTTGTTTTCATTGCTTTATTCCCCACTTGGCACCTGCTTTAGATGTGTTTTCCAGTTTGTGCTTCAGTTAGTCTTGTTTTTAACTGCTCAATATATTTTTGATTTCCTTTGTTCACAGGGTCAACCTACTATACTTTTGTCAGACTATTTTGACTTTGCTAATGGGTGTATATGTATATGTTTATATTCCATTATTTTAACTATTATTTCCCTGATTTTTTAACTGCCATTTGTCTGGGGTTCATCTTTGGTTTCTCGGTTTTGGATATTTGTTTTAATCTCACTTAATGCCATAACAAACCACTTGTGAAATCTTCACTCCTGACCAGAAATCAAGCCCTGAGCCTTTGGAGTAGGAGCACTGACTCCAAGACCCTAGACTAATTAACCCAGTTCAGTTCAGTTCAGTCACCCAGTCGTGTCCGACTCTTTGCGACCCCATGAATCGCAGCATGCCAGGCCACCCTGTCCATCACCAACTCCTGGAGTTTACCCAAACTCACGTCCATCAAGTCAGTGATGCCATCCAGCCATCTCATCCTCTGTCGTCCCCTTCTCCTCATGCCCCCAATCCCTCCCAGTATCAGGGTCTTTTCCAATGAGTCAGCTCTTTGCATCAGGTGGCCAAAGTATTGGAGTTTTAGCTTCAGCATCAGTCCTTCCAATGAACACCCAGGACCGATCTCCTTTAGAATGGACTGGTTGGATCTCCTTGCAGGCCAAGGGACTCTCAAGAGTCTTTTCCAACACCACAGTTCAAAAGCATCAATTCTTTGGTGCTCAGCTTTCTTCATAGTCCAACTCTCACATCCATACATGACAACTGGAAAAACCATAGCCTTGACTAGACGGACCTTTGTTGGCAAAGTAATGTCTCTGCTTTTGAATATGCTATCTAGGTTGGTCATAACTTTCCTTCCAAGGAGTAAGTGTCTTTTAATTTCATGGCTGCAGTCACCATCTGCAGTGATTTTGGAGCCCCCCAAAATAAAGTCTGACACTGTTTCCACTGTTTCCCCATCTATTCCCCATGAAGTGAGGGGACCAGATGCCATGATCTTCGTTTTCTGAATGTTGAGCTTTAAGCCAACTTTTCACTCTCCTCTTTCACTTTCATCAAGAGGCTTTTTAGTTCCTCTTCACTTTCTGCCTTAAGGGTGGTGTCATCTGCATATCTGAGGTTATTGATATTTCTCCCAGCAATCTTGATTCCAGCTTGTGCTTCTTCCAGCCCAGCGTTTCTCATGATGTACTCTGCATAGAAGTTAACTAAGCAGGGTGACAATATACAGCCTTGATGTACTCCTTTTCCTATCTGGAACCAGTCTGTTGTTCCATGTCCAGTTCTAACTGTTGCTTCCTGACCTGTATACAAGTTTCTCAAGAGCATGGTCAAGTGGTCTGGTATTCCCATCTCTTTCAGAATTTTCCACAGTTTATTGTGATCCACATAGTCAAAGGCTTTGGCATAGTCAATAAAGGAGAAATAGATGTTTTTCTGGAACTCTCTTGCTTTTTCCATGATCCAGCAGATGTTGGCAATTTGGTCTCTGGTTCCTCTGCCTTTTCTAAAACCAGCTTGAACATCAGGAAGTTCACAGTTCACGTATTGCTGAAGCCTGGCTTGGAGAATTTTGAGCATTACTTTACTAGTGCGTGAGATGAGTGCAATTGTGCGGTAGTTTGATGATTCTTTGGCATTGCTTTTCTTTGGGATTGGAATGAAAACTGACCTTTTCCAGTCCTGTGGCCACTGCTGAGTTTTCCAAATTTGTTGGCATATTGAGTGCAGCACTTTCATAGCATCATCTTTCACGATTTGAAATAGCTCCACTGGAATTCCATCACCTCCACTAGCTTTGTTCGTAGTGATGCTTTCTAAGGCCCACTTGACTTCACGTTCCAGGATGTCTGGCTCTAGGTGAGTGATCACACCATCATGATTATCTTGGTCATGAAGATCTTTTTTGTACAGTTCTTCTGTGTATTCTTGCCACCTCTTCATGATATCTTTTGCTTCTATTAGGTCCATACCATTTCTGTCCTTTATCGAGCCCATCTTTGCATGAAATGTTCCCTCGGTATCTCTAATTTTCTTGAAGAGATCTCTAGTCTTTCCCATTCTGTTGTTTTCCTCTATGTCTTTGCATTGATTGCTGAGGAAGGCTTTCTTATCTCTCCTTGCTATTCTTTGGAACTCTGCATCAGAGAGTGCCAGGCTGCGATGGCACAAGTGCGCCCAAGAGGAGCTACCCCACATCCAAGGTCGGGGCAGTGGCCGAGAGGAGCTACCCCACATCTGAGGTCAGTGGCGGTGGCCAAGATGAGCTACCCCACATCTGACATCAGGGGTGGTGGCCAAGAGGAGCTACCCCATGTCCGAGTTCAGAGGCGGTGAACGAGAAGAGCTACCCCACGTCTGAGGTCAGGGGTGGCAACAAGAGGAGCAACCCCACGTTCAAGGTCAGGAGGGGTGACTCGTCCAAGGTAAGGAGCAGTGGCTGCACTTTGCTGGAGCAGCCGTGAAGAGACACCCCACGTCCAAGATAAGAGAAACCCAAGACGGTAGGTGTTGTGAGAGGTCATCAGAGGGCAGACACACTGAAACCATAATCACAGAAAACTAGCCAATCTGATCACATGGACCACAGCCTTGTTTAACTCAATGAAACTAAGCCATGCCGTGTAGCGCCACCCAAGATGGACGGGTCATGGTGGACAGGTCTGACAGAATGTGGTCCACTGGAGAAGGGAATGGCAAACCACTTCAGTATTCTTGCCTTGAGAACCCCATGAACAGTATGAAAAGGCAAAATGATAGGATACTGAAAGAGGAACTCCCCAGGTCGGTAGGTGACCAATATGCTACTGGGGATCAGTGGAGAAATAACTCCAGAAAGAATGAAAGGATGGAGCCAAAGCAAAAACAATACCCAGTCGTGGATGTGACTGGTGATAGAAGCAAGGTCCGATGCTATAAAGAGCAATATTGCATAGGAACCTGGAATGTTAAGTCCATGAATCAAAGCAAATTGGAAGTGGTCAAACAGGAGATGGCAAGAGTGAATGTTGACATTCTAGGAATGAGAAAACTAAAATGGACCGGAATGGGTGAATTTAACTCAGATGACCATTATATCTACTACTGTGGGAAGGAATCCCTTAGAAGAAATGGAGTAGCCATCATGGTCAACAAAAGAGTCTGAAATGCAGTACTTGGATGCAATCGCAGAAATGACAGAATAATCTCTGTTCGTTTCCAAGGCAAACCATTCAATGTCACAGTAATCCAAGCCTATGCCCCAACCAGTAATGCTGAAGAAGCTGAAGTTGAACAGTTCTATGAAGATCTATAAGACCTTTTAGAACTAACACCCAAAAAAGATGTCCTTTTCATTATAGGAGACTGGAATGCAAAAGTAGGAAGTCAAGAAACACCTGGGGTAACAGGCAAATTTAGCCTTGGAATACGGAATGAAGCAGGGCAAAGGCTAATAGAGTTTTGCCAAGAGAACGCACTGGTCATAGCAAACACCCTCTTCCAACAACACAAGAGAAGACTCTACACATGGACATCACCAGATGGTCAACACCGAAATCAGATTGATTATATTCTTTGCAGCCAAAGATGGAGAAGCTCTATACAGTCAGCAAAAACAAGACCAGAAGCTGACTGTGGCTCAGATCATGAACTCCGTATTGCCAAAGTCAGACTTAAATTGAAGAAAGTAGGGAAAACCACTAGACCATTCAGGTATGACCTAAATCAAACCCCTTGCGATTATACAGTGGAAGTGAGAAATAGATTTAAGGGACTAGATCTGTTAGACAAAGTGCCTGATGAACTATGGATGGAGGTTCATGACTTGGTACAGGAGACAGGGATCAAGACCATCCCCATGGAAAATAAATGCAAAAAAGCAAAATGGCTGTCTGAGGAGGCCTTACAAATAGCTGTGAAAAGAAGAGAAGTGAAAAGCAAAGGAGAAAAAGAAAGATATAAGCATCTGAATGCAGAGTTCCAAAGAACAGCAAGGAAAGATAAGAAAGCCTTCCTCAGCCATCAACTAACCCTGCTGCTGCTGCTGCTCCACTGCTTCAGTTGTGTCTGACTCTGGGCGACCCCATAGACAGCAGCCCATAAGGCTCCCCTGTCCCTGGGATTCTCCAGGCAAGAACACTGGAGTGGATTGCCATTTCCTTCTCCAATGCATGAAAGTGAAAAGTGAAAGTGAAGTCGCTCAGTCAGAGTATCAAATAGTGAGAACTCACACAAAGGAAACCACCTGAATACAAGACCCTGCATCATCCAACCACCAGTAAGCACCCTGTGCAGGATGTCTCATCTAAACAACAAACAAAACAAAAATACAAACCCAGTCATCAGTAGACAGGATTACCACCTTACTCTACCTTGCCCATCAGAGGAAAAACAAACAAACAAAAACTCAGCATAAATTTCACCCTATACAAAGCTCAGCCTATACAAAGCTCAAACCACTGGACCAATCTTAGGAGGGCAGAAACCAAAAGGAAGAAAGAATTCAACTTTCTTCAAAGAAAAGATTCAACTTTCCTGGAAGCCTGGGAAAGGAGACCTCAGACACAATAACTTAAAAATATTGAAAAGGCAGAGAAATACTGCACAAATGAAGGAACAAACTAGAAACACAGAAATCCAAATAAATGAAGAGGAAATAGGCAAACTGCCTGAGAAAGAATTCATAATAATGATAGTAAAGATGATCAAAACCCTTGGAAACAAAATGGAGAAAATGCAAGAATCATTTAACAAAGATCTAGAAGAATTAAAGAATAAACATACAGAGACAAACAACACAATTACTGAAATTAAAAATACTCGAGAAGGAATCAATAGCAGAATATCTGAAGAATAAGAACGAATCAGTGAGCTGGGAGATAAAATGGTGGAAATAACTTCTGAAGAGCAGGATAAAGTAAGAAGAATGAAAAGAGAGATCTCTGGGACCATATCAAATGCACCATCATTCAAATTATAGGAGTCCCAGAAGAAGAAGAGAAAAAGAAAGGGTATGGGAAAATTTTTGAAGAGATTATACTTGAAAATTTCCCCAAATGGAAAAGGAAATAGTCAATCAAGTCCAAGAGGCACAAAGAGTCCCATACAGGATAAACACAAGGAGAAACATGCCAAAACACATACTAATCAAACTAACAAAGGCTAAACACAAGAAAGAATCTTAAAAGCAGCAAGGGAGAAGCAACAAGTAACATACAAGGGAAACCCCATATGCTTAACAGCTGATCTTTTAGCAGGAACTCTGCAGGCCAAAGGGGAATGGCAGGACATATTTAAAGTACTGAAAGGGAAAAATCTACAACCAAGATTACAGTACCCAGCAAGGATCTCATTCAAAACTGATGGAGAAATAAAAAGCTTTTCAGACAGGCAAAAGTTAAGAAAATTCAGTACTACCAAATCAGGGTTACAACAAATGTTAAAGGGATAGTCAAGAAATACAAGAGAAGAAAAAAGATCTATAAAATAAACCCCAAACAATTAAGAAAATGGCAATTCAGTTCAGTTCAGTTGCTCAGTTGTGTCTGACTCTTTGCGACACCATAGACTGCAGCATGCCAGCCCTCCCTGTCCATCACCAACTCCCAGAGTTACCCAAACTCATGTCCATTGATTCGGTGATGCCATCCAACCATCTCATCCTCTGTTGTCCCCTTCTCCTCCCGCCTTCAATCTTTCCCAGCATCAGGGTCTTTTCAAATGAGTCAGTTCTTTGCATCAGGTGGCCAAAGTATTGGAGTTTCAGCTTCAACATCAGTCCTTCCCATGAACACTCAGGACTGATCTTCTTTAGGATGGACTGGTTGTATCTCCTTGCAGTCCAAGGGACTCTCAAGAGTCTTCTCCAACACCACAGTTCAAAAGCATCAATTCTTTGGCACTCAGTTTTCTTTATGGTCCAACTCTCACATCCATACATGACCACTGGAAAAACCATAGCCTTGACTAGACTGACCTTTGTTGGCAAAGTAATGTCTTTGCCTTTTAATATGCTGTTTACGTTGGCATAACTTTCCTTCCAAGGAGTGACAATGGCAATAGGAACATATATATCAATAATTACTTTAAATGTAAATGGATTAAATGCTCCAACCAAAAGACAGACTGGCTGAATGGATGCAAAAACAAGACCCGCTGTCTACAAGAAACCCACTTCAGACGTCAAGACACATATAGACTGAAAGTGAGCGGATGGAAAAATATATTCCATGCAAATGGGAAGCGAAAGAAAGCTGAAGTAGCAATCCTCATATCAGACAAAATAGACCTTAAAATAAAGAAGATTACAAGAGATAAGGAAGGACATTACATAATGATCAAGAGATCAATATAAGAGGAAGACATAACAGTTGTAAATATCTATGCATCCAAAATAGGAGCATCTCAATATATAAGACAAACACTAGCAGACATAAAAGGAATTGAGAGTAACACAATAATAGTAGGAGACTTTAACACCCCACTCACACAAATGGACAGATCATCAAAACAGAAAATTAATAAGGAAACACAAGTCTTAAATGATACGTTAGATGAGGTGGATCTCATTGATATCTTCAGCACATTCCATCCAAATGCAGAAGAATACACCTTCTTCTCAAGTGCACATGGAACATTCTCCAGGATAGACCACATCTTTTCTCACAAATCAAGCCTCAGTAAATTTAAGAAAATTGAAATTGTATCAAGCATCTTCGCCAACTACAACACTATGAGATTAGATATCGATTACAAGAAAAAAATTGTAAGAAACACAAATACATGGAGATTAAACAACACGTTTCTAAATAACCAACAAGTTACTGAAGAAATCAAAAGGAAAATTAAAAAATTTCTAGAAACAAATGACAATGAAAACTTGACAACTCAAAACCTATGGGATGCAGCAAAAGCAGTTCTAGGAAGGAAGTTTATAGTGATACAATCCTACCTCAAGAAACAAGAAAAACATCAAATAGACAACCTAACTTTACACTTAAAACAACTGGAAAAAGAAGAACAAAACCCCCCAAAATTAGTAGAAGGAAAGAAATCATAAAGATAGGAGCAGAAATAAATGAAAAAGAAATGAAAGAAACAATAGTAAAGATTAATAAAACCAAAAGCTGGTTCTTTGAGAAGATAAACAAAATTGGCAAACCTTTAGCCAGACTCATCAAGAAAAAAGAGAGAAGAATCAAATCAACAAAATTAGAGATGAAAAAGGAGAGGATACAACAGACAATGCAGAAATACAAAGGATTATAAGAGACTATTATGAACAACTATATGGCAATAAAATAGATAAACCTGGAAGAGATGGACAGATTCTTAGAAAAGTTCAATCTTCCAAGACTGAACCAGAAAGAAACAGAAATTATGAACAACCGAATTACAAGCACTGAAATTGAAACTGTGATAAAATATCTTTCAAAAAACAAAAGCCCAGGACCAGAGGGCTTCACAGGAGAATTCTGTCAAACATTTAGAGAAGAGATAATGCCTATCCTTCTAAAACTCTTTCAAAAAATTACAGAGGAAGGAACACTTCCAAACTCATTCTATGAGGCCACCATCACCCTGATACCAAAACCAGACAAAGACAGCACAAAAAAAGAAAACCATAGGCCAATGTCACTGATGAACATAGATGCAAAATTCCTCAACAAAATTTTAGCAAACAGAATTCAGCAACACATCAAAAAGCTCATACACCATAATCAAGTTGGGTGTATTCCAGGAATGCAAGGATTCGTCAATATACACAAATCAATCAATGTGATACACCATATTAACAAATTGAAAGATAAAAACCATACGATAATCTCAATAGATGCAGAAAAAGCCTTTGACGAAATTCAGCACCCATTTATAGTTAAAACTTTTCAAAAAAAATGGGCATAGAATGAACCTACCTCAACATAGTAAAGGCCATATATGATAAGCCTACAGCAAACATTAGTCTCAATGGTGAAAAACTGAAAGCATTCCCCCTAAGATTAGAACAAGACAAGGGTGTCCACTTTCACCACTGCTATTCAACATAGTTCTGGAAGTCCTAGCTACAGCAATCAGAGAAGAAAAAGAAGTTAAAGGAATCCAGATTGGAAAAGAAGAAATAAAGTTCTCAGTATTTGCAGAGGACATGATACTGTACATAGAAAACCCTGAAGATAGTATCAGAAAATTACTAGAGCTAATCAGTGAATTTAGCAAAGTTGCAGGATACAAAATCAATACACAGAAATCACTTGTATTTCTATATACAAACACTGAAAAATCAGAAAGAGAGATTAAGGAATCAATCCCATTCACCATTGAAACTAAAATAATATCTAGGAATAAACCTACCTAAGAGGAGTCTAGAAGGCTGCAATCCATGGGGTCGCTGAGGGTCGGACACGACTAAGTGACTTCACTTTCACTTTTCACTTTCATGCATTGGAGAAGGAAATGGCAACCCACTCCAGTGTTCTTGCCTGGAGAATCCCAGGGATGGGGGAGCCTGGTGGGCTGCCGTCTATGGGGTCGCACAGAGTCGGACACGACTGAAGCGACTTAGCAGCAGCAGCAGCAAGGAGATAAAAAAACTGTAAACAGAAAACCATAAGACCCTCCCAATGAAAGAAATCAAAGACAACATAAACAGATGGAGAGATATTTCATGTTCCTGGATAGGAAGAATCAATATTTTGAAAATGACTATAATACCAAATTCAATCTACAGATTCAGTGTGATCCCTATCAAATTACCAATGGCATTTTTCACAGAACTAGAACAAAAAATTTCACAATTCATATGGAAACACAAAAGACCCCAAATAACCAAAGCAGTCTTGAGGAAGAAGAATAGAGCTGGAGGAATCAACCTTCTGGACTTCAGATTATACTACAAAGCTACAGTCATCAAGACAGTATGGTACTGGCACAGAAACAGAAATATAGACCAATGGAACAAGATAGAAAGCCCAGAAATAAACCCATGCACCTATGGGTACCTTATTTTTGACAAAGGAGGGATGAAAATAGAATGGTGCAAAGACAGCCTCTTCAATAAATGGTGCTGGGAAAACTGGACAGCTACATGTAAAAGAATGAAGTTAGAACACTTCCTAACACCATACACAAAGATAAACTCAAAATGGATTAAAGACCTATTGGTGTTTATTTAATGGTGTAAGACCAGAAACTATAAAAGTCTTAGAGGAAAACATAGGCAGAACACTTGATGACATAAATCAAAGCAAGATCCTCTATGACTCACCCACACAGTAATGGAAACAAAAACAAAAGTAAACAAGTGGGACCTGATTAAACTTAAAAGCTTTTGCACAGCAACGGAAACTCTAAGCAAAGTAAAAAGACACCCCTCAGAATGGGAGAAAATAATAGCAAATGAAACAACTGACAAAGGATTAATTTCCAAAATATACAAGCAGCTCATACAACTCAACACCAGAAAAATAAACAACCCTATCAAAAAGTGAGAAAAAGACCTAAACAGACATTTCTCCAAAGAAGACAAATGGATGGCTAACAAACACATGAAAAGATGCTCAACATTGCTCATTATTAGAGAAATGCAAATTATTAGAGAATTGCTCATTGTTAGAGAAATGGGTACCTAATTTTTGACACTGGAGGGATGAAAACACAACGGTGCAAAGACAGCCTCATTATAGAAAACTATAATGAGATATCATCTCACACCAGTCAGAATGGCCATCATCAAAAAGTCTACAAACAATAAATGCTGGAGAGGGTTGGAGAAAAGGGAATGCTCTTGCATTGTTGCTCTGCTAAGCCTGCTAAGTCGCTTCGGTCGTGTCCGACTCTGTGTGACCCCATAGACGGCAGCCACCAGGCTCCCCGTCCCTGCGATTGCACTGTTGGTGGGAATGTAAATTGATACAGCCACTATGGAAGATGGAGATTCCTTACAAAAAACTAGGAATAAAACCACCATATGACCCAGCAATCCCACTCCTAGGCCTATACCTGAGGAAACCAAAATTGAAAGAGACACATGTATCCCATGTATCCCACGGACAAGGCAATGGCTCCCCACTCCAGTACTCTCGCCTGGAAAATCCCAGGGACAGAGGAGCCTGGTAGGCTGCAGTCCATGGGGTCGCTAAGAGTCAGACATGACAGAGCAACTTCACTTTCACTTTTCACTTTCATGCATTGGAGAAGGAAATGGAAACCCACTCCAGTGTTCTTGCCTGGAGAATCCCAGGGACGGGGGAGCCTGGTGGGCTGCCATCTATGGGGTCACACAGAGTCGGACACGACTGAAGTGACTTAGCAGCAGCAGCAGCATGTATCCCATTGTTCATTGTAGCACTATTTATAATAGCTAGAACATGGAAGCAACCTATATGTCCATTGACAGATGAATGGGTAAAGAAGTTGTGGTAAGTATACACAATGGAATATTACTCAGCCATAAAAAAGGAACACATTTGAGTCAGTTCTAATGAGGTGGATGAACCTAGAACCTATTACACAGAATGAAGTAAGTCAGAAAGAGAAACATAAATATCATATTCTAGCACATATATATGGAATCTAGAAAAATGGTACTGAAGAATTTATTTACAGGACAACAATGGAGAAACAGACATAGAGAATAGACATATGGACATGGGGAGAGGGGAGGAGAGGGTGAGATGTATGGAAAGAGTAACATGGAAACTTACATTTCCATATGTAAAATAGATCTCCAACTGGAATTTGCTGTATGGCTCAGGAAACTCAAACAGGGGCTCTGTATCAACCTAGAGGGGTGGGAGGGAAATGGGAGGGAGGTTCAAAAGGGAGGGGATATATATATATATATACTTACGGCTGATTCATGTTGAAGTTTGACAGAAAACAGCAAAATTCTGTAAAGCGATTATCCTTCAATAAAAAATAAATTAAAAAAAATTGTAGTAAGACAATGACACACCAGAATATCTACATACCTCTCATATATTTACCTATTTGATCACCTCTCTATAAATTAAAGTAGTAAAGTACTGACTAGGGTGCAATAAACAATGCAATGTAAAAAAAAATTAATTAATTAGGCTGCATCTGGTCTTAATTGTAGCATGCGGGATCCTCCTTGTGACACGCAGACTCTCGCTGAGGTGCTCAGGCTTAGCTGCCCTGCAGCATGTAGGATCCTAGTTCCCCAACCACGGATCAAACCCAAGTCCCCTGCATTGCATGGCGTATTCTTAACCACTGAACCACCAGGGAAGTCCCTAGTGCCCTTTAAATTTCCTTTGGTCCACAGTCTGTGGCCCGGAGTCCTTCCTGCTCGGAACCATTGGTACACCCAGAACTTACATGTAGTTCTCAAGTGAAAATTCTCAGTTGAGAAAGTGTGTGTGTATATCCCACCTTGAAGTTCAAAATTGCTGTAGACCTAATTTATTTTATACCCTGGGTTTGAAAAGCAACCTTTCGACAGCAGGGAGAGCCGACCTCCTTGCATTGATTGATGAGGGGCTTTTTAAATTCCATCTGACCTCCGGGGCTTGCCCCCACCCACAGGCAAAGAGCTATCTGGTGGTCTTCTCTATAGAAATTTCCAGAAATGGATAAAAGGACAATTCTGTTTGGAGAGTATTTTGATGTCTTGGTTCCAGGAGTTTTAGAAAATCTTCAGACTCTGAAAAATCTATATTTTGGGATTCAGTTCAAAATGGGGCTCTTGGGTCCCCTGGCGAGGAGGCAGACTGTATAATGACCATGCGACCATCAGCGGCCAACAGCGGGCGAGCTCCTGGCTGCCACGGCTCGGTGTTCCCCATCTATAAAACAGGGAAACAATCCCTGATTTATCTTGTAGGGTAGTCCTGAGCATCAGCTAAGAGAAAAGCCCAGGGAAAAGGCACTGTCACACTGCACCAGGTGTCTTTTAATAAACCTTGGCTTTGGTCGAAGGCTCAGCCTGTTGATCAATTAATTCTGGTTTTCGTTTCCTGTTTCCCCGAGAGCCTAGCGCTTTTCAAGAGTTTTTTCGACCCCTCTCCATAGCTGCCGTCCCTCACCTTTTCTTTTTCTCTGCTCTTCTTTTGTCTCGAGCACCGCCCTTTTCCATCACCCCTGCTGCTGGGGGCAGGAGCCTTCAAACTAATAAGCACCCTTTTCTCTCCGCCTCCTGTATCCATGGCTCCCTCGCAGGAAATTCACCCTGCTCCAGCCCAGGGGTCTGATCCGGGCCCGTCTCTTGGTGCCCGTGTGGGGCTGCCCCATAGGTCACAGGTACACCTGGACTTGTGTCCCTCCTGGCTGGCTTGGGATGTTTAGAGCTTTCATATACGACGGCTAGATGGGGGCTATGATTTCTTCACAATGAGATCCAGACAAGCCAAACCACCTGCCTCAGGCCCCCAGACAGTGTGTCTCCAATCTCTACTTTGCGTTAGCTCCTTAAGCCTTCAGTCTCTGATCATGTCACACTCGTTTATGTGAGTCTCTTTATTTGCAACTTGTGAGAATCCGGTCTAAGCCTTACACGGCTACTCAATCTTTAAAAAGAAAAAGTATTTATTTGTCTGCACCAGGTCTTAGTTGCAGCATGCAGGAACTTTAGTTGTCATATGTGGGATCTAGTTCCCTGACCAGGGACTGAACCTGGGCCCCTGCACCGGGAGCTCCGAGTCTTAGCCATCGGACCACCAGGGAAATCCTACTACTCAATATTTTTATCAGATCGAACAGTTAATACATATGTGTTTCATTTAATGGAAGTCTGAAGAAACAGGTGTATCATGAATGCTCCAGCATAGAAATTACTTGTGACCAGGCCTAGCCTGTGGCCACAGGGCATGGAACCCCTGCTACCCTCCAACCCCCCACTTTTGAGTAGTACCTTCTGCTATTTTGTATAGCAGAGAAGGTTAAGGCCAAAAGTGCAGAGAAGGCAAGGGGGTTAATCTCTATCCTCAGGCTTCTTTCTTTGCCTCGTGTGCTCCAAACATTCTGGAAACATTACCTTCAAATAATCTTTAAATCAAAATGTCAACCTGCTCTTCATTCCCATTTACCGTGCTGGCCCCCAGGGATGAAACGTGCCATTTTCACAGGGGGAGACATCCTTCCTAAGACATCTTCAGTGAGTGATTTCATCTGTGTAACATCCCTTGTACCAGTGACGGGCTCGAGGATAATAGAGGCCTGGATCTTACCCTTTCATGATGCCATTTGCTTCCCAGCTTTGGAAACTCAGAATCAAAACATAACCAAAGCACGAGGGACCGTTTTCTGAGTTTAGCGTGACCTCTGGGTTCCTGGTGAACGTGTGGAGCCTGTCACGCGCCCAGGAACCTCACTGTACCAGATCATTAGTTGAAACTGAAGCCAAAAGCGTTTCTGTAGAGCAGTAGGGCTGCGGCATCCTCTTTTCACTGACACTGAATGCAAAGGGACTCTCTTCCGTGTCCAACATGGGATGGTGTCCATGCTTCTTGGCTGTCTGTGTAAGACGGTCAGCTCAGTTCAGCAGCTCTTTGGGTTGGCTCAGAAGATGATGTTCTGGGTCCCCAGGTTCCCAGCAGTGTTGGGAAGCCATATTTCCCTCAACCACCAGGCTCATTCATAATTTGAGACCAGCCAACTCCATCTTTATGGATCCACATTAGACATGGGGCTGTTCATTTGCTTAAAATAGAGATACAAGTTCCAGATGGAGAGCAAACTGCCAAGGGTTATTTCGCAACCTTCTTTAAAAGATCTGGAGTTGCCTTTCAAGTCATAGATACACAATTTATTTATAAGGGTTCACCCCAAACAGGTTTCCAAAAATAGCGGGGCTGTTACACAGTCAAGGTTGCCTCACCACCAAGGTCCATGAAGGTTCAGGACATGGGGCTTTCCCCTGCAGAGGTGGGATCTTACAACTTCTGTGGCTCTCTGGGGACCTCTCAGGCTGCTACAGGACCTGGGCTGGAAGTAGCCTTGTTTCCATGAATATTGATAACATTGAACATTCCAGATCAAGCTGGCCTCTCCATCTCCCTTCATGCTCCCCTTTGGAAGTGGACATATGGCAGGTCATAGGTAGTGGGGAAGAGAAAAGAGCCTTTGTCTCAGTCAGAGCCCACCCATCCTGCCCTTAGTCTGGGCTGCTTACCCTCTGTGGAGGGCTCCTTTCTCTCTCTCAGGTGTGTGGCCTTGGGCTCCCTGTGCCATGGAGCTGGCCAGGGTAGTCAGTCATCTGCAGATTCTATCTTCCCACCTATACCCTACTTAGCCTGTCCCTTTCAGGGGCCCCCATGTCCCACATCACGAACCCCTAGACTGTGGGGTGTCTTGTCAGGTCCCTGAGCAATGCTGATGCCCCTCCCCTCATACCAGAGCTATCAAGTCTGGGAGAGCAGAGGATGTGGGACAGTCTGCTGGTCCAGCCTCCTCTATTTCTCAGCAGGGCGACATCTGCTCTCCTTGCCTCCTTTAGTTTTGAACCAATGTGATCCTCTTAGAATACTTGCCATCCCATGTGTCTCAGTCCTTTCAGGCTGTAATTGCTAACAAATTATAGTAGACTGTGTGCCTTAAACAACAGGAATATATATCTCACAGTTCTGAAGGTTGGGAAATCCCAGATCGAGATGCCAGCAGATTCAGTGTCTAATGAAGACCCGTTTGCAGGTTCGTAGATGACTGTCTTCTTGCTGTTTTCTCTTGTGGCTGAAAGAGGAGCGAATTCCTGTGTCTCTTATTAGGGCACTAATTTCATTCATCAGGGCACCATCATCATGACCTAATCACCTCCCAAAGGCTCCACCTCCAAATAACGTCACATTGGGGATTAGGGTTTCAACATGTGAATTTTTGGGAGGATGCATACGTGCAGTCCATAACATCATGAGGCAGGTGAAGGGGTGTGGAGTGCAGGTACTTCATCAGAGAGTGAGGGCAGTTCAGGGCACAGAATGGCTAGCAGATCACCAAGGATTGCCTCCAAGAGAGGCCATTTGTCTCTGAAGCTTAAGAGGGCAGCTGAGGATACTAGTTCAGTTAAGGGATAGCGAAATACAACCCCCAAGGGATGCTTTACCTGTTGCACTGCCTGTTTTATTAAGATTAAAATTAAAAAAAATTTTTTTTTTTTTGGCTGCACTGGATCTTTGTTGCTGCACTGGGTCTTCATTGTGCTTGGGCTTTCTCTAGCTCTGGTGAGTGGGGACAACACGCTAGTTGAGGCTTCTCAATGCAGCAGCTTCTCTTGTTGCAGAGCATGGGCTCTAGGACTCATGGACTCAGTAGTTGCAGAGCATGGGCTTAATCGCCTTGCAGCATGAGGACTCTGGACCAGGTTCCCACGTTCCCTGCATTGGCAGGTCAGATTCTTGACCATCAAACCACTAGGGAAGTCCCTTATTGCCTGTTATGAGGGCTGGTCTAATGCTGGCCTAGCCTTGTATGTGTGGATCTGCCCTTGGGATGCCTAGTGTGTAATTGTTGATGTGTTCTGTGATGGTCTTTGGTCAGAGGATTCCAGAAGTCAGATCTGGTAATTGGACTAGTCTAGGTGTTCATCTGTGCATTTCTTCCAATGTTCAAAAGACATTTATTAAATGATTGCTGTGTGCTCTTGGGAAACAATATAAAAACAAACATTGGTTGCAGCCTTTGTATAACTCATAGTCTTAAAGAGACTAGAGGCAAGGAAACAGGTGTATTGGCTAGCTCTTGCTGTGTTAATAAATAACTGCAAAAACCTCAGCAGCACACGACCATACATGTTTATATTCATGGATTTGAGGGTCAGTTGGGGTGGCTCAGGTTCAGTCTATAGGTCTGTGGGTATTGGCGGGGCTCAGTCCTTGCCGTAATTGTTCATCTGGGGTCCCAGGCTAAGGGACAGCAATGATCTGGCAATAGACTCTTCTTCTAATGATGATGGGAGTACAAAGGGGCAAGTGGAAACATGCAAGACTCCCAAGGCCCAGGCTCAGGACTGCTGTTTGGCCTTTCTGTGCACACACTTATGGCCAATGCAAGTCACATGGCCAAACCTAAAGCCAAAGGGTGGCAAAGAGCATCCTTCCATGGCTGGGCTATGGGCACAGGAAGGCAAGAACAAGGCTGATACTGCTATCTACTACCACACGGGCAATGGCCACAGGAGCAGACCACTGTGAGACCTGGGAGTGGTGGTGGGAGTGGTTGGGGCACTAGGGCAGGCCAGCAGGAGGTCACAGGTCAGTGTAGGCATTAACTATGTTAGTTTTTTGGGCTGGGGAAAGCAAGATCTCCCTGCAAGGTCTGTATGGGTGCAGGTTCCTGGCTTTGGGACCTCTGGGTGCCTATGGCTATGCAAATTCCAGCATCCAGAGGGTGCCCGGGGACCAGTGTGACTGTATTCTTCAGGGCCTTGGCATGCTGCATGGAGGGGAGCCCTGGATTGTCCTGCTCTTGCTCAGGGAAGGGCAGGCTCTTCTCCCTGGCCTTTCTCTTCACAGTGGTCTCTGGACAGCCAAGACTATTTTCAAAACACTGCTAAGGCCTCATTCGCCTTTTTCACTCTCACTTTCTTATGAGTGTACAGTGGAGTTTCCCACTGGCTTCACGATGGGGCAACAGATTGAGTTCAGAAGGAGAAATGAGAATTGAACCTGGGTGTCCTGCATTGAAGGCAGATGCTTTACCATCTGAGCCACTAGGGAAGCTCTAATATAAATAACACAATTATATGATAAATAATAATTATATTATGAATGATAAATTCATAATAAGAGAAACATTAACTCAAAGTCTATGAAACATAGAGGAAGAATTTACCCTGAAAGTGAGGAAAGAGGAAGAAAAGACAGTGGTATTTAGAAGAAATAGCTTCTCTGGGGTGTGGCCCTGAACCCCCATCTGTAAAGGCTGGAGGTGGGTTTTTACAGCTGGTCTGGTGGTTGGTCATACAGGGGCCTCACCTCCACCAGTCTTGGTTTAGGCAGGATTCAAAATGAGAGTGCTTTTTCCACCCTTGCTTATCCAGCCCAAGCCTTGGGGCACAAGCGTGTGTGATGGGGCTTGACTTTCCCTGACAGAACTCTGGTGGCTGCTTCTGAAAAGCAAAACACAAAGGAAATACCCGCTCTGTCCTGGACGGAGCAGACTGGCCGCCTCTCCCTTTGTGGCTGCTCCCTGCTGTCTGCTTCTGAGTAACTGTTTCTCTGGCTGATGGAGTGAAACCAAGAGACGTCTTTGACCTCGGTGTATTTATAGCCAGGAAGTAGGAAAGTATCACGAGTAAAACCAGAGAGGGGAAACCATACAAGGTCCCCTGGGGAACGGTTTGAGCTTGTGTAAGCGTGTGTATGTGTGTGTGAGAATGATTTGGTCAAAGTCTTGATTAGAAGGAAGCCTGCGTGGCTAGGTCAAGTGAAAGATCAGCATCTTTTGCCTGTTCTGAACTTAGTCTCACTATCTGTGAGATGGGACGAGTGCTTGTTCTGTGCGGCCCCTTTTGGGCACCTGAGGGGGTGGAAGTGACATAATTATAAACTGCTTTCAACATGAAGTGTTCTAGAAGGCTTCCAACACAATAAGAGAAACCACAGAATTGCTGGCTGAGAGGGAAAAATATGTTTAAATATTAACAGTTCAACTATCTGTGGCATCCCAAGCCTTCTTTCAAGTTTCTCTTGTCATGATGTGTTAACAGCTGAGAACAGTCAGCCCTGGGGATGAGGAGCTTCAGTCCGTTCGGCACAGAATGTCCTTGGCTCCCGGGCGGTTCTCAGACGGAAGCAGCTCTGAGTGAGACCTGGGAGGCCCAGCTGGGGGCAGCTCTGGGTGAGGGGCGGGCCATGCTGGTACTGGCAGGGCTGAGCCTTTGGATGGAGCTGGATGAGCAAGGAATTGAGGAGAGGAAGGAACCGGTCTCCAAGGGCCACAGAACAGCACTGTGCCCCTGCTCCTAGGAGGCTGGTGAGCATGTCTGGGCTTGGCACCCTTTGATCCCCCTTGAAACCGTGTCCCGTCTTGCAGAAGTGCAATGGGGGTAACATGTGCATCAGATGACGTCTCAATGCAGAGGTTCCCAGGTGGTGCTGTTGGTAAAGAATCTGCCTGCCAATGCAGGAGACACCAAAGATGCAGTTTCGATCCCTGGGTCAGGAAGTTCCCCTGGGATAGGAAATGGCAACCCATTCCAGTATTCTTGCCTAGAAAATTCTTGCCTGAAAATACAGTTCACTGGGTTGCAAAGAGTTGGACGCGACTGAGCATGCAATGCCAAGGCAATCCAGCTTGGCTATAGAGGTACTACTTGGCGTGGAGGAATGGTGACCGTATACTTTTTTGCACAGCTGGGGTGCTATTTTGAAAATAAAAGGGGGTGCTGTTAATGATTACTCTGGGTAACGAGAATAAACTGAAATGGCCTGGGTATAGGGAGCATGTGGTCACTCACCTAGAGGTCATGAGAGACACGCAGATTATCCCATGTGCTTTCCCATGGAAAGGCAGCCAGCCACTCCCCAAGGGTTAGAGAAGGAGTCCCAGTGATTCCGCCTGTGAAGGGCTTAGCCAGTTCTTGTCTTGGGTTTTCCCAAGACAACAGAAGGGTGAATGGGAGGTCTGGTTTAGAGACCCAAGCTGAAGTCACCACAATCCCTCCCGTTTTCCCAGAGTTTCATACTTTTCAAAAACACTTTCACGAGATCTACCATTTGATGGGAAAATCTCACCTAACAGAGCAAGAGTGGATATGGTGGCTTGTCATGGGAGGGGTGAGGAACTAGAGGAGCATTTGAGCCCAAAGCCATCAGCCTGCGAGGAGTGAATTCATTTCCCAGTACCTGCCCGAGGGGTGGTTCTCTCCACTGAGCTGCCCATCAGGACAATGGCTAAAGTCTGAATGTCTTACAATGCATTTCTACCCAACTGGTAACCTTTTTATAAAAATTATTACTTATTTTTCTTATTTATGTTTTGACTGCATGGGATCATTGTTGCTTGCAGGCTTTCTCTAGTTGCAGAGACAGGGGACGGCTCTCTAGTGGTGCTTGGGCTTCTCATTGCGGTGGCTTTTCTTGTTGCAGAGCTCGAGATCTACAGGGCGGGCTTCAGTAGTTGTGGTGCATGGGCTTAGTTTCCCCTCGGCATGTGGAATCTTCCTGGAGCAGGGATCGAACCCATGTCCCCTACACTGACAGGCGGATTCTTAACCACTGGGCCACAGGGAAGTCCTCGGCGGGTAACCTTTGAGAGAGTGCACAAAATCAGAAAGGACAAACCTCCGCTGTGGTGGAGCAGAGAAGCCCTTTGAGATAGAGAGGGGAGGCTAGGAGCCTGTCTGGATGTGTGACCAGGCCTCCACAGGTCTTTTGGCATCCCTGTGGTTTCACAATGGCAGTCGAGCCCAGAGATGTCACTGTTAGAGGCCAGGGGGGCAGCTGGATGCAGAATGCATCAAACTACTGAGCCTCACCCCATCCTCCTCCCCAGGAGAGGAACTTACAACCCCTGTGATTTCAGGAAACAGCAGGAAGTCAGAGCTGAAAGTGGCCTTGAGAACCACCTCCTCCAGCTTTCTTATCTAAAAGGGGAGGAACCTGGGGGACTTCCTCGTGGTCCAGTAGTTAGGAATCTGCCTTGCAATGCAGGAGACTTAGGTTCTATCCCTGTTCAGGGAACTAAGATCCCACATGCTGAGCAGCAACTAAGCGTGCACACTTGAAGTAGACAGTTAGTGTGCTGCAACAAAAGATCCTGGGTGCTGCACATAAGACCTGATGCAGCCAAATAAATAAATAAGTAAATATTTTAAAAAGGTGAGGAATCTGATGTGTAGAGGTGGAGGAGGAGGCCAAGCATGTTTATTTCATGCCAAGCATCTCACTTGCACGAATCTCAATTCCTTTGCAAAACCCTCTGAGACAGGAAATCTCATCTGAGATGAACTCTGTTGCCCCAACTAGTTAGGTGGGGAGGCAGGATTTGAACTCAGGCCTCTGCCTACTCTGAACCCATGCTCTTTGTACCCAAGGCCCTGCCTTCCCCTGAGGCGCTTTGTCTGGAAGTGGTCAGGCCAAGCTGAAGGGACACTAACCCCGGTCTAGATCTTTTTTAGGTCAACTCTCATTGTAAATATTTTCCCTTTGATTTTGCAACCCTCAGCAATTACTTACCAGGGCTGCATGGTGAAGATAAGCTTGTGAGAGAGGAACCTCCTGCCTCACTCGAGTGAACCATGGTGGTTTCAGGAAGACTGTCTGGTCGTTCAGGGCAATTAACCCCAGCAGTGAACACCGAGTCCACTCTGGAGATATGACCAGGGTTCATTGTTCTGTGAGCTCAGAAAAATTGGGTGAGTCAGAGGCAAATCAGGCCTGAGATGAGGTGGTAGGATGTTTTGGCAGGGCCTGAAAGCCCATCCCACTGCAGCAGAGGCCCCTCCTGGCCCCGGGGGAGGTGAGCAGTTGTGGGATTGCACTGCCAGGACAGCAGCAGCAGATTTAGCACCCCAGGTAGCCCACTCCCTGGCAGAGACAGTGCCAGGCAAGGTGGGATCCTGTCTGGGGATGGGAGGGGTGGTGGCGAGAGGCAGGTGGATGGGGTCCTGGGCAAGTGACCCCCAGGCTCACTTTTGTGTGGTCATCTCTGATCTATTTTCTCTGGAGATGCTGGAGAATCCAGAGGAGAAGGAGCAGTGGGAACTACATCCCCAAGAAGACCATGTGTCCCCAAGAAGGAAGCAACAGTGCCTCACATGGGGCTGGTGGTCTGTCTGGACGGAGACTGGGCCCACCAGTGAAGGGTTCGGGGGACTGTCCTTGAGACAAGAGTCAGCACTGGAGGTCCTGGTGCCCTCCCTCTCTGCCTGCATTCAGGGTCCGGTATCTGTAGTCGTCTGCCTTCTCTTTTGGCTCAGCACTTACCATATCCTTGAGAAACAGGCCAACACAGGTGGGTCTCTACCCACCAGGCTGATGTTTGGAGCTCTGATTCACACAGGGGCAAACAAACCAGGTTCCTGAGCCACCGCCAGCACTCCTTTGAATGAACTTTTTGGCCAATTCAATACATACTAGATTTCGCATCTCTAAAAAGATGGACATTTCAGATGTCATAATATTACTGTTCGAGACCTAAAAATATAAATAATTCCTTGCTTTCACCCAATACCCAATCTAGATGGAAATTTCTCCGATTATCCCATTTTTTTTTTTCTAACAGTCAATTCTTTTGAATCAAGTCTGTTATTTGAATTGGTTGAGGTTTTTAAAGGAATGAGGCCAGTTCTGCAGAAACCCCCAGACCTGGCTTTTGCCTTTTTCTCTCACACTGATGCTCACCTTACAGTCCTTATTACAGCTGCCCTCAGTTGTGTCCACAGCTGAACTGGCCTTTCTGCTCCGTCTGCATCATGAGCTTTTTTTGGGGACAGGTGCTTTGTATTCCTCGTGGTTTCCAAGGGAGTGCATTGTGCATAATAAGTGTTCTGTTTATTCTCAAAACATCACTGTATCAGAGGAATCACAAGGTTTTTCTGTTTGCCAACTTAAAACTTAAGGGCTTGAGATTTTTGAAACCCTTCCATGAATGGGAATGACTGACTGGGTCCAGAGATGTTTGTGCACAGAGCAGAAGGTAGACCAGATGAACTTTAAGACCCATGATTACTCTACAGTATTGGCTGCTGTTTGACTTTGTCCTCCAACTTTGCTGTGGGATTCATCAACATTCTCGTGGTTAGATTCCACATGCTGGCATGATCTGAGAAAAAAAATTTGGACACGCTTTCTTGCCACCACTTTTTACACTGTGGCAAGGGGCAGAAAGGGTGCCCTCCCCTCCTTGCATTGCTGTGTCATTTAATGAGGTTGCTTGGAGCCAAGGTCTTGGCGTGTCTGGGTGGTGGCGCCTCCTGCCCCTTGCTCTGCTTTTTGACCCAACTCTCTGATCTCATAGCCTCTGACTTATTTCTAGAGGTGTAATCTATATGCCATGTTGCAAGCAAATGAGAAAATATGGCTTGGATTATGGAGTGTATGATTTATTTATTCAACAAGATTTTTCTGAGAATCTATCATGTACTAGGTCCTGTCTTCCTAGGTTCTGGGGGTTTCAAGGTGGTCAAGATACACTTTGTTGAGAAGGAGTTCACTGTTTAATGAAAGAGATAGAGCATCAGTGCCATGGTGGAAGGGAGCCAGAGCACTGTGGAAGACAGAGAAAGGCAACCATTTCAGTCTGGAGAGCTTCCTGGAGGAAGCAGATTCTAAGCTAAGTATTGAAAGACATATAGGAATTTGCTGAGAGAAAGGGAAGGAGAAGAGGGAAGAACTTTGTAGATGTATTCCAAGGAGAGAGAATAGCATGTGGAATGGGAAACCACGTTTACTGCATATTTTCAGAGATGTTTGTAATTCACATTTCACAAATAATTAAAAAAAGACCTCAGGGAGGTTAAATGATTTAGCTAAGGTGGGGGTCAGAGAAGAATTAGAATTATGGTCACCGATTCTCTAAGAAGCAGTTTAGCACCTTGATTTTATTCCATGCCCATATAGCACCCACTCCCTCCGTTCAGCAATTGCACCCCCCCTCCATTTGTGCCAGTCATGAAAGACTGGGCCAGGAGTGTTCAAGGGGTACACAGTTGCTGCATTTGGGTAAGGAGGGTTAGGCCTTGTCCACGTTTGGGGAGAATCACAGGGCTCCTTCACAGAATCCTCATGACATACCTGGAGACTGGAAATCCTATCTTAGGGAATGGGAAATTTCCTCTCCCTAAAGTTAATGCACACTGTTTTATATTGGCTGCTTTTGAACTGTGGTGTTGGAGAAGACTCTTGAGAGTCCCTTGGACTGCAAGGAGATCAAACCAGTCCATTCTAAAGGAGATCAGTCCTGGGTGTTCTTTGGAAGGACTGATGCTAAAGCTGAAACTCCAATACTTTGGCCACCTCATGTGAAGAGTTGACTCATTGGAAAAGACTCTGATGCTGGGAGGGATTGGGGGCAGGAGGAGAAGGGGACGACAGAGGATGAGATGGCTGGATGGCATCACAGACTCGATGGACATGAGTTTGGGTGAACTCCAGGAGTTGGTGATAGACAGGGAGGCCTGGCGTGCTGTGATTCATGGGGTCGCAAAGAATCGGACACAACTGAGTGACTAAACTGAACTGAACTGAACTGACAAACTAGATATACCAGACTACTGACCAGATAAGATTATTTGATGATATATATATTACATGAAAATTGTTTGTGCTCAGTCGTGTCTGACTCTTTGTGACCCCATGGACTCTAGCCCACCAGGTTCCTCTGTCCATGGGATTTCCCAGGCAAGGATACTGGAGTGGGTTGCCATTTCCTCCTCCAGGGACATGAAAATTATGGTTTATCATATATACATGATATATACATATACATATATATATATATAAATAGATTTGGTTATATATACATATGGTTAATGCAACCACAACCTTAAGGAAGACCATGGATTTTCTTCTCTATATCAGATGGTTTAAAAAAAAAATCTGCAAAAAATTAGAAGCATTCCTCTAGAACAGATGCATGAGCTCTTTCAAAACCCCTTGACCCTGGAATATTTGGCACTCAAGTGATCACCATAGCAGTAGGCACTTTACTTTGAAGACTTTCTTAATTAGAGGAAACAAGGAAGCACATAATGACCCAGCACCTACTACATATTAGACATTATTCTAGAAAGTTCCACACACCATGCTATGTAATTTTCACTAAGTGTCAGAGACATTCATTACTAGCCCAGTTTTTACACATGAGGGAACAAATATTCTGAGAGGTTAAATAACTTGTCACAGAATAAGCAGTGAAACTACAATTCTGACCCCAAAGTCTACTCTCCCCTCAGAGCCATAATTATATTTCCATACATGAGAGGTGGTGCCTAAGATTTAGTTCTCACGTCAGAGTCTCTGGATTTGAATCCAGGCTCCCATAATTACTTACTCTGGACAAGTTACTTAGCTCCTTTTGCCTTGACTTTCCTGGTTGTAATGTGGGTAATAATGCAACTTTTTCATAAGAAGGACTCTGGAGTCAACCCAAGTAAAAGACTTGAAATAGTGCTTGGCACTGAAACAAATGTTAACTACTATTGTAGAGATTGTTGTTTGGAATCAAGCTTACCTTTCACCTTGGTTTGTCTTCTTTGGGGATAGAACAGCATGTTGGCACAACTTTGAGGGCAGGACGGGTTGCCTGGACCCATCAGCCAGGAAAGCGGTGGACTGGCCAGGACTGGGCTTCTCCTCGTCCAGCCAGGAAGGACTAACCAGTGTGCAGGGGGTCCCAGAAGCCCTGAGGAGCTGGGCTGCCTCTGCCTGATTGGATCCATTTGATAGGCCAGGGGTGGGTGAGCATAGGGTTTGGGAGACAAAGGATCCTGAAAAGAATCGAAAGTTGAGAATCTCTCTGAATTCAGTACTGCCACACTTTCCCAAAGGCCATCTAGGGGATTCAGACCATGTCAAACCTCTATCTGCTGGGGCAGGTCAAAACTGACCCCAGAATATGCATAACAAGGCTCATATCATAAGCTGACTTGCCCAGGAATTGGTGGCAAAAGTGGGATCTTGTCTGCTGAGGCTTGGAGGGGGCGGTGATGCATAATGAGGACGCACCAGAACCTGAGTCTAGCTTGGCTGAAAGAGCCAGGCAGGGTCCGCAGGGCAGGCAGACAAAGGTCCTGGGTGGTGCTTAGTTGGTATCATGGGAGCTGGTCTGGGCAGAGAAGCAAGTGGCACTGGGCATGAAGGGGGATGAACTGAGCAACACTGTGAGGGCTTAGGGAGGACAGGCCCCTGGGTCCAGGGAGTTAAGTCCAAGGCAGAGCCAAGGAGCAGCAAACAAGGATAGGTCTGGACCATGACCTTTGCCCCACATCAGACGAAGCTGGTGCTGGTGGGTGAGGATGGGGGTCCAGTGACAGAGGGGCCAGCTGCCACTGTGGTGATAGGGCATGAAAAGGGCACTGTGCTCGGGGGCAGAGTCCAGGCCCACACCTAGCTAGATGTACACTTGGGGCCATTTCCTTCAGCCTGGTGGAGCCTCAGTTTTCCCATTATTAATTGGGGATAATGCTATCTGCTTTATGTGGCAAAGTACAGACACTAAAGGAAGGGACAATGCCTGTGCAGCCACTCAAGGAAAAGGAGGGTGTGGTATGGGGAAGCCTCATTCCAGCCCTTCTCTGCACCCCGGTTATTCCTACCTACTCCTGCCAGCTCCCTGAATCTTATTCTGTAAAAGGGCATCTAATCTATAAAAGGGAGATAAAAACAACAACCTCACATTGATACCTACCAGGGTTCTTGGCCTTCCCTAAGCAATAGAAATCGGAGAAGGCAATGGCACCCCACTCCAGTACTCTTGCCTGGAAAATCCCATGGACGGAGGAGCCTGGTGGGCTGCAGTCCATGGGGTCACTAAGAGTCAGATATGACTGAGTGACTTCACTTTGACTTTTCACTTTCATGCATTGGAGAAGGAAATGGCAACCTACTCCAGTGTTCTTGCCTGGAGAATCCCAGGGACGGGGGAGCCTGGTGGGCTGCCGTCTATGGGGTCGCACAGAGTTGGACACGACTGAAGTGACTTAGCAGCAGCAGCAGCAGAGGCCAGACAAGAAATTCAAGCAAGCTTTTCCTGGGAGGCCTCTACTGCAGCCATGAGGCATGGAAAACAAGTAATGTTTTTCCTTGCTCACTCCGATGGGGAGGCGGGAGAACTTGTTCTGTATATGGGATGAGGGTAAGGGTGTGCCCAGGGGTTGGTCTGGCTTAGGTGGTTTGCCCACCACTTAGGTGGTGCTGTGTGCAGGGGGCATGCACAGTGCCCTGCTTTTGCTCCCAACAACGTGTTCTTGCTCTTCAGGCTCTTCAAAACTGGCAGTTGGGATTTTTGGTCTCTTTGTATCTTTTGGGTGCAGAATTTGCCCCAATTGTACCTGCCCGCAGTTATTTTTAGTCCCATACAGTTTCTTTGTATCTTGTTGCTCAAGGAGAGGTGTGTCCAGGTGCAAGCATAGCAGCCCTGCAGCAAAGGGTCCCAGGTCCCAGCCAGTCTCAGTCTCATGGTGCCTGTGAAGACTTTTGGTGCCAAAAATGTTAGAGGCATTGAATCTGAGGCAGAGTGGGCGCTCCTTGAGGGCCCGGGGGACCCGGGAGGGAGCCAGACCCTGGCCGAGAGCCATGTGCCCTGCAGAAGAGCACTGCTGTCCAGCAGCTCTGAGTGGCAGGGTCTGGGATCCTGCTCAGTGACCAGGCAAGGCCACTCCGTGCTAGGGCCTCATTTCACCTTGAGCAGGTCAAAGCCTGCGTGTGTTATGTCGGGTTTCACCTTCCATCAAGTCTCCACCGTACTGAAATACAGGCGTCTCCATCATGGGCTAGGGCAGCTGCCCTGTCTCCTCTGGGCAACACCTGCAAGGTGGATCTGAGTGTCCCTCAGTGTCCCCACAGGCCTTCGCACTCCCCGGACATGGGACATGGTGGCAGTTAAGAGGGACAGGTAATGGTGATATATGCCGAACTTCATCAGCCCGGGAGGCAGGTGGCTTTAATGGCTATCTTGGAGGTGACATTCCATTAGGGGTGATTGAACTTAATGTTAATGGCAGGATGACTTACTGTTTCATCATCCTCTCCCATGCCTGAAGGTCAGTGGGAAAACTTTCTTTCCTCCAGGAATGACACTCCAGAATCCATGTAACACCGTGCCATTCTGGCTTAATGCTAAAATACTGAGGGGTCTGGGAACTGTTTTGCACAAACAGATTTGTTTGTCAATGTGAATCTCTCAGTTCAGTGACCCCAGAGCAGATGGCACAGGGGTCAATGTTGATTCCACCACTCGCTGGCTGTGTGGCCTTGGGAAACCTACTTAACCTCTCTGTGTCTCAGTTTCCTCCTCTGTAAGGTCAGGGGATGACAGTGTGCATTTCCCGGGATCATTGTGCAGATTACACATTTTGGTAGATGTAAAACAGCTCACAGTACCTGAAACATGGAGATTGCTGTGAAAGTGAAAGGAAAGTGAAAGTCACTCAGTCGTGTCTGATTCTTTGCGACCCCATGGACTATATAGTCTGTGGAATTCTCCAGGGCAGAATACTGGAGTGGGTAGCCATTCCCTTCTCCAGGGGATCTTCCCAACTCAGGGATTGAACCCAGGTCCCCCTTCCCATTGCAGGCAGATTCTTTACCATCTGAACCACCAGGGAAGGGAAAAGAATAAATAGTCGTTTATAAAACATTCTCAGACCCACAAGTGAACAAACAGTGGAGCTAAGGTGAAGGGTTCAGGAAGGAGTAGGTGAGTGTGGAAAAGCACCTCAGGAATGATCAGAGGGGTGTCAGAAAGGCAGGCTCACAGGTTTTGACCAAGTCCAGAATGATATACCCTTGAGTGGAGAGTTTCCAAATGTTTCCCAAGAGGAAAAGACAATGGGCAAGATGTATTTTTGGAGGCTCTTTCCTGACAGTGGGAATGGAAAGAAATCAATATATATGAGGGCCATTAGGAAGGAGGGACCTGCAGTACCTTGGGGGCTCATAGGATGTGGGGTGAAGGGGCAGGAGAGGTCTAGGGTGACTTTGAGGCATCACCACCAGCATGGGAGGAGCTGGACTGGAGGGAGGAGGGTGTATGGGTTTTTGGACAGCAGGAGGACGTGGTTGCTGGGGGCCACTCGGGAGCTGGGTCAGGGGTGGAGATGTAGATTTGGGAGTTGGCTGCTGACATGAGAGGGGTTCTCAGCTCTTGGGATGGGGGAGAGAGAGGGGAAAGCATAAAGCATTGAGGAGATGCACAGGGAATATTTGTGGGGTTAGAGGCTGACAAAGGAAAGAGCAGAGTGAGAAGAGGGCCAGAGGAAGAACAAGCCATGGTGCTGGCGGCGTCAGGGTGAAGGTCATATGCTGCAGAAAGGCCAAGGTGGGGTGATGCAGAAGGGCAGGTGCTGCTCGATCAGCCTCTGGGCAACCAGTCTGGGTGCAGAGTTATAGGGAGGGGCTCGGCAGGAAGGATGCCTTCAGGGTGTTGGGCCGTCTGCAGTGGGATTCAGTTTTAAGAATTTCTGCAAAGTGCCAGAAATGACAAGATACTGTCTTCCTCTAAGGGAGAAATGGCAGCAGGCCGGGCAGTGAGCAAGTCCCATTTGTCTATTCACTGGCCTGCCTTCTGAAGGCCAGACCAGGAAATGGTGAACAGATGGAGAGGTTGGGCCTCTTTGTCATGTAATTTTGAGCACTCTGGGCCCCAATGTCCCGGGGCGGGTGGTATTTGGACTGAATGGTGCCTGAGGTCCCCTTCTGCCCTCTCTGCCCATAAGCCCCATAGCTAAGTAGTTCCTGTGCTAGGCTGACCTCTGAGGGTCAGGTTCTAATCACTAGAGACCACTTTCATTGGCACCGCAGCCCCCCAATATGTGTGGGTCATGGAACTCTCACTGTGATAGGAATACCTCATGACTACACAAACATTTACGGATTGCAGACTACTCGTGAGTGTGTTCACATGTGAGCTGAGTGTCGTCATCTTTTTTTTTAACCACTACAAAGCAAAGCTTTACTGTATTTCTCAGTGACTGAACTTAAGAATGTGATGGAATGCAACCAGAGATGATCATACCAAGTAAGTGAGAAAGAGAAAGACAAACACCATATGATACCACTTATATGTGGAAGCTACAGTATCACATAAAGGAACTTATCTATGAAACAGAAACAGAATCTCAGATACAGAGAACAGACTGATGGTCGTCAGGGTGTGGGGGGTGGGGGTTGAGGGGCAGATGGAGTGGGAAGTTGGGGTTAGCAGTAAGCCTTCACGTATAGAGCGAATAAACAACAAGATCCTATTGTAGAGCATAAATAACTATATTCAGTGTCCTATGATAAACCATACTGGGAAAGAGTATATATGTGTGTTAGTGGCTCAGTCATGTCTGACTCTTTGTGACTCCATGAAATGTAGCCCCCCAGGCTCCTCTGTCCATGGAATTCTTCAGTCAAGGATACTGGAGTGGGTTGCCATTTCCTCCACCAGGGTATCTTCCCTACTCAGGGATCGAACCCCAGTCTCCTGCATTGCAGGCAGATTCTTTACCATCTGAGCCACCAGGGAGTGAATAGAAGTGTGCAACTGAATCACTTTGCTGTTTAACAGAAACTAACACGACAGTGTAAGTCAACTATGCTGCTGCTGCTGCTGCTAAGTCGCTTCAGTCGTGTCTGACTCTGTGCGACCCCATAGACGGCAGCCCACCAGGCTCCCCCGTCCCTGGGATTCTCCAGGCAAGAACACTGGAGTGGGTTGCCATTTCCTTCTCCAATGCATGCAAGTGAAAAGTGAAAGGGAAGTCGCTTAGTCATGTCTGACTCTTTAGCGACCCCATGGACTACAGCCCACCAGGCTCCTCCGTCCATGGGATTCTTCAGGCAAGAGTACTGGAGTGGGGTGCCATTGCCTTCTCCAAAGTCAACTATACTTTGGTTTAAAAAAGAATATGCTGGAGAATATGTTAACAAAGCAGATTAAATTTAACAGGGTAGGGCATGTGTCCATTCCATTGTGAATGGCACAAAGAATTTTTTAAGATAGAAAATTCTGCCAATGTTAAAAAGTTATTTCATAAGACAAAGTCACATTATTCAAAGATGAGTAAAATTCGAGCATCAGTTCAGTTCAGTTCAGTCGCTCAGTTGTGTCCGACTCTTTGTGACACCATGAATCACAGCATGCCAGGCCTCCCTGTCCATCACCAACTCCCGGAGTTCACTCAGACTCAAGTCCATCGAGTCAGTGATGCCATGCAGCCATCTCATCCTTTGTCGTCCCCTTCTCCTCCTGCCCCCAATCCCTCCCAGCATCAGAGTCTTTTCCAATGAGTCAACTCTTCACATGAGGTGGCCAAAGTACTGGAGTTTCAGCTTTAGCATCATTCCTTCCAACGGAAGCCCAGGGCTGATCTCCTTCAGAATGGACTGGTTGGATCTCCTTGCAGTCCAAGGGACTCTCAAGAGTCTTCTCCAACACCACAGTTCAAAAGCATCACTTCTTTGGTGCTCAGCTTTCTTCACAGTCCAACTCTCACATCCATACATGACCACAGGAAAAACCATAGCCTTGACTAGACAGACCTTTGTTGGCAAACTAACATCTCTGCTTTTGAATATGCTATCTAGGTTGGTCATAACTTTCCTTCCAAGGAGTAAGCGTCTTTTAATTTCATGGCTGCAGTCACCATCTGCCCTGATTTTGGAGCCCCCCAAAAATAAAGTCTGACACTGTTTCCACTGTTTCCACAGTTTCCCCATCTATTTCCCATGAAGTGATGGGACCGGATGCCATGGTCTACATTTTCTGAATGTTGAGCTTTAAGCCAAATTTTTCACTCTCCACTTTCACTTTCATCAAGAGGCTTTTGAGTTCCTCTTCACTTTCTGCCTTAAGGGTGGTGTCATCTGCATATCTGAGGTTATTGATATTTCTCCCGGCAATCTTAATTCCAGCTTGTGGTTCTTCCAGTCCAGCGTTTCTCATGATGTACTCTGCATAGAAGTTAACTAAGCAGGGTGACAGTATACAGCCTTGACGTACTCCTTTTCCTGTTTGGAACCAGTCTGTTGTTCCATTTTATTGTCTTGTTTACGAGGTCAAAAATTCAAGGTTCAGTAGCTTGACCATACTCACACAGCTAGGCAATGGCAGAGCTGGAATTTGAACCCAGACACTTACACTCTAAGTTTCCATCACGACACACTATTTTAAAATTTAAGTGGATTAGAATAAAATGTTTGAGTAGTGTGAAGAATTTTGTATGACTCCTTGAAATGTTTAGCAAAACTGATATGGCCAAATTTGAGCTAGTTGTGGGGCTATTTGACGTCTCCAGCATGGAAACAGTTGGTTTTAACCTTTTTTTCCTGTTTGCAGATAAGGAAAGCACAACCACTCCAGATCAGCCTTATGTTGCTGCTTCTGGATCTGCTGACTTGGATGGTGGCCGTAGTGACTCATGGGTGCTCAGCTTACAGCTGTCTAGGACCAGTGGGTGATGGTAGATGCCCAACAGTAGCATCTCTGGTTTGGAGTTCCACCTGCACAACTTCCAGAGCCCAAGCCCTCTCTTTCTCTGGAAGTTAAGTGTCTGGAGTGACCTCAAAGATTCTCCTTGGTGGGACATAGCTTTGCACGCAAGCTGTCACTCTGGAGTCCTTTCCTGTTCTGGCTGGAGCTCTGCTGATCCACTGGGTTCCTGTCCTGCTGTTGTGGGTTGTTTGATGTGACCTTGAGATTAGCCGCTGCCACACAGAGGTCTATCTTCCTGGTGTTGACCACCTTCTCTGTGGTCCAATGCTTCCTGATGAAAAGGAGGGGGTAATCCCCTCCTGCAAGTCAAAGAACACTGACTCAGCTACTTCTCTGCCAGGTAATATCACTGGACTGGATGGAGGAAGGTCCTGTCCTCTGCTGGTTGGCCCAGGACCTCTCCGTGTGTGGTCTGGTTTCTCCAGATGGCAGTGGCATGTTCGCCTTGACTGATGGGTTGCCCTATTCCTTTAGCACTTTTGTGGGAAGCAGAAAAAACACTCTGCAATGCCCTGTCCCCTCTGAAGAGTGGATGAGTCTTTGTCTCCAGGGGACCCAAGATGGTTTTCTCAGTCACTGAGCTTGTGAACCAGGCCTGAGTTATCCTTTCTTCTGCAGGTTTTAATTGGGGGGGGGTGTGCTTGCAGAAACTGGCACTGTGAGTTTGGATCTGGAGGGATCTTGGACTTTGGCAGCGCGGTTGGGGAGGGGGCCAGGGGGCATGGCCCTGCTTAATGCCTAGGGCAGAGGAAGTCCAGCTCCCCCATCTTGTTTCTAGAATCCCTCTGTATCCCCCATTTCAGGCTAGGTCATCACTTGACCCGGGCAGCACCAGGTGGGTGATAAATCCATGCCACCCATCAGTAACAGAACAAATGCATTCTCCCTAGCCCGGGAACTGGAGCAGTCCGGGAACTGGAGCCTCCCCAAACCAAATCAGCTGACCTGAACGGAGCTCAGGCTGGTGGGAACAGGACATTTTGTGGAGACACTGGCGTCTGTTCCCTCCCAGAGCCCCACACCCCTCAGTGCTTTTCCTTGAAGTCCGAAATAGCGGAACGAGCGTATTCTTTCCTGAGGCAGCTGCTCTGCTTACTTCCAACATGTTGTGCCTCCAGAGCTCAGAAAATCAGAGGCATCAAAGGAGAGAAGCTGCGAGTGCTCAGCCCACAGGGACAGGCGGCTTTGGAGGCTCCAGTTTGCTTTTTTCTTTCCATGTGCGTCAGATGTGCCGTCTCATCTTGCAGCGCCCGGCCAGCTCTCACTCTTCCGCAAAGCTGTGGCTGGGGCGCCCTTCTGGCTGGAAAAATGTTTAAAGTTGGGGTGACAGGCGGCAGTCCCTGGCGCTGGGAGAGAAACGCAGATAACTAAACCAAACATGAGAGCAGTTGCACATGTGTCATCCTGACAAGACGTAAGTCAGGTTTGATCTGGGTCCAGCTGTAGCCCTGAAAGCTAGAGAGGGAATATTCTCGGCTTGGGAGCCTTCTCTTTCTTCAGCTGCTTGCGAACCCGTTGTTGAAGTTGATTGATGCCCTAACTCAGTGGCCATGTTGGCTTCAAAGCAGGCATTGGCTGCTCCTCTTGCTGATTTCATAGCATCCTCTGTTGATTTCAGCTTTTACAAATAGGCAAGGGAGTGCATCCACGTGGGGCCTCCTTCTGGGTTTCCTGGTCTCTTGGGCAGCCATAGTTGTCTGTTCATGTTTGACCTTGCCTTCCTCCAAAGTCAGGTTTAGACTTTGGAAAATGCTTGACAGATGCAAAACGATAGGTTTAACAGGAGCCTGAGGCATCATTGGGAAAGCTTAATTTAGTTTACTTTTGTTTTAGGACAGGTCATTCATTTTCTTGGTTCATAAATCAAAGCTATAAAAATTCTGGCTTCTATTCTTGTTCCCATCAACCTCAACCCAAGCGAATACTTATATTAGTTTCTTGGGTGTCTTTAACAAATACAAGCAAATATGTGTGTATTTATGTATTTGAAAACATATATGCGCTTCCTTTCCTCTTTCCCAGAAAATAAAATGCAAATGGCTCATAAAAGAATGGAAGGCTCCTCAGTCTCACTTATTTTAAGAGAAATGCAAATTAAAATGACAATGAAATACTAGTGTGGCAAGGCTGACAAAAGTTAACATTCTATGCAAACTGGTTTGCACTTTGCTCTTTTCACCTAATTGTATATCTTGGAGATCTTTCAAATCGATGCATGAAGAGTATCTTCACTAATTTTTACAGCTTTATAGTATCCTATTTATGGACACACCGTAAATTTGTTTAACTAGTTTCCTATTGATGGACCCTTGGGTTGCTTCCAATCTTTTGTTACTACAAACAGTGCCAACCAGGACACTTCCTGTATGTGCTGGTACATCTGTAGGATAAATTTTGGCAAGGAGGACTGTTGGATCAAGGGATAAGTGTGTTTATAGTATTTTTAAGGTTTTCCAGATACCTTCAATGGGATTGTGTAGTATGTACAACCTCTCAGTTCAGTTCCGTTCAGTCGCTCAGTCATGTCCAACTCTTTGTGACCCCATGAACTGCAGCATGCCAGGCCTCCCTGTCCATCACCAACTCCTGGAGTTCACTCAGACTCACGTCCATCGAGTCAGTGATGCAATCCAGCCATCGCATCCTCTGTCGTCCCCTTCTCCTCCTCTAGTGATAAATGAAGACCCTCCTTCCCCACAGCCTTGTCACAGTGGCATTTCATTGCAGTTTTAATTTGCATTTCTCTTATTCTAAAGTGAAATTGAGCACCATTCAGTTCTTTTAAGAGCCATTTGCCTTTCCTCTTCTATGAGTTGCCTCTGCATATCCTTTGCCCATTGAAACAAAAATTGTCTTATTGGCTTGGCCCCTTTTCCTTAATAACTCTGGGAACTCTTGATATGTTAAGGGAAGATTAGTTCTCTGTGATAGGAGTTGTAAATATTAACCCCACAATGTTGTCTTTTGATTTTGCTTATGGTGTGTGTGTATCTAAGTGAAATCAATTTTTAGGTGATAGAATATAGTAATATTTTTCAGGGTTATGGATTCTGGATAAAAGAAAGGCTTTCCATACTTAATAAAGAAAGCTGAGCACCAAAGAATTGATGTTTTTGAACTGTGGTGTTGGAGAAGACTCTTGAGAGTCCCTCGGACTGCAAGGAAATCAAACCAGTCAGTCCTAAAGGAAATCAGTCCTGAATATTCATTGGAAGGACTGATGCTGAAGCTGAAACTCCAATATTGTGGCCACCTGATGTGAAGAACTGACTCAATGGAAAAGTTGGACACAACTGAGCTGAACTGAATTGAACTCCCATACTTCAAGGTTCTAGAGTATGTTTTTTTTTTTTTCTAGTACTTTAATGGTTTCATTTTTTTAATGTTTATACCTGTGGGAGTTGATGCTATGGAATGATCTTATAACATGGAGAAAGGCATATTCATCACTCATCTGTTCCCTTGGAGACAGAAGGCAAAATGGAATTAGCAGGTGTCTTGTAATGACCCAGGGACTCCCAGGTGGTGTCGTGGTAAAGAATCTACCTGCCAATGCAGGAGATGCAAGAGACATGGGTTCAATCCATGGGTTGGGAAGCTCTCCTGGAGTAGGAAATGGAAATTCACTGCAGTGTTCTTGCCTGGAAAATTCCATGGATAGAGGAGCCTGGCAAGCTACAGTTCATGGGGTCACAAAGAGTTGGATATGACTGAGCACTTATGCGCACAGCTGTGATGACCCAGTGAGAGACACCACAGTGGGCTCTGTCTTGGTTGTGGTCTGGGGAGGATTGGGCAGGCCCTACGCCAGCACCCCAGTGCCCTTGGGGTCTGTCATAGTTTATTCAGCCAAGGACTTGGGGGTTCGTCTGAGACTCAGGGACCTTTCACGGAACAAAGTTTTGTTTCTTTTTCACTTTTACTGACTGCAAATAAGAGGGAGAATCTGTTATCAATCACTATACATTACACTTGCTTTCATCTGTATGTCATCTTATTCTGTCCTCTGAACCGTCCTCCACAGGATTCTCTCTGATTTTACAGGTAAAGAGATGGAGGCTCAGGCAGGCAGCTGACTTGCCTAATGCCATTCATTTGGCTAGTAAGTAGATGAGGCAAAGTACAGGTCACAGGACACCTGCTAATTTCATTTTGCCTTCCGTCTCCAAGGGAACAGATGAGTGATGGGTCTCCATGCTTTTCTCCACGTTCTAAGATCATTCCACAGCATCAGCTCCCACAGGTACAAACATTAAGGTCCAGAACAGTCACTGGGCAGCCCATTCCCCTTCTTTAATGATAGAAGCTCTGCCTTTACCTGGTTTGCTTATGGGTTTCAAATTAAGCTTTGGCTTGAAGAATGGATCTACTGCAAGAGTTTGTGTTCTCCAGACAGGAGAACATTTTTTAGTGCTTCTCATCCTCAGCAATGGGTTTTGGCTTGACCGGCGCCACCCCACATCACTTCTGTCCCTGCTTCCATGCCCATGACTGTTACCCTCTCTGCCTAGTAGATCTGAAGGGCCCCAGTCCACTGAGGGCATTACTAGGAGTTGAAAGCTCAGTGGCGGCTCAGGGCTGGGAGCTAGCAATGGCAGCTGCAAAGATGATTCCTCAAACTGACTCAGCCCAGCTCTGGGCCTCCTCCAACCCACCGCCACCACTGGCTTCATGCTGGAAGACTCCCAGTACAGTAGAGCTGATGTTTTTCTCAAGGGCTGGAATATGGGGAAAAACTGCCACCAGCCACCCTCTCTGCTTTCCCTCCCTCCTCACACCACAACAAAATGTTGTGGGGTATCTCCAACCAATACCAACAGTTACTCAGTGACACCTTTGGTAAGAAGTAGAAACTAAGGTATAACTATTGATATTTGAGCTTATTATAACTTTTTACAGGGTGAATTTCCTTCTGCATTTAAGGACTAATAGGCTTTGATGCTTCTATCATAATTTCACTCAGTGGTATTTAAGAATACTAGAAATAAAAACATTTCTAACAACATCATCATTATCATTATCCTTCAGCATCTGAGTTAGGTGGACTCTATCATGGATGGTTAAGTCAGCATCATCATTCCGATCACCATTACTAATAGAATAATATGGGGTTAAACAATCAGGCTTCATGGAAGGAACTCAATGCCAAAGGCTTGATACCAAGCTTGAGAAAACTTAGTTTTAGAGAAAGAATGCAAATCAAAAACTACAGTGAGATATCACCTCACGCTGGTTAGAATGGTCACCATCAAAAAGCCTACAAATAATAAATGCTGGAGAGGGTGTGGAGGAGGAACTCTCCTGTGCAGATGGTGGGAATGCAAACTGGTGCAGCCACTATGGAGAACACTATGGAGGTCCCTCAGGAAACTAGAAATAGAGCCCCCACATAATCCTGCAGTCCCACTCCTGGGTGTGTATTGGGAGAAAATTTTAATTTGAAAAGATACGTGAACCGCAATGTTCATGGCAGCACTATTTACAGTAGCCATGGAAACCACTTGGAAACATTCTAAAAGTCCACTGACAGATGAATGGATAAAGATGCGGTACATATATACAACGGCATACTACTCAACCATTAAACAAGAATGAAATGATGCCATTTTCAGCAACATGTCTGGACCTAGAGATTATGATAATAAGTGAAGTGAGATAGAGAAAGACAAATACCATATGATATCACTTATATGTGGAACCTAAAAGAGAGATACAAAAGAACTTACATACAAAACAGAAATGGACTCCTTGTTGTTCAGTCACTAAGTTGTGTCTGACTCTTTGTGACCCCATGGACTGTAGCACTCCAGGCTCCTCTGTTCACTATCTCCCAGAGTTTACTCAAATTCGTAGAAATACACTCACGGACATAGAAAACAAATTTAGGGTTACTAAAGGGGAAAGGGTGGGGAAGGATAGATTAGGAGCTTGGGATTAACATAAACACACTTCTATATGTAAAATAGATAACCAACAGGGACCTACTGTGTAGCACAGGGAACTATACTCAATAATTTTTATAGCATATAAGGGAAAAGATGTATATTTATACCTATATCTATATATACACACTGTAAATCAAGTATACTTGAATAAAATAAAAAAAGAGGAAAAATGGCCCTCTAGAGAGAGGAGGCCATTTATTTCACATTTCTTGCAAATATGAAGGCACATCCTAGGAAAGCACTGTCCTCTGTTCCCTCTGGCATTCCTGAGCAGTTTCAGCTTGTGAGGATCTTGTGTCCTGCACAGAACCCTGTGGCAGGATGGCTGTGTTTCATGATCAGCCCCTGGGCTGTGTGGGGGCAGGCAGGTGTATTCAGACCCAGAGTCCACTTTTTGCGTCCTTGTCCTCTTGTCATGGACGAGGCAGTGCAGGAACCTTCCATCAGGCTTGACGGGAACAGGCTTAAACTTTTGGGGATAGCAGTGCAAAAATGAGCAATGAGGTGTCATGCGGGGTCCATAGCTGGGGACAATTTTTACTCTTCCTATTTAACAAACATTGGATAGTGGTGGTATGTCCATGACCCTGTCTTGAATTAGGCTCCTAGCAGCAGACCCTGAGATGAGAATTCCTGAGTAAGTGGTGGGTCAAGGAAGTGCTTCCTGGAGAAACGTGGTAGGAGAGATGGGGGAGTTGGACCAGGAAGGGAGCCCAGCAGAGGTTGGCTCCTACTCAATCCTTCCTGGGAGCAAGCTTTTCAGTGACCCGGGGCCTATGCTCGGGGAGGCCCTGGCCTGGGACTAATGCTCTTGAAATTCTTAATCACTTTGGAACAAGGGACGTGCATTTCCATTTTGCATTGTATGTGTTAGTCCCTCAGTTGTGTCTGACTCTTTCTGACCCCATGGACTGTAGCCTGCCAGGACTCTCAGTCCATGGGATTTCCCAGGCAAGAATACTGGAGTGGGTTGTCATTCCCTTCTCCAGGAGGTCTTCCCAACCCAAGGATCAAACCTGAGTCTCCCGCCTTGCAGGCAGATTCTTTACCATCTGAGTCACCAGGGAAGCCTTGCAAATTCTGTATACGGTCCTGGCCACAAGGGAACTCCTGAGTGTGGGCACCTCAGGGCTGCCCGCTCTGGGGGCCAGGGGACCTGAGCTTTATAGTCCTGTCATTAGCTACCAGCACCCCTTAAATATTCCCAAGTTTTTCTGGTTCCTTTTATAAGAAGGCAGAACTACTCTAGGGGCTTTAGGGCAGTCCTCTGAAAAAAAGGAGCCAGGGGGTGGCTGTTGGAAATGCCAGCATCTTGAAGGGGTGGCAGCATCCAAATTCAGGGCCAAATTCTTCACACCTCTTGAGGCCAAGTTCAGGTCACGTAGTGGCTTCAGTTCTACTAGGAGTCCTCGGTCCTCTTCATCTACTGCTTCTGATTATGGATAAACAGGGAAAGTGAAAGAATGATAAATAAGGCTAAATAAATGATAAATGACGCCAACTGCTAGGAATGCTGTGATTCTCCTTCCCAGGGGGACAATTCCTCACAAACCCACTGTGCTCAGGTTGGAACTGTGTCATTGCATCCCTCAGCTTTGCCTTGTTGTGTTCAGTTCAGTTCAGTCGCTCAGTCATGTCTGACTCTTTGTGACCCCATGGACTGCAGCATGCCAGGCTTCCCTGTCCATCACCAACTCCTGGAGCTTGCTCAAACTCATGTCCATTGAGTCAGTGATGCCATCCAACCATCTCATCCTCTGTTGTCCCCTTCTCCTCCTGCCCCCAATCTTTCCCAGCGCAGGCTCTTTTTCAATGAGTCAGTTCTTCACATCAGGTGGCCAAAGTATTGGAGTTTCAGCTTCAGCATCAGTCCTTCAGTGAATATTCAGGACTGATTTCCTTTAGGACTGACTGGTTTGATTTCCTTGCAGTCTGAAGGACTCTCAAGAGTCTTTGCCAACGTCATAGTTCAAAAGCATCAATTCTTCAGTGCTCAGCTTTCGTTATGGTCCAACTCTCACATCTATACATGACTACTGGAAAAACCATTGCTTTGACTAGATGGACCTTTATTGGCGAAGTAATGTCTCTGCTTTTTAATATGCTGTCTAGGTTGGTCATAGCTTTTCTCCCAAGGAGCAAGCGTCTTTTAATTTCATGGCTGCAGTCAGCATCTGCAGTGATTTTAGAGCCCAAGAAAATAAAGTCTGTCAGTGTTTCCATTGTTTCCCCATATATTTGCCATGATGTGATGGGACTGGATGCCATGATCTTCGTTTTTTTGAATGTGGAGTTTAAAGCCTGCTTTTTCTTTCTCCTCTTTCACTTTTCATCAAGAGGCTCTTTAGTTCCTCTTCACTTTCTGCCTTAAGGGTGGTGTCATCTGCATATCTGAGGTTATTGATATTTCTCCCGTCAATCTTGATTCCAGCTTGTGCTTCATCCAGCCTGGCATTTTGCATGATGTACTCTGCTTATAAGTTAAATAAATATACAGCCTTGACATACTCCTTTCCCTATTTGGAACCAGTCTGTTGTTCCATGTCCAGTTCTAACTGTTGCTTCTTGTCCTGCATACAGATTTCACAGGGGGCAGGTCAGGTGGTCTGATATTCCCATCTCTTTCAGAATTTTCCACAGTTTGTTGTGATCCACACAGTCAAAGGCTTTGGCACAGTCAATAAAGCAGAAGTAGATGTTTTTCTGGAACTCTCTTATTTTTTCAACAATCCATTGGATGTTGGCAATTTGATCTCTGGTTCCTCTGCCTTTTCTAAATCCAGCTTGAACATCTGAAAGTTCACAGTTCATGTACTGTTGAAGCCTGGCTTGGAGAATTTTGAGCATTACTTTACTAGCTTGTGAGATGAGTGCAATTGTGTAGTAATTTGAGCATTCTTTGGCATTGCCTTTCTTTGGGATTGGAATGAAAACTGACCTTTTCCAGTCCTGTGGCCACTGCTGAGTTTTCCAAATTTGCTGGCATATTGAGAGCACTTTCACAGCATCATCTTTTAGGATTTGAAATAGCTCAACTGGAATTTCTTCATCTCCACTAGCTTTGCTCATAGTAATGCTTTCTAAGGCCCACTTGACCTCACATTCCAGGATATCTGGCTCTGGATGAGTGATCAGACCATTGTGGTTATCTGGGTCATGAAGATCTTTTTTGTATGGTTCTTCTGTGTATTCTTGCCACCTCTTAATATCTTCTGCTTCTGTTAGGTCCATACCATTTCTGTCCTTTATTGTGCCCATCTTTGCATAAAGTTCCCTTGGTATCTCTAATTTTCTTGAAGAGATCTCTAGTCTTTCCCATTCTGTTGTTTTCCTCTATTTCTTTGCACTGATCACTGAGGAAGGCTTTCTTATCTCTCCTTGCTATTTTTTGGAACTCTGCATTCAAATGGATATATCTTTCCTTCTCCTTTGCCTTTCGCTTCTCTTCTTTTCTCAGCTGTTTGTAAGGGCTCCTCAGACAACCATTTTACCTTTTTGCATTTCTTTTTCTTGGGGATGGTCTTGATCACTGCCTCCCATACAATGTCACGAACCTCTGTCTATAGTTCTTCAGGCTCTCTGTCTGTCAGATCTAATCCCTTGAATCTATTTGTCACTCTATTGTATAATTGTAAGGGATTTGATTTAGGTCACACCTGAATGGTCTAGTGGTTTTCCCTACTTTCTTCAATTTAAGTCTGACTTTGGCCATAAGGAGTTCATGATCTGAGCCACAGTCAGCTCCTGGTCTTGTTTTTGCTGACTGTATAGAGCTTCTCCATCTTTGGCTGTAAAGAATATAATCAATCTGATTTCAGTGTTGACCATCTGGTGATGTCCATGTGTAGAGTCTTCTCTTGTGTTGTTGGAGGAGAGTGTTTGCTATGACCAGTGCGTTCTCTTGGCAAACCTCTATTAGCCTTTGTTGTGTTCAGTCCTCAAATATCTTCCCAACAAAACACTCAATATGTACATTTTTCTACTTTGCCATCTCCTATGCTCCAGTGTTTTAGCCACGTGATGTGAAGAGCAGACTTCACATCTGCTCTTTATTGGAAAAGTCCCTGATGCTGGGAAAGATTGAGGGCAAAAGGAGAAGAGGGCATCAGAGGATGAGAGGATTGGATGGCATTACCAATGCAGTGGACATGAACTGGGGCAAACTTTGGGTGATGGTGAGGGATAGGGAGGCCTGGTGTGCTGCAGTCCATGGGGTTGCAAAGAGTCAGACATGACTGGGCAACTGAACTGCATTTTTAAGAGAGTTTCCCCTCCTTTAAAAAAAATTTTTTTTAATTTATTTATTTATGGTTGCTCTGGGTCTTCGTTGCTGTGTGCAGGTTTTTTCTAGTTGTGTCGAGAGGGGGCTACTCTCCAGTTGCAGTGCGCGGCTTCTCACTGCAGTGGATTCTCTTGTTGTGGAGCACGGGCTGTAGGTGCACAGGCCTCAGGAGTTGTGGCTCATGGGCTTAATTGCTCTGCAGTATGTGGAATCTTCCCAGACTAAGGACCAAACCCGTGTCACCTGCATTGGCAGGTGGATTCTTAACCACTGGACCCCTAGGGAAGTCCTGCTAAGCATTTTTAAAGAAAATATAACTCCTATGGCTTTGAATCTTTGTACCAAGTTCCTCGAACTATATATTTTTAGAAGTTTTTCTTCTTAGCTTAAAAATAAGATTTACAACACATTTGACCCTTGGCTGGCTGTGTCTCTGACTGTCTAGATACAGCTCCTCTGCAGATTAGAGACTGGCCCAAATGTTACTAGCTTTACTGGTCTACCCAGATTTTACCATCCAGCGCTAGATTGTGGAAGAGGCTAACAAATTCTTGACCTGAGAATTTGTCTTTTAAAGGACACAGTCATGCAGCCATCACCAGAAATTTCTAGGAGAGAAAAAGCATGCAGGCATATGAAATGAATCCCCTGAAGTAGCTTGCACTGGCGTGCATTTCCAGATGATGGATTCATGTCCTAAGAGCAGGAACTTCCCCACTTTTAACATTGTCCTGCCACCTACAAACATGCCCATGGGCTCTTATGCAACACGCATATCAACTAAATACACTAAATAAACAATAAACGTGAGAGCTCAGTTGTGCTACCTGCAACCTGCAACATTCTGCTGCTGCTGCTGCTAAGTCGCTTCAGTCGTGTCCGACTCCGTGCGACCCCATAGACGGCAGCCCACCAGGCTCCCCCGTCCCTGGGATTCTCCAGGCAAGAACACTGGAGTGGGTTGCCATTTCCTTCTCCAATGCATGAAAGTGAAAAGTGAAAGTGAAGTCGCTCAGTCGTGTCCGACTCTTAGCGACCCCATGGACTGCAGCCTACCAGGCTCCTCCATCCATGGGACTTTCCAGGCAAGAGTACTGGAGTGGGGTGCCATTCTAGAAGTGTTTAAAAATTTCCTCTCTTGTACCATGTCTGAAAAATGCCTCTTTTAGCTTTTAAAGATTTAGACGTTGAAAGTTTGGTTCCTATGTCCTAAGCCGCATGTTTGTCCCTGGGTCACTGTTCTCACCAGTCACTATTAGCCAGTGACTCTTCTAGAATGCACCACCAGGAAATTGCTATCCTTTCTTCCCTCTGTCTTCACTGTCATCATGACCCATCTAAACTCATCTTGCCCTCTTCCTCTTCCTCTTAGTATTTTTCAGTGTGCTTACCTTGGATTTTATTGAAGTCCAATTCGTTGGACTGGCCATGGTGAGATACTCATTTTGACAAAAGCACACCCACTCATGTGGTTAATCTAGGGGCATCTGGCTAAAAACCAACAAGCATGGCACTGCCAAACCTGAGCCTTCCTTACATGGGAAACCAGCAAAAGCACATTCTTTCTCTCTTTTTCAATTTCCTCAAAATATACATTCCCAAAGCACACAGAGAAGCGCATGCTCAGAGAAGTGCCACTGTTTACTAAAGATGCCCCACAAAGGCTGAAAGAGGAAGGAGAGGATGTTTGACTATCAAAGCCAATCTGGAGGAATCTTTGAAGGAGGAAGAATCTAAGAATTGGGGCAGAAGCCCCTGTGAGAAGACTCTTGATGTTTTTAGGCTTGTTCTAATCCTTAACATCTCCTGTTGAAGCCTGCCATGCACTAATGTCTTCTCCATCTTCCATCATAATTTGTCCTTGGAGAGAAAGAAACTAAGCCATTTTCAGGGAGTTCTCTGGGGAATGAAGGGAAAGAGGGAGTAGATGGATGATCGACTCAGGGAATGTGTGTGTGCAGTGAGATTGGAGAGCCCTCTCTGAATCCTTCGCTTCTGCCCCCGTTCCCCACTCTACACTGTGCCACACTGAATATACATCTCAGCTTGTGAATAGTGTCTTGGACTACTGAAGAGTTAAATTATTTTGAAAGACTTCCAAAGGAGACTCTGTACTCTCCCAGTATGAGAGTGACTCACTAAAGGAAATCATTACTTATATCCAATTAGTTTCTTTACAAATGCTCATTAATTTAATTTCCTAAGCAATCTTCACTTTCTATCTCAATTGGAACAGTCATAGGTAATTCCTTTTTAGGAATCCACTACAAATTTGTCCCCATGACCCAGTATGGAACTGAAGACATCATTCTCTCTGCCTCTGTTTCTTTCCCCTCTCTTGGTCTCCGTCTTTTTCTGTCTTCTTCTACTTCACTTTGACTTGCCATCTAATTCCATCCTACCCCATATAACCTCAAAAACTGCAGATGAAATGTTTCCATTTTAATTCTGATACTACAAGACTATTTTGCAACTCTGAATTTTTAGTCCTAAAAATGGCACTTTCTCCTAGATGTCTGATACTTTTTTTTTTGTCTAATGGATCAAGATGGCTGCAAATATAGTACAAATAGACCAATTAACACTGCTATTTCTTCCAAAGTCAGGGTAATATTGAAAAACTATTTTAATGGATAGAACCCATCATCATGTAAGGCCATAAACCTAAATCTTTGAAAAAATAATAAATCAGGTACTTTCATACTAGTATGGCTCCTTTTTCCTGCTTTTCTAAGGCATCTTCTAATATTATCAGACTCTTCTGCATGCATGCTCAGTTGGGTCTGATTCTGTGCTACCCTTTAGACTGTAGATGTCCAGGTTCCTCTGTCCATGGGATTATCCCAGGAAGGATGCTGGAGTGGGTTGCCATTTCCTCCTCCAGGGGTTCTTCCTGACCCAGGGATTGAACCTGTGTCTCCTGCAGCTCCTGCATTGGCAGGTGGATCCTTTACCACTGAGCCACCTGGGCTGTCGCTGTTTTTTATCCCTGAATCATGTCCAACTCTTTGCAACCCCATGGACTGCAGCACGCCAGGGTTCCCTGACCTTCACTGTCTCCCAGAGTTTGCTCTATCTCATGTCCATTGAGTCAATGATGCCATCCAACCGTCTCATCTTCATGTCCCCGTCTCCTACCCTCAGCACCTGGGAAGCCCCATCATATATCAATGCATCACAGAATTGCATTTTTAGAATTAAGATTCTTAATTAATCTAACCTTACCAAAATAAAATAATTAAACAATGGAATCCATCATGATACCTTTTAGAAAAATAAGGAAATTAATTTGGCTGTGTTGGGTCTTACTTGCAGCAAGCATGATCTCCAAGGCTTGTGAGATCTTAGTTTCCTGACCAGGGATCGAACCCACATACCCTGCACTGTTAGGTGGACTCTTTACCACTGGGCCACCAAGGAAGTCCCTCGAGATACATTTTTACAGCAGCTTTTCCTCATCACCACCTGTCACAAGGCTCTTGTAACTTGAAGGGTTAGAGGAGGGACTTCCAATGATACTGATGAGTGTTTCCATCCATGTGTTTGAGAAAGATGATTTCCTTTCTAGGGACACCAGCTCTAACTCTATCCACTCCTCTTTTATTGTTGCTGTTCAGCTCCTTGGTGCATTGTGCAAGTTACCTGGCTTAACAAACGTTTGCTTTTTGGTGATGTCCTTACTCCTTTTTGGTTTGGTCCCTGATAGAGCCTGGTTCCCCCTCTCCTCCTCATGTGCAAGGGACTTGAGCACTTGTAGTTGATAAATCCCATCAAATATGTTTGCATAAGTTCTTCTTTCTGTCTTTCAAGATACAAGACCTAGATTTTTCTGCATGTTCGTTTTGTTTTAATGAACTTGACCACATGTCATATGGAATGCTGCTTGCTTACTTCTAAATAGTACTAGGTCCTCAGGACCTGCATATACAACCAACCACATAATTTGTAGGGCCCAGTGAAAAAGAGAACCACACAGGTCTTGCTCAAAAGTTATTAAAACTTTCAAGTTGGTGACAGTAGATCATTGGATCAAGAGCTCACGCCCATGAAATCCGTTATTCCTACATAAATAACTTATGACTAAACCTAGGCATGATCTGTGATTTAGCCCTGGTTTGTTTCCTTGCTATTTCAACTTCCAAGCTCAATATGATTGGTCTATATCTCTCAGTGCTTTGAGAATCTTCCACTGACCTCTGGTTTATATTGTTGCTATCAAAAAGTCTGCTGCCAAACTAACTTGTTTCTTTGAAAGTATTTTCCCCCCTGATTGATTTTGCCCCTTGCAGTTTTTCCTTACAATGTGTCTAGTTTTGTGTATCTACTTTTGCTTTGTGTGACCTAATTTTGCTTCCTGAACCTGATTTTCATCCTGTTTTAAAAAATTCTCAGCCACTAGCTTTTAAAATATTGACTCTTGACCCCCCTTTTTTTTTTTTCTGAAAGTCCAATGTGATCCATGCTAGAACTTTTCATGTCTTTAACTTCTTTTTAAAACTGCTTTTCTTTCTGCATTGTCCTCTAGGTAATCTCCTTCCAAACCATGTTCTGGTTCTCTAATTCTCTCTTCAGCTATCTTACCTGATCTTTAAAACCATTCATCGAGTTTTTGTTTTTTATTATATACATTTCATTTCTAGAAGTTATATTTGGTCATTTTCCAAAAATGTCTGGTCTCTTTTTTAGGAGTCTGATTATTTTCTGATAATTTTTACTTCTTTTACATCTGGGCCATAATACCCAGCCTCTTTCTGATAGTTTCATTATCTGATATTCTTGAAGTTCCTGGGATTCGATATCTTATACTGTCTGCTGTTGTATGTCTTAACTCTGGTTCTTGGTGGAATCGTGGTCATATTTCCTAAAGCACTGTGTAGTTTTTGATTGTGTGGTTCTATCTCACAGAATTCTCACTCTGGGGATTTTGTGTGGCAGAGGTTGAGGATCTGTTTCGATAGAGAAGTTTTTCATTTGCTTTAGCAAATGCCCCTGTGATAGAATGAGATTGGGACTCTTCTTATGCTATTTAACTGGTTTGGGATTCCTAGACTGTACAGGTGAGTGAATTTAAATGCAAACCTGTGTGAAGTGTGGCCTGTGGTTATGAAACTCAAGGCGACTTTTCTTCCCTGCCAGAGCTCCCACTGCCTGGGCAGCCAACTGTCAGCACCTGCTCTGGTGTTCAGCCTGCTCTGGTCTCAGGGATTTCCTGCACTGATCTCAGCCTCACTCTTAAAACCATGTTTGTTATTTCTGTAGGCATATCTAGGTATTTTGTGGCTGGAGGTTTTGTTAGATTCTCCTTCATGATATTGCCACAAATGATAGCTCCTGTCATTCTGAATTTCTGAGCTCAGAAAAAGCATTCTCACTATGATAACATATTTTGACATCTCTCTAGATGTTAGAAACATCTTATGAAGCAGGCCAGGAGCCCTGACCAAATTCATGGTGGTTCTTTTGTACTTATAAGAAAGTGCTCCTTAATTTTATAGGTGGCTTTGATTTAGATGAGACTTTGGTTTTGTTCTGAAAAGAAAACAGCTAATGTACTTACTCTTTGCTAAAAATGAAGTGCACAAATGGCTGGATTTATTTAGTATCAAAATGTGAGATGCTTAAAAAAATCTTAGGAATTTGAGGACACCGAGAGGGTTGCTCAGCACTGAAGGGAAAACAGGAGGAGAGAGGCATTTCGGTTCCCTGTGCCATGCATGCTCTCTAGCTTCGAATAATGCCAGGATTTCTCTCTGCTGTTTCTTCCTTTAGCTGTTGAAAAATTTCAGCCCCTTCAAGATCTGGTTTATCAGAAAATGAGAAAGTCTTCACCCAAAGAAGCACCAGAGACGTGAAGACAGATTCCTATAAAAGCTTTCATGGCTGAGTCAGCTGGGAGGGCAGCTGGTGATCATTTCCTGTCTCACCCTGCAGAAGGGAGCTACCCAGGAAAGGGATATCTAAACTGGAAGGATATTAGTTGGTTCCTGTACCTCTCCAAGGACCTGTAAGGCTCATGGCGTGGAATGCTCTGATAGCCAGACAGGGAAAATACAGCCCTGTGGACCAAGAAGGAAAGTCATTCATTTATCCATGCGTTCAACATTTTTACTTCTCATTAAAGTCAGGGCTACATGGGTAATTTAGGTAGGAAACTTTCAATATGACTATATATATATATATATACACTTAACTTTTTTCTTGTGTTTTTTTCCTGCTATTCGCTAAAAAATCATTTTCTTGAAGTACAACTGATTTTTTCGTTGTTTTGGATTAAAAGCCTTATTTACTCTGAATGCAAAACATTCAATAATATTTATTGGTTTTGTTGTTTTTACTATTCTGTGAACATCTTTTTTGGAGAAGGCAATGGCACCCCACTCCAGTACTCATGCCTGGAAAATCCCATGGACAGAGGAGCCTGGTAGGCTGCCGTCCGTGGGGTCGCTAACAGTCGGGCACGACTGGGCGACTTCACTTTCACTTTTCACTTTCATGCATTGGAGAAGGAAATGGCAACCCACTCCAGTGTTCTTGCCTGGAGAATCCTGGGGACAGAGGAGCCTAGTGGGCTTCCGTCTATGGGGTCGCACAGAGTCAGACACGACTGAAGCGACTTAGCAGCAGCAGCAGCAGCAGAACATCTTTTTAGTAAAAAACACCATGCAGTATTATGAGCTTTGTCAATGAGGGAATTCTGGTTGTTCATTTTTTTTTTTTTTGGTTCAAATAACATCTATCTAGTATTATGCTCCTTCAGGTTTTGTGCTAGGTTCTGTGGGTCTAAAAAAGTAAATTATAAATAGTCCCTGCCCTTAGGAATCCCAAGGTACAATGCCTTGTGGGGAGGCCAGTACATATACAGATAGAAAGTACTAAATGAGACCCAACTAATCTTCAAATGATCTAATTAAAGAATTACAATGAGGGACTTCCCTGGTGGTCCAGTGGTTAAGACTACAAGCTTCCAATGCAGGGGACACAAGTTTGATTCTGAGTTGGGTAACTAAGATCCCACATTTGGAACAGCCAAAAAAAAAAAAAATCACAATTAGTTCCACAACTTTTTGTGTGCATGATAAAGTAGACATAACATAAAGTTACCATTTTAGCCATTCGTCAGTGTTATCAAGTACGTTCTCATTGTTATGCAACCATCACCACCATCCATCTCTACAACTTTGTCATCTCCCCAAACTGAAACCCTGTACACATTAAATAACAACTCCCCATTTCCACCCTGGTAACCACCCTTCTACTTTTTGTCTCTATGAACTGGACTCCGTTTGGTACTTCCTACAAGTGGAATCATGTTGTATTTGTCCTTTTTTGTCTGCTTCACCCATTACTTTTTTAATCGAAGGAAACCTGTTGTACAAAAATGAACATCTCAGCCTTGTCCCTGACTCATTCACTACTTGGCTGGCCTGGTGTAAGATAGTCAACTTTTCCTAATGCCCTCGGCTCTGCAATTGCTCAACTGTTTTAGAACCGTTTTTTTGTTTTTTTTTTTGGAAGAGTCCATCACAGTGTGTAATATTAATCAATTCAAGTCTGCTGACATTGTTGTAGTGCTTAAGAGGCTGCTACTCCCTGGAAACACGGAACAGCCTCCCTCCGTGGGTGGTGGTGTGGTGAGGTCAGAGGCTCACAGGTGGGCCTGAGCCTTGGCTCTGCAGGAAGCCTGCTGGGTCCCTAGGCTGTGCGTTTCCCAGGGCTTCACATGTGATCATGTAGAGAGACCTGTTATTCCTTCAGCCCAGCTGCCTGCCAGAAACCAGGCCCTATGGATTCCCTCCAGACTTGGGCTCTGAGCTGAGCTGTCTAACAGCTTTCCACTGGGGCCAATCAGACACTTGCCAGAGGGCCATCTCACCAACTGCTTTTGAGTCACTTGTTCTATTTGAGATCTGTTGTGTGCTGGGAGCCCTCACTGGGCTTAGGGAAAGACCTAAAGTCAGTTGAAACTTGACCTGGGTCAAGTTTCCCAGCTGTATTTCTGGGGCACTTGTTTATGCAGTGAAATGTGTAATTTACAGTGGGCGTGGTCTGCTGAGCAGGAGTCAGCTCTGGGCAGCTTATTGCCCTGAGCAAAAGAACTCATTTTCTTGGGTTCACTTCTTTTTTTTTTCCTATTCTTTTCTATTATGGTTTATTATGGGATACTGAATACAGTTCCCTGTGCTGTACAGTAGGGGCTTGTTTATCCATCCTATATATAATAGTTTGCATCTGCTAATCCCAAACTCTCAAACCCAACCTTCTATTGATGGGGTCCACTACTTATTCCACCAGAATATACATTCCACAAGGGCTGGTCTGATCTCTGCTATAGTCTCATTCCAGAAGACAGCCTGGGATAAAGTGTGAATATCTCCTACAAATGGAAGGGAAACATCCTCTTGTCAGGCTATCAATGTACAGAGAATAATGTCGTTAGAAATCAGAAAAATGATACCATTGATAAATGCACTCATGCTACTTAATCAAGAAATAGTCCAACCTATTCTAGCTCTTTCAAAAAGTAGAATAGGAAAAAAAATCTTTTCATTAAAAAAAAATTTTAATCATTTCATCTTAAAATAATATTACTGATTACCTTTCTTCTTAAATTTCATAGGATCTTATTGATACATCAATGAATTATGTAGAATTGAAAAAGGAAATTAATTGCTTGAGTTTTCAGAATGTTTGTATTGGTTCTCTAGTAGAGTTAAATGCTAATATTACCACGGAAAACTGATGCAACATTTGTGAAGCAATTGCTGTAACGGGGCCTCTGTGTAACATTTCCTTGTATAGGATTTTGAAAAAAAAAAAAAAAAAAGCTTAGGTCTTGGAAAATATTAGACAAGCACCTCTCTGCAGGCTTACCACATAAGCACACGGCTTTCATTCCCCAGTGGACTCTGCTTTTGACTTGACAGTTCCTTATTTGTCTCTGGGGTTTGAGCCTCACTTCTGTTTTCTGACCACCAGCCAGCCCTGCCGTCTTTGTAGAAGTGGGAGGTGGCTTGGTCTTCACACAGATGTGAAGTCCATCACCAGCACACTCTCTCCCCCGACACTGTGCCATCCAGCAGAGCAGGGGTTAGTGAACAGCTCTCAATGTGCTCCCAAAGTCACCTGTGACCACTTGAATCCTCTCTCCTCCACTGGCTTCTTTCTTCTGATTCGAAGGGTTATCAGTACATATCCCTTTTTAAAAAAATTCTTTTTATGTCTTACATTTTGGGTCTATGTCCGTTTTAGTTAATCTTTGTATGTGGCGCCAGATATGATCAGTTGTTGTTGCTGTTATTTTTGCGAAGAGTTATTCAGGTTTGTACAGATGTGAGAGTTGGACCATAAAGAAGGCTGAGTGCAGAAGAATCGATGCTTCAAATTGTGGTGCTGGAGAAGACTCTTTGAGTGTCCCTTGGACTGCAGGAAGATCAAACCAGTCAGTCTTAAAGGAAATCAACCCTGAACATTCACTGGAAGGACTGATGCTGAAACTGAAGCTCCAATACTTTGGACACCTGATGTGAGGAGTCAACTTGTTGGAAAAGACCCTAATGCTAGGAAAGATTGAGGGCAATATGAGAAGGGGGAAACCAAGGATAAGATGGTTGGATGGCATCACCGACTCAGTGGACATGAGTTTGAGCGAACTCTAGGAGATAGTGAAGGACAGCGATGCCTGGTGAGCTGCTGATCCTGGAGTTACAAAGAATCAGACACGACTTGGTGACTAAATAGCAACAACAATTTAAGTTTACGAGGCATGTAGGAGCTTAGTTCCCAGACCAGGGATGGAACCCATGTCTGCATTAGAAGGCCAATGGCTCTGGTATCCTGGCCTGACCCTCTATCCTCTGTGACTGGGTGGTATCTGATGCTACATTTCAGCAGTTGTATTGTTTGGGGAATTCTCGCAGAGGTAACAAATAAACCCTCAGATTTCAGGTCCTCAACACTGATGTTTATATCCTGTTCAGGGTGGTGGACAACTCCCCTTGGGTGCTGATTTGAGGAGCCAGACTCCTTCTAGCTACAGCTCTCCCATCCGCGGGGGCCTTGGAGACCTTTGCACAAGCTAGAAGGTGAGGGAGAGGGTACATTTCACCCTGTGAGCCTGAAATCGCTTCTACTCCATTTCCTTGAGCTGGGAGATATAATCCCACTGAGGCTTCTATAATGGGGATGGGAGAACGTGGGTGCTACTGGACACTTAAGTTTCTCTATCACAGTGATGGGCTGACCTTCTGAAGCCTCAATTTCCTCCTCTGTAAAACAGAGACAGAATCCATCTTTGAGAGTTCTTGTGAGGATCAGAGCTAATGTCTGTGATAAGACTAGCTGAGCGCTTGACACAAGCCGTGGTGGTGATTACAGCCAGTGAGTGAGGGGCTCGCTCACTTTGGGGAGAGTGAGGGCAATTCAGTCTCATCCCTTTCTGATTACAAATACTTTGTCCATGCCTGTACTTCTGCTGAAGGTTTCATAATGATTATTATGCAACCTGCATTCTGTATAATTATGTAAAGACAAGTATGTCATCATGATTATTATGTAATATGGATTATGTATTGTGATTATTATGTAAATACAAATGAATCTCTCACTCTAAGCATATGTCTCATGGACTAATATTCCTGGGGCACTGACATGGGCTTTAAAATATTTTCCCATTGTCTGCTACCATCTGAAAAGCTATTGTCATCAAAGAAATACAGGTCATTGCAAAAATTGCCAATGCACAGACAGGTCCAATGTGGGGCTTCTGCCGCATGCTGGGTGCCCCCTCCCCTGCCAGCCTGACTTGGAGACTTGGATCAGCAACCATGGTTAACAGTTTGGGTAAATCCTTTCAGAAATACTCCATGTTTACTTACAAGCATGTATAAATGCTTTCTTTTTACATAAAAGCCAAATCATGCTGCAGCTTTGTCCACACTCATTCCTTTTAACAGCCACATGGTTTCCCATGATGGCCAGTTTATTTAACCAGAGATGAGAGCTTTACTGGTAAGTGAAAAGGCATCAAACTCTTTTCTCTGTGTGAACTTCCCAAGTTTCCTTCCCATCAAATTGCAGTCCCTCCACCCCTTCCCCTGCCCTTTCCTTCTGCAAATGCGTATGGGTGCATCCTCCTGCCTCCTACAGGGCAACACTCACCATCCCAGAAAATGGACCAGCTGCTTCAAAACTTCCTGCTTATTTTGTTAGGGAGGAGGCCGTGGGGGAATAATGTGTCAAAAGCCTGGAGGAACCCCTTCCCTGAACCTGTAGCCTCAGGCTGGTTCAAAATAGCAAAGCAGAATCCCTGTCCCATACACTGTGGGTGGGAATGCAAATTGGTGCTGCCATTACGGAAAACAGTATGGAGTGTCCTCAAAAACTAAAAATAGATTTGCCGTATGATTCAGTAATCCCACTCCTGGGCATATATCCAGAGAAAACTCTAATTTGAAGTGATGCATGCATTCTAATGTTCACAGCAGTGCTATTTACGATGGCTAAGACATGGAAGCAACCAAAATGTCCATCAGCAGATGAATGGATAAAGATGTGGTACATATATACAATGGAATATTATTCAGCCATAAAAGAATGAAATAATGCCATTTGTAGCAACATGGATGGATCTAGAGATGATCATAATAAGTGAAGTAAGTCAGAGAAAGACAAATATCCTATGATATCACTTATATGTGGAATCTATAAAAATGTTACAAATGAGCTTATTTATTATACAAAACAGACATAGACTCATAGACATAGAAAACAAACTTAAAGTTACTAAGGGGGATAGTGTGGGTTGGCAGTGGGGTAGAAAAATTAGGAGTTTGGGGTTAACATATACACACTACTATATATGAAATAGATAAATAAGGACCTACTGTATAGCACAGGGAGCTTTACTCAATATCTTATAATAACCTATAATGGAAAAGGATCTGAAAAAGAATGTATATGTATAACTGAATCACTTTGTCGCACACTTGAAACTAACACAACATTTTAAATTAACTATCTTCAGTGATAAAAATAAAATTCTCATTGGAATAATTGGAAAAAAATAGTTAAACAATCTTTGTTTTATCTCGAGGGCACTGGGAACACTTGCTCCCAGTTCAGGAATTTGGGTCCAGAGATGTTAGATCAGAAAAGAATTTTTGCCTATTGTTCAATCTGGTTGAATTAAGACTTCCTAAGTTAGCAAGAAAACCAAGTGGTTCTTGCAACTTTGCTGAGGTACCAGTCAGGCAGTAAGGTCAGGGAGAGCTCAGAGATCTTGGTGGTTCTGTGTTCTGTAAAGCTGTGAAAATGATCTTGTGTGTTATGTGACTGACCCAAGCCATGGGAACCCATCTGGCTTCAGTCCTAGAATAATATTTTCCAATTTTAGCCATCTTTGTGCTACCTTCTGATTTCCTTTCTTTGTGTGTGTGTGTGTGTGTCATTGCATACCTCCTTTACCAATTTATTTAGTATTTATATATTTGAAGAATTGTGCTTACTATTTTACAACTGGTTTTTAGATCTGCCTTAATCCTACAGAACATCATGGAGTTACAGGTTTGTTAAGTTATATTTTTTCTAACACACATCACAATATATACAACTCTTCAAGATTATTGGGACGTCCTTGGTAGTCCAGTGGTTAAGACCCCAAGCTTCCAATACAGGGGGTGAGGGTCTGATCACTGGTCAGGGAACCAAGATCCCACATGCTGCAGGGCACAGCCAAAATTAATTAATTAAATTTAATTTAAAAAATCATTCATCTATGTACTGCCCAATATCATTGCCTGTGCTGCCCTTTGGCAGTCGCTGTTCTAGTAACTTCCACATCTCTTCAAGGGAGATGAATCACTTTGAACCACTTAAGAGTGACCCTAAGTAAGTCAAAAAGAGAAAAACAAATCTTATATATTAACACACATATGGATTCTAGAAAGATGGTATTGATGAACCTATTTGCAGGGAAGAAATGAAGAGATACAGAGAATGGACTTGTGGACACAGTGGGAAAAAGAGAGAGTGGGACAAACGGAAAAATTAGCGTTGGCATATCTACAGTGCCTGCATGAGTGTGTGCTAGGCAGTGTCCGACTCTTTGCAACCCAATGGACTGTAGCCTTCCAGGCTTCTCTCTCCATGGGATTCTCCAGGCAAGAATACTGGAGTGGGTTGCCATGTCTTTTTCCAGAGGATCTTCCCGACCCGGGGATTAAACCTGCGTCTCCTGCCTTGCAGGCAGATTCTGTACTGCTGAGCCACTGGGGAAGCTCATATATAAACTACCATGTGTAAAATAGATGGCTGGTGAGAAGCTGGTATATGTTCCAGGGAGCCCAGTCTGAAGCTCTGTGATGACCTAGAGGGATGGGATAGGGGAGAGAGGGAGGCTCAAGAGGGATTGATATATGCATAATTATGGCTGATTTGCATTGTTGTACAGCAGAAACCAACAGAACATTGTAAAGCAATTTTCCCCCAATTAGAAAAATAAATTAGAAAACAACAACAGCAACAAAATGTGTAAGTATAGCTGATTCACTTTGCTGTATAGGAGAAACTAACACAACATTGTAAAGCAACTGTAGTCCAATAAAAAAGTTAAAAAAAAAAAGATACAACTCTTTAGAGATCTTTGGAACATGTAGGATTTATGTTATAAGAAAACAAACTCTGTTTATTCTCCTGCGCCAGCACAGGATGATATTTTTGGCCATAGCGATCATCATGGAATGCTTTCTCTTTTTCTGGAAAGAAAGTAAATGCCTCCATTCTCAATGACCCCTGAGGATAAGTAGTAAAGCATGAGGAAGCACAAGGGACCCTGATCTAGCAGATGTAGGCATCTTTTTATTGCTTCATGCGCACTGGGCCAGGCTCACGTTAGTCTTATTTTTAGACTTTCGGGTTGACTTGGTGAATCTGGCCTCCTTTTCAACAGATCATATTAATGGCCCGCAGATGGGTCTGTAATTGATTCCTTTCCATCACAATTATTTCACATGCCGGCAAATGTACTCAACGTCTCCTTGGTGAATAGTCATGTAGTTCCTAAAACCTCTGCTAGGTCTGGGAACAGGTTTTGTCTTTGGCTTGGACATCAGAAGATAGACTATTCTAGAAGGATTTACTGAGCACTTGCATGCACATTCAGCGTCCTTGGCAGTTTTGTTGAGAATTCGAGTATGCTGTTGGCTCTGCATTCAGTTACATGGAGATGCTGGTACTTACTATCTTGGCGGTTGGAGGCAACGGCTGCATTACTGGATGACATTTAGAAACAATTCCCCAATGTATTAACATACTTACAACTTCCATTATCCAGGAATCTGTCCAACTCTTTCCCCTTCTTGGCCACACCTTGAAGTATAGCCGGGACTCCAAAAGCATGTTAATTTTATGTTCCACAGACTTTCCCTTAAGAGGCTCTCATTCCTCCTTGAGCCCCCGTGTGAAATCTGGGACCCATTTCCCCAGTGTGACAAGCGCTAGTGGGAGTCGGGAGTGGAACATGAGTTTGCATACATAACAATGTGAGTCACTGTCCATCCAGACTTCAGGGAGCCACTGATGTTGGCTGATATCCTTATGAAGAATTACATGGCAGAAGAAGTGACCAAGTCAACTAGGCAGTTACTCACCTGATGCAAAGGACCAAATGGAGTGATGAAAAGAGAAAATGAAACTTTAGCTATGTTTATACTCCAAACATGTGTTCATTTCCTGGTGAGTTAACTAAATCTTGCTCATCAGACAACTGAGATTTATCCATGTTCTCTTCCACTTGGTGCATCATCCAGGGAGCCAGTTTTTCCTCTGGAGCAAGAGTTTCACTGCCAATCCAGGGTGCGTGTGGCCACATTCTTTCCACATCAGATACTTTGTGAAAGTGAAAGCATTAGTTGCTCAGTCGTGTCTGACTCTTGGACTGTAGATGGTTCAGATCCCATGGACTGTAGCCCACCAGACTCCTCTGTCCATGGAGTTCTCCAGGAAAGAGTACTGGAGTGGGTTGCTATTCCCTTCTCCAGGGGATCTTCCTGGCCCAGGGATCGAACCCGGGTCTCTAGTATTGAAGGCTGATTCTTTATTGTCTGAGCCACCAGGAAAACCATCAGATGCTTTGTACCAGGACACAGTTTAATAGATATGTTTATCTAGATCAATGCGTAATTTGAAAGCTGAAGCTTCTGCTTTAAAAGTTATGACTTCATTTTCAGATCAGACCAATGTTACTATTATTATACGCCCTTTGAGTTATTAGAGCTTTTATTCATTAATGAGGTTACAGAAAGTTACCTTTTTTAAAAAAAATTAAAGTTTAATTGACATGCAAAATTATATTCATTTCAGATATAATGTATAACTGATTTGGTATTTGTTATGTATTTCATTCAAATATATAATGATTTGATATTTGCATATATTGTGAAATGATCACAGTAAGTCTAGTTAACATCTGTCATCACACATAGTTACAGAATTTTTTTTTCTTTCAATGAGATTTCAAGATTTACACTCTTAACAACTTCCAAATATTCAGTATTAGTATTATCAACTATAGTTGCCGTGTTGTACATTACATCCCCAAGACTAATTTATTTGACAACTGGAAGTTTGTATCTTTTAATTCCCTTCACCTAAGAGTTACCTTTATGATTCCCATTTATGACGTTCAATAACAATATCAAACTCAAGTAACTTTAACTTTTGGAGTTAAGAACTCATGTTACAAATATGTTCTGGGATATCTTTCAGAAAGGACCTGACCTCAGCTGCCTTACAATTCACTTGATCTCTTACAACATCTCCAAATCAACAGAATGGACAAAGAAAATTAGTCACGAGTCTTGCTGGCTTTGAGATGAAAAGATAAATGGGAAAAGGTGTCTGAGGTTGTTCAGGCAGGGAGACAGGTCATCCTCGCTGGGGACCATTCAACCCTCTCCAGGATGGTGCAGATGTCATGCTTGGAAGAGCCAGCCACTCTCCCCGCTTCTTCCTTGTGGCCTCCAAGCCCACTTATGATGGTCTTGACTGTTATTGAGCCTTTTACTTAAGGAAATGCAAGGCCTGTACCAAAAAACAAACAGTGATTTGCATTCATCCTGAATTAAATTACTGGGTTGCCCAACACTTAAGTATCAAGTTACTTTTGGACAGAATGGCCATCAGAAACCTTGTTTGCTCATCTTCACTCCAGGTACCAAAACCTCTGAAGTCCTACAATAGAACTCTAGGAAGTCACTCAAGTTCTCGTCATCTCTAAACGAAGACACTTAATGGATTAATGTTTTGTGGCTTAGTCTAGTTAGGGGATTTCCAATCTCCAGTGATAAAGGAGTTCATTACTTTTCTAGCACATGATTGTGAGTATTTACTAGCTTGAGAATTATAGTTGGCCTGGATAGACACTAGTTAGGAGGAAAGAGGTGACATCAGAGCGGGGATAGAGCTTCATCACTGACATAAATGCTGAATGATAGGCTTGATTCTTATCAATTATATTTTAAAAAATTTTATTTATTTGGCTGCGTGGGATCTTTGTTGCATCATGTGGGATCTTTTGTTGTAGCGCATGGACTCTGGTTGGGGTGCACAGGCTCAGTGGCTGCTTGCTGGGCTTGCTGGGCTTAGTTGGTCCGCAGCATGTAGAATCTTAGTTCTCTGAGCTGGAGTCGAACTCGTGTCCCCTGCATTAGAAGACAGATTCTTAACCACTGGACCACTAGGGAAGTCTCCTTAAAAGAGCTTTTTAAGCTCAGAATTGGCTTCTGTTTCTTTGAAGCGGGAAGAACATCACTCTTTTTTCCACCCCGATCCTTCCTTCCATTTGCCATTGGCACTGACTTTCTTAACTAAAAATGCAATTTAATGGCACCCCTCCCATGACATCAAATTTTAATTAAAGAATGTCTCAGGCTGATCAAAGGTCCCCAGCCCCAGATGAACCTCACTGTCTCAGCAGACTCTCTTTTGCGGTGCTGGGGATAAAGAAGCTGAAGAATGGTGGATGAAAGTGCCCCAAACCTCCAGGTTTGTGGACTTGGCAGACGACAGGGCTTGGCAAGGGGCTTGGCAGATGAAGGCCAGCGTTGGTGTGTCTGAATAATTCACACCTTCCACTCATGTGAGCTCTTATTTTTCAAATATATGTACATGGTTATAATTAATAAAATGTACATTTATTTACTTGAAAACATACCTAAATTCATTATAGACTTTTGTCATTATATATTTTCTCAATTAAGAAATGCTTTACATACAACCACTATTCTCTATGAGTCTGCCAACTTGGGAGGAATTTAAAAAGAGTTCCCAGATTTGAGAATATAGAGCTGCTAATAAAGAGACGAACCAAGGCCAATACCCTGCTGCTGCTGCTGCTGCTAAGTCGCTTCAGTCGTGTCCGACTCTGTGCAGCCCCATAGACGGCAGCCCACCAGGCTCCCCCGTCCCTGGGATTCTCCAATGTGAAAGTGAAAAGTGAAAGTGAAGTCGTTCAGTCGTGTCTGACTCTTCGCACCCCCATGGACTGCAGCCTACCAGGCTCCTCCGTCCATGGGATTTTCCAGGCAAGAGTACTGGAGTGGGCTGCCGCTCCAGTACATGCCTTCTCCATGATGACCCTTTAAACATCAGGCCCAGTGGAGCAGAGAACTGTATCCTGGGTGGGGTTGTAGAACCAAAGGACAGAAATAGGGTGAGCTTATATCTAATGAGACCTGGAAACAGCCCACTCATGGGGGTCAGCGGCTTGGCATCATGTTTATAAAATTCCCACTTAATTTGTTGATTTTTTATTAAAACATTATTTAAATTGAAATATACTTCATTTACAATGCTGTGTTAGTTTCAAGTGTAGAGCGAAGTGATTCTGTTGTACATATATATGTATATATATACACATATTTTTTTCAGATTATTTTCCATTGTATTAATAGGTTATTGCAAGATATTGCATACAGTTCTCTGGGCAATACAGTAGGTCCTTGTGGTTTACCTATTTAATATATAGCAGTGTGCATCTGTTGGGCTTCCCTGGTGGCTCAGACAGTAAAGAATCCGCCTGCAATGCCAGAGACATGGGTTTGGTCCCTGGGTTGGAAAGATTCCCTGGAGGGGGGCCTGGCAACCACCCACACCAGTATTCTTGCCTGGAGAATCCCCATGGACAGAGGAGCCTGGCGGGCTACAGTCTGTGGGGTCCCAAAGAGTCAGACACAACTGAGCGACTAAGCACAGCACAGTGTGTATCTGTTAATCCCAATCTCCCAATTTATCTCCTCTTCCCTCCCCCACTATCCACTTGGGTTATTTGTTAATATTTAAAGTGAGTGTCACCTAAGTTCATTGTCATGTTGCATATATCCAGTCTGAGCATGGACAGTTAGCCCAATAGAAGGGGAGGCACTGACTTGTTTTGTGCCCTTGGCCTTCTTGGGGGAAAACAGTGATACTACCTAATGCGATGGTGGGGTAAAGCCCTCCGTGTCTGCCCTCTGGGCCAGGGAAGAGGACCCATTGGGTGTTGGGCACCCCTATATGTTTCCCACAGTTCCCTCTCATCTGTCACCTGGGGACCATCGCCCTCTGGCACGTAGATTCATGTTCCATTTTCTCTGCCAGAGGTTAGGCTTTGTGCATCTGGGGCTGTGTCTGCCTGGGTCCAGCATGGGACATATTTGCTGAATGAATACATCAGTGAGTGCATGAATACATGAATGGCTAGGCGTGACTTTGACTTTACAAGTTAGAGATTGAAAACATTTGAAGGAGATTTCAAAAGTCCAGATCACTACTCATGAAATATGCCTTTCATTTTTTCCTTTCTTTTGTTTTTGCCCACATGGATTTCTAGAAGGTCAGAGTGTTAAATGAAAAATCCTATTTTTTCCCTTGGTAATAGAGACAACACATGTTCATTGTAAAAGACTTAATTGCATAAAAGGGAGAAGGGAAAAGCTGACCGTCCTTCATAATCACAACTCCTAGGGTATGCATTTCTACCCTGTCCTGGGTGTGTCCTCTGTGGTCTCCACGGAGTCCCCAGACCTTCTCTGCCCTTCTCTGCCCTGCTTCGTGCCCAGAGGCTGGCCCATCAGGGCAGAATCCAGGCTCCTTTGCATACCCCATGCTGGCATCCTGTTATATTCAGCCAGTGGCAGGCTGAGAAGTTGGAACACCATTCCTTGCCTACAATTCCCAGGGATTTTCTGTCCTTGCTGATTTCAATTTCCACCTCCGGACCCTCCCGTGAGGTTTCAGTCCTAACTAGGCCTAGGCCCAGCCATCCCCCTCATTACTCTTCATGCCTTTGGAGCCATAATGGCTTCGCACCAGGACTGGTCAGGGTGTCACTCTCCCACCTGTTCACTTAACTCTGCCCACAGTTCTTTTTATTGGTGGTGGCGGGGGGAGGTGATGCTGTACTGGGTTTTCACTGCTGTATGCAGGCTTCTTCATTTGCGGTGCATGGGCTTACTTGCTCTGTGGCATGTGGGATCCTAGTTCCCTGACCAGGGATTGAACCCACATCCCCTGCACTGGAAGGTGGGTTCTTAACCACCAGACCACCAGGGAAGTCCCCGCTCACAGCTCTTGATGAGGTCTTTTCACTAAACATGGAATGAATTCTGCTTCCTACCAGGACCCAGACTGAAACAACACACAACTGTATTTACATAAACGATGCCTTAATATCTATTCTATCTTATTCATCTGGTTTTTTAAACTTAATACTCTCTTAGAGGAATCTTTTAATGCTATTAGATGTGATTACATTTCCTCATGATTTTGATAATATTTTAATAATATTTGATAATATTTTCAATAGGGTTTAATTGAAGCCCACAAAGATTTACTGAGCACCTACCCTGTGCAAGATGGCAATCCACTCCAGTATTCTTGTCTGGAGAATCCCATGGACAGAGGAGCTTGGTGGGCTACAGTCCATAGGGTCACAGTCGACATGACCGACGTGACTTAGCATGCAGACGTGCATGCCCTTGGGGCGAGGGGGGCTTAAGTAAAATGTGGAAATAACTGGGCAGAAAAATGAGAGGTGTCATAAAGGAGATACTAGGTAAGAACTTTAAGAGTTCCAAGGAGACAGAATGTGGGGCATTAGAAAGACTTCCTCGAGAAAGCAGTGTCCCTGATATGCCAGGGGGCGAAGACTTAAACCAAAGGGAGCTGGGAGCCTGACATACATCTAGGGCAAACAGGAAGGCAAGAGATACCTTAAGCTGAGAATTTTTGGATTTTTCTGAGCAGTGAAGAGTCTGATTGAGCTGAGCAGAATGGAATGTTCTCGCAGGGCATTTTACTCATCTCCCCTTCAAAGCAGTTTTCTGCAATAATATCATTTTTCCGTCTCCCCTCTAGATTATAAATTCCTCGAGGCCAGGGATGGTTCCTTCACATCCTTGTATAAACACCACATGTAGCATAGGGAAGGGATTCCAGTGAAAGTTTGTTGAATGGATTTGGATGGACACCCTGTGATGGGAATGGAAATTCGCTGTCAGACGGTGGTGGGTTTCCAGGACCAGGCTGAATAGTTTGTAGGAAATTCTCTGGACCTGACTCCTTCTGTTCATCTCCTCTCCTCTCTCTTTTAGGCTTAATCACAATCATAGATATAAAAATGATTTGTGGACAAGGACACGATCTTCTGAGATGACACGTCCCCCTTTCCCATCTTCATTCTCTTAATGGTGGGTCAGGGTTACGAAGCCCAGACCTCCTCATAGAAATGATTTTGGGGGAAAAAAATCTCAGAAGCTTCTGGCTTCCTGGCTCATGTTAACCAGAGAAGCAGTCAGCAATGGTTCTGCAAAATCCGGCTGGTCTTTGAAATGGAGAGCAAAACAAGAGCTGAGTTTGGCTCCTATTCCAATATTAGAAGTTCAGAAAGTCGCTCTTTTTCTGCTGTCCCACCGCTTCTCTGACCAACCCAAGTCAGGCCAGGGAGCCCCAACTTCTGCCCCAGACTCTCCCTTTCTCACTTGTCCTCCACATCCTGCCCGCTTTCTTCTGCTTGGAGGCTGAGAGCATTGATTGTATGGTAAGGGAATAGGACAGAGTTTGGGAAACTTATAGGGTACTTGTGTACTTTGTAGCAAGGTATAGATGATGGTGGGTTCCCTGGTAGCTCAGCTGGTAAAGAATCCGTCTGCAATGCGGGAGACCTGGGTTCAATCCCTGGGTTGGGAAGACGCCCTGGAGGTGGAAATGACAACCCACTCCAGTATTCTTGCCTGGAGAATCCCAGGGACAGAGGAGCCTGGCGGGCTACCATCCATGGGGTCGCAAAGAGTCAGATGCGACTGAGCAACTGAGCACAGCACAGCATAAATAATGGTGTTGTAGCAGCAGCGATAATGATAATACAGAAGCAGAGATGGACATCGCTGGATGTGAACGTGAGCTTCACTGCTCACACACGGGCCGTGGGTGACATTGCTATCAGGATGCTAACTTTGTTTATACTATAGCAGTTGTGCAAATGAGGGAAAACAGGGCGAGGCGAGGCACATAGCTTGGCACAGCAACTCACCATGTTTTATCCTTTTTTCCACTACACACAAGCACTCTATGTATTCCAAACTTCTGAAGGAAATACATGTGTATCTCTTTATCAGTGATTATCTATTAATACCCTATGCAGTGCAAATTCTAGCAGAAGTACGTAGCACTTTGGAAGATGTAGTTGGGGAGAAATCAGGTTTAGCTGGCTTTCTAAACAGTTCTCCATTGTCTCTTAATCCTAAAAAATTAATTTAAAAAATCAAAAAGAAAGATGAGTGTCTGGCTTCCATTTCTGAAGCCAGTTGTCCTGTTAGCTCATGAATCACAAAAAAAGCACGACATATACACAGATGACCCCCTGCCCAAAGCATGTAGCATGCTTCTCAGGAAGGAGAGGTACTTTGTCAAGTGAAACCAGTTCGCACTGATGGGATCTCAGGGTGTCTGGTTACAATGATCTTGTAAACATCCAGGCAAACCTGTTGACTGGTGAAAATCCAGGTTCTAAATACTGTTTACTTGGGAATAATTTGTAATTCCTTTCCTAGCTCAAATAACCATAAACTCCTACAAAGTGCTTTATAAACACTCATTACAGTATTACAAAAGTCTTTGGAGTGCCATGTGATGATCTCCATTTAGCAGTTGAGTAAACTGAGTCACAAAAGTTGAAAGATCTGCTCAAAGCTGTGCCAGGAGCGAAGGCAGGGCAGGGCCTGAGCTCAGACTTCCTGGCTCCTCTTCTGCTGAGTGGTTCCCCAGGCTGTGCTGGGAGGAGGCATGCCCAGGCTTCTGACCACCCAGGGTCCCTTGTGGGCAACACTTCACTGAAGCCCATTGCCTGGGACTGGCCAAGGTCCCCTGGGTTCCCAAGACACCACCACCCTGGGCCAAGGCTCCACTTTGAAAAGGCAATCAAAACATCCCTAAACACCATCCATGCAATCCTTTCCTCCCCAGGAGCCTGGCCTCACCTATGCTCAAATCCTGCCCACAGATGGAGAGGCAGATAGAACAGTAAGATGCTAGTTTTCTGTTCTTCCATGTATTTATTGATCAGCTGAAAAGAACCAGGCTTAGCTGGGGGCTTAGCTGGTCCACTGCATTGCAGGCAGATTGTTTATTGTTTGAGCCACCAGGGAAGTCCCGTGATATGGATGAGCTTAAATGTGAGGAGTTCATGTTTGAGAAAGATGGAGCGCCTTGTTCTCTGACAGTCCTGATCCCACATCAGCACAGGTTGGCACGCTGCCATCATGTCCCATTGTGACCACTCTTCCGGTCATTACTGTGACCAGCATCATCACTGGCATTACTGTCCCAGGCTTGTAACCATCATGGTCATGAGCAAGATAGCATCCACCTGTACTCACCTCTCGCCTCCCTCTAGGCTCTTCTCAACAGGTTGTTCCCCATTCATGGTCCTCACCCAGCCTGGGTGCAGTCGTGAGGCAGCAGGGAGTGGACAGTGATGATCACCCAGAGCCCCATCTGCTTTGTCTGTCACACTCTTTCAGGATGGTGGTGCTGTCCAGGGCATCTGGAAATCTTAGAAAACAGCGTTTTTACCTATGGCAGTGCCTGTGGGCAGAATACGATTATAGACTCTTAAAAGAAGATAATATAACAAAAACTAATATTTGTTGAATGCTTATTATGCAAAACCTCATTTAACCTTCCTAATATCCCTATGAGGAAGGTGATATCATTATCCCTAATATAAACAGGAGGCAACTGCGGCACAGAGAGGTTTAGTGACTCTCCCAGGGTCACCCAGCTCCAGGCAGTGAAGATGGTCTGGTGGTCTTTGCTGCTGTTTATAATATCTTGGCTAGGTGCCTGTGTGCACCTGCATGGCTTTCAAAGCTACCTCTTTATCACAAAGATATGGAAAGATTATAAAAATGTAGCTTTCCAGGGTCCACACCCAGAGAGTTTCATTAATCGTGTAAGAGAGGGGGTGGGGCCTTGGAGACTGAATTGTGAGCGAGCATCCCAAGTGATTCTGAGGGAATCTGCCCATGGACAGGTAGTTGGGAGCCGGCGGCTGATGCAAGTGCACAGATGGCCTCTCCCCTTTCTATGCACTTGGCAGAGAACATCTAATCACTGTGCTCTTTCCTGATGTGTTCCCAGAATCCTCAGTGCAGGTAGACCATCAATCATTTGGACGTGGCTTCCAGACTAAACCCATTTGTCATCCTCAGCCCAGAGTATCCAGGAAGGGAACTGAAGAAGTTGAGTTTTATCACAGACCACTAACCCAGCAAAGAAGGAAAATAATGGGATGTTTCTGTGCCTTGGGTTCCTTTCTACTGTGTCAGGGGTTGATAGAAAATTTTTCATTTTTAGTCTGGAGAGGGTGGATTCTTATCTCTAAATTGCTCTATTAGTTAAGGTAAAGCAAATTATTTTAACATTTTATGACATTTTATAACATTGTAACTGTCACTGAAGCCATTCTGAGTTCATTTTTTTTTTTTTTTAAGCCATCCACCCTACCAGCTTCTGCCCCATGAACTGGAATAGCTTCCATGTGTTGGATTTATTCATTAGGATGACTCTCAACAGCAAATCAGTTGTGTTTGACCAGCAGCAGAACCAGGGGAAAGAGTTTCATTCCACCGAGGCCTTCAGAATCCAGACTGATGGAGCCTCAGACATTCTCAAGATGTGGCTTCCAAGATCAATCACCCAAGTATTCACATCCAGGAGACCGACAAAGATAAAAGACAGTGGAGAAATGCCTGCTGGTCGGAAGTCACATTGGCCAGAATACATCTCATTGGCCAGAACCTGGTCATGTGGCTTTTACTTAACTGCAGGGGAGGCTGGGAAATGGAGCCCAGCTTGCCTAGGAGGAAAGGGAGCCAGGTTTGTTGTGCAGCTAGCCAGAGTCCTCTGTGGGCCAGGAGGGGCTTTGGGTGCACCAGGAGGGGGTGATTGAGCACCATGGCATCTAGAGTGGGTGCTGCGTGGGCCATGGTATTTCATTTTGTAACTCTTGAGCTATCTCCCTATTGGACAATCAAAATATATTCAATGGGACAATTTTCAAATTTTAAATAGTAAAATAACAAGAACAATTAATACACTTTTTTTTGGCCACGTGTGGCATGTGGAATCTTAGTTTGCCACCAGGGATTGAACGTGTGCCCCTTCAGTTGAAGTGAGGATTTTTAACCACTAGACCACCAGGGAAGTCCCAACAATGGCTACTTTAGAATTTTCTCCAACATCTCAACAATCTCTTGTCATTTGAGAGGGGGATTCTTTGTATTTGTGACTTTAGAAATGCTTGTCTGGCTCATCTCATGGCTTTGTTCATTGTCTTTCAAACTGTTTCCTTGATCTGTAAGGGAAACCTGTCAGAATCTGTCCCTGGCCTTCTCCGTATTCTGAGATAAAGACTAGAGGGATGGGCTTCCCTGGTGGTCCAGTGGTTAAGACTCCGAGCTCCCAACACAGGGGGCTCAGGTTCGATCCCTTGTCAAGGGAACTAAGATCCCATATGCTGCAACTAAGACCCAGTGCGGCCAAGAAAAAAAAAAAAAAAAGACTGGAGAGAGAAATGAAAGTTTCTGGCTTCTGAGCAAAAATGGTGGCCTGGTCCTTGTTCTCAGAAGTAAGCATCCTTGTTGTTAATGTACAGGCTCTGGGATCAGAACCCAGCACCACACCCTCCAGTGGGGGTCCTCTCAAATGCATTCACCTTCTTATACCTCACTGTCCCAATTTACACGGGAGGATAAGAATACCGATGTTTCAGGACTGCAGTGAGAAATAGCAGAGGTGGTGCCCTATGTACAGGAAGCACGAAGGCTGGTCTGTGCTGATATTATTGTGCTTAACTCCAGAGGCAACCAGCCAGCCACTGGATCTCAGGTGTGCTGTGTGGGTAGGATTTACACCGAGGGCTCAGAATCGGTACATTTCCCTCAGAACCAAGGTGTGGTCGGGACTGCTCTCCCACCGGCCACCGAAGAGCTGGTCTTTGAAGCAAACCCTGCAGGCTCTCCAGCCCTCGACCAGCTGTGACTCAGTTTCCCCACCCACTAAAGGGGGCAACAAAGACAGTTCTGAACTTGTTAGTAAGACACGTTGAGAACCTTGAAATACAGATGGTATTTAGCATGAGTTCAAAGCATCATGTAATGATTTTATTGCCCCTTTTATTCCTGAGATCTTTCTGTTTGTTTAGCTTCCAAACCCAAGCCAGAGCCATAAAATCACTTTTATGCGAGCGCCTTTCACACACATTTTGTACCTGCACCTTTCAGATAATGCGGAAGGTGCTCGGAAGGATGGGGGTGGAGCCGTGATGGACAGGGACACTGGCCAAACGGAAGCCATTACTGCCCGCTGTCACTGCCATTGTGGTCAAGCTTTTCCAGGTGTATGCACGACCAGCTTCAGCCCCAGGGAGTGGATTAGCTGGCACGTGTTGGATCTGTTAGGATGGCCCAGACACCAAATCAATTGTGTTTATCAAAGCTTTGTCCTTTCTTGTGGGGTCAGAATCTATGCCTTATCACCATTCTTTCTATAGTCCTCTGACCTGAAACCACAGGACATAAAGGATCTCAAGTTGGAAGAGACCCTTGAAGTTGGTTGGCAGTTGTAACTGATCACCCAGGGTGGGAGTCCGTTTCATGGCATGCCATGTAAGTGGTGGCACAGTCTTTGCTGGCAAACATGAGACTCACCTTCTCTGTGTTGGGAGACATCCCATTCTATCCTTGGATGGATTTGTTGGTAAAATGTCCTGACGACATGTTGGCTGTGTTCGGGTGAGTCCCAGGATGAGCTGGGTTCCCATCTGGCCATGGAAGATGCAGGAAATGCTGAGAAAGCTTTTAAGCTCCTGGGTAGGAAAAAAAGAAGCACAAGATCCAAGGAGCATTTCCAGTCAGGTTCCCCCTCTTGTCTGTTTACAGTCCTCAGCAAGTGGCGGCCGACTGACATGAGTCAAGGCCTAGCGTTAATTTACAGGGATTGAATTTTCAGAGGCTGTGTCTTTGTTGCTGTTCTGTGTCTTCCACTTTTAGTCCAGACAGGGAACTGCAGGCCCCCAGGTGAGGCAAGAACAAGGAAACCCCTTCAATATCTGTCTACACCAGCAGGAGTTAAAAGCAAATGATTTAGTTCTCAAATCCACTGAGTAAATCACCTCTTCAGTTGCCATTCAACAAAACCCTGTTGTGTAAACAGCCCTACAGAATATAAGGGAATTCAGATCCTGATGCTTGAGATACTTACAAACTCTTTAGGGAGATGGAAATTTTACCTGGACTTTACAACCTCACCCCCAGGAACTCCCATCTTAGGCTATTGGGGTGGTTATTGGCATCTCTATCCTTCCTCCTGCCTTTAGTCTCTGGGTGTCCAAGGCATATACACACCACACACAAACCAGAAAACAACTTCCTTTTGCCTGGAAGTTCCCTCACCCCCTCGCCATAGACATAGAGAGTGAGGGAACATGTGAGTGGGTTTTGGGGTGCAAGACAGGCAGCCTGACTCTGCGGGGGGTGGGGGGGGGTCCAGCCAGGGAGAGCTGGTTCTGGGGTCAGACCGTGGCAAAAAACCTGGGGCTGGTGGTTGGAGGCCCATTATAAACACTCTGTAAGTTGCTATGGGTTAAATAAATAAATGGCAATGAGTACACGTATCTAGGAATCTATCCCATGTCTATACATGGTCCCAAAGTCCAGTAGCAACTCGACTCCATTCTTTTCCTCCTGTTGCAGACTGCTTTTGTCTACATCATTCAGGAAAGGGGATTTTAAAACCACAGTATTCTAGAAACAACTCTTGCCATCTTACAACCCTGGATATATCCTCAGACCCTTCTCCCAAAAGAGACTTTATAGAGCAGAGGATTCAAGAACCAAAGTCTTGTGGGATTTTTCTCTTTTAATCTCTCAACAAAGATAGGCAGAGGAATTTATTATTATCCATTTAAGTTGACTGGTGTCCAAGAAAATCTAGCAGTGAGTGTGCTAATGTTTAGGAAGTTCCTTTTAACGTCAGCCCAAAGCACTTGGGGAAAATGTTCTATTCATAGTGTCCAAGTGAGGCAGGCAGATGTCAAGAATTATTATTCCATTTAACAGATGGAAAATATGAAACCTTCATTCACAGAGCAAATGGAGAACAGAGCTCAGGAGAGAAGCCATCTCTCTCTGCCTGCACAAGTAGGTGAGTTACCATTTGAGTGTCACGTGCTCTTGGGACATGCCTCCCTGAAGTCAACTTTCCCTGGCCTGTGTCCCTCCAGGAACTGGATGAAAGGAGTGGTTCCAAAGGTATCTATACTGTCTGCCATGTCTTTCCAAGTTTCTGGGAGGGAAGTGGGTAGTCTCCCCAGTGTGGTCCCCACAGCATTGCTCCAGTGCTGCCTTTTGACCATCCACACTTATCACACACTCTTCATCTTGGCTGTCATCTTCTTGGGCGATCAACTCATGCCTCACCTTACTCTGAGTCCTGCAACCCAGCTCTTTTCTCCACCCTGTCTCCTCCAGGTGATGTCCATTAGACTGTAGCTACACAGGAGAATTAGGCTTTAAAAAAATACACATGCTGGGGCCTTCCCTGGTGGTCCAGTAGGAAAGAATTACAGGGGATATGGGTTCAGTTCCTGGTCGGGGCAGGAAGATCCCCCTGCCAAGGATCCCTTTGTGCCACAATTAGAGAAAGTCAAGGTGCATCAAAGACCCAGCCAAAATCAAATCAATCAATCAATAAAAGTAAGTGCAGGGCATCAAGTAGAAACCTCATCAATGATACAAAATTTTTTTTTAATATACAGGCTTGTGTGCTGCACCCAGAAACTTTGGTGGGGTATCTGGGAGCTGCCTGTGCAAAGCTAGAGTTTTGCTCCTGTGTCCTCCTGGGTCCCGGGCCAGGCCTGCTGTGAAAGCTGTCATGGGCACCAGGTCTTGTGTCATAACCTGGCTGCAGCAAACAGGCTGACACTGCTTTCCTCCAGGGCAGCAGATGGGCACCCTCTCCTCTAGGTGAGGCTGCCCAGGGGCCCAGCAGGATGATTGGAGTCCGGGATGAAGGCACTGGCTAGGGGGGGCCCCCAGGAGAGGCTTCCTGGGGTGAGCCTTCTGGTCACCCTGGCTTTCTCCAAGGGAAGGCGGGGTGTCTGGGCTCCTCTCCTCCCCAAAGAGGCCCAAAGAAGAAGTCATGCAGAGGACACACTCAGCTGTGGGAGGCTGGAGAAAAAGAGCCAATAAAATTGGCTTTATTTATAATGTTCCCGTGTTTGTTATTTTGTTATCCCTACTCTGTTTCCTCAGTGCAATGTAACAAGGAAAAGGATTAAAAAAAGTCCCCCACTCTAAGCATGCATGAACTTTATGGCCTCACTATGCTCCCTCTCCTTCTCTGTCCCCACCAGGCTCGCCTTGCCTGTGAATTCCTCTCCCAAACTGCGTATTTTCCATACTAACTTTTATGGCATCTTCCTCGATTAATGGTTAACAGTATTCCTTTTCTCCCCTCCGCCCCCATTATCAAAGAGGGCTTGGAATGACTATTAACTCTCTGGTTAACAGAAAGAAACATGTTAATAATCTACGAGCCCTTGGACAGGAAAATTATTCTTTGTAACCTTCTCCCAACGGCCCGAGAGCCCCTTGTCCGCCAGCAGCTGACCTTCAACCACACCTGGGTCTGGAAGCTTGAAAAACCCCAACGGTAATCGGTAATCGTGTTACAAGGGCTTCTGAGTAAAAGCCAAGGTCATAAACCACCCCTGCTCCCCGCAGCGGGAATGACGCTGGGGCTCTGGTGTCCAGGGAGGGCGCCTTTCCATCCAGCTACCCTCCTTCCACGACGTATAAAGAGTCCACGCTGCATCTCTTAAAAAAAAAATTGTTTTGCAAGTGAGGGCTAATCATTCTTTGTTGTACATTCTTTGTTGCTGGGAGACTCGGGGTGGCTGTACAGGCTGTTCTTTCTTGCAGCCATAGTTCAAAAGTGCTCCTTTTGACCCAAACACACACGTGTTGTAATCCTGCCCTCCCTTGTGTGGGGCTGGGAGGCAACCAGGAAGCGTGGATTCCCAAGCCAGACCCAGATGCTGGGAGGGTGACCTCTTTCTGAAGTTGGAGGGGCGGTGCCTTTGCAGGGAGTGGGGTAGGCAAGAGCAGGATAAGGTAATGCTCAGGGAAATGGGCGGGGGTGGGGGGCGACCCCCACCCCATACTCAACAACGGGAGCGTGGAGTATGCCATCTTGGAGAAAGTGTCCCTTCATTCATTCACAAAGCTGATCTTCTGCGGAGAGGGGAAGCCTGGGGAAAGGAAGGCTGGCCTCCACCTCTGCTGGGTTTGGCTTGCTTTTCTCCCCTGCGGCGGGCTCTTCTTAAATAAGACCTGGGAGCAGGCGAGAGGTTGCTCTGCCGAGAGAGAAAGGACGCAGGCATCGCCAGACTTATTAGGAAAGACGCTGTCGGGGTCTTGGCAGGCGCGGAGCTGCGGACCACGTGGTCCTCTGCGCGCCTGGTTACTGTCAGCGCTGAGCTCCGGCCCCCGCCGGCCGGTCTCCTCCCCATCGGCCTAGAGGCTGCCCCCAGCGCCTGCCCCTCTCGGATCCAAACATTTCCACATTAGGCAGCCTCGGCGCTGGGCTCCCCGCCTCCGGCAGTGACCTCGGGTGATCTCCACGCCGGGCTCTGCGCCAAGCCCCTCATCACAGGTGCACTGGCAGTTTTCTGGGTCACCCATGTGATCGGGTGTCCAAGCACTTGGCAAAATTTAGCGAATGTTCCTCGGTGCTCTGCATCATCTTGACACTGTTTGCACAGACACCCTTGGGGACGCGTGAGAGGAGCTGGTGCCTCTCATTCAATCTCTGGTAATAGAAGAGCCAGGCATGCTGGCCCCTCCAAAGGCTTGGATGACCTGATCTCCCTCTGTGTCCCCAGCCCGCTCCCTCTAAGCTGATCTGACTTCTCTCTTGGACTCAAGAATCGGAGCAGAAGTTATGGATCCTTCTACACACACCCATAGCTAGATTTGCTCAGCCATATATGGTATCCACCGGGGTCTGTGGCTCTGGAGCCTTGGAAGTGGGGCTGCTCCAAACTGAGATGTTCTATGATGGCAAGTTTCACACAGGATTTTGCAGACTTATGTGACAAGAGAACGTGAAGTATCAAACGTGTTGAAATGATCACATTTTGGAAAAAGTGGGTTAAATAAGTTATTAAAATTAATTTTATGTTTCTTTTAATGTGGCTACTAAAAATAAATGCTGCATGTAAGACTCATGTTGTATTGGTCTTGGGCAGCACTGGTCTTGACCATCCGACTCTGGAAGGTTCCTTCTGTGCTTCACTAACAGCCTGCATTTCCCTGACAGCCAGGGTGATGCAGCTTCTGTACCTACTACTCCCTCCCCGTGTCCCTCCTTCCTGCCTTCCTCCCTGCAGCATTCCTAGCCATAGCCCTGGATCCAGGCCTAGAGTCTTCTACCCAGGCAGCCTCTCCGGCAGACATTGGCTTCGAGGCCATTCCTGCCCCTGCATTCTCAGTCTACCTGGCTGTCATTAGGCCCTGCTGGCCTCCAGGGCAGCTTGTGTGCCCAGGGTCCCTGGCAGACAACACGCGAACACATGTGAGTGTCCAACCATAGGTTGGTGAGTAGCCCTAAGCAATGGGGCAGTTAATATCTACAATTTTGATTATGAATTTGCATTTTTTCCTGTTGAGATCTGTTTGAGTGCTTTAGATGTCTTGAGGACATTTACTTCATATTAGTTTATAAATACTACAGCTTCCTGATAAATAAAACTTTTTCTCATAAAGAATCTGGCTCTATTTATTTTTCCATTGTGAGGGGCAAAAACTGATTAGCCTAACATATGATGCTTTGATTCCAGTTCTCAGCACTAGAAGGAAAGGGCCAACCAAGGCTGCTTGGTACTCTTCAAAAGACATTTTTAGAAATTCTTATCTTATTAAGAATGCGAGCATTTTAAATCAGGTAAGAGTCAAGCATCGCAGTTTCATTTATTCTATGGAAAGTGTTTCAGGGAAGTCAAAGTGTTTTGAGGGGGGAACATCATCTTCAGAGACTATGTGTCTAATATGGTGCCTGGGAACTTGAAATGTGGCTGGTCTAAATTCACGTGTTGTGTGTGTGTGTGCATGCTCTGCTGCTGCTGCTAAGTCGCTTCAGGTGTGTCCGACTCTGTGCGACCCCATGGACGGCAGCCCACCAGGCTCCCCCGTCCCTGGGATTCTCCAGGCAAGAACACTGGAGTGGGTTGCCATTTCCTTCTCCAATGCATGACAGTGAAAAGTCAAAGTGAAGTCGCTCGGTCGTGTCTGACTCTTAGCGACCCCACGGACTGCAGCCTACCAGGCTCCTCCGCCCATGGGATTTTCCAGGCAAGAGTACTGGAGTGGGGTGCCATTGCCTTCTCCAGTGTGCACACTCAGTCGTGTCCAATTCTTTGCGACCCCATGGACTGTAGCCCACCACACTTCTCTGTCCATGGAATTTTCCAGGCAAGAAATATTTCCAGGCAAGACTGGGTGGTCATTTCCTCCTCCAGGTGGTCTATATTCATATGTGGCATAAATACTACAGATCTCTGGGTTTTGAAGCCTTAGTGTGGGAAAAAAAATCTCATTAATAATTTTTATATTTTATAGATGATATCTTTTATATTTAATGGTGAAATAATATTCTTGGTCCATTAAGTTGTCAAAGTGAATCTTACCTGTTTCTCTTTTTAAACGTGGTGATTGGGAATTAAAAATGACACCCGTGGCTCCCATTTTATTTCTCTGGGACAGTGCAGCTGGAAGGGGATGAAGTTTTGTTTACTTTGAGACATTTATCGGCATGTGTGAGCATCCCAGCCAGGTTTATCACAGCTTAGAAGCCTGGGAACTTTGACTCGGAGTCTTCTAGTCATTCCCCAAAACAGGCATCCAGTGTTGTGTTTGAATCTTGGTTCCTCCAGGCAGATATTGCCTGGAAGGACCCACCCTGACTTACCCTCTGCCGAAACAGCCCCCACCGCCCCTCTGGGAAACTCCCTGGTTCTGTAGAGTCTTGCCAGGGAATAATTACAGGTGTGCAAAGACCCTCCTGCTTTATGCACTTAGTCATAATTATTTACCTTTACCAGGCACCTGAGGTGCGATGGGAGATTAGTGGAACAGAGAGAAGCCTCGGCAAGCAGATCACCTTGAAGTTGACCTGTCAGCCAGATTTCACAGCACCTGCTGTACCAGCCCGAGGGGCTGGGATTCATTCCTTGGGAAAGAGAGCTGCAAATAATTCTGTCTCCAGGCCATGGTCCAAATCCTTGCCATTCTCTTCCAGCTTCTGAAAGACAGATTAGAAGCATCTACAGAGCAGGGGAATTTTTTTTCCAGGGAGAGTGTTCCACCTGAGTTAGTTTTTCTGACACCTTCAGGCAGTCTCTAAGATTTTGGCCTTTTAATACCCTCCCTTTACACCTACCTTCACACATATGTATGTAAGTAAGTCCACATTCGAATGTACTTGCTCTTTGAGTCCCCTGGAGTCATGGTCCCTGAGTCATCTGCTCCCCTTCCCAGGCCTTGGGGAGCAGGGACTCCTGGATTGAAGGCAGTGGGAAAAATCCCGATAAATCAGGTGTTTCTGCCCATTTGCAAAAACTGGGCACCTTGCCTGCCTAACCCACAGGCTGAATACTGCTTTGGAAGGAGAGAAGATGCATTTATTATAGGGGAGGAAAAATTAGGGCTTTTTCATTAAGGTCAGAAAATTTTTTGAGATTGGATCAGCTGGCCGGGTGCATGACCGATTTTCTTGGCTTCTTAGAGGCAGGAAAGTGTTTGAAAAATAATGGAGCCCTTAGTCCTATAAGTAAAGACCCATTTATCTTGGGAATTTGTTTTTTTTTAAGTGCTGGCAATGGAAATTTTCTGATGAGATGCATTTCTTCTCGCCCGAGTGTCTTGAATGCCTGCTGGATTTGTCCCCACGCTAAGATACTTGCGCTTGCAAATCTGTGCTTTTCAAGGTGAGGAGATGAGAATAAAAAAAAGCCTGTGAGAAGTATTTTTGGGAGGGCCAAAAACAGGAAGCAAATTCGAACCACAGCATGTGGGGCAAGGATACTGGATTTGGGGAGGATGTTTGCTTATTTGGACTGAGAGCAAGTGTCCTGTCCCACCCACTGCTAGGAGCCCTGTACTTGGTTAACATCCCATGGAAACCAAGGTTGTCTTTGGGACTTGGTGGGACTGGGTTATTTTTCCCAGCTTAAAATGTTTTTATATGGTTACCCTCAGTACTCCTTTCTGTTTTGGGATATTTTCATATTTTTATTGAAAAAAAAAAAAACACCAGAATGTCTTGATTTTGAAAAGGCACATTCAGCCAAATAAGGTGCCAAGAATATAAACAAGGTTGCCTCAATATTTCATGCGTCAACAGCCAATGTTCCCAGTATGAGCAAAAAAGTTTGAGAACAAGAAAGGAAGGAAAAGGCTCAGCCCTTGCTCCCTGGGTGTTTAAACACCTCCTGGTTCCATCTTTTGACCTCTCAATGATTTTCACTACTGCAGCTTTGAAGGGAGAGAACTCAGGTTGGGAAGAGGATGGTATTAGGTGTGCTGATTATGGAATGAGGCAATTCAGGATGTGCCTGTGGAGGACGTGGAATGAATGGGGGGTGGAGAGTTTGTCTGTGAGGGCTGCTCCAGCAAGCTTGGTGACTGGAGCCTGTATGCACCCTTTCATGGCTCCCAACAGCTCACAGAACTGTGTTGGTACCATCTCACAGGAGACATTCTAGGAAGTTCTTCATCCAATTTGGAAGGTGGAGACTCTGAAGTCACAGAACATAATTTTACATCTAGAGAGTCCCAAAGAGGCTGCACATGGTAAGCCAGTGGCATGGGAAACTCTTGTGTGGGCTCAGCCTTGGGCGCCATTTTGGAGTCCTCATTATCTGTGTTTTCCATACCCATCCAGTCCACTGAATCTCATCACTCTCCCCTGAATTGTCTCTATCTTCTGTCCCTTTCCAGCCTCATCATTAAAACCCTCCAGTAGCTCCCCTTTGTACTTAGAGTAAAATCCAAACCTGGAATAAAGCTCTTGTGATCCAGCCTGAGCCCCTCCTCTCTGGCCTCATCTTTCTCCTGCTTCCTTATGCTCACGCCACTCCTGCCATTCTCTGTTCAGTTCCTTGAACACTGGCCAGCAACTTTACTGCCTCAGGACCTTTGCACACACTCTTCCTGCTGGCAGGATACTGCTTTCTGCATCTTCTCATGGCTCCTTCACTTCTTTGAGGTCTCAGCTTGAGTGGACCCTTCTCAGGAGGAACAGTTTCTATTCATCTCACTCTGAAGGGCTGGCAACAGGCTTTGTACACACAGAACCAGTTAAAACCGAGTGGTTTGGGATTTCTGGGTGAAAGGAGCTCTGTGGGTTCAAAATGTTCCTGCTGAACTTGCCAAGGTGGGAAACCTTTCAGCAATACTGCTTGGCAGTTCTTTTTTGGTGACCATGCAGTTTTGTGTTCATCTGGGCAGAGGGCTGGGAAACCAGCAACCAAGCTGCTGGTGAACGAGGGTGGCCGTGCCAGGGGATGGGTGTGTGGCAGCCTCAGTCCAGCCCAGCTGGCAGGGCACACACATTCACAGTGGCTCTAGTCTTGTCCTAAAGCTCTGACTGGCCTCTGGTTTGTTATTGGAAGTTGCCCTGATGATTCCCTTTAAATAGATCCTAAGCAAACCTCACAATTTGTTTTTCTTGAAATGGTCCTGAGAGGTGCTTTCCAAGAAACAAGGGGGAAAAAAATGAATTCACAGTGGTGACTTTGAGTCTGGAGAAGGCAGTCCAAGTGGAGGGGAAATCAGTGGCTCATTCTCAATGGCAAAGCCTTTCCTCCTGGCCTAGTGTGTGCGATGTGGAAGAAATGGGCTGTGGCATGGGAAAGAGGCATGGGATGAGGGGGATAATTTGAGACCGCTTCTGCAGCAACCTTGGGCAGTCCTTCTGGCACCCCCTGGGGTATAGGGTGGTGAAGGGGTTGTATTCATGTCCTAGGGCTGCTGTAACAAAATACCAGAAACTGGGTGGCTTAAAGCAACAGAAATGTATTCTCTCACATTTCTAGAGGCCAGAAGTCTGAAACTGATGTGTCACAGGACCGTGCTTCTTTCATAAGCTCTAGGAAAAAGACTTCCTTTCTTTTTTCAGCTTCCAGTGGATCCTGCCCATCCTTGTCTTACTTGCATCACTCCAGTCTCTGCCTTCCCTGTCACATGACCTTCTTTCCTCTATCTCTGTGTCCAAATCTCACTCTCCTTATGAGGATACAATTCACTAAGTTAGGGCTAGTCTAATCCAGTGGTAAAGAACCCGCCTGCCAGTGCAGGAGATGCAAGTTCTATCTCTGGGTTGGGAAGATCTCTGGAAAAGGAAATCGTAGCCTGCTCCAGTATTCTTGCCTGGAGAATTCCATGGAAAGAGGAGCAAGGCAGGCTATAGTCCATGGAGTCATAAAAGAGTCAGACAAAACTTAGCGACTGAATAACAACAAATCTAGGAAAACATTGTCTGAACACATCTGCAGAGACCCTATTTCCAAATAGGACCCCATTCACAGGTATGGGGTTAGGACGTTGACATATCTTTTGGCGGGAGACACAATTTAATCTACCAGAGAAGGGGTCCCCTTGCTCCTCTGCAGGTGATCATAGAACATGGACATGTCACAAACATTCAGAGCTGATGAGAAAACATCCTCTCCAGTTTGAGTAATTAAGACGTGATTTCAAAGACATGTACTTTGTAAAAATACCTTGAGGTTTGGAGTAAGAGATTGCTAGTATTTAGGAAACCTAATTCATTCGAAGATTTCCAAATATGTGTTACTTAGGTCATTGTGGCAGGTTGAATAATGGACCTTTAGTGATGTCCATGATCTAATCACTGGAACCTCTGAATGTTCCTTTACATGGTAAAAGGGAATTTGCAGGTGCAATTAAATTAAAGATTTTGAAGTGAGGAGATTACCTTGGGTTATCTGAATGGGTTCAATGTCATCACAAGGGTCCTTATAAGGGAGAGGCAGGAGGTCAGAGTCAGAGATGTGACCGGAGGAGCAGAGATTAGAAATGGAGTGTTTGAAGATGTTACACTGCCGGCTTGGGAGTTGGAGGAAGGGGCCAGGAGCCAGGGAATATAAGCTGCCTTTCGAAGCCAGAAACGGCAAGGAAATAGGTTCTCCCCTCATAGGAAGGAAACAGCCTTGCTGCTTGATCTTAGCCCTGAGACACTGATCTTTCACTTTAAAAAAAAAAAAATTTGTTTTGATGTGGAACGTTTTTAAAGTCCCTATTGAATCGGTTACAATATTGCTGTCTTATGTTTTGTATTTTTGGCTTCGGAGCATGTGGAATCTTAACTCCCTGACCAGGGATCGAACCCACACCCCTATGTTGGAAGGCAAAGTCTTAACCAGCAGACCACTGGGGGAGTCCCTGACTTTTCACTTCTGACAAATGCGTTTATCTTATTGTAAGCCACTGGATTTGTGGGCATTTGTTACAGCAGCCGCAGAAAACTGATACAGTCTCATAGCCCAGTTCAGTATCTCCTACTAATTTGACAAACTATCCCCTGTCTGTTGTTGACTAACATCTAGAAAATTATGTTGCAAGTGGAAGATACTCAGGATCTATCTGTTGGATGAATACATTGAGAGCTTATTTTATATATAAAATAGGATGCTAGACCCTGGATACATCACTGTCTTTAAACCTGTGAGTATAGAGATGAAGTGGATATTAAACAAATACCTGTACAAATAAAGCATATGTAGATTATGTGGCAAGAGCTATGACAGAGAGCTCCAGGAGATGATGACAGAGAGAGCAACAGGCCCTAACTCAGATCCCAGGGATCAGGCAAAGCCTCCCGCGTGCACAGTTGAAAGGAGGACCAGACATACCTTCTCTCAATTCCAGTTTCAAAGATAGAAACTTTCTCTCCATCAGGAAAGGATTTTATTGAAGCACTCATGGTGTCCATTATTTTTCTTTAAAGGTGTGATGCAAGTATGTTAAGTCGCTTCAGTCATATCCAACTCTTTGCATCCCCATGGACTGTAACCCACCAGGCTCCTCTGTCCATGGGGTTCTCCAGCCAAGAATACTGGAGTAGATTGCCATGCCCTCCTTCACGGGATCTTCTTGACCCAGGGATCGAACCCGTGTCTCTTATGTTTCCTGCTTTGGCAAGCGGGTTCTTTACCACTACTGCCACCTGCGATTAATGGTGTGAGGTTATTATTTATTCACAGAAGGACTGTGGAGTAGGCTAAGCCTGGCTCTGAGCTTCAGAGGGTCGTGCATTTTTATCTTCATTTTGCAGTTAATGCAGTGATCACCCTTCAATTCAACTCCAGGCCTCCCCACATGCCATTTGCTCTCTGGCTGATAAAGGACGGTCTCATTGGTGCTCTGCAGGGATGGGAACCAAGTGAGGATGACAGGATGGGAAGAAGGACCACTGCCTCCTCTCCACCGCCTTCCTGAGTCTTGGGCATGCCTTATTTGGGCTGCTGACGCTTTCTGAAGTGGAACTAGAGCCCAGGGGTAGATGAACCCTCATCAGCACCTCTGTATGAGGGAGGGGGGCATAGCTGGGGAGGTGATACCTAGCAAGACAGAATTCCTACACCCAAGCATAGATGATGTGCTGGAGAGGTGAACGCAAATACTCAGAATATGAATCCTGGAGAGTTATCACAGAAGTATAAAGTAAGACTCAACAAAGTCTGCCCGAGGAACTTAGGGGGACGGAGAGGGGCTCTGGAAGGAGGGTAGCAGACACCATTTCTTTTTTTTTTTATTTTAAATTAATTTACTTTAGTTGGAGGCTACTTATTTTACAATATTGTGGTGGTTTTTTGCCATATATTGACATTAATTAGCCTTGGGTATACATGTATGGATGTGAGAGTTGGACTATAAAGAAAGCTGAGTGCCGAAGAATTGATGCTTTTGAACTTGGCCCCAAGGTGAAATGGCAGCTGAGAAGTAAAGAGGTGGGGATCTGTTTTGGAGCTGGGCCAAGGAATGTGGCGGGGAGGGGTGGGGGTGGGTGGGGAGGGTAGAACCCCCAGCCTGTACTTCATCATCCTGATGTGTTGGAGAAGACTCTTGAGAGTCCCTTGGACTGCAAGGAGATCCATCCAGTCCATCCTAAAGGAGATCAGTCCTGGGTGTTCATTGGAAGGACTGATGTTGAAGCTGAAACTCCAATACTTTGGCCACCTGATGCGAAGAGCTGACTCATTTGAAAAGACCCTGATGCTGGGAAAGATTGAGAGCAGGAGAAGGGGACAACAGAGGATGAGATGGTTAGATGGCATCACCGACTCAATGGACATGGGTTGTGTGGACTCTGGGAGTTGGTGATGGATAGGGAGGCCTGGCATGCTGCGGTTCATGGGGTCGCAAAGAGTTGGACACGACTGAGCTACTGAACTGAGCTGAACATTTATCTGCCTATCCTGAACCCCTCTCTCCCTCCCTCCTCATCACCCCATCCCTCTGGGTTGTCCTAGAGCACTAAGCAACCACCATTTCTTGAGAGTTTTCTATGTGGCCAGCCCTGGTTAGAAGCTAGGGATACAGGTACTTCCCTGGCAGTCCAATAGTTCGGATTCTAAGCTTCCACTGCAGGGAACAGGGGTTCAATACCTGGTAGAGGAACTAAGATCCTGCATGCTACGCTGTGCTGTGCTTTGTCGCTTAGTCACGTCTGACTCTTTGTGACCCCACGGACTGTAGCCCCCCGGGCTCCTCTGTCCATGGAGTTCTCCAGGCAAGAACACTGGAGAGGGTTCCCATGTCCTCCTCCAGAGGATCTTCCTGACTCAGGGATCGAACCTGTGTCTCCCACATTGCAAGCGGATTCTCTATCGTCTGAGCTGCCAGAAAGCCCTGCATGCTATGTAGTACAGCAGCAAAAAAAAAAAAAAAAAGAGAGAGAGAGAGAGAGAAGGTGGACACACAGCATTTCCTCCATCCCCAAAACAGCACCGCCCCATCATTGGTATCACCTCTGTCTTTTCAGGTGTGTCTCAGAGGCGCAGTCACTGCTCATCCAGCCCCAGTAGCTGCTAAGATCTGAGTACCATCTATTTACATTCACACCCGGGCTCTCACCACCATGTGGAGGGTGGATTTGTGGGAAAGATAGTGATCAGGGTTCCTCTTTCTGCCCCCACCCCACTTATCCACACCTAACGTTTCTTAGAGGAGTGTTTCCTGGCTCAGAAGGGAGCCGAGTCCTGGCAAGTTCAGAACTGGCCCTGGGGTCACAGGACCTAGACTGTCCATTTTAGGTGACTCCCAGGAAAGCTTCTGAGGTTAAGCCAGCCCCTGTTGACTGCAGAGGGCTTGCGCCCTCCCTCTGTTGCAGGGCCAGCCCTCCAGATGGGAACACTGCATGCCCCCTCCGGATGTGAATTTGAAACCCTCCTCTGGGCGCAAAGCCACTTAAGCACAGCAGCACAAGGGCCTGGGGTGCCAGAAAGTTCCACAGGCAGCCACTTGCCGACTGCCAACCAGCAACCCCGAGCTCCCCTTCACCTACCCTCCCAGTCCTGCCCTATCAAGTGGGATCTTGTAAGAATGGCTGGCACTCTGGCAACCATGGGGGAAACACCTTAATCAAACAAAGGCTCTTGGAGCTTTGGCGCAGAGAGAAGAATTAGCCCCTGGCTATGGCCTTCTGACAGCATTTCTTGCTCAAGCTTTTACAGGGGACCCAAACACCCTCCTCCTCAAGGCCCTCCCACGGCCTGCTGGTGAATCGTTCCCTCCAGGCACCCATTTGAGGGAAGAATTTGGCCCCAAGGTGAAATGGCAGCTGAGAAGTGAAGAGGTGGGGATCTGTTTTGGAGCTGGGCCAAGAAATGTGGGTGGGGCACCACCCCCAGCCTGCACTTCATCATCCTGAACAACCTTTCTCTGCCACTGGGTAGGAAGTACCCCCCACCCCCAGGAGGCAGAGGGGAAGGGAGCTGTGTTCCGGAAAGACCAGAAGGAACCAGTGTCTCCCCACTTGACTAGGGAGGCAAGACCCAGACAGGAGCTTCCCTGGCCTTTGTTTAAGCTCCCTTCGGTTTCTGAGTTGGTCTAGAGGGACTCACGTGGCCTCACTTCACTGCCCTTCTTTCCATTGTGAACCAGCTTACCTTAGGGCCAAACCATGGCCAGTATGACAAAGCTGAGGGCCAGATGCTCACCACTTGGCCCTATGAGGTATCCTTAGAAGTTTGTGTCACCAAGGCTGCTGTTGCTACAGGGTCAGCATAACTGGATATGCCAATGAGTGCTCATTTGGGGGTTTGTTGCTGATGGTCTGGAACCTTGGGTGTAATGTGTGTGACTGAGGATGTAGAATGGGATGAAGCAGGAGGTGCTAGGCAGGCCACAGATTAGCCCCAGAATGTCCTAGAACTTACCACCCCATCTGACATTGCTTGTCTACCTGCTCATCCCCTGTGAAGGACCGTGAGCTCCATGAGGAGAGAGGCCAAAGTCTTATTTTTCTTTGGACCTCCAGCTTATCCCCACATATCCATAACTATTGCTGACTGCACGATGGATGGTTTACAATGAAATTGCTGAACAGAGTGCTGTTGGGGACATCACAGTACCTTGTATCTTTTGCATAGTAGGAAGAGTTTAGCACTGATGATAACCAAGCTGGAGATCAATCAGGTCAAAAGGGTGTGGACATCTACTGGGTCAGAGTTGTGTGTTTCACGTGGCTCTGTTTACCTCTGGAATAACAACAACGTCAGTGAATTACCCCGTGCCAGGTCCTACACTGGAGAAGGAAATGGCAACCCACTCCAGCATTCTTGCCTCGAAAATCCTGTGGACGGAGGAGCCTAGTAGGCTACAGTCCATGGGGTTGCAAAGAGTCAGACACGACTGAGCAACTTCACTTCAGGTCCTACACTGACTTTTCATATTCGTTTTCCGTTTAAAAATTTTAATGAATTCGTTTCTATTTTGAACAAGCTCTATATTTCTTTTTAAATTTCAATTTATTTATTTTTGCACATATGCTTTCTTTTTAAAATTTCAATGAATTAACTTATTTTTGCACATGCTTTTCTTTTAAATTTTTATTTATTTTTGCATATGCACTTCCTTTTAAAAATTTTAATTATTTTCTGCACATGCTCTTTCTTTTTTCATTTTTATTTATTTATTTTTGCACATGAAAAATTTTTTAATTTTAATTAATTTTTTGAACATGTTCTTTCTTTTCTTAATTTGAACTTTTATTTATTTATTTTTGCACATGTACTTTCCTGTTTAAATTTTAACTTCTTTATTTACTCCAAGGGCTTCCCTGATAGCTCAGTTGGTAAAGAATCTGCCTGCAATGCAGGAGACCCCAGTTTGATTCCTGGGTGGGGAAGATCCACTGGAGATGGGATAGGCTACCCAAAACAGGCTCTTTCTGGTCCTTGTGAAGACATCGCAGGGTAGGTGTTACTAACTTCAGAGGAGGTGGGGGTAGAAGGAGCTGTTTCAGGAGGAGGAAGTAATCAGCTGGCTCAAATGATGCCAGGTCGCCTAAGATGAGGACTGAGATTCAGCCCAGCTCCATGC